>NC_062565.1:9327098-10527098 GCF_022837055.1 Prionailurus viverrinus | reverse complement strand
AGGGCCAGGAGGCATAGTGGCTCACTGGCTCGGGCTATCTAAGCATTGACAGCTGTGTGGTCAGTTCTGTAAGGGATTCCATAGAGTCTGCAAGGGCTGTTGGGATTCTCAGAATTACATCCAGGCCCAGTAGTTAGAGACCAGAACAAGCAGTGGTAGTGACTGGAACTGGTGGTATACATATGTTTGGCTGTGTGAGCTAGCTGCAGGCTTCTGTGTAGTGGTCAGGCCTATTGCAAACACATATGTAGTGGTGTGGGGGGCTAAGGCAGGCAGAGAGGACCAGGGCCAACTGTAGGTGTGTTGGCAGCTGCATGGGTTTTGGCTGTCTGATATGCTGTGGCTCCTGGGTCTTGTCTCAGGTGCACAGAAGTGGAGGCCAGTGATGGGGGTTGGGCCAGAGGCATACAGGTGCACAGATGGGGTTGCTGGCTGCAGATGAATGCAGTGGTTCAGGCCAGTGACAGAAGACAGAGTACAATCTGGGTCCACAAGCAGCCGGTGGGGGCTCCATATCAGCATGCTCTCCTGTGGCTGCACAATCTCCCCCTGGGCTTGTTTGTGGCAGTGGAGACTGGTGATAAGTGTGTAAATGCACAGCTGGAGGGGTTAGCCTGGAGTGTGTGCATGGCAGTAGGGATCAGCCATGGGCGTCTAGGCTGGTGTCTTATACTGGAGCCTTATACTGGAGCAGCTGCAGAGGCCCAGGCTGGCTGCTGTTGTGGTTCCTGGGCCTTGTGGGGGCATGTAGGGGGAAGAGGGGGGAAGAGAGAGACTCAGAGCTAGCTTCAGTGAGTGCAAATTGGTTTTGTTCATGGCTAACGTGGCTAGGTTTATCTGTAAAACAGGGCACTGGGAATTGAGATTTCTCCCACCAAATTGGTGCTATTGGTAACCCCTGCTCATCTCCCTGTTTCTAGATATCTCTATACATCTCAGCTTTGGCAGTCTCTGGGTTGGGTGAAATGGAAGGAGGTCTTCTTGACTTGGGGGAAATGGATTTCTCATCCCACTCTTCCTTCCCCTGTGAGGGGGACTCTTTCTAGCTAGGGAGTTCACTCTTGACACTGAGTAAGGCCAACTTGGGAGATGGAATGATGCAGGGAAAATGAAACTTCCATTCTTCCTTTTTGTGCTCCCATTATCAAGTTTTGTTTATTTTTTCAACATGTTGCTGAAGTTTCTTTAAGTGGGCTCCAGACCTCTCCAAGAGATGTTTTCATTTGTGGATAGCTGTGTGATGTTGACTTTTGTGGTGGGGTGGAGGCTGGGGATTCCTATTCTGCCATCCTGGTGACATCGCTCACTATAACCCTTTTAACTAACTGTTGGGAGTCAGAATCATGAAAGCCTACAATTCAAGGAAAGAGAGCTAATGGATCATCTAACTAGAGTTTTCTGGCAGGCAAGTGATTTGCCAGTAGTCACACTGTTAATAGTAAAGAGGAGACCATCTGGAATGGTAGAATGGGTTGCAATTCATCTCTATAGCTTATTGAGAACATTTCTTTCAGTCTCTGGCCTTCATTTTCCTCACTGGTAAAGGGAGGAAAACCACCTACTTCTCAGGAATGTCATAAGGGAAAGGAATTGTCTTTGTTAGCTCAGGCTGCTATAACAAAATAATATAGATTGAAAGGCTTAAATAACAAACTTTTTTTTTTTTTTCACAGTTCTGAAAGTTGGGAACTCCAAGATCAGGGTGCAGCATGGTTAGGTTCTGGTAAGGGTCCTCTTTCTGGCTTGCAGATGATTGCCTCCTTGCTGTGTCTTCACAAGAGGGACGGATGGACACACACACACACACACACACACACAGATATCTCTGGTCTCTACTTATGAGGGCACTAATCCCATCATAAGGGCTCCACCCTCATGAACTCATCTAAACCTAATTACTTCCCAAAGACCCTAATACCTAATACCATCACATTTGAGGTTAGGGTTTGAACATTTTTGGGGGGCACACATATTTGGTCTATAACAGGAACGATAATGTCCCTAAGGGAACTGGCTGATGAAAGAGGTGAAAAATAGATATTTCCTCCTCATTTCATCTTTCTGCCTGTGCAATTGGCCAGTGAAATTTCCCAGCTGTGTTGGGGCAGTACATTAGATCAGATAATCTGTGAGGTGGTTGCTGGTATCTGATAAGTGACTGCATGTTTATGATACCTGGACACTATATGCCAAGTGTCCCCTTTCACTATGGCAGGAGAAAGCTCAAAAAATGGCAGTGATTGTATGGCAGAGCTTTTGTGAATGTTTAGAGAGGCACTTTTCATGTCGCTTGTTGTACCTCTTGCCTGCTGAGTCACTGTTGAGCAATGGGAAATTAGCTTGGTGTAATGGAGAGAGTGCTACCTCATGTCACTGCTTAAATCTGACAAATCTGAACCCGTATTTAGGCTTCATCATATGTGGTTTGTAGAGTTTGGAAAATTACCTTTATGAAGTTCAGTTTCCCTATATCTCAAATGGGACTGAAAGTTTACTTTTAAGATCAAATGAGATACACACAAACACACAAGAATGTAAGGAATTGTGGAGGGACATAGCTGACTGTGACAGAAAGGCAGTGTTCCTGGCATATGACACCTGGCGATACAACCCTAAGCTACTAACAGTGTGACTGTGGACAAGTGACTCATCTCCTATGGGGCACTAAAGAAGCATCTTGATTCATTTGAATTCAGTGTGTGTTCACAGAATATCTGGCTTGTTTAAGGCAACATAGCTGAAATCAAAGCTCTACCTTATGTCAAGGCTTTATCCTACCAGGTGGTCTTCTGAGTTAATTAGCTATTTTAAATACTGTGCAAATGCTTTTACTGAACTCTTAAAAAAAAAGAAGAAAAACCCAAATATCCCGCTTAGATTGGGACTGGGCAAGAATAGTTTACTTAAGCATATCCAGATATTTCCTAACTTATGTCTTTATCTTTCTTAGCAAAGGGAGAACAGAGCTCTAACTCTGCTCTCTAGTTAGACCTCCTTAGTTACCGAAAAGTCTTAGAAATGTTTCTAGTGTCAGGAAACCATGGCCCAAGAAGCTTCACTCATAATCATTGTCTCAGATAGCTGGAATGGGAAAGCTTAATCTTCACTTCCTACGACCACAGATCATGCTGTAGCCAAAGAAGTGTGGCAGGCAGACTCTAGGGTGACCCCCTAATGACCTTTGCCTGCTAATGTTCGCATCCTTGTGTAATCAACTTCCCCTGAGGGTGGGTAGAAGCCATGACTTGCTTATAACCAGTAGAATATGGAAAAGGTAATAGATGCCACTCCTGGTCTTGCTCGTAATCTTGCTCTAGAGACTCTCTCTCTCTCTCTCTCTAGCTAGATTTGAAGAAGTAGTCGACCACATTGGGAGGGCCATGTAACAGGAAGCTTCTAGGAACTTCTAGAAGGGTGGCTTTCAGTTGATAACCAGTGTGAAGCCAGGGCACTAGGTCCTATTTTAAGAAAATGAATTCCACCAACAGCTTGAGTGAGGTTAGGAGTAGGTTATTCCCCAGTCCAGCTTCTAGATGATACCACAAACACAGTCGACACCTTGGTTACAACCTTCTGGAACCCAGAGCAGAGGACTCCATTAAATTGTGGTTGGATTACTAACCCACAGAAACTATGAGATAATAAATATGTATTGTTTTAAACCTCTAAGTTTGCAGTAATTTGTTACCCAGGAATAGATACCTTATACAAGAAAGTAGATATTCTGATTTATGCAATTTGCTATATAGCCATTTATAATTGGGAAAATACATTTGTGTTCTAATTTTTTTCAGCATTTTCAAGTTACTTTTTAAGCAAAGGCAGTAGTAATATCTTCTTAGCAAATTTTACACAGCACACCTAAAGTACTGTGCTCTTAAACCTTCTCTAAACCTCGAAGTGTGCAAAAACAGTTGTGAGGTTTGAAAAACAAATTTTCTTCCCCATGGGTGTAGTCTTCCATGAGTATTACACTCCTTGCATAGGATGTCTTCCGTTCAGCATCATATTGTACATTCAGCCATTTTGAGCTTAGTTTAATATTTTTTCCCCCAGATATCATTATTGATGCTTTTTAGTTTTCTAACTGACAGATTGGCAAAAAATAGATGATTTGGCCATAGTCTGGGCTCGGGAGTCCTCGTGAGTTAGGCGTTGCCCTTGTACAGCCTCAAAGAGCTTCCACAGGCAGAAACTTGCCTTTCTTTTCTGTGAGTCTCCATTTTCTCCCAGGCCAAGCCCCGGAGGTAGGAAGCTGGGTCCCAAGCACTAAAGTTTAATGAGCCAGTCATGCAACAACAAGGAGAATTAGGTCCTCAGAGGCTGAGATGATTTCTACTTCATAGCACACAGCCACTTAATAAAAACACATAAAACTTGGCTTTCTTTTTCTTCAAGAGAATGTGAAGAATTTATCAGAAAAGGGAATGTGAGCTCAAACTCATGGAGTTTGTCTTTTTTTTTTTTTCAGATAGTGTAACAGTGAGTGTAACCATTGGTCCATAGCCGTGGTATATATGATCATTAAGCTATGCTGGTGATTAATCTTTTAAAAATTTTTCTTAATGTTTATTTTTTGAGACCGAGAGAGAGCATGAGTGGGGAAGGGGCAGAGAAAGAGAGGGAGACACGGAATCCAAAGCAGGCTCTAGGCTCTGAGCTGTCAGTACAGAACCTGACATGGGATTCGAACTCATGAGCTGTGAGATCATGACCTGAGCTGAAGTCGGATGCTTAAGCAACTGAGCCATGCAGTCAGTCCTCAAATATTATTAATCTTAAAATACAGGATATTGTTCTTGAGACTGCCACAGGAAATCTCCCCTGCCTGTAGGAAATCTTCAAGAAATAGATGTAAACCAGTGATTCTCAGCCTGGGCTGTACGTTGGGATCTTCTGGGAGCTTAAAAATCCCATTGCCCAGGTCACACTACAGAATCACACTAGAATCTCCGAGACTGGGTTGGAGTCATCAGTATTTAAAAAAAAATTAAAAACAGTTTTTAAATGTTATTTTTGAGAGAGAGACAGTGTGAGCCAGGGAGGGGCAGAAAGAGAGACACACACACACACATACAAAGGATCCAAAAGGCTCCAGGCTCTGAGCTGTCAGCACAGAACCCGATGTGGGGCTCAAACCCATGAACTGTGAGATCATGACCTGAGCTGAAGTCAGATGCTCATCTGATTGAGCCATCCAGGCGCCCCTTAAAAAAATTATTTTTAAGTTTATTTGTTTTGGGAGAGAGCAAGCAAATAAGCAAGGGGCAGAGAGAGGGAGAGAGAATCCTAGGCGGGCTCTGCTCTGCCCTCTGATGCGGGGCTCAATCTCACAAATGGTGAGATTATGACCTGAGACGAACCCAGGAGTTGGGCACTTACCTGACTGAGCCACCCAGGAACTCCAAGTCATCAGTAGTTTTTAATCATCCTCAGGAAGTTTCCAAGGTGAAGCCGGTGTTGAGAACTACAGGGACTTAATTTCTATTTTATGGTAACACTTTCCCTGTAGTCACATGTTTGATAACTTGAACTAAAATGTAGTTCAGGTAAAAATCAGGAAATAAGCAAAAACAAACCAAAAAAACCAAAGAACAACAACAACATTCTTTTTTCTTTCCAAAGGTGTATTTACTTTTTCATCAGACACCTGCTCTGCACTTATTTAATTTTCACACCCTGCTAAGGGCTAGTATTCAGAAACAATGACCTGGCCCTGAACCTACAACACTTTTCATCTGGTGCTTGATATAAATAAATCAGTGATTACAACTTCATTGTAGAAATACTATTAAGTAATGTATAGAGTGTTAGATAAGCGTGGAAGAGAGGAACATAATTCAGATGGGGCTAGGATATAGAAAAGTTTATTGAATGAGTTGATACTTGACTCTCAAATGAGATTGACTCAGTTGGAGACGCAGGGGAAGAACATTCTAGGTTGAGGTAACAGCATGTAGGAAAACACAGGAGCAAGGAAAAACATGGCCCTTGTTGTAGGGAGAATACTGTCATCCCCCGAACCCCAAAGATGCCCACATCCTAATCCCTGAAGCCTGTGGTTATGTCATGTCACATGGCAAGGGGAAATTAAAGTTGCACGTGGTATTAAGTTTAATCAGCCGACTTTAAGAGAAGGAGATTACTTGGAATATACAAATGGATCCAATGTAATCACAAGGGTCCTTTAAAGTAGAGGAGGAAATCCAAAGGGAGGTCAGAGCCAGAGAGTGAGATGACTATGCCACATGGCTGCCTTTGAAGATTGAGAGAGGGGCCAGGAGCCAAGGAATGCAGGTGGCCTCTGCAAGCTCAAAAAGGCAAAGTAACTGGTGTTCCCCTAGAGCCACCAGAAGGAATACAGCTGTGCCAATACCTTGATTTCAGACTTCTGACTTCTAGAACTGTGGGATAATAAATTTGTGTTTTTTCCAAGCTACTAAGCTTATGGTAATTTGTTTTAGCAGCAATAGGAAGCTAATACAGTCTCTCGCAGGGAACTGTGAGTGGAGATTTGCTTTGGATAAAGTGTTAGCCATTGCTTAACTTTTGTCAGGGGGTGAAATGAAGCAGGATCATACTGTAGAAAAGTCACACTTGTAGCAGTATTGATAATGGTTTGAAATAGGGTCAACTGCAGAAGGGAGCAGCAGGGTGTGAATCGAGAGATTAGAGCACAAAGTAAAACAGTAATTTGAGCCAGCCAGACCAGTATGAACAATAGTAATTGTTGCTTTTTATTGAGTGTATGCTTATGTATAACCCTGAATTTTTAGCTTAAATTCTAATTTTTTAAGTCTTAAAATCTCTCAAAGTAAGTGTTAATACCCACATTTTATTAGAGACAAGACAGAGTCCCAAGAATTAAAAAAGTTGCTTAGGATTATGTAGCTAATCAGTGATGAGTTAAGTTTAGAACCAGGTCTGTTGACCGGGAAGCCCATGGATGTTCCGTGGTGTCACTGTGTCTGAAAAGAAAGACATATAACAGTTAACCTGGGGATGAGGGAGAAGATTTTCAAAAGGGCAAGAACTCAGAGCTGTTGGAAACAATATTCAGTGCCAGAAAAGCATTTGAGGGTTTTGGAATAATAACTGGAGCTCAAGAAACGCGCCTCATTTATGAAGAAAAAAAAAGATGAAACATTGACTTTGTTTCTTTTGTCTAAAGTAGTCTAATGCTAGGAGCACCTAGGTGGCTCAGTCAGTTAAGCATCTGACTCTTGATCTCAGCTCAGGTCTTGATCTTGGGGTCATGAGTTCAAGCCCCATGTTGGGCTTCATGCTGAGTGTGAAGCCTACTTAAAATACTCAAACACTTTACAACTGTGCCAACAACTTTTAACCAGGGTGTAAAATATTTGCCACCGTTGAGAATCCCCAGTGTTTAGCTCTGTCTGATGGGTGAGGATTGAGCTACTATAAATCAGTGCAGAATAGGTACATCTGGACCATTAATAGGTAGAGGACAACACCAAGCCAAAATCAAGAGAGATGGCTTGTTTTTGGGGAACATGTAAGGATTTTCCTGCAGAATGATAAAAGAGGTCACTAATCAGGGAAGTTCATAGTTCTACTCAAACTCCTATGTAAGTGTGAAGGATGGCCAAGTCTCTAGTGGATGGATCTTCTCCTTTAGTGCCATCAAACAATGATAGCTCCAGTACATTTGTTAATGACATCCAAGGAAAATCCAAATTCTTAGGTTGTGTTACTAATTCATCATACATGTTGCCTGAAATAGTGACTTTGATGGGGCTAAAATACTTATTTTGATACTCTAAAGATCTTATCATTAAATTATATTTGTTTCAATGGAATTTTTATGCATGCTATTACTATGCTTTTGACTTGAGGGTGACTTAGCTCACAAGGCTATAATGGTGTGTTTTCCATGGACTCATGCAAAAAATTAAAAAAAAGAACACGGAAAGGAAAGAAAAGAGCAGATAGAACTTCTCCACTGTGGTCTCAAAAATGAACACACACTAATGTTAACTAATGAGAGACCCGAGATCCCCAGAAAGATAGAAAGAGAGGGAAATCGATGGGCAGACTCAGGAAATGTACAGCAAACAAAATGATGAAGACTGAAAAGCAGAGGAGCCGTCAATAGGTCAGGGGTACAGAGATGCTGAGTTAAGGCAATACAACAGACCACTGAGATGGAGAAATTCTGCTGCTCGATTACATGGATTGATAAGAGGGAGGCCACTCAAATACCTCCTCCTGGGTGGTCGTAAAATACGTCTGTCCAACGTGGGGCTCCCGTCAGTTCCCAAACTGTTCATCTTTCAGACACAAGTCTTACAGTCAAGCTTAGCTTCTGCCAAGTCCTCGGCATACATGCTTCCGATTGTGGGGTGTGCGTTAAGAGTTCATTAAGTGCTGAGGTTAATTGAATACTACAGTTGCGGACATTTAGGGCCATTGCATACATTTGTGCCAGTTTCTGGAGGTCTTTTAGTTCAGGGGTCTCCAAATGCTGACTCAGATACTATCTATGTCAAAATCATTTTGAAAGAATATATAATAAAACACAGCTTTGGAGTTCCTTCCCCTGGAGATTGATTCAACGTGTCTATATTTTTATGAGTGCCTTACAGGGATGTAATACAAAGGTCTGGGAAACTTTTCTGTAAAGGGGGAGATAGTAAGTATTTTAGATTTTGCAGGCTATGTGGTTTCTGTTATAACCATTCAACTTTGCCATTGTAGCCTGAAATCAACCATAGGCCACATGTAGACAAATGAGCATGGTTATATGCCGATAAGGCTTTATTTACAAAAACAAGCATCAGGTTCCTCAAAAAATTAACCATAGAATTACCATATGATATAGAAATTCCTGGGTATGTATCCAAAAGAATAAAAAAACAGGGACTCAGATGCTTATATATACACCCACGTTCATAATAATGTCATTCACAATAGCCAAAAGTGGAAGCAACACAAATGTCAATAAATAAAAAAGCAAAATGTAGCGCATATATAAATATACACATATATATATGTATAAAACAACATTATTCAGCTTTAAAAATAAATGAAATTCTGACACATGCTACAATTTGGATGAACTTTGAGAACATTTTGGAAGTCAAATGAGCCAGACACAAAAGGACAGACACAGCATCATTCCACTTCTATGAGGTACCTAGAGTAGTCAAATTCATAGAGACAGACAGTGGAACCATGATTACCAGGGGCTGGGGGGGGAGGGAGAGGCAATGGGAAATTAGTGTTTAATGGGTACAGAGTTTCAGTTTGGGAAGATGAAAAAGTTCTGGAGATGGACAGTGGTGATGGTTGTCCAACAGTGTGAATGCCCATAATGCCGCTGGATTATGCACTGATGAAGGTTAAATGGTGAGTTTTATGTGTGTTTTACTGCAATAAAAATAAATTTAAACAAGGAGCAGAAAAACAAAAAACAAAAAAAAGAACAGATGGCACAAGGCATGAATTTGACTCAGGGTTATAGTTGAGCAACCCTTGGTCTAGTGCCCCGCTAGGGTCCAGAATTACCAGCCATGGTTCATTTCCTCCTGGTGTTAGTATGCAACGAAACCCACCTTCACTTTTCTTTGAGATTATTTTCAGAAATGGGAAATCTCAGGCATTCAACAATATACAGTCTTTGCCAACTTCTGTGGAAAACCAGGGTCTCCAAGTGTCCTATTCACATCAAATTAGGTGTTGTATTATAGTGAACTACTATAGTCCTCCCAAATTCACCTGCCTAGGTAGGGTTTTCCATGAGGAAATACTCCAAATGCATTGCTTACGTTCACATGCTTACTGCTCTTTATGTCTATGTCTCTCTCCTCCTTGATTCTTGTGTCTGTCAAGTTGCTTTCTTCTCGTAAGAAAGAGGAAGTGAGGGCAGAGAGACCAGAAGTGTTCTTTCCCAACTATTTCTTGTTGGGCAGTGGAATGGAAGTCCTTGATCATTTATGGAGACACGAGGGGTTTGGTGATAAGTGTTCTCCTTCCAGATGCTATTGATTTACTTATCTCCTCCCAATGGCAGTTTAAAGATCAAGCTTTAGCAAAAACATCTATTCAATTACAAACTTGGGAACTAGTGGATTTATACAAATTAACAAGTCTTTATTATAAAGAAATCACCTATTATTTTTACATATAAAACTGGAATATTTAACATGAGGCAGTCATGGGTGTTTTATCCGTAAAAGTGTCTTCAGTCACACAACATTTTGTACTTGAAAGACTGAAATAACACGGTTTACAAAAGTAGTTCCCTCTTTTGGAATGGTCCTTTGTCCTCTCAGTTTTCTGGCCAGACCTCTCAGAGAAGTCACAAGATTGCATGTTTTAATGAGCTTCAAAAATAATGTCTGTATTATATAGGGCGTAGATTAATACTTAAGGGTGAATATTGATCTGTTCTTATTTTTATGTCTTTGCACTGATAGAATGTAGCCCCTTCTTTTTGTATTTGTCACTGTTGCTTACATACCTTGGATTCCCTTTGAAAAATGTAGAACAATGATGGAAGTGAAGAACTGAGGGATGAGGGAGTGTGCGTGTGCGTGCGTGTATGTGTGCATGCACACGCCCTGAATATGCAGTTGCAAAGCAGCTTAGCTTGAGAACAGTCAAAATGTACATATCTTTCCATGTATTGCACAAAATAAACGTACATAGTACGTACCGTACACGGTAGACGTACCGTGTTGCTAAGTTATACTTCGGTTTTACTGAGGGATCCTGGAAAGGGACACTTTGTCTTCCCAGAGCTTGTTTTGAACTCGTTTTGCTGGGGAGCGTGTCTATCGTGGTATTGAGGCTATTTGAGTGAGTCTTGGTCGACACGGATTCGTGTGCTTAAGGACGGGTGCTGCTGTGCTTTCATTCATTCGCACATTTACACAATAGCAAGAACCAGTACTTCCCTTGTGTGTGTAGATGGTATGTTAGAGATGCCAGGGACAAGGGGGTGGAGAAGGTGTTATTGCAGGAGTAAGGGATTGACTTGGATTAGTGGTAGTGGAAAGAAAAAGGAGTGGAATAAGAGGTGGGTGGATGAGACAGCCAAGGTTAGAATAGCAGTGGTAACACTGCAGTGGTAAGGAGCTTGTCCTGTGCCCTGTCCGTGCTAATTGTTTAACAGGCTTTAACTCACTCAGTTCTTAACACCACCATGCAGGTTCTATTATTCCCATTTGACAGGAAGGATGAATAACCATGATTACAGAGCTACCAACTCTCAGCACTGGAATTCAAACCCAGTTTAATCTCAGGGTCTATGTTCTTAACCACATGCACCTTAGCAACGTGCTACTACTGACCTTAGCATACTTTGGAATGGACGGAACAATGCCACTACTGGTGTTTGGGGAGTTAATGGCTTAAGAAAGTGACACCAGAAGGGGATCTACCATGGAAGTAGAGTGTCAATTGAGTCCTAACTCATGGAAGCTCGTACTGATAGATGTATCTGTGGGAATATTACTATCTTTGAGCCTCATTTTTCTCAAGTATGAATGGGTGATAATTAGAGAGTTTATAGCAGTACGTTGAAAAAATGAATGAGATAATGCATGAAAAGTGCCTTGCTCAGTAACTGGTGAAGAATAGGATCTCAATAAAAATTAATTTATTTTGCTAATGATTAAGATGAAATGTGCTAGGCTTGCTCCATATTCCAGAGTTTAATTTATTTGATTCTGGATGAGAAAATGATCGGTAATTATTGTCCATATTTTTCTACAGAATACTTATTTGTTTGAATAAAGGCCATGGAAGTGGTGAACTAAAATCAAAACAAACAAATGTGAAAGGAAAGAAAAATGAAATATTTATTGGGTAATCAAACTACCATACATTTTTTTTTGGTGATAGCGATAGGACATAAACAGCATAGTTTAAATTGCATTTCAAATTATAGTAATAATTTTCAGTGTTGTAGAGAACAGATTCCCTTCCTGAAGATGTTTGAGTGCTTTGCTGAAATAACTTAATTCCCAGGGCTGAGTTCAGATTATGGACCTCCCATTTCCCAGCTATTGGCTGTGGAGCCCTGGCAAGTCCTTAGCCTCCTGTGCCCCTTTTGCTTCATCAAACAAAACAATATTCAACTCAAATGAAGAACATAAAGTGTGTAGCATAGTGCCAGCTTTTAGTTCACATTCAATAGCAACTACCCTCTTCTTGCCCATTGGTTCAAAAATAATCCAAAACCCACTAGCAAAAAGTTCTTTATTCTTGCCACAAAGCAAAAGAATGTCCTAGAAGACTCAATGTCTGGGTCTCTTGTTGGTCATATTGGTCTTAGAAAAAAACCCTCAAAATATAGCTCAATTGCTTCTTTTCAAGACTGAGGTTTCTAACACCTTGGTTAGGAATTGTGTTTGCAGGTGCTTTTTTTTTTTTTTTTTTTTTTTTAAGGAACCTGTTTCACAAATGAGAAATGTGCCTTGTAGCTGGTTGCTCTGCTGTACCAGGTGATGTGGGAAAGCATTGCTCTCTTGCCCAAAGCGCACTTCTAGGGCCATCTTGGTGACTCAGAGATCTGACAGGCTGCCAGGGAAGCTGAGGCTGGAGAAGCTACACTCGGCTTCTCCCAACCCTGGAAACTGGTCGACCCAGCCCAAGCATATTGTTGGTGTCTTATTAAAAGGGTTGATTTGGGGAATGTTGTGTTTGCCACGCAGTGTCATGCCTTGAAGCCTTGGTTTCCAGCCTTTATTTATAAGCCTAATTGTTGCTATGGAAATTCAATATTTAAAGAGGTAATTATTGCTGATCTTGTTGCATGTGTCCATTTCTGATGTCCAGCTGTTAGCTCTTTAGCTCCAGTCTAGCAGATTAATTACTGCTATTGATTACTTTGAGCTTCTCTCTTCACACCTGCAGTCTGTGTAATTAGCTGGTGGCCTCCTCTGAAAATTAGGAGCAGTTTCATCCTGGCACCTTGCCATTTCCCAGCCATGTGCACTGCACTGATGAACAAAAGCAAATCTATTTTAAATAGAGATATCTGGGTAATGAACTCTTTGTGTTTTTGAACTATCCGTGGATAATTCAAATTACCCTCTGTTAGCAAATATTGTACCTCATTTGATGACTATCTGAAAAGAAAAAATTCCAAAACACTGGTTTTTATTCCCATTTCCACCTTGCAGAAATTTGCTCCCGTGCGTGCGTGTGTGTATGTGTATATGTTTAAATCAAAACAACTTTCTAATTCTGCTGAGGGTATTGGGGTACTAGAATAGGCTTCCTAATGGAGCCCAGTGGAAGCCGTTGGGTTTGCACTGAGTGTTTCAGGCATCCACGTATTAATGTTCCTCCCTTTTGGTAGATTCAGACTCCGTGTCTGAGAGACACATCACCATCCATGAGAGCCGTTGATATACCTTGGGAATAAAAACAAGTGTCCCATTTGAAAAATGAGTGACGAAGTGCTATGAGAGAGGAATTACAGGAATCTTCAAAATTTTCTTCCCAACTTTATTTCAGTTAGTAGGTTCCCGCCCCCCTTCCCCCCCCCCCCCCACCCTGTGTATTGGAACCAAAACCCAGAATTGCCAAACACTGAAATCTAGAGTTCTGCCTCCAATGTCCTGTTATGATACTTTCTCATCTGTTGCGTATTACTGCCTAAACACTCAGGAAACACAAGTTGGTAGTGACATTGGGAGTGGACTTCCCAAGCAATGATAGGCAATGATTACTAACATGGCCAGCTGTTGCCTTCCATGCCGACAGGGCCCCACTAATGTTCCCTTTCGCTATTTAACTTGTGTTGAGTTATTATACTAAGGGTTATTGCTTATTGTAGGAAAAAATAGAGCACTTTCCTCCTGCCCATGGCATGTATCTGCCAGCTTTCATTTCAAGCTTAAAGTGGATAAGTATGTCCCAAAGCCCACCCGGCACATGGAAGGAAAAAAGTTCAGAAAGTTATCACTTGTCGGAACAATGAGAGCACCATCTCATTTATGTCGAGCACAGACGTGTTTGGTTGGATCACAGCGACATGGGAACACTTCATCAGCTCTGAGATAGCCTCTATGGAAGCAAAGAAACACAACTTCCTGCCATCCAGGGAATCAGGTGGGAGATGGGCACGGAGTGGGAATGAGTGAAAAGAGTAGGGGCATTCACTCATCAACTCAACGAAGCTTTGGGGCATCTAATGGGGAGGCTGAACGCCGGCCCTCAGACCAGAAGGTCCCCAGCTGGAATCTCATCATTTCCACTGTTACCAGATTAAAATTTAAATTGTGCGCTGCCATTTGGAGGCCTTCTGGGCAAGGTCTTGCAGAGTCACCAGTTATTAGGAAAGCCTCCCATTATCACAACCCTAAAAGCTATTTGAACAGCAGCCTAATGTGGTTGTGATTTCCAAGGATCATTTGCTGTTATTGCGGCTCTGCTCAGATGTGAGTGGGAGAAACTAACCAAAGTTTCCTTCTCATAGTACCAGAGAGGAACATCAGAGGCACCAGAGAAATATTTTGCTGGCCATAAATATAAATTCACCCCAAGTAAACAATCTTTTGTTTCCCTCATCTGGGCAAGGTCATCTCTAATTCTGGCAAAGAGCAACACTCTCTCCATTATGGAGTATAAACTTCACAAAGGCACCCTGGTTATAATTTCAACTCAACTAGAAATGTAAAAACATAGTTTTAAGAGGGTGCTACAGTAAAATGCAAAGTGTAGTTGTGTACAACATTCCGTACTTACGGATTACAGAATGACTTTCGAGTGACAGGAATTTATGAATATGTACATATACACGTATATGCATATATATTTTAATTTTTTGCATTGCAAAATTCAACATGCTTAACCTCATAAATATCTGAGGCTGTGCACAGAATATGTATCGTGAAACTAGGCACGTCACAGGTCTTTCCGGAGTATGAAGCTGCTTTAGCCATTGGTTTTTCAGCACCAGCAGAAGAGAAATGAAAATCTATCTTAAGTTCTTAACCCTGATTTACAAAACCAGTTAAATTTTTTAAACCATGATGAAGACTAGGTATTTGCTACTGTTGTTGTCTTCAAAGTTGCTGGGAGTATTTAACATCTACTCTGTTATACCGTCTGAGGGTATGCTGACAAGCTAGGTGAAACGAAAGATGAGAATTTGTCTAATGAATAATAAAAATATGTAGCTGACATGTATCAAGTGCTTATTATGTGCTGGGTATCATGCTAAGTGATTTGAATTTATCATCTGTTTTAATGCTCACAGCAAACCTATATCGTGGATCTGCATTTTATAGATGAGGGCATTAAAGTTGAGAGGTTGTATATAACTTATTTTACCACAACCATGGTCAAATCTGGTAAGTGACTTCATCTGTCTACCAAACTAGACTTTTAACTATTTCTGGTTATTTTATCCCAGCTATGCAGTCTTGATGATATTTTTTTTTGCTCCAATTATGTGGATTCTTTAGTATTGGATTAACTAAATATAATATCCACTCGTAAACCTTGTGTTTTGGGGCCTACTTAATATTACTTACTCCTTAGTCTAACCTTTTGTTTTTCTTAATTTATAGTAACTATTGCAAAAATTTGTGCTAGGAACTCCAAGATCTTGTCCATGTGGAAAGAACCTGCCTTAAGGAAATGTAAGAATAGAACAGAACCGGGCATCTGTGCAACTGTGGCCTGACCCGGGTAAGGACTCTCAGTTACTGTCCTGAGTTCTCCTGTGGAGAAGCCTTTTTGCTGGAAGAGTCACAGATTATTATTGATTCTGTTACCGGAAATGCAGGGAAAATCTCCCTCCCCCACAATTTAGCAGTTTCTTTCTTGCTGTGTACAATTATTCTTGTTTCGCTTAGATGCCTGAGACATTTATTTTCTGAGGAAACAATCAGAATAATGTCTCTGTGTCTCTATTCATGTATAACACACATGCATGGAATATATTCTGATTTTCCATAATTGTATTTGGTTATATGTGTGTGTGTATTGCTGTTACATGCACACAGGTGTGCACACACAATTGGTGTTCCATGCCACGTTTCCAAGATATTTTCTGGAAAGGACCTTTAAGAGAATGAAGGGCAGAGCCTTCTCCATATCAGTGGGTGTGTAAATATCTTCAGATTCTATAAAAGCATCTTTATTTTCTCAATCATAGATGATCGTTTGAAGGGGAGTTGTTTATGCTCTGTAGCACACATCAGATAACCTTGAAGAAGTTCTCTTGAAAAAACAGAGTCCAGTTTTCCTGATTCTGTATTTTCCCTTCTCTATCTGATAACATCCCAGTCCTAGTGTCAGTTCTTGCCCTAATGAGCTGAAACTACATTAGTGAAATCTTAGATAAATTGACTCAAACCTTGGTTTGATGATCCTACTTAAGACATTCAATTAATTCTGTTTTGCTACAAGCTAATTTATGACTTTGTATTTATTCAAAAAATGTTGAAGATACAAAGCAGTGGGAGACAAAATAATGAATTATTCTACCTTCCTTCATGTGCTGACTATAGTAAGGGAGGAAGAGAAGAAAGAAATGCTTTTGATGTTTGGGAGGTGGGTATTTTCTTGTCATATCAGATAGTCTTGAGCTGATATAAACACATTTGTATCCCTCTAGGAGATACTAATTAGTGCAGTAAATGTTGGTTTATTAATTATTGTTAAAATTTTCCTTACCCAGTAAATAGTTTTTATCTTTTCTTTTTGCCCTTCCTGTTTCCCCCATTCCCCCCGCCTCCAGCCCCCGCTACGCTTCCTCTATTCTCTCTTTCCTTTCTGAGATAATACTTGGTTTATTGTGGTCATAAAACTTTCTTTCTGGTGAATAGTGAGTGGCAGCTTGATAAAACTGTGATATAGAAACATATTATAATCCACGTTTCTGTTGCAAAGCTTAATAATTGATCTGTACAATTTGAGAGAAAAGAGAAAAATCTGAGACTTTTAAAGTAATTTACAGCCCCCATGCCACACTCGGTGTGTTTTTAATGAGCTTCTCTAGATCTACAGGTAGTGCAGGTTTTCTCTGCTGATGTTTAGGGCAACTCATCAAGACATCCTGCAGGGCAGTGTCTTCAGGGAAGGTCAGCCAGAGAACAGAATTGCGTTAAGTGATGCTGGGTACGTAATTGACTTCCTCTGTCTCTGGAAAGTGATAGAAGGCAGGGCTGAGAAGAAGCTGCCTCTTTTCAATTCCCTCTCCCTCCCTTGATTAAAATTGCTTTTCTTACACCTCCTTCTATTTCACTTTCCTTTTTATATTCTCACAGGCTAAAACTTTAATTGCCACCCATGTTGGTTTTGTTGCTGAATTAAAAAATGAAATATTTCTTATAATCAGACTCAGATTTCCAGACTGCTCTGTCTTATATAAGCCTTTATTTTTCATGTAGTTTTCTAAAGGCAGGCAACAATGGTGTTCCCCTCCCCAGCGTGACAGCCAGTGTTATTGTGTGAGACAGGTTAATCGTGTTATGCTACGAAAGAAAGTCATATTCCTTGGTATTCTTTGCTGTGATTTTTTTTTTCTGTCTGAACTCCTATACATTGGAGGACTAGATATAGCCACCGGTCTTGATAGACATTCAACCCTCCTGGTCATCAATGACTATAGCCAAAATATGTAATTGCCAAAGTCACAGATTTTCCAATATTTCTTCTTATGCCAATTAGGAAAATAGGTACTTAAAACAGGCATACATCAGCCAATTAAAAATAAAGTCTATCAAAAACAATAAAAATAAACTCTATCTTCATGGTCTGAAGTAGAGTAATTGTACAGAGTACATTTCTTCTGCTATATTTTAAAATGTAATTCTAGGTACCTACTGTATTAGACAGTATTTTGTGATACACTTCATTCTATCCAGAGAAATTCAGAAAGTAGACTTGTATAGAATCAGTCATAAAATGGGGCATCTGGGTGGCTCAGTCAGTTAATCATCCAACTCTTGATCTCAGCTCAGGTCATGATCTCATGGTTTGTGAGTTCGAGCCCCACATCAGGCTCCATGCTGACAGTGTGGAGCCTGTTTGGGATTCTCTGTCTCCCCCTTTCTCTCTGCCCCTACCCCCCCCCCCCATAAATAAATTAAAAAAAGAGTCAGTCATAAACTCAATTGCCAATAGGTGGCATACGTATTTTGACAATGTTGGTGAGAAGTAGAGGCTAACAAAGACAGTAAATACATAAAGATACTCAAGGAATTGACGTGTGTGTGTGTGTGTGTGTGTGTGTGTGTGTGTGTGTGAGAGAGAGAGAGAGAGAGAGAGAGAGATAGGGAGGGAGGGAGGGAGAGGGGGGTTAAGAAGGCTTCCAAGGCTGTTTTGTGGGGCTGAATTTATAGACAGGCTGTGCAGTGTTCTTGCTGGGCTGGATTTATCTTGCATTTTCTTATTAGGACTTCTGGAAAGAGAGCTGCTCTCAGCTGTTCAGAGGACAGAACCAGAACATTCTCTCAAAGCTGTCAGTTCTGTCTGCCATGAAAAGGGGACGTGGGAGAATAGGAGCCTCAGGGCTCAGGGTGAATTTGTCCTGTGTCACGCTGGAGCCTGCCATGGAAATGTTTTGTATTATATCCTGGTTTTAGAGTCTGAAGAAATGGCTAGTGAATGAGAGGTGCCTCTGACAAGCCCTTGGAAGTCAACTGTATGTCCGAGGTTGTGGCGGAACTCCCTGGTTATCTGAACATTTAAATGGTTTGATCTTGGAAAGATCACTTTATGAAGAAAATGGTGACAGAGGAAAAGAGGATAATGTGTTTTTTCCAGCTGTCTCCTGAGCGATGTGTACATTCCTCTGTTTTTCCAGGCTGAATTGCTCTCTTGTTGTTGGAGGTGGCTGGGGATGGGTTGGCAGACATCGGGCATCCAGGCGCCGTATCCTTGCGAACGTGGGGCATCTTGATCATTTCTCTCTGCAGTGACTCTTCCAGATTTTACTCTTTCATAATCACACTGAATTAGGTACTAACATTTAAGTGCCTTCTTGGGGCTTGGCAAAATTAAAAAATGAATTAGCCACTGAGGAACCAAGAAATTAAATATCTATTACTAGACATGGCACACTTTCATGGACTTCTGTGTGGGATAAGTCCTTATATCTTTGACTAGCATGAGTCAGCACAGTTACATTTAATGGGGGCCAGGCTGTACTAGCCTTGTGCTGCTCGCCTGGGGCTTAAAACTGCTCCCTTCAGTGTGACTGTCTCAGCCCCGTCCCTCCTACTCCGTGCCTTCCAGACAATGTCTTGCATGTTGTGATGATGATCAAGGCTGACTTTTTCTACTTTCTAGATTCGCCCTATATGTTGTTTAATTCTCTTAATCACTTGCAGTAGGGAGCCAGTATTCATTTTGTCATTTACAATATAGACATAGAAATATATCATTTAAATCCTGATGCTAAGTTAAACTTCTCTTACAGGTAGCATCTTTTGGCCATGGCAACTTCTACAAATTTTCATCGTTATGTTTTTATGCAGAGTTAAAAGAAAAAGACAAAACTTTGAGCTAATGGCTATTCCAGTGATTTCTAGGAAGGAAATAATGAATGTAGTTATCCAAATGATAGGTTTAAGAAAAGGTTTAGTTTAAAGTAAAACCACCAGCTATTAACTGACTTCTGAAGTGACATATTTGAAGGCTGAGTCTTCAAAATAACCTGTCTCCAAATTTAATAATACATTGACTATCCTAAGACATGGTTAGAGTATGAATTTTTGGGTTAAACAAACTTGGCTCTGAAAAGTCATGTAGCATGCATAGTATTTTGTGTAGGAGGAAATAATACATGCTTCTAAATCACTTGGAATAGAACTTTTTCTTTTATTTGGAAAGCTTTTTGGAATTTTTCAATGCTTTGCAGTTATTAGGCAAAATACTTCTTGTATTGACTTCTATGGAATGTATAATGAATGTATTATGGAGTATTAAAAATTCAGGCATTTTTTTCTATTTAAATAGTTGGGTATTTGCAAAAGACAGTGATTTTTCTTTTCCATGAGGGTATACTCAGGGGAGTTCTCCTTATCTCCCACCCTCTATCCCTCCTCTCCTCTCTTTTATTTCTCTCCCCTTCACCCCTCTCTCTTCCCTTCACAAATGTTGACTGAGTGCCTTTTCTTAGCCAGGCAGGGTACTATACTATGGAGATACAGAACTGAGTAAGATGTATATACATCAAGCACTATCTGCTTAGTCTCTTAAACCTAGAACCTAAAAATTCATTCTTAATTCCTTTTCTTCTTTACCCCTATGGCCATCAGAAGGCTGTAACTCTTAAATGCAGGATGTGCAACCTGGATCCGTTCTATTGAATCAACTGCCATAACCATCTGCCCTAACCTAAGTCACCCTTACCTTTCACCTCACCTATTACAAGTGCCACCCTACTGGTCTTCCAGTATCACCTGTTGCCTTCCTTGTCGCTCATCTTCCAGTAACTAAGGTGGTCTTCGAGAATATAAATCAGATCATATAGTTTCCCATTTTCTTCCATCCTCCAGTCGCTTCCATTGCTTTGTACTGTGCTGTGAATTCCTAGTTCCTTCCTTTAGCCTTACAGAATGGTGGCACTGCACACCCTCTTACATACCATTTTCCAGGGACACTCCTGCTCTTTCCAGTCCTCTGGCAAATCAAGTTTGTGTCCACCTGAAAGTCTTTGCCCTTGATATTCCTTCTACCCAGAATGATCTTTCCTCTCATCTTTATGGCTGGCTGCAGCACTTCCATCTTGTCTTTAGCTCAGATGCCACCTTCCTAGAAATTCCATCCCCTCCTGCATCCTTCCTTCCCTCCCCTTCTCACATTGTATTGGTTTGTTTTTCCCATGGAACCATTAATCAAAATATATTTTTTTTTTAACTTAAAGTTTATTGTAAGAGAGAGTGCAAGCCAGTGGGGGAGGGGCAGAGAGAGAGAGAGAGAGAGAGAGAGAGAGAGAGAGACAGAGACAGAGACAGGGAGAGAGAGAGAATCTCAAGCAGGCTCCACACTGTGAGTGCAGAGCCTGATGTGGAGCTCGATCCCATGAACTGTGTGATTATGACCCGAGCTGAAATCAAGAGTCAGACGTTTAACTGACTGAACCACCCAGGTGACCCTTAATTTCTTTGTTTATACATTTACTATCTGTCTCTCTCACCAGAATGCAATCGCTATGAAAGTAGGTAGTTTCTCTGTTCTGTGCCTTATTACATTGTCAATGCTGAGAACCATGTATAACATATTCAAAGCACCTGATACATTTTAATTTTTGTATTAATAAGGTCTGTGCCCATGTAGACCTTTCACTTTAACAGCTAGTTTCCAGTTTCTTTCGTAAATCTGATAAAGGTGGGTGGCTTCTATTTAAGGGACTTGTTTCAGCAATTTTACACATTTCAAGCCTAATAAAACAAGCATATATTAATCTGCTAGGGCTGCCATAACAAAATACCACAGATTGGGTGGCTCACACAGCAGAAAATTTTTCTCAAAGATCTGGAGGCTGGAGGCCAAGCTCAGGATGCTTTCAGGATTGGCCTCAGCAATGATTTCTTGGATAGGACACCAAAAGCATGGGCAAAAAAAGAAAAAAATAGACGAATGGGACTACATCAAACTAAAAAGCTTCTATACAGCAAAGGAAACAGTCAACCAAATGAAGAGGCAATTTATGGGATTGAAGAAAATATCTCCAAACCATATATCTGATAATGGGTTAATATCCAAGATCTATAAAGAACTCCTTATAACCCAATAGCAAACAAAACAACAAAAACAACCCAATTAAACATGGGCAAAGGAACTGAATACGCATTTTTCCAAATATGACCTACAAAAACTAACAGATATTTTATATCTATACCAAGAGATGCTTGATTGTCAGGGAAATGCAAATCAAAACTACAGTGAAATATCACTTCACACCTGTTAGGATGGCTTTTATCAAAAAAGTGTCAAAAGATGATGAATGGTGAGGATGTGGAGAAGAGGGAATCTCTGTACAGTATTGGTGGGAATGTTAATTGTTGTAGCCACAATGAAAAACAGTATGGAGGTTCCTCAAAAAATTAAAACTAGCATGACCATATATGGTCCAGCAATTTCACTTCTGGGTGTATATCCAAAAAAATTGAAATCAAGATCTCAAAGAGATATCTTTGCTCTCATGTTCCTTGCAACATTATTCCCAATAGCCAAGATATGGACACAACCTAAATGTCCATGAATGGATGAAGACGATGTTGTATGTATACAATGGAATATTACCCAGCCACGAGAAAAAAAGAAATCCTGCTGTCTGCCACAACTTGCATGAA
The DNA here is from genome assembly GCF_022837055.1 of Prionailurus viverrinus. Classification (NCBI taxonomy): domain Eukaryota; kingdom Metazoa; phylum Chordata; class Mammalia; order Carnivora; family Felidae; genus Prionailurus; species Prionailurus viverrinus. The sequence continues at coordinate 10,504,809 of NC_062565.1, read as the reverse complement.
TCTTGAGGGCATTATATGAAGTGAAATATGCCAGATGCAGAAGGATAAATAATACATGATACAACCTATATGGTGAATCTAAAATAATCAAGTTTATGGGGCGCCTGCCTGGGTGGCTCAGTCGGTTAAGCGTCCGACTTCGGCTCAGGTCATGATCTCACGGTTCGTGGGTTCGAGCCCCGCGTCGGGCTCTGTGCTGACAGCTCAGAGCCTGGAGCCTGTTTCAGATTCTGTGTCTCCCTCTCTCTCTGCCCCTTCCCCACTTGCACTCTGTCTCTCTCTGTCTCAAAAATAAATAAACATTAAAAAAAAATTTAAAATAATCAAGTTTACAAAAGTAGAGAGTAGAATGGTGGTTGCCAGGGCTGTGGTGGGAAGAGGAAATGGGGCGGTATTAGTGAAAGAGTATAAGGTTTCAGTATTTATATAAATAATCCCTAGAGATCCCCTGTGCAGCATAATACTTACAGTTAACATTATTGTGTTGCATACTTAAACAGTTGCTAAGAAGGTAGGTCTTATGTTAAATGTACTTATCACACACCCAGGGTAAGAGGGTGGGAGGAAACTTGGAGGTGATGGATGGGTGTATGGCATAGATTGTGGTGATGGTTTCATGGGTATATACTTACATCCCAACTCATCAAGTTGCATACCTTAATTATGTACAGCTTTTTGTATGTCAAAAAAAAAAAAAAAAGGTGCCGTCAAGATCAGTTTCTGGTGAAGCCTCTCTTCCTGGCTGGTGGATGGCCACCTTCTCACTGTGTCCTCACATAGCCCCTTCTCTGTGCATACTGAGAGAGATCTCCGATCTCCTTATTTTATCGGGACACCAGTCCTACTGGATTAGGTCTCCTCCCTTAAGACCTTATTTAACCTTAGCTACCACTATATCTCCAAATACAGTCACACTGGGGATGAAGACTTCAACATAGTGAGTTTGGGGGACACACAATTGAATCCATAGAAAAGTGCAAGGAGAAAAGCACTTTTATTTGTTTAAACTATAATGGATCTGTGCAATCTTACACAGGAACAATCTGACATTTGACATCTGTTATTTAGCCAAGGTATTGCCTGACTTGCAATGGATATTCAATGCATGTTATGACACAAATTATCTATTTTAATGAGGTATTTTATGAAGCTGCTTTTGTTGATTTGCACAATGGGGCACAGACATGCTGATAATTTAAATGGGGATTAGACTCTTTGTTTTTAGAATAATAACTTGGCTCAGTAATACACAATGCTAACCACCTGTAACTCTTTTCCTCAGGAGGCTGCTTCTTTAACATTTCTAGAAGCTTTGTGCTTTCCCTGAGCCTGATGCTATGATGCTCACAAACTTAGCAGGAGACCAGGTTAACTCCAAGATGCCCAGGTAGAAAACTTAAAAGAAGATGAAAAATGTGAAAAATTTCCTTTTTTTCCTCTTTCTCACCATGTTTTCCTCTTTCTACTCTCCTCATCCTTTCTTCTTAGGAGAGAATCTTCAGTGAGAGATGTTCCCCTTAATTCATGTTGTGTCCTATTTCTGTAGCATGAATATTTAGGAGGTACTTAAGCATGGTTTCTAAGCAGTGACAGAAATGGAAATTATTTACCCCAGGAACCCGGCATGTATTCTTGTTAACTAATTTGCATGCTGTTAAATAAATAACATATTGGTGGGACCAGAAGATTTGGAACCTCTCCACTACCCACACTCCATTTTTATTCTCTATTTTTAGGACGAGTATTGTGTTTGTTTACCTAAGTTATGAGGCTTCCTTTATGTTATATAAATAGGAAAATTAGCTGGGCAGAATCATGTATAAATTTATTGCCTTGGTTTGTGTCTTTTCAGGAATCTGAGGAGAAATAAATGGGCCTATGTGGGTAACAAGTCTTCAGTCGCTGAACAATTTGATGAAAAAATTATATAAATATGGCTATGATTATATGTACACTGGATAAAACCCAATAAAGATTTGGGATAAGCCTCATTGATCTAAAGTTAGAGTGCTTAAACATTGAGAAACTACTTGAGCAATTGATTGTAGATTGGGATTTTTGAAAACCTTCACATGGACTGTGATAAACTGGCTGCTTTCCTATAAATATGACAATGTGGGACAAACACAAAAACATGGTGACATGTTGATTGTCAAATCTAGCTTAAGAGCCCATATAAATATGATGGAGACCAAGGACATTATCAGATGTGTATTCAAATGGAATATATCTAAATCTGGTTTTGAAAGTGGTTTGGCTGGGGTGGGTGTGTTGTTCCCTAGGTTTGAGATTTTTTAGAAACTTGAGGATGGGAAAACTGCATGTCCTATGAGATTAAATCCTTTTATTCTGCTGAATAAATGAACTCCCCCCCCCCCCCCCAACAACTGGGCAATATTGTGTATTCCAGCTGCAGGCTAAATGATTGCTTCATTTCAAGCCTCCTGACTGCCATGGAACCATCTGGTATGTGCTTGTGTGTAGGAGTAGGGGAGATTGCAGCTAAGACTAAGGTCTTCGGCTGGTCCAAGTTGTTTCTTATTTACCACTTCTTATCACACCTGGGTACAGAGGCAGAATTAAAACTAAGTCTGACTTTCTTCCCATCGCCTTTAAACTTTTTTCTACTTTTTGGCTTACATAAAGGTAAAACTGTTAGAAAAATTGTTAAAAGCGGGGGGGGGGAGAAATGCAGTGATAGATGAGAAACTATAAATCCTAAAGTTGGAAAGATTTTATTTTTCATACTTAGAGATCCCCCCGCCCCCATTATTGTTTTGGGTCAACGGGAGAAAGGTTTGTATATGTTTTTCCCTCATGTGCTACTTTAAGCAGTGTTCGTATGTTCTGTGAAATGGTTATGCTAAATGTCTGTGAGATCTTGAGTCTGGGTGTGGACATATAGTGAGTCTATAGGACCCAAAAGAGAACAACAGTGGGAGGATAGGAAAGGCAATGGATTTTTAAAAAATGAAGAGCTAGTATGAGATGGGCAAGTAGGGGATTAAATGAGAAATTGGGTGGTTGGAACAGATTGTGTGTATATTTTCCTCTCTGAGACCCCTAAGATTTCTTCTTATACATTGCATGGGGGAAAAATAATCTTTTTAGCTTCTTAACTATGTACTTTCATCACTGCTGTACTTTCTTTTAAGTTTGGCTCAGAAGGGAAGGGGTAATATAGTACCGAGGCTCAACATGGTGACCAAAACAACTGGCTTTGGATATGGTACTGGCCAAGAAAGACAAGGACTAGATCATTATTAATGCGTACTATTAGTCCTAAGCTACACATAGTACTGCAGTTAAAAAGATTAGTATGATGCCTAGCACATCATCTTTCCTCTTTTCATAAATCATGCTACAAACAGAAGCAGCGTCTTTGAGAACTGAAGGCTGTCTGGGCATATGCCTGTGGGGCATATACAGACCAGCATGGTCCAGAGGCTTCCTCAGTCTGGCTGGTCTTTGCTGGAGTGCTGGTAGTGTCTGATTCAATTAGTAATCAGAGATGTAGTCATTGCTCTTTTGTGACTTTGGGAGCCTTGATTGTGAATTATATTTACAGATTGCAGTTTCTTCTAAATAGCGTCCTTTGTATTCAAGGACCTAAAGAGTCTTGCAGTCTGTGATAAAACTGAGTTTTCTCCATATAATAATACATGAGACATCATTGTATTTGTCAAGATTTTGGTCAATAGAGCTAAGCAAATCCATGTATATGAGTAATGAATTTAGCCACGTTTTGTTTGTGAGAATAATTTTGTTAGGCACCCTCCTCCTCCCCTGCCCCGATCGAAATACCTAACAGCTAACATAAATATGGAAAACCTGGGTTTTAAAGTCTGAAGCTGTTAGTCTCTAAACGTTGAGCCTTTCTTACTGATGGCAATGTGTTCCTTCTGATGGGGCAAGGCCTCGGGCCTAAAGGAACCTACGGTCTTTGGGAAGTCAAGCTCTATATGAATTTGAGAAATAACTAATTTTTAAGGTATTTTGTGACAAAATACCAAGTGTATGCTTTGCTATAAAGGCATACGTCCTGACCACAGAGATTAGAATGAACTTAATCTGAGGTGGAGCTAAGTGTTTTTTCAGGTGTGAGGGCCAAGTTCTGCCTACCAACTGGCTTATGCATCATTGTTTATGAACTAGACCAGTATGAAAGGTCATTAGAAGCAAGTGGATGGAAACTGTACTGAAAGTTAAGAAATTAGTAAAGGCATCATGAGCAGGGTGGACATGTGAGGCTTCCTCTGGAGGACGAGGTAACAAATACTTCGATAACTCCACCCTCGTGGCATCATTGGTATGTGGTCTCACTGGGTGACTGATTTATTAACAGGTCAGCAGTTGGAGAAAAGCTGAGAAGTTAACCCTTTGTGACCTTCATTGATTTTGCTCTACCCTGTAAGAAAACTCTGCCCATCAGAAAACCAGTTAAGGCAGGTTTTGCCCAATGCTCTGCCCTCGGAAAATATAGTATATAATTCCCATGCAAAAAAATGCATCAAAAAGAGAAACACCAGCTTGCTGACACCCTCATAATGGAGTTTGGCCAAGGCAATTGTTGATCTCTTACAGCTTTTTGAAGAGTTAGCTCAGCAGTTAAGCTCTGAATAGGTCCACCCTTCTGTTATTTAGCCAGCAATCTGCTCCCTTCCAATGAATGGAATAAAAGCTGAGAGGCAGAATTTCATCTCTGTTCAAATTAGAAACCTGTCTCCTTATAAACTGGGTCCCTTCCTTCTCCATTACAGTCTTCTACCAAGGAGAGAAAAAAGATCTTGGATATGTAGCATAATGATAATTCCATCAACAATAAACCCCACTTGGTGATTTTTTTCCCCCTTTGAGTACTAAGAGAGCCTAAATGTGAGTGCTAGATGCAAATCCATTATTCTTAGTGCTGGTACCTATAATTAACACTGCCCAATGGAATTTAAAAAATATTTATAAAAGAGGCAACATGGTTAACAATTACCATTATCCGTAGCTACACTCCTCCTCCTCCATGTTTTCATGAAGAGAGCGGTGTTGTTACTTCAACAGGCACAGTGTTGTGGTGACTTTTGTGATACAAATGAAGCAAGACTAAAATTCTAATTGTGAAATTTAAAAGGAAAGTAATTGCTTGGTGTTGGTTAATTCCATCTTTGTGTGATGACAGCAGCTGCGTTTCCCTGCCTTGTGTGTTTTAACAGATGGCATTATTTCTTATGGAGTGTTACAGTAGCGACCGAGGTGACACTGAAGGAAAATTCTGTGACAGTATGTTAAGTAAGATATTACTGACAGCCCTGCTGAGCAGCGATGCAGAACTCCACATCGTTGTAGATCTCTTCTCACCCCTAGAGCCCCCACCAAATGGTTTCCATTTGTGGCATGTGGAACTAGAACAGAAAGATGAATGGAAAATTATGTTCTTTTTCAAATTTGCTTGTTTGCATACCATTAATAGGCCTGGGATGAAGACTCAAATCTGGCACAAAGGTGCATTTATCAACCCAGTATCACACTGTTCTACCTTTCTACCAAAGGAAAGCAAATGGAGGGGCAATGGTAGGCCTGAATTCTAGACCAGGATTTGCCCCAAGTCACTTTTCTTTGGGTTGGTTTCCTTTGTGTAAACGGCTGGAGGTGAACTATGACAAATAGTCTCTTGGGCCCTTTCTACTCCAACTCTCTGACTCTGAAAGTCCTCAGCTTTCTGCTTTAATGGCACAGAAGATAAAGTGAGTAGAGTGCATAATGGAAAGCAGATGGCTCTGTATGCTACAGATACTGATGCTCAGTAGAGAGAGAAGACCAGTGGGTCATAAGTTAGGAGACCTGGCCATGGTTCATCCATGGAGCAAGTTCACATAGTGAGGTGTCAGCTTTTTCACCTCCTTCATAAGGCCATAGTCAAGGTCCAATGGGGATTATGCCACTGAAAAATAATTAATTAATCCAGCAAACATTGCACAACTGCCCTGTGGTGGACACTATGCCAAGTGCTGGGGATTTAATGGTGGGCAAATCCAGGTCTCTTTTGGAGGAAGACATCTACTGGGTGGACAAGTACATAAATGGATAATTGTAGGAGAATGTAATAGGGGCTTTGAAAGGCATAAATACAAAGTGATGCACTCACCAGCTGAATGCAGACCATGATCTCAGCTACACTATATGGGGAAGAACCACCTAGCTGAGTCTAGTTTAAAATATTAACCTGTAGGAACTGTGAACAAATAATGTGGTTTTTGTTTAAGTTACAAGCTTTGTGGTAGTTTTAATGCAACAATAGATAGCTGAAATGATAACATATGGAGGCAATAGAACTAGAACATGTGGTTCCAGAAGAAATGTTCTTAACAGTTCTCCTGAGGTTTGACCATCCAAAGTATGTAACAGTGGAAATAATAATGGAATGCTAATATCATTTCTATGGCTTACCCAGCACATTCTCATTTGATTCTTATGACAGATCTCTGAGGCAGACCTTACCTTGGTTTCAGAGATGGAGAAACTGGGTCTCAAAGGTCACATTGAAGTAAATTGTAATCAAATTCAGGTTTGCCTCTATATTGTTCCTCCCCTGGAATCAATCGAATAGGATTTCAAATAGCTTCCCATTTGTAATTTAACAGTTGTTGAACACGCAGGGACAGAGGACAAATTTTCTTCTAATACTTCACTAAAGCATATCCATTGGTCTGTGCTACTGTTGCAATCAGACTAGTTGCTTGAACATGACTAAGTGGCAAGGGTAAAATTGAGTCCTTGAACCAAGCCAAGTAGATGCAAAACTACTTCCGAATCTAGATTGATTGGAAATTTGTGTTCCAAATAATTGGCTCAATGATTTTCAGCAGCGGTTCATCATAGAATTAGTTCTTTAAAAAAGAAACCAATCATAATCAATAGTATCATCCTCTGACTTTGTAAAGTAATTATAAGTTCCTCACTAAGGCTTCTTAGTTACTTTTCATGATAGAGAAAAATATATCTTTCTTGGATCCCAACCAATAATGTGGCATGTGTAAATCTTTTTTTTTTTTTAAGTATTATCAATTTCAGATCAAAATATCTTCTATATCTAAAACCTTGGAGTGAACAATTTCTAAGTACAGGGCTTGTGGTGTGACCTAGATAATGTGATGACAGCCCTTTGGAACAACGTCAAGACCACTCCACACGTGTGCCCTTCATGAGCAGACATCTCAATGTGACAGCTTGAATTACAGCTTGAATTTTCTGTATTAATACATACACCCAAACATTTCCCAGCCCACTTGAAAATGAGGATCAATATAAGGTCCTTTATGGTCTGTCATACAATTTGACTAATCTGGAAAGATGGCCTAGGGAAGTAAACTCAGATCAAACCTCAACTTGAAGAGGGTACACAGCAATAGTACTTGTGAGGTAAAGACAACTCGAGGCATCATGTGTGGTTGAGTTGAGGGATAGCACTGATGACAGTTACCAATGCCAGCCACACAATCGAGCCTTCCCTATGTGTAACGTGCAATGGTGTCAGCTTGTGATTATCAACCTTCTGAAAGGCATAGCCATAAAGGAAGCTGTGTTAATTCTTTACCTTAGTAAAGGCACCTATTGCTATAGAGGTTGGTTTTGAAAATTGACATTTTAAAGAAAGATAATTGAGTGGATTTTAATGACCACTTAGAATGTCTGTACCTAAATGTATTTATCTGGTTTCTTGTTTGGACATTTAGCATGTTTCATAGTTTTTGTTTTCCCCTGTTAAAAGAATCTCATGCTTGAATTTGTAAATAGGTCTTTATACACCTTCATGATGATTTCCTTAGTGGAAATTTCTAGAATTAGAATGGTTTGGTAAAAGTGTTAGGCATGTGAAATTAATCATCATGCAGAATATCTGTTTTTGAAGTGTCTGATCATCCAGGAGAGTTTTACCTATTACGCTGGTTCAATTTACCTTAAAATGAAAATAATCTAGATTAACCTCAGTATTTAAAGGAGTATGGTATAGCCAGGCACTGATACAAGAGACAGCCAGCATCCCAGAACTGATGCTAGAAATGAAAATAAGATCTCTTGGATGGCATTTCTTGATTTTAGGGAGATCAGAATTAAGTATCCATCATACAGCACTTCCTAATGGAAACAAACCTGAATCATAGTTGGAACAAGGCTCTGATAGTATTAAAGCAATAAATATTTAGTTGTAATGTTCATTTCAGTGCCAAATATTGCACCTAGTGGTAGTATCTGATTGGATCTGAACCAAAAGGATGGATGAATGAACAATGGCCACAAACACTGATTTATAAATGTTTTAGTTTCTTTAAACTAGCCTTTTGGACTTCTCCAAAGCTTTCCTTGACTGTAGTTCTTGATTTTGAATGTTCAGTAGTTTTCTGGTTTTTATGTCTACGCTTAGAGTCTCTCATGGTCTTCTCTTCCATCTACTCATGATAAATGTTTGTTGTAGACTTTTTGCCTCTTTTCTTTGTCTGCAGTAACTAATGCTTTCCTTTGTTTTGCTTGGGCCCGGTGGATACTTGCAACATGTTGATGACATACCAATGTTACTTTTTGTTTTTCTCTTTCTAAATATCAGAAATGAACCTAAAATGAAATTCAGTTGCTAAAACAGCTAAGTAGAAAATTTAATAAAGGGTTTATATTTGGGAGTATTATCATATGCTTCCTAATTTTGTTGCTCCTCTGTCTTCTCTGAAGTGAAGAGGAGGAGGATTGAAGAAAGTGAATATAATAGGGGGATTGCTTAAAGAAGACATGTTTTTAAGTAACTCCAAATATGTGATCTTAAGTTGAATCAATTACCACATTAGTCTTAAGCAATTTCTCTCATCTTATTGGATGGGTTGCATCTAAAGAAATAACTTTCTTACTTTAAAACTGACATATGCTTATTATTTTAAGAACTCAAGCTAATAGAAAATATAAACACAATATAAAAAACACATGGAATTCCTTCACCAAAGTATAGCTACTGTTCATTTAGTGGTGAAAACTCTTTTATATATCTACGAATGCATACATACACAATGTGCCTGCCTACCCATTTAATGTGATCGGGATCACTCTATACTGTTCTTTATGTATGTATGGATATATACACACACACACACACACACACACACACACACACACACACACACTTATGTATAATATTCTGATTTTGAACATTTATTCATGGCAGGACGGATTTTATATTTTTAATGGCTGCAGAGTATTGCCTTATCTCATAATTTGCTTAAATAACATTTAAAAGAAAAAGAACTCTTATTTTTTCTTGTTTCTTTCTCCATTTCTTTCCTCCCACCCTCACTCATCCCTCTCATCCCTCACTCATCCCTCACTCACTTCTTCCTTTTACCTTTACTTCCTGCCTTGGTGTCTGGCAAAAATGATCTCTAGAAAGGGCTTATGTATTGAAATTCTCATCAACAAATCATAAGTGCTTGATTTTTCCATTCCCTGATTTTCAATACAGATTTTGGGATTTTTCAACTTTGCCAGCCTCGTAGTGTGATATATATGCTTTGATTTGTGTCCCTTTGATTATAAATAAGAAAGAACATCTTTTCATGATTGCTGGCCATTTTAAAGTTTTTCCTTTTGGCAACTGCCAGAATATTCTTGTGTATTAGATTTTTTAATCCTAAAAATTTCTTTGAGGTCTTTGCATATTGAGGATAATAATCTTTTGTCATATGATTTATGAATGTTACTTCCCAGTTTATTTAAAAAATATAGGTTCAATATACTTTATTTTCCTTTTATAATTGTATTTTTAGTTTTATGTGGTCATTTTATCACTGTTTTTGTTTTGTACTTCTGACTTTTTATGATACGCTAAAAGATTTCCCCTGATATGACCATTTCAAAACAAAAGAAAAAAAAAACCCTCCTTCTAAATTGCAGTTAGTGTGATTAAGGTTGTCACATGGTTTCCTGATGTTCTCATCATTTTTTTTTTCATCTTTTTCTCCCTTTTCTCCCTTTGTTTTGTTTTAGACAGTTTCTATTACTCTGTCTTCATGTTCCCTCATGTTTTCTTTTGTGGTTGTCCATTTGCTCTGTATTCCATCCAATGTATTTTTTATGTCAGACATTGTATTGTTTCATCTGCATAAATTTGTTTCATTTGTATGTTTTCCACATCTCTCAAACACTAATGCTGTTTTCTACCTTTTTGAACACATGGAGTGTATCTATAATTGCAGCTTTATTATATTTTCTACTTATCTGTACCATTTCTGGGTCTTTGTTTTATTGATTTCCTTTTTTTCTCATCATTATATGTTGCATTTTCCTGCTTCTTTGCATGCCTTATGTGGCTACCTGCACTTTTCCATTTGACTCTAAATTTGGGGGTTCCCACAACCTGACCCCTCATTTGATAGTTCCCTAGAACAAGTCTCAGAACCTAGGAAAGTGGTATTGTTGCTATTATAAAGGCTACAACTCAAACTGGTAAATGGAAGAGACACATAGGGCAAGATGGGAAGAGTGGGGAGTACAGAGCTTCCATGTTCTCTCTTCATGGAATCGGGGTATGTAACCCTCTACAGCATATCAATGTGTTAAGAAGAAAGCTCCCTTGAGCCTTGGTGCCCAAGAATCTTTATGACCGTTTCATTACCTAGGAATGATTGAAATCAATCACATAGCCAATGATTTAATCAACCTTCAGTTCCCCTCCCCTTCTGAGAGATCTGACAACTTGAAATTTCAACCCTCTTATCATGTGGTTGGGTTTTTCTGATGACCAGCCCCCATCTTGAAGCCATCTAGCGCCCCCTCACCCCAAACCATAAGTTACCTCATTAGCATAACACCATCACTCAGGCAATTCCAAGGGTTCTTGAAGCTCAGTGTCAAGAGTCCAGGGCAAAGACCAGATATATACGTTTTATTGTACCATAGGACCAAATGAAACATTTGTCGAGGGCATTAGTCTTTCTGCTGAGGCAGTACAGTCTGAGCACTCAACTTGATGTTCCATGCATCACAAAGTTTTTCTACACTGGCCTTTGGGACCATAAATATCCCTGGCCTTGTGGGAGCAATGAGAATTGTTTCCTCTGATTTTTTTTCTCGTGGTTTCTCCCTCAGGCTCAGATAATTTCCTCTTGTATACCTTGATGAATACTCATGTGAAAACTCAGCCCTTATAGATCTGTAGGGCTTGCCCTCTGTGTGTCTCCTCTTCTCTGGTATTTTGTCTTGCAAATTCTAACTTCCTTGATGCCCCTGAATTGTTAACTCTGCCTCCTTCACTTTGACTGTCAAAATCTTTTTGGGTCCTCCCTCTCAGTGTTGTCTCCTGGGAACTCTTTTTGGCAGTAAGTTGGGACAATGATGGGTCAAACTGTGTTTCCCTTCTCTTTGGAATCATTGTCCTTCACTGTCTATTCTCCAATGTCTGAAAACTGTTTCATGTATGTTGCCTGGTTTTTAGTTGTTTAAGATGAGAGAGTAAATGTGGTTCCTATTACTACATCAAGGCTTGAAGTGGAAGTCTATGGGCCTTTACAATCTGAATTCTTTCCAAGAAATTTATCTTTCTTAATACTGCAACATGGATGCTTACCATTTTTGTCTTCATCTCTTTTCACTTTGATGATTTCAGTACTACCATTTCTGCCTTTATCCTCCATAGGTCTTTCTTGTTCTTTCATAATTTCCTATCTTTGATCTTTTTTGGGGGACCTTGTCTGAATTCACTTTTATGCCTCAGTTATTTCCATTTTGATATTTATCTTTATCAATTGTGTTCTCTGTTTTAACCATATCTTACTACATGACTAAGATTTATGTTTTGTTCTTGTTTAATATTTTTAATATTTTTGCATCTGATAAAATTTGTTATCCAGTATACCTTGTTTCTTTGGGAATAATATCCTCAAATGCCTTGTTACTTTTGCTTATGAGCTCATTTTGCTTTTAGGGTATTTGCTACTCTGTCAAAGGAAACATATGAAGGGAGACCAGAACACAATCTGTATCATCCCCAATAAACTCAAGGGTAGGATATAGATGAGCCCAAGAGCAGAGAACCACAGGTACCTGGAAACTATGGGCAATAACTCTTCACACCATGAAATAAGTCCTCAGAATTTTACCTTTTGCACCCCACCCCACCCCCCACAGAAGCAGCAGTACTAAGAGGACTGCTTAAACTTTAGTATTCATGAGAAACATGGGGAGGACATTTTAAAAACTTAGATTACTGGGCCTTACTCCCAGAATTTCTGAGTTAATAGTCCAGGGCTTGGGCACAAGTATGCTGATGCAGGTGGTCCTGGGGTAGCACTGTCAGAACTCCTGGCATAGGAGAATGAAGAACAGGATATCAAGGTTACCTATCTATCTCCTGACAAAACTAGCAGCTTCCTGCCTCAAGTTCAGTCTACTTGATTCCCCACCCCACCCTGGCTAATGCAACACCATTTTGAAATTCCTTCCACCTGGACTTTCATTTCTCTCCATTCTCTCTCTCCTGTCTCCCACCCTCCCTCTCCCTATACTTCAGGGTTGACTTAGGGGGAAGGAAGACTGCAGCCAATGTAGTTAAGCTTATTGGAAGAACTAGGACAACATATTAAATTTCTATCTGACCATTTTATTGAAATCCTAAGTTTTTATTTTTTTTCAGTTTAATCTTTGGATTCTTTCAGGTATACAAATATATCATTTAAAAACAGGGTTAGTTTTGCCCTCCTTCTTTCCTATAATTATGTCTTCAAAAATGTTTAGTTGTATATGTATATAAGAATGCTAAATAATGGAGGTAATAGCATAAATTACTAATTATTATTCTTGACTTTTATATGAATGATTCTAAAGATTCACTATTAATCCTGAATTAGGTATTTACTTGAGTTTAAATTTTTATCATTATGGGAGTATCTTTCTATTAAGTACTTTCTTGGCATCTGCTGAAATAATGATATTGTATTTCTCCACCGACCTTATAATGTGAGTTTCCCTGATACATTTTCTAACAATGAGCCATTGTTGTATTCCTGACATGATCACCACTTAGTAATGATTCATTAGTTATTCTTTTAGTGTACTGCTAGAGTCAACTTGCTAATATTTTTTTTTAGATTTATTTTGCTCTTCAAGGTGGGACTTTGTCCAGTGCTTGATCTATACCTACATATAATTTGAGTACATAATAGTTTGTTGCTGGATAACATGAACATTCTTCCTCCCCAACCACTTTGTGTCAGGCATTTTGTTAAGCAAATATGCTCTAGTTTCTGTCTTGGAGGAACACACTGTTTAGTGGAGGAGAGACCCAAGGAATCAGACATTTACCAAATGGTGTGCAAGGGTAGTAGCAGAGGCATATTCCAGATAGTCTGGGAGTACAATGGAGAATGTTTGTGGTGTTCATATGACCATAACATTTGGTTGGTCAAAAAATATTTGAATTGAACTCACCTTGTTTAGGGAAGGGTTTTTAGTAGAAGCTTCACAGGGCCATTGACTTTTTCTGTTACTGATAAATAAAGGGACAGAAGCCAAGTTCTTTCCTCTGAGAAGAGTGACCTACTTAGAGAACTAGAAGGTAGACTCGATTTTACTGTATCTTTCTTTTTCATGGTCAACACCTGCAATTTCAAATGGAATCTTCTTTTTGCCTTCATGCATTTGTTATGAGTCATGGTTTCCGAATTTTTTCCAAACCCTTTATCCAGATCAACTAAACATGGGTATGCCATGAGTTCAAGAAAACATTTTAGAAAATCATTTAATTGTTAAGTAGTTTGAATGTTAGAAAAAAATGAGCATTGATACTTACCCTTTAGTTATTGGAAATTATCTAGGTTTAAAGGAAAAGATTCACATGTTCTTAATATCTTATGTTTATTTTTATATTTTCAGCCATACTTTACATTTTACCTATTCCTATTATTCTTTTTCCACTGGTCACATTACATAGAAGAAGAAAGGGGAGAAAGGAACAGACGTGTATCAATTATCTATACTGTGCTCTACATTGCTGGATAGTTCACAGCAACTCTTGAGGGACATATTCTTATCCTCATTTTCTCAGCTGCACGGAGGCTTTAGGTAACTTACTCATGGGGCCATATCTTAGTTATGGTGGAGCTAGAGTTCTAATGCAGATATGTAAGAGTCCAAAGACTACCACCTTTCTCCCATTCTACAGAAAATGATTTGGCTTCAGAATGAAATGTTTCTATGTATCTATGACATACTCGTGACTTTATGCAGGTCTAACAATTATTAACAAGTCACACATGAAAGAATCCCTTGGGTAGTTTGATAAAAATGCACAACAGGGCTTTACTTCTGAAGACTCTTGATTCAGTTAGTCATTTGTGGTGTCTTGGAATCTTCTAAGAAGTTTCTCAGATGATTCTGATGTCCAGCCACCTTTGGAAGTGAGAAATTTATGCCATTGTCTGTCTTCCAGTGGGAAAAATTATGTTGAGGATCTGAACTCATTAGTGCCTCTCAGCAGGATTGTGGTCTTGGGCATTATCTATGGAGTTCATCCATGTCAAAAGCACTGAAATAAAGAAGGTGAATATCCCTTATGAAAGAAGGTACTGACTTCCCACAGCATCTGAAGGTCTTTATGGATGAACTCTAACATAAAGATGTTATTTCTTAACTGACACTTACCATCTCTTTGTAGAACAGCTCTTTTCAACCCTGGCTAGAAATATTTTTGCTTGTTTCAAGTTTTTACTTAAATTCTAGTTAGTTAACATATAGTGTAATATTGTTTTCGGGAGAATTTAGTGATTCATCACTTACTTATAACACCTGGTCCTCATCACAAGTGCCCGCCTTAATACCCATCACCTATTTAGAGCCCTGGCTGGATATTAGAATGGCAATGCATCAGCTGCAGACCAGACCAATTAAATTGGAATCTCTGGGGGTGGGGTCTGAACAGCAATATTTTTAAAGTACTGCAAATGATCCTAATGTAGAGTCAAGGTTGAGAATACTCTTTTCTCAAGTAGGGTGAAGTGAGGTCAAGTATTAGACATTTTTTTCTTCTGGAAACTGAAAAATCCTAATTATAATGTTGAATATTTGCTTTTTCAAAAATTGTGCATAATTTAGGTGTATAACATGAGAACTAATCAGCATATTCATTCATATATATATATATATATATATGATGAAATGATTACGGCAATCAAGTTAACATATCTTTTTACATATCTTTTTTTTTGATGACAGCACCAGAAATCTACTGTCTTAGAAAATTTCTACCATTCAACACAGTATTAACTCTAGTCATCATGATATATATTAGTTCTCCAGACTTTGTCATCCTACATAACCGCCACTTTGTATCCTTTGACCAACATGTATCTGCCCATTTCCCCCACCTCTCCATCCTTTGTAACTAATATTCTAGGTTCTTCTATATATTTGATGTTTTTTTGTTTTGTTTTTTAGATTCCCCATAGAAATGAGATAATGCAATTGTTTCTTTTTGTGTCTGGCTTATTTTACTTAACAAAATATTCTCCTGGTTCTTCCATGTTATTGCAAAAGCGGTATGTCCTTTTTTGAGGTTGAATAACACACACACTGTATTTTCTTTATTCATCTTTCAGTGGATACTTACCTTGTTTCCATATCTATTGTGAATAATGCTTCATTAAACATGGAAGCACATATATTTTATTTGTTTGCATTACTGACATTTTAAATATGAAAGGGAGGCAAGAATAAAAAGTAGCCAGTAAAGTAAGCTGTCTGACACGGGCTCGTAATCTTCCCATCAAATTTAGTCATCTGAACTTAACACAAGAACACTCCCATAATTTTATACATTCTAAGATGTGTCTTAGGGTTTTAGGTAACCTGGAAGTAATTGTGAATGGCTTTATAAGGAAAATAAAGTTTACAGCTGCTGAGGTTTAAATTAGTCAACTCAGGTTTCTCCTACTTGTGTGTTCTATAAATTGTTCATGCCAGCAGTAGGTCACACACTCTTCTGGGTTCTTACGGTACAACTGTAAACACAGCACAGCTCTTCATGGTTTTGCAGTGGGGCAGGGAGAATGACAAGGGAGATAAATGATCCGATCCAATAAGATAACTAGAGGATGCCATGAGAACACATAAACATTTCAGAAATCTCCAGAAGTGTATTATCTTGTATCACCTGGACAAAGGCAAAAGAAGACAAGGGACAAATGGGTGAGTGTTTAACTCTCGGTGTGTGTGTATGTGTGTAAATTTTTGAATGATGTCTTAGAAATTAATTTTTCTTTGGTGTGGGAATCTTTGTAGTGAATTTTATATACTATTTTTAATTACCTATAATATGGTTTCATGTTGTATTGTTGTGTACAGAGGTAAGGCAAACAATTTGGTAAAATTTGCACTTCCTGCCTCCACCCCTCAGTCACCCATGATCATTCTGAGGGGTTGACAGGTTGGAAGACTGGGACGAGAATTCTTATTCCCTGAGTTTCAGATTTGGGGCAAAGGTCATTGTATTACACTGACTTTTAGCATGAAATGTTTGAAATCCCCTTTGTTATGTCAATAGAATTTATTATTTTTGAGATGTTTTATTTCACACCTGTTGACTGCACATCAAAGCGAAATTGGATGGCTTGTATTTTCAATGATATTTGAAGATAGCTATGCTAATTGTGGTATTTTCCAGGCGTTGCAAATATTCTTCCTTTCATTTCCAAGTATTGCAAGCACCCTTTTGTCACACAAAACTCCCATTAATAACCAGTGAAATGCCATTTTTTAACCTTTTTTTTCTTGAAAGTTTGAGTTCTGCCATTGACTTAATTTTTTTTAATGCCCTGAGGATTTTCCTTCATTAAAAATAAAAAGGCCACTGAACAAGTATGCCATTGTTTCTATGAATAGAAGTGGCAAAAGAACAAAGTCAATGTTAAGATGATCATTCTTGTCAATATCCTTTCAGTTATATTTTGTAGACCAAATTGAGGGTGAAGGACAAGGAAAGGCTGGAAGGCATAATAAGCACAGACATACTCTTTTTTGGCTCAAGATAATTCAAGCCCAACTAGGCCAAAATTTTCACCTTAAAAAGAAATTTTTCTGAGAACAACCTCCTTAGGCAAAGATAACCCACCGATTGGTACCAAAAAGCTTTTTACATTACATGAGAGTGGAGGTATAGCTGAAGAAAAATGAAAGAAAGTCTTTTCTCTGAAATGGTCTTGGAATATTTACTCCTTGGAAGCCTGTTTGAGTGCCGGCTTTTTTTAATCTTTTTATTGATAGCAATATCATTAAAAATTAAACTCAGAACTTCTAGGGAGGATATTTTTGTTGAGTTATGAGAGATAAAACCTCTCCTATTCTTCTGACAGTCCTAGATAGACGCTTATAAAATAAAGTATTTTGAATACATGCAAAATGTTTAATTGGTTTTATGTTAGTGTTGATTTTATGATAAAAGAATACTGCTTCTCAATTCCTATTTAAAGAGGAAACAACTACTTGAGGTTTTTTCCCCTCTATCTATTGAAAATGAATTTCAAAACATTATTCCTATTCTACAGGAAGTAATTATTGATTGTAGCGAGTTATACAAGGAACGCTAAGGTATGACACTTCTAGTATTACCTGAGACCTCCTTCTATCCATCCTCATTTAAGGGCATGACACTTTCTCAGCATGGACCGCTCAGAGCGAGGTAGCTATGGTTTCAACCTCTCTTCCACATTCAGTCCATGTGAAGGGGAAAGGAAATGCTGTATAAATGAGTCGAACCTCAGGGTTTGCTCTGAGAGAGTGAAAGTTTACATTTGTCAGAGCAAAATGAAGAAGCACAGTAGAAGGCAAACACTGGGTGCTGAGAGTTAAGCGCCATGGCCCCCAGTCTAATGGGTAATAGAGTCATTAATTCTGCTGATTAACTTGGCCTTGGGGTTCATGGAAATGACATCCACCTCCTTTTTTTCTAAGCTCAAACTGTGGAACGAGGGAACATAAAAAAACAAGCTAATTAGAGAGAAATCAGTAGAAAAGCAGAGAGAAAAGAAAGACAGTTTGAGCATTAATGAGACTTGTTTGGGGAGAGAATGTGACAGGCTCTTCAAAAGCATTATTGTCAAATGTGTCACCATTTCATAGATGGCGAGAGCTACCTTTGAGCTTCATGCTGATAGTTAATGATTTGAAACTATAAAAAGATTGAAGAGGTAAAAGGGAAAATGTCAGACCCAACTGGATTTTAATGAGCTAGCTTTCTTTCTTTTCTTTTTTTTTTTTTCCCAAGGAAAACAGCCTGGAAAGTAGAAAAAGTTTGTGTTCTTTCTATCCCTCAGTCTTCTGGATTCCCATTTCTTTCTTGGATACAGTTGGCAAAAGAACAGTGGGAGAGGGATATCAAAGGTCTACACTCAAAGATCTGGGATGTGTTACTTTTCTGAGATGGTTGGCAGGGAGGGCAGTGCAGGGGTTTGAATGACAACAATAAGGAAAGATTGATGGAGGAGATGGCAATAGTGCCTGTTTGTTTTTTGGGGACGTGCTGAGCAGAAGCCATCTTCACACTGTGAAATGTAACAAAGAAATCCGAAGTGATTACGCGGGTTCATTTGTCAGTATCACTGCTCCAGCTATTGCTGTGTGCAACAATGAGATGAAAAGCCATTTATTGCTGATGGTTGGTTATTAGTCGCATTATAGGAAACATTAGAGCAGAGTAGGATACATAGACCAGGGAGACAATAGCTTTCTGGGCTCTGAACTCAGCAGGGTAGCCTTGTCATTAAATTTGGTAGTGCCAATTTAATTTTTAAAAAAAAAATAAACTGGAAAGAAACTTTGAAAATGAATTCCGTAACCCCATTTTTACCTTAACAGTAACTGTCAGGATTTCACTCCCTGGGCTCTCAGTTATGTATTAGTAGGCTGAGCACATAGAAAAAGCTCACATATTTTCAAAGGAATTGAATGCTAGTGGGAAAATCAGAACCAAATTTCAATTCTTTTTAGGTGATTTTCTTGGGGTCCTTTACACATTAAATTCTGATTATGGTATAGTCCTAGGAACAAATTACTAATCAGGTACCGGGGTCAAACCAGTTGCCTTACTAATGAGTTGCTGATGAATTCCTTTCTGAAATAAGACCTCTAGATTGCTGATTTGAAAGTGGTAGCCCAGCTCATTGCAAAGCAAAGAGGCTGCATGTAGACTAGGTAACTGAAGTCTTTTTTGTTCTTTCAGAGTTTGTCATCCAGCACCCACTGATGCAAATATCTCTGAATTCACTCTGTACATGTATCTGTACTTGTGATGTCCACGTATGTATTTTTTGATCTACTTACCTTTAGAAAGATTGTAAACGGAACAGAGATGAAAGCAAACAGCTGAAGACCTTGAGGACATAGGGTATTAAAAATGGATTCTACTTTAACAAAAAGTGCTTTCTATTCTAGAGTTTCACAACTCATTAAAGTATAGACTTCTGGGGAAGATGGCAGAGTAGGAGGACCTCTTAGGAGGAGGAATGAGCTTACCTCATTCCATGGATATGGCTAGATAATAGCCACATCCATGTAAATAACCCAGGAAATGACCCAAAGACTAGCGGAACAGACTCCCCATAGCTAAGTGCAGAGAAGAGGCCTCATTGAAGAGGGTAGGAAAGGCAGAGATTTGGTCAAGAGCCAAACTTGGGACTGTATGTAGGAGCGAGGGATGCCATAGTCACAGAGAGGGGAGAGAAACAGACCTTCGCACAAGGCACCCCAGCACAGGGGACCCACAAGGGGAAGATAAATCCCTGTAACATTTGGATTTGAAAAGCAGAGGGACCTAATAATCAGGGCTTAACACCTAAACTATAAAAAAAAAATCAGTGGGTTCAGCTCTGGGAGAGACGAGGGCAAGGGAGTCCCCATCCCTAAAGAGAGCACAACAAACAGCCCACAGAGATCTACCATAGAAGAAGTTTGAAAAACGCCTGGGGTGTGCAGGAGGGTGAGTTATTTACTGATCTCAGAGTGTGTGCTAGAGGGGAGGGATCTTTGGGAGACTTCTCCAAAAACAAAAGAGCTGGAAGCTGCCATTTCCCTCCCCTGCTCTCCACTCTCCATGCATGGAATCCTTTGGGAGCTAGCACAGTGACAACACTCTCCACTTAGCTTGCTGAGAGTATGCTCTGCTCCTGCACTCTGCTGCAGATATGTCCCTCCCTCCTGGCCTAGGCAGGAGTTTCTCTGGGTGGCTGCCTGTCCCCTCCTGTATCGGACCTGCGTGGCCCTTGCTGGCACCATGTGGCCCACCCCCACATCCTTCTGCAGATGTGCTCCTCCAATATGTGCATGGCCAGAGCCCAGAGCAGTGTCACAAGCCTGGCAGTGTGTCAGCTGCCCTAAGCAGAGCCAGTATCACTCCAAAGTGACCTCTGCCCCGGGGAGAGCGGAAGATAACCACACACGAGTCTGACTGAAGTCTCGTAAGTGGGCTGGGGGCAGACATTGGGTCTGACTGCAGGCCATGCCCACCAACAAAAATTTCTCAAGGGACAATACAGGGAAAACACTTGCAGTTCAGTGTTCCTGCATTTCTGGAAAACTTGTGATGCATCTCAAACCCAAGGCAGCCCCAGATTGGTCCACTAACAATGCAGGGACCACACCCTGCTCACAACAGGCAGAGAGAGCCATCGCATATGATTGGACTAAAAGGCAGATACAGCTTAGCTACAATAGGGCATATGCAACATACCAAGGAGACATCTGTGAGGGACCAGATCCTGGTCAACAGGGGACATTGCACTGCAGGGCACTGTAGGACATCTTCTTTATAAAGCCACTACTTGTAAGAGCAGGAGTAGTTGAATTTCTTAACACATAGAAACAGACTCTGTGAGCTTGACAAAATGAGGAGACAGAGGAATATGCCCCAAAAGAATAGGACAAAATCACAGCAACAGAGCTAAAGAGGTGGAGGTAAGTAGTATGCTTGATAGAGAATTTAAAGTAACAGCCATAAAGATATTAACTGGACTTTAGAAAAGAATGGAGACCCTCAGTGAGACCTTCAACAAAGAAGCATAAGCAATCAGAGACGAAGACCTCAATAACTGAAATTAAAAATACAGTAGATGGAATAAACAGACTAGAGGCAGGAGAAGAATGGATCAATGACCTGGAGGACAGAGTAATGGAGAGCAATCAAGCTGAACAGGAGAGAAAAAAAAAAAAATGAAAATAGACAAAGGGATCTCAGAGACACCATCAAGCATAATATTTACACTATAGGCATCCAAGAATTAGAAAAGGAGGCAGAAAAGTTATTTGAAGAAATAATAGCTGAAAACTTCCCTAATCTGGGGATGCAAACAAATCCAGATCCAGGAGGCACAGAGAGCAACCAACAAAATCAACCCAAGGAGGTCCACACCAAGCTACCTAGTTATTATAATGGCAAAAAAGTAATGAGAAAGAATTTAAAAAGAAGCAAGGGAAAATAAAATTGTTATATTTAAGGGAAACACCATAAGGCTATCAGCTGATTTTTCACCAACACCTTTGCAGGTGGAAGGGAGTGGCATGATATATTCAAAAGGCTGAAAGGAAAAAACCTGCAAACAAGAATACTTTATTCACTAAGACTTTCACTTAGAATAGAAAGGGAGAGAGAGTGTCCCAGGCAAATGAAAACACCACTGTCCCAGCCTTACAAGAAATGTTAAAGGGGACTCTTTGAGTGGAAAGGAAAGACCATAAGTAGGAATGTTAAAAGTAGGAAGCACAAAAGCAGAGAGAAACTAGATATATGTATAAAAATCAGTCAAGGGATTCACAAAATAATGTAAAGTATGGCATTGTATACTTAAAACATGGCAGGAGGGGAGAGGAGTAAAGAATGGATTCAAACTTCAGTGACCTTCAACTTAATATAGACTGCTATATGCATAAGATATTATATATAAAACTAATGGTAACCACAAGTTAAAAATCTGGTGATAGATATGCAAAAAATAGAAAGGAATCCAAGAACATCATTAAAGAAAGCCAGGAAACAGAAGAGTGTAAAAGAATAAAGGAACAGAGAAGAACTACACAAACAACCAAAAAACAAGTAACAAAATGGCAATAAATACATACCTATCAATAATTACTTTGAATGTAAATGGATTAAGCATGCTGATCAAAAGATTTAGGATGACAGAATGGATAAAGCAAGACCCATCTATATGTTGTCTGCAAGAGTATCATTTTAGACCTAAAGACACATGTAGTCTGAAAGTGAGGGGATGGAGAAGTACTTACCATGCAAATGGATGTCAAAGGAAAGCTGGGGTAGCAATACTTATATTGGACAAAATAGACTTTAAAACGAAGACTGTAACGAGACAAAGAAGGATACTATATGATAATAAAGGGGGCAATTCAATAAGAAGATACAGCAGTTGTGAATACTTATACACCCAACATATACCCAAATACATAAAATAGTTAATAACCAACCTAAAAAAAAAAAACCAGGATCGATAGTAATACAATAATAGTAAGAGATTTTAACACCTTATTTACATCAATGGATAGAGTATCCAAAGAGAAAATCAAAAAGGAAACATTGGCTTTGAATGACACATTGGACCAGATGAATCTAACAGATATATTGAACATTCCATCCTAAAACAGAGTACACATTCTTTTCGAGTGCACATGGAACATTTCTCCAGAATAGATCACTTCTTAGGCTAAAAGACAAGTCTCAACAAATTCAAAATGATTGAAATCACACCATGTATCTTTTCCAACCACAAGAAAATATCTGGAAAGAGCACATATAACATCCTATAAACAAGGTAGGTCAACCAAGAAATCAAAGAGGAAGTAAAAAAATACACGGAGAGGGATGAAAATGAAAATGCAATGGTCCAAAATCTTTGGGATGCAGCAAAATCTGTTCTAAGAGGGAAGTTTTTAAAAGTACTTTAAAAAGTGAGAAAAATCTCGAACAACCTAACCTTACACCTAAAAGAGTCAGGAAAAGAAGACAAAACCCCAAACGAGTAGAAGAAAGGATATAATAAAGATTAGAGCAGAAATAAATGAAATAGAAAAAAAAGATCAATTAAACCAACAGTTGATTTTTGAAAAGGTCAACAAAATTGATAAATCTTTAGCCAGATTCATAAAAACAAAACAAGACTCACAATCAGGAATTAAAGAGGAGAAATAACAACTGAGACCACAGAAATACAAAGGATTATAACAATATAATGAAAAATTATATAGTGATGCTGGGTGGCTCAGTCGTTTGAGCATCTGAGTTGGGCTCAGGTCATGACCTCACAGTTTGTGAGTTCGAGCCCAGCATCAGGCTCTGTGCTGACAGCTCAGAGCCTGGAGCCTGCTTCAGATTCTATGTCTCTCTCCTGTTCCTCCCCTGCTCACACTCTATCAAAAATAAAGATTAATGGGGCGCCTGGGTGGCGCAGTCGGTTAAGCGTCCGACTTCAGCCAGGTCACGATCTCGCGGTCCGTGAGTTCGAGCCCTGCGTCAGGCTCTGGGCTGATGGCTCGGAGCCTGGAGCCTGTTTCCGATTCTGTGTCTCCCTCTCTCTCTGCCCCTCCCCCGTTCATGCTCTGTCTCTCTCTGTCCCAAAAATAAATAAACGTTGAAAAAAAAATTAAAAAAAGATTAAAATTTTTTTTTAATTTTTAAAAGAAATATATACCAAGAAATTAGACAACCTAGAAAAATGGATAAATTCCTAAAAACCTATAACCTTACAATACAAACAGGAAGAAATAGAAAATTTGAACCAACTGCATACCAGCAATGATGTTGAATTAGTGATAAAAATCTCCTGACAAGAAAAATTCCAGCACAAGATGGCTTCATAGATGAATTCTACCAAACACTTGAAGAGTTAATACCTATTCTTCTCGGGGCGCCTGGGTGGCGCAGGCGGTTAAGCATCCGACTTCAGCCAGGTCACGATCTCGCGGTCTGTGAGTTGGAGCCCCGCGTCGGGCTCTGGGCTGATGGCTCAGAGCCTGGAGCCTGTTTCCGATTCTGTGTCTCCCTCTCTCTCTGCCCCTCCCCCGTTCATGCTCTGTCTCTCTCTGTCCCAAAAATAAATAAACGTTGAAAAAAAATACCTATTCTTCTCAATGTATTCCAAAAAAAATGGAAGAGGGAGAAAAACTTTCAAATTCATTCTATGAAGCTGGTATTACCCTGATACCAAAACCAGGTAAAGACACTACTAATAAGGAGAATTATAGGCCAATATCTCTTATGAAAATAGTTGTAAAAATCCATTAAATATTACCAAACCTAATCCACCAGGACATTAAAAAATTATTCACCCAGATCAAGTGGCATCTATTCCTGGGATACAAGGTGGTTCAATATTCACAAATCAGTATAATACATCACATCAATAAGGAAAAGGATAAAAAAGATACAATCATCTCAAGAGATGAAGAAAAAGCATTCAGCAAAGTACACACCAATTCATGATAAAAAGCGTCAACAAAATAGATTTAGAGGGAGCATACTCAATGTAATAAAGGCCATATATGAAACGCCCACAGCTGGCATCGTACTCAATGGGGAAGAACTGAGAGCTTTTCTCCTAAGATCAGGAATAAGACAAGGATGTCCACTCTCACCACTTTTATTCAGAATAGCATTGCAAGTCCAAATCAGTAAAGAAACAGAAAACTTTCACTACTTGCAGATGACATAATGTTATATATAGAAAACTCTGAAGACTCCACCAAAAACCTACTAGAACTGATAAATGAATTCAGTAAGTTCATAGGATACAAAATCAATATACAGGAAACTATTGTATTTCTATACATTTTTACAATAATGAAGTAGAAAGAGAAGAAAATCCCATGTACAATTGTACCAAAAAATAATAAAATATCTAGGAACAAACTTAGCTGAAGATGTGAAAGACCTGTACTCTGAAAAGTATAAAACCTTAATGAAAGAAATTAAAGATAACGCAAACATATAGAAAGGTATTCAATGTTCATGGATTGGAAGAACCAATATTGTTAAAATGTCTATACTATTCAAAGCAATATACAGATTTAGTGCAATTCCTATCAAAGTACCAATAGCATCTTTCACAGAACTAGAACAAATAATCCTAAAATCTGCATGGAACCATGGAAGAGCCTGAATAGCCAGAACGATCTTGAAGAAGAAGAAGAAAACTGGAGGTATCACAATCCCAGATATCAACATATATTACAAAGTTGTAGTTATCAAAACACTATGATACTGGTACAAAAATAGACACATAGATCAATGGAACAGAATAGAGAGCCCAAAAATTAACCCACAGTTATATGTTCAATTAATCTTTGACAAAGGAGGCAAGAATATACAATGTGAAAAAGATAGTGTCTTCAACAAATGGTGTTGGAAAAACTGGACTGTTACATGCATAAGAATGAAACTGGACCACTTTTTCACACCATTTACAAAAAAAACTCAAAATGGATGAAAGACTTAAATGTGAGACCTGAAACCATAAAAATCCTAGAAGAGAGCACAGGCAGTAATCTCTCTGACATCGATCTGAGCAACATTTTTCTAGACATGTCTCCTGAGCAAGGGAATCAAAAGCAAAAATACACTATTGGGAATACATCAAAATAAAAACTTCTGAGGTGCTTGGTTGGCTTATTCAGGAGAACATGTGACTGTTGATCTCAGTTGTGAGTTCAGGCCCCACATCGGGGGCTTAAAAAAGAACTTCTGCACAGCAAAGGAAACCATCAACAAAAATAAGAGACAACCTGCTGAATGGGGGAAGATAATTGCAAATGACATATCTCATAAAGGGCTAGTATCCAAGATCTATGAAGAACTTCTACACCTCAACAGCAAAAAAAAAAAAAAAAAAAAAACCAAATAGTTCAACTAAGAAACGGGCAGATGACGTGAACAGACATTTCTCCAAAGAAGACGTACAGATGGCCAACAGACACATGAAAAGATGTTCAACATTACTCATGATCAGGAAAATGCAAATCAAAACCACAATGAGGGATTACCTCACATGTGTCAGAATGGCTAAAATCAAAAACACAGGAAGCAAGTGTTGGCAAAGATGTGGAGAAAAGGGAACCCTTGTACACTGTTGGTGGGATTGCAAACTGGTGCAGCCCCTATGGAAAACAGAATAGAGGCTCCTCAGTATATGTGCTGCCGAAGCGAGCACCAGAATAGAGGCTCCTCAAAAAATTTAGAAATAGAAGTACGCTATAATCCAGTAGTTGTAGTGTACTGGGTAGTTTACCCAAGAATACAAAAACGTTAATTCAAAGGATATATGCACCCCTATGTTTATCACAGCATTATTTACAGTAGCCAAATTGCGGAAGCAGCCCATATGGCCACTGATAGATGAATGGATAAAGATGTGGTATATAAAAAACAATGGAATATTACCCAGCCATAAAGAAGAATGAAATCTTACCATTTGCAAGAACACGAATGGATCCTAGAGGATTATAATGCTAAGTGAAATCAGTAAGAGAAAGACAAATACCTCATCACTTCACTCTAGTATGGAATTTAGGAAGCAAAACAAATGAAAAAAGAGAAAAAAGACCAAAAACCATACTCCTCTTATATAGAACAAACCGATGGTTCCCAGAGGGAGGTGGGTTAAGGAATGGGTGAAACAGATGAAGGGGGGAGTAAGAGTGAGTTTATCATGATGAGTACTGAGTAATATATAGAATTAGTGACTCACTATATTATACACCTAAATACAATACAGCAACATATAGTAACTATACAGGAATTAAAATTAAAAAAATTCCGAGACCAATCCCATATGTAGAGATTACTAAGAGAATTCTGCTCTTGAGTAAATGGAAGCCTGGAGGTTTAAATACACTTAAGCATGGTTGTAGTCATTATCTGACTTAAGACTAGAAGCCAAACTGTGTATTTCAGAACCTCTCTGATTTCTGCTCAAGGCACAAGGTATGCACTCATTAGTTTTAAGTGGCTTTCCTCCATACTATTGTGGATCGTTTAAATTCTCTGTAATGGCAAGCAAGACGGAGACCCCTTAGGCCTCTCCTTTGGTGCTGGGCATGGACAAAGTTCTACATGAAGCATGGACGATATCGTTATAAAGTTTATTGGAGAAAGTAGATGTTAGTTCCAGCTGGAAAGCGTGTTGTTTCTTCAGGATTGCCACTTCCCTGAGGGCCCAGTTAGGAATTTCCTTTATAAGAAGCCTTTCCTGATCCCTAAGAGGTGTGTTACGTATCTCTCCTCTGGGCCTTTCTGTCTTTGCACCTACCGCATTTTATTAAAATTAGTCATTCACATGGCTGCTCTTTTCTATTTGAGGATTAAATATTAAGAAAAGACATATGTACAAAACTCTGAAATGGTTCATTTTATTTGTCAGTAGAGCTTTAAAAAAAGAATGTCTTAGAGAAATCTAAATAAAATAGAAATAAGTTTCTCTATCATATTTTTTATTTTATCTATCTATCTATCTATCTATCTATCTATCTATCTATCTTTGGTTAGTTTTTTAAGCTGCTTCTTCTCTCTTCTGGTCTTATCCGGAGAATCTTAGAGACCCTGTACATGTTTTCTGCATCCTTTCCCCTGTCAGCCATTGATGTTTAGAAGACATCTAAGTGACTAAACAGAATGTATTTGTAAGGACAAAATTTAATCCTTTGTTAGTATCTTGTCTTTCACCACCATGTTATCAGGTATCTTGAGAATATTTGTTGGGAAGAGGAAATGCTTGATCTCCGAAGCAGTCAGGATTGGTTCCTACATCGAAGGAAAGATGGAGGCCAACACATTGCTTTTTTTTTTTTTTTGAGTTCTATCATGGCATTTTAAATATGTTTAAACAATTTTTTTAATGTTTATTGAGAGAGAGACACAGAGTGTGAGCGGGGGAGGGGCAGAGAGAGGGGGAGACACAGAATCTGAAGCAGGCTCCAGGCTCTGAGCTGTCAGCACAGAGCCTACCGCCCCTAAATAAACATCTTTTTAAATGTTTATTTTTGAGAAGAGAGAGTGCACACACGAGTGTGCGAGCAGGGGAGGGGCAGAGAGAGAGGGAGACACAGAATCCGAAGCAGGCTCCAGGCTCTGAGCTGTCAGCACAGAGCCCAGTGTGGGGCCCCAACTCAGGAACCTGGAGATCATGACCTGAGCCAAAGTGGGCCGCTTAACCGACTGAGCCACCCAAGCGCCCCAATCATGGGGTTTTAAATAAGTTCCTGTTTTTGTTGGTAACTGGGGCGGCGTAAACTACAACTCTCTTCTTGTATAGTTCCATTAAGTCTTCTACGGCAAACCTGATGAACTAGGCAGGACAGGGTCTTTAATTCCTGTTGTACAGATGAGGAAACTGAGGTCCAGAGAGTGTCTTGTCCGAGGGCAGGTGAGCAGGTCAGCTGCTGAGCAGTGAGATGTACTCAACGCTTCATCTTCCTGCTCCAGGACTGGTTGTTATTCTGATCTGGACACAGAAATGAGCCTCCCAATTTGTCACAAGCTCCCTAAATGTTATGGTACTATTATTATTGCTACATTTTACACCAGGAACTCCTCATAAAAGGGTACTACTTAAAAGAATCGTGAATCTTTTTTTAATGGCTATTCCTAAAGGTAGATAAACTCACTTTTCTAGAGCTGAATGGATGTTACATGGAAGAAATAAAGGCTCCTGCATAATAGCAATGACACTTGATCTAGGAGGAGCTCAATATGGCTGGATATAAAGCTGCGTATGACCTCAATTCAAAGAATAAAAGAAAAAACATTTTCTAAAAGTAGAAATAAAAGGAGAATCCCATCATGACCATCCTAAACAGAGTGTCTTAACGACACAAGGGCTAAACAAACTGCCAGTTGTATGAGTGAGTAGGAGTATGTATGTGTGTTTGGGTGGGCGTATAAGGTTTGCCAAATTTTTGCCAGTGGTACTAACTACAGGAGTTCCTGAGCAATCACAGCAAGGGGTCCGGGGTTCTACAGCTGGAATCAGTGCACGTGTGACTTTCTGGTTGCTGGCCAGCATTATTTTGCGAAACTGTTGGCAGTAACCACTTTCAAATAGAAACATGATTGCACTTTATTTTAATATTTCTCCTTTCTATTTTTTCCCCCTACTGTAAATCAACCCAGCTCTGAGCATAAAGCCTTGCCAAGGTTTCGGGTAACAGATTAAGCCCACCGGGCTGAACCTGTTTTCAGTGCTTGGAAACACACTAAGTTTACTGCAGTTGGTATAGCATGTGTGACCGAGTTAGAAAATATTAGCTGCAGAAGACAGGTTTCTTAGGCTTTCATGACATTTGGGGATGAACTGTTTTGCTATGGGAGATAGCAGGCATGTACGTCTACCATGTGACCAAATTAAGAACAACCCCTTCTTCGGGTTTTCTCTCTTACCCTGTAGGTTCTGGGAGGATTCTGTGATAAATGAAGTCCTTGGGAATCAAACAGGTCACTCTTCAGAATAATAATTCAAGTAGCTTCCACGTAGGTAAAGCTTCCTCTGTGACATTCTTCTAAAGACTTTACATATCTTGATTCATTTAATCTTCAACTCTATAAGGAAGGTAGTACTTTTCTCACAGGATTTTACAAATGGGGAAACTGAGGTACAAAGAAGTTAAGTAATTTGTCCGAGGACACATAGATAGTAAGCGGAGCAGGCAGGATTGGAGCACTGAATTTAACATCCGAGTCCATGTTCTAAACCACTTTGCTGTAGGTGTTGTATTTTAGAAGCCTGAGGCTACCTCATTTCCTACCAAGCCAAGGTCAGCTACCCACCTCCTCTCTCAGTGCTTTATTTGTATACACATCTGTCTCCCCACCTGAACCTTGAGCTGATTAAGGGTAAGGAAGTGGTTTTGTTGTTGTTTTTAATCTCTATATCTCTCCTTGCCATTCAAAACCGGGCTTTTCTGTAGTAAGTGCTTCACAAGATACACAAAGCAGACATTTCAAGGATTTGAAAAGAACACCAAAATATTTGATAATGCTGCAGAAGACCAAAATAATTAAGAGATTTCTTTCAAAGACTTAAAATGCAGTAAATTCAGCATAAAGAGAATTACCCAGTGTGTCAGTTTCTGACGCATTTTCCCACAGGAAATGTCTCATGTCAAGTTTCTTGCCTGGTCCTAGACCTAATTGAAGTCTCTCTTCTCTGTAACACAAATACAAGTGCATTGTTTATATGCAGAAGAAGTATCCTTAGCAGTTTTCCTTGGTGTTCCACAATGCGATCCTTGTTTTTGAAATAATCCCTGTCTCTAGCCAGTTCCTTAGGTGCTTGGCTTTGCCCTATGAGTACATCTTCACTCAGTTCTTTGGAACACTTAGTGTACGTCCAAACGACTTGTGACGACAGACAGTATATTTTACATGACAGCTAGTTCTTGCTCCTAGTTCTGGTGCTTTAAGCATCAATCGACACTATTTTCCTGCTGATTGTAGCTGGATGGTCCTATAGAGAGGTCATCAGGCTGGCCTTTTGCTCTTAAGCCATTCGAGATGCCAAACTTTTTTTAAAGCCTGTTTCTCTCCTCTTTGTATAAAGTTTTATGGTTGTGAAGTACTCATCCAAAAGCAAAGGTTAAACGTGGAAAGTTTCCCTAAAGTCTGTAGAAGCGAAGCAAAGAATGGGGAGATAAGAGTCAGTGATTTTATCCCACTTTTTCCAGTGATTACCTGTGGACTAGCCGGGTGACCCTGAAGAGGTCAACATAAGAGAAGTTTCCCTAATAAGAGAGTGAAATTAGTCTCATTTTGATTGTCTTTTAATCTAGGCTCCAGATGATAAGAAGTCCCTCCTCCAGGCATCTGTATCCCCACCATTTCCACCAAAGAGCTAGAAAGGGGTGCAACTAGATCAGAAAATGTTAAGCTTTGATCTGCTCCTTTTATTAGTGAAGAATGACAGCCTAACCGTTGAATGTGTTGCTGAAACTTTCAGGAAGGAGTTTCACATGTGCAAATTCATATTTTGGATTTTGGATTCTAGAACACTTGTAGTTGACCTAAGAATCAGAAGTTATTAGAAGTTTCCTTCCTCCACAGGCGACTTTTAATCTTTTTTTTTTCTTTTTAAGTTTCTTTTTGAGAGAGAGAGAGAGAGATAGAAATAGAGATAGAGAGAGAAGCAGCAGAGGGGCCAAGAGAGAGGGGAACAGAATCCCAAGCAGACTCTGTGCTGTCAGCACAGAGCCCAGTGTGGGGCTTGATCTCACGTAACTTCAAAATCATGACCTGAGCCGGAATCAAGAGTAGGATGCTTAACCAACTGGGCCACCCAGGTGCCCCCACAGGTGGCCTTTTTGAATGATTTCAGGAATCCATGCTTATGGTTACTAGGGATCCTTCTGTTTGTTTGGAACTGTATGAATGCCAGCCGTATTCCATCTATAGACTGACACTATCTTTACACGTTATTCTTCACTTGCTACTCAGAGCATGACTGCCTCATCAGCATCACTGCGGAGCACGTTAGAAAGTCAGACCTACCAAATCAGGAGCTGAAGTTTAACAAGACCCTCAGATGACTTGGGTGCATGGTAATGTTTGAAATGGTACGGCTCAAAATCCCTGAGGTTGTTGTAAGAAGTTCCTTTCAAAGTCTATGTTCTGTTTGATGTAGTGCTCCCTGCATTAAAATTTATTGGTATGACCACCCCCCCCCCACGCACACAGTCGAAACACTGTGTGCAACGTTTGAGTCCCCAAAATGACTGACAGCCTATTTTGACCAGAAGCCATTGAGTACCATGAACAGTCAATTCACACACTTTTTTTTTTTTTTTGCCTATTCTATTATATACTTTATTCTTACAATAAGCCACAGAAAAAGTGCTATTAAGATCATAAAGAAGAGGGGTGCCTGGGTAGCTCAGTCAGTTAAGTGTCTGACTTTGGCTTAGGTCACGATCGCTCAGATTGTGGGTTTGAGCCCCACATCGGGTTGAGAACAAAGAGTCTGCTTCAGATCTTCTGTCTCCCTCTCTCTCTGCCCCTTTGTTGCTCATGCCTTCTCTCTCTCTCTCTCGAAAAAAAACATTAAAAAAAGACCATAAGGAAGAGAAAATACATTTACAGTATTGTAGTGTATAGGAAAAAAAATCTACACATAAGCGGACCAACAGAGTTCCAACCCGCATTGCTCAAGGGCCAAATGTACTAGAAACTCAGATCCTTGAGTTTAATTCCACCACTAAAACATGGGATGCATGATAGAGAGGGCATAGCATTATTTTCAACACATATTAGGTTGCTAATTTCTCAAGTCGGCACAGGCTCACAGCAAAATTTGGGCTCTGATATGTTAGGAATTAATTGACTCAGGTTGCAAGCAGAGACATATCCACGCAGGTGGAGTTTGGAGGCCAGCTATGTGCATGAAGCCAATGACGTGATCTAGTGCTTTGCAGTGAAGGTTAAAGCTGAAGAACCATTTAAAATTTATGTGACAATTAAGAGCCATTATCACTCCTCCCCCCACCCCATGTCATAAACCATTGGATTGTTTATCAACTAACCTTGCGGGACATTATTACATCCCCCCTCTCTCCTGAACTGTGGGGTGTGTTCTGAGTCCTTTGCTAAATGAAAGAACAGAAGACCTACTCTTTAGCAGATGGGGTCTTTTCTTTCATGTCCTCCTGTCTCTAGTTCCAGATTTATCTTTCTTTTGCCTTTTTATCTTCACGATGTCAGATACTCAGTCTCTGTTGGTGCTCCTGAGCCCTGAACCTAGCTGTCCAGGGTCTGGTGGTGTTTTTTCTCTCCTGCCCCTCATCTTCCTCCACTTCCAAAACCTGCCCCCCCCCCATTTTTTCTCTCAAATTGTGTCATGTTAAATGATTCGTAAGGCTTGAGGATCTCTTCTCTGGAGTATCTACATTTTAGCAACAGTAGCAACAAAATTCTATCTTTCTCCAAGTAATGGTCTCTGCTGGGATCCTTCAGGCATCAGTGGGGGCAAGTGGGGCAATGGACTTGTGTCCTTGGACCACACTTAGAACACTAAGGGCATTAAGCAGAGTCAGGAGGTGACCTTGATGGGGAAGTCCACTTCCCAGGAAGCTGGTGAATGAGGCTGAGAAGCAGTTCAGAGCCCCATGGGAATGAACTTGGCCACTCCTCTGACCACGGCTGACCTTGGTTTAAGGGTCTGGCATTAGGTGAATGTTCAGTATTTCCATTAATGACCTAGAAATGGTTGGGGTATGCTTGTCTCTGTTTTTTCCTCTTCATCCACAGCAGGAAAGGGGCTCTTGGATCTGGCAAAGCCCTTTCTCATGTGGACAGTACACTGACATATGCCACTCCCTTATGGGGACCTTAGGGTTCAGGGAGACAGGCTGCACCTGCCTCTGTTCTGTGTGGCCATGTTGCCTCCAATAAGTTCTTAACCTTGGGTAGGTTGATTGGGATCTTCATCTAGTCATACAGTGGAGCTGTGTTTGTGGCTTCTGTCTGCCGTCCTGTGGTCCATCTGATGTGCTGAAACCTTCAGTCTCCGAAGACTGAACTCTTTAGCCGTGTGTGTGACAAGTTTCCCAAATGCCCCCATAGTTAAAAGGCAGCCGATGTTTGTGGAACGGAGTTGAGTAATATCCAAATTACTTGACACGGGCACCATATGGTGAGTGCTACCTTCCCCTTTTGACAACGAAAGAAACAGATTGAAAACCTTCCCTGGAACGAATGGGCGTGGTCAGGTTGTTTTCCTTGGCTAGGCTGTTTCACCCCTAAGTCCATGCCCTAAACCTCCATGCCACTTAAAGAAGAGCATGATTTAATATACACTCTCTCTGTTGGTGTAGAACATTTCCTCCCAATTATACTAGTTACAATAACACATGACAACAAAAATTCTGAGTGCATATTATTTCAGCTCTCTCCAGAAGCTCACTTCCTTCGGGTCTTCCTCTGCCAATTTCTGGACACTTCTACAGGTCTGAAAGGGATCAAAAATGTGGCCTATGCCAAACCCTCTCCTTGCTCATTTTTATTTTCACTTTTATAAACAGTTACACCCTTCATCCAAAGGCTAATAAAGTGAATGTAGTTTATTTTAAATGGTTCATTTGGCTTGAGAACTACTAGAATATTTTCATTGGATACATTTCTTTTTTTTTTTTTTTTAATTTTTTTTTTTTTTTCAACGTTTATTTATTTTTGGGACAGAGAGAGACAGAGCATGAACGGGGGAGGGGCAGAGAGAGAGGGAGACACAGAATTGGAAACAGGCTCCAGGCTCTGAGCCATCAGCCCAGAGCCCGACGCGGGGCTCGAACTCCCGGACCGGACCGCGAGATCGTGACCTGGCTGAAGTCGGACGCTTAACCGACTGCGCCACCCAGGCGCCCCTGGATACATTTCTTAATTAACAAATTTGGAGAAAATAAAAACTACATTCTCCAGTCAACAAATATTTCAGTTTCTTTCTTTCTTTCTTTCTTTTTTTTTTTGTAAGACCCTGTGTTGGAAGCTGTGAGGCATGTGATATCTGGTCCAAAGTTCTGTGACCAGGTGTGATGGTTAATTTTATGTGTCAACTTGACTGGGCCACAGGTGTGTCTGAGGGGTGTTTCTGCATGAGATTAACACTTGAACTGGGAGGTGGAAGGAAGTCAGTTGCACTCCCTAATGTGCTTGGAAATTACCCAGTTGAAGGTCTGCTGCCTGCTTTGAGCTAGGACATCAGTCCTTTCCCATCTTGGGATTTGAATTGAAAACCGAAACATTGGCTCTTCATGGGTCTCAAGCCTTATGGCTTTTGGACTGGAACTATGCTATCAGCTTTTGGGGTCTCCAGCTTGCCAACTGTGGATCTTGGTACTTCTCAGCCTCCATAATCACATGAGCCCATTCTGTGCAATAAATTTCTTTATATCTCCCTCTGGAGAACACTTGCTAATACATCAGATGATACCAAACACACCTTTCAAACCTCCTAGTTTTATTGGAAAATAATGGACAAACATCACTGTATAAATTAAGGTGTACAGCATGATTTGATTTACATATATTGTGCAATAATTACCAAGTAGCTCTAGTTAACGTCAATCATCTTATATAGATACAACAAAAAGAAAAAAATTTTTCTTGTGATGAGAACTGAGGACTTACTCCCTTAACAACTTTGCTATGTACCACGTGGCATTGTTAACTATGGTCAACATGGTGAACATTACCTCCTTCATGCTTGTTTATCTCATAACCGGAAGTTTGTACATGTTGACCACCTTCCTCCAATCCCCCCTCCTCCTGCTCACCTCCTCTGGTAACCACAAGTCTGATCTCTTTTTTGGATGTGTTTTGTTTTTCAAATGCATGTCTTTCTATGGGAAACATCTGGCCTTGGCTGTTGTTATCCAAGATAGATTAGATGAATTCCAAATAGGTTCTGTTTAAGGAATACTACAGATCTGAGTCATTTAATAAGGCAGTCTGAGGAAAAGTACAATATCGATAATAATTGGACACACTTCAACCAGTACATTGGACAAGAACCTCTTCATAGCAATCTTTTTGTTAGAATTGTGACACGTCTAAAAACAGAAGACAGTATTTCCATTGTTTTCTGGGCCTCAAAGAGAAGGACGATGTGAAATGGCAAGGGCCAGGCCCCAGAGGAACAGTCCCCGTTGACTAACTCATTACAGGGCCCAAACTTCTCTGGGTTTGGAAGGATGATTTCATGTGCTTCTGAATGTGACCATGGCAGAGTTTCTCCATAAGAAACACAGAGAAGGAAATGGCGTGTTTTCTTATGGGCCGGGAGGTTGATTTTTCTTAATGAACACAGGCCCTTCCCTCTCTGAATCTTCAATCCCATTCTCCTGTCTTTTTAAATTGAGTGGAATTCACACAACATAATATTCAACCCTTTTACTGTGGACACTCAGTGGCAGCGCTTTCACAATGTTGTGCAACCACCTCTGTCTAGTTCCACAAATCTTCATCACCCCGAAGGGAAACCTCGAGCCCCTTTAGTAGATCCTTCCAGTTCTTTCCTCCCTCCCACTGCCTAGGAATTCCATGGATCTACCTATTCTAATATGGGTTTTAAAATCACACTCTTTTTATAAGAAAAGCTAACAGAGTAGAACACAAGTCACATAATTGAAGGAGTAAATTCAGCTTCAGGGTAGTTTAGATATTTGTTGCACATGCTTGCAGAATTCTTCGATAAAGGACTATATGTGAATCCTGCACTTTTCACACCACGGCAAGATGTGAGTTTGCCAGAATTTCTCAGTAATGATGAACCGGGCAGGCCTCAGAGCAATTCTGGCGGGTCCTCGCAAGATGCACACCTTGGTCGCCAGTCAAGTCGGCACACTGAACACAAGGTTCAGCATGGAACCCACTGTTCTAGAGCTATGTGGCTTTTGGTTAGTACAGACCATGAAAGCTTGTAGTCGGTTCTATGTGAGGACTGCTTTCTATTTCTGACAAAGTCTTCTTTTTTCTCCCTAGCTATCAGATATCCTGAGTTTTTATTCCACTATCAGTCTCTCATTTCTCAGGTTTAAACATTATGTTCAAAATAATCAGACATTTGCAGAAAGTCATAGGCCTTTGAATATATGTGGATGCTTGGATATGATGAATTCATTGCTCTATTTCCCAAGCTGAGGTGTTTGGGGTTAGCTGCAGGTGCCTTTTATCTGCCCGAGGAGTTACAGTATATTTGTGGGAAGGAGCAACTTTCAAAGGAGCAAATTTCCCAGAAGTTCTTGGGAAATGGGAAGTGCCCCACCCTAGAAAACTATTCCTTGAAGATTAGGGAGGGAAGCAAGAGTTCTTCACAGGCCTGTGGGTTGGCCACTTAACTGTTCTCTTCACAGGTTTATATGCGTGAAAACCCATCCAGCTCACGGTGGGGGGAGGGGATTCCTGCCCTGTCTGAACTGTGCGTGTTTTACATTCTGCATCTCCAGTGTCTGCTTTTCACAAAGAGAATTGTTGTCAGGGGATTCCTCTCCAAATTACCAGCTTCTTTTTTTTCCCATATCTAGAACTGTAGGCAATTGGATTCGAAAACTACAATATGTATTTGTAGTCAGTTTCTGATCAACTGAACCCTCCCTGTAACTTCTATTTGGCTCTTTTAGTTTCATTCTCGACAAAGACTAAGGCAAATGGTCCTTCTTCGTTGCCAGCCTTTTAGACATAGGAAGATGGAAATCATTTCCTTTAAGACCTCTTACCAGTGTAGCCTAATCCATAAGGATGAAAACAGGATGTCTTTGCTCACTGCTGTTCTATTAAGGCCACTCAGGGGTTGGCTCACTCCTAGTGGGTAGTCAACTGTAACTTTATAAATCGTCTTTCATGTATATTGATGATGACATCCCTGGCTCTTCCGTGGTGTTTTACAATTTACAAAGTATTTTCATATATTTCATTGGATATCCACAGTAATCCTGAGGCAAGAAGTGTGGATGTTATTATATCCATCTTACCAACAGGGAAACAAAGAAACCAGACTTGGTCAGCATCACCAACACATCCAGGGCTAGGACACAGAATTTCTGACCACCTCCCCACCTTTTTATATTATAAATCTATCTTGGGAAACTATAGTCCAAATGAGAATCCCCCCCTCCCCAACTTGTGCATTTAATTTTCTAGAACTAACTGAAATCTTATTGGGTTTTAATGACAATCATTTTGCAACGAGATAACATTGAGAAAACCAGGTCTATATTTTCCAGAATCCATCTTAAAATTTACTCGAGGAAGAACAACATTTGTCTATCTCCAGGCTTCTTTCTTATGCTATTTTCCAAGATTCTAAGAATGCAATAAAGTGCCCTACTTCTAGAAGTCCTTTCCTTTCCTTTTTTCTTCTTTTTAAAATTACTGATGTACTCATTTTAATTTCCCTCCTTCTTCTGTGTTTGATTTCTGCCCAACCAGATTTGGTCCACTTTCCTGAGTGTAAAGGTACAATCTGTGCTAAAAGGCACTGCCATGATGCATCTCTTTCCAAATGCCTTGTGTATCTTCAGAGCTTCACTCTTCTCCTTTCCCCTTCATTCCTGCCCTCAACACACTTCCATCATCACATCCGTGGCTTTTCACACACACGTGTAGCTTCTTCCCATTCAGCGTCTAGTTCTAACACCTACCTTCATTCAAATGTGGCGATGTACAAGGTGCGTTATGATAAAAGAATCACATTTTACATAGGAAAAAGACACAGTTTTAAGGATTTTAGGGTCATTATAGGATCATACGTTTCTGTTATTAGATGAAACACTAGATGTAGTCTCATTTTAAAAATTGCTTGATGTAGGGGCACCTGGGTGGCTCAGTCGGTGAGGCGCCCATCTATTGATTTCAGCACAGGTCATGATCCCTGGGTTATGGGATCAAGCCCTGAATTGGGCTCTGAGCTAAGCATGGAGCCTTCTTAAGGTTCTCTCTCTTTTTCCCTCTGCCCCTCTCCCCTGCTCGTGCTCTCTTGTTCACTCTCTCTCTCTCTTTTTTTTTTTTTGCAATTAAAAAAAACACTACTTGATGTAATTTGGACAAAAATGAAACATGAAGGTAATCTAACATGTTTGTAAAATTTTTTAGTGTTTATTTTTGAGAGAGAGGGAGAGAGAGTGAGCACGAGCATGCGACATGGGCAGAGAGGGTCCAAAGTGGGCTCTGCACCGTCAGCATGGAGCCCGATGCAGGGCTTGAACCCATGAACTGTGAGATCATGACCTGAGTCCAAGTTGGCCGCTTAACCAACTGAGCCGCCCTGGCGCTCCAGTAATCTAATGTCTTCCAAAGGTCATTTGTGGGAAAAACACTGGGGTTAGAGGCTGAAGTTGGATCTGGGAGAATAAAAAGATACAGTTTCAGGCATCTGGATTTAAACCCTGGATTCTAGATTTGGGGCAAACTGAAGGCTTTCAGGTTTGTTTTGGCTCTGGAAAGGCTCAGTTTTGCAAAGTCTATGCTATTATTATTACCTTCCGCTCACTACTATACCCATTACAATGACAGGGGAGGAGAATTTTGTTATATTCCTACCTTGGCAGCCAAATATCTTAGGGAAAAATGTAAATTCCTGCAAAAACAATGAATGCATTTGAGTTAGGGTACTTTGCGCACATCCCTACCAAAAATTGAGGCACTAAACTTTAGGTGGATAAATGTCTACATACTAACAGTCAAGACTTGTGGTTACGTAAAACACCTCGACTAAGTTCTTATGTGCAATATTGCATTCCTTTACTGTGTGATTAGCCTGCTAGTTTCTTCCTTAATGTTTTGTTTAATGTGGCTGGTAAGTGGTGGAAAGGTCTTAAAACCAAACTGCATACGAGTTGAAAATTATTTTTTTTATTGTAAATATATTCTATGACACATCTACTTTACAAGGTAGGTGTGGTTTGATTGACCAACTTAAATGCTTCACATATTGCCCAGAGTGATCAGAGCAAATGTTGGGACAGGGTTTCCATCTGTGTCCTTTTTTTAGAGTTCAGGCGACTGCATGCTAACACTGTAACAGATTTAATTCTCCAAAGTACTGGTGCCATGCATCTTTACCCAGAGCTTACAACAAAATTGACATCTCTGTGAGGAAAGGAAGTCAAAACGTAACAAACTGAAGACAGATGATAATGATAGAGCAGAAGACTAGTGAAGAAAACAAGGCTATATTTTGACTTCCTCTAAAAAACTGTTCTTCTAAAACAAATTTGGAGAATATGCATTTGATACAATCCTTGAAGGTTTGGTGGCTATCCCTGGCTTCCATGTCCCAGGTGAAGAGTGCAGGCTCTTGGAAGAGGGGGAGGGAGGATGATGGTGCAGACAGCCTTGATAACAGGGTGCATAGCATGCACTCCGACTTTTGCTTGAAGAACATATGTAACATGTACTTTTTATCTCAGGATTTTTTTTTCTTGCAGAAAAAAGTTAAAATGCCACAGCGATGTGAAGATAGAAAAAAAAACTACAGGCTCAATAAAACCCCTACTTCTGGGGAAGCCGGTGTCCATTTATCTTGGTTCAGACATCTTGACTGCTTCTCCATAATTCCAGGCATGATTCAAGTTTCCTCCAGCCTTCTCTCTCCCTCACCCCTGCTTCTCCCTGCTCCTGATGCCCTTCTCTGTGATGCAGCGGAGCAGTGTCCGGCCGGACTAATTCTGTGTGCAATCTGAGCAGGCATGCTTCCCGTCCTCCGCTCCCTGGTCCCTCTGTCCCCCTCTTGCCCCGGATTTGTGCCCAAGGAGCTCACAGGCTGTTTTTTTCTGCAAGCTGTCTGCTGCCTCACCCTTTGTCACAGGGACTGCCGCCTGGCTCCTTCCAAACGATGCTTGGAAGTCAGTTCGCCGGAGTGTGCAGTAAGTGGAATTGCCACTGCTTCCTGCTGTTGGCGTGATAGATAGCACCATAAAATGGATGTGATGTGGTTATTAGGCTGCGATTCGGTTCATACTGAGCTGTATTGATTGGTGTTGGTTCAGTGCTTGCTACACATTTTATCAATTGACTTTCCAGATTATATCCTGCCTTTGCTGCTTTTACCTCTAATTCTACTTTATCTCCAGTTTTGTGGCTCCTAATTTTCTTTTGCTTGGTTTCTCCTAGTATTTCTTTAGTTTTCTATTACCCAGAAAGGCTTCTCTAATGAAACCATATTTTCCCCCCAACTCGCCCGCACTTTATTTACTTGTTTATTTATTTAGCTGGGTTGGCCTTCGTCATTCTGGCATATGACTTTGTGTCCTTTGAGTGTCCAACTTCTGAACTATTTCTGACTGAACACGGAGGAACTTTTCCAGTACTTTCCAGTCCTGGGCTCTCAGAGCTCAGCAGGGGAGGATTTGCTTGCATGGATCTGTGGCTGAGAACAACAGGGCACACACTGAAGGAGGGAAGGGTCATGGATGCTAGTTTTAGTCTTTCTCCATAACGGGCACTTGGGTTCTTCTGGAAGTAATGTGGTCTTTCCACTTTTGAAGTCCTGTCCTTTCTTTCCTTCCTTCCTTCCTTCCTTCCTTCCTTCCTTCCTTCCTTCCTTCCTTCCGCCTAGTGAATGTTCTGGCATGTTCTTTCCCCCCATATGTTTATATAAAAAACATTGGATAATTAAAGATGGATGTGGAAAGTTGGAACTTTAGCCACAGAGGAGGGGAGAGAGGAGAAGGGGGTAGAGGATGGGACTTGGAAAAGGAGGGAAAATGTCAAGAGGAAAAGGACAAAGCTGTGTGAGGGGGTGAAGAGCAGAGACACATGTGCTTCCTGGGTAGAAAGCTGATGGGTTTGTTTTATGAATGGTGATGTAGAGACCTAGAGAAGGTAACAGGGCAGAGCAAAGGTGAAGAGGGGAAGGGCTGGTAATGTTGGAAAAGTTAGATTGACATATATTTATATAGATTGTAAACCCATCAGGAGGCGTGAGCATTTCATGTACTGCCGAGCACCTTGTCGAGTACCCTCTTGTTAATAATTATTGTAACAAATCACAGAAAAATCTGTGTACCTTGAGCAGAGATGTTGTGACACTGCATTAGCTTTGATCAGCAATTTCCCAAGGGGCTGATTCTTTTTTTTTTTTTTTAATGTTTATTTTGAGAGAGTGCAAGTGAGCACATGCACAAGTGGTAGAGGGGCAGAGAGAGAGGAAGAGAGCGTGGATCCCAAGCAGGCTCCATGCTGTCAGCACAGAGCCCGACCTGGGGCTCAATCTCATGAACTCCTAGATCATGACCTGAGCAGAAATTAAGAGTCAGCTGCTTAACCGACTGAGCCACCAGGCGCACCCCCAGCCACCACCAAGAGTTTGATTCTTATGTGTATTGCTTTTATTTCCAGGAGAAACAGGGGCTAAATAAAATTTGTGACCATGTTTCCTCTGACGTGAAGTGGGCGTTGTGTGACGTGACCATTTTGTGTGAAAGTACCTGATAGTATTAATGGCTGTTTCTGTTTTACTAAGAGTCACTTTGGTTGTGCGAAGTAATTATCATCTGAATGCTTTTTTACTGGCACAGATATGTCTTTCGAAGTCCCATATCTGCTTCTTTGAAATTAATTGTCAAGTGAAAATTGCCAGGTGCTAACCTCAACCGAGTGGGTGAGGAGTGTATGTCATGCTGCTGATGTGTGTTTTCTTCCCAAGGAAGCTCCTCTTTTTCAGACTGAAAGTCATCTAGGAACAAAGCAATGTGTCCTGGGTCTCTGTCACAATCCTATACCTGCATGGAGCTTTATTTTATTTTTCAATGACAAGTTCAAATCCATGTGTAAAACCATATATAACTTCATATTCTTTCATAATTCCCTGTGAAGTGGTTAAAAGAGAATCCCTCCCTATCTTATCAAGAAACTTTTAACTTCCTGTCTCTCTGAGGATCCTATATCAAGAGACCCAAATGGGGAGCTTGGACACCATTGGATGGCACAGGCATTTTCTAGGGTTTTTGGAGATTTAAGGGAATCATTGGGTTCTGCAGACCCAGAACATCTCAGTGCTCTCCTGCTTGGGACAGTGCAACTTGAGGTCTGCTGCAAGGGGCTTTCTTGACCTGTGCCCTTGAGCAGCCACTCATTTGGGACTTTCCTTTCATTCCATGGACATGGAGGTAATGATTCATTCTCTCTACCACCTCCTTCCAGCTAATGCCTCGTGAAAGGAATGGGGTGGCACCAACTTTCTTCCTGTTTTCTTATGACTGTACTCAGTTATTGTCTACTTTTGTCAGTTTGAAGAACTTTTCATGCTTTTAAAGTCATTCCCCTTTAGCATTGGCCATAATGACAATAATAGCCTCTTTTGACCTTGAAACTACAGGCAAACGATCTTTCCTAATGTGGGGGTACAGATGCCAGATTACTTTTTCCCCAGATAGTTGATATAAGAACATATCAGTCCAATGTGTGCAACATGATGATTTGATATATGCATGTATTGCAAATTTCATATTGTTGAACTTGACAGCTTGTCATCAGAAATGGTTTGTAGAGAGCTGAGACTTTAGTAAAAAAATAGTTTAGGGCCTCCAGGCTGTGCCCCCTCATACAAAAGCCCCCTGGAAAGGACACAATCATAGAACAGCTGTGCCTTGAGAAGGTACCTGTGGATTTACCAAAACACTCAACAGTGAACTTCCAACTTAAAAGAATGGCTTGTTTTCACTCAGTCTGGGAGGAGAGGGTTTGGAGGGGTGTAGGCCCTGGAGGAGGGCTAGAGGATACTCATTAATCAGGACTACTAGGTTTTTCCTTTCTTAAACTACCACCCCATGTTCGACAACATGAGTCAATTCTGGTAAATGGCACATGAGTGGTAACTCAGCAGTTACCTGCTTTGTTCGGATTTATCCAAGGATGTACAGGCAAGCCAAAGGTCCTTCCAAGGGCCACTCTCCACTCATTCTAATGACAAGAAAGTCAATCTTTCTGGGAATTCTGGAAGTAGACCACCACATGGGTTCTTCCTTGCCTTCATAACCCAAGTTCTTAGGTGAATGTGTGAGCAGAAGACTAGGAAATGTTGTAAAGACTGAGAGGTGCTATATTCTCAAATTGTGGCTTATTTCACTGACATTTTCCTCTTGGGCACTGCAGTGATTAAAATTAGATTAGTTCAGAGTTATTTCGTGATAATGAGGGAATACCAATGGTAGCCTGACTGCTGCTTGCTTTAAAGTTGGTCCCACATCCCAAGATATTAGAATCCTTGGAAGAATAATAGTCAAAAGGCAAATAGATATTGTCTTTTGGTAGTATTACTATAATATTGCTATTACTCTTCTACTTCAAAAGTTTCTTTATTTTTGTTTTACTTTTTGGAATTTTTTTCATGTTTATTTTTGAGAGAGAGAGAGAGACAGAGTGTGAGTGGGGGAGGGGCACAGAGAGGGAGGCACAGCATCCGAAGCCAGGCTCCCAGCTGTCGGCACAGAGCCCGACGCAGGGCTCAGACTCATGAACTGTGAGATCACGACCTGAACCGAAGCCAGACGCTCAACCGACGGAGCCACCCAGACACCCCGAAAATATCTTTATTTTTAAATAGGTGACAACATGATCACTAGTTAATGCATTTTCATTGCTGAGATAAATATTCCTTATAATGTGACAGGAGGACTGTTCTGTTACTCCAAATATGGTATCACAGCACTGAAATGATCTGGAATCCATACTAAGGAAGCTGATACCCACAATTTCATAAAGAAAGGACACAGCTCACAGGCCTCTGAATTTTGTTCAAACCTACATTCTGAGACTCAGGCAAGAACCATCTTTAGTAGATATGAGGTGGATTCAATAGTTGGAGTCAGCATCTTTCCTCGAAGTCACTGTATTTTGACATTATATGCGATGTCCTGTTAGTACCTGAAAATGCCGTTTACAAGCTAATT
This sequence comes from Prionailurus viverrinus, assembly GCF_022837055.1. Lineage (NCBI taxonomy): Eukaryota > Metazoa > Chordata > Mammalia > Carnivora > Felidae > Prionailurus > Prionailurus viverrinus. The sequence goes on along the minus strand of NC_062565.1, from coordinate 10,460,370 downwards.
TCACTCCAGGCCATGGCTCAAACAGTGATAAAGAGCATCTCAGTTGTTTAAATACTACAGTATTTTCCAAGGAGTTGTGGTGGAGTTTCTTAGGCTTCTCTGTAAGAAAAATACGACAATGCTTCTCACTGCTTTTGAGTTAAACTTTTCAAGTCATTATAACATGAAGTATTGTGATAGTCAATTTTATGTGTAACTTGGCTGGGCCATTGTGGCCAGATTTTTGACAAACATTATTCTGGATGTTTTTGTGAAGGTGTTTTTTGGATGAGGTCAACATTTAAGCTGGTGGCCTTTGAGTGAGGCAGATTACCCTCCATAATGTGGGTGGGCCACATGCAATCCGTTGAAGGCATTAATAGAAGTTAGACTGAGGGGTGTCTGGCTGACTCAGTAGAACCTGCAATTCTTGATGTCAGGGTTGTGAGTTTAAGCCCCATGTTGGGCATGGAGTCTATTTGGGAAAAAAAAAAAAAGAAAAAACGAAAAAAATACAACAGAAGTAAGACTAAACAACTCCAACCCAGGGGAGATTCTGCCAGCAGATTGCCTTTGGATTCAGACTGCAACTCTTCCTTGGGTCCCCCACCTGCCAACTGACTCTGAAGATTTTAGATGTGCACTTCCATGATGGTGTAAGTTAGTTTCTTAAAATCAATCAAAATCTCTTTCTCTCTCATTCTCTCCTTCTCCCCACCCTCTCCCGTTTGTTCTGTTTCTGTGCAGAACCCTAATACAGATATTCTTAGAGCTGAGAAGGAACTTGAAGCTATGTAATCTGATGCTTTTCTTTTTAATCAGAAGGAAAAATGACACCCACAGAAACAAATCGACTTGCCCAAATTACCCAGCTAAGTAATTGCACTTCCCACATGTCATATTTATTGCTTATATAAACAAAACAGAAGCAGGTTGTGATGGGATATATGCTTATAGGTGATGAAATTTCTGAGTATAAAGACTTCAGTTTTCAGCAGGTAGATCTGAGGGACAACTCAACAGAGCTTACCATCCAGTACTATTTGCCTGTCCCTTATTAAATTTAGTCCTAGTGTTCAGTAGCTAATGGGTGAGGGGCATTAAGGAGGGCACTTTTTGGGATGAGCCCTGAGTGTCATATGCAGAAGATGAATCACTGGGTTGTATTCCGGAAGCCAAGACTACACTGTGTGTTAACCAACTTGAATTTAATTAAAAAAAAAAAATAGAATCAATATCCTTGAAGAAGAGTAAAATATTAGAAAATGTTAACCCACACAAAACTCTGAACCTGGTTCAGAAATGCCTTCAATAAAATTTGAAAAACAGTTACTCCAAATACGTATCTAAGGGAACTGGCTCCATTTCAATTTATTCAGGGCTTTGAAGCAACTAAAAAAAAAAGTATGCTTTAAGATTCCATTTCAATTATCTTTAATAAGATCAACTTGTCTGATACAGATGCAATATTGGAGGCAGAGCAAAAAATATTTTCCGTTCCAAATAATTCTTTCTAAAACAATTAGGGTGTATTTTCTTGAAACCACTTCAGGGTGGTGAGGATTATTTATCATTTTAACTTCCTTCTGTCTTGGGAAGAACACAGACATAACATCTCTTGGCTCCTAGAAGATTTCTGTAATGAGTATGTGATGGTGGGACCTTCCCAGTAACACCACGACAACAAGACAGTATTTTTGTTTCACTCTCAGGCATGGATTACTGGGAGTAGCATGAGTTTGTTTGCACATGATCAAATTATTTTTTTTTTCCTTTTCCTTTGAAATGACTTTAGATGTACTAAAACATTGCAAAAATAGTACAAAGAATTCCCTTAAAGTCTTCATCCAGATCCTCTCAAGTGTTACATTGGCTTTATTTTTCTCCCTGTATTGATTTGTGTGCACGCACACACCCCTATATTTGTCTGAAATGATTCAAAGTTGCAGGCATAAAGTTCATTTTACTCCCAAATATTTCTTAAAGCAAGAACATTCTCTTAGAGAACAATGGCACAATTGTCAAAATCGAGAAATTAACCTTGAGATAGTACTTTACTCAGATTTCACCACTAATGTCCTTTATAGTGAGAGAAAAAAAAAACAAAACTTACCTGGTTTAGGATCCGAATGATTGAATTTTTAATTTTAACATTTGTAACCAGTCAAAGGTTAAAGTTTTACATGGAAATTAATAATCTGTCTTCCCCCACTCTGTCTCTACTTCCCCCCCTAATAAATCAGAATCAACATGTATTTACTTTTCAATATTGTCTATACTCTTTTGTTTACACACATATAGAGTGTCTTTCTTTCTTTCCGATTCTGTGAAAATTAGGAAGTTTACCACATCAGATGCATCTTGGCTGTTTTCGCTTAATTGTAGATTAGGAACATCCTTTGAGAGAAACAGATTTGTGTAATTCTTTTGTTTTTAAAGCTCTTTTTAATTAAGGTAATATATGCATATTGTTATACACAAATGGAAAGACTTAAAAGTGTTTTTTTTTTGTCTATTTATTTATTTTGTGTGTGTGAGAGAGAGAGCCCGCACAAGCAGGGGAGGGGCAGAGAGAAGGAGAGACAGAATCGAAGCAGGCTCTGTGCCATGAGTGCAGAGCCAGATGCGGGCTCGAACTAACGAACCGCGACATCATGCCCTGAGCCAAGAGCGAGAGTCAGACGCTTAACTGACTGAGCCACGCAGACACCCCCAAATGGAAAGACTTACAATAAAGAGCACCAGTACTGTCTTGAAACTATTTCATGTCTCATAGAAAGGCACTGCAGTTACTTTCTGTATCTCATGGACTATTCCATTCCACACTGGAAATAACATTCCACCTGCCCCCCCACTACCATTTCTTGGTTCATCATTTTTAATGGTGCAATATCAAATTCCTTTTATGGCATGTGCGATTTATCTCTCTTACACCTCTGTCCCTCACTGTATTTCCTATCCTTTCTAATATAATTACATTTCAACTTTTTAAAAAAATGTTTATTTTTGAGAGAGAGAGAATGAGAATGTGAGTGGGGGAGGGGCAGAGAGAGAGAGAGAGAGAGAGAGACAGACACGCAGAATCCGAAGCAGGCTCCAGGCTCTGAGCTGTCAGCATAGAGCCCAATGCGGGGCTCGAACCCACCGACTGCGAGATCATGACCTGAGCGGAAGTCCAACGGTTAACCGACTGAGCCACCAAAGCGCCCCAGCATTTCAACTTTCTGATTGAAAATATTTTCAGAATGTACATTTTGTGATTATGAAATAGCGTATTTCATGAAATATTCGCTGACAAGTCATATACTATTCTGTGGCTAAGGGTTTTTTCTTCTAGAACTTTTTGTTTTTGCACCTTAAAATTGTCTCAGACTTTCAGTTTGCTGAACTTCTATGACGCTAATTGTTTCTTCTCATACACCCAACAAACTTTTCTCATATCTCCACCAGCTGGTCAATGCCTTTATCAGGTGAACCATTAGAGAGTGTTTTTCCTCTTTGGGAGCCCTGAATTCACTTTTCTTTCTTTCTTTTTTTTTTTTTTTTTTTTAATAATTTTTTTTTTCCTTTTTTTTCAACGTTTATTTTTGGGAGAGAGAGAGACAGAGCATGAACGGGGGAGGGGCAGAGAGAGAGGGAGACACAGAATCGGAAACAGGCTCCAGGCTCTAAGCCATCAGCCCAGAGCCCGACGCGGGGCTCGAACTCACAGACCGCGAGATCGTGACCTGGCTGAAGTCGGACGCTTAACCGACTGCGCCACCCAGGCGCCCCCTGAATTCACTTTTCTAGCCCAGGCAGAATTCCTTCCAGACTTGCCATACAGTTGTTGTCTTGGCACTTTGTTTGTTTGTTTTCCTCCGGGAGATTATCTTCTCGTTTTTCCCATACTGAGTTTCTTTCTCGTACCTAGATTCCTTTCTCTCTATGGATTTATTCCTTCATGTGTCCGTGCACCGCTTTAAAAAAGTTTTTCTACTGAAGTATGGTTGACACACAATGTTACGTTAGTTTCAGGTGTACAACACAGTGATTCAACAGCTCGTGTTATGCTGTGTTCACCACGAGGGTATCTACCCTGTGTCAGCATGCAAGGCTGTTACAGTGTCCCTGACTACATTCCCTGTGCTGTGCCTTTTATTCCTGTGGCTTATTCATTCCATAACTGGAAGCCTGTGTCTCCTACTCCCCTTTATCCATTTTGCCCATCCCCACCCCCGCCCCTCTGTATTTATGGGTCCCTTTCAGCTTTTTGTCTCTTTTGTTTGCAACGCCACTTTCAATAGCTTCCTTTATAAAGGTAGTTTGTATACATCTTTTTTAGACCTTGCCCATCAGTTTCTAATCTGCTCTCATGGTCAGTTGGCTAGGAATCGACTTTTGGTTAAGAATTAAGTTTCCCACATGTGTTGACAGCTCAGAGCCTGGAGCCTGCTTCGGATTCTGTGTCTCCCTCCCTCTCTCTCTGCCCCTCCCCTGCTTGCACTCTGTCTCTCTCTCCCTCAAAATAAATAAACATTAAAAAAAAAAAAAGAATCAGTTTCCCACAAACTTTTGAAGTCATCATTCTCTTGCCTTTGACTTCTGGTGGTGTTTTTGAAAAATCCAATGCTGTTCTTGTTCCCAATTGTTTGCAAATGATCTATATCTATTCTCTCGGGAAACTGTCAGGTTCTTTGTTACATCTCTGGTGTTCTGAAATTTCATGACTATGTTTCTTACTGTGGTTTATTACCATTTTTCTGAGCTTTCCGTGGGCATGACTATGTATCTTACTGTGGTTTATTATCATTTTTCTGAGCTTTCTGAGCATGTTTTCTTGTCTGGGAAAGTTTACTTTTTTATTTTTATTTTTTATGAATCCCTCCTTTTGTATCTCTGTTTGGTACTCCTATTACTCAGATACTAAACTTCCTGGATTGTTGGTTTTTTTTTTTTAATCTTTTATACCCATTCAGCCTTTTTTCTCTCTTCCATTTTATAGTTTGAGATTTTTCCTCAATTATATTTTCAATTCTATTGAATTTTGCATTTCAGCAGTTATTTTTATTTTCCAAGAACCATTTTTGTGTCCTTCCTTTCCCACTTCACTGTCTTCCTTCTTCTCTCCCTTCTTCTTGTTGTCTTCTAGAATTCTGTTTCCTAGATGTGGTATCTATCTTTCCGAGGATTATAATTTTAATCCATTTGTAGATTAACTTGCTGCCTGTTTTTTGGTGAATTGCTTCTAGTTCCTTAAAGTTCCTTTTGTGAATTTGGTTTACTGCCTTCCAGGTTGGAGCTCGCAGCTTCTGTCCATCCTTGGCTGCCTGTTCCCACGGAAGAGTTATTTGGTAGATCTGTATTGCTGTGCAGAAGTTACTGGCTTGTGGACTTTACTGCAGGGTGGTCCGGCTTTTGTTGTCTTTGTTGAGAGCGCAGCGGCTGTCCATTTCCGCAGGTCTTTGATCTTGCTCACTCAAGTGTTTGATCTTTGATGTTAGGGTTAGGATGTTCCAGAATGCCGTTATTAGTTACCCATTTCTGCATACAAATGATCCCCAAATGTAGTGGCTTGAAACAACATTTATTATCGTACAGTTTCTTCATGTAAAGGGTCTGGGGGTGACTTGCTGGTCTCTGTTTCAAGGGGGTGGGGGCGGGGTGGGTGCAGGTAGAACTCTGGTCATTTCGAGACTCGACTGTGGAAGGATCTGATTCCAGGCCCAGTTACAGGGTTGTTGGCAGGATGCAGTCCCTTGCGGCCTGTTGGACGGAGTACCTCCGTTCCTTTCTGTATGTTAGCTGCCTTGTTTTTTGCTACTTGAGTGTCTCCAGCTCCTCTCCAATGATGAGTTACTTCATGAAAGTAGTAAGCAGGCCAAGAAGCCAAGAGGGAGAATGTCAGGAGATGAGACAGTCTTCAATTACCTAATCTTTCCATCACTTTTTCCATATTTTATTTGTTAGAAGTGAGTCACTAGGTCCAGCCCACGTACAGGGGAAGGCTATTACCTATGGGTGTGAATGCCAGCAGACAGGGATTATGTGCAAGCATCTTGGAAGACTGTCAACCACAATGCGCGAGGGGTTAGGATCCAGTCTGTAGGCATTCTGGCAACGGGATGAGGAAGACATGGTAAGGCTTATGTCACCTTTCAGTAAACAGATTTCATCTTTTTTTTCCCTCCATCTAGCACCTTATCCTTGCTTTCAGCCATGCCTGATGTCTTCAAGGTGGAACATTTCTGTTTCAGTTTCATTAGGAAAGAGACCCTTATTCTCCTATGACAATAGGAAATGGGTAGTTACCTTGAAGGGGAAGGCAGAAGAGAGAAACTGAGACTTTAATGGCTTCTGATGCATATTTTAAGTCCGTTTCCCTTTCCCACCTCCAAACTTGGCCTTTGTGTTGTGTAATACCTTATTTTCCAATACCTGAACCTTTTAAAGGTTCTTCAGGGATGAACCAATATGCTTTTCATTGGTAGTACCCTCTGGGGGCCCACTGGTTTGTGTTTCCTTTGCTCTGATTTGAGTTAACATCACTCATGTATTCTCTTTCCACCCTCACAAAATTGGTTCACATTTCTAGTTTTCTGTTGTCCCCTTCCAGTTCTTCTTATCCAGGCGGGTTTGAAAAATCTTACTTTTGTCATTTCAGTGAAGTTTGGGGGAAAGTGGTGGTTAATGCAGTCCATACACTCAACTAACCATAATTCTCTCCACAAGTCAGTGTTAAGGAGAGCTTTCTTTTCTTTTCTTTTTTCTTTTCTTTTCTTCTCTTCCCTCCCTCCCTCCCTCCTCTCTCCTCTCTCCTCTCTCTCTCTCTCTCTCCCTCCTTTCCTTCCTTCCCCCTTCCTTCCTTTGTCATAAAATGATATACATATCTTAAGGAAAGTCTCAGGCAATAAGATGCTCCTACCTTGCCAATAACTGGTTGCTGTCTAAATGTGGGGTGATTCCTACCCATCTTTGTGCTACTAGTATGATTCAATTCTCCTTATTCCCTCAAGTTTATGGACTTCTCTCATACTCCCAATATTCTCTTCATCTGGTCTGCTCCCTTCCAAAGTTCCCATTCTTAACTTTCTTCTCTATCTCAAATCAATCGTCTGAATCATTTAAGTAGTTATTAGAAAGAGAAAAAGTTGTTGGCTCATTAGAATTCATTTTAAGGTGTCAGTGGGAGCAGTGAAGAACTTCGAATTGTAGCCTCGCCATGTGCTAGTAATCGGATGCTGAAAAAGCCTTTCACCTCTTTACAATCTTTACTTTCCTCATCTTTGAAATGGGAACAAAAAATAACATCTGCATGGTCAAAGTAGGTAAGCTTCTTAGCATTTTACCTGGAAGATAGGGAGCACATAAACGCTAATGGCAGTTATTACTGTTGCTGTCATTATTATCATTACTATTAAGTACGGATGAGGTACCTTCCCAGGGATATTTCGTGTTAAGATATATGTTAAGACAAATAAAATTTGCTGGAGAGAGAAACTCCTACAGTGGGTACTGTATCCCCTAACAGAAAATTCAGTGTCAGAATGCTGGCTTCTGAGCATCTGGTCAGCGGTATTTTGAAGTTATGGTGGTAGGTGCATTCATACCTTGGATTATTATGTCCTCTTGACTTTGACTTTGGATAATATTTCATGTTCTTGAGGTCTCTTTGGCCTGACAGTGATATAGCCACACTTTATGATTATTGATTGCATGCTTATGGCCCTTTCTGTTCTTTAACTGTCAGCCTTTGTGTTTCACATCTGTGATATATTTAATAATGCGGCTTTTGTAAAGAGAATGTAGTTGGGTCATTTTTTTATAATTCAATCTGGCAATCTCTGTCTTGGAATGTTTAGTCCATTTATATATAATGCAAATATTGTTGAGTTTAAGTCTATCATTTTGTTATTTCTACCATCTGTTCTTTGGTACTTTGTTTCTCCTTCCTGCCTTCTTTCCGGTTTTGGTGGCAGGAGAAATTTTTTCTTTTGTTTTTAAGATTTATTCACTTCTCAGAGACAGAGTGTGAGCGGGGGAGGGGCAGAGAGAGCGTGGAAGACACAGAATCTGAAGCAGGCTCCAGGCTCTGAGCTGTTAGCATGGAGCCTGATGTGGGGCTTGAACTCAAGGACCGCGAGATCATGACCTGGGCTGAAATCGGATGCTTAACTGATGGAGCCCCCCAGGTGCCCTGCAGGAGAAATTTTTTTATGATGACTTTGTATATAACATAACTAGATTCGTGGTGCTCTTAGTATTTTAATTCTTTACCAAATTTTTAAAATTTTCTCAGTGATATATTTGCCTTTAACATTATTCAATGAAGCCCTTTTTTCCAAGCACTATCATTTCCTAAGAAGAAGAAAGCTATTGTTGGTTTTCTTTTAACCAAATCTTTCACAGTTGTTGACTAGGAAGAAATTTTCCTATTCTTTCTGGTGCCCATTTAAAACCAATTACTTTATTCTGAGATTCCAGCTTCAAACCATTCACTTATTTATGCTGAAGCTTCCTTCCTTCCCTCCTTCCCTCCCTCCCTTCTTTCTGTCTGCCTGTCTCACCTTCCTCCTTTTGTCCTTCCCAACTTTCTCTCTCCTTCCTTCCTCCCTCACTCCCTTCTCTCCCCTTCCTTCTTTCCTTCTCTCTCTCCCTTCCTCCCTTCTTCCCTCCTTAACCTCTATCTTCCTTCCCTCCTCCCTCCCTTCCATCCTCCTGCCCTCCTCCTTCCCTCCCTTCTCTCTTTCCCACTCTCCCTCCCTCTCCCTGTCTCTCTCTCATTTCTTCCTTCCTTCCTTTCTCTAGAAGGAAGTAGTGTGGAGAGGTCATGTCTTAGTTAATGAGCATCCGTTGAAATCCACCAAATTGAAAAAACCCCACTATGTCAGCAAAGTATTTTTTTTTAATGTGTATTTATTTATTTTTGAGAGACAGACAGACAAACAAGCAGGGGAGGAGCAGAGAGAGAGGGAGGCAGAATCCCAAGCCGGCTCTGTGCTGTCAGCGCAGAGCCCTTTGCGGGGCTTGAAATCACAAACTGTGAGATCCATGACCTGAGCTGAAACCAGGAACTGGGTGCTTAACAGACTGAGCCACCTGGGTGCCCCTCAACAAAGCATTTTAGAATATTTTTGTGGACCAGATGGAGAAACATGAGATGGAGAATAATAAAACGAGATGATTTTTACAACTCAGCAACTGAATGCATACTTTTGCATAGAGATTGATGTCTGGAGGTGGGGGGGGTCTTTTGTTGAATGCCCCTGGGCTTATATCCAGGCGTGTTCTGTTCACCATATTTTTAAGTCAGGGGATTAAATCAATACTTAAACAATTTTTTCTAACCTATGGGAAACCTATTTGCATTGTAGGGGCAATCCATAATGCTGGTTTAAAGAAATATTTTTTTTTGATAAGTATCTTGGGTAGCCTTAGGCCTTATACTCAAAAAAATGCAAGTACACTTTCCCCTAACCACCCTTATCTCCATACCTATCTACACTCCTGGCTTTTAAGATTCAAGATTCAAAATTAACTCAATAGTTGGAAAAAGTAACTGAAATTGACAAAATAAAATGTAAGTGGGAAAATATGATATGTAATATTATAGCTAATTAGAAATTGTGTAAGAATTTTTTAGGTATATATGGAATGTCTATATAAAATATGTAGATACACTTACATACATATTTACACACAGAGCAATGCATATCAGAACTACCTAGGCGTTCCAAATACAAACATAGTATTCAAGAATTAAAAAACAATCCCAACTAAACAGTAGACTGCAGGTATAAAAGAATACATAAAGTTCAGGTCATGTAAGAATATCTGGTGATACCTGGAGTGTTGTAACTGTTCTAGAAATTTTATTTTAGTGCAGATAGAAAGTAAATAGACTGGGATAGTTGAGCTTGTGAAAACTATGTCGTATAGAGAAAAATTGGAGAAAATAAGAATGCTGATTCTGAGCAGTAAATTCACAGGGACATGAAAACACTGGAGGCCATATGTACGATCTCTCTGTACAAGAGAAATGATTTATTTCTGTTACTCTGGATGAGAAGTGCTTCTCATATTTTCCACTAAAGTGTCCTTAATGACACTTGTCAAATTTCTTGGAGAACTCACATTTCATTTAAAAATATTATCCAAATATTGCATTCTACTTCATGATACAAGTTGTGTTGACATAATGCAAAATAATGGTTTTTCTTTCTTCCCTTCATATCTTCAGGGAAGAGCATTTATTCTGGGCCATCCTGTGTTCTCTGGAGCACACAAGTATGCTTGGGTATTCATGCTGCAGGTTGAGATGAGAGCAATGGGCAGAAATTCCTAGGACTGTATTTTTCACTCAAGAAAACCTCTAAAGGGACTCCTGAGTGTCTCAGTCAGTTGAGCACCTGACTTGATTTCAGCTCAAGTCACGATCCCAGGATCGTGGGATCAGTCTCAACATGGAGCCTGCTTGAGATTCTCTCTCTCCCTCCCTCCCTCCCTCTCTCTAGAAAAACAAAAACAACTCTAAAACAAAAAGCCAAAATATATAGTTCTCTCTCTCTATTGCATTTGTTGTCTTGAAAATTTGAAAATAAGAAACCAGAGTTTTTATAGCTATCCACCCCCCACCCTTTTCTGGACCAGTTGTAGAAATGATACCTGTAGTAGTTTTAGGCTGGACTAGACAATTCATGAATTTCTAGATGTAAGTTTGGGCATTACATTTTGTATCCAGGGAAAGGAAAAAGAAACCAGAAACTTAAAAGATATTCAGATCAATTAAATGTTAAACATTAAAATTTTGGATCAAAGGAATGAAAACAATGGTGGAGACTTCCAGGCAGTCTAGGAAAACGGCTGTTACTAAATTTGAATGTCTCCGAAAAACTGTACAGATCAACAAGAGAAACAAATACAATGCACATAACCCATAATATCAACCTAACCAGGAGAAAAGTAACACTGCCAACTTTAAATTACTTTTAAGTAGAGAAATATACAGACATCCCCCTTGTCTGTGGTTTTGCTTTCTTAGGTTTCAATTGTCTCTGGTCAGTGGCAGTTGGGATGCAGATGATCTTCCCTGTGAGATGTGGTCAGAAGGTCAATATTGATGGTCAGCTATGTCACAACACCTACATCATTCGCTGCACTGCGTCTCATCACATTGGCATTTCGTCATCTCGCATCATCATAAGAAGGGTGAGTACAGTACAATAAGACGTTCTGAGAGGAAGAGATGGACAATGTTCATATAAATGATTACAGAATATGGTTATAATTTTTCTTTTTATTATTAATCTCTGGCTGTGTCTAATTTATAAATTAAACTTTATCATAGGTATGTATATATATTTAAAAAAACAAACAAACCAGTACACACAGAGTTTGGTACTCTTGTTTTCCGGCACATCCACTGAGGTCTTAGAACACATTGCCCACAGATAAGGGGAGGTCCACTGTGCACCAACTGTCAGCAGAATGATCGATTTAAGCCCCATCCACAAGCCTTTTTGGACAGCGTGCAGTTCCCCAATTCTTCCCCCTCCCCCTCCAGCTAGGTACATAAAAGAGAAGAGGAGACAGACGGACCAAGTTGAAACCTGAAAAATGTAAAACCTTCTATAAAACCTCTTGGGTGAAATGAAAAATACAAACAGAAATTATGGAATCTGTAAGAAGTAATGATCATTAGAATATTATATATTAAAATTTATGGGATACATTTAAAGCAGTTAGGGGAAGCAGTTAGCTTCATAGAGCTAAACACTTTTATCAGTAAAAGTGAAGTAGTGAAAATAAATGAATGAAATTCCCAGCTGAAAAAGTTGGGAAAAAACCAACAAAGTAAATAAAATAAAAAGTAAAAAAAAAAAAAAAGGAACTAACAAAGATAAAAGCCAAAATTAATGACGTATAGAAAAACAGTAGATCTAAGTTCTAAATAATTTATCAACATTATGTTTTTCAAAAAAAAAAAAAATTAACGGTTCACTCAATCAAGGGGAAATGTGAGAAAGACTACATATATATACAGATAAAGTGGTAGTAAGGGGGAAAATAAACATTGAAATAGAAGAAAATTTTAAAAAGTACTGAAACTGGTTTTTCATACTTTTATAATAGATGGATAATTAACACAATTTACCAAAATTAGACTCAGAATACAGTTTAGAAAGACAAATTTCTTACAAGAAATAAAGTTATCAAGAGACGACCTCACATAAAATAACAATACTAAGATAGTTTTGAGTAGAATTTCACCAAACTCACATAGTCTCAATGGTATATTTGTTCCAGTCATAAAAATTGATGAAAAACTTCAAAATTCTTCTTGTAAAGCATTGGTATCTAAATCTAATATAGTACACACACACGTATAAAAACATTTATAAGCCAGGGCGCCTGGGTGGCTCAGTCGGTTAAGCGTCCGACTTCAGCCAGGTCACGATCTCGCGGTCCGAGAGTTCGAGCCCCGCGTCAGGCTCTGGGCTGTTGGCTCAGAGCCTGGAGCCTGTTTCCGATTCTGTGTCTCCCTCTCTCTCTGCCCCTCCCCCGTTCATGCTCTGTGTCTCTCTGTCTCAAAAATAAATAAAAACGTTAAAAAAAAATTAAAAAAAAACATTTATAAGCCAAAATCACTAATGAATAATGGAAAAACTAAATGTTAGCAAACATAATCTAATACTACATTAAGACGATAATACTATTTAAGAAAATAATGGCATGCCTATATCACTTAGTATTAGGAAACTCATTAACATCATATACCACATTAATAGATCATTAATAGAAAAAAAAATCACTTGTCCTGCTCCATTATGTAATAACTATCTGAAATTTGCTATTTATTTTTCCTTGCTCCAATGTAGATTTACTGTATTCATATGTATATATTGTTCACTTTTGCTTTTTAAGAAAGTTTATGTGGGGCACCATACTCTGTATGTTTCTCTGCAACTTGCTTTCTAATTCAGTGTTATTTTTATGATAATCATCTGTGTTCTATTGTATAGGTCTCTTTCTTTCATTTACGCTGTTGAATAATAATGTTATATTAATGTCTCACAATTTATGCATTTTCTCCTGATTGGTATTTGAATAATTTCTATTTTGTTGCTATTAATATATTTCTACATTTTTTTATATACATGTAAAGAATTTTTATAAGGTATATACAAGGAGTGAATTGTTGGGTGTTAGGGTAAATGCATCTTACTTTGTACTAGATATTGTCCAAATCCTCTCTAAAGTGAGAATAACAATTTTCTTTGCCACCACAAGTCTTTAAAGGAGCAACTTGTTCATATCTTTTCCAGCACTTGATTTTTGTCAGACTTTTAATATTTTGAATGTAATCTGTGTACAGTGGGCAGGTGCCTGGTCTGGTCTGAAGAATCTCTCATCCAGTGCCCAGGTGGAAATGGCTGGACAACTGGGTTTAGTTGGGACTGTTGATCAGTGTGTCTACATGTGGCTTCTAAAGCCTGGTGGTTTCAGGCCATTTATACTTACATGGGTCCCTAGAATGAGTGGTCCAAAAGACAGGAAGTAGAAGCTACCACTTTCTTAAGGTTTTGGGAGAGTCGCTTCTGTTGTTTCTGTTAGTCAAAGCACAGAGACTACCCAGATTGAAAGAGAAGGGACATGGGCCTCACTTTTTTATGGGAAGAGAATTAAGGAATCTGCTGCCATCTTTAATCTGCCATAATGAGTTTGGGTGCTGGGCAGCCAAAATCCAAATGTCCTCTAAAAGAAGGTCAATTTTCTCTTCCACTCAAAAATAGAAACACCATGTTGTATTTTCTTTCAAATGCTCTGTCTTGTGTAAACCTTATCTTGTAGGGCCAACCTATCAAGAATCAAACCTTTATATAGGGTCGGATACCGGAATGGGTTGAAGGAGTGGCTGCAACAAAGTTTGGAGTAAGAGTTATTTATGCTATTTAAAATCATTAGAAATTGAGTAAATACTCTGGGTCTTACCACATTTGATTACGTGACTCATTTCTGTCCTGGCTTTGCCACTATTTGACAGTAGAAATCTTATGGAAGTTATCTCTGGGTCACAGGCTTCTGATCTGAAAATGTGCTTCTTATTATGTATCCTATCTACCAGGTGATGTCATGCTGTTGTGAAAATCAATGTGATAAAGGATGTAAAAGCACTCTGAAAATTAAAAGAATGCTAATTTAATTCATTAAATCCTATCAGTAATTTTTACATCATGTATGAAGGGTTTAACTCTGTAGAGGTGAACTACAGTTGACCCTTGAACAACACAGGTTTTGAACTGTCTGGTCCACACATGTGCAGATTTTCAGAGTCTGGTACTGTAAATATATTTTCTGTGTGATTTTCTTAATGTTTTTTCCTCTAGCTTTATTGTAGGAATACTATATATAATACATATAATGCATGTATATAACATACAAAATATGTGTTCACAGAACTGTGTCATCAATAAGGTTTCTGGTCAATAGTAGGCTACTAGAAGTTAAGTTCCTGGGGAGTCAAAAGTCCTATGTAGATTTCTGACTGCAGGTGGTGGTGGTGGGGAATCAAATGCTCCTAAACTTCCATCATTCGGGGGTCCACTGTGCAGTTTCTTAAACTTTTTTGGCAAATCATACTGCAAGTTTTGCTATGAGATTGTTACCTCCTCAAGGGAAGTATTTGCAGATTGAATGAAGCGAATTATTTTCATTATAGTTGCATGTATTCCTGGTGGCATTTCCCATACACGAAAATAAAATGATCTGTGGACTAAAAAAAAATGTTCTTTTAGTAAGATCATGCTAGCAATCAAATTCCTGTCTTCAGTTTCTAGTAGAATTGACCAAAAAAAAAAAAAAAAAGTATAAAAGGGGGTAAAAATTTCTACCTCAACATGAAAACTAGAAAGAGGTGAATGCATATTTCAGTAATTTAGAGAATTCTCATTCTTCCTGTAAGATCACTGGGCTTCTGCAGGCATGTCAGATGAGGGACAATGTAATCAAAGTCCTGCAGTGCGAAGGTGTGAAGACAGACCTGTCACAGGCACACAGGAAGCCAACTTGCTAAACCTTTCTCAAAACACGGGTACACCGGTGAATGGTGCCATGGGCACCAGGTCATGAGCTGGCTTTTTCTTTAATGAACCAAGGCAGAAAGCCGCAAAAGAGAAATTGCTGTTAAAAAAAAAAAAAAAAAAAAAAAAAAAGGTGGGTGGGGGATGGTCTGCCCTAAAAAAAATAAAAAAAATAAATAAATCACAGGAATGCCTCTTGCTGAAATAGATCTACCACAAGAAACTGGAGACTTTAGAACATTTTATGTTTTCAAACAGGAGAGATATCTACTTAAATTTAGAACACAGACATAAAGGAGGGAAAATGTGAGATTAGGATATCATATTTAAAACTGTAAAGCGTGATTGCTATTTCAAAAGTGGAAATGCAAGTGGCAAATAGATTATACACTGCATAACGCATTGAATTAAGGAAGTAGGATGAAAAGTCTGAGATATTTACCTGATAGTCAAAGGAAAAGGATAAATATATGAAAATGAGTTGGGCCAACACGAGATGAAGATTTTTAATTTGGGTATAACAGCAATCCCCAAGAGCTGCTGAACTGGAAAATAATAGAAGGTAACTTTGTCAAAGTGAAGAAAGCTTTGTATCTGGCAATTGATGGGCCCATTGATAGATAACTATATATATATATATATATATCTATCTATATATATAGATATATATATACACACACACACACACACAAAAGGCTAAGACCTCATCCGTCTAATATTTTTTAAACATAAAGGAAAAAAATTCTTACTAGTTTTCAGATGATTCCAATGAATGGTGAATGGGCCCAAATGTACATGTCTCTAGGGCCGGGAACAAGAGTATAAATAAAGGCACTCATACCCCACATCCAAGTACTAGTAAAATAATTAGAATTAGGGAATTAGTAAAATAATTATGTCAGAAATACTTCTTGAAAGAGAAGATACTTCATATAAATAAGTAATACATCGGGAGCAAAAATCCACCATCTGTGCTATGGAAGTCATTGTTGGCTGGGAGTAAATGTATGCTGAACTTCTTATCTTTCTAGTAGGTTGGCAAAAGACAGTTTCCTTCTTGATCACTCAAGAACAGAGTTTTAGATATGATTTGACCATCCTAAATTAACCACTAGGAAAACTAAGAGAGATTGGGTGATCAGGGGGAAAAAAAGAACACAACAAAATTAAGAAATAATATACCAAGACAGCTGACATCAGAAGAAAAGAAAAACTTTTAAAAATTAAAAATAAGTATAAACCATGATGTCACCAGTAATACTAAATGCCCCAGGAATGGCAGTATGTATTTGTTAAATGAAGATGCTGAGATTGGATTTTAAACTGAGCCCATTTATAAGAAGTACCTAAAACCAAATAATCTGGTATGTTGCAAATAGAAACAAATGGAAAAAGATATATCAGGAAAAAACAAAAATAAATTAGGCATAACTCTACTTATATGCACTAAAATTGATATTAGTTGTATTTAAAGGATGTGAGAATGACTTGGCATTTTTAAACTATTAATATATGCAGTTAGTTGATTGAAAAGGGGAAACAAAAAGCTTAATGAGCATTTCAATAGGTTCTGAAAGGACTAACACCAGTATGCATTCCTTATTTTTATTTTTGAGAGAGAGAGAAAGGGGGGGGGGGGAGGGATGGAGGGTGGGGCAGAATGCGGGCGGGGGGAGGGGCAGAGAGAGAGGGAGACACAGAATCCCAAGCAGGCTCCAGGCTCTGAGCTATCAGCATGGAGCCCCATGCGGGGCTCAAACTCAGCAGCTGCAAGATCATGACCTGAACCAAAGTTGGATGCTTAACCGACTGAGCCACCTTGGCGCCCCTTACATTCCTTATTTTTAAAAAAATCTTAGCAAACTAGGTACCTTGCCCATTAAAAGGATATCCATTTTAAACTAGAAGTCCAGGTGATACATAGTAATGATAATCTTCCAGAGTCCAGTAACTGAGGCAGAGATGCCTGCTCTTATCATTATTTTACAGTGTTCTGGAAGTTCTCATTAATGCACTGCGGCAGAAAACCATGAGGATCAGAATATTCAGGGGGAAGGAAAATACAGAATTTTCTCACAATTAAAGGCAGTAGAGCTAGGAGTTTCCAGAAAACAAAAAGTACTAATCAAGTTAAAAGATAGCTCAGATATGGGGCCTGATTAAAAACACAGGTTAGTAACCTTCTTATAAACTTCCTAAAAATCATATTCCCAAGAATAGCAAACATATAAAAACAGCTACAAAACGTAGCTAAAACCAAAGTTTACCAAATGACAGATAATTTTAATAAATGGAGTAAAATGTGAAGGCTTATAAAGAAGCAGTTTTCCCCACATTCATTTATCAAGTGAATACTATTCCAACAAAAATCTAAGCATGATTTTAAAAAAAGTTTCTAAAGCTTATTTTGAATAATAAATTAACAAGAATATTTTAAAAGCTTCTGGAGAAGGGATAATAATTTTCCCCTTTCAGATATTAACGTTTATATATAGATCGAAAACACGAGCTTCTATAACATCATAATGTAATAAGCTTCAAATTTACCGAAAATCAGAAGAATTTTGGGTTCTTTTACCAGACCTCAGAATGAAGATGCTTTTTCCATAGTTATTGCAGCTATAAATATTGAGCATTGAAAGTCACCTTTAGGAATGAGTCTGTGTACAGTAAAGGAAAGCACAAACCAGGTTCTGAGCACCAGGAATGTTCCCTACATTTTGCATATGAAAGCATCAAGAGTAGGATGAAATTTAAATGAGAAAAAGGGAACCGTACTTGCAAGGTATAGCAAATGATTGATATCATTATATATATCATCGTATTATTAATATACAAAGATCATATACAAAGCAATAAAAACAACTTCCCTTTATTTACTTTTTCCCTTTTTTTCTCCTTTTTTTGTTCCAGGAGTAGAATTTAGTGATTCCTCACTTATGTATAACACCCTGTGATCATCCCAAGTGTCCTCCTTAATGCCCATCACACATTTAGCCCATCCCCTTCCCACCCCCCAGCAACCCTCAGTTTGTTAAGAGTCTCCTATGGTTTCTCTCCCTTTTATTTTTTCTTTCCTCTGTGTTCATCTGTTTGGTTTCTTAAATTACGCGTATTGGTGAAATCATATGGTATTGGCCTTTCTCTGACTGACTGACTTCACTTAGCATAATACGCTGCAGCTCTATCCAGGATGTTGCAAATGGCAAGATTTTCGTTCTTTTTGATCACCGAGTAGTATTCCATTGTGTGTGTGTGTGTGTTTGTGTATCAGTTTTTCTTTATCCATTCATCAGTCCGTGGATAAAAAACAACTCCCTTTTACTTATTTTTTTACTTTTTAAGGACTTTATTTTTTAAATGTTTATTTATTTATTTTGAGAGAGAGAGAGGAAGTGTGCACGTGTGTGGGAAGGGCAGAGAGAGGAAGAAAGAATCCTAAGCAGGCTCTATGTGGACAGCACATGAACTGTGAGATCATGACCTGAGCTGAAATCAAGACTAGGTAGGACACTTAACCAACTGAGCCACCCAGGTGCCCCAATAACTTTCTTTTAAAAATAAAATAATCATTTCATCATTTTATACTCATAAGAATAACACATGGTTAAAGAGATCAGTTTTACAAACAGGTCAAATCAAAACAAATATAAATATTTATAATTTCTTTTTAGAATGAGAAAATATTAATGTCCAGTGTTGGCAAAATTATGAAGAAATAGACACTTTTTTTTGTAAATCGCTGGTGGTAACACATAGGACTGTATTATATATAGATATAGATACATAGATTGAATATCTATATGTATCTCCTTATTATATTTATACTTTTTTTTATTTACTTAGTAAATACTTTCTAGGAATTTATTGAAAGGAAAAATAAGAAATGAACACAAAATATTTTTCTTTTAAAAATGTCTTTATTGACTATTTTAAAATTATAAGAATACATTCTTGTTGTAACTCATAAAATGACATAACACAAAAACGTAGAAGCAAATTGTCTTCCCTTGTCTGCCTTCTGCTTAAGCCTGTCATTTCTCTCTGGAAATCAATTTTAGTGGTCTGGTATATATTTTTCCATACGTTTTTGTTGTTCAAATGGATATATAGCATAGAAAGGGATTTTGGTTGATTGATCATTTGTGCTTAAATGGTATTTTATTACACACGTAAGTTATTCTGCAGTGTCCTTTCACTTGTCAATATGTTGTAGAGATTTCTAGAAATCAGTAAAAACAGATCCAACTTGCTTTTCCAATTTCCTTATGTAGACAAAAGCCCACAAATGTTATAATGATAACCTAATGATATCGTATCTTATATATGATATCATATACATATATAACATATACTTATATATATTCATATGTATAGCCTTTAAATAAAAGAGTTCATATCTTCTTGTTTTCTCTGTCCATTGTGGAATTATTTAAAATACCAAACAAGTATAAAATAGCCATATAATAATAACAGAATTACTCTCTAAATTTCAGGGTATTTCTGTGATGGATTGCTAGGCAGTCATAAAGAAACTGTGCCTTTTGTTCTGTGTTTTCTTAAATTCTGTATTTGTCTATTTGGTATCCATTCATCACTAGACCAAATAACTATATTTTCTTACTTTTGGTATTTTTGATGCTTTGGCATCTTTGGCCTTTCTGATGGGGGAGATTCTGCCTATCCCCAGGGCGATCTAAGAGCCAATGCTTAGAGATGAAGTAAAGAGCTCTGTCAGGAACACACCTTCCATGTACTAACCAACCAGCCCCAAGCTCGTGTCCCCCAGTCACATCCTTCTCAAACTCTCACACACTATGCCAAGATCTCCCTCACCCTAAATCAATGCAGGCTTAGGTACCACTAAGCCGCAGGCAGCTACAGACCATTTCTGTGCCAAATCTCATGGGAGTTATTTGAACAATTCAGTTCTAAGCTGTTTGCCCCACTCTGCGTACTTTTCCTGTAGAAACCTCAACAAAGGTTCTGGCCAAGGCTTTCCCTTCACTCCTGTTTTCTGCTGCCTGACCACCCCTTCACTCTGCATGGCACACAGTGGCCCCCTCTCTGGAAATGACACAAAACCGTATAAAAATCAACACTCCAGTGTCTAACATGTATTTATGTGTTTGCATACTTAGTAAAAGGATGTTAGAAGGAATTTCACCAAAAATGTTAACAGGGATTATTATGAATGTTATGGTACTGAAGAATATCAGTGTTTTCTTTACATTTTTCTATATTATCCAAAGTTTCAGAAAAGTTTTATAATGAATGAAAATCTGGCCATCTGTGTCTCTGTCTCTACCTACCTGCTATTTTATATTCACAAAACTGAATTAAAACTAGCTTTCTGAATTCCAGAACCTAATTCATATGACAAATTTCCAAACATAAGACTTTTAGAATGGCTTGTATACCATGCCATTTGCCATTCTCTTCTTCCTTTTAAATCTGGTTTTATTTTATTTTTTGGTACCATGACTCTGATTTCCCCTTGAATAAAAGGGCAAAGAATGACACATCTCTCCTGGCCCCCATGATATAGAAAAGATACCATTGTGAAAATGATTGGTGTCTGATGGAGTCAGCTAGTTTCCAAAAGAAAAACTCAGTAACAGGATACAATGGAAAGCTCTAATCTAAGAGATTATGACTCAGTCCTTGCCCTCCCTGCAAAACAAAGTCTTTGTAAACTATGACCCATGAATGTTCCTGTATGCAGGAAACATTTTCATTTGACTTCTGATTTAGTTTTAAATGAAGCTTAGTGATCTTCGGTTTGTGATGGGGCAGAGCATAGGGCTGAATGGATGCCTGCTGTGGTAAGGGGTTTATCATTTTAATTTGGATCCATTGAAATAGAAACTAATTGGCTCTCAAACTGGCCAATATCCCATACCCAAAGTGAACACAATCTAACATTTAATGCTACATCGATAACTGAAATGAAAAATTAAAAAAAAAATGTAATGAGCTAACAAATTGTGCCAGATGAAAGAATCTGGGGCAGAGTGGACAGGGGATGTCCTTGTGGTCTCCTGAATTCTAGAAACTGATTCCTTTAAAACCAGAGACCAGGACATTTCTTGTAGCATTTAAAATGTTAACATAATGCTAGACAATGAGTAATAGCATTCAAGAAATATTAAAGACATGTCAGTGTCAGTCTAGATGTGAGATGATATTTTACTGAATTTCCAAAAGACATTTATGCTTCTTAATAAATTTGTTTCCATACAGGAACACAGGGGCATGTGTGTGTGTTCATTTCAGTATTCAGTAGCAGAACTAAAGAATAGAGGTAGGAGGAAAAGTTTGGTGATGAATAAAACTTTTACAAGAATTTCTTTCATTTTATTTGAAAAAAAATTTATCCTATGGAAAAAATAAAATCTACCTCAAGTAATCTGTAAACTCTGCTTATAGTGGAATAGTTTCTTACATGCCTCAAGTTCTGTATTTCCTTAAAAATATGATCTGTGATAAGTGTTCTGCATTTGTGAAAAAACTGGAAATAATTTGAATTACAATGTTTATAGGAGTACAAGCCAATTATACAGGAGGGTTAAAGAAAAATCTGTTTTAAAGTTTTTATACAAATATGATCTGTATTAGTAGCACCAAAGAAAAGAAAAATGAGCACGTATTGAAAATATTCATGTAATATCCATAACATTATCCTTATTCAAAATCATACCATCTAAATCACTCAAGTTTTCTATCTAGATATTTTTAAGTGCATCCTTCCAGATGTTTATCCCCTAAAGGGAAAAATATGTGTGTATAAGTCTTTACAAATAAATGCAGTCAGCTTTTTTCTTTGGATACAAGTTTTATCTTTCCATTCCTTAAATTCTTTCAAAATACTGAATATTGTCAAGAACTATGAAAGGTCTAAGATTTTACTCTCCTCCCAAGCTAATATGTTAGCCTGCCATAATTTTGTGGATGCTGGCAGAAGACACAAGACTTCTGGGTCAGAGATAAATGACTGTTTATTACTCATTGCAGTCAGTCACCAAACTGGTCAGTTTCCTTTTGCTCCCGTGTTCCATGGGGATGAAGCAGATGGACCCAGATGGAGGTCCCCTGAACAGTGAGCTGTGTTCCAGGGGAGGAATCTTGACTCGGGGAATCTGAATCTTTTATAATGGGCAGTAGGCATGTATGCCTTTGCTTTGGAAGGTGATATTATCATACAGGCTAGTAAGCAAACATGCCCTTTGCTCTGGAGGGAGATAGTCTCTAAATTCCAAGGATATTTGTGCTATAACTCTCTTTTTAAAGGATAGCCTAGAACAAAGGACAGTATTTGCCTCTGCTTGTAAGGTGTGCAGAAAAGCAAGACACACAGAGACCTGTCTTATAACAAGTACGTGACGATTTCCCTTAGGAATGGGTTTCCAAATGAAAGAGGCAGGTTATTCTAGGAATCCTATGCTAGTCAGCACTAGGGATTGTGTGTTACATACCATAGGTGTCTCCTACTCTCTACCTCCATGAATCACTGTAATTAGAGACCTTGCTGTGCTCAACGTGTAGGAATTGTGAAGGGATGTGGTAGGCAGAATTCTAAGATGATTGGCAATGACCCTCACCTTTGTATAGTCTTCTCCCATTGAGTGTAGGTAGGACCTTTGAGTATGATGTGATGTTATATTG
This sequence comes from Prionailurus viverrinus, assembly GCF_022837055.1. Classification (NCBI taxonomy): domain Eukaryota; kingdom Metazoa; phylum Chordata; class Mammalia; order Carnivora; family Felidae; genus Prionailurus; species Prionailurus viverrinus. The sequence continues at coordinate 10,437,667 of NC_062565.1, read as the reverse complement.
CAGAGGGGAGATTATTGGGGTGGTCATGAGATAATCAAATGATTCTTTTAAAAGCAAGAGTAAGAATAGAAGTAAGAGTTTTCTCTGATCACAGAGGAAGAAGTCAGAGAAAAGTGCTTCCACTGGCCTGGAAGAAAGCAAACATCATGTTGTGAACTGCCTTCAGGGTCTATATGACCTGGAACAGTGGCTAGTTGCTGAGAGCAGCTCCTGACCAACAGCCAACAAGCAACAGACACCTCCATCTCATAGCAGGAAGACACGAATTCTGCACTAGTCACATAAGATTGGAGGAAGATCCTTAGCTCCACGTGAGAATGTAGCTTGGGCAACGCTTTGATTTCAGTCTGGTGAAAACTAATCAGAGGACCTGGTTGAACTCTGCCTGGACTTTTGAGCTCCAAAACCATGGACTTAATGCATGGGGACTGTTTGAAGCCACTATGAGTGTGTTAATTTATTATGCAGCAGTAAAAATCTAATACAAGAGGTGCCTGGGTGGCTTAGTCGGCTGAGCATCTGACTCTTGATTTTGGCTCAAGTCATAATCCCATGGTCATGGGATCATGCCCTGCATTGGGATCCTCACTGAGCGTGGAGCCTACTCAGGATTCTCTCTCCCTCTCTCTCTTGCGCTCTACCTCACTCGTGTGTGCACTCTCTCTCTCTCTCTCTCAAAAAACAAAAACAAAAACAAAACCCCAAACCCCGAGAAACAAAACCTAATACAAGAGAGAAACAATGTAGAGAATCCTATTTGCCTGCTGCTTCACTGAATATTCCCTATAAACTAAGATAGCTGCTCTAATCAACTATTATAGTACAGTCCTTTTTGTAAATCTGCTCTTAACTTCTAAATTGCAGATTCTTAACCAATTTAAAATGAAACCACCATTTATTGGGCTTCTACTATGTTCTAAGCTCTTACATTTTGCCTTTCATACATGATCTCATTTAAGAAAAATGCAATTTTGAGGGTTAAGTCCCTTAATCAGAATAAGACAAACAAATGAGCTGTGATGTTGGGATTCCAACCTGGTGACGTCTGACTTCAAATCTTATTTTCATGTGCTGCATGCTATTACCTCTCAACACTGAAAAAAACATAGTACGTATTGCTCCTAATTACCAATATCCAGTACTGCTCAACTTCAAAGTACGAGGGAGTTGAATGTCCTGCACTCTTGAAGTTAAGTGTGCTCACGGAACTCGCGTTGGACAGTGAAAGGTGAACGTAAGCGACAGACATCACTTCTGGGCCAAAGCGTTTAATTTGCCTGGGCTGGACTCTGCAATGCTCTCTTTTCCTGCCGGAACAGTCCTGGAAGTCAAGAGTTAAGACGGAGCCCACATTAGCCCTGTGAGTGGCTCACATAAGCAGAGTTTGTCATACTGGACATGTCGTGTGAGCAAGAAATAAACATTTGTTGTTTTAAGCCACTGAGAGTTTGAAGCTGTATTGTTACCACAGTATAACCTAGATTTTTTCTCGCTAGTATGATCATCTGAATCAAGGCGATAACCAACAGCGCCTACAATTCTTATTGGTAAATTTAGATTATTTTAGGCACGAATACCCATCTTATGCACTATGCTTTATACTGGTCTGCTTGCTGGTCTTCAAATGTTTGTTGCTTTCCCAGACCGCAGGACCTTTGAACCTGTTGTTCTCTCTGCTTGAAATTGGAAAGAGTTCATGGTGGGTGGTTAAGAATGGGCTGTGGATTCAGGTTAGTCTAGTTTGGCATCTGGAAACCTCTACTTCCTCTCTATCCTGCCCTAGGCGAGTGACTTAATGTCTTTTTCTCCTATCTCCTTTTCTATAAAATGAGATGATGATAACACATCTGTTATGGGGCAGCAGTGAACATTAAATGAAAAATAAAGGTGAAACATTAGGATAGCATTGTTATTATTACTATTATTATTAAAAATTCCATTCACATATCGTCTCTTCCAGGAAGCCTTCCTGATTCTTCCGGGTTTGATTAGGTAGCCCTTTATTGTGCCACTGTAACAGTTGTCGAGACTGTTGTGAAACTATGCCAGATACTTGCCTGTCTCCTTTTCTCTAATGTCAGCACCTGAAAAATACCAATTAAAAATAAAACAATGTGTTCCTAGCACCTAGTAGTCAATAAGTGTTTTCTGAATGACTAAGGGACTTTAGAGTCAATATCTATGGGCCAAAGCTAGTAATTACTAAGAAAATAATTATAAGCCTCAAGTAAAATTAATCTGATAAGCACATGAATTCAGTGGTTTTTTTTTTTTAACTAACTTGACTGATTGAAACTTCATTTTCCTAGGGTTATGTTACACTGGATATAATTTTCAAAAATTGATCTCTGTTTTGGGGTGCCTGGGTGGCTCATTTGATTAAGTGTCCGACTCTTGATTTCCTCTCAGGTGTGCTGGGAGTAGAGCCTGTTTGAGATTCTCTGTCCCCCTCTGCCCCTGTCCCTTACTTGCTTGTGCGCTCACTCTCTCTCTCTCAAAAAAAAAAGAAACCAAAACAAATTGAGCTCATTTTTTATTTTCTCAAATTCCTGAAGGAGCGAGTGTTATGTTTTAAATATATTATAAATAGTTTGAAATATAGATGGTCATTCTGGCATTTGCAAACCTGACTTGTGTTCAGGGAAGTACCCCACCCATCACACTTGCTAATAAATGTCAAACAGTTGGTATTACTATTAGTGAAACCCCAAATTGCTGTAAAGCAGAAATAAGGCTTAAATGCATCATCTTTATTCTCTAAAATCATATTTTTGCTAATGTCCAATTTGTTCTCACAGATCAATATAGACATTTAGTAAAACTGACCCCTTTAGCTTAATGAGAAAGAAAATCTCCCATTTTGGGGCTTGATAGGGTTGTAATTTCTCAAAACATCTGAAATTTTTTTGATTGTCATGTCTGGCTCTAAAGCCTGTGACTTACCTTCTGGTGTGAGCATATTTTAGTCAACATTGCCTCCCCTGCGAAGCTAACTTTTCCAACAATAATCTTCCAAGCTACAGGTTTTTTAGTATGGAAATGGATTTCACCCTGGATATTAAACCTCTATCATGCTAAATTTGGGAGAATTTTTCATTAATGGTTTTAAGGGTGGAACTGTCTTGCCTACTGTCTGATCCCTGCATATAATACACCCCGCTCTCCAAGAGGAAGAGATTTTTTTTTTTTTTGATCAGGGACTGCTACTGGGCAGAGTATGAGGCTCATTTTTTCATGCTTGAGCAAGATGAAGGTTCTTAGCGAAGATAATTAGGTTTTACTCTTCAGTATGGAAAGACACAGAAGTGAGTAAATAGGAGGAGAGACAGGAGGAATAAGAAGAGGTTCATATCATTATATATATAATTTGTACAGAACAAGAGATGATGATATAGCTCCCTAGAAACTTAAACTTAGGAAACAGAATGGGTGTTCCCTACCAGCACCTTTAGTCAAGTGCCTAATGGGAACTGCCTAATGGTAAACTAGGCAGGGTGCTTTGCGTGTCAAAGTAACATAATGTCTGATCATTAAAGACAAAGGTGGGGGTGACTTGGTGGCTCAGTTGGTCAAACATCCCACTTGGGCTCAGGTCATAATCTCACAGTCCATGACTTCAAGCCCCGCCTCGGGCTCTGTGCTGACAGCTCAGAGCCTGGAATTGGCTTCAGATTTTGTGTCTCCCTCTCTTTCTAACCCCCCGACCCCCCCCCCCCAAATATAAACAAACATTGAAAAAAAGCCAAAGGTGGACGGAGGGTCAATCTTCACGATTGTCCGCTCGAATCTGAATGCCCTTTGAGTTTCCCTTTAGTCCCAGGAACAGGAGCTCAGCCAAGACTGAGACCAGGAGATGCCACCGTGCCCAGGTGCATTTGTGAGGAAGAGGCACACGTGGTCACATCCTCATTTCACCTGTGGGCAGGAAGGAATCCTCAGTGCCGCCTCTTTGACTGCCCTTTCTGGGGGGGAAGGAAGAGATCTGGACATGAAAAATACCTCTGGTAGCTGCTTTTCTTTTCCTTCTGTTACATCTTTGCCCGTGATTCCTGGTGCAGAATCAGATACGACTGGCAGTGCATGAGCTTGGTTCCGTGCCTCAAGATGTCATAAAGCCAATGGACCTAATTAATTTTGCCCCTTTTCAAAGTATCCCCTTGGCTAACTGGTTAAGGAGGCTTCTAGTCCTATAGCAGAAAACGGTCCTTTGCTAATTGGACAAGATGGAGGCCAATGAGTGTGTTTCAGGAGGAAGAACTGGAAGGGACTGAGCTCCACGTTGGTACAGCTGGAGAAAAGGGCACTTGAGCTGGGCACTGGAGCTGCTCTCCTGGACCCTCGAATCCCTCGCACAAGGGTGGACAGTGAAGGTTTCATGCCTACCGCGGTGTGGAGAAACGATGGCTCAGGTCGGTGTTCTGTTGGGGAAATGTAGGGTTGAAAGCACAAGGATCGACCTTCTGGCTTTCTCTGAATTTCTCTTTTCTCTTACCTGACATTCATGATATACGTGCCAAAAGTTGACAAAAGAATGCATGAGGGGCATTGGCAGTTGCCAATAAGACTTCAGCTCCTGCTATAGCCTTTATGTCACAATCACATTTAAAAAATCCAATTCAAACAATAAATAGAAAGCTAATCCTAAATTTTATATTTTAGGTTGTATTGTTTTCCTTTCCAAAGCATCTGAATTGCTAGAAAATCTGTGAGCAAATCATTGGATCTGTCGACAAAACAAAACAGTAGTCACTACTCCCCACCCCCACCCCCTTTTGTGTTAAACATGCAGAGGACCCAGTATGGTATGTCTCTGGTTTGTACGTTCTGTCACCATTGATATGCCACTTATCAAAGTGCAAGGAAAAGCAATTTTCCATTTCTAAGCTTTTTTGTTAAAAAAAAAAGTTAAGAAAGTTAAGTTCCACAAAATGTTCCCTTAATGTTTGTGTCTAAGAGCTGCTGTTAAAACATAGTTTGCATGAACAAAGCAGATATATTGAAAAATATATTAACATGCCATGTCTATTTAGCATTTATAATTTAAAAATTTTTTCTGTAAATAATTCTAGGATTGATCAAATGGTGAGGTGGGACTAGTCATTGTTTGGTCTTTGTTTTTACGCATAAGCCTGCGTCTTCGTTTTCTTAACCTAATTACCATTCTTCAATTTCTCTGATTTCCCTTCTGCAGTATTTTTAGTTTACTTTTTTCTTTTGGCTTTCTTGTCTATATTCTTTCCTTTCTCCCCTTTTTTTCTTCTTTTTCATTTTCTAATTTCTTTTTTCCCTTGTTTTTTTTTTCTTGCTGCCTCTCTCCTTTGTTAGATCTTAAAAGAATAAAGAAATAAATTATGTCCACCAGAGGGCAGTCTGATATCACACACACACACACACACACACACACACACACACACACACACTTCCTCCTTTTTCTCTGTTTTTTTTTTCCAACTCCCTTCCTGGAAGAATATGATGCTTCACACAGTAGGTGGTAAACAAAACAAAACAAAACACCCTTTCATTTATAAACTCCTTTCATTATTGCTTGTTTGTGGGTATGTATGTAGTCTCAGGGATTTGATCTGTGAAAATTGGAACTGTCTACCTTAGGTGTGTATAAGGAGTATATAGACCCGTACTCTGACAGCCTGAAGGAAACTACAAAATTACTTCGGCTTGTCTCAGAAGATACCAAAATACTAGGTGAAAATGAAAACTTGGGCTATGAGATTTTGGATGTCAGGGACATGGAAAGTCAGACTCATTTCTAGAATGAAATATATGTGACTGTAGCATCCAAGATTTGTTACACTCTATTAAAATTTGCATCAGCTCTATTTTTCTATATCTAAGCTGGAAACATATAGGACTTAATATAATGTTGAACAGCCAATTTGTGATCCTCTTTATGCAGAGAGCACAGACAGAGTTGAATCCTGATTAATGCAACAACCTTTGAAAGCATGGATCCCTAAGACACTGCAGACTGGCTTAATATGAAGTGATTTATAGCATTTTCCAGGGCTGGTTCTGCTCTCACTGCCACCAGTTTACTCAGAAAGGTTTGGGTGAAGAAAAGGAATTTTCTACATAGAAACTTAGTGATTTTTGATCTGAGGTATCTGCGGTGTGGGAGAAAGTCTGTTTTAATTTTATTGTCCAAGGTAACGAGACATGAAATGAGGTACTCCGCGAATACTCTAAAAACAAGGAGTAATCCACTTAAGTGCTGAAATTCTTGGGACAGAAAGGAGAAGAAAGATTCATGGTTAGGCTTTCAGTTTCCAAAATCTTGAACCATGCCTTATGTGGACAAGGACACAGACCTATGTGTTTAGGTCAGCAGATTTAAGTATTTATTGTCTCTGTGGTGTTAGAAGCAGCCTGAAACTTTTATGAAAACTTTGAACAGGGACTTCAATTTTTACTAATGTTTCTGCTTCTCATTGTCTGGCTTCATATGGGCTAGTTGGGTCTAAAGGAGAAAAAATGTGATTGGAGAAAACCTTATTGCCTCCAAAGAAACATTTCTAGAAATAGTATCAGACCTAAACCAACTAGTTAGAACCATTTCCTTGCATGCACTGTTTTGCCAATGCTGGTTCAAGATACCTGCTACAGACACCATGTCACCATGGAGCCAGGCTTTGGCCAACGGTCTGTTATGTAATCAGTATGAACGAGGAAATGGATCGGAAACTCTCAACAAATTTGATGTTTTGTAGTAGGGATTCAGAATTCACTAGTTGCAGAATACTATTGACTCAGTCGCACTGGACATTCTAATTCAGGTCAAATAAAGTGGATGGAGAAAGTGTGGATTTCAAGGGATTTTTCAGTTGAATTCAAATGTAATGATCTCCCAGCGCTCTTTTCGAGGATTTCAGTTTCTGCCATAGAAATAATTTCTCAAAGCCTTGATCTTTCTGTAGTTCAGAATGTGGCCTTTTTAACGCGTAACTTATCCTAGGGATATCAGCGGTATTTTGGAATGTGCAGTGAAGTTCTGTCGTTTTGCCTCCATGAACACTGAAGAGAGGCAAGCAAAAGATCTTTTCAGTTTGGTGCTAATCCAGAAGAAGAAGCAAAAGTTTCCCAAGAGCATGAACTCAGAACTTAAAAAGTTCATTTGTAACCTGAACCAGGCAGTAACATGCTGACTCAACAGAAAATAGAAAATTAGAAAATGGAAGTAGAAATAGAATAGAAAGAAAAGATACAAGTAATAGAAGAATAGAAAACTCCATGTCATGAAATCTTTTTTAAAATTTATTTATTTTTTTTGAGAGAGAGCGAGCAAGCTAGAAGGGTAGGGACAGAGAAAGGGATACACAGAATCTGAAGCAGGTGTCAGGCTCTGACCTGTCAGCGCAGAGCCCAATGCAGGGCTTGAACCCATGAACCACAAGATTATAGCCTGAGCTGAAGTTGGATGCTTAACTCACTGAGCCACCCAGGTGCCCATCATGAACTGTTAAAGTAAAAGGGAGCTAGATTTTTAAGTGGCTTTCCATATTTTACAGATACGTAACTGAAGTCTGCATATGTTAAAATTAGTTGTTCCATAGTCAAAAGGCTAATGTATAATACTTAGCTTTGTATGGTTTTTTAGATAAAACAAGGGCTAGAATACACAACTAAACTGTAACATACATACTTCACTACTTCAAGGACTTACCAGGTCACTGTTTCATGCAGCGTAGTCTACAGTGGATTATCCTTTATCACATATAAATAAAGACAAAGTTTCTCAGGTACAGAGGCAGACATCACAGGCATGCTCTAAGCAAAGAGGTGCCCTTTTTACTCTACGATACACTTTTTATAAAAATTCTTGCACGAAAGAATTTCACCAAAACTATTTCAGTTTAGGTGATTCAATAAAATAATGTTAATGCATATAAAATCTCACGCTAACGTTCTAAGAATGAACTTAGGTGATCACGTATAAAACCGTCTTTGTTTGAGAAGGCAAGGGTTGATTATTTCTTTTGGGCTCTACAGCTACTCTGGGGTGGTGTCTACGGGAACGTTGTCCTCCGAATATGGTGCTCTTCCCCCACTAGCAGTGGCAGCATCACCCAGGAACTTGCTAGAAAGGCAAATTGTCCAGTCTACCCCGGACCTACCGAGTCAGAAGCTTGAAGGAGGGGAGGTGGGAGCCCACGATGCGTGTTTCCCCAGTGCTCCAGGTGATGAAGTTCACTGAAGTTTGCTCACCACTGCTCTGGGGGAACACGGCATTGGTTTATGAGAACAGGGGTCTGCTGCCTTTAATAAAACGCTTCTCCTGAACGTATCTGGGTAGAATGATTTTGTGGAGGTTCAGACCCTTCTCTCTTTATAAGAGAGGAGTATGAGAAGTATGAAGACGTTTTCCTTTTCAGGTTTAATTCCTTCCTTTCATTCCTTTCTTTGCTCCGATCGCTTGTTTACAGCTTCTTTGTCAGAGCACAGACACACTGGGCTGTGTAGCTACCAGCACACGTTTGTTAGTGTCTTTCCTGGCCGCATCCCCGTGGCTTGTCTAGCAGAAACCGTTCGTCTCTCCCCGTGGTTCTCTGACCGGTCCTGCTACACACAGCTCTGAGCAAGTCACGACTGTATTGTTCCGAGAAGCCCCGCAAAGCCTTTGCCCAGAGTCCGGTGTCATCAAACTCCACGACTGGAATGTTCAACATTTCTTCTAATTAATGATGGGAAGTGTACAAAGCCTTCCTTGGGCTTCTGGAAGACGGCAATAATGAAGCACGGAAGAAAGAGTCAAGGGACTGGGGCTAATTAAAATGCAGCAGGTTACAGAAGTAAAGGTAACTGCGTTTCGCTCTGCCGCGTCTCCGGTAATCAGCAGTCCCCAGGTCCCCCGCGCTAATTGACAGGAGATGCGGCGCTCCTGAGTGTGCACACAGCACACGGTAATGGAGTCGGCCCGAGCAGCTCTTCCTGCCTGGCATGTCTCATTATCGACCTTGAACCGGCAAAGGTCAGAGGACGGTGCTGCTTTCATCAACATGACAGGTGTCTGAGGAGCTTCTCTCTGTAGCCTCATAATTTGGCAGTTGTCTTATCCTGTACATGAATTAGTGTCCTGATGCTCGAGGTAGGCTGGATGAAAAGAAGGTCGGCTCTGGGTAGGATTGTGGCTCCCGGCGTCTGTGTTAGCCCCATCGCTAACCGAGTCTGGGAGGAGTGTGGCACAGGGGTGGTGCTTTTTCTTCCCCAGAGGAAGAATGAGTCTGTACACAGTCATTACATCCAAAGAGCATTTTGCTAGAAAACTGTTCTGTCTGGAAAAATATTTCACCGAGGTATTAACATTCACGAGTCAACTTCTTTCTACCAAGTAGACATTGACATCTGACACTTTTCCGGTGTGGGCTTAATGATAATGATAATGGATGTTCTTGGAGAAAACTTAAAATCAATTAGTAGTATCTCCTGAGTATCCCTCACATGCTGAAAATGATTACAGACACGACGGGGATGGGGTGCAAAAGAGACAGAAGGTGGTACCCCACAGCACCTATATGACACCCACCAAGATATGCCCAGTGTAAATTCTTTTAAAAAACCCATATTCAAAGGCACATGGCTTTACGTAAGCATCTGTTCGTGCAAAGGGAACGGTGAAACCAGCATTCTCAATTTTCAGAGCTCTGAGAACACTTAGAGGCAACACAAAAATGGAATACCGTCTTGCGGGTGAGCCATAGGCCAGAGTGAATCGGAAGGGTACGTGAATGAGAAAAGATCCCTTAATTAGAGAAAGAACTGTGCACTGCCAAAGTTTTTCTTTTGACCCCAAAACAATACATTTTATTTATTTTTTATTATTTAACTTAAAAATTTATTATTGAAATATAACTGATCTAGTGTTATACTAGCTTAATGTATATAGAATAGGGACTCAACAATTATGCGTATTACACAATGCTCACCGTAAGTGTAGTTTGTCACCACAAAGTTATTACAATGTTATTGACTGTATTCCCTATGCTGTACGTTTCATCCCTGTGACTTACTTATTGCCCAACTGGAAGTTTTACCTGTTCATCCCCTTCATCTGTTTTGCCCATTTCCCTGCCCCCTCCCCTCTGGTCATCACCAACTTGTTCCCTGTATTGGAGTCTGTGTCTGTTTTGTTTGTTTTGCTTTTAGATTCCACAGATAAGTGAAATCATATGGTAGTTGTCTTTCTGTCTTATCTCACTTAGCACAATGGCTTCTAGGTCTGTCCATGTTGTTGCAAATGGCAGGATCTCATTCTTTCTTATGGCTGGGTAATATTCCACTGTACTTACGTATGACATCTTCTTTTAATTTATCCATGTTTATCCATGGACACTTGGGTTGCTCCCATATCTTGGCTGTTGTAAATAATGCTGCAATAAGCAAAGGGGTGCAACATCTCTTTTTGAATTAGTGTTTTTACTGCACTGCTGGGTTGTGATCCAGTTTTTCCAGAAGAGGAAAAAGAGAGATGGGGGAAGAATAAGGAGGATAATTTCTATCAGAGGCAAAATCCTGATACTGAAGAAAAAATAAAATATTTTTAATTTTCCATTGTCATCAAATATCCTTTCTTCCCTTGTCACTTGCAAAATTCCTACGCAATCTAAAATCCCACTATATAATTAACCACTTTGTGGTAGTATTTTTTAGCCTAACGCAAGTTGCTAAGTTGAGAGTTCCTTTTTCTGCCAGTTCTCTACCTTGTATTTTAAATCTCACCTATATTGTAGTGAGTTGTAATTATTTGTTCCAATGTTTATACCGTGCGATCAGGCTTGGTGTAACGTAACATATCATGGTAAAGTTGGAGATAGAGCGTAGATTTTGGAAAAAGGTGATGTGACACAGAAATTAGATCTCCATTTTGCACTGATAGTTACCCTTGAGTAATTTATTTAGTGTCCCTCAGCTTCAGTTTCCTCACCTGAAAAATGGGAATAATATCTAACTCATAGTGAGGTTGTGAGGATTACCGAAAACACTGTATCCAGATTGTGAGTAGATGCCAGTTCTGCTCTTATCTTCTATCTTCTCCCACCTAGAATATTTAAAACCCAGGAGGACAGAAATGAGGTCATACTCCTCTCTATAGCCTGATTATTCAATACTGCATTTGGCATAAATAGCATTCAATGAAAGTTCATTGAATTAATCAGGTTGCCTAAAACCTTCATGTGGATTGATTGCATTATTCAAATTGACTCCGATATATAATTTATGGACTTGGAAGAACTTATTCTCGGCATTATCTGTTGTTTCTCTTAATGTTTCTCTTTACCTTATGTATGCTTGAGGGAGTTTTATGACATTTCAGCTGTGGTTAGCTGAAATTATCCTGAAAATACGTTTTTATTTTTTATTTATTTTTTTTAAATTTTTAACATTTGTTTATTTTTGAGAGAGAGAGAGAGAGAGAGAGAGAGAGAGTGAGTAGGGGCAGAGAGAGAGAGGGACACCCGGAATCCGAACCAGGCTCCAGGCTCCGAGCTTTCAGCACAGAGCCTGACACGAGGCTCAAACTCACAAACTGGGAGATCATGACCTGAGCCGAAGTTGGTTGCTCAATCAACTGAATCACCCAGGTGACCCTGAAAATACATGTTTTTTAAAAAAAATACGGATAAATCAAATTCATACTAATGTATCTAAGACCAAAGCAGAATACTTGCTCCAAGGTTTTCTATTCTTAAGTTTAAAGATAGCTATTATGATTACTAAAATATATACGTGTTTCTGTGAGATATTATGAAAATATGGGTATTGTTCTATCAGGATACCCATTATGCAGGAACCATATACTTGCTCTATTGCTGTTTGCATGCTTGGGACATTTCTTTTTTTTTTTTTTTAATAGTTTTTTTGTTGTTTTTAAGTTTCTTTTTATTCATTTTTAGAGAAAGATAGAAAGCAAGGAGGGAGAAACAGAGAGGGAGACAGAATCCCAAGCAGGTTCCATAACGTCAGCACAGAGCCAGATGTGGGGCTCAAACTTGTGAACCGTGAATCATGACTGGAGTCGAAGCCAAGAATTGGACACTTAACTGACTGAGCCACCCAGGCACCCCATGGGACATTTCTAAAACATTTTTTTCTGAAATAATATTCAAAGCTTATGTAATATTTATAATTTTTTATTGTAAAATATACATGCCATAGCCTGAATGTTTGTGCCCCACCCCCGACCTCCAATTCATATATTCAAACCTAATCCTCAGGGTGATGGAATTTGGAGATGGGGGTCTTTGAGATGTGACTAGGTCATGAAAGTGGAGTTCTCATGAATGGGATTACTGCCCTTAGAAACCTCACAGAGCTCCCTCGCCCCTCCTTCGCCCCTCCCTCCATGTGAGAACACAGCCAGAAGACCCGTTGTGCCTTGATTTTGGACTTCCCAATCTCCAGAATTGTGAACATAAATTTCTGTTGTTTATAAGCCATTTAGTCCATGGCATTCTATAGCAGCCAGAACTGAGAAAATAAGTAACCATCTTAGCCATTTTTAAGCGTACAGTTAAGTGGCATTAACTATATTCACATTGCTTTGCAACCATCATGCCTATCCATCGCCAGAAATTTTTCCATCTTGCACAACTGAAATTCTGTACCGTGAAACAATAATCTCCATCCTCCTTCCCCTCAGCATCTGATAACCTTTAATCTGCTTTCTGTCTCTATGAATTTTATTACTCTAGGTATTTCGTAGAAGTAGAATTATGCAGTCTTTTTTGTGACTGGCTTATTTCACTTAGCATAATGTCCTCAACTTTCCTCCATGTTAAAATACATGTCTGAACTTCTTCCCTTTCTAAGGCTGAATATTGCTCTATTGTGTGTATATATCACATTTTGTTTATCCATTTATACATTGATGGACACTTGGGATACATGGACCTTTTGGCTATTTTGGTTAATGCTGCTATGAGATGAATTTACAAATATTCTGGAGTCTGTGCTGTCACATTTTTGAGGTATATATCTAGAAGTGGAATTGCTAGATCATAGAGTAGTTCTATTTTGACTTTGTCGAGGCACCTGCATACTATTTTCCTTGAAGGTTAGCCATTTTACATTTCTACCAGCAGTGCACAAGCGTTCCGAGCAATGTTTCTATATCCTTGCCAGTACTTGTTATTTTCTGTTTTTTTTTTATAGTAGTCATCCTAAGGAATATGGCGGAGATTGCATTAATATTCCTGTGATTATCTTTAGTGATCTTTATCCTTTGAAGGGAGATTTGATGATTGCAACAAGTGGTTGATCACTTGTAGCCAACTCTCTGGATAATATCATGCCAGGATATGACTATGAAGTAATGAGACCCTTAAAAAGTACAACTCATAGCTTCTTTAGCAAGAGTCCAAAGTCCTTCAGATCATGCTTCCTTTTTGCCCACCTACTTGTTTCCATTGCTGCTCTTATTCCTGGTGAATTCCTGCTCAAAGCCATTAGGAAGGGCTGAAAGAGAGGCAGACATCCATGTCTGGGAGCATCGGGGTGTGGTGCCCTGGCATGAGTGTCAGAGCCTGAGTGTGGTGAGGAGTGCACCATGTAAGGAGTGTGACTGAAGTGGCAGCCCAGTGCAGGACAGTGTCATCTAAGCAGAGTGGGGAAGGTGTCTGCTTGGTGGCAGCCAAGAACTGGTAAGGAGGGTCCTTGTCTGTGTGAGCTGGTGGTGGTGGTAGTGATGGGAGATTGGCCACATTTAAAGGGAACTGATCCAATAATTGAATACGTTGAAGATAACAGGAGTCCGTTGCTCACTGTCACAGAAAGGAGTTACCAATTTGGAAAGAGAGAAAATGAAAAAGAACCCATAAGGTGGGATATTAATGGGTGGTATTAGTGTGAACTCACGGTCTTCAATGTATACAACTAATGATGGAAATAAATACAGATGTGAATGTGTGTGTGAGGCTCCATCCACTGAGAGGGCCTGGGGATAGTGACACCCTAGCAAGGAACACACCCGGCATCCAGATCACGACTTGTAAATTCCTTTCTCCACTCTGAGGAACCAGAACTCTCTAAGGAAATGACCGATTTCAGGATTCAGGCAGGGAAAGTTTAAGATGAGACTGGAATATTTTGTTGTACCATAAAGTAGTGTTTAAAGAATGGTAGAGACATATCAGGAATTAATGGAAACCAGCTTGAAAGGACACAGCCACTAGTCAAAGCTGGGATAGTTTGAGCAACAAAATTAAAAAAAAAAAAGATTGCGATAGATTATAACCAGTTGAATAAAATGAAAATCTCAAAGTGTCTACCTATTCTTATAAATTAGACAATAATAAATGGGAAGAAGAAAAAGTCTTTATTCTTGCAGTAGAATGCCAATTAATAAGTGGAAAAAAGGATGGTATTACAAAGTCGCACTTGGCAACGATCATAGTGATAATTGAATCAACCAAGAATGTCAATGGCTGCTAAAACTAATGGCTGGAAACCTGATGAAAAACCATTCAAAGTATTCACAGATTCGAAGTACCTCCCCACACATACTTTATACTTACAGGGGAGAAGTAGAAATTTTGTCACGGAGAAGCCTGGCAGATAAAATCTGAATCAAGTGATCAAAATTAACATCACCAGCAATAAAACGTAGCAGCGTGATGTACCGCATGTGAGGGTGCAACCAGAAGCATCCAGCATCACTTCCTTGCTGTTCTTGCCCTGAATCTAATTATGAAGAAACTTCTGATAAACTTAAAGACATTCCACAAATTAACTGGCCTATAACTTACAAATGTCAAGGATTTAAAAGTCAAGGAAAAACGGAGAGATTATTCTGAACTGAAGGTGTTTAAAGAGACACGGCAGCTAAATGCATTTGGTTAATCTGGGTGGATCCTTTTTCTAGAAAGGGCTTTTTTTTTTTTTTAAATTTTTTTTTTCAACGTTTATTTATTTTTGGGACAGAGAGAGACAGAGCATGAACGGGGGAGGGGCAGAGAGAGAGGGAGACACAGAATCGGAAACAGGCTCCAGGCTCTGATCCATCAGCCCAGAGCCTGATGCGGGTCTCGAACTCACGGACCGCAAGATCGCGACCTGGCTGAAGTCGGACGCTTAACCGACTGTGCCACCCAGGCGCCCCTAGAAAGGGCTTTATTGGGACTCTAGGCTGCTTGGTTGGAGTCTGTGGATTAGGTGTTAGTTACATGACAATGTTGACTTCTATTTGACGGTTGTATTGTGGTTGCATAGGAGAATATCCTTATTTGGATTAGGGGTGATGGAGCATTCTGTCATCAACTTACTTTTAAATAGTTCTGGAAAAGAAGTTTTTTGTAATATTTTTGCAAAAAATCTTTAAAAAAATTAAAAAATAAATATATACAAGTGGAAAAATACATGGTGGTAGCTTCATTGGAAATTGACTTCTTATGGTAACTAGTTTGAAGGAAATTATATTTAGGATGCAACTATTCAGATGTCCCTAAAAATTATTTGAATTCAAATGTCACTCTTCTTTGTTTTATGATTGTTGAGAAAAATGGAGTTAAACCATGGATCCAATAAACCAAGGGCCCACTAAATGAAAATATAACCAAGGCCATCGGTAGTGGGTTATGTTGATTTCGGGCACCCTCTGATTATAATGCATTGAGAACGGCATTCACCTCTGTCATATTCCCCGAACCCCATAACCCCAAGTGTAATCACGAGAAAACATTAGAAAACATAAATTGAGGGCCCTTCTGCAAAGTGCCTGACCAGCATGCTCTTTGGAAGTGTCAAGGTCATGAAAGATGAGGAAGAACTGGGAAACTGTTAACAGACTGCAGAGGACCCCGGAGACAATCACTGCACGTGATGTGGAATTCTGGAACATAAAATGGACATGAGGGTTAAGAACAGGTGAAATCCAAATTGAGTCTGTAGTCCAGTTAACAGTATTGTATTGATGTTAAATACTTAGTTTAGAAAAATTTGCCACAGTTATGTGAAGTGTGAGCATCAGGGAAGCTGGGTCAAGTGTGTATGGGTATTCTCAGAATTCCTTCTGTAACTCTTCTTTAAGTTTAAAATTATTCCCAGAGAAAAAGGAAAAGTATGTATACACAAACTAGAAACAAAGTTATGGAAAATATTTAACCTTTGTCCTCTTAGAAATGCAAATGAGACACCAATGGAATATGTTTGTATTATTAGCCCAAAATACAAGTGGTCCTACTATTTTGACCCACAATGACAAGAAAGGTATACAGACCCAGTATATAACCAGAAACAACACAAACTTGGGCTTTTCTTATCTCTTAAAACCTAGAAATATTATAAATGTTTCTTTTGAGTTGACCTCAGCTGGTCTTTCTTTTAGGGTTGACGCCATCTACTTTGAATGTACAGAATTGTCTCTCTTCCGTTGTTTTCTCTCCTTCATCCTTTGGATGCTGGCTTCATTCTGCTGCTACGTTTTGCATTCAGATGGGCAGTCCCAGTTACCCTGGGTTCTCACATTGTTTACACTCCTGAGGCAAAGAAATCATTTAAATATATCTCTTGCTGATTAATTTTTTGTCCCTCACAGCATAACTGTGAGGCATGTGTAGAAGACCTTCTTCCAAGAGTGAAAACAGGAGAGAGAACTGAATTGGAGATGATAGGAATATCCCACCCTGCTCTGAATCTGCATTGTCTCGTTAGGTAGAGGTTGGCCCAACAAGTGAGGACAACTTACGTGAGTAGAAGTGCGGGATTATAGCTGGAATTATTTTCTAACATAAAAACAACAACAAGGAAAGCAAGCAAAACCAAAGAAACCAAATTAACAAAACCAAACAGAATAACAAAAATCCAGCTCTGGAAATCTAATACCCAAGAATTCTGGAAGGAAGGCAGGAAGGATGTGGCCAGCAAGGCCAACCAAGGTGTGCTCAGTGAAGCTGGCTTGTACATATTGCTAGAGGCAGAGTAAAATCACTCCGCATTTTTGGAAAGCAACTTCAAAATGTGTACCAAAAGCCATTGCCACGTTTGAACCTTTTACTTCAATCATTCCACACCTGTGAGAATAGTCTAATTAAATACTAATTCAAAATATGGAAAAATAAATCTATTGCTCTGTGATTTATAACCGCAAATAAAAGGGAGCTAACGTAAAGGTTCAATAAAATGAGAATGATCACATCAACCCAATGGCATATCATGAAGGTATAAGTCTGATGACAAAAAGATGATAATTCTGACGACAAAAACTAAGAAACCTGGACAAGTGACCTTTTAGACTGCAACTGCCATGTCCCAGCATGGTGGCTACTGGCTCTATGTGGCCTTTGAACGCTGGAAATTGGGTTTGTCCAAATTGAGATGTGCTTCAAACTAGACTTTGAAGTTTTGGTGTGGAAAAAAAAAAAAACGTGGACTACTTCATTAACAATTTTCTCTTCTTTTTTTAAGTTTATTTATTTCAGTAATCTCTACATCCAACATGGGACTTGAACTCAAGACCCTGAAATCAGGAGTCACATGCTCTTCCAACTGAGCCATCCAGGCACCCCAACAATTTTATACTGATCACATGTTAAATGATAATATTTTAGGTACACTGGGTTCAATAAAATATGTCCATAAAGGGAATTTTACTCATTTCTTTGAAAATTTTGGCTTGTGTGTATGGTTTGCATTATATTGCTGTTGGGTAGTGCTAGTCTAGAGCCCCCCTTTAGGATAGGGTTTAATTCTTGATTATCTAAGCCGTACATCTAGAGCACATGGTTTACAACGTGTGCCCAAATAAATTTTTGTTAACCATTTGATAATGATTATATTTGTTTTCACAAAGACATGCAATTGTGTGTATATTAAGCCTACAATTTGTTGGAGGTGGTCATTGGGAAGAGGTGACCACCAGTTAATCTGCAAGCCGGACCTGTGTGGTCTCCCCATCCCTGTCCTTGGGATGTATGTCCTGTCCACCCTTCCAACACAGAAGCCCTTTAAAGATACAGCCTTGAGATAGTAAGGTGGTGTGGAGACCTTCTAGATGATGCGTGTGACTGAACCTAGTTAAGGCCTCTATGTTAATTTCCAAGGTTCTGGTGGGCAGGCGGGTATCTTGTCTGTAGCTGCCCAAGACGAGCCTTGTAAATAAGTTCCCTTGCTTATGAAAACCACCACCTACCAATCTGGAGTGGTCTGCCTCTTTCTTCAGTCTCCTTGCCCTCCGTGCAGGGGCCAGTTTGTGAACCAACACAACTGTAAAATATTCATATGAAAAAAGACAGATGATACACAAAATTGAAGAAGTTGGTTGCCTCGGGATGTTGTGATTATGGGCAGCTTGTTCTGTTTTTGAAACTACGTAGAATATTCTTCCCGTAATTTAAAGGACTTTTTGACCTTTTTTTTTTTTTTAAAAAAAGGCAAGAATTGTATTTTTGTTTGCTTGCTTATTATTTGTTGTTTGCCTCTTATTTGTTGTAGGGAGAGAAAGACACACATGTGAATAAAACCTTCAAAGATACCTGGCTGTGGCAGGCTCCATGGTCTTTCCAATGGGCGGGAGGGTGTATCTCTCGTGAGCCTTGGCGGTGATTCTTGAGAATTGTTGCCATGCTCTATGGCTAACAACAGCCGGTTCTTGGTGCTGGGCAGAAATCTCCTTGGCCCAGAGCAAGTAAGGAAGATTTTATTATCCCCGGCTTCTGCAAGGAGCTGCAGTCATTTCTCAAGGTCAGGTCAGGGAGCATCGTGAGGGTGAGTCGTAACAGTGCTCTGAGGGGTTTCCATCCTGGCAACGGTTTATAACCATGTAAAGCTGATAATGAAAGAATTCCAAAATAAATAAACAGTGGGTACCTAAGTGCCCTTAGAGATCAGTAAATCTGAGCATGTGAGCTGCTGGTGTGATGAGGAGATAAAACTTTTTCCTTCTAATGTCCTAATGCCTTAAGATGGATAGCAGCACCATTTTAGGGTTTTAGGAGGGGAGGGGGAAAGAAAAGTGGCTCTCACAGGAAGGCTGAGTGATGGTCCTAACCATTAAAAAATCCTAGCCTATGACAAACTTCTTTGATTCAACAGGTGTTTGTTGAGCCCCTACTATGTGTTGCCTATGGTTTTGGAGGCTGAAGATAGCACAAACAGTGGTTATAAAGTCCCATGCCTTTAAGGCATTCACATTCTTGTGGGATAAATCAAGGCAATTTACAAATGCGTAATACGTAGCATGTTCAATGGCTGTTAGTACCAAGGAGAAAACGAAGTTGGGAAGGAGGCAGAGATGTTGGTGGGCGAGGCAATGGTGATTTAGATGGGGTGGAGGCAGGGCCTCTGGGGAGGTGGTAATTGAGGAAAGAAAGAAAGGCCTGAAAGGGGTGAGGGAAAGAAACATGCAGATTTTTGGTAGAAAAGCATTTCAAGAAAGGGGACAATTGCAGGGGCCCCGAAGCAGGGGCTGCTTGGCATATTTGAGGAACGACATAGAAGTCAGAGTAGCCTCTCAGCAGAGAGGAATAGAGGGGAAATGGTAGAAGGCGAAGTCAGACTTGCATTGTGGGTCAGTCTTCCAGGTCACTATGAAGATTTTGGCTTTTGCTCTGAGAGAGATGGGAAGGCATGTAGGGTTTTGAGCACAGCAACGAGATTTTGACTTACACTTTAATAGGGCCTGACTTCAGAAAGTTGAGCAGGGAGAGCAGCTTAGAGGCTTAAGGTAGAAACTATGGTGGCTTCTGTGAGGTTGTCATTCTGGCAAATATAAGTGGTCATCTTCTAGCTGGACCTTGAAGACAGATCTGATGGGTTCTGTTGACTTACTGGATGTGGGTTATGAAGGAAATAGAAGAAGTGAGAATGATGCACACGTATTTGGCACAAGAGGCTAGGAGTATTGATTTTGCCAGGTGTTGAGATGGGGAACACTATTGGACAGCAGTGTTATGGCGGGGGGATGAGGTGCTCAGTTTGGGATATGTTCCTTTAGAAATGCCTTTGAGAAATCCCAAGTAATGGAAATATCAAGTAGGAAGTTATATACATGTTAATCTGGAGATCAGGGGAGAATTCTAGAATATAAGTGTGTAAATGTAAACCTGGGGCCATCCATGTGTGGATGATATAGAAAGCCCTGAGACTGATGAGATCAAAGGAATGAATGTAGGTAGAGGAATGAAGCCCCAGGAATGGTTCCTGGGACACTAGAACCTTTACAGATGGGAAGGTCATGAAGCTCCTTAGCTAAGAGAACTGTGGAGGGGTAGCCACTGAGGGAGGAGATGAGCCCAGAGAGAGTGTGATATCCTGGAGGCAAAGAAGAAACTATCTCAAGGGGACAGGAGAGATTGGCTGTGTCTAGAATTGTGGATATGTCAAGTATGACAAAGCCTAAATATCAACTCTAGGATTTGCAACATGTAGGTCATTGCTAATCTTACAGTTTACAAATTTTCATGTGTGGTAGGGCCAAAAAAATAAACGTGGGAGAGAGAAATTGAAGACAATGAGAATACACAATTCCTTTGTGGGATTTTGCTATAAAAAGGAGAGAAAGGGGGCGCCTGGGTGGCGCGTCGGTTAAGTGTCCGACTTTAGCCAGGTCACGATCTCACGGTCCGTGAGTTCGAGCCCCGCGTCAGGCTCTGGGCTGATGGCTCAGAGTCTGGAGCCTGTTTCCGATTCTGTGTCTCCCTCTCTCTCTGCCCCTCCCCCGTTCATGCTCGGTCTCTCTCTGTCCCAAAAATAAATAAACGTTGAAAAAAAAATTAAAAAAAAAAAAGGAGAGAAAGTCAGTGATAACTGAAAGGGAAGGGGGGAGCTTCTGGCTTCCATTTAGGAGGGAAAATGCTAGAAAGAAACCATTCCCACCCTTGCCACAAAACAAAAAGTCAGGTAATCAGCAAATTTGCAACTTTTCTGGAACCATCAGAAAGCTGGGGTCTCAGCTTTCAAATAATATATTTGAACAGCAAACAAATAATATAAAATAAGGAAAGATTGGTGCCTTCAAAGAGAGATGGAACACAGCAGTTGCTTATATGGGGCAGGTGCTGGACTTCATACAATTGTGTAAAAGGGCTTCAGCTACAATGCTTATTAAATACTAAAGGCCAGCGTTGGCTAGCATGAGAATATGGAAAACTCCGAGAGCCATAGACATAAGGCTTCATCCTCTTCTCCAGGTGAACCTACCAGGTACTGATGAGGAAGACTGGAGGGCAAGCCTTTCTCAGTGCAGGTCTCAGTGCAGGGAGCTGAATGACAGCATCGCAGAAAGGTGTAATGCCCTTCCTTGGTCCTTCTTTCCTATCTCCTCTACACAGCAAAAGTCTCAAGCTTCTAGGAGAAGGGTACCGAACCCTATGACCTTCAGGCTACAAGTAAAACCCATTGTAATTGGGAGAAGGAAACAAATACAAAGTATTTTATCCCTTAGTGGGTGTAGGAAAATGGCCTGGGTCTCAACCATTAGAAATGTCCTACTGGGGGAGAGGCAGGAACGCTAAGGCGTCTCCACCTCCAAGGCCCAGCGACACAGCATCTGCCAAAGACTGAAACTGAACCAGAACGATGGAGACTGTTCCCTCTGCCCCCACTACCTGGCCAGCAAGAACTGAGTCACAAGGAATTGTGGTCTACTACTGGAAAGGAACATAAGCCTGTGGAGAGATCCTTTGTGAGGGAAAAGTGCAAAGGAAAGATCTAAAATCTAGATAAAACAAACACTGAGGAAAAGTCTCTGAGGAATGAGCCCTGATCCTAAGCATGAAGTAACACCAAAGTGGAAATCTTTCATGCACTAAGGGTAGTAACTACAGCAACAACAAATTCCCACACCAGCTCAATTCTTGACCAGATTGACTCACAAACCAGGTTAAAGACCTAGCAAAGGAAAGCATGGGCCCATTTCCAGACTTAAATATTATTTACCTTAGTCTACCTGTTTGGCTTGATCTACCCACAATGTTTAACCTTCAAACAAAACAATACAACACACAAAAAACAAAGTGCACACACACACACACACACACACACACAAAATCAAGAGTTGAAGAAATCAACAAAGCCAGACTCAATTATGCCCAGTTATTGAAACTATCCAACAGATGGTGGGAATGCAAATTGGTGCAGCCACTCTGGAAAACAGTGTGGAGGTTCCTCAGAAAATTAAAAATAGACCTACCCTATGACCCAGCAATAGCACTGCTAGGAATTTACCCAAGGGATACAGGAGTACTGATGCATAGGGGCACTTGTACCCCAATGTTTCTAGCAGCACTCTCAACAATAGCCAAATTATGGAAAGAGCCTAAATGTCCATCAACTGATGAATGGATAAAGAAATTGTGGTTTATATACACAATGGAGTACTATGTGGCAATGAGAAAGAATGAAATATGGCCCTTTGTAGCAATGTGGATGGAACTGGAGAGTGTTATGCTAAGTGAAATAAGCCATACAGAGAAAGACAGATACCATATGTTTTCACTCTTAGGTGGATCCTGAGAAATTTAACAGAAACCCATGGGGGAGGGGAAGGAAAAAAAAAAAGAGGTTAGAGTGGGAGAGAGCCAAAGCATAAGAGACTCTTAAAAACTGAGAACAAACTGAGGGCTGATGGGGGGTGGGAGGGAAGAGAGGGTGGGTGATGGGTATTGAGGAGGGCACCTTTTGGGATGAGCACTGGGTGTTGTATGGAAACCAATTTGACAATAAATTTCATATATTGAAAAAAAAGAAACTATCCAACAGAGAATTTAAAATACTTACGATAAATATTGTAAAGATAATAGTGGAAAAGGTGAACAACATATACAAACACATGGAGGATTGTAACAGAGAGACAGAAGCCATAAAAAAATCAAATGGACAGCCTAGAAAATTTTCTAAAAATATGATAACAGAGATGAAGAATGTCTTTGATGGTGGATTTGACAAAACTAAAGCAAAGAACCAGCAAACTTGAAGATAGATCAATAGAAATTACCCAACTGAAACACAAAAGGAAAACAGCAAAACCAAAAAGAGGCTTTAAGGGCTTTGGGACAATGTCAGAAGATTGAATATGCACTGAGTCAGAGTCCAGGAGAGAAACAAGAAAGTACACAGGGCAGGAGAAACATTTAAAGATATAATGGCCAAGAGTTTCCAAGATTAATGAGGGACATAAAAACTACAGATCCAGGGGCCTCAGAAAACATCGAACTAAATAAATACTCTCTCCTCAAAACATTCCTAAATAAATGCCGTCCACACTGCTGAAAATCAAGGATATTGAGAAAGCACTCCAAGGGGAAAGGTGCATTTTATATGGAAGAGGGGAGGTAAGAATTACTGTAATTCTTTAAAAAACTATGGAGTCTAAATGGCAAGTGAGTCACGTCTTTAACATGCTCAAAGAAAAACACAACCCAGAATATTAAATCCTGGGAAACTATATTTCAAAAATTAAGAAAAACAAACCTTTATTTTTCAGACGAACAGAAAACAAGAATATTCATTGCAGCCAACTGCAGGAAATGTTCAGGGAAGGGCTTCAGCCCGACGAATCTATCATACAGAAACCTGGCTTTACACAAGGAACTGAACAGCACAGGAAATGGCACATCTGAAGGCAAATGTACATTTATTTTCTTATTTTTAATTGCTGTCCAGGCACAAAAAGGAGTATCGGTGTGTTTTCTGTCTACATCACACACGAAACTAAAATGTATGCCGAGGGTAGCAGAAAAGACGAGGGGAAGAATTTGTGAGGATGATGTTCTAAGTTCCTTATGCTGCATGCGAAACAGTGTAATAGTTAAAGTTTTAAATTAAAGATATGTATTGTAAACCCCAGGGCAACCAACAAAAAAAAGTATGAATCATAAGCAATAGTGGAGATAAACAGAATAATAAAAATGCCTAATCTAAAAGAGGATGGAACAATTCCCATCATTCCTTCATGCCTTTTTTCGTGTGTGTGATCTCGTCCGAACAGCAGAGAGGGTGTATTTTTTTTTAATTTTCTTTTCTACATTTATTTATTTTTAAGAGAGAGAGCACAAGTTGGGGAGGGGCAGAAAGAGAGGGAGACACAGAATCCGAAGCAGGCTCCAGGTTCTGAGCTGTCAGCACGAACCGTGAGATCATGACCTGAGCCGAAGACGGACGCTTAACTGACCGAGCCACCCAGGTGCCCCAAGAGAGTGTATTTTAATAAGCATGCCATTTTTGTGCATTCTCTACTTGTAAACTTGACTCACTGCATCCCAAGTTTACCCTTCATGACTGTCCAACCCCATCTCAAGCTATTGTATTCTCATTGCCTATGTGTCAGCTGTGTTGTCCTTCTGTTGTTTCTAGTTAGTGCCCAGCTCCTTCCTGAATCAGAGACTTCATAGTTGATGTTCCCTCTACCAAGAATACTCTCTACTAACCTTTTAATCTGCCACCTTCTTCTCACCCTTCAAGTTTAAATTAACATGTTAATTTCCTCAGCAAAATTTTCCTTGACCCTAGAGACTTAAGTTAAACTGTGAAATAGTTTCTCAGGACCCACAGTTATCCTTCCACATATTCATTAAAATTGTAATTGTTTATTTTTTTAGGGTCTCTTGACAATGGCAGCTACCTTTATATTTATGTCCATTTCAACTATTCCTTTTTGTTCTGTAATCTTAAAAAAAGGAAGGACCTTGTCTCCCTTGTTCATCACTTACATCCCAGTGCCTTGCACAGTGCCTGACACAGAGGAGATGAGTTAATTGAATAAATGAATTAAATACAAAGACATGAAGTGAAGAAGCTTTCTGTTTAAGATGTGGGGGGAAAACAATACAGCAGTTAAAAAGCATTAGTATCAGTATGGAGTGAAAGAAACATAGAGCAGGCTCTTAAATATTTGCTGGACAGGAATT
Organism: Prionailurus viverrinus; assembly: GCF_022837055.1. Taxonomy (NCBI): domain Eukaryota; kingdom Metazoa; phylum Chordata; class Mammalia; order Carnivora; family Felidae; genus Prionailurus; species Prionailurus viverrinus. The sequence goes on along the minus strand of NC_062565.1, from coordinate 10,412,816 downwards.
TAGAATACAGTCCATCATGTTCAAAGGAGGACACTGAGCCAGGATTGCTTGTGACTGAATTCTGCCGTGACACAGAACTGGGGAGGGTCAGCCCAAAACAGACCCCATGTCAATGCAGCCTGGTTTTCTAGAAGCTCGAGCAGTTTCTGACGTCCATTTCAAAGGTAAGTGCTATGAGAATCCTTTTCCACTAACGGCTCCCTGACTCAGAAATCTGTCCATCACTTTTGCATCATTTTGTATTTGCTACCAGGCTGGATTTTTAATTATGTTATTATCTACTTAGTGAATGTGTGCTTCCTTTCATTACTTCTAATTTGCACTGCTCAGGGAGCAGAGGTTTAAAGAAGTGGTCTACAAGCCACTTCTTGTGGAAGTGGAAAGGAGCACAGGTCTTGGATCTTGGGTTTGAATGCTGACTCTCAAAACTTCATTCTCCTGTCTGAAATGTAGGGGTGGGAACACCCACCCCCTAACATAATTGCTGTAAGGTAAAATGAATGAATGTATGTTCAAGTCCTGACACGTAGAGAAGTGATCAGTTCCTATTCATTTCATTCCCAGCCTAGTCTTTCCAGATTTGGGGGAACTGATCACTTTGCTAACGTGTCTCTTATGATTCTAGATTTTGATCATGAATTTTTCAACTCAGTCTTTCTGAACGGCAAACAGCAGAGGCCCAATCTCTTCTATCTGTGTCTCCGTAGTGGCATCTTCCTTCATATTTCTAACCATCCTAATTGTTCCTTTTGGGATCTTGTCTACTTCAGATATACCCTTTATAGTATCTTACTCACTATGGCAGCCACAGACCACCAAAGTTTAATGGAAGATAGGTTAGAATTTCTCAAAGTCTCTGTTGATGATTGATTGTTATAAATTCTAAGAGGGAAAATTTCATAAAGTTGATACACTATGGATTTACATGTTCATTTTCTAGGTATTGATTGATCACCTGCTTTGCACATAAATTAGAGTTGTCTAATTTAGTAAATAAAAATACAGGATGCCCAGGTAACTGGGCGTCTTTTATTTGGACACCCTGACATACATTAGCAAAGATCTCTGTATAAGAAATTAAGGCATGGTTTTTGCTCCAAGAGAAGTTTTGTTTTTGTTTTTATTTTTACGAGTTCAGACTATAGTAATGGACTTGGCAATGGGTATCCAGGCAGCCTATTGAAAGGAAGGGTAACAAGGGGCACCTGGGTGGCTGAGATGGTTAAGCGTCCGACTTTGGCTCAGGTCATGATTTCCTGGTCTGTTCTGTGAGTTTGAGCCCCACATCAGGTTCTGTCTGACAGCTCAGAGCCTAAAGCCTGCTTCAGATTCTGTGTCTCCCTCTTTCTCTGCCCTTCCCTTATTCATGCTCTGTGTCTCTCTTTCCCTCAAAAATAAACAGACATTAAAAAAAATTTTTTTTAAAGAAAGGGTAATGAAAGAATGGTATATACATTTCTACAGCTGCCATAACAGGGTACTACAAAATAGGTGGCTTGTTGTAACAGGATTCCGTTCTGTCATAGTTCTAGAGGCTGGAAATCTGAGATCGGGGTGTCTGTCAAGTGTTTATTCTTTCTGGAAGACACTCTGGTACAATCTGTTCCATGCTTTTCTTTCATAGCTTCCGGTGATGGCCAAGATTGCTCAGCATTCCTTGGCTTGTAAATGCATTACTCCAATTTCTACCTTTATCCTCTTATGGCATATTCCTCTATGTCTCTTCTCCCCTTATACGGATACCAGTTGGATTAAAGCTCACTCTCATGAACTCATCTTAACTTGAGTACATCTGCCAAGACCCTGTTTTGATATAAGGTCACATTCACAGCTACGGGGCTTAGGATTTCAATGTACTTTTTGGAGGACACTCTTCAACCCATTAGCAGTGGTAGGGGTATTGCCGGCCATAGAGTTCAGAGAAAGGGCAGTTTTTTTTTTTGTGGGATGGAATAGTGGAAAAGGTCCCTATCAGTGTCAGGAATTAACACAGCTTGACTCTGAATAGTGGGTAGACCTCGTTGGAAGGGAGGAAAAAGGCTGGAAGAAGATGATGAACGAGAGAATAGTGAAGAAATCGGCCTTCCAGGAAGAGAAGGTACTTGCTGTAGTTTACCAAGGACGGCCACAAGCAGGCTGTGAACTCTGAGAAGGCCAACAACAGTCACATTTGTTCAGCTCGGGAAAGCAGCAGCGTCATGATGAGGCAGGTTTCACTGGCGTTCAAGTTTCCTTTTATCTCTAAAATTCAGATCGTTTAGTGTGAATTTGGTTTTGGCACCAACCCCAGGGATAGTAGAGGACAAAGCCTGGGGAGCTACTACAGGTAAAAGCTCCATATCCCTGAAGAAGGCGCTAAGCTGATATTGGAACCTGACTTGGGGGTTATGTTTAAAACCAAACATCTGTGTAAAACAAGGTGGAAATGAGAAGCAGTTGGTACAGTTGGAATGTTTATTTACTCAACAGGGAAGATTACCTTCCAACTCTTCAGGAAGCATCCCCACAACAAAGTTTGTCACAAAGAAGTTACTAGCTTTGTTTACCACGTGAGAAGCCCGTATAGAATGCGTGCTAAACCGGGTCTATGATTTTGTGAGTGTGTACCGTGTACCGTGACACGCCACAGAACGTACCGTATTTGTGTACCGACTAAAGGTTTTAGACCTGGTTTCCAGATTCTTCAAGGAAACAAATGAGGCTCAACTTAAATAGCAATGCAGAGAAGAAATCAAGGATGAAAGGAAAAGCCACAGGAAATACAGGCAGTGAGCTCTTCTGCCTGCTTTTGTCCCTTTGATGGGGCCTCCTCTGGATAGGTGTATATTTCCTCACATTTCTTCCTCTGTAGTTAGTCAATTAAATCTTAAGTTTATATGAAGCTTATTTTATGTCAGTTTACCTTAGAATTTAGTAAATTATCAGACTGCTACAAGACTAGGGTTTTCTTTCGGTTGATGTTTGAAAAAAAAATCATTTGAAAAGAAAAGGAAAATCTAACAAGTGGGATGAACGCTTGTCTGTTTGTTTTCAAGTTACCTCTTGCCCCTGGTGGTTGCCAGAGAAGAGAGTGCAAATACAAGGAAGGACAGTGGAGGGAACCTCTCACCTTGTTATGTAACTGACAGTTCTGTGACATTTGCTGCCGTCAGGGATTTGGGTTGATAAAGCTAATATCCACAGACCTCTTTATTTCCTCCTCATTACCTTGTCAGTTGTTCAGATAAACTACCGCAAGGTTGGGGTCTTCAAGACTCGCAAGGTCCGCTTCAGTCAAAGAGAAAATAAGGACTTGCCCACTTTCCATTCAATGTATCATTATTTAGAAGGTGATTGTTTATGAAGCAGTGAAGATAAATGTTTTAATCAATTATTATATCCTTAACAACTATGTATAGCTTAGGTCAAGAATTAAACGTGATTGGTCAGGAACCTAGTTCTAGTTGCATCCCTCACCTTTAATAGGCAACTAGTATCGGAAAAGCTTCAGCTTCCTTGGTTCTTTCCAGGCTTTGAAAAGTCCGGTTCAATGGAACCCTCTGGAACTGTATGATTCCCGCTGCGCTTTGACCATTGGCAGAGTCCAGTCAGACATTCCTTCTGTCAGATACCTTTCCTTAAACCACCCTCACTTTGCAAAGAATGTCTTTCCTGCTTACTACTTATCAAGTAAAAGGTGGCATTTGTTTTTCTAACTTTCCAGGAGTTCTCCAGATTCCTTTCTTAATTCTAACTTTACTAACTTGTGCTAAAATTCTACACCCCCAGGTTATTTATGATAGATATGCGCATAGCTGGGATCCTTATCTGCACAAAAAGGAATAGCAGATCAGGATTAAAAAAAAATCCTCCTCTCCCCCGAGGGAGTAAAAAACTTTTTTTTTTATTCTAGAACATCTTAAAAACATAGAAAGGAAAAGAGAAACAATCCAGAGTATCACCACTTAAAGGCAAATGTTATCGGTAATTTAGTTTATAGCCTTCCAATCTTGCTGTTTCCTGCATATTTTATTTTGTAAACTAGTTGCATTTCTTCTATTCTCTTTAAAATTGTATTCATGTGAGTGTGTGTGTGTGTACACGTGTGTGTATCCTTAATGGTATAATCAGAAGTGGTATAAACAACATAGTTATGAATGCAGGAATATGAAGGCAGACTGTATTGGTTCAAATCCTGACTTCCCTATTTTTTGCAAACTTGGAGAAGTGATTCAGCTCCTTTAAGTCTTAGTTCCTTTATTCATAAAGTGGATATAATAATCGTATGTACTTTAGGGACCTAGTGGGAGAATAAAATAACATAATGTATATTAAGCATTCATATACTATATGTACCTGGTATCCAGCAAGTGCTCAAAATATATTAACTATTTCTATCATCATTATGATGTAATCAGGAACATAATTTTACTTGAATGAATAAAATGTTATCCTTGGTATATACTATACCAAATATAGTTGGTTGTTCTCCTATGTTTAGACATTTAGGTTGCTTATAGATTTTACCTTTATAAGTAATCTTGGGATAAACATCTTTGTGTGAAAATATTTTTCTGTGGCTCAGCATATTTTCTGAATTATCTCAATTCCAAAATTAGAACGACTGGGTCAAGGGAGATGAAATATCAGTTTCTTTCAAAAGGGGTTTGGCTTTTATGTTTCCATCAGCATGGTATGAATATGGCCATTTCACCATACTTTGGCCAGAAGATGGTATGTTTGTGTGTGTGTGTGTGTGTGTGTGTGTGTACATACATAATATTATTTGATAGACAAATTGGTATCTTTCTTTGTTGCTAAAGAATTGTAACAGTTGGTATGACTATTTTTTAAGGAACTTGGACTCCTCTGTAATTTATTTGAGCGCTGTGCAGTGAGTGAGTGTCTTCATTGATTTGTTCCAACATCAGTGGGGCTGGATGATCTTCAGGCTTATACAAAGTGGAAGCTATTTAGACACAATAAACATTTTTATAACTCTCCTGGCAACCTCAGGGATATTTTCACTCTCTTACTCTCTGCTTTATCATATTCTCTAGATTGTATATCCTGTATTGGCATATATTCGATGAGTCAGGCAGTATGTTTGGTAAGTATGGATCATCCATTTATCCAAATATGACGCCAAGGAACCACATCTCCCAGTATTTATACCCTGTCGTAGTCTCTCCGTGTGTAACTTACAGAATATGGCTAAAGTAGTGCTACATTGCATGCCTTCTGAGGCTCAGTGATAAGGAGAGTGGCAGCTTATACCTTGGTCTTTTGGAAGATATGTACACTGTGGCAAGAAGCCACCTATCACTCTGAAACTGCCATGTTGTGAGGAACTAAGCTAGCAGTGTAGGTAGGCGATATGGGCAGAGACATCCCTTTCCTATTTCTTCCAACTCTAGCCGAGGCATCAGAAATATGAGTGTGGAAGCCATGCTGGATGTTAAAGCACAGCCAGATTTTCAGGTGACTTCAGCCCCAGCCACTCACTGACCGTGAAGTCCAGACCATGATCATATGGAAGACTAGAAGTGCTAATGACCCCAGTGAACCCAGTCAACTCAAAGAACCATGACAGGTAATAATAAATCATCACTTTTAGGCCACTTTTAGGCCACTAAGCTTTAGGATGGTTGGTTGTGTAGTAATAGAAAACCAGCACAATGAAGTAACACAGAGGAGACACAGGCTCTTTGGTTTGAAATAATCCCTTCTCTGTAAATGAGCAGCAAGTAAACATTGGAGCTGTCACTAATAGCTTTTGTCAAAATGGAAATACAGTCATAGAAGTTAGCATTCCAAATTAGTTCATAATGAGAGTGGAGAAGGGAGAGGCAGTTAAGAAATGAGGTGCGGGTAAGGTTTCACAGGGGTGTTGGTGGGAAGGAGAACTGAAAGACGCCCAGCAGAATGGTCATTGAGAATCAGTGGAGTTCAGTAGGCAAGAGCTGAGGTGTCCTGGGAATTTGTGGAGTCTAAGAGATAAGATGTTTTGAATGCACAAATTAGGGGCACCTGGGTGGCTCAGTCGGTTAAGTGTCCAAGTCTTGACTTCGGCTCAGGTCATGATCTCACGATTCGGGAGATAGAACCCCATGCTGAGAATGTGGAGCCTGCTTGGGATTCTCTCTCTCCCTCTCTGTCTCTGCTCCTCCTCCACTCATGCATGTGCATGAGTTCTCGCTCTCAAAATAAATAAATAAAAATAAACATTTTTAAAAAAGAGCAAATTAATGACTTTTTTGCCTTAAATGTCTGTCCTGCTATAGATTGATAGATCTTTGTTTCTGTCTCATACAGTGTCAGAAGCGTCAGTCTCAAAGAGTAGTGTCAACATATTTCACGTATATTGATTTTCTATCAGATAATTTAGTACCCCAATGTCTATGTATTTCAATGCCAATGGTGCATTTAAAAAGTATTATCTTTGTGAGTTTTATGATGGGTACTAACTCCAACTTTATTTTTTAATTTGCTTTATTTTGACTTTGTAAATGCATATATGTAATTGATAGTTAAGATTGTATGCTAGGGCTGCATAGAATGTGGCAGAATCTTTTGAGGTGTAGATGAAATACAATATCGTATTAGTTTCAGGTGTACAACATAGCAATTCAACATTTATATATATTGCAAAATGATCACCAGGATAAATCTAGCTACCATCTGTCACCATACAAAGTTGTTACATATTATTAACTATATTTCCAATGCTGTACATTGTATGTCCAACTCTTATTTGTTTTATAACTGGAAATTTGTACCTTTTAATACCCTTCCTCTATTTACTCATCCCCCCTGCCCCTCCCCTCTGGTAACTACTAGATCATTCTTTGTATCTGTGGGTCTATTTTTTGTTTGTTTGTTTTTTAGATTCCACGTATAAGTGAAATCATATGGTATTTGTCTTTCTCTGACTTATTTTCACATGCTTTGAGGTCCATTCATGTTGTCAAAAATGGCAAGATTTTATTCTTTTATGGGTGAGCACTATTTCATGGTGTGTGTATATACACACACACGTGTGTATATATATTTATGTATACATATGCCACATCTCTATCCATTCATCTATTGATAGACACTTTGGTTGTTTCTGAGTCTTGGTTATTGTAAGTAATGCTGTAATGAACATATTTTTTTCAAGTTATTGTTTTTATTTTTTTTGGATAAATACCCAGAAGTATAATTTCTGAATTGTATGGTGGTTCTATTTTTAATTTTTTGAGGAACCTCCATGTGGTTTTCCATAGTGGCCACACCATTTTGCATTCCCACCAACAATGACAGAAGTCTTCATTTTCTCCACATCCTCACCAACACTTGTGATTTCTTGTGTCTGGTGGCCATCTGTATGCCTTCTTTGGAGATATATCTATTTAGGTCCTCTGTGCATTTTTTAAATTGGATTGTTTGGGGTTTTATTTTTTTTTGATATGGAGTTGAATGAATTATCTATATATTTTATAAAGAATATATTTTATATAACGGATATTAATCCCTTATCAGGTATATCTTTGCAAATATTTTCTCCCATTTAATAGATTGCTTTTTAATCTTATTGATGATTTCCTTTGCTGTGCAAAATCTTTTAAGTTTAATATTGCCCCATTTGTTCATTTTTGCTTTTGTTGTCTTTGAGGAGATGACTCCGCTCCACCCCAAATGTTGCTCAGATTGATGTCCAACAGCTTACTGCCTGTGTTTTTTTTTCCCTAGAAGTTTCATGGTTCCTGATATTACATATAAGTCTTTAATACATTTTGAGTTTACTTTTGCATATGATGTAAGAAAGTGGTCCAGTTTCATTCTTTCACATGCATCTGTACAGTTTTCCTGGCACCTTTTCTAGAACAGACTATTTTTTTCCCATTATATATTCTTACCTCCTTTGTCAAATACCGATTGACCATATAAGTGTGGGTTTATTTCAGAACTCTCTATTATGTTCCACTGATCTATGTTTCTGTTTTTGTGAAAGTACCATACTGTTTGGATTATTATAGCTTTGTAGTTTAGTTTGAAATCTGCGACACCTCCAGCTTTGTTCTTTCTCAAGATTGCCTTGGCATGGAAGAATTTAATTGACTTAAAAATACACAAAATGAAAATATGAAGAGCTTTTATTTAAGTTAGTATTTCAGTCACCCTTTATCTTTCTTGGTGACCCCCAAACTACACTGAGTTTATGAATATCTTTGAGGAAGGTTGATCGGCAAGTTATGAAGAGTAGATTCTCTTGGAGTGCTGTGAATAACACCACCAGGCAGGTTCTGAATGATTGAGAGGCTAGGTCCAACTCTCTTGAGTTTTCCTTTGAGAGGTGAAATCCCAATATAAAAACAAGTGTTGAGAATCTTTTGCTTTTATTGGATATATCACCACTTTCTTTTTACTTCCAATTTGTAATCAAAGTCATCTGTTGCCCCAGTGCAGTCTGCTTATTTTTTTTAAAGAGTTTTAAGATTTTTACTACATGGACTTAATTATGTAATTATATAACAGATCTGGTAACTGCTTCAAAGGAACCATTCTAATCTATGAGGTACCTAAGACAGTCTTTAAGGAACATCTAATTACATAATTATAATGCCTAATAGACCAGAATAACAGGTAGCAGAAATATCTTTGGAGCCATAAGAAAAACCTTTATTGCCTTTATGGCATATAATATTAGTTATGAAAATAGCCCCACTATTATGTCATTATGTAACAGCACATAATGGCAAAGGAGATATTAATGCCAGATATAATAAATATTCTATGCATTTTTTTTTTACAAGAAATGACTTTCTTTAATTTTCAAAAAAATATGCAGGAAGCAATTGGAAATACCTTTATCCTGTGAGGCAGAAAAAACTATGATATTTTAGACACAGAATGCCTATGACATTTGAAAGAAAAATTTAAAAAAGAGATTGTAACCATATCGAGTTAATCATAAAAGCATGCACATTAATTTTGAAACTACAAACACACTTTTAAGATTTCAGAGGTAGATAATTCAAAGTGTTATATTCATGTATTCAAATCTGGCATTTTATATTTCCTAAGGAGTAATAAAAAAAAACTCAGGAATAAAACTAAACCATGCCAGTGCCTTGAAATACCATGATTGCTTTAGCTATATGTTGGAGGGGTCAAGGTTCTGCTGAAATCTGGGCAATGCTTCAGAAGAGAAAGTGAATTTTAATCAAGGTCTGTGTTTTCCAACATTTTGCTGTTGGCAACATTATTCTTTAATATCTATTGAAGAACATATAAGCAAACACTAACATTTGACTGTATTTCATAGAACTCCTAAAAACCCGATTGGTTGTTTTATGAGCAAAGGCCATTTTTGGTGTGTTTTAAAGGATGCATTTTACAAAAGAAGCCCAGAATCTGTAAAGTATTGCATAGTTGGATAGTAACTACCCACTAAAAATTTTCATGCCAAAGTGTGTATCTGGTGACAAAACAAACAAAAAGAGGATATGATTGGCCATGGGCCTTGATACATATTAAATTTACTTTCCCTGTGCTTTCTATTGCTTTTGTTCGGTTTCCATGAAAACTTATATATGTATGCAAAATTCTAAAAGTATCTGCCATAGGCACAAGCTTACATTCTCAGAGACCGCTGGTATGTAGAGAAATAGTTGGCTCCTGTAAATGAACCTTTCAAATGTGTCATAGGGTTCACACTTTTGCAAAAAGGTTTCTTGAAGCAATTTTATGATAAAATTATGCAAGTTTTCGTCATGACAAATATTTAAACAACGCATTTTTTAAATGCACTTACGGACAGTCATAAAAGTATGGTCAAAGTGTTTACATGCCTTTGTATTTTATTTTATTTTGAAAAGTCAAGTTTTGCTTGATATGTATAAACTCCTCTCCTTACATATCTTTTCCTTCCCAGAAAAATTTGAGTAGCATTCAAAACCCACAGTGCTGGATTGAGTTTTGCACGTGGGAATATTCATGTTAACATCTCAACCAAACGTGGTTTCTTGTTATTGGAGGCCTGAAACTATTTCCTCGACTAATAATATCACTCATTATTCAAGATAAACAACATATATGCATTGTATTTCATATGTGCCGCACACCATGGGGTAATAATACTCCTCCCTGTCATTGGTGTCCTCAAGTAAAACATAAACACCACCACAACCTCAATAACATATTATGTATACTGTTCAGAATCACTCCTTTATTAAATGAAAGGTAAGAGAATTCTGGATATAACCATAATGGAATAACAGGGACCATATTTACTCTCTAAACTTAACCAACTAGGAAATCAAACAAAATATATAAAGCCACTGTTCTCAGATATTACATAATAGCAGATGATGGCAATCCCCAATTATAAGGTGAGCTATATGATTGTCCCAGTTTACCACACAGAAGTTGAGTCCCCTTCGCTGTGCAGGGCTAGAGGAAATCAATTAAAACCAAGGAAGTCCACTGAGTTTTAGAGACATTGATTTGAGTTTGGAGAGGCCAAAATATTGGAGTAAAGGGAACTTCACAAAGGCAGAGCTTTGAAGATCTGCAGAGATGTCCATCTGAGTCCTTGGCAGAATAGTAGTCTCTTCATGCATGAGAATAAACTATGTAAAACTGGAAAAAGAACTGCTGGAAAAAAAGTAGGCTGAACAATTCCTGAAGCTATCTATGGGCTGAGAATAGTTTCTGTTTGTGTTAGAGTGAAGATATTTAATAATAAATGAGGCCTTGGGTAAAATACTTAAAAAGAAATTATCTTAGTAGTGAAGTTAAATTATCACTAGAATAAAGGATGCTCTTCTCTAACCTAAGAGAGCTTAAAAGAAATCCTATACAGAAGCAAAATGAGCCCAGGTAATTTAAGTGTGTCCCAGATGAAAAGGTTGACACTGTAAGGAATACAACACAATGCTCCATCCAAGAACACAAAATTCACAATTCCCTGCATCCAAAAGAAAACTGGAAGACATATAGAAATTAGGAAAATATCCATAACCCAGAAAAACTCAATTAATAGACTCACACCCAGAAATAATAGAAATGATCAAATTAGCATATAAGCATGTTGAAAATGGCTATTAGAAATATATTCCATTTTCAAGAAGTTGAGGAAGGCATGAACATAATACGAGATATAGAAGATATAAAATGGCTCAAATAAAACTTCTAAAAGTTAAAAATAAAATCCTTGAAAGGAAAAATGCACTGGTTTGCATTAACACCAGATTATATCTTGTAGGAGAAAAGTCAGTGACCTGGAAAATGGCAATAAAATTTTTCCAAAAAAGTAGAGAGTGGAGTGGGAGGAAAACAAAATTGAAAAAGAAAAATAACAAAAAAACACCAATAACCTTTGGGAAACTCTCAGGCAGTCTCATATATGTGTTATTGGTATCTAAAGGTTAAAAAATTAAGAGGGGGGACAGAAAAATATTTGAAGAAATAATGGCCAAGTTTTTTCCATATTTGATAAAAATTGGAAACCCACAGACTGAAGAAATTCATTTCATTCAAAGTAGAGGAAACAAAGAAAACACACTAAGAAGCATCATAATCAAATTGTTAAAAACTAATGATTAAAAGGAAAATCTTAGAAGTAGCCAGAAAAAAGCCCAAAGAGGAACAAAAAATAAGAAAGACAGATGACTTATCACAGGAGGCTACAAAAGGCCAAAGACAATGGAATGACATTTTTAAAGTGCTAAGATGAAAAAAAAAAAAGAAAGGATCTGACAATCTAACAGTGCTGAACTCAGTATCTGGTGATTGGGTGGATAGACTGTGGTAGATTTTATGACAAATGATCCTTCCCTCAACCTGCTGAAATTAGAGCTGGCCAAGTGAGTGAATGTCTTGGCAAAAGAAATGTGGCCAACATGACATGTGTCACTTTAGAACAGAAACTATAAGAATAGCATCCCTTCTTTTTTTCTTGAGCCAGGCAATATTCTAGACAGAAGTGGATCCATTGGCTTGGGATCTGGAATAATGACAACATGAAGCAGAGCCACACCTGACCCACAAATAACATGAGATACAGCTGTTGTTGTAAGCCATTGTGATTTTGGAATTGTTAACACAAACTAACCTTGACCATGCTAACTGACATGGGCGGCAAGATTAACTTGGGAAACAAGTAAATTCACAACATGAGACTCTAAAATAGAATACTCAGCTATCTTACAAAGCCTTCGAATAACACAGAACCAACTATGCAAATATTTCTAATGTAGGAGACAGGTGATTGAAACCTAAAGAAACTGAAGCAGACAATAAGGAGCTCTCTTCTAGTGTAAATTTAAAAAATGAATGATTGAATGAATGAGAGAAAGAAAGAAAGATCCAAGACAAGTATAAGAGGTTGGAACCATCATGTGAAGCTTCAGAGAAATTGAAACATCATATGAAACTTGAAAATAGCTGAGGACAACAAAATTTGGTTAGCGAGAAAAGCAAGGAAATGATAGGTTTTTTTTTTTGTTGTTGTTGCTTGAAGTTGGTGGTGTGATAGTTAAGGCATGCATAGGAGAAAGCAGTTCTTCAAAGAACAGACTGAAAAGGCCATCAAAGGCTTATGTGGAGGAGAAAGGAAGCCTGGGTTAGGTAAAGAGGGTACAAGAATACATACATAAGCTGTGCCAAATGGGTACAAGTCCATGGCTTAGAAACACTCCCTGCCAGGGCTCTCAAAGACTTCGTTACTGGGATGGGATTGCTGAACCTGTCTTCTGTTCCTTGCTGGTATATAGAAATGTGATCATTTTTTTGTGGATTGATCCCACGATATTGCTAAATTCTTATTAATTCACATATGTTAAGATGCTTTTGAGTTTTGGATCTAAGCCACATATTGTCAAAAAACGTGGCATTTTGCTGCTTTTTGCAATTCATGTATATAGAAAATATATGCATTATATGTATATATTTACACGTTTATGTTTCTATGTCATTTGTGTCTTTAACATTTTATTAAGAATATTATCTACTGTATTTTTTTGTTTTGGTAGATACAATTTATAAGATTCTGGATGTTTCTTCTGTTTTCAGTCTGCTGAAACTTTGTTTTCGATCACAAACAGGACTTGGAGTATTAGGTTTGCTTTTCTTATATCTCTTGTGATGTCATTTTTTTTTCTTTTTCAACTGGTAAAAATGAATAGATATTAAAATTTTAATAAATCTTAACATTCTTTGTATAAATCCAGTTGAGCCATGATGTTGTGGTGGCTGTTGGTAACACATTATTAAGTTCAGTGTATTTAGGATTTATCATCTATATTCAAAAGTGAAATTAGCTTGTAATTTTCCTTTACTCTGTGATTCATTTTTTTTTTTGGCATCAGGGTAAGCTTAACTTCATAAAATGAATTAAGATGGGTTTATTTTTAAATTTCTTATTCCTTGGAACAGTTTACATAAAATTAGATTTTTATGTTTCCTTGATTGATTGAAGCAACATAATAATTATCCATACCTTCAGTATTTATTTTTTATTTTTTGGTATAGGTGGGTTTTTACCTTTTAAATCTTTTAAATTTAATGATTATGGATTTATTTAATTTACTTTTTAAAAATAGACTTTATTAACTAGAGCAATTTCTTGTCCACAGAAAAACTGAGCAGAAGGCACAGAGATTTCCCCTTATGCTCCCTGACCCCACATACCTCGCAGCCTCCTTCACCATCAAAATTCTAGACCAAAGAGGTATTTTTGTTGCAATTGGGGAACCTACATTGACACATCATTATCATCCCAAGTCCATAGCTAATGTTAAGGTTCATTCTTGGTATTGTATATTCTATGGCTTTCAACAAATGTATGCTGGTAGGTATCTGCCATTATAGTATCATATAAACTAGTTTTATTGCCTTAGGGTTTTGGGAATCATAGTATATATTTTGGCCCAAAACTTGTATGGTTCAAATTACCAGAGGCTATTTTATCTTACTTGGATTCCATGATGAGACAGAAGAGTTTATTTTCAACTGCTTTTCTTATTTATTTAAATTTTCATTAACCTACAGTGCAGTATTGGCTTCAGGAGTAGAACTCAGTGATTCATCACTTATATTCAACACTCAGTGCTCATCCCAGCAAGTGCCCTCCTTCATACCCATCACCCATCTAGGCCATCCCCTACCCACCTCCCTCATTCAGCAAATGGTGTTGGGAACACTGGATGGTGACGTGGAAGAATGAAACTGAACCACTTTCTTACGTCATCTGTTCTTGTTAACAGGAGAATTTTTCTCCAGGCAAATTTTGGAGTAATGGTAGAGCCTTCTGAAAATTTAACATTATTCAAGTTGGAATCAAGGGTTATTTCAGGTCACCAATTTGTGTGAGCCCAAATTTATGATGAACATAGTTTTAAGATTGAAGTCTCCTGACTACTGAGATGAACAAACACCCCATTGAAGAAGTCAAAGTTTTACACCCTGCTAAACAGTCTCATTTTTAGCATCATGGTTCCCAAGTTCAGCTTTGCATTTATAAGGATATTTGTATTTATCCCTCAAGAGATTCTAGTTTTGTTGTCTGTTTGTCATGGGGTAATATTTAGTCTGTCATAATCCTGGAAACAGAATGCTTCTGGACCTTTAAAAACATTAAAGATCAAAAGAAATATTTAATATTAGGGTTGCTTGATTTATAAAAATAATAAGAGAAAAGTGCTATGGTTTGTTATAGATTAGCCTGTGACTGATCTACGGAGTATTACAAAGCAACTATTAAAAGATTGGTAGGAAATATGTAAGCAAAAATCACTAGGGTTTGGAACTGAATTATCAAGTATTAGAAGATGAATATCATTTTTGGTCAAGGCTACTCATGTAATAGGGCACCAGACAATAAGCATTGTGTCTACAATATTAGGCAATGAAGGGTATTCAACAGATTCAGGTGAACGAAGGAGTAAGAGTGATAGGATGGATATTCGATTTCTTGATTGGAGGGAGACTTTTGAAGTCTGATGCAGTTCTACTGGAAGAGCTGAGCCACAGCGCAGCAGATGCTGTTGTTCTCTGCCCCCTCAGCAATCAGCATTGTGATTCAGCTTTCTGCCTGAGGACTTCTCTGTCCCCAGAAGTGTGATTGGCCCACTGACAGTACAGGAAGTTAGCGCTCAGTCACTGAGAGACCAAAGTCATTGGTGACTCCATGCCTCAGTTTACTCATCCCTCCGCCAAGCCCCTTTTATTGGCTCCCTTCCTTCCCTGTCTCATTCACTACTCTCCTCCATCAGCACTTTCTGAAGAGAACCTTCTGGAATAAACTATATTTCCTGAAATCCTAGTCTTAGGGTCTGCTTCTTGCAGAAACCCAAGCTAAACCATGGAGGATTAATGGACTACATTCTAAGATGGGTAAATCATTTCATAAGCTAATTAGCAATAAGGGATGTATCTAATGATACCTTGGGAAGGTATTTTTGCTCTTTCTCAGTTTCTATCACTACTTGAATAAAGATGTAGAAAAATTGTTAATGAATTTGGAGATGTCATAATGTTGGTGTAGGGTGAGCTGTAGGGAGTATATTAGATGACAGAATCAGGGTCCACACAATTTTTTAACAGGCTGGAAAATGGATAAAATCTAACAAACTTTTACATTAATGGATTAAGATGTTGTAATAGTGTCTTCTCAAATGTATGCTATTATTATGTGATGAGGCCTTGGGGCAATTGGTTAACTCTAAAGTTAAAGTTAGTTAATGTTGTACATGGCTGCTGAAAAAGCAGATGTGATTTAGGGTTAGATTAATGAAGTAATGCCTAGGCCAAAGGAGGTGATAATGATGTTGAACTTTGTAATAAACAGTACGGTTCTTAACATCTTGGTTTTGGTAGGATAGAAATAATTTCTTGAATGCTAGAGAAGGGAGTCTAAAGGACATGGAACTAGTGGAAAAAGATACACTGAATATGGTTAATGTCAAGAAAAGGAGAATGACAGAACGTGATTACTGTCTTCCACTGTTTAAAAATCTGGCCTCTGGGAGAGGAATTAGGCATGCCTGAATGACCTTTAGAGTCATTCATGTCTGTATACCCAGTGTGTAATCCAATGCCTTGCATATAGAAGGAGCTCAATAAATGTTGAATGAATGAGAAATTAATGATGCTGCATATTCACCTCATTTAACTGTGCAGTGGAGAGAGGACACACACTCTTTTTCCTGTGTCTGTCCATTTTTTCATGTCTCATATTGGAAGCCATTCTTTGGACAGTGAAGTCAGGATGGATGAGCAAATTTTTTTGTGCTATGCAGCATCTCCTGTAGAATTGTGATTCTGTAGATCTATAAAAGGAGGTTGGTTGATGCCTCTTGGCAAAGATAGTCTCCATTTTCCTAATCTCTTTAATATAAACTGTCCTTGACTTTGTTATCTGTAGCAGGTGGCATATGTTTGCTTCAGTCTTCTGTCCTGGACATAGTATTTTCCCCTCTGCATTCTGTTTGAGTTATATCAGGCTTTAGTGCATTTAAATCTTAATATATCGATCAAATTTATGATGTAAGGGCACATAAGCCCATTGACTTCTGTTATTCCTCATCCCAAGATTTCCCCTATGTCCCAATCATTTTTTAAAAAGTTTTTCATTTATTATTTCTGAGAGAGAGAGAGAGGGAGAGAGAGAGAGGGAGAGAGAGAGAGAGAGAGAGAACAAGCAGGGGAAGGGCATAGAGAGAGGGAGACCCAGAATACAAAGCAGGCTCCAGGCTCTGAGCTGTCAGCACAGAGCCCGATGTGGGGCTTGAACCCATGAACCATGAGATCATGACCTTAACAGAAGTGGGACACTCAATAGACTGAGGCACCCAGGTGCCCCTCATCATGTTCATTTTTAACGGTGTATTTCAGGTTGTGAATCATATTAAACTGGACAGTATGCATTTCCTCGTTTATGCACTTTGGAGCCCTTCTCTTATCTAGTCCAGCAGGACAAATGGTTCTTTTAGTTCTCTTTTTACAGAGGCGACTGCCTAAAATGCATAGGCTCTTATTCACCGCGGAGTTGGGAGGAGGCTGGCCCCGTGCTGAGCATTCTTCGCATCCTGGTTCGGTAGCCCTTCTTCTCAAGTGTTCCTGGCAACGCCCCACGTTCATTGTAGTGGCATGGCTGGTGGCCTCCGCAGCTCCCAATGCTGCGTGCCAGGGTCTGTGCCCAGGGTCTCATAAAGTCTGTGTACTTGTCTGTCCATCCTGCCCGACAGCCAAAGCCTCGGCCTCAGCACTTAATACGGTGCCTCGTCCATAGTAAGCACTCACGATTATGTGATAAATGTTTGCTCAGAATAATACTTTTCCATGGAAGGGGCCGTTATTCTGTTTCCAATCCTCTTTCCCAGTTTTGTTTTCGGTCTCAGCAAAGTTGAACTGAAAGTTGAATTGACAGTCGTAACTGTCAATAATCATGCCAGTTTTGCACATGATTTTACACGTCTCCGTGTCTGATCCACTCCTAATATTACCCAGGCAGATTTCTGGAAAAGCTGCATGGGAATATGTCCTCATTTTGGTGTGATTTGTTTTCAGAGGCGTAAGGCTGCCCAAGTCAGCTGGCTTCTGTGGGCCCTGGTCTCCTCACCTTTACAAAAAAAAAAAAAAAAAAAAAGGAGGGAGACCTGGATAATCCCTAAGGTGTGTTCGAGAGAAAACACTCATGGATTCTCTGATTGGGAAAGTTTTCCGTAGAAGCTTTGTGTTTCTCTGCCCTCCCCTCCCCAACCCCTTGCAAAGGCACCCTGATCATTTTTCCTTTTCTTTGGGCCTGATTGTCTCTTCTTGTTTATAGCTGCCACTAATTTGCTCGTTTGCTTGCTGGAAAATAGCTAATTAAAACCCACTTCAGCTAACAAGCTGACTGGGACCATGCAAATGTCACTCTCTGCTGTCTGCTATTTCCGTTTATACTTTACATTATTAGTGTTGTTTTTCCTCCCTCTGTTATAATGAATGCGAGGATAGATTTAGCGCCCCCTTCACAGGTGTGCGCTGGTAGAAACACCACCAGCTCGGGAAAGCTGTTTTACGGCACTTCAGCACTTTGAGTGTTATTACCCCTGACAGTTAATGGTTTCAGACTGCATTGCTTGTTAGCGCTAGATTTTTTGAACAGCTTCATCTATCTTTTTGTTTTTACAGTGACTGGCCACATTAAGTATATGTGTCTGAGCTATTAGTCCCGTCTGTTCATTGCATGCGTTTCATTTGGTGTAGGGTTCTTTTTTTTCCCTCTAAAATTAGTATGTATTGTCATCCGTATACTTCAACACATCGACTTTTGTTATAATTATGCTGTCATCATGGTGCTTCCACAATTTGCTAATTTATTGTAGCTAAATTAGACCTAATATTAGCAATTTTGCAGCTGTTCCTTTAGAATATACATGGCCATATATTCGTACGTTATTTAGTAATTATATTCTGCAGCAAAAAGTGGACCATGTTTTCAGAGAGGGAGAGGAAAGAGGGGAAAAAAGAAAGGGGATTGAATGAAAACAAACTCACCTGAGAGTGGAAGACAGAGCAAGAAAATGAACCGAAAACTGTATTGCCGGACAGATTTCAGGGGTAGATCCAGAGTAAACAAACAGCAGTGAATGCTTATGCGGCATTGTGCAATTCCAAGAGGCTGTGTGTTAGGTCTGAGGCTTGCAAAGAAGCTCGCATCCTCCGGGAAGGGGTTTTCTCAGCTACATTCTTCTGTTGCTGTGAATGTGCTCCCTTCAGGAAGAGCTGAGCAAAGACAACCGTGAGGAAATGATGGTAGGGGTTTTTGTGTGAATTGTAAAGAGCAAGACAAGTGCATGGACCATGTGGGAGCTTCCATGAGAACATGGTATCCAGCATACTTAGGGGGCAAGGCTTATGTGATTGGTTTAAAAACACGCCTGAATGGGAGACTCTGAGGATGAGGGAATGAGAGGGGTTTGGATCTTTATATTGTTTGGAATAATAAACAGCCTGCAATGCAGGATCCTGCTTTCTTTATATCTGGAGATAGTATTGGAAAGGATATGAAAAATGCATCACGTGTGTGTATTTGTGTGTGTGTGTGTGTGTGTGTGTGTGTGTATGTGGTTTGTATTTTAATAAGGCTTTGAGAATGTAACTTGATACAGGCATCTAAAATTATACAATACCAGTTTGGGTATAATATATGACACAAAATAAATGATCAACAAGACAGATTCTCCTAGGACACAAACTGCCTGATGTGAATAGTTAAGTATTTTGTAAATCCACCTGGGTACTGTTTGATATATTGAGTTAGTAATCCATTTAATGGGACCCTTGTGGTCTAGAAGAATTCATGAATTGTCCTAGGGTACACAGATCTGTTTTTAGGAGGTAACTTACTAGCAGAATCAGTACTCGTTGTTATGAATACTAGGCTCTGTGTTTTAATGGCTTCAAAACATTGTGTTCAATGATTTAAAACAAAATCAAACAAAACTTACAATGGCATTGAGGTCTTGATCTTGAGAATATATCATGTAGGCAAGTCTTTTCCCCTGGGAATAATATGCTACCTCATATATTAGAGAGATTTGGGCAGAATATCACTCTTAGATATCCATATTTTCATTCCAATCAGGTCATAAGAGATAGATTTTCCTTGCTGACTGTGACCCACTCTGATTGCCCTTCTTCTTCTTCTTCCTCAGTAGAGTCGAATATCTCATTTCTCTTCTCTTTTACAATTGATCAAAACCTGCTCTTCAGCTATTAGAAAGCAAAGCAAATTGAAATGGCTAAAACATTTTGCTGTGTTACTCCTTACTGGGGTTTTATATTTTTCCAAGGAGCACTCCATTAAACTTAAAAACATGATGTTCCAGGAGTGGAATTTGAGAGAGACTCTCTAGGTAGGGAAGCAAGACATGTGAGGGTTTTGGAACTCATGAAACCAAAGCATGTACAGTTACAGATGCATGAACCTGGCCTTTTTCCTTCGAAAGGATAATGATCTTACTGGAACTTGCAAGGCCATCAGTAAACCTAATCCCAGCCTCAATGATGGTGGGACAATCTCAACTGGGATTTAAGGCAATGTTGATTTAATAAGTAAGCGTTGAAATTCAAAGAGAAAGCAAACACTCAAAAACACCAATAGCAAATAAAACAACAACAACAACAGCAACAACAACAACAAAACAACTCATGAGATTCTCTCTGTCTTTGTGTTGTCCTCCTCAGCTCATATTGAATTGAAGCCACTGTGATGTGTCCTTTGCATGAATCATTTTTTAGTACAGAGCTCAAGTGGAATTGAAATGATGGAGGAGATGGCCATTCTTCTGATAAACCTTAATGGACTCCAAGCCCTTAGCCTAGCAGGAATTTACTGTCTTAACCCAGCCTTGCCTACTGGCATAGCTGATGTCAAGCACTGACACTCCCACCTGAATCAAGAATGTAAAATGGATTATACTCAAGTCTCCCCATTCCCCTAATACAGTCCACCTCTTTTAGGTTCATAGAAACAGGAGAGTGTTCCCACTTGACCTTCTTTGACCTAATCTTTATGGCTCCAGGGCAAGCTACTCACCCAGATACCAGGGCAAGAGAAAGTGGTTGATAAAAGCAGAGAGTAGACTTTGAGATTTGCTAAATCTTCTGAAAAATTTGGACTCTACTTTCTGGGACAGAGCCTGCTCTCTTGATCAATCAGAAAATAGGGGGAAAAAAAGTCATCCATGAATTTCATTTAAACCCAGTTCTGTTTAAACTCTTCTTCTTCCTTGTCTCATGTTGTGTGACATGTTGTATTGTGTGGTGGCCAGAAAGATTTTCAACCATTCTTTCAGAAGAGATGGCTTTAGTTTTTGGCTTAGTTTCTTACTCCGTCACCTTTGCCAGTTTTATACACTAGGCATTGCCATTTTTCCCTTTATGTTTATTGGTAATTGTTGCATTTAAATTCTATGAAACTATGGATAGGATTAATCCACCTCAGATTTATTAAGCAACTATGAAGTGCCTGGCATTTGTATCTTACAGGCAATTATGAGATATCAAAAGGCTCATTTGACAGAAAATCAGTATTTGAAATAGTCAGTATTTTATGAGCTTCATTCACAACCTTTAATTTTCTGCCTTCACATCATTACACTCATCAGTAACTTTAATCATTACAACCTCTGTTTCTCAGTAGGGAGTGGAAGTGGAGAATGGGCCAGCCTACTCCACCCCACGGTGATTCAAGATCTCTTTGCCCCAGCAGAATGTGGGCATAGCTTAAAATTTTTGTCATTCCTACTCTGACTTTTCAACCTCATGCCAGAGATTTTGATTTGTCTCCCTGTGGCATGTGGCAGGTATGTCCATTTCTTTCATTTTGAAAGTTATGGCACTCTAAAACAGATATGAATTAATATCAGCCGGGATTAGTAAGTTTGAGATTTTAAAAACAAGCAAATAAATAAAACAAAAGCAGGTAACATCTTACCATGCATGGTTTCCAGAATGGAGAAAGCAGTGTCTTGCTTGAATGGGTCACCCAATGGACGAATGTTAAACTAGGGGGAAGAGTAAGAAATAAAACCTATTGGAGTTCTGGTGAGCTGCTACATTAGGGCCTCTGTGAAGCCAGGAAGAGCATGGTTGCTTAGTGGCTGGGGAGAAGCATCAAAATGTTGGGAAAACATTTTCCGAAAGCTTGTAGGGCCTAGTGGTAGAGGCCTCATGTTTTCACTATAATCACCACTCTCTTTAGCGAGGTATTTTGGGAGGACCTAGCTCTTGAATTTCCACATTTACTCAGTTGGTCCTATTGTCTCAAGAATTCTCTCTTTGTGTGTGTGTGTGTTACATGTTTAAAACTGTGCATATACACATGTAGAGTAGCTCAAAATTAACTAAGAATTTCTTCCTGGAGATCAAAGTGCAGAAGTTGGAAATACAAGCCCACTAACACTCAGGAACTTGGGACCAGTCAAAGGCTTAAAGATAAACCACTCAGGAAACTCTGGGGCCTTCAGAGTTTTAGATGTTTTCCAAATGTCTCAGGTTACAAGGTGAAATTACCTATACCCTCATTTACCTGAAGATGTTACTAGAAACGGTGCTTCTTAAACTTTTCTCCCGAAGTAATCTGAAGGTATTCTCAGTGGCAGAGAAAAGTGAGCACAGGATGGGAGGTGGCATTGGTAGTGGTTGTCAAATACCAGCTGCTGTAGAAGAGAAAAAATATTTTTAGAGTCCAATATTTTATCTTAACAATTAATGTGAATTTTCCAGTCTATTTAACAACACATTCATAGTTCTGATTTTAAGTGTTTTCACCAAAAAATATTTGGAGACGGGGAAGCCCCATATTTGGATGACTTTAATGATTAAGAAATGGGCTCTGTGAAAAAGCAGCTGCGTAGCCATCCTTCTATCCAATTTTGGGAAGAACCACCTTAATTTATTGTTGACTTCTGGAAGAAAGTCATGGAGAAAAATAAGGAAGGAAGAAAGTAATTTTCTTAAAGATCACTGTTGTGATCATCTTGGGAAGAGAGAAAAAGAGAGCTTTGACTTTGGCTCCAGAACGTACTCTAATAGAGACAGTTTTTGACTGGTCTGTAAGATTTGATTATAAGAGTGTTTTCTGTTTCAAAATTTTCTATTGCCTGGCAAAATACATCAGTTAGACTCCCTCTTCTAATAGGAGCTCTTAGAAGGAAAGAAGCTATGGAGAGCTTAAGTCTACTCCTTTGACTTAGCAACTTTGAGAAGATGAACCAGTGAGGGGTGGACCCTATTTTTGATAGAAAAGAGCAAGAGGAGGGAGACTGTGAAATCTGAACACAGCTGTGAGGTGTGCACAGCACCTCCTTCATGCCCTTACAATGAACTTGTACCCTTTAGCAATCCTTGGATGGAGCTTTGATAGGTTATCATCTGCAGAGGCCACCTGGACTGTGAAATCCCGTTGTCTTAGAGCCTTGGCATGGGGTTAGGAGGACAAAGATGGTTGGTGTCATGTTCTTCTTTGCCACTCAACAATTTTGCCTCATTTCCCTTTATAGAAATGTCTATTGCTAAGAAGGCTCAGTTTCATTGGTTCATGGGCAAGGGTTGGGATGGTTACCTGTTTTGAATTCTAAATAGCCTGCAACCAACTGAAACAAGCAAACAAGATCTAACATTTATTGGGTCTCCTGTGTTTAAAGCTATGTGCTATCCACTTTCAGAGCCCCCCACAAAATAATACTATGTAGGTATTTTTTGAGGTATGACCTTCTACAGGACGTAGGATGAACTGAAGCCAATTTACTAATCAGACTGACCATGTTCATTTACTCAAGAACATCAGGAACTTGGAGATTTTTTTTTTTTTCTAATTTTTTTTCAACGTTTATTTATTTTTGGGACAGAGAGAGACAGAGCATGAACGGGGGAGGGGCAGAGAGAGAGGGAGACACAGAATCGGAAACAGGCTCCAGACTCTGAGCCATCAGCCCAGAGCCTGACGCGGGGCTCGAACTCCCGGACCGCGAGATCGTGACCTGGCTGAAGTTGGACGCTTGACCGACTGCACCACCCAGGCGCCCCAGGAACTTGGAGATTTTTGATAAAGACACTCTTCAGCTAAATTCAATGTTACAATCGAGTCATAGTTGACTGCCTACTTTTAATATCATTTTGCTGGTTGAAAGGCATTGTGAATATATTTTCTCACCATGCGTGGAGATAATGCAAATTTCCTTCGAGTGCGGGTTGTAAAGACTAGTTCTACAGAATAAGTACTTTGGAAGCAAAGGTGACATCATAGTCAAAATATCTCTTTCAAAAGGAAAGAGTGAAAGCATTTTTTCACTATTGATAGCAGGTGATGACCTTATGTGCACATGAGTTCACCTGCAGGTGAAAATGGTTTTTAGCTTTCTGTGAGCTTGCTACTTCAAGATTTCTTTCTTCTTTGTCTGAGGGCCCCGTGCAGAACCTAAGAAGCCTGTTTTAAGCCTGTGGGGATACAAGTTGTTAGATAAAGCTTCCAGATCCTTCACCTTTACCTGGGATGATCCTAATGTATATTTCACACAGTTCTTAGAGGATCAGTAATTCCGTCATGATGCTCACTTTATTGGCTTTTCTTTTTTCTCTGTCTTACTTTGTCCACTTCGTCACTTGTGATAACTCCCATCAGTTATAAAATAAACTACAGCATCAAAGTTTTTGTCTATGCATTTATGCTTCATGTAAGCCCAGGCTAATATGCTATTTATTTTTCAGGATTAAAAAAAACCTTTATAAGTAAAACTGTTTCTATTATGGTTTATGATTTTTTTTTTCTCCTGCTGACTACATCAGATTTTGTTATCAGGATAATGCTGGTTTCATATAGTGATTTGGTTGGCTAGTACAGAAGTTACATGTTCTTTTAGGTGATATAAAACTGGCCCGGGGCACCTTGGCTGGGCATCTGACTCTTGATTGCAGCTCAGGTCGTGGGATTGAGCCCTGCATTGGGCTCCACATTAAGCCTGATTAAGATTCCCTCTCTCTCTCTCTCTCTCCTTTTGCCTCTCTCTCCTGCTCACTCACTGCCTCAATACAAATAAACAAAAAACAAAACAAAAAACTGGCTTACCAAATCATTTTTCCCTGCTATTGTTTTCATGGGGAGGAAACTGGGTAGAGATTTTGATTACTGATGCAATTCATTTAAAGGACATGTTTTATTTATTTTCCATTTCTTCTTGAATCACATTTTATAACCTATATATTTACTAGGAGATTATCTACTTCATCTAAATTCTCACACTACCTCTATGAATTTATTTATTTATTTATTGTAATGTTTATTTGATGTTTATTTTAGAGAAAGAGAGAGAGAAAGAGAGACAGAGTGTGAATGGAGAGGGAGAGGGAGGGAGAGAGAGAGGGAGATACAGAATCCGAAACAGGCTCCAGGCTCTGAGCTATCAGCACAGAGCCTGATGTGGGGCTCAAACCCACGAACCACGAGATCGTGACCTGGGCCGAAGTCAGACGCTTAACTGACTGAGCCACCCAGGCACCCCTCTATGAATTTATTTACAACATTTTCTAAAATATCTATGGTTTGAACAATTATATATTTAATATCTTCACTTGTGCTTTTTTGTTTCTTTTCTCTTTTTCTGGTCGGTCTAGACAAATCTTGGAAGGAGATTAGATGCTAATGAGAAGAGAGGAATGGGCAATTATTGAAAAGAACTGGTGGGGCAGTTAGAGCTAAGAATAGTTTTTTGTACTAGTTTAGGTAAAGGAAACAGCAGTAATTTTTATATGCTAGTGGGAATTATCCAGTAGTGAACAAAAACAATGTAACACGAAGATGGGAAAACTGCTGGAGTTCTGGCATCGTTGAGTAGGTGAGACGGCCCCAGGGACTGGATTGGTTTTAGAGAGGAAAACACCGATAAGCAGGAAAGGGGGGTGTGGACTGCAGATCTAGTAGGTTGAAAGGTGAGGTGGTTTCCTGTGATTGTTTTAATTACCTGAAGATGGTTTGGTCGTCTGCTGAGAGCAAAGATAAGGGAAGAGGTGTGGGAGGTGTAACAAAGAGAAGGAAGGGAAGAGTTAGTTAGGAAAACAGGAGACAGTGCTCTTGGGAAATGTGTGAATTCTGGCTGCCTGAAGGACCCGCTTAAGGTTTGTGAGACCTGACAGCATAGCAGTTTGGTTAGCTTCAGCCAAGTTAGGCACATAATAAGAGAACAGTTGGATTTCATCAGCATTGTGGTTTGCCAAGCTAATAGTTTAAAATGAGAGAGCCATTATGGTGTTGAGGGTGTGTGCAAAAAAGTTGCTTTGTAATGGCAGGCTATGGAATTTCGTCTAGTAAGCAGGGAAGAGAGGACATGGGTAGAGTCAATGGATTGAATGTCCCAATGCGGTTTTAAAAT
The DNA here is from genome assembly GCF_022837055.1 of Prionailurus viverrinus. Taxonomy (NCBI): domain Eukaryota; kingdom Metazoa; phylum Chordata; class Mammalia; order Carnivora; family Felidae; genus Prionailurus; species Prionailurus viverrinus. Next base: position 10,386,930 of record NC_062565.1, on the reverse strand, counting down.
TATTGGAATGGGGTACGTTACGGGGAAGTTAGGAGTTTATGGTTCGATAGTGTTATGCTAGAATAAAGACTTAAGGAGTATTTGCGTTTACTGCTAAGGCCAAGATGAGGGTACAGTGATAGCGTGTGGCTTGGATAGGGTGGAGGACAGGGTCACTGGTGTGGAGGAAGACAAGGAATGCAGAGGCCAGACTCCAAAAGGGTGATGACTAGAAGTGGACTTACAGAGTTGGAATGAGCTGGGAGCCGCAGCAATGATGGGGAGTCAGCTTGGAGTCAACAAGGAGGAGGAATGGGTGGTGTAGTCCTGATGAATGTAAGACTCAAAACTGGAATTTAGGAAACAGAGGAATCCTGTGAGTGGTGATGAAGAAAGGCTAAGCCAAATGGTTCAGCAGATCTGAGAGACAATATGGCACCCTTGAGAGGCTCACAAGCGATGAAGTATCTCGAAGATTCCTTCTGATATGATGTGAATTGATTAAAAGACAGAGTCTCTATTTCCTTTTGTGCAAGGATGTATGTACACCATCTGTTAGTTCATGCATGTTTGTTTGGCTGTGAAAATTTCAGGTTGGTGACTAAGAGCATGGATTCTGCAGTGTGTCTGCTGCCCAGCTGTACTGCTGACTAGTTGTGTAAACTTGGGCAATTTACTTACACTCACTGTGCCTTAGTTTCTTCGTCTGAAAGTGGATTCAATAATGGGATATGTCCTTTATGGGGTGGCCATAGGGACTAAAATGAGTTAATATGTGCAAAGCTTTCAGATCGGCACCTGACACATAGCAACCGCTGTATTAACAGGGGCAGGGAAAATGCAAGGTGAGCCTGGAATATTCTGTGGTCCCAGAGAGTGTGGGAGCATGGAGAAGATTTGGAGGGCATGTTGAAAAGACATAGGGGCTGACTTGTAGCAGTCCCAGTGGGGAAATCCAGGACCAGTTTGACCAATAAGATAACTAAGATAGTAATGGCTTATAACCCAAGGAACTAACTATCCATTAATCCATACTGATATAAATAAATGATTAATTAATAAGCAGACAAATGGCATACAGGGTAGTATTTTCCTTCCAGTAAAATTCTAACTAATAACTATATAAGAGGGGGGTGTCTGGGTGCCTCAGTTGTTTAAGCATCCTAGTCTTTGTTTTGTCTCAGGTCATGATCTCACCTTCGTGAGAAGGAGCCCTGAACTGGGCTCCATGCCCAGTTGCCCATCTTGCTTAAGATTCAAGCTTTCCCTCTCCCTTTCCCTTTCACTCTGTCCCTCCCTCTATCATGCTCTCTCTCTCAAGAAAAATGTATAAGAAATGACAAAAATAGAAAGTTAATGTTGGGTAAATACCACCATAATTAAAGCAATTGTTGCAGATAAGAATCATTGATGGACGTTAAAACTAGTGGGGAAAGTACAGTGAGGAAAAAAAAAGAGATTTGAACAGTTTCTCAGTATCTACTTATATATATTAACTACAAAGAGAAAAATGGTCATTTTCCAGTTGACCAATGGCAAAGGCCACCAAGTGATTAAAGTTAACATCACCAATAATGCCATGCTGACATGTACCTTCTGATAGAGCACACTAAAAAGGGCACAGAATCACAGCTGTGGCATCCTTGACAAAGCCACATAATGTCAATATAATAATCATGGGGAAACAGACAAACACCAATTGAGAGCTCTACAAAATATCTGGTCAGTATTCTTCAAAAACATTAAGGTCACAAGAAAATAAAAAAAAAAGAGTCTTCAAAAGCTGATGAACTATCACAGACTGGAGAAGAAGGAGGCATGACAGTTAAAGGCAACATGGTATCTTGGGTTGGATTTTGCACTGGGAAAGGATCTTTTGGGGAAAAATGGAGAATTCTAATGAGGTCTATAGATTACTTAAATATTGTGTCAATATCAATTTCCTGGTTTTAATAATTGTGCTGTGGTTATGTCAGACGTTAACATTAGGGGGAACTGAAGGAAAGGTACACAGATGGACTATTTTTGCTACCTTTAAAAAGTCCAGTATTTTTTCAGCATTAAAAGTTAAATGAATTAAAAAAAGAGATCTTCTGTCTCTGCCATCGAAAGGTCTAGAAATAATGAACAACCCAGTTACCACGAACTCATCTAATGTCAAGACTGTGGCTTTTCCAGATTATTTACGATGAAAAGTTGCTGATTCTTCTTGATGAAATCACTGATTTCAGGTCTCTGTCAGAAAATATGTAAGATGACGGGGCACATGGGTGGCTCAGTCACTTCAGCGTCTGGCTCTTGATTTCTGCTAAGGTCATAATGTCACAGTTCATGGGATTGAGCCCTGCGTCAGACTCTGTGCTGATAGCACAGAGCCTGCTTGGGATCCTCTCTCTCTCTCCCTCTCTCTGCCCCTTCCCTGCTCATGTGCTCACTCTTTCTCAAAAATAAATAAACTTGTAAAAAAAAAAGATGTAAGATGAACCTGAGACATCACGGCAGGAAGGAAGGATATCAAAGACTAGCTGGGTTTAGTCAAACAGACTTTGGAGTCGACTTGAAAAGTCTCCCACTGCCCACTCCCAAAGATGGGACCATTTGAACTTGAGTAAGGATAACTGCAAAGGGTTTAATATAGGTCATGTTTAAATCCATAAGTGTATAATGATACCAAGAGGGAACCTAATTGGTCACCTTTGGAGGAGCCAGGGAGCTTATTCAAACTTTGAAAACCAAAACAAGTATTTTCCTGCCTTTCCTATACAATTGTCAGAGTGATTGATAGCTGATAAAGGGAAAGTTTCTTTTTCTTTGAATTTTTTTATGTTTTATTTATTTTTGAGAGAGAGAGAGTAGAAAGGAGAGAGGAGAGAGAGTACGCTCAAGGTGGGGGAGGGGCAGAGAGAGAGGGAGACACAGAATCTGAAGCAGGCTCCAGGCTCTGAGCTGTCAGCGCAGAACCCCATGTGGGGCTTGAACCCATGAACCATGAGATCATGACCTGAGCTGAAGCTGGACGCTTAACTGACTGAGCCACCCAGGCACCCCAAATTTCTTTTTATAGAAGTATTTTAGTTAGTAAGTGAAGAGAAGTGATAGAATTAGAATATTGTGATATTGTGATTTTTTTCTTTCTCTTTTTTTTAGAGAGAGAGAGTGCAGGTTGGGGAGAGGGGTAGAGGGAGAGAGAGAGAATCTTAATCAGGCTCCATGCCAAGTGTGGAGCCTGACATGGGCTTGATCCTACAACCCTGGGATCATGACCTGAGCTAAAATTGAGTCAGATGCTCAACCTGCTGAGCCACCAGATGCCCCAATATTGTGATTTCTAACAAGAAATATGTATTTGGTTTTCTCCCCATTTCTGGCACAGAGCTAAAACCCCTGGAATTTCCTAAGTGTTGAGAGTGAGAGTGATAAAGGTGTCTTTTGTTATGTTAAAGAGGTTACTTTTGGAAACCACCTAAGTATGGGGGCTGGATGCCAGATGCACCAATCATAGAGGGTTGAAACTTTCAGTCCCATCCCTCTAACTTCCCAGAACAGGAGGGGAGAGAGGGGTTGGAGGTTGGGTTAACTGCCAATGGTCAATGATTTGATCAATTATGCCTGTGTAATGAGGCCTCCATGAAACCCCAAAAGGATGGGGTTCAAGGGCTTCCAGGCTGGTGAACATGCATAGGTGCAGGGAAAGCAGAGGCCCTGGGTAGAGCATGGAAACTCTCTGCTCCGATCACATGGCCTGCCCTATGCATCTCTTCCATCTGTGTCCTTTATCATATTATCACATCCTTTTATACATATTATATCCATCCTTTTATACTTTATAGACCGGTAACTCTAAGTAAACTGTTTTCCTGAGTTCCATGGCCACTCTAGCAAGATGATCAAACACGAAGAGGGGCTCATGGGAACCTCTAACTTACAGCTAGATGGTCAGAAGTACAGGTGACAACCTGGACTTTGAGATTGGCATCCCGAGGTAGAGGGGTCTGTTGGAACCCCCAACTTGTGGCCGGTAGGCTAGAGCACAGTTAATTACCTGGTCTTGTGACTGAGGGCTAACATGGGTGGGGGAGGGGCAGTCCCTGTGGGATTGAGCCCTTGATCTGAGGAATCTGCTGCTATTTTCAGGTAGGTAGTATCAGAGTTGAGTTGAATTGTAGGACACCCAGCTGGTAATGCTGAGAATTGCTTGTTGGTGGGGATCCTCCTACACACACACACACACACACACACACACACACACACACACAAGAATTGGTGATCAGAACTTAAATATCATAAGAGAGGCAGCCAATCATTATGTTTCTCTGGATGGTGGTACACAGCACCACCTATGAAATAGTCTTGTTACAGTTTTTGATCCTGAATCGGATTAAACCGCCTCTAGATCCAATTATCATTTAATTTATTTTATGTTAACTTGTTTTATTTTTTATTTTTTGAAATCCACACCCAAATTAGTTACCATATAGTGCAACAATGATTTCAAGAGTAGATTCCTTAGTGTCCCTTACCCATTTAGCCCATCCCTCCCACAACCCCTCCGGTAACCCTAAGTTTGTTCTCCGTATTTATGAATCTCTTTAGTTTTGTCCCTCTCCCTGTTTTTACATTATTTTTGTTTCCCTCCCCTTATGTTCGTCTGTTTTGTCTCTTAAAGTCTTCATATGAGTGAAGTCATATGATTTTTGTCTTTCTCTGACTGGCTAATTTCACTTAGCATACATACCCTCCAGTTCCATCCATGTAGTTGCAAATGGCAAGATTTCATTCTTTTTGATTGCTGAGTAATACTCCATTGTACATATACACCACATCTTCTTTATCCATTCATCCATCAGTGGACATTTGGGCTCTTTCCATACTTTGGCTATTGTTGATAGTGCTGCTATAAACATGGGGGTGCATGTGTCCCTTTGAAACAGCACACCTGTATCCCGTGGATAAATGCCTAGTAGTGCAATTGCTGGGTCATAGGGTAGTTCGATTTTAAGTTTTTTGAGGAACCTCTATACTGTTTTCCAGAGTGGCTGCGCCAGCTTGCATTCCCACCAACAATGCAAAAGAGACCCTGTTTCTCCGCATCCTCACCAACATCTGTTGTTGCCTGAGTTGTTAATGTTCGCCATTCTGACAGGTGTGAGGTGGTATCTCATTGTGGTTTTGATTTGTATTTCCCTGATGATGAGTGATGTTGGGCATTTTTTCATGTGTCGGTTGGCCATCTGGATGTCTTCTTTGGAGAAGTGTTTACTCATGTCTTTTGCCCATTTCTTCACTGGATTATTTGTTTTTTGGGTGTTGAGTTTGATAAGTTCTTTATAGATTTTGGATACTAACCCTTTAACTGATATATCTTTTGCAAATATCTTCTCCCATTCTGTCGGTTGCCTTTTAGTTTTGCTGATTGTTTCCTTCACTGTGCAGAGCTTTTTATTTTGATGAGGTCCCAGTAGTTCATTTTTGCTTTTGTTTCCCTTGCCTCTGGAGATGTGTTGAGTAAGAAGTTGTTGAGGCCGAGGTCAAAGAGGTTTTTGCCTGCTTTCTCCTCAAGGATTTTGATGGCTTCCTTTCTTACATTTAGGTCTTTCATCCATTTTGAGTTTATTTTTGTGTATGATGTAAGAAAGTGGTCCAGGTTCATTTTTCTGCATGTCACTGTCCAGTTTTCCCAGCACCACTTGCTGAAGACACTGTCTTTATTCCATTGGATATTCTTTCCTGCTTTGTCAAAGATTAGTTGGCCATATGTTTATGGGTCTATTTCTGGGTTCTCGATTCTGTTTCATTGATCTGAGTGTCTGTTCTTGTTCCAGTACCATACTGCCTTGATGATGGCAGCTTTTGAGTAAAGCTTGAAGCCTGGGATTGTGATGCCTCCTGCTTTGGTTTTCTTTTTCAAGATCACTTTGGCTATTCAGGGTCTTTTCTGGTTCCATACCAATTTTAGGATTATTTGTTCTAGCTCTGTGAGGAATGCTGGTGTTATTTTGATAGGGATTGCATTGAATATGTAGATTGCTTTGGGTAGTATCGACATTTTGACAATATTTGTTCTTCCTATCCAGGAGCATGGAGTTTTTTTCCATTTTTTTTTTGTGTCTTCTTCAATTTCTTTCATAAGCTTTCTGTAGTTTTCAGTGTATAGATTTTTCACCTCTTTGGTTAGATTTATTCCTAGGTATTTTATGTTTTTTTGTGCAACTGTAAATGGGATCGATTCCTTGATTTCTCTTTCTGTCACTTCATTGTTGGTGTATGGGAATGCAACTGATTTCTGTGTGTTGATTTTATATCCTGCAGTTTTACTGAATTCATCAATTCTAGCAGTTTTTTGGTGGAATCTTTTGGGTTTTCCACATAGAGTATCATGTCATCTGTGAAGAGTGAAAGTTTGACCTCCTCCTGGCTGATTTGGATGCCTTTTATTTCTCTGTGTTGTCTGATTGCAGAGGCTATGACTCCCAACACTATGTTGAATAACAGTGGCGAGAGTGCACATCCCTGTCTTGTTCCTGACCTTAGGGGGAAAGCTCTCAGTTTTTCCGCATTGAGGATGATATTAGTGTTGGGTTGTTCAAATATGGCTTTTATGATCTCGAGGTATGCTCCTTCTATCCCTACTACATTGAGGGTTTTTATCAAGAAAGGATGCTCTATTTTGTCAAATGCTTTCTCTGCATCTACTGAGAGGATCATGTTTTTTGTCCTTTCTTTTACTGATGTGATGAATCATGTTAATTGTTTTGTGGATATTGAACCAGCCTTGCATCCCAGGTATAAATCCCACTTGGTCATGGTGAATAATTTTTTTAATGTATTGTTGGATCCAGTTGGCTAATATCTTGTTGAGGATTTTTGCATCCATGTTCATCAGGGACATTGGTATATAGTTCTCCTTTTTAGTGGGGTCTCTGTCTGGTTTTGGAATCAATCCAAGTATCATTTTAAAAGAAAGACACATGTTTAAATGATACCAGTGGGATGTGAAATCAAAACTGTGAGACATGCCACCACCAAAGCTACTGAATTTCTTCAACAAAAAATTGTAAGGGGAAAAACATTTAGAGGGAAACTCTACATGAAAAAAGGCATAGGAGGCATATCAACTTACTATAATATAGGGACTTCATTTGGATCCCAATTCAGACATGCTGTTGAAAAGAAAAACCATGGGGTACCTTGGTGGCTCAGTCAGTTGAACGTCTGACTTTGGCTCAGGTCATGATCTCCTGGTTCGTGGGTTTGAGCCCCGCATCAGGCTCTGTGCTGACAGCTCAGAGCCTGGAGCCTGCTTCGTATTCTGTGTCTCCCTCTCTCTGCCCCTCCCCTGCACACTCTCTCTCTCTCTCTCTCTCTCTCTCTCAAAAATGAATAAACATTAAAAAAAATTTAAGAAAAAATAAAAAGAAAAACTGAAAAAACGGAAAAGAAAAAAAAGAATAACTATGAGGGTTGGGAAAACATGAATACTAACTGGTTGTTTGATGACATTAAGGAATTCTTATTAATTTTTACATGTGATAATATGTGATTAAGAAAAACAATCCCATTCCTCATGCTTAGCGATGCACACTGAAATATTTCAAGGTGGAATATATCATTTGACGTTTACTTTAAATAAAAGGTTTGAGGTTTATGTGGGAGTAAATCCATCAATTTCTAATTGCTGAAGCCTGGTGATGTGTACAAGGGATTTATCATATTTTTCTCTCTAGTTTTGTACATGTGTGAAACTTTTAAAGTAAAAAATTTAAATAATATCAATCAGATTTTTCTTGAGAGAGATTTGGTGAACCTGTGACATGACAACAGCCATATACTCCATATGCCAATAATTCTCGTGTTCTTCCCCAAATTCTGGCATATAGAAAACAAGCCAGAAGCTGGAGGTGGAGAGTCTATTTGCTCTGCACATTCAACAAAGTCACAAATTCGTTTTCAAATATTTTGTAATAAGAGAAAGCAAGATGTGTTTTTCTAGCACTTTACCCCCGCAAACCACATTTTTTTCCAAACTATATTGGTTTGTTTTCCACTGAACTCATCAAAATGTTTATGAGAAAATCTGTTAAAAAAAATGTCTTAGTTTTTTTTTTTTAACAAAACCTTTTCCTCTTCCTTATGAGTTAGAAGTGAAATTAGAAACTGAATATGAAGACTCTTTGACTTTGGATTTCTTAATAATACTAGAGAAATAAGGTTATGGGTCCAGCCTATTTTCTCTTAGTTGCAAGATAAAACAGCAATTTTTCAAACATCCAAAAACATATGTGCTATTTTCTATATACTTACAGCAAAGTTCAGTGGAATCATTAGATCTGTTAATATATGAGACTGAATTTTTAGGTCTATGTTTTGTTTTGTTTTTTTAAATCAGGGTCATGTTTTCACCTGGCTAAAATTCAAATAGCACAGGTGAACTTTTCATCAAAAGCAACATACTCTTGTATATTATTATTTGCGTTCTTCAGGACAAACACTGGTTTTAGTTTAGTCCTCTCAGACATAGGAGAGGATCCTCTTACGCGTGATCTTGTAGTATTTATCCTGAAATATGCTGATACATATTCATTTTTATTTTATTAAGTTTTGATATTATCTGTTATAAATAGATGGAAACTTAATCTCCTTATTCCACCCTGATGTTTCCTCTTTCCTCCAGAGTTCACTACTCGGCATTTCTAGGCTGGTCACCACTCCAATTTCAAAGGACATGCTTATGTTTCTATGTATTCTTCCATCAACTATAGGCAGTGCCCCTTGACTCTTTGTTTTGTATCCTGATGTCTATTAGTATATTTGGCTGCCTTTCCACCTTCTATCCTTCCTACCACCTGCAAGATTTATCCAGCTGTCACTTTGCTGGAACATAATCAAGCTTTTTGCCATTCACATTTTGTTCTGTGGGTCGACTATAGAGGAATGTCGACTCCGTGGAGTGCTCTGATTTCTACTTCCCTATTCAGACCTACAGAGTTTTGGACTTCAGTATCTTTTTACCTCCACTTACCCTCATGGCCACAATCCCTTACATAGCTAGTTTAGATCCCCAAGCCGATCATTATAGCCACTCCCCTTCATCATTTTCTCCTCTCTTACCATTATCCTCCCCACATGGCAAAGCCTCATTTCTGGTTATATCTCCCTCTTCACCTGCTCTGTATCTGAGGGAAAATGTGCAACTAAGTTGACCAGTCTTACTTTATTTCCATGACCACTGAACTCCAAGATCTCTTTTCTGTTGCCCATGATTTGTATTATATTCCTATGGTTTATTCATATGTTTATCCCCTTAGCCACTATTTTCTTTCTTGCCCTTACTCCAATATCTCCTCCCCCATGCTCACTCTCAGGAGATGACCTTGTTTTCAATCTCACTGAGAAATTATAAGCAGTGGTAAGACACCTATCAAAGGCTCTGACCCCCACATCTACCATCTTACCTCTGTCTGTCCTGTGACTAGGAAGGAACTACCTGGGCTCATATCCAAAGCCAGCCTCTCTGGGCGCTTGGGTGGCTTCGTCGGTGAAGCGTCTGACTTCGGCTCAGGTCATGATCTCACAGTTTGTGAGTTCAAGCCCCGTGTCAGGCTCTGTGCTGACAGCTCACAGCCTGGAGCCTGCTTGGGATTCTGTGTCTCCCTCTCTCTCTGTCCCTCCCCTGCCCGTGCTCTGTCTCTCAATAATAAATAAATGTTTAAAAAAATAAAAAAAAAATAAAGCCAGCCTCTCCACTTGTGTCCTGCTCACAACCAGTCTTTTCCTATTTTAGGACATCCTGCCAATAATTCACTGTCACCTCTGTGTCCTGCATCATAGGTCTTTTCTTCTGGATCCTTTCATCAGTATACATATATACTGTCATCTCCTACAGAGATCACATCTAACATGGTCCCTTTTTCAATTTACCTTTCAACTAACTCTCTATTTATCTCAGGACAAAACTTGTGGAAATAGTTACACATGAAGATATAATAAAAACCGTTGAGTTTTGCACTTCATGTGTTTTGAGTGTTATTTATTTTGAGAGAGACAGAGATAGTGTGAGTGGGGAAGGGGCAGAGAGAGAAGGAGAGAGAGAATCTCAAGCAGGCTCCACGCTGCCAGCACAGAGCCTGGCGTGGGGCTCGATTTCATGAAACTGTGAGACCAAACTCATGAAACCTGAGCCAAAACTAAGAGTCAGATGCTTAACCCAGCCACCCAGGCGCCCTGGTTTTTACAGTTTAAAGGGGTAAACTATATGGCATTTGAACTATATGTCAATAAAGATGTTACAAGAAAGTTATATATTCTACTTGTCTACTTTCTTTCCTCCCATTTTCTCCATGTTCTCTTGAGCCTTCCCCGGCCTTTTAGTCCTACTGCACTGCAGAATAGCTCTTGTGAAGATCACAACTGACCTCTGTTTGCTAAATGCAGTGGTCTTTTGTTCTTCTAACTTTACTCATTTAGTTTTAAACACATTTGACCATTTCTTCTTGGAAGCATTTTATTTTTCCACCTGTCTTCCTAATCTAGCTCATCTCTGTAATGTGGAATGTTCTAAGGCTCAATGTTTTCCAGCTACATAGGTTTCCCAAGTGATCTCCTTCAGCTCATGATTTTAAATTGCAGCTATAGGTTGTTGGGATCCAAATTCATATGTGTAACCTGATTTCTTCCCCGAGGTTTAAATTCATATATCCAACTATTAAATCCATTTAGGTATCTAACAGGTAGCTCACCGTGTCCGTACTTGTGCGTTTAATAACCATCTCAAATTTACATGTTCAGAATGAAATATTTTCCCTTGCCCCTACCTGCTCTTCCTTTTTTTTTGGTCAAAGGAAACAGCAAACTTCCATTGTCTCAGGTTGAAAATCTTGAAGCGATAACTCACTTTTCTCTCTCTCACACTTCACAGTTAATCAACAAACAAATCCTGTCCCACAAGCTGACCGTGTGTCAACAGCTTGCCAGACTCAGCTGGTCTCTCATTCTTTTCCATTCTGTCTGTTTTTGTTACAGTGGCTCAAGTAATCCCTCTTCAAAACATTAAGTCAGATCATTTCCCTTCTATTCCAAATAGTGTTGTAGGGTTATCTTTTCTTTGTTATAGGCTCAGCGTTGTTTCGATGAGAATTTCTCAATTCCTAACTTATAAAAAAAATGACTCTCCATTTTGTGAAACAGTTTGTCCAATTAATTTTTCTCAGATTCTTCCGAACTCTTATTCTGTCTTTAATTTATCTTAAGTCTAGAAATCTCTCCATTCCTGTCTCAATTGACTGCTTTTTAAGATCTGAATGGGCATTATCTGGAACTGTATTGGCTACCTTCTTGGTAGTACACTGTTTGTGTGATCCCATCATTGCCTACCTTGTTTTTCTCACAAATTTTTAGAAATATATCCAAAGCAACTTTTCAAGAGGAAGTGAAAAACGTCTTTATTCCATTTAACTGGTGAGTGTTTTTCTGGATATAGACTCCTAGGTTGAAAATAATTTTCCCTCTTTGTAAGACTTACTGTACTGACTTCTAGTACCCACTTTTGCTGATGGAGATATGATGATGCCTTATGATTCTGAATTTTAAAAAATTAAGTTTATTTATTTATTTTTAGAAAGAGAGAGAGAGAGATGGCATGTGTGTGAGCAGGAGGAGGAGCAGAGAGAGAAGAGAGAGAGAGAATCCCAAGCAGGCTCTGTGTGCTGTCAGCACAAAGCCCAGTTTGGGGCTCAGACTCGTGAACCGTGAGATCATGACTTAAGCTGAAATCAAGAGTCAGACGCTTAACTGATTGAACCACCCAGGTGCCGATTCTGAATTTTTATGTACCTAATTATCCCTGTCTCCTTGGAATTTTTAAGAATCTCTGCTTTGGTGCTGTGAGATTTCGTAATGACATGTCCCATTTCCAAAGTTCATTTATTTGTGTAGACCAAACCTTCTGATTTATACCGTATTCCTTTGTGAGGAACTTCCTTTAATATTTCTTCTATAGCAGATCTGCTGGTGATTTGTCTGTCTGAGAAAGTCTTTGTTCCTCTTTTATGATTGAAATGTACGTTTCCTGAGTACAGAACATGTTTTTCTTTTACATCTTAAAGATGTCACTCCATTCTTTCTTGCATGCATGGTTTATGATGAGAAATTGGCTATGATTCTGATCCTTGTTCCTCTATAGATAATGTGGTTTTTTTCTATGACCATCCTTCATCATTTTCTCTTTTTCTTTGGTTTTCAGCATTTTCAATATGATATGTCTAAGTGTGTTTTATTTTTGGTATTTATTCATCTTGTTTTTCTCTGAGCTGATTTGTAGTTTGGGGGTTGTCATTAAATTTGCAATATTCTCAGCCATTATTTCTTAAAATATTTCTTCAGCTGTTCTCTCTCTCTCATCTCCTTTTGGGATTCCAACTATGCATGTGTTAGATTATTTGATACTGTCCCACAGCTCTTGGATGCTCTGTTCTGCTTTTTGTTTTTGTTTTATTTTTTATGTATTTTCAACTTTTTTGAACTCCTCTATGTGTTTCTCTTTGCATTTTTCAAATACATGGGTTCTTTCCTAGTTGTGTTGCTTCCACTAATGGGACTTGTGAAGATATTCTTCATCATTGGTATTGTGTTTTTGATTTCTAGAATTTCTACTGGATTCTTTCTCTTCAGTTTCCATCTCTTCGGTGCAGTCACAATCTAGTCTCGCACATTGTCTGCCTTTTTGCATTAGGCCCTTTCCATATTAACTTACATGTTCTTTTATGTTTCCTATGAGATATTTTTAACATCTGTGTCATATCTATGTTTGACACTGATGACTGTTTTTCTTGCTTTTTGTGTCCTTTGTGATGTTTTCTTAAAAGCTGGCTTTATACGTTGTATTGAGTCAAATGGTTTTTTCTATTCTTATTGAAGAGTACGAGTATGGGCCCACCTTTACTTCTGCTAGGACTTTGGTTTGGGAGTTTGTGTTGATCTAGTAAGGAGGTGAGCGGGGATTGAAGTTTGTTGTTGTTCTGGTTACCCTCAGTGAACAGCAGACTTTAAATTCCTCAGCCATACCTTGTTTAGCATGTAGGCTAGTTTGCTACATGGTTTACTTCATGTTTATTCTTTGCTTAGCTTTGTGTTTTACCTTTGTTCTGCTCCCCAGAGAGAATTTGTCCTACGCAGCTCTAAAGATGTATTCCACGATTATTTTCACTCAGAGCCTGTCAGTGTGTTGATGGGGGCTGGTTAGGGGTGAGTTCTGTAAGGTTCTGATGAAATCTCAGTCTTACACAGGTACCATGGCCCTGCACACCACAGGTATTCTTGCCGCTCTTGTAGACATAACGTTGAGCCTAGCGTTTATCCTTGCCCCTTCCCCAGGAGTAGAGTACGGCCTTCTCCCTTTCTTTTTCCCTCCCATACTTTCAGTGGATGTGATCATTGCCCCGAGGCTGTGATTTTGGTACTGTTCTTTCTGTGGATTAAGGCTTAAGAGGTTATTCAGTTTATTTAAACTGAAACAAAACAGAGTTTACCTATTTCTCTTAAACCCTACCTTCTGCCTCTTAATCACCAGTCTGTTCTCTGTATTTATGAACTTGGCTTTTCATTTATATGTTTAGATTCCACATGAAAGCGATCATATTTGTCTGTCTCTGGCTTATATCATGTGCTATCTCTCCCTCTCGCTCTCCCCCTGTCTCTCTTCCTCTCGAGAGCTCAATCCATGTTGTCACAAATGGCAAGATTTCATTTTTTATGGCTGAATAATATTCCGTACTTGGCTATTGTAAATAATGCTGTAGTGAACATGAGGGTGTGTGTATCTTTTTGAATTAGTGTTTTCATTTCTTTGGATAAATAACCAGAAGTGGAATTGCTGGATCATACAGTAGTCCTACTTTTTTTATTTTCTGAGGAGACTTTATACTGTTTTCCATAGTGCTTGCCTCAATTTACATTCCCACCAACAGTGCACAAGGGTTCCTTTTTCTTCACATGCTTGCCAACACTTGTCATTTCTTGTCTTTTTGAGCTTGGTCATTCTGACAGGTGTGAGTGATACCTCATTGTGGTTTTGATTTGCAGGTCTCGGATGATTAGTGATGTTGAACATCTTTTCATGTTCGCCATCTACATGTCTTTGGAAAAATGTCTGCTCAGATCTGCCCATTTCTCTAATCATATTTTTTTTTTGCCATTGTGTTGTATAATTGCTTTCTAGATTTTGTATATTAGCTTCTTATCAGACTTACAACACGCAATTATTTTATCCCATTCAGTAGGTTGCTTTTCATTTTGTTGTCAGTTTCCTTTGCTGTCTGGAAGCTTCTTAGTTTGATGTAGTACCACTTGTTTTTTTTTGCTTTTAGTGTCAAGATTCCAAAAATCTTTACCAATTCCTATGTCAAGGAATTTACCACCTGTTTTCTTCTAGCAATTTTACAATTTCAGGTCTTACATTTAAGCCTTTGATCCATTCTGAGTTAGTTTCTTTGTCTGGCGTAAGACAGTTGTCCAACTTCATTCTTTTGCATGTGGCTGTCCAGTTTTCCCAGCTCCATTTATTGAAGAGACTGTTCTTTCCCAGTTGTATACTCTTGGCTTCACTGTTATGAATATAAGCATAGATTTATTTTTGGACTGCCTATTCTGCTCTATTGACCTATGTGTCTGTTTTTATGCCAAAACTATGCTGTTTTAATGCCAATACTATGCTGTTTTAATTACTATAGCCTCTGTAATGTAGTTTAAAATTAGGAAGTGTGATTCCTCCAGCTGTGTTCTTTCTTAAGATTGCTTTGGCCATTGGGGTCATTTGTGATTGTATACAAATCTTTCAGTTGTTTGTTCTATTTCTCTAAAAAATGCCACTGGGATTTTGAGAGGGATTACACAATCTGTAAAGTGCTTTGGGTTGTACAGACATTTTAACAATGTTTGTTTTTCTAATCCATGAACACAAACTAGGCTTTCCATTTATTTGTGTCTTCAGTTTCTTTCATTAATGCCTTGTAGTTTTTCCTATGCAATTCCTTCACCTCCTTGGTTAAATTTATTCCTAGGCATTTTATTCTGTTCATTGAGCTATATACGGGATTGCTTTCTTAATTTCCCTTTCTGATAGTATAGTTCCCCTTTATTAGTGTAAAGAAAGATAACATATTTTAGTATATTGATTTTGTATCCTGCATTTTACTAAATTCATTCATCAGTTAAGATTTTGATGGAGTCATTAAGGTGTTCTATATATGTGATTCACCTTTTCTTTATGTTATATGCTTTTACTTCCTCTTTCCCCATTTTCCTTCTCATTTTGGATTAACTGAGTACTTTCAGTTTCATTTGTTTTTACTACCAGCTTATTACTTCTGTCCATTTTGGGGAGGGATCACTCTATCATTTATGATGTACATCTTTAACTTACATAGTGTTCCTTGAAATAATACTGCTTCAGAGCATAAGACTGTTCTAATTGCATACCTCCCCTCCATTGATTGTGTTATTTTTGTCATACATTTTACTTCTCTGTATATTATTAACATTACAATACATTGTTACTCTTTATACTTTTGGTGAGCAAGTATCTATTAAAAACATTAGCAGTAAGAAAGAAGTCTCCTATTTACTTTCCATTTTTACCACATATGGCTTGGCTCTCTTTGGTTATTTGGGTAGGTCTACATTTCCATCTGGTATTGAATTTCTACTGCTTGAACAAGGTCCCTGAATGTTTCTTTCTTTTTTTTTTTTAATTTGTTTGTTTGTTTATTTATATATTTAGGGTGGGGAGTGAAGGGGAAGGGCAGAGAGAGAGGAGAGAGAGAATCCCAAGCAGACTCCAAACTGTCAGTACAGAGCCTGATGTGGGGCTCGATCTCATGAACTATGAGATCATGACCTGAGCTGAAATCAAGAGTTGGATGCTTAACTGACTGAGCCACCCAGGTGCCCTGACATCTCTGAATGTTTCATTGTACATATCAGCAATAAATAAATTCACTCTATTTTAGTTGTCTCAAAAGTCTCTGTCTCTGTTTTAAGAGCTTGAAGGATACTCTCAGTCATTGTAGATCTACATCTGGATCAGTATTATCTATCTATATATACAGTGCATGTGTGGATTCTGAATTTAAAAAATTTTCTTCCTAATTTAACTCTGGAAAATTCTTGGCCACCACCGTGTCAAATATTTCTTTTGCCTGCTCTCTGTTTTTGCCTTCTAAAGATCCAATTACACGAATAGTAGCTCTTGGATGCCCTGTTTTATTTTTTTCACACCTCTGTGTCTCAATTTGGGTAATTTCTATTGACCTTTCTCCAAGTTCACTCATTTTTGCCTCAATTACATCCAGCCTGTTGATTAGCCTATCCAAAAGATTCTTCATCTTCTAACTACTTTTTTATGTCTAGTATTTTTATGTTGATTTTAAATTTCTCATCTGTTTATGAACATTTCCCACTCCCTCCATATCTTTTAATATATTAATTAGAATTATTTAAAAAAATTTTAATTTTTGAGAGCGAGAGAGACAGAGTGTGAGCGGGGCAGGGGCCAAGATAAAAGGAGACCCAGAATCTGAAGCAGGCTCCAGGCCCTGAGCTGTCAGCACAGAGCCCGATGTGGGGCTCGGACCCACGACCCATGATGATATGACCTGAACTGAGGTCGGATGCCCAAATGACAGAGCCACCCAGGCACCCCCAGAATTATTTTAAAATCCCTGTCCAATACTGGTAACGTTGTTAGGATGAATAATCTATTGCCTGGAACTCAACATCAGAGAAAGCCATTTCATTGTTGGCTAGGTCTACGCATGAGTCTCTACCTCAGAACACCAGTGAGTTGAACTGGAACATATGGCTTATGCTAGACAAGGCCTAAGGGCCTCTTCTATTCCCCTAACTAAAAGCTGAATAATACCACCAGTTATAATTCTCATCCAAAAATAAAGAGAGGAGAGTGGTTCAATTTTGGTTCTAGCAACACAGATGGAGGATGAAAACGAGTAGAAAAGTGTGGTGTGGTGCGTGCCTTTTGAACCATAGTAGCACTCTTCATGGGAAGTACGCATACCTTGGTATTCCTAGAGCAGGAAGGGGAGAACCCAGAGAGGTTCCCCTTGGTAGGCGCCTACACTTCAGATAAAAGTAACCCATTTTTGTATATAATTTAAAAATTCGTGCTATGTTACCTTCTCAAATATCTGGATGAGGCTTACTCCATTCAGACTGGGACTAACAGCTCTGAAGTTCTGTTTAGTATAGGGGCTTTTCACCTACAAAAAGAAACAAAGTGAAAAATCACCTTCTAGAAGTATTTCGGTAAAATAGCAATATAATGGTGAACTAAAGGCAAAATCGTAAGAAAGAGGGAAAGTCCAAAGGTATCTGCGTAGGTAAATGATAATATTTGAAACATTTCACACAGACCACTCCTTTCAAATAAAGGTCAATATTCAGAATTTGTTCTCGGTGTGAGTGACAACACTCATCGAGGTTAAGCTTGGCCACCTCTTTCTACTTAGAGAGTTTAAGCTCTGTTTGTTTCTAAGTATGATACCAGGAAGTATGCACTGACAAAAAGCGATACTTTGCACAGTTTAGAAAATCATGCACGATTACGGATAGACTGTGTCCCTGGGGAAAGAAAGGAGTGAGCCCTGAGACAGAGCCTGGTAGCCAGGAGCTCAAGTGGAATCTTAACAATAAACCGCTGTGGATGCAAAGTACCCATAATGAAAGTGAGATTAGCTATTTTTTGACCCAACTTTGAGCATCTCCTATCACATATCACGTATGTACACTGTGATTTAATTTTATCTTAAAGTACTAATAAACACATAAAACTAGCCATTAAGTATAAAACAGTGAAGTAATTTGCAAATTTTCCTACGGCATAATAAATTAAGCATGGAGAACACTAGGCATGCAATTTGCAGTCATTTATAATGCAGTGTTTTATGTTAATAATTCAAAATCACATACTATTTGGAGACACTTCTAATTAATGTATTTATGAAATTGTCAACTGTGACTGTTTTGGTTCCATTTAGCTAAACATTTCAACAGAATTTGCTTGTTGTTATTTAGTGTTTGTCTGATGGCACCAGCAACATCAAATGTAGGAGTAAATGGAAGGTATTTGTGCAGGGCGTTTTGTTTTTCTTCACATCGTTAAAACTCCTTCCTGATAACACCTCCAAAAAACTCAAGTCCATGAATGCCTTCTCCTCTAGTGCCCAATCCAAATGCTTGAGACACTTTGTTCGAAAGTTTTAAATGAAAGGGAGAGGAGTGCCTGAATCAATAATTAATTGAAGAGGAAAGTTCATACCTTGTTAAAGAGTCTTTTAAATATTAAATACATTTCATATCTCAAATTCATAGACACTGACATTTCTTTAGAGTTGATAACCATGCCTGTTAGGGGCCATTTCTTTATATTATCATCTTTATTTGGATGTTTTTGAACATGAGGAGAAGACTAAATATTCATAAGTTGGCTTTGTTCAAGTTTTATGATAATTGGAATTCATCCAAGCAAAGTTTAATCCTCCTGAGGGTATTTCGGTAAAACTAAGGAACAAAACAATCTCAAGACCAAGAGTAGTTAAAGTAGGAATTCAAAACTGACTGTAGTAGTATCTCATACATTAATAATAAAGGAAACACTACTGGCCTTCTTTCTTGTTCTACATTCAGATGAGTCAAATAAATTCTGTAGTCTTAGGGCGTCTTGAAATGTTGTCCAAGTAGAGGTAGACATACACTTTTTTTCTCACCAGGAGATTTTCCATCCTTCACTTGGATCACTGATGTGGCCTGAATCGGTCAGAATAATTCATACCCTCTGTGAGCCACATTCACACTGCAATTATTGTCACTCACTTGGCAGCAATGGAGTCAGTGGTTGGGCAACACCAAGCTTAATCCCTATAACCTAAAATTGTCCCATTTCGGAAAGAAGATAGAGAGCAAACTGCAGAATGGCCCGGTAGGCTTGGAAACATTGCCAGTTGGCTCTTGTGGTATGTTCATTTTTGAAATCCTATCAAAGTTATCATTTTCATCCCCAAAACCTACTTACAATGATTATACAATGGAAATAGAACACTGAGTAATGTGACACTGAGGGGAGAAAAGACTATAATATACTGACGGTTGTGAAAATATTCAAAATATTTGATAACCTTTACAAGTATGTTGTGGTTTTTGAAGGGAAAACAAATTATGTTATAAATACACATGGGCCGGATTTTTAACCACAAAATGTTCTTTTAAAATTGTGAATTTAAGAAGTTCATTCTGTTTTCAAGGAAGGGCATCATAAAATAAATATCAAAATATAACAGGAACAATGAAATAATTTTACATCTGCAAAAATTTAATAAAGCACTCATCTGGAAAAACATGAGAGATAGTAGATATGTTTTTGTGCCTTAAAATTAGACACCACCGAAGTTATTGTGCAATGTTTTAGAAATCTGAGACAAACACAAAAATACCTTTAAGATCAAGCTATTTTTGAGTTATTTTATAAAAGGGAAAAAGAAAGAAAAATGTAAAGGCTAAGGATTTTCAGATTTGTATATATTTTAGCAGTTAAAACATTGCCTGGTAACTTTGGTAGGGCCTGAAACAAGAATGAATTACTAGGGACAACACATTCGTTTAGTGACGGAAACTTGTCTCCATCATTGACAACTGGAGCAGGTGCTCTAGGATCTTTTGTGTAATAGTGGGCAGACCTCATTACAGATTCTGATTCCCCTCTGTTTTCTGTTTTGTATAGTTAAGCCTGTCTGCCTGGGGATGTCAAACCACTCTTTTTCAAAACCCTTAACTTGCATGAAGGAAGCCAGGCACCAAATGGTATGGACTGTGTGGTTCCCATTTCTGTGAAGTTCAGTATCAGGCAAAAGTAGCTTATGGTGACAGAAGTCAAAAGAATAACTGCCTTGAGAGGGGGCGGAGTAGTGACAGGGACCTTTGTGCTGACTGGCTTATTAAGGAATGTGTACAATGTGTTATACGTTTCTTTCCAAACGTGTAAATCCAAATATCATTACAGAGAATAGTTAAGACCAAAGAACGGAGATGGGCCAATTTAAAAAATTTTTAAAGACAGTTCTGGAATAGCAAGGGCTGCTGACTTAATAAGAAGCTCAGGATGAAATTTACCCAATTGTGAAATCTGAGACGCAAGTATTCTGGGTGAATAGCAGAAGCAAGACAAGGGAATCAAGTATATATTGCGACTTTTTTCTTAGGTTTTTGTGAAAACTCTACTGACTCTGGAAAGCTTAGATTTGATGCTAGCAGACCACTGGTAATTTTTGAAAAAATGCTGAACATTTGGGGCACCTGGGTGGCTCAGGTCGTGATCTTGCGGTTCCTGAGTTCGAGGCCAGCGTCGGGTTCTGTGCTGACAGCTCAGGGCCTAGAGCATGCTTCAGATTCTGTCTCCCTTACTCGCTGCCCCTCCCCCACTTGTGCTGTGTCTCTGTCTGTCAAAAATAAATAAAATGTAAAAAATAAAAATAAAATTAAAAAAAAAATGCTGAACATTCAGTAAAATATGCAGATCTCCACAACTTTTCACTTAGGCATGCATCCATTTGACTATTACCCAGATTAAGGGGTTAGATGTTTCTCTCTTGCAAGAGTTTCCTTATGCCTTTTGCCTAGGAATGATTCTGCTGTCCCTGAGTGTTCTAAGTGTTCTTCTAGATTGGTATTGCCTGTTCTTAAAGTTCATATAAGTGGAATCATACAGAGTTCACGCTTTTGTGTGTCTGACTTTGTTTTCAGGCTCATGTCTCATTCACAGATTTTCTGTGCTGATGTTGCAGAAACCAGGGTTCTCTGCCTCATGTTCTTCACATCGTAGCTCTCCGGCAGTGTGGGGTAGAGTGTGGGGTAGAATCTTTTGCCTCCTGTATTGAGCGAGAACAATCTCCAGTTGTCCTTCACAGACTTTCATACAATTCCCTGTCTTAAGTTCTTTCTCTGCTGGGGCAACAGATGGCTCCAACTTCTTAGCCTTTCTGGAGCTCCGCTGATTGAATTGGTCTGCTTCTTATAACTAATCAGTGATCTATTTTGGTCCAGCCATTATCTCCATGTAAAGAACTTTATATTAACTTTATATTAAGCATGAGAGAGAAGAAAGATTTCTGGACTAAGAATTAGACAATCAGGGTATTAGTTTTGGCTCTGTTGTTAACTACAAAGTAATATAGGGAAAATTATGTAGCTACTCTGGTTTGTAATTTGTAGTTTGTAGAATAAAGGAATTGATGTGTGGACAAAGTATGAAAACATATAAAAAGAGTTGATATTATAGGATAGTGCTAATAGTAAGAGTAACTGGTATATTATTCAAGGTCACATTGCTACTAAATGGCAAAGAACCCAAGTTTGTCTGAGTGTCTATAAGATGGTAGTGGAGAGGCATTTGGGTGGCTCAGTGGGTTAGGCATCCAACTTCAGCTCAGGTCATGATCTCACAGCTCATGGGTTTGAGCCCTGCATCGGGCTTTGTGCTGACAGCTCGGAGCCTGGAGCCTGCTTTGGATTCTCGGTCTCCCTCTCTCTCTCTCTCTGCCCCTCCGTCCCTCACGCTCTGTTTCTCACTCTAAAAAAAACAAACAAACATTAAAACAATTTAAAAGATTATAGTGGAATTCAGGATATTTAATTTTTTTCTCTTCTTAATAATTAGAATTTATTTTTTGCATTTATATGACCCTTTTTAATTTTTTTGTTGTTGTTGTGGTAACATACACATCCACCTAAAACTATATTAGCCATTTTAAGGGCACAGTTCGATGATACTAAGTACATTCACGTTGATATGCAGTCATCACTACCATGCATCTGCACAATGCCTTTCATCTTGTAAAACTTAGACTCTGTTCCCAGTAAACAATAGTCTCACGACTCAGCCTCTGGCAACTAGCCTTTCACTTTTCCTTGAAAAAGTTTTTCAATCTCCCCTTTTTCCCCACACCCCACCCCAGCCTGTGATAACAACTATTCTCTCCATTACTAATGTGTTTGGCTTTTTTTTTTTCTTTTTTGATTCCACGTATCAGTGAGATCATGCAATATTTGTCTTCTGTTTCTGGCTTATTGCACTTAACACAATGCCCTCCGGCTTCATCCATGTTGTCACAAACAATTTTCTTCCTTTTTAAGGCTGAATATCACATCTTCATTATCCATTCATACATCAGTGGACATTTAGGTTGTTTCCATATCTTGGTTATTTTGAATAATGCTGCAATGAACATGGGGGTGCAGATATCTCTTCAAGGTGGTGATTTTATTTCCTTTGGATGTATACCTGGAAGTGGGATGGCTGGATCACGTGGTAATTCTATTTTCAAGTTTTTGAGGGTCTTCCATATTTTGTTCTGTAGTGGCTACACCCATTCCCACCGACACTGCACAAGGAAGTGCTCCCTTTTCGCCACATCCTTATCAATATTTGATATCTTCTGACTTTTTAATAATGGCTTTCCTCACAGGTGGGAGGTGATATCTCATTGAGATTTTGATTTGTATTTGCCTGATGCTTACTGATGTTGAGCGTATTTTTATATACCTGGTGCCCGTTTGTATGTCTCCTTTGGAGATATGTCTGTTCAGTTCCTTTTCCTATTTTTAACTGGGTTTTCATTTATTTTTTTCTATTGAGTTGCAAGAGTTCTTTATATGTGTTGGATATTAACTCCTTATCAGATACATGATTTGCAAGTGTTTCCTCCCACTCCATAGACGGCCTTTTCATTTGGTTGATTGTTTCCTTTACTTTGCAGAAATTTTTTGGTTTGATGTATTCCCACTTGTTCACTTTTGTTTTTATTGCCTGCACCTTTGGTGTTGGATTAAAAGAAATTATTGCCAAAACCAATGGAGAGGGATTCTTTCCTTATGTTTTCTTCTGAGATTTTAATGGTTTAAAGCCTTCCATGTAAGACTTTACTGAATTTTGAGCTGATTTTTGTGGAAAAAGATAGCGACTCAGCTTCAGTCTCTTCCATGTGGATATCCGGTTTCCCGACATTATTTGTTGCTGAAAATGAAAGAGACTGTACTTTACCCAGTGTATTCTTGGTACTTTTGCTGAAAATTAGTTGACCATATATGTGTGTTTTTATTTCCTGTTTCTCTATTCTGTTCTATTGATCTATGTGTCTGTTTTTATGCCAACACCATACTATTTTCATTACTATATCTTAGCAATATAGTTTCAAATCAGGAAGTATCATGCCTCCAGCTATGTACTTCTTGCTCAAAATTGCTTTAACTATTTGTGGTCTTTGTAGTTCATACAAATTTAGGATTCTTTTATTCTATTTCTGTGAAAAATTTCACTGGAATTTTCATAGAGATTACATGGAATTTGTAGATTACTTGCGTAGCATGGACATTTTAATATTAACTCTTCTGATTTATGAACACAAGATATCTTTCCATTCACAGGTATACCTCAGATAGTTCAGTTCAGTGTCAGACTACTTTGATAAAGCAAATATCACAATCAAGGAAGTCAAAGGGATTGTTTTGTTTTCCAAGTGCATATAAAAGTTATGTTCCTACTATACTGTAGTATACAGTATTTACTATAGTACATACTATTAAGTATATGATAGCATTGTCTAAAAAACAATGTATGTACCTTAATCAAATAACATTAAATGCTAACCATCACCTGAGTTTACAGTGAGTCATAATCTTTTTGCTGGCGGAGGGCCTTGTCTTAATGCTGATGGGTGCTGACTGATCAGGATGGGGTTGCTGGAGGTGGGGGTGGCTGTGGCAATTTCTTAAGAGAACAATGAAGTTTGTGCACTGATTGACTCTTTCACTAATTTATTTTTCTGCAGTATGTGATGCTGTTTGATGGCATTTTACCCACAGTAGAATTTCTTTCAAAAATTGGAGCCAATCTTCTCAATCCCTACCACATTATCAACTGAGTTTATGTAATATTCTAAATCCTTTGTTGTCATTTCAAAAGTCTTCACTGCATCGTCACCAGGAATAGGTTCCATCTCAAGAAACCATTTTCTTTGCTCATCCAGAAGAAGCGACTCCTCATCTGTTCAAGTTTGATCATGAGATGGTAGCCATTCAGACCTATCTTCAGGCTCCACTTCTAACTCTAGTTCTGTTGCTGTTTCCACCACATCTTCAGTTACTTTCTCCCCAGAAATCCTGAACCCCTCAAAGTCATCCAAGAGAGCTGGAATCCACTTCTTCCAAACTCTTGTGAATGTTGGTATTTTGACCTCTTCCCATGAAGCACTAATGTTCTTAATGGCATCTAGAAGGATCAATCCTTTCTAGAAGGATTTCAGTCGACTTTGCCCAGATCCATCAGAGGAATCACCCAGGCTTTGATGTTCTATATATAGAGCATAGGCAGAGTAGATTTAACATCATTCCTAAGGGCTCTAGGATTTTCAGAATGGTAAATGAACATCAGCTTCAATGGAAAGCCACCAGCTGCATTAGCCCCTAACAAGTAAGCCAACCTGTGCTTTGAAGCTTTAAAGCCAGGCATTGATTTCTCCTTTGTAGCTCTGAAAGTCCTAGATGACATCTTCCAACACGAGGATGTTACACCTACATTGACAATCTATCATTTAGTGTAGCCACCTTCATCAACTGCCTTAGCTAGATCTTCTGGGTAATTTGCGACAGCTTCCACATCAGCTCTGGCTGCTTCACCTTGCACTTTGATGTCATGGAGACAGTTTCTTTCTTAAACCTCATGAACCAACCTCTGCTGGCTTCAAATGTTCCTTCCGCAGCTTCCTTACCTCTCTCAGCTTTCATAGATGTGAAGAGAGTCAGGGCCTTGTTCTGAATTAGGCTTTGGCTTAAGGGAATATTGGGCTGATGTGATCTTCTATCCAGACCACTCAGACTTTCTCCATATCGATAATAAGGCTGTTTCCCTTTCTTATCATTCGTGTGTTCACTAGAGCAGCACTTTTCATTTCCTTTAAGAACTTTTGCTCTGCAATCATAACTTGGCTGTTTGGTGCAAGAAGCCCAGCTTTCAGCCTGTCTTGGCTTTCACCATGCCTTCCTCATTGAGCTTAATCATTTCTGGCTTTTGATGTACAGTGACAGATGTGCAACTATTCCTACCACTTGAACATTAGAGGCCATTGTAGGGTTACTCATTGGCTTCATTTCAATATTTTTGTGTTTCAGGGAATAGGGAGGCTCCAAGGGAGAGGGAGAGATGGGGGAATGGTCAGTTGGTGAGACACTCAGAACACACACATTTATCAAGTTACCAGTTTCAGCACAGTTTGTGCTGCCCTAAAGCAATTACAATGGTAACATCAAAATCACAGATCACCATGATAAATGTAATAATAATGAAAAAGTTTGAAATTCTGTGAGAATTATCAAAATGTGATGCAGAGACATGAAGCGAGGAAACCCTGTTAGGAAAATGGTGCTAATAGACCTGCTCGATGCACAGTTGCGACAAACCTTTAATTTATGAAAAATGAAGTAGCTGCAAAGCACAATAACATGAAGTGCAAAAGAATGAGGCATGCCTCTATCTGCATCTTTTTTCATTGCCTTCATTAATCTTTTATAGTTTTCAGTGTATACATCTTCTACTTCCTCGGTTAAGTTTATTTCTAAGTATTTTATTGTCTTTAATGCTATTCTAAACGGGATTGGCTTTTTATTTCTTTCTCAGACATTTCATTGGTAGTGTACAGAAACATAACTGAATTGTATATATTGATTTTGTACTTGGCAATATTTTTGAATTTGTTTGCCAGTTCTAACAGTTTTTTTAGGGTATTCTCTACATAAGATCATTTCATATGCAAACGAAGCAGTTTTACCTCTTCCTTTCCCATGTGGATGCCTTTTGTTTTTTCTTGCCTGATTACTCTGGCTAGCACTTCTAGGACTGTGTTGAAAAGAAGTGGTAAGAATGGGCATCCTTGTCTTGTTCCCAATCTTAGAGGAGAATCTTTCATGCTTTCATGACTGAGTATGACTTTAGCTATGGGCTTGTCAAATATAGCCTTTATTATGTTGAGGCACATTCTTCTATACCCTGAGAGTGGAAGTTCCCCACTGATTCTTTATTTTGATTCTGTGCCAGTTTCATTATTTCTATTATAAAAACGTTATCTTACAGTCTCTGTTTTTCTGGGTTGGATATGGAAATGTCTCATAACAATATGACATATCAGTTCTTCCCTTCTGTATTCTCAAGGAATTGCTCAAATGGTAAATTTAAATGCAAGTATGTGTGTGCCTTCCTAATATACAATTATTGCTTCTTCTTCTTCCTTTCAGATTTTTGACACTCGAACTTATCCTTTTAATTTCAGACATAAGTCCCAGGCCATCAAATATTAACAAATCCCAAATTTCAGTGCTGTGAAGGGCCATTTAAATCCCTCATTTTGTAAGATTAGGAAGCTAAGGTCCAGGAAGATGACATCTTTATGCTTATATGTGACATTATTGAGGTTCTTTTGATAGTACTTTCTTAAAATTTAAGTTCACTTTGTTACCCTTACAATTTCATCAGTCGGTAGATACCTAAGACCAAGCTTTTGTCTTTCATTTGCATAAATGAGACTTTTATCTGAAAATATCTGGGCCCCACCTGCATTTTGCTAGTTCTTACTTTGCACATAATAAGCATTTGAATAATGGAAAAACACATGTCACATCTATTCACTTCCATAATATTCAGTTTTACATAGACTATTGATCTGTCTTACAGCTCTTGAAAGTCTTCTTAAAAAAATTTTTTTAATGTTTATTTTTGAATGAGATAGAGAGAGAG
Source organism: Prionailurus viverrinus (assembly GCF_022837055.1). Classification (NCBI taxonomy): domain Eukaryota; kingdom Metazoa; phylum Chordata; class Mammalia; order Carnivora; family Felidae; genus Prionailurus; species Prionailurus viverrinus. The sequence goes on along the minus strand of NC_062565.1, from coordinate 10,360,109 downwards.
AGTGAGTGAGTCAGAGCATGATTGGGGGAGGAGCGGAGAGAGAGGGAGATATAGAATCCGAAGCAGGCTCCAGGCTCTGAGCTGTCAGCACAGAGCCCAACGCGGAGCTTGAACTCATGAGCCATGAGCTCATGACTTGAGCCAAAGTCAGATGCCCAACTAACTGAGCCACCCAGGTGCCCCTAAAGTCTTCTTGATTATATCAGAGTAAAAGTGGCCTAATCGTGGCCCAAAAAGTTCTGTGCTATCCCCATTCTCTGATTTTACCTACTACTATCCAGTCCTCCTTGCTATTCCCCAGACATACCAAACCTCAGGAAATTTGCACTTTGGAATTGCTTTTGCCTGGAATATTCTTGCAGATACCCCAGTAGCTACTTGGCTTGCTTTATCACATCCTCACTTCAGGCCTCAAATTCACCCTATATAACCTGGAAAACAAAGCTCCCCTTGCCCCCTCTTGAAGATACTCCTTTCCTCCATAATTCTGCTTATGTCAGGAACTATATCAAATCCTTCAAGAACTGTTCTGGCCCATGCCACTGTAACCACTGGCGAACGTATCCCAACTAAGAAGTTTCCATGTCAGTGCCTCCCTGTCCGCATCTTCCTACCACTGAATTCATCCTTCCAAAATGCTATCTATTCTTCCCCCACAGGGTATTTTAATTTTCTCACTGCATCATCATACCATGAGATCGTGACCTGGGCCAAAGTCGAGAGTTGGACGCTTAATGGATGGAGTCTCCCAGGCTCCCTCTTTTACTTTATTTTTAAATGAAGAATCCTTGTTTTCATTTTTTGGGGGGCCTTCTGGGCCTTTCTTAAGCTGAGCAGGAAATGAGTGGTGCTGCAGACCTGGAGAAAGCTGAAGAGCCTCAGTTGGTCTCTGTGAGAAAAGGTGAGAGACAGACGATAGGAGGTAGAAAGCCAATGACATCCAGATGGCTAAGGAATGAGGAGTACTGAAGGTTTCGCTAGATATAAGACAGCCACGAGAAGGACTGGAGCCTTAGGGAAAGGGACGGATGTCTAAAGAGGTTAGGGTTTCTTTGAAAAAGTATGTGATGTAAAGCCTTACTTTGCCTCCTTGGAAGAAACCTTTGGTAAACATCTGTGATCTATTGAGAAATCCTCTTAGCCCAGACAAGCTGGATGGATAACTGGTTAATTAATTGAAGAACATATATATGGTCATTGTGGGGATAGAAAACATGTTTCATGTAAGGGCTTTATTTTAAATTGAAAGGAAGTACTTGCTTTGAGGTAGGGCCAAGGGTTTTTAAATGAGTTCAAGTCAACTGATGAGATAACCTAAATTATCTTACTTGTGTAAACTCTGCCTATTATTAGTCAATTTTGATTTTAATTTTCTGTAAAGTAGAGTGAGTTCTTAGAAGTGGCTGTGAAGCAATTTAAATGCAGCATAATTGTATGTTTTTACATAAATGCTAATCTTTAATAATTGCCTCATATCTAACTCAACAGCACTATTTTAAACAATATCCATGTATTACAAAGCATTCCACCTTGTTTTCTTCTTCAGCACAACCAACAGCTCTTTTACTTTTCATACGCCTCATTTCACTGGCTTGTGTCATAAAAAATTAAACATGTAACCACTGTAACATGTAAAACTGATGTGAGAAGGTTTGGGAACAGACACTCGTGACTCTGAGCAAGCAGAGACCTTGACTGGTGGCAGTGGAAACATGTCAGTGCACGGGACAGTGGCAGTGCACGCCGTTTGCACGCATCTAACATGCCATAGTTGCCATACGGTTTGATGCAGAAAATGATGAACGCCTGGGCCGGTTCAATGTTTCTTGGAGTCTGACTTGTGTTTCCTTTAGAAAGAATTGATTTCAAGTCCATCCGGCATAATTGGAGCTACACACATCTCCACCTCTTATAGCACAGAGGATTGAATAAGGCTTCGGAGACCTGTCGTCTCTATGCTTTTATCCTCGTCACCCAGGCTTCAAACGTCTCACAACTAGGTTTTGCAAAAGCAGAAATTAACATTATATTCCCTATTGCCACCTGTAGTCTCCATCAGGAGGGATATGACGGTGATAGAAGAAATGTTTCCCCTCAGGCTTCTAACTTCTGGCATAATTGTCTATTCCATGTTGCACTTTGATCTTTATACAAGTTTTTCTCTGTTTTTTTTATAAGTGATTTTTGAAATGGCTTGTGTTATAATAATTCTGGGGAAGGTAGCATGGCATCATGGATTAAGTAGGCTTTATCCTACTTAGGCAGACTTCAGTTTGGATTTATGCAACTTTCGCCCTTTGATTTGGGGCAGCTTGATTGAACTTTGTTATGCCCACCTTCCAAATAGGCAGTAATATAACCTAGATGGCAGAATTACAAAAATTAAATGGCATAATATATGTAAAAGTTCTAGCACAGTGCCTGACATGTGATAGACCTTCGATCAATGCCAGCTATTTAAAAATTTTTTAATTTTTTTATTTATTTTTAATTATCTTTTTAAAAATGGCAGCTATTATTGGGAATCGTTGTCCTCAGTCTTCAGTCCAACCCACTGATGACGTGAACAGTTTTCTATGTATGTTACGTATTAATGTCTGCTTGGCAGCTCAGTATTTGAAAATTACATTGGCAATGTGCCTAGCTGTCACATGGGGCAAGACAAGATCAAAGATGCGAGAATCCCCTTCCCACCTCTGACTTACTCAGGGGTTTGAGAAATCACCAATGACCTGCTTTAAAGATACCAATGAAATGATGCCTTACATTTATGTCCTTGTATGATTTATATTTTTGTTTTGGTTTTTTACTTTTTATAGTTTAAGTGCCTCCTCCTTTCAATGGATTCTGTTTGAAAAGATGGTTGATTTTAAAGGAAAGCACTTGGGTTATTTCAAGGGTCTGCCGTACATCAAACACATCTCCAAGGCCAGTGTAGAGTGTGCTTCCTCATCCGCATTAAATAAAGCTTCAAACAGGCTGTGTTACTGGGCTCACTCAGCTCGCTCTCCACAGCCAGTTTCAATTTCACTAAAAGGAAAGAATTGGTAATTAATTATCTAGGCCGTGTAATGAGTTTCCATTACTTGGAATTCAATAAAGCTCTTTCATTGTGACCAGGCTGATCAATAGCACAGAAGGGCTAATAGAAACCATAGATACAGCTGGGATAATAGAATGGCTATAGGAAATTAGGCCTGGTCCCTGGAGCGCTCTTTCTTCTCTCTGGGGAATGGAAGCCGCTCAGGAGATCCTTTTTTTAGAACACTCTGTGAGGCATTGTGAAACGAGGAGGCTATTGTGTTACTGCACAAGCTAATGGAAATTACCTTTACAGAATCCATACGCACTTGGAGCTGGAATGACTTTGGAAATTATTTAGTTGTGTTACTCATGGATCACCATGCCTTCTAGATGGCCATTTGTGTGTGTGTGTGTGTGTGTGTGTGTGTGTGCATGCGTGCACACACGCGTACACACCAGGTAATATCATCTTTATATTCAGTTACAACCTCCCCATCCCCTAATGACCACTGCTGATTAGATAAAGGATATAACTTAGAAAAAGGCAGCCAATCCTTGGAGTAGCAAGAGGCTTATGCAGTTGCCTCCAGTAAAAAGATGTGAAGGACTAGAAGGCATGGGGGGGGGGGGCCCAGTAATTGATTTTCTGTGGAATTTAATATGGAACTAGGAAAGAAGGTAATAGTTTAACTGGGGGGTTAAAACTGGTAGACTGTATGGGGTGTGGACCTTGAGGGAGGGTTAGGATGATGAGTAAATCAGTTTCTAAGAACACCATGTGCCTGAGAGAAGAAAACCACACAGTCCAGGATTCTAAGAGAGGCCAGGGGGCGGAGCTGGTGTCCGAGAGGTTGCCTGTTTTAGTGGCAATCTGCTGTGTTGTCCTACGAGAATTCTATTCTTCTTAAGACAACTTGAATAAATCTCTGTTCCTTGTAACTAAAGGACCCTAAGTAGAACCCAAGCCCAGTTCCTGTATTTTCTGAAAGACTAACTGCAGGTAGTTGGGGTGCCTTGGGTGCATTAATAAAATGTTGATGGCGATTCTGCCAGGGTGAGAAGCTGGACATAACAGGTTGTATTTTTCAAAGACAACTGCAAAAAATATCTCCTCTCCTCTATGCTGTTCTGCAATGTGACCTTGCCTGTCGTCCACCAAGAGATAGAGCCTGCTTTCCTTCTCCACCAAATCTGGGCAGGCTGTATGGCTGCTTTGACCAACAGGGTATAGCACAAGTGATGGTGTGCCAGTTCTGGGTATAGCTCTTGACTGGCAGCTTCTACTTCTCCCCTCTTGGAAGACAGCATCATGCAGAAGTGTGAATTCCTTGAGCCTCTCGTGCTGTGAGAAGCCCAAGGCACATGGAGAGTCCCTGGATGATGAGACGCTTCAGAGAGAGAGAGAGAGAGAGAGAGAGAAAAGAAGAGAAAAAAGAAGAGAAGAGAGAAGACAAATGCACAGCCAAGGAGCACTGAGATGTCAGTCACATTAGTAATAAGCCACCCAGAAGCAAACCTTCTGATTTTGGTCACCCCAGCTGATGACACATGGATTAGAGACCAAAACTCTCCAGCCAAGCCCTTTCCAAACCCCTGACCTCCAAAACCATGAGCAAAATGGAATAGTTATTTTAAACCACTAAACTTTAGGTTAGCTTGCTATGTAGCAGTGGAAAATCGAAACACGGGGTCACTTGGCTTTCAAATGAGCTTTCTGTCCATGGTGCCACAATTTCATTGGAATGGACCAATATTTTTAGAAGCATAGCCAAACACATTTTTAAGTTACTATTTTATTTGATAAATAAAAAAGCATATGAGTGTCACCTTAAAGTCACAGGAAACATTTCAGGCAAAGACTCAAATTGTGGGACAGGTACAATTTCATTAATCTTCATGACAACAATAGGGGGGAAGGTATCATTAGTTCATATGAGATTGGAGAAGATGGGCAGTTTTGAAACACAGTCTCCAGATTTCACCATGTGTCAGTGATGCCAAATTTAAGATTTTCTCATTGATTCCTTATCTAGCCTCAATGCTGTGAGAGTGCTCTTAGCTGCCCATTCTATAAAACTGGTAATTCATCAGATTCCAATTGTGTCACCATCTTGTAGTAAATATCGTGTTGGTCATAAGGAACCAGCTTCCCGTTTTTCGATATCCACACCAACACTTGTTATTGTCCATCCATTGGGTCATGCCCATCTCAGTGGATGCAAAGTCATACCTCTTTGTGGTTTTGATTTTGCTATTCCCTACTACCTAATGATGTTGGTCACCTTGACATGTGTTTACTGCATATTTGGGTGTCTCCCATAGAGAAATGTCTATTCAAATCTTTTCCCCATTTTCAATTGGCTCATTTATCTTTTTATAGTTGCCTTGCAAGAAGTTCTTTATATAACGCACATACTAGACTCTTATTATTTGCAAAACTTTCCTCTGTGAGACATTGATTCTTACACTTTTTGGTATCACATGCAGAATTAAGAGTCTGATGAAGCCATGGAATCTCATCCAGCAAAGTGGACCCTCATGGAATTTTACATACATTTTCAGGGATTTCATAAAGCATCCTAAGGCCACTGCATGAAAACCCTAGGGATCTGTGTCTCTCCTCCTCTTCCCAGGTTTCACTCTTCTCGAGGATCATGCAGTTAATAGGACATGCATTGCAGTGAAATGAAAACAAAGACCTTTTTTGGCAAAAGGGGTGAGGATCATTCCATTTGGTGGCAGAGTATCCTTGCTGGGAAATTGCCTTGATAAGTCCTCTTTAGGGTGGGTGATTTTCTGTAGGGCAAGTATGGTGGTCTTCAGACAAGAGACGGAAACTGTTTATGAGGCAAGGAGAGATTTTTTTTCTCTTTCTGGATAGAGGAGGGAGATGGGAGAGAGAGAACTTCCCAACTGAGAAGCTGAGGGAGTGTGGGAGGGAGAGAGAGAGAGAAGAGAACAGAACAGAACTCCTAGGGCATATCCTGATGAATTAGAAGCAAATGGATGTTTTCCTAGGGCTAATCAACAGCTCTTGCTTAACTACCTTTGTCATGTCTGCTTCTCAACTAGAGAGAAAACGATGAAGTAGAACAGTGACAGTTATTTTAACAGACAACTGGAAGCCAGAGGCTGGGGAACATTTAGACCTTTCTATTTTTTTTTTAGGTCTGTTGCTGGAGAAAAAAAATATCATGAATCTGAATACTAATTATTTGGACTTGTAAAGTTACTATTTAAGTCAAACTCAGTGTCTCATGACAAATTTCCTCTCCTCTAACATCATTATCTTTGCTTTTCAAAATTAATCAGAAAAATTGTGTTCATTAATTCAGAATCTGTCAGGAACTTCGAGGCATTGTAGAGGTAGCATTTAAAGGGGTCTAGATGTAAACCTCATACTAATTCCCTATTCATCGTGCCTGATAAAAGGGCATTTAGGTTTTGCTTGAAGGCTCCTGATGATGGGGAAGTCACCACCTCATAATAAGCAATTCAGTTGATCTGATCTTTGGGCAATGGTACTTCTTAAAAATTTCCTTCTTCACTTAACTGGAATGAGCCACTATCCACTATCTGTTGCTAGTTATGCCATTTGGAACCCAAAATACGAAAACTATAGATTCTCTTTATCCAGCATCATCCCTAAGCCACGCACTTCTGTGGTAGGTGCTTTATATTATGATCCATTCCCAATTAATCATTGCAACTCAGGAAGGCAGGTACACCTTTTCCATTTAACAGGTGGGAATTAAGAATTGAATTCATGGCTACAGAAAAATAACCAAGAGGCTGGGATTTTAATCTTGGTCTATATCATCCCCGAACCTAAGTGATTTCCACCATGTAACACAAAGAATGACTAGTTCTTTGTTACCTGAAAGGTTTAAATAATAGAAGACAATGTGGTTTTCCATTGTGTCTATTCCTCCTTCGGCAAGAAAACAGCCTCAGTCTTCTAACCAAAAACGTATATGGAATATTGTCTTCTTGCAACAGAGCTCTGTGTCAGATACTCTAAACAGCATTATTTTGAGTGGGAGCCTAATTTCTTGATAAAATAACTCACAACTCAGTAGCCACGACTGAAGGTCATCCTGTAAAGGTCCGTACTAGAAGAAAGAAGCACAATGGAAGATTGAGGATAAATAACCAAGTCCTTTAAATGCTTTGCCTTTGCAATTATTTTGTCCGGTTATACTTGTTTCCCCCTTCTTTATCTGATATCAAGTTCAGTCTTCACTTTCTTGATGTTTCTCCACTAGGGGAAAAAATGTTACACATCTAGTTGTTAGTGTGACAGATGGTCCCATCTTTTTTATTTGTTCTGGTGGTCAACTAGATTTAAGTTCAGACAGGCAAGCTGGGGAATTTCCATCTGTAATTGGGTTAGACTTGTATCAAGACAGATGCTCCTAAAGGAGAAGAACTGAAGAACTCTCCATTCCTGGTGACTTGAACCTGTGGAAACAATATAACCAATGAGGTCTCACTTTTAACCACGGATTTTTAAGCCTTAAAAATTAGCCTTTTCATCTTGATAGTTACAGAGCAGGCTGTCCAGGAAATAGTAAGTGCTGCATAACTGTAAATGGATGCCTTGAAGATTTCTACAATGACCAGGTGTAGGATTTTTAAATGGAACTTTCTCTGGATTCCACATCCTGTGATGTGTAAGATGTATAATGGGGCCTTCAAACTAGGAGAGGGGCATTGCAGAACATGATGGGACCCCTATGGAAACAAGAAAGTACCCTGAAAAAAATATATGCTTTTGAACCCATTATGGGCATATTCTTAGACTTTTGACTACAGATTAATTCCTCACTATTTAAATAGTATTTCCCCAAATCCTTTATGGATCTAGCATCATTCTGTTTATTTTTCTACCTTGTTATTTTATGGGTGCAGGAAGGGTTTAAAACCAGTGGTTTTTTCCTAGGTTTGTTTATTTATTTTGAGAGAGATGAGAGGAGGGGAGAGGAGGGGAGGGAAGGGGAGGAGACAAGAGGAGAGGAGAAGGGCAGAAAGAGGTCAAGAGAGAGAATTTCAAGCAGACTCTGCACTGGAGCCCAGTGGAGGGCTTGAGCCCACAAACCATATCATGATCTGAGCTGAAATCAAGAGTTGGATGTTTAACTGACTGAGCCACCCGGGCACCTCCAAACCGGTGTTTTTAATATATAGGTCTTGTACTGGTGAGCAAGGAATTAAGGACTGGGAATTCTCTAAGCACATGGCCCAGACAATGGAGGCAGGTTGCCTCTGACTTTGCCAGGGCTCCCAGGCTCGCTGTGCAGGTGCTGTAAAAGGGACCCACAGACTGTGTTGGGAAGGTGCGGGGACACAGGATCCTTCACTGGGCAGGTAAGAGAGAAAGGGAAAAAGGAAAGGAAGAGTGAGGCATGTGACAAAATCAGCTAAAATATTCATTTAGATATATATTTACAATTATTTAAAAATGTTTGGGCCTTCTGGAAGAGAACATTGTAATGCCTCCTTGGGTTGGACCAAGCTGCCTTCGGGATGTTGTTGATGAATGTCAGTTTTTTCATTAGTTGTCATTAATTCATTCATTCTGCCAATGTTTTCTGAGTGCCAGACGCTGCCCTAAGTCTAAGGTTCTAGCGATGAAAAAGATTGACACATTTCCTTGCGGAATTCTAGCAAATAACAAAACAGTGTGATCCTGTATTTCACAAGGTAACAAGTAACCAAATTTCAGATGAGAGAGATATTTTTTGTTTAAGAAACCTTGCCTTTGAAAGGCTACCTCACGCAATGCCATAATATCATGGAATTTTAGTGTTGGAAGGGTCATTCATTTATGTAACAAATATTTATGAATTGCTGTTATTTCTAAGCAATGCTAGTATCTCAGCTAATATTGTTACAGTGGTCAAGAATTACTAGTCTGGTGTTTGCTGTTTCTCCTCAAGAAGGAGACTCTCTGTACCTGTGTTGTGCTTCTGTGTGTGTTGATTCTGGAACCTTTATCTCTGACGGATGCATCTGTCCTGTAATTTCTACATTCTGGAGAAAGCTTTAATGTCAGCTACAGGTCTTTACACTAGTTTGTTGGGTCTGGCAAGCGGGGGTGGGGCGGAAGCATCGCTAATGAGGAGGAAAACGGAGGAAGTCTTAAAGGTTATTTATCCCTTGCTCTCACTTGGCAAACAAGTTACCTGAGCTCCAGGGAGCAGAAGATACACAGATGGACAGAGCCAGGTTGTCTAGTTCCCAGTTAAGTCTCCTTTGTAGCTCGCCCTCCTTGCATATGGGCCATTACAATATTTCTTTGGAATGGAAAGTGTCTACCATGATGAATAGAAGGCCTTTGTCTCCTTCATTCAGCACTGCGTTACTGAAAACCCTAATACCCCTAATAGTGCCTGGTATGTAGTAAATACGTAGTAAATACTCGAGACAGGAGGGCTGAATGAAACAAAGGCTATTTATCACAATGAAGAGTTTGAATTGTTCATTGTCTTCACTTACCTTTACCATTAGTGCCTTATAGGTCCTCTGAACCTCTGAACCAGTAGGTCCTTCATTGATCCCAGGGAAGCTCCATACAATCAGAAATTATTCATTCATTCATTCATTCACTCATTAATTCATTCATTCATTCAACCAACAGGCAGTTTGGTCATGCAAAGGAGATCCAAGGGAATTCCCCACAAATAGATTCATTTTTTTAAAAAAATTTTAAATGTTTTATTTATTTTTGAGAGAGAGAGGGAGAGCAAGTGGGGGAGGGTCAGAGAGAGAGACACACAGAATATGAAGCAAGCTCCAGGATCTGAGCTGTCAGCACAGAGCCCCATGTGGGGCTCGAACCCATAAACTGTGAGATCATGACTTGAGCCAAAGTTGGCCACCCAACCCACTGAGCCACCCAGGCGCCCCACAAATAGACTCTTATTAAAAAACAACCATGTGAGTTAGGAGAGGCCAAGGGATGGTTTAATTAATGCCTTGTACCCACCCTGGCCCACAGCCTCTTTCCACAGCTGGACCAACACTGCGGTATAAGAATGTCACTCGACATGGAGCAGGATGCCTGTGAAAAGGAGCCTGTTGTCTAGCTGGGGGACACAGTTGACAAGTAGGACGGAGGGTTGAGAAGCGGGCAGTGGCTCGGTTTCCTTGGGACACCCATGCTGGCACTTGAGGAATCTCTATTTTAATTTTGTTCCTTTTATCCCATGACCCCAAATGAAGTATTTCTTGGCATACGCCCTTAAGAGAACAGTTCTGGCATGTCCCATGTACCACAGAATTTTCCAGGTGTATTCCAGTACTGTTCACAGCAGCCAAAGAATGTTCGGGGTTATGGATTGAGGCAGTCAAAGAATGGCCTATTATTTCTGTACCTAAGTTAGCTGAAAGCAGACACTATGAAATGTATTTCAGAAAGGAAACTACTTTCCCTATCAAAGTTATCTAATGAGGTACAATTACACCCTAAGGTGATTGGATTTGATTTTGATAAGTAATAAGCTAGCACATACCCAAGCATCCTTCAAGAGACTCAGGCAATTTGGACGTGCAGAAGACAGCTGTCTAGATGAATGAGTCAGGTAAGTCCTGATTCCAGGAAAATTATGACTGAAAACCCTAATACCCCTTTGCTAGCCCAAGCCTGGTTTAACTGTTTAAAGATGGGGTCTGGTGTCTATTCTGCTATATTCCATGTGACCTCCGAGAAGCCACTTGGGTTCTCCACGCCTTAGTTTCCTTAGCTACAAAACCAAAATAAAAACCGTACCAAGAAAAAGTATTATGGGTTATATTGTAACCCCCAAAAAGATATGTTGAAGCCTTAATCTATGGAACTGTGAATGTGATGTTATTTGGAAGTAGGGTCTTTGGAGATGTAATCAAGGTAAGATGAGGCTATTAGGGTGGGCGCTAATTCAGTTTGACTGAATTCTGTTTAACAGTGACATTTGGACATACAGATGCAGAGAAGGCCACGTGAATGTGACCACAAAGGCAGAGATCGAAGTGATCTGTTTATGAGCCCAGAAACAGCAAGGTTTGAAGGCCACCCTTGAGACTATGAACACACAGGGAGGGGTTCTGCCCAGAGTCTCAGAGAGAGCACAGCCCTGCCGACATCTTGATTTTGGTTTTCTAGCCTCCAGAACTAGGAGAGTATAAACTTTCGTTGTTTCAAGCCACCTACTTTGTGGTAATTTGTTACAGGAGGCAACTAATATACTATTTAATGCACATGATATTATGAGGTAAAAAAATGGTAATATTCATGAAAATGTTCTGACACCTATTGTACCAGTACAAGTGGCTATAGAAATAAAAAGTGGCTTAACCCTTTTATTTTTTTTTAATTTTTAAAAATGTTTATTCATTTTGGGAGAGAGAGAGATAAATGTTTATTTCAGAGAAAGACCGTCCCATACATGCTCCCTGCTGTCAGCGCAGAGCCCAACGTGGGGCTTGAACCTATGAACCGTGAGATCATGACCTGAAATGAGATCAAGAGCTGGGTGCTGAACCGACTGAGCCACTCAGGCGCCCCCCCAAAAATGACTTTACCTTTTTAAATCTCAAGATACATCCCGAAACGAACTTCTGTGAAGCAGGCAGTGTTAAAAGAAAAAAAAAAAAGCTAAATTGAAAACTCTGTTAGGGATGCTTTGTATCACTAAAAAATATTTCACACCAAGATTTTAGCCTTAACAAATTATCTCTAGTGGAAATATGAAAACTCAGCACTTCGTAAACATTCTAGAACAGTCCACTTTCTGCCTTCTTTCATTTTTACGTGTTTAAATAATTTCTTTCTCTGAGTATGTGAGTTTTTTTTTATTCAAGGAAATGTGAATGCTTTATTCATTACTCTTAAAGTGTGGGCTTTCCCACAGCCTACACAATAACTGGAAAATAAAAACCTAGCAAGACTTAAAAAAATAATCTTATGAAATGTAGCCACTGAAATCCTATAATAGATCTGGTCCTCCATTCACCACCCCCAACCAGTCACAGAGGTGCAATACTACCAAATTGTAGTCATTTTGCAATTTTCTGTTAATCCAAAAGACTGGTTCACCCAAAATGACACATTCATTGTGTCAAAAATTAAACAGGTATTATGCTTTAGGGAATAGCGTGGTGTATTGCCCCTTCTGTATATGTCTGGGAGAGGAGTGTCTTTCTACTTGTTTGATTATTTTTATTATTAGTTGTTCATAGTTCCTCTCTGTGTTTCAGGACTCTCTTGAACGTGAGCAGATCTGAGCAGGAGACAAGAGAGAGTTAAACTTATCAGACTGAAACGCAGAAACTTTAGAGGTCATCTCGTTTAAATCCTTTTATTTTACAGATAAGGGAAGCGAAGCATAGCTGTTCAGTGACCTGTAGAAGGCTGCACAGGGATTTGGTGACAGAACAGAATTCCAGTTGCCTAACTTCCAGTCTGGCGTTCTTTCTTCTCGAAAACCATGGTGGGCATACAGACTTGGCATTAGTTCTTGGATCTCTCCTTTACTGGCTCTGTGACCTTGGGAAAGCCTCTCAAATTCTCCAAACATACCTTTTCTACTTGGTAGAATGGGAATTAAGAAGCCAGGCTGGTAAAAGCTGGAGTGCAGCCAAGAGAGAAATACCAGGACCACAGGGTATTACCCAGGCTGAGAGCATTTCAGCTTCCCACTCCTCCTTCCTCATGCCATGTTCATTACTATACTACTTGTCGTAGTCGTCTCCTCCCCCTCCTCCTCCTCTTCCTCTTCCTCCTCCTCCTCTTCCTCTCCTTCCTCCTCCTCCTCCTCCCATCCCTCCTCCTCCTCCTCCCCCCATCCCTCCTCCTCCTCCCCCATCCCTCCTCCTCCTCCCCCATCCCTCCTCCTCCTCCTCCCCCATCCCTCCTCCTCCTCCCCCCATCCCTCCTCCTCCTCCCCTTCCTCCTCCTCCTCCCCTTCCTCCTCCTCCTCCCCTTCCTCCTCCTCCTCCTCCTCCCCTTCCTCCTCCTCCTCCTCCTCCTCCCCTTCCTCCTCCTCCTCCTCCCCTTCCTCCTCCTCCTCCTCTTCCTCCTCCTCCTCCTCCTCCTCCTCCTCCTCTTCTCCTCCTCCTCCTCCTTCTTCTTCATCATTATTTTTGAGAGAGAGACAGAGCGTGAACCAAGGAGGGGCAGAAAGAGAGAGGGAGACACAGAATCCAAAGCAGGATCCAGGATCTGAACTGTCAGCACAGAGCCCAATGCGAGGCTTGAACTCAGGAACTGTGAGATCATGATCTGAGCTGAAATTGGATGCTTAACCTACTAAGCCACCCAAGTGCCCCACTACTTGTCTTTTCTGTCTCAGAGGTGACTTGCTGGGCCAGTTCTTCCTTGACCTCCAAAGGCTTATATAGGATCCTTCTGTCTGTGCCTGTGGTCCCTGGGCTTGTCCCTAGTATGAAAGCTTTTCCCTTACTCTACCCCAAGTTCCTGATTGTTAGACTATAGATCTTTGACTGCAGGAACGATGTCACATTCACTATTATACCTTAGCACTTAGTACAAAAAAACAAGTTTCTCAGTGTGTGATCAATGGCTGAATTGTTCTGTGCCCAAATACTGGGCGGAGGTGAGGGGAGAGGTTGGAGGTATATATTCTTGTGGAAGGAATCTCATCTCTTCTACACAGGCTGCCAATATAAATGTTGGATGAGCTCTCATGTACTGTGTGGTTGTTTTTTTTTTCTCAAGTCTTTACCTTTTGGTTATGTTTTGCTTAGGATACTGCTATAATGAATTTGCTTCTATCCCCTGAGCATGTACTAAGGGTGGGGGGGGGGGAGCTAGGAAGCCCAGGGCAGCCACGTTTCACCAGAGAAAATGCAGTTTAAAATCACATCTTTACTAAGCATAAGCCATGGTATACTAAGTTACCTGTAGATAAATTAAAGATTTCTGAAGTGTGAGAGGCAGCCGCAGCAGAGCTGAAAGAGCTCTGAGGCTGTTGTCAAATTTCCTGGGTCTGAGCCTGCGCTTTGGTGTCCTTATTCATAATGCAGAGATACCAATATCTGCTCCATATATTTGTGAATTTTTGTGAAGAACCAGCAAGAAAATGTTCATGGACACACTTTTTAGATGGTGACATCATAGATGGTGAATGCAGGGATGTATAATTATGACATTGATTGCTAAATAGGCAATCACCTCTGATTCCTCTGTTTCTTTTAGGATCTAGGACCAAAAAAATGGAGGAAACTGGTTGTTTATCATTATCAAGACCTGGGAATCTGTTGACAGTGTGCAAGGGTTTGCCCAGCCATTGGTGCTCAGTGACTGCTGGAATGCCCAGTTTGAGCTCAGGATGCCGAAGGGTCTAAGAGGCCAGGAGGACCAGGGCATGGATAAGCATTAGTGGCTGGAACCTCTCATGCTAACGGTAGAGATGTGAAGAGACAACAGGGTCCTCCCTCTAATCCTAGAACTCTGTTCTAACAGGCTTCTTGGAGGATACAAGTCTGAAATTCCCAAATTATTTCTTTTAATTTAATCTCCCGTCTGGATTGTTCCTGAACTGGGAGTCTAGGTTCATCCTAGGACACATACAGTTGAGGGTGATAACACCAATCACACTTGCCTGAGAAACTGACTCTAGTGTTGTGAACAGAACTCTCAGCAGGGCACCATGAATTGAGCCAAGGCCCCTGTACTTTCTGGAGGCAGCAAATATTTTTCTTTATTTTTTTTTAATGTTTATTTTTGAGAGACAGAGACAGAGCACAAGTAGTGGAAGGGTAGAGAGAGAGAGGGAGACATAGAATCCGAAGCAGTCTCCAGGCTCTGAGTGAGCTGTCAGCAGAGAGCCCAATGTGGGGCTCGAACCCACGAGCCGTGAGATCATGACCTGAGCTGAAGTCGGATGCTTAACCGACTGAGCCACCCGGACGCCCCTGAAAAACTCTACTTGATTATTGTTAAGACTCTTGCTCTGTCCCTCAGCGAGTATTTTTTGAGCTCAGATAGAAGGTATCCTGAGAACGATCTCATTCAGTCAACTTTACAATCTCACACAATGACAGATTCCCTCCTATCTTTCACGCCCCTCTTTCAAGGATGCATGAGGACTCTGGACCAGTTTTCCCTTCTAGTGTTCTTAATTTTAACCCACTGCTGCAAGGCAGATGGTTTATGGATTGAAGAGAGAGCCATCATCACAAACATATACATTTAGCCTAAAAGGCTAAGGATACTTGGCTTGTTTTGTCAAGGATATGGGGCTTCCCATGAGCGAGGAGGCGATACCATGTAGGATACAGTGGGTAATAGTCTGTGGCCTGGGTTTTTCTCTTGACTGCACTACAGCTATAGTGAGCTATAGCTTGTCCTCTGACAAAGGCTTTTCTCTGTCTCCACATTCCTTGGTTACTGACACATCCTATGGAGGTAAAAACATTCTTTTAGGATTGAGAAAGTAGATGAATTCTTGCTAGCTTTTGCCCTTTTATATCCAGGCTTATATCTTTAGTATCTCCATTGTTGATGAACTTAATATTAATCCTTTGACTTCCATTCAAAAGAGTATTTTAAAACATCACATTCTTCTGACCCTTGAACCAGATGCATTATCGGGACACCCATGGTCTCATGTAAGTAGAAAGTGCAGAGTTAGTGTTAAAGTACCCTTGAGCAAACCTGTCCACCTTCAGCTTCCCAGTGTCTTAGAAATATTGTGTCCTTTGCACCTGTTGAGAAATACTTATTGGTTTGAAGCTCTAAGGATGACATATGAAGCACAGTGAACAGTTTTCTCACAAGTAGGATTATAGGGGTGACTATGGTTGTTTTGCTGTCTGTAGAGTGACACCTTGGAGAAGGTACCGTCCCTCAGCCAGGATTATAGCTCCCAGCCCCGGGCATGGGGAGTGGATGTGCCATGGCATGTGAGGAGGTCAGTCTACTGTGTGGATAGACTCCATAGCTTAGAAGGTCACGAGGGAGGATTCTCTTTTCTATCTCACTAAAGCTCCCTTTCATTCTTTTAGAGAAGGTGAAAGTTCAGGGAAGGTTTCCAATATATTAAAACTAGTGTGTGTATTTTTCATTCATCTTACACAAGGCTCACAGAATACTTTAGAACCCAGAGAGAACCTATAGATTATATCATTTCTTTGTTTTATCATTTACTAATAAAGTCAGGTAGGTTTCAATATAAAGACTATTTTTTTATTAAAATTTTTTCTTAATATTTATTTATTTTTGAGAGAGAGAGAGAGAGAGAGAGAGAGAGAGAGACAGACAGACAGACAGACAGAGCATGAGCAGGGGAGGGGCAGAGAGAGAGGGAGACACAGAATTCCAAGCAGGCTCCAGGCTCTGAGCTGTCAACACAGAGCCCGACGCGGGGCTCGAACTTGCCGACTGCAAGATCATGACCTGAGCCGAAGTCGGACGCTTAACTGACTGAGCCACCCACGTGCCCCCAATAAAAGGCTAATTGTCAAATTTCTCTCCCTGTATATTTGACCAAGTGTTATATAAAGACATTTTTCTTTTAAAGTTACAAGTGAGTTATAGATTTCAGCAAAATTTTTTGAATGTTGCCTGCGATTTAATGGTTTTTGTTATGACTTAATATTTGAACAATGTCATTGCTCTCCAAATTTTCCATAATTACAATTCAATTTGTCAAAATTTACTTAATAGCCATGTGCCTAAGCATAAGGGGAACACTTGGTCTGTTTAGCAAACCTTCTGTCGGAGCAGAAATACGGGACATTATAGCTGTTGATTACTGTTTTAGTGTGGGTAGGATCTGCCGTATGATGCAAGATGGCTCCTGCCAGCTAAGTCAGCAAAGGACTTTGTTTAGCTGAATTCTGTTTAATAAGAAAGAGTTTTGATAAATAGCCTTGTCTCAGATGGATTAAACTATTGATTTACCAATACCGTTCCTATCTTGACCCAGGGGGACTCTGTTGATGCCACTTAGAATATTACAAACTCTCTGCCATATGCATGTTGTCTAGCCCATGCTTCAACCCTATCACCTTTCAGCAGATTGCTTTAGACAAGAGATCTCATGGGCAAGGAATCTGCAATGCATATAAGCTTACTTGCTGATTTAATACAAGAGAGTCCTAGACATTGACCTTGTCTTGAGTTATTCTAACTTGGCAGGGCTGTAACACTGCAAAGACCTGAAAATCCCTTTTTAACAAGGCTACCTGAACCAAATGGCCCCAGTCCAAATACATGAAAATTTAAAGATGTCCAAGAGATCAGTGGCTTACAGTATTAAAGAGTAGGGAGACTGACATTGCACTTAACTCGGGTCTACTTATTTATCCAGTCAAGGATTCTGTCTCCAAGCATAATAGCTGCTCTGTTATCACTTTATAAATTGCTGTGCATATTATTTTAGTAATGAACTGGGAGAAGGCATTCTGTTTGAAGATGTTAAAGGTACGAAATGCCCTGCTAAAATCCCCAGATGTTCAATTATTTGAAAGAAATTATTTCTCTTCTAAGCAGGTTGTATTTTTAATTTTTCCAAAAACAGCAGGTAGGATGGATATTATAACGTCCATAGAGCCCATGGTCCTTGAAGCACCCAGAGGTATTGCAGGCCAGCCAAAGCAGTTCTCAAGGTAAGAGGCAGGCCAAGAACCGGATGCAGGTGCTTACGATTCTGCTTACGAGAGTGCTTTCTTTCATCGGGGAAAAAAAATCTTATCATTTTCCAGGGTGAGAGAGAAATTGGCAATACCTATCATCTTGGCACCAAGTAAGTCTAATTTGGCAAGATTTATAGTGTACCCAGTGCAGAAATGATCATATGTGCGCCTCATGTACTGTGTCTTAAATGGCATCCTAATGTACTCTGTGCTACCGTAATGACAGTGTATTGAACACAAGGGCTCTGTGGGTTTTGCATGGAGAGTTCTCCCTTGGCAAACACATCTCCATTATGACGCGTCGAAAATATTAGTTGTCAAAATTGCAGGTAAGGAAGCACATGAGTGTGTGTGTGTGTGTGTGTGTGTGTGTGTGTGTGTATCTATCTATACATCTCTGTTTCTGCATCAGGGCACTCTATAGTTCTGTCTTCCAGAGTTTTCTTATAGCATGGTCTCGGCCAAAAGCACCTAGCAAGAAGCAAAAAGAAGAGGAAAATTAAATGGTGCAAATAAAGGACCAGGGGCAGTAGAAGCAAGGTTATTAGGATAGGAAACCGGAGGCCTGGGTCCTAGTGGGAAGCCCTCACTGTCAGGCTCTGGCAAGCTTCTTTCTTTAGCTGAGTCTGTTTCCTCACTGCACCACAGTCCAGTTGAGTAGGTGATCTCTTAGTGTTTGTTTAGCCTTATTTCTTTTTCTTAAAATATTTTTATTTATTTTTTGAGACAGAGAGCATGAGCAGGGGAGGGGCAGAGAGAGAGGGAGACACAGAATCTGAAGCCGGCTCCAGGCTCTGAGCTGTTGGCACAGAGCCTGATGCAGGGCTTGAACTCACAGACTGTGAGATCACGACCTGAGCTGAAGTCGGATGCTAAACCGACTGAGCTACCCAGGCTCCCCTAGTCTAATTTAAATAGTAAATACGGTTACTCCAGAACAACATATAGACAGCCTTTAATGTCACAATTGTGTGCTTACACAGTGTCCATGCACTCAGTCCGTTGGCGTTCTTAGCTTGAAACGGGCCCTTATTATCATAAAGGCAGATCATTGTGGGTTCCTAAAGGAGTTGTTCTGTGCAAAGGGGTTTGGGGAGATACCGAAGGTTGGAGTACAAATGAAGACGGGATGTGTTTGCGTTTTGGGTTGGCAGGTACTCCACCCAAAAATGAAATAAAAGTGTAGCTGCGTTGGTGAATAGTCAGGGCTCTCCAGAGTACAGGCACAAAACAGCATAGTTTTCCCTTCAAGCCGCCTTTTAGTCCCTGCAGGCCCTCTCTGTGGATTAGTTCTTTTCCTGCCCCTGGATGAACCCTTGGGCAGGTCTTGCATCTGAGAGGATAAACACACGGTCCCTTGTTTGGAGATTAAATCTTCAGTCTGATCTAATAATCACACAACTCCAGTCCTGTCCAGAATATTAATCAACACTTCAAATGTGTATCCAGGTAAACCCTCCCTACCTTGGGCCCGACCAGGGCCGCCATTCTAGAGTACAGAAAAAGGTTGGTGGGGGGGGGGGGGCGGGGGGGAGGGGGGCATCTCTTCCTACTTCGTAGCTGTGGTTTCGGACGCCTCTGGCTTTGAAGGGGATAATGAGGGAATTATAAGGAAGAGTCTTATCTGCCTGGTGCCCCCATGATCTGCCATTGGTGCCACCTAGCCATGGCAGATGTCCAAAAGAGAGTCTTATCTTTCGGGCAGTTTTGTACATTTGTGGAGGGTCCACTGCCTCTCTTTTGCTGGGGACACAATGATCCCCTTAGTGCCTGTGCTTTTCTCATCCCAGCCGCTGCATTGCAATCTGTCCCCTGGAGGGATGGAAACAAGACTTAGTGAATCAAAGAGTAGAGTAAGGTCTACAAGTAGGGGTAGCGGTTAGGTAGGAAAGAAACTATACATGTCCCTGACTTCATCATGTTTCTTCTCAGTCTGAAGGAAGCCTGAGCTAAGGGAGGGAGAATAAATAAATATATATATAAATATAATTATATATATATATATATATTTTTTTTTTTTAATTATAGTAAGAACATTTAACATGAAGTTGGCCCTCCTAACAAAATTGTAAGTGTGCAACATGGTATTGTTTACCACAAGCATTATGTACAGCAGATATCTAGAATTTATTCATTTTTTTTAAAGTCCCCAAACTAAGAAACAAGATGTTTATTATCTAGAGTGAAAGTGTACTTTTACTTGATAAATAATGTGTCCTATTTTGCATTTGCCTTGTGTCAAAAGGAAGCGTTGCGTTTTCTGTTCTATTTGAACTGTAAGAATCGCTTGACTACCTAGTTGAGGTTAAGGTTCCTAAAATACATCTAAAGTTTGAATGCCTTCTCTCTCATAGCCCTAATTAAACATCGCTATTGACGATGCTTTCGCTATTTCTGTAGCGTAAGCAGCTTTCCACTGGACAGAGACCACTTTTCTGTGTGCCCAGTGGTCACTGAGGAAGGAGGTAAGAAATCGCAGGAGACAGGAATTGGTGGAAAGTATTTTGAAAAGAGGAACAGAGCCATCAGGGGCCTGGTACTTAGCTCCTTCACGCCCTGTCATCTGCTGTGAAGAATTGGAAGTGAGTTGCAGCAATGAGACGACACATTGTTTGAATGCCTTGGAAGGGGAGCATTTCTAATAATAGCGCCAGAACTGATGAGTTTCACATTAATTAATGAAAGTGACAGTAGTTGAATCTTATTCAAATAACATGAATACAAATAAAAACATGCCCGGGCTTGCTTGTCACACTGTTGCACTGAATGCTATAGTCTGTTAAATAGCTGGGCGTCGGCCAAGAAAATACCTGCAGTGCTTCATGGAATAATACCCAATAGTTCTCCAGTCGGTTTCTGAATAAATGTGAATGCTCCTTTTATGGCTTTAGGTACGAGAAATGAAGTACAGGCTAGATGTCTATATTTGTGAAAGAAAGCTTCTTCTGTAGTTTCTGTATAATTCTGAAGCTCCATTATTGGGCATTTTTCCTAACACTGCTTTACGAAGGGTGGCGTCCTGAGATTTTTCTCAGAAGGCCAGTGAGCTTCCTCCAGACTAATCTTGGAGAGCACGGTAGGTCTCCAAATAGACAACTTTTGTCAAACTCTGAGAATATGACTTCTGTAATCCTTTGTGGACTATCTGGGGTTCGATAACACATGGTGTGCTAGTATATCAACATAGGCAAACAGCCTGTGGTTGCCATGTTACATGTGCCGACTTTTGCAAGTTTTCTTTCAACAATTGGGTGGGACTCAGTAGGTAGAATTACAGCCAACTAATTATACTTTGTTCCTTTCCGGTGTATATTCCCTCAACGAGTAGCCTTTTGATTCTGCGTTGCCAGAGAGGCTTATGGACCCCTCCAACCTAAGTTTCCTTAGAGCGGAGTTTCTCAACTTTAATGAGAAAAAAACTCTCTAAAGGCCTGAGATACAAGAGAAGTCATTTTGAATTTCTTTCTAAAGCATGACTGTATAAAAACTTTGTTTAAACAAAAAACCTGATTTATGGCCCACCAAGTATACACTGCGTACCTGCTTTGTAAGTGAGTGTACCCTGAAGGAAAACCATCTAGACCTTGAAATAGAGATCAATGCTCCTCCTACACCCTGCATTCCTTGATGTTAAAACTTGTGGTTCCTACCTATACGCTAATCTATAATTTTTTAAGTCTTTACAAGGTATAAAAAGTATATAATACTATAAAAACTGTTCATTCTCCAGAACACTTTCTTCCCTGCGAAGGGCATGTTTCCCTGGGAAGCTGTCCTAACCTGGGCTTGAATACAGCTTTCTTTTTCGCTTTTAGAGATTCTAAAGGGTTTGTTCATTTTGCATGAACAACCTCGCCCCTACTGACATTTTGGGCGGGATGATTCTTGCTGTGGGGGGCTGTCCTGTGCGTCGAAGCTGTTTTGCAGCACCCGTGGCCTCTGTCCACTAGATGACAGTAGCACCCTCCCCCAGTTGCGATGAGCAAAAGTGTTCACAGTCACGACCAAATGTCGCCTGAGGGGCAAAATCACTTTCTAACCCCCTCCCAACTTAGGACCCTTGCCTTAGACAAAGGGTCCTGTCTCCCATTTAAGGTCCATGCAAAGAACATGAATAGAGCACCAATGCCTCACATATAGTAGCAAACCTGGAAATACCCTGGTGTATCCTTGCGAGAGTCAAATTTTTAACTGTGAAATGTACATGATGCCAGTTTTCAGGAAGAATGTGCTGGAACAGATTCATTGAGATGAATGAACCATTGAAATATGGTTTCAACCTTTAAATAGGCAATGCTGTTTTTTAGAGACCAGTTGTTTTTTAGTCGTACTCCTGTTTTCCATTGATAACAACTGCTGATAATACTATTAATACTAATATTTTAATTATTCAGATACTACCCCTACTAAAATCCCTGAGTTAGATGCGTTAGTGTAAATCAGTCTTTTTCTTATAACAAATGCAAAGGAAACAGAATAAAATGGTACTACTTGGGATTTTGTTCAAGGGTGAAAAACACGTATAACAGTTATAGGAACAGAGCTAGGTGATAGGCAGAGATAGGAAAAATGTAATCATTCCAGGCCTAGCATGAGATGAAAGGCAGACAAAGAGAATAAAAGAGCAGAGTGTTCTAAAATCATTTCAAGAGAAAATGGTCTAAAATGTCCTTTTTCTTGGAGGTTCAGGTGAGAATCATTGCACACAGTTTAGTCTTGGGGAATTCACAGCTGAGAATGTATTTTCAAACCCCCCTCTCTTTGAAGAAAGAGCATTTAATGAGTGATTTTCGTTTTCATTATTATTTTTTCAAACAAAAGGTCTCACATATTTATTGCTGCACCCAAACTACTGGTGCAGAAGCAGAGTAAAGGAAAAATCATTTTCCCAATGAAACAAATCTATTGTCCAGATAGGAGTGATGTTTACAGAATGAAATGAGCATGCGACCTTCACGCAGCATAAAGACACGCACCATCTTTTGTGCGATCCCTTAGAGACGCAGCTTGGTGCTCCAAAGCCTCCTCTTGGAACTGTTCATGATTTTGTTACCAGTTTTCATCCAAACCCACCGGGGAATGGGACAGTCCTGCTTTTGTTTCTTGACCAGGAATGGCTTGATCCTCAAAGTCTTGTGAGAAAACATGGTGGGGAATAGTCAACCACACACACCATGATGGTGAGGAAAGGGAGAGTTAAAGAGTATTTAAAATGCATTGCCATTGCCATTGCCATCTGATTTATTAATGCTTCCCACAAGCCTAGAAAGTTCAGAGCTGCTTTCTTTTCTCAAGAAATGGTCAGTGAAGAAACTGGCATGCTATGAGCAGAAATCCTGTGTCTAACATGAAAGCGAATGAAAGTGGAAATACAACAAAATGGCATTAAGTGTTCTGATTCCTTCCCAAACCAACCTATAAAGTCAGTGCCGATCTACTTGGGCTTTCAGTCACCGTCTAACCACTATGAAGTTTTTAATCATGATTGTTTGTAGGATATATCGTGATATTTTTAGAAACAAGGAACATGTTTAACTCAAAAAACCCAATTTTGCTTTCTTTGCTGAAAGAAGCTGCTTCACTTTGATATAGGAAACTAAATTTCTATGCCAAAATCGTATTTATAGGCTATTCATTTATTTTCTCATGAAGCATTTCTGAAATGACTTTCCTTTCTAAAAATAGTTGGTGAACTTGAATGCATACTTATCAGGGCTCTGTCTTGGTCCCTGCATAAATTCTTAGAGGGCTATCTGCTGTGTATCACTGGAACTTATCAGATACCCACAAAGTTATTAGGGCTGAGAAGATGTCTTATATAATATGAATACAAATACACTATGGGCTGAGATTATAAATCTTTGTTCCCTAATTCACCCTTTAAAAATGATTTAAGAAGTTGGTATTTTATTTTCGTATGAAAATTTCATTCAGATACATCCAAATGCTATAGGATTAGGAACCTGAAAATCTTGAAACTCAATTTCAAGCAAGGAGTATGGTTTAATGGGAAAAGGCATTAAATTTATCATGGGTCAAGGAACACGAATATAGGTGCCATTTCTCCCACTTTGTTGAGCGTGGTAGAAAGGGTACTGCCATGTTGCACAACTGTAGGCTCAGTTTCCTCATTGTGGTCTTTATGAAAGACCTTCCCAGTGAGATATTTAAGTTAACAGTGCTCATTCTCTGAGACTCCGTATTAGGCTAGTTCCTCCAAGCCTCCCTAGGGATTCTTGATACAGAATATAGTCTTGGCACAACCTATATTATTTTATCTTTGTAGCTTTTAAAAAAAACTTAATTTTATTTTAACTCTGGTATAGTTAACACACAGTGTAATATGTACAGTTAGGGATTCAACAATGCCATACATCACCAGGTGCTCATCAAGAGAAGTGGCCTCTTAATCCCTTCACCCATTTCACCCATCCCCCCAAACCCCCTCCCCTCTGGTAACTCTCTAGAGTTCAGAGTCTGTTTCTTGGTTTCTCTTTCTCAACCTCTCTTTCTCGTTCTGTCTTTCTCTCCCCCCCTTAGTCATTTGCTTTGTTTCTTAAATCCCACGCATGAATGAAATCACATGGTATTCGTCTTTCTTTGACTTATTTTGCTCAGCATTATACTCTCTAGTTCCATCCACATCATTGCAAATGGCAAGATTTCATTTTTTTTTTATGGCGGAGTAATATGCCGTTATATATCTATAATCTATACAGATATCTATCTATCTATCTATCTATCTATCTATCTATCTATCTATCATCTATCTATATCTATATGTCACCTCTTTCTTATCCACTTATCCATCGATGGACACTTGGGCTGCTTTCATAATTTCGCTATTGTAAATAATGCTGCTAGAAACTTAGGGGTGCATGTATGCCTTTGAATGAGTGTTTTTGTATTTTTTGAGTAAATACTGAGTAGTGCAATTACTGGAAGATAGGCTGGTTCTATTTTTAACTTTTTGAGGAATTTCCACACTGTTTTCTATAGTGGCTGTACCAGTTTGCATTCCCATCAACAGTGCATGAGGTTTCCTTTTTCTCCACATCCTTGCCAATACCTGTGGTTTCTTGTGTTGTTGATTTTAGCCACTGTGACAGATATGAGGTGATATCTCATTGTAGTTTTAATTTGCATTTCTGTGATGATGAGTGATGTTGAGCATCTTTTCACGTATCTGTTGGCCATCTTCACGTATCTGTATGTCTTCTTTGGAGACATGTCTGTTCATGTCTTCTGTTCATTATTAAATTAGATTATATGTTTTTTGAATATTGAGTTTTATAAGTTCTTTATATATTTTGGATACTAACCCTTTATCAGATATATCATTTGCAAATATCTTCTCCCATTACTCAGGCTGCCTTTTAGTTTTGTTGACTGTTTCTTTCACTGTGCAGAAGCTTTTTATTTTGATGAAGTCCCGATAGTTTATTTTTGCTTTTATTTCCTTTGCCTCGGGGATATATCTAGAAAAACGTTGCTACAGCCCATGTCAGAGACATTATTGCCTGCGCTGTCTTCTAGGGTTTTTATGGTTTCAGGTCTCACATTTAGGTCTTTAATCCATTTTGAGTTATTTTTATGTTATCTTTCTAAGTTTTCATTTTAAAATAATTTCAAAGTTATAGACCAGTTGCAAACATACTAAAAACACTCCCATATTTCCCTCACTAAGATATCCCAATTGTTGACATTGTATCAGATCTCCTTTATTGTCTTCTCTCTTTTCCCCTTGTTCCTCCGATTCTTAGGTATGTGTATGGAGACATAAGCACAAACATATGTAGTATTTTTGAAACGTTTGAGAGTAAATTGCAGACATGATGCCCTTTACCACTAAACATCTTAGCATATATTAGCTAAGAATCATGTTTTCTTACAAAGCCATAGTACAAGTGTGAAAATCATAACATTAATATAATATTAATACTGATAATATACTAATAACTAACTTATAGACTTTATACAAATTTTAGCCATCATCTCATTTATGCCTTTTATGGAAAAATATTGTGGCCAGGATTCAATAACGAGTTGCATTACCTAGTCTGTACTTGTTTGCTTTACTCTGGAACAATTCCTTGATTTTTCTTTGCTTTTCGTAACCTTGATGTATTTTGAGAGCACAGACCAGTAATTTTGTAGAATATCCTTCAATTTGTGTTTGTCTAGTGTTTCTTCATTATTAGATTTAGATTATGTATTTTTGCAAGATTGTCACAAAAGTGAAACTGTGTTCTCAGCAAACCATATCAGGAGGCCCGTGAGGTCATTTTGAACATGACTGGATGACGGCAGTTTTTATTGCTTCATTAAGATGATGTTTGGTTGATGGAGGGTGGGAAGGAGGAGTGGGGTGGGTGATGGGTATTGAGGAGGGCACCTGTTGGGATGAGCACTGGGTGTTGTATGGAAACCAATTTGACAATATATTTCGTATTAAAAAAATATGTATATGTATAAAGATAATATCTAACATGTTTCTCCTGTTACTTTTGGTGTTACTTTAAGGTTACTATTTTTTCTCTGTCATTAATAAGCATTTTGTGGGGAGATACTTTGAAGCTATGTAAATATTCTGTCCCTCATCAGACTTTCACACAGTCATTTCCGCATCCACTGATGATTCTTGTCTCAGGCAGTTTTACTCCAGTGGTTGCCAAATTATGATTTTCTAACTCCATAATTCCATCTTTATTAATTAGCTCTGAATACTAGTTTCTAGTACGAGGAGACTATATTCTTGAAGAATGGCTGATTCCAGGGCTGGGGATGGGAAACTGCAAGAGAACCTTGGACTGTCTCATGGAACAAGAAAGCATGGAGTTTCTTGAGAAAGATGGGGACCTGTTAACATGACACTGGGACTGGCTTGAAGGAGT
Source organism: Prionailurus viverrinus (assembly GCF_022837055.1). Classification (NCBI taxonomy): domain Eukaryota; kingdom Metazoa; phylum Chordata; class Mammalia; order Carnivora; family Felidae; genus Prionailurus; species Prionailurus viverrinus. The sequence continues at coordinate 10,333,551 of NC_062565.1, read as the reverse complement.
TCCCCTGGCTAAGCCTTGCACAGTTTGAGCACCAAAACAAGTCATGTAATGGATTGTAACCCACTGAATAAAATAGAAATAATATAAGAATGTATGAGTCTATACTGAATGAATGAATGAATGAATGAATGAATGAAATGATTGTAGATAGAAAGCTCTTAAAGCAGACTGCCATTTTTTTCTTTTAAAGAGACATGGCTTGAAGGGGGTGTGTTGTCTAAAACTCTAGTCAGTAAGCCAGAACTTTATTACCTCCTCAAAAGAGATATCCAACACATTTTCCCTGATAAATATAGGGCACTTCTGCTAGAGAGAGAGACATGAGTTCTCCAGAAGTTTCTCCAGAAACAGACAATGCTGACCCTGCTGCCATTGGTTCCTAGGAGAATGACATAGCAAAATACTTCCCTCTTTTGATGACCAGAGAAAGACTCCTAATTTTATTCTTCCAATGAGAAACTACTGCTAAATATGTTTTATAAAACTCCAATCTGAAATTTAGAAAGGGCCCATGGGTGGCTTTCTCACTTGTGGACAAAGAGGCTCCCCGCTAGTCAGAACCCTCGACATGACTTAGTGCTTCCTGCTGACAGTTCTGTCTCAAATATTTGGAGCTTGGAGTAGAAAACCCACCCATTCTATGTCTAAATATTTTTAAAGTTATATACCTAGCTAACAAGTTTGCCAAATAAAATATGTTCTATTCTCCCACCTTGAAAAATGTACCATCACAATTACAAATAAAGGTATCAATGGGCTGTAGTATGTTTAAAAATAAGCAACAGAGCAGAGTTGGCTGAATTTTATTATTGCACATATCTGAGTGTCCTCTTGCTTGTACAGTGACATTTCTCCACAAAAACAAGCCTGGAGGAAAGGACTTGGTATCAGTAACTTGTTTAGGATGTTATCCCAGGAAGCACAAGAGAACAAGGAATTGAGACAAGAAAGGGGAAAAAGCCAAAAAGTAGATGATTGGGAACAGCTCACCAATATGGACAACTGGGACTCACTCCCCTCTTGAAAGCATATCTTTAACTGAAAAACAAAACAAAACAAGAAACAAAAAGCTAAACCCACTTTTGCCTTTGTACATGTTCATGATAAAGTTATTTCTCTTTAATATGTAGTTCAATTACAGGAAATTAATTTTCTATGCCAAAGGCACATTTGGAAGTTGATTAGTTTATTTTCCTCTGAAGCATTTCTGAAATTATTTCTCCTTTCTAATAAGAGCTGATTAACCTGAATGCATTTTCATTAGTGCCCCTCATTAGTGCAGTCCACATGTAAGAATTGTGCACAGTGAGACAGGAAGGCTGAGGGAATTTATTCACTGACGCTGACCCTCTTTAGTAGACGATTGTCTCTGAGAATATTAAATTCTCCATGCTTTGGGCTGTTCTGTGCACTGTTTGAGCAAGATCCCATGTCACTAGAGAAAGATCTCAGGCAGAGAAACAGGAAGTTGTGTAAGCCCTTGCATTGACCAGCTCCCCCTTACCCCCTGCCCCCACCAAAATGTTTCATTTGCCTTTATAATCAAGAATTTCACATAATATCTTCTATCCAGAGTAATAAGCTAAATGTATTTTAAGTCCCACAAATTTGTATTTTCAACAACTATAAAACTCAGAGTGAATATAAAATTAAAAGTATTATTTTCTGTTTTTAAATTTAAAAAGTTTACACAAGACAAATCACAAATTATACTCCATTAACGTCAAAACACTAAAAACAATTTTTAGAGTTGAATTTTTTAGTTTCCTATTTTTTAACTGCATCTAAGATATTTTAAAATAGCCTTTTTATTTTGTAATAATTTTGGATTTACAGTAAAGTTGCAAAGATAATCAGAATTCCCAACCCCCTCGCCCAGTTTCCTAGTGTCAATATTTTACATTACTATGATATGCTTGTCCTAATCAAGAAGACAACATTGGTATATTATAATGAACTGAACTTCATAATTTATTCATATTTTAGCAGTCTTTCTGTTCCTGTCCTTTTCTGTTCCAGGCTCCCATCCATGTTGCTGTCTTCATGTGTCCTTAGCCTCTTCTGCTCTGTGACAGTGTCACAGTCTTTTCTGTTTTTCATCACCTTGGAAGTTTTAAGGGGAACTGGTCAGGTATTTTGTAGAATGCTCTCAGTTGAGTTTGCCTGATGTTTTTGTCATGACTGGACAGCAGTTATAGGTTTGGGAGAAGAATACCACAAGGTGAGGTGCCCTTCTCATCTTATCACGTCAGGGGGACACACATGTTACCCATGCGACAAGCTGGTATGTGTTGGTTTCTCCGCTGTAACTTTTTTGGAAGTTCTCTCTCCTTTGGAAGCAAACCACTAATCCCAGCCCATGTTCAGGAGGAGGGAAAAAAGTAAGTTTCACTTCATATATTATTTGAAATCCTTTTATAGGGAAAATTTGGGTCTTTATCTCCATTAGGTATTTTTCTGTAATCATTTATATACATCAGTATGGATTTACCTGTATTTATTTTATCTTTTGAATTATAATACCATATTGCACACTTTATTTGCTCAAATTCTTTCAGCTTTGGCCACCGGGGGCACTTTCAGGTTGGCTTCTGTGTCCCTTGACATGCCCCCCCCCCCGCCCCCGCCCTGGCTTTTTTGAGCATTTCCTTACTTTCTGGCCCTAAAAGATCTCTGGGCTCAGTTTATAATATTCCTGTTACAATCCTAGAATAAACTATTCATCAAAGAAGCTCTGGTTTCTGTCATTGTAGACTAGTACATAGAAGCCAAGATTTGGGTTCTGGGTGTGCTCACTGTTACTGTGGTGTCACTCCTTCTAGGCCTTTTAAGCAGAATTATGGAATATATGGATGTAAATACTCTGTATATTATATCCCTAATTTTTTCTGTGTCTGTCATCTTTATATATAATAAACTATCATGAATGTATGTCTCTGACTCTAACTCATTATGACACGGATCATTCTAGTTCCCTCCTACCCTTGATTATCTGTAACTTCTGTCTTTGATAGTGAGAAACCCGGATCTCACTACCCACCATCCATTTACTAATCTGTCTGACTCCACTACGCATTTAAGGCAGTTTCCGTATTGTTAACTCATTCCATCACGAGAAAATTTATCATTTAGATTACAGTCTTTATGCACAGTTCCTTCTGTCTGGACTTAACCTCACAGTTTCTAGTCAAACACTGTTTTCAAACTTACTTCAAAAGGTCAGCCTTTTTGTTCCCCATGACCCTCCAGTGAGGTTATTTATACATTTGTAACACAGATCCATTTGTCACACTCTGCATTCCACCCTGGGATTCCCCCTGACATCCTGTTTGATTTTGTTTTTCATATGTGTGTATTAATGTCCGTCCATTCTGAATGTATGTTTCCACAGGTTTTGGTGAGTGGGTTTTGGTCCACTAACTCCGGAATCCTAGAGAACATTTCCATTACCATAAAAATTTCCCCATCCTTACCATAAAAATTTAAACCATCCTTTCCTATTTCCGTAAGCTCTGAGCTTTTAATTATTATATAGTCTTCTGTTATATTGATGTAACAGCTTGTTTACATATTCACCAGTTGAAGGACATCTCACTTGCTTCCAGTTCTGGGTAATTGTGAATAAAGCTGCTGTGAACATCATGTACAGCTTGTGAACACAAGCTTCTATTTCATTTGAACAAAGACCTAGGTACATAGTTACTGGGTCAAATGGTAAATCTATGGTTCACTTTATAATAACCCACTAAACTCTCTTCCAAATGGCTATACTATTTTGCCTTCTCACCAGCAATGATGAGAGTCGTTGTTGCTCTGTATCCTCACCAGCATTTGATATTGTTAGGTTTTTTAAAGGTATTTTAGTTATTCTAATGAATATAGATTGGTATCTCACTGTGAGCTTAACTTTCAATTTCCTAGTGACAAATGATGGGAGAATCTCTCAAATGCTCATTCACCCATTATTTGCCAAATTTTGGTGAAGTGTCTGTTTAAATCTTTTGCCTGTTTTTATTCTTTTTGTTTTCTTATTGTTGAGTTTAGAAGCTATTTATATATTCTGGATAAAAGTTATTTACCAAATATGTAATTGGCAAATATTTCTCCCATTCTGTGGTTTACCTTTCCATTCTCTGAACAGTGTCTCTTAAAGAGCAGAAGTTTTAAATATTAATAAAGTCTGTCATTTTTTTTTTAATTTTAAGGATTGGGTCTATGAAGTTGTATTAAAAACTCCTCTCCAAATCATAAGTCATGCGGACTCTCTCCTATACTTTTTTTTTCAGAATTTTTATAGTTTTATATTTTACATTGAAGTCTATGATTTATATTGACTTAATTTTGGTATAAGGTATATGTTGAGGTTAATGTTTTTCTCTATGGACATCTAATTGTTCTAGTACTATTTGTTGAAGAGACTATACTTTTTCCACTGAATTGCCTTTGCTTCTTTGTCAAAGCCACTTGACTGTATTTGTGTTTGTCTATTTCTGAACTCTACGCTCTATTCCATTGATCTGTTTGCCTCGCTTTTAACAATACCATGGCATCTTGGCTACGGTGGTTTTGTAAGCTTTTAGTAAGTGTTGAGATGCAGTAAAGTGAGTCTTTTGACTTTCTGCTTTTTTTGCAATTGTTTTGTCTTTTCTGGTTTCTGTGCCATTCCTTCTAGTTACAATTATAATCCTGCTACGCCAGATCTTATGACCTAGGTGCTAGAACCAACACAAGTACTATACCATGTTATAATGATATTTTTCCTGTGTTTACAAATTGCCTAAGAGCAACTGGTATTATGAAGACACATGCTGTAGTAGGACACTGTACTCAATGAATGTTAGTTGTAATTATTATTGTCAAATATATCTCATAGGTAATTGTCAAAAAACAATTCAATCACGTATGGAGCTGCTTTGTAGATTCAAGTGCTATATGAATACACATTACTTTTGAGTTTAAACTATATGATACTGTATTTTGTTGTCTCCATCTTCTGTGCATAAATGGACTATTGATCTGGATAAGGTTCATGTTCTTTTAGATGGTACAGGTGGATACCAGGGCTGTTTGGAGAAGTAAATAAACAAAACCTAGTAATGGTATGGCTAGGCACACCACTTCCTATTATTTCCTTCATACTGGGAGTCAGGCAATTCCTAGAAAATCATTTTGAAAATCTTCTCATGGTATTATATATCTTTCAAGAGATGGGAGATCAGTGAGCACCAAAAGGATGATGCTTTGATTACAGCAAAGGATTCAGGCTTAATGTAGGAGCATTTTCTTTTTTCATTTCTTTGTTTTTATTAAAACCACCATGGACTAGCTTTATTTTCAATTTGTGTAGTGAAACTTAACCAAGACAGTAAACATTTATTAGTACTAGTGATGATAAAAATAGAATGTGTACTTCCTTGCTGTCAGATTCAGTAAAAAATGTACAGCGGTCCTTACAATCTACTTTATGTTCATGGATGGAACATGGGAAAAGATTTCAAGATGTTTTATGAGCCAATTCTTAGCAAAATTTCTTCACAGAAATTCATAACTTATTCATTGATATGAGTTAAATTGAAAATTAAATGGTGTGAAACAATTCCCATATGTTTCTTTTTTTATCATGTGGTTTTATTAAATTGTATACATGTAACTAGTCATATATATATATGACATATTTTATATATATATATATATATATATAAACAATGACAAGAGGTGGTAAATAACCAAAAAAATTTTTTATCATCTTGTTTTGTTTCAAAATTGTACTTAAATTCTAGTTAGTTAACATATAGTATGATATTGATTTCAGGAGTAGGATTTAGTGATTGATTACTTACATATAACACCCAGTGCTCAACACAAATGCCCACCTTAATACCCATCCCCCACTTAGCCCATCCCCCACCTCCTCTCCATCAACCCTCACTTTGTTCTCTATAGTTAAAGCCTCGTGTGGTTTGCTTCCTTCTCTTTTTCCCCCTTTCTCTTATGTTCATCTGTTTTGTTTCTTAAAGTCCACATATGAGTGAAATCATATGGTATTTCTCTTTATCTGACTGATTTATTTCTCTTAGCATAATACACTCTAGCTCTATCCACATCATTGCAAATGGCAAGATTTCACTCTTTTTAATGGCTGAGTAATATTCTATTGTGTGTATATACCACATCTTTATCCATTCATTAGTTGATGGATATTTGGGCTCTTTCCATAATTTGGCTATTGTTGACAATTCTGCTATAAACATTGGGGATGCGTGTGTCCCTTCAAGTCTGGATTTTTTGTATCCTTTGTGTAAATATTAAGTAGTACAGTTGCTGGGTCATAGGGTAGTTCTATTTTTAACTTTTTTGAGGAACCTCCATATTCTTTTCCAGAGTGGCTGCACCAGTTTGCATTCCCACCAACAGTGTATGAGGGTTCCCCTTTCTCCACATCCTTGCCAATATCTGTTGTTTACTGTGTTGTTAATTTTAGTCATTCTGACAGGTGTAAGGAGGTATCTCATCATGGTTTTTATTTGTATTTCCCTGATGATGAGTGATGTTGAGCATCTTTTCATGTGTCTGTTGGCTATCTGGATGTGTTATTTGGAAAAATGTCTATTCTTGTCTTCTGCCCATTTCTTAACTGGATTATCTGTTTTTTGGGTGTTGAGGTATATCAGTTCTTTATAGATATGGGATAGTAACCCTTTATCAGATATGTCATTCGCAGATATCTTCTCCCATTCTGTAGGCTGCCTTTTAGTTTTGTTGATTGTTTCCTTTGCTGTGCAGAAGCTTTTATCTTGATGAAGTCCCAATAGGTCACTTTTGCTTTTGTTTCCCTTGCCTCTGCAGACATATAAAGTAAGAGGTTGCTACAGCTGTGGTCAAAGAGGTTGCTGCCTATTTTCGTCTATAGGATTTTGATGGTTTCCTGTCTCACAGGAAATGTCTTTCGTTCATTTTGAATTTATTTTTGTGTGTGGTATAAAAGTTCATTTTTTGCATGTGGTCCAGTTTCATTCTTCATGTTGCTATCCAGTTTTCCCAACACCATTTGCTGAAAAGACTGTCTTCTTTCCATTGGATATCCTTTCCTGCTTTGTCAAAAATTAGTTACCCATATAGCTGTGGGTACATCTCTGGGTTTTTTGTTTTGTTCCACTGATCTATGTGTCTGTTTTTGTGCCAGTACCATACTGTGTTGAAGACTACAGCTTTGTAATATAGCTTGAGGTCCAAAATTGTGATCCTCCAGCTTTGCTTTTCTTTTTCAAGATTGCTTTGGCTATTTGAGACCTTTTGTGGCTCCATACAAATTGTATGATTGTTTGTTCTAGCTCTGTGAAGAATGCTAGTGTTACTGTGTTATTTTTCTAGAGATTGCACTGAGAATGTGTAAATTGTTTTGGGTAGACATTTTAACAATATTTGTTCTTCCAATCCATGAGCATGGAATGTTGTTCCATTTCTTTGTGTCCTCTTCAATTTCTCTTATAAATGTTCCATAGTTTTCAGAGTCAGATTTTTTACCTCTTGGTTAGGTTTATTCCTATCGTTTTTGGTATAATTAGAAATGGGATTGATTCCTTGATTTCTCTTTCTGCATCTTCATTATTGTTGTATGCCTTATAATTTCAATTAAAAATTATCTCCAGCCTGTGTTTAAAATGTCCAGGAAGGCAAAATGAAGCATGATTTCTTGAGGAGTAAAGCAGTGTCAAAAGAACTTATTAACTTTCTTGCTTCCAGTAATGGTGGGATAGATTATATTTGGCCAAATTTCTTCCTAAGAACAGCTAGGTAAGCTGGTTAAGGAGGAAAATGATCTGTATGGGGATGCCTCAGTCACTCAGTCAGTTAAGCAGCTGACTCTTGATTTCTGCTCAGGTCATGGTCCCAGGGTTGTGGGATCAAGCCCTGCATTGAGCTCTGTGCTGAGCATGGAGCCTGCTTGGGATTGATTCTCTCTCTCTCTCTCTCTCTCTCTCTCTCTCTCTCTCTCTCTCTCTCCTATGCCCTTCTCCCCCACTTGCATGTGTGCGCTCTCTCTCAAATAAAATTAAAAAAAAAAGAAAAATTCTCTGTATGAAGGCACTAGAAAGTTATCAAGGTATCTAAGATTTGAGGTTTCAGTATCCTAGAGAGAATGGGACATGCTTTGAGCTGCATGAAATTTTATCTTTTGTGCAGGTTTTCCATTCAAGAAAACTAGTCTGGAATTAGAAACAAGGATAGGTGATGCCACAACTTCTGTTCAACATCATAACATTTTACTGTAAGTCTCAGTACAATAAGAAAACTATTAAGACCTATTTCTATGTTATTCATAGAAAACATAATTAAAATGTAGAAAATCACCTGAAAAAATACACAAATAACCCATTCGAATGAAAAGGGAAATTCAGCAAGGTAAAACTAATGTATTTTTATATTCTAAAAGAAATTAAAGAATAAAATAATACATTTACAATAACAAAGGTATGTCAATTCCAAGAAATAAACATATTGAAAGATGTTAAAAATTCTACACAAAAAAACCTATAACACATTATGGATATATATTTTTAAATCCCTAAATAAATTGAAGAACATGCCATACATACAGATTAAGAGATTCAATACTGAAGTATGTCAAATATCCACACATTGATCTATAGAATTAATGCAACAATAAGCAAAATAGAAGCAAGCTCTTACAGAAGTTTATAAGCTGATTCGAAAATTTATTCAGAATTTCAAAAACCCAGAATAACCAAAACAATTTTAAATAAAAACAACATATTTGAAATAATTATACTGCTACTTGTCAATTTTATTATAAAGCTAGTAGCATGGCAGTTTGATATTTGTGTAAAGATAGAAAAAAATAACAGAAATCAATAAAGTCTGAGGATAAATCCTAGAAAAGGTAGGGACAATTGGATATTTACATGGAAAAAATAATCTTTACTCCTTCCTCATACCATATAAAATAATCAATTCTAGGTAGATTGTAAATGTATATGGGAAATGAAGACATAAATGTTCTAGATGATATAGAGAATATCTTCAAGATTTTAGGATAATCAAAATTTTATTCAACAGTGCATGAAAAAATCTGACAAAGAAAAATTGATAAATGAATTACACTAGAATTAAGAACCCTTGTTCATTAAATCCGTTATTAAAAATGAAAAAGCAACAATAGAAAGGGAGACTATGTAAGTATTCATATATTCCATAAAGAATTTGCATCGATAATATATGAAAACTTCTGTAAATCATTAAGGAAAATATAGATCACACTATACAAAAATAGGCAAAATCTGAACCCACACTTTACAAAAGAAAATATACAAATGGTCCCAAAATATATCAAAAGTTGCTTGATATTATTAGTCATTGGGAGACCTACAAATAAAGCCACAAAGTGATACTATCATATACCTACCAGAATGACAAAAATGAAAAAGACTGATGATACCAAATTGAAATGATATAGACCAATTGGAGTTCCCATATAGTGCTGGAGGGAGTATACTTTGGTACATGTTGGGAATCCATTAGCGTCTACTAAAGCCAAATATATAGATATCTAATGACCAAGGAATTCTATTCTTATTTACATGTCCTCCAAAGTTCATTTATTTATCAAAAAGAACTGTATAAGAATTTCATAGTAGCCTTGTCAGCAATAGCTCAAAAGTTGAAACAACTAAAATGAACAAATTCGATAAATAGTTAGAGGGTGTAAATTACAGGCTTTCCTGTGATTTTATGTGGAAAATAGGAAAGAATGAGGAGTCAGTGATGAATGTCAGGTTGCTGTCTTGGAAACTGAGGGAAATTTGTTGCAGAAGAACGCAGAAAGGAGAGCTGATCTGAGATCTGTTTTAAAGCTATTGACTTTGAGGTGAGTGGGACATCAGCCAAATGCAGATATTTAGTAGACATAAGGGTCTAAATCCCAGAAGAGAAATCTAAACTGTAGGTACATGTTTTAGAGGTATGAACTTGTTGTTAGTAATTAAAATGAATGAGATCTCCCATAGAGATCATACAGATTGAGATGTTAAGAGGACAAATGACAGAATTGAATTGACATTTAGGGAAAGCACGGGAAAAAGTACCCAAAATGTATTAAAGCATCCAAAATTCAGAAACTACTGGAACAATCAATACATACAAGACACTGTTTCAGGCAACGGAGATACGCCAGTATACCAAACATAGGAAAATCCCTGCCTTCATGTGCTTTACATTCTAGTGGGGAGAGACAGACCATAAACAAAATATGTAAGTAAAATACATAGTAGTTGGTAGTAAATGCTATGGAGAAAAATAGGACAGGAAAGGGAAATGTGTAATTTTTAAACTTTTGGTAACTGCAAAATATGCATAACATAAAACTTACCATCTTGACCATATTTTAAAATATTTTTTTAATGTTTATTTATTTCTGAGAGAGACAGAGAGACAGAGAACAAGCAGGGATGAGCAGAGAGAGGGAGACACAGAGCCTGAAGCAGTCTCCAGGCTCTGAGCGATCGGCATAGAGCCTGACACGGGGCTCAAACTCACAGACCGTGAGATGATGACCAGAGCTGAAGTCAGGTGCTTAACTGATTGAGCCACCCAGGTGCCCCCCTCTTGACCATTTTTAAGTGTACGGTTTAATATTGTTAAGTACATTCACACTGCTATGCAACCAATCTATAGAACTCATTTCATCTTGAAAAATGGAAACTCTGTATCCATTAAGCAACAACTCCTCATTCCTCTTACCCCCCCACCCCTGGTAATCCATTCTCCTTTCTGTTTCTATAAATTTGACTACTCTAGATACCTGACAAGAGTGGAATCATACAGTATTTATCACTGGCTTGTTTTAGCCTAATATCCTCCAGGTTTATCCATGTTGTAGCATATGTCAAAATTTTCTTACTTTTAAGAATGAATATCTCATTGTATATTTATGCTATATTTTGTTCATCCATTCATCCATCGGTGGACATTTGGTGTGCTTCCCACCTTTTGGCTATTGTGAACAATGCTTTGAATGTGGGTGTGCACAGAACTGTACTAGTCAGTGTACCCAGAGTGTTGCTGGATTATATGGTAAATCTATATATATGTTTTTTAAGAAACATACTGGTTTCCATAGTGGCTATACCATTTTACTTTCCCACAAATAGTGTACTTTCTTCTCATCCTCATCAACACTTGTTATCTTCTCTTGGAAATTTGCCATTTTAGATAAGGTGATGGAAGAAAGCTTTATTGGGTAGGTAACATTTGAATAATAGCCTTAAGAAAGTGAGGGAATGTGCCATGTGGACATCTGGGGAAGAATAGGCAAATGACAGGAGGAAACAGACAAGAAGGAGAAACAAAAATAAAGAGTCCAGTATTTATCCAACATACAAAAATGCTGATTCAAAGGGGCACACGCACCCCAATGTTTATAGCTGTGCTGTCAACCATGGCCTGATTATGGAAAGAGCCCAACTGTCCATTGACTGATGAACGGATAAAGAAGATGTGGTATATATATATATACACAATGGAGTATTACTCGGCAATCAAAAAGAATGAAACCTTTTGAAATGATTTATAGAATGAAATGATTTATGAAATCCATCCATATCATTTCAGTTGTTGCCATTTGCAACAATATGAATGGAACTAGAGTGTATCCTAGGCAAAATAAGTCAGTCAGAGAAAGATAAATATCGTATGATTTCACTCATTTGTGGGATTTAAGAAACACAACAGAGGAACATAGGGGAAGGAAAGGAAAAATAAGATAAAAACAGAGAGGGAGGCAAGCCATAAGAGACTCTTAAATACAGAGAACAAACTGAGGGTTTCTGGAGGGGAGGTGGGTGGGGGAATGGGCTAGATGGGTGATGGGCACTAAGGAGGGCACTTGTTGGGATGAGCACTGGGTGTTGTATGTCAGTGATGAATCACTGGGTTCTACTCCTAAAACCGATACTATGCTGTATGTTAACTAACTCGAATTTAAATAAATAAATAAAGAGTCACATAAGCCAAGATAAGAGGAGAAAAAGGTAACAACACTGAGAGACAAAATCAGTATTTTAACGACTGTCTTGATTTATCAACATGGAGATCAACTGGTGACCTCAACAAGATCCATTTTGGTGGAGCCGCAAAGGCGCAAACTCCATTAGAGTGGATGGAGCCATGAGTGGGTGGGCCCAGGGAGGAAGTTTGGTTGCAACAAAGGAAGAGTGATGGTGAGATTGCTGGAGAAGAATGTCAGTTGAACAGTTCCTTTTGAAGACGGCAATGTCTTGAGCTTACATAGAGGTTAATGAAAAGGCTGATAGGGAGAGGTAGTGGCAAAAGATAGGGAATGAGAAGATAATCAATGGAGTGAATAGGCGTCTGGGAGGATAAGAGAGATTAAGATTTGGGTAACGAATTAGTCTTTGATGAAAGGTGCAAGGAAGAGACACTGGGTGTTGTTGAAGTAACACAGCAGACACTCCATGGCCTTTTGATGATGATATCTGTTTCACTATGAGGTTGGATGAGTGTCCCCCCCCCCCCCCCCCCCCCCCCCCGCCCTGCTCAGACTGCCAGTAGAGATGGTGGGATTTGATATTTAAGGTGCGGGGAGAAAAAGCTTGTGAGTTTCTGTGTGGCTCTAACTGGAAAAAAATGTAAGGATTTGTGGCCAGCATTGAGGGTCCATTTGAAATCTGGAGCCATAGCTAAATGTTTATGCTAGCTATTTAATACAGAATTGTTTTTATAGGAAAATTATGCTTTGATGAATAATTTACACTTAATCACACCCAAAGAAGGCCTGAATCCTTTGTTCATGCATCCCTATCTCGAGGTAGAGACCTTTATTTATCTGATGATAAATACCTGAATTGGAGGAACAATGCTTGGAAAGAATCTGGTTCACGAGGCTCGATTTTTAAAAATCCTTTGAGGAAAGTGATGGGAAGAGCACAACGTGAGCTTCTAAGAAGAAGGAGTACTTTGATTCATCATAGACATTTAGAATTTAAGTGAATATTTACCAGTTTAGAAACTGCACTCTGGAAACACTTTAGTTATCTTTGCTGCCATAGGAATTTCTTGGTGAAAGACTGAACCAGCAATGACAAACCTTACGGATGAGGAATGCACATGTCCCCTGCCTGGTATCTGTTGCAATTGCCCTTTAGTCAATCACCCACAGCTGGAGTAATTGGATCTTTAGGTACAGGTTAATGGGATAATTAGGCAAACACGATCAAACTTGTATACTATAAGGAAACGGATGGCTGCTGTCTCCCAGCCAGGGTGCTTTTGCAACTGTTCTTCATTTCTATGGGCAATAAAGTAGGAGATGGATTAGCTGGAAGTGATTTCGTCTGTCTATAAGGGGAAGTGTGGTTTGATTTAAATGATTTTTTAAGAGGCAGCTACTGGAATAACTAGCTAGAGATGAAATGGATGAGGTATGCCTGCTTCACAAAAGCCAATGCAATTTGGCCCTGGTATTTCATAGTCTTTTGAATACCATCTCTCCCTAGTATATTAATACGATGCTCATCCGGGAGGCTGTTTTTGTCACAGGCCTTATAGAGGAAATAGAAAATGACATGATTTCATAGAAGAACTTAATAGAAAGCATACACCCAGCCGTGATCTCCCAGGTAGATGAAAGCCAATAGAATAGGAAAGGTCTATGACACTGCCTTCTGAAGACTAACGTAATTTGATCTTTTTCATGGCTATTTCTATGAGTTCTTACTGGCTGGTCGTCTGTATTGTGGGAAATCTGGTGACTGACTTCCCACTGCCTTTCCAGAAAGGTAAGACCTACTTTAGGTGCCCAGCTATACATAAGGGAAGAGAGACAGAGCATCACCTATCTTAATACGTGTGGCTGCTGAACCCCATCCCTCCCTATTGTTTGGCAGCCCCCCTATGGGAGTCTTTAAGGCATGAGAGCATCCTGCCTCCAAATGACCTGATGTGTCACTATGTTAACTATTCTTTTCCCGTTTTCTGTTACCATAGCTATTCTTATCAGATTAACTTGCTGAGTGCTGGTGTGTGGGATAGTAATATGGGATGGAGAGAGGATTCTGTTAACTGGTAACAACAAGTCTTGTTAGAGAAGGGGTGCTGAGATATGGACACTAAGCTTAGACTGATTGTGTCCTGGAGTAGGAATTTAGGTGGTCAATTTGGCATCTCTTACAACTTTCATTATCTTTGTCTCTGACTCGGGTCAACCTCACTTTTGCAAGCATCTAGCAAATTCTTTTATTATTTTTATAGCAAATACATTGTGTTATTTTTTTAGAATAGCTTTTCACCTTAGGACAGTTTTAGAATTATACAATTCTTTTGAAGATTCTATGGGGAGTTCCCATGCACCCCGTAGTAAGGTTCCCCTAATACCTTACATAAGCATATTACATTTGTTACAATTCATGAACCAATATTAATATATTAATATTAACTAAAGTCCAGAAGTTATTAAGATTTCCTCAGGTTTTCCCTAGTGTTCTTTTTCCATACCAGGATCTCATCCAGGTACCACATTGCATTTAACTGTCATGTCTCCCTAGACCCCTCTTGGTTGTGACAGTTTCTCAGATTTTTCTTGTTTTTAATTGGCAGTTTTGAGGAGAGCCGGCGGTCAGGGACTTGGTTAGATGTCCCTCAGTTGGGAGTTCTCTGATATTTTTCCCATGATTAGACTGGGTTGTGGGTTTAGGAGAGAAAATCCACAGAGGTCAGATGCCCTCCTTATCGCATCAGATCAGGGGTAAATGCATCAATATAACTTGTCACTATTGATATTGACCATGATCACCTGATGTGAGGTAGTATTTTTCAAATTTTCCACTAAGTTACTCTTTTTTCTCCTCCCTTTCCATACTCCCCTCTTGGGAAGAAAGTCACTGTGTGCAGCTCACACTTAAAGAATGAGGGGTTATCTTCTGTCTCCGTAAGTGTGAAAGAGCTACGTCAATTATTCGGAATTCTTCCACCTGAGAATATTGATCTGTTCTCCCTGTTTACTTATCTATTCAATAACTTGTTTATATCAGTATGGACTCACAGATATTTATTTCAGTCTATGGGTTAAAGTCCAATATTACCAGTATTTATTTTGTTACTCAGATTGTCCCAGCGCCGGCCACCGGGAGCTCTTTCACCCAGTTGGTCCCTGTGTTCCTTTGACACATTTGTGTTATTGTGGAGTTTTGTTGTTTTTTTAATTTTTTTTTCAACGTTTATTTATTTTTGGGACAGAGAGAGACAGAGCATGAACGGGGGAGGGGCAGAGAGAGAGGGAGACACAGAATAGGAAACAGGCTCCAGGCTCTGAGCCATCAGCCCAGAGCCCTACGAGGGGCTCGAACTCACGGACCGCGAGATCGTGACCTGGCTGAAGTCGGACGCTTAACCGACTGCGCCACCCAGGCACCCCTATTGTGGAGTTTTTATCTTGTTTGTTTTTAGCACATTCTAAGTTTCTCACACTATGAGATAGTCCAGGAATATCCTGTGTAGTTCCTTCTCTAGTCTTAGAATCAGTCATTTCTCCAGATAGCCCTTTATTGGAGAATGGTACTAGAAACCCATGTTGGGCACCAGATGGGCTGGTTGCTACTGGGATATCAGTATTGATTATCAGAGTAATAGATACTGTAGCAAGGAGATAGTTCTAAGCTTATTATCTAAAACTTTCAGTAGTTGCCCTTTTTGGATTAGACACCCCATTGTGTTCACTCTGTGCCCTTCTGAGACATCCTTCATCTTTGCTTTCTGGCTATTCAGTTGCCAGTAAGACTTAGTGTAGCCAGATAGGGAATTTATTTTTTCTTTCCCAATTTAGGTTAGTCCCATGATCACACTGAAATTGTACCATCCTAAAAGGTCAAATTTCAAGTCAGAAGGAAAGAAAACATTTCAAAATGAGCAAAAACTACTGCTACTTCGTCTAGAGTCTTTCCTGGGCTTTAAGGTTTCTTTCCTTTATTTTCTAGACTTTTCATGAGTTCACTAATATCAAGTTTTTGACAACCCAGGAATACAAATAAGCGTGAACATTTGAGAGAACTATGGATTGAATAAAAAAGTGCAATTCCAAAGTTCATGCTACCTTCTCAGAAGTCTCATATCTACATCGATGTGAGAGACCAAAAAGCAAGCCATGGAAACAACTCAGATAAGACTTATAGGTCAGTCGCTGAAAACCGTAAGGAGAGATGTAGTCAAGATGATTTGATGAAGACAATGTTGAATGAACACAGGCAGGGATACTTCACATAAGATCTAGAAACTTCACTCTACTTCAATTCCTATTTTACCCAAACAAGAACAATAACACACTTACTTATGATCCATCAGATGCCGTATAGAAATCTAGCTGTTATTGTTTCCAGAAGTCATACTGGAGCATTGAAATGCATAAATTGGACTCAGAATTCATGGCTGTCTTCCAAATAAACTCTCTTCTTCCCAATTCTTTGCTAGAGAAGGCGATTTTGTTTTTTTAGGAGTGGGGTTCTTGTCGTTAATGTCTTTCTAACTGCAGGGGGAGGCAGTGTTCTGTTACAGAAGATTGCTATTTTATTCTGCAGTTTGGGAAATCTGGAGAAAGCTAAGAACTGCTTGGAATACTGACTTTATAATAGTTCATCCAAGAAAGTTATCTTCCAATCCTGAGGACTTTTATGTATAAAAATGAAGTAAACAGCATCTTGACATAGAATATTCTGTTCCACTTTCAAGTCCATTATTGCTGCTGTCACCCCGACAAAAAGTAAAATCAATACTAGGTTAACTTAAAAGGGTACCAAGGGTATTTTGATTGGACAGGAGAGAAGATGGAGTATGGATTAATTGTTCAGAATGAGCTGTCTAGATTTAAATTTGTAACCAACCTCCCATTTCCTACTCTTATGCTTTTTAGGGCTATGAATTTTATCAGCTTTCTTAATGGTTAGTCCACAAAGAGAAGGTGTGATGGAGACCACTGACAGAAGGCTGATGGTCAAATCACAATGAGGAGTGGGGCACAGCCAAGTGCGAAAAGAGCCAGACAGCCTCTCCTAGCTGCATACCCAAACCCCAGGATTCATACAGAGAAGGGAGATGTGGAGAGGTGGATATTTAGCCATCATGGGAGAAATGCTAAATACACTGTGGGAGAAGTGCTAAATATGCCACACCATCTATGGGAGAAAGGACTACAGCAGGAACATTCTGGAAGGAGTTGTAGGAGGGCCGCTGCCTGGAACAGGGAAGGCAGAGGTAGACCCCGCCTTCCTTTCTCTTTCTCCTTTGTGCTGTGTCCATACAATCATGCAAAGTAGGATGGGATCTGAGCAGAAAAAGTGAGTAGGGAATCATCCTAGTGGGGATGAGGAGTTTGGATTCTGGGTCCAGTGTAGGATTTCTCAACCTTGGTGGCACTATGGACATTTTGAGCTGGTTAATTCTCTGCTTTAGGAGACAGGCCTGTGTCATGTACGATGTTCAGCAGCATTCCTGGCCTCTACCCACTAGATGCCAGTAGTATCCCACCAATTGTGATAACCAGAAAGTATCTCCAGAGGTTGCCAGATGTCCCCTGGGGGGACAAAACTGTCCCCAAGCGAGAACCACTGGTCTAAAGTCTTCTGAGCAAAACTTCATTTTGGACCATAAGCTGTTAAGTCCATAGTTGGTTCTTAGTACATAAGACAACTAAAAGGAGGATAATGGGAATTCCTACCTCAAATTGCTTGCTTATCAAGTGTTTAGCAGATAGCACATGCTCAATTAGTCTTAGCCAAATACAATTTAATGCAGGGATTAAATGTTACAATGTATGTAAGAGATCTGCTATATAGTAGGCCTTCAATAAGTGGTATTAATTGTGTGCAACTCTAATTTTATTTTATTTTTTATTTTTTAACTTTTCTGAATGTTTATTTATTTTGAGAGAGAGAGAGAGTGAGCAGGGGAGGGGCCGAGAGAGAGAGAGAGAGAGAGAGAGAATGCTAAGCAGACTCCCTGCTCAGCACGGAGCCTAACACAGGGCTCGATCCACCAAGACCAGAGATCATGACCTGAGCTGATATCAAGAGTTAGTTTGAATGCTTAATTGAGTGAAACACCCAGGGGCCCTACAGCTTTCATTTTATTTAACAAATTACTATTTAAAAACTTAATATAAGTGCAGTCTGATATAATTATGTCACCTCAAACAGCATTTTAAGTGCTAAGAGGAAAATTAGCAAAATAATATGTACGGATATATAAAGATGCATATTTGTTTTAAATCTAAGTATTTGGTAGTTTTAACAGCACACACAGTATATAAATTTTAACTGTATAGTCTTTGTGTGGCCAAACACATATTTGTACCATGTACATGATGCCAACTGAGCCACCCAGGAGCCCCCACCATTTTTATTGGGTTGTTTGTATCCTTGTTATGAGCTCGAAGAGATTTAAAAAAAATTTTTTTTTAACGTTTATTTATTTTTGAGATAGAGACAGAGCATGAATGGGGGAGGGTCAGAGAGAGAGGGAGACACAGAATCTGAAACAGGCTCCAGGCTCTGAGAGGTCAACACAGAGCCGACGCGGGGCTCGAACTCACGGACCGCGAGATCATGACCTGAGCCGAAGTCGGCCGCCCAACCGACTGAGCCACCCAGGTGCCCCCGAAGAGATTTTTTAAATTGTGGTAAAATACACATCACATAAAATTTATCATCTTAAACATTTTAAAAAATGTTTATTAGAGAGAGAGAGAGAGAGAGAGAGAGAGAGCGCAAGCAGGGGAGGAGCAGAGACAAAGGGAGAGAGAGAGAATCCCAAGGAGACTCCTCACTGTCAGCACAGACATGGGCTTGATCCCACAAACTGTGAGATCATGACCTGAACCGAAATCAAGAGTCAGACGTTTAACCGACTGAGCCACCCAGGAACCCCCGTTTTAGCCATTTTTAAATGTACAGTTCAATAGTCCATTCAGATTGTCGTGCAGCTGATCTCCAGAACCCTTTCTATCTTACAAAACGTGTGAAGCAGCCATTTCTCATTCCCCAGCCCCCCTCAACCCCCCCCCAACTATTTCCTGTCTCTGTGCATTTGACTATTTCAAGTACTTCATACAGGTGCAGTCATGCAATATTCATCTTTTTATGATTGGCCTGTTTCACTTTGTATAGTGTTGTCTGAATTCATCCATGTTGTGGCATCTATCGGAATTTCCTTCCTTTTAAGACTGATAAAATGACTTTATTGTATATACCACAGTTTGGTTACCTGTGTATCCTTCTATGGACACTTGTGTTGCTTCCACATTTTTGGTGATTGTGAAAAATGTTGCTGTGAATACGAGTGTACAAATATCTAGTTGAGTCCCTATTTTCAGTGTTTTTGGGGGGTATGTACTCAGAGGTGGAATCATTCTATTTTTAATTTTCTGAAATTTTCCTGATGGGTAGCAATTAATTCCTTCTGTTGCAGTCTACTATTTTGATGTTTTCTGTTTTTCTCCTCTGGTTTTCTTCTCTTCATTTCCCACTGTCCTTCTCTCTTTTAGATTATTTGAATATTTCGAAATGTTTTAATTTACCTCTTGGCTTTTGGGGTTCTATTTCTTTGTGTTATTTTCTATTGATTGATCTAGGGAATACAATGTATGTATCTAATCTTTCACAGTCTACTTAGGATTAAAATTGTACCATGTCATATACACGTAGAAACGTAGCGAAAGGTCCCGTAGCAAAATGTTGATGATATCATCAAGTAGCTGTTCGAACTGGAAATCTCAGATTTATTTGTTTTTCTCATAAGCATCATTCACCCTTCATCAACTTCTATTGAACATTCTTCAGAATTGACTGTTGTATGTCCCATGTGTCTCCTTGACACCTTCTCTACCAAGTTGAGGTCCTCACTATCGTTTGGGTAGCTTCTTGTAATTGCCGTGAGTACAATTTACCTACCTCCCAAACTTAAACTGGAGTGCTTCTGCACAGTATAGTGGAGTTGTTTAAAACCCTAATCTAGAGGTGCCTGGGTGGCTCAGTCGGAGCCACTTGAACTTCGGTTCAAGTCAGGATCTCGTTGTCTGTGAGTTGGAGCCCCCCATCGGGCTCTGTCTGACAGCTCAGAGCCTGGAGCCTGCTTTGCATTCTGTGTCTCCCTCTCTTTCTTCCCCTCCTCTGCTTGCACTCTGTCTCTGTCTCTCTCTCTCTGTCTCTCTCTCTGTCTCTCTCTCTCTCTCTCTTTCTCTCTCTCTCAAAAATAAATAAACATTAAAAAACCCCAAACCTCCTAATCTAATCAGGATTTCCCTTTTTTGACATAAATTGATCAGAGCGTCTTTCCTGACTTCTTTTTACCTTAACACTTTTATGACTTTTTGTACCTTAAAATTGGTTCCAAAACATTTTTTTACCCTACACTGTGTTGCCTTTCTTTGTCTTGTTTTGTCTTCCCCTCTCCTTGACTATTATTGTAGTGGATCATTTTGAGTTCCCCGAATGCATCCTGGACAATCATATTCCTATACCTTTGTTCTTCATGAGTTTTAGAATATCGGCGCTGGCTTTATTTTCCTTGGTCGATTGTAGATTAAGTAGGGTGTTTGTGATGATTTCAGTAAAATATATTGGACATGACGCTGCTGGTAGGGAACATAATTGCGTATTATAACACCTTATTGCTACATGACAATAAAATTTAACTTATATCTTTTGACCGCCTGTTCTTTCCTAAAATAAAATGTTCTTAAGACTGACAACTGTATATTTCACCAAAATCAAACTAGTAAATTATTCCTGCTTAACAGATTGTGGTCCTCAACAAAGAGCATAAAATGTGTTTAGCTTAATCAACTATTATTGGAAATGAGAATAATTTTCGAATCGCTCCAAAGGAAAACAAACCAAACAAACTTGTAAATACGCACTTGGCACAGAAATTCAGCTTAATTGAACTAAATTTTTAAAGAGAGAGAGTGAAAGGGAGCTAGAGTGAGAAGCATGCTTGATGAAGGCTAGAAAATCTACATGTCAGCAATAATAAACTTGTTATTTAATAAGGTTAATAATAGATAAAGTCCCCTAAAGATGAATTGTTATCACAGTTGACGACCGTTTTATTAAAATGTTAATGGCCTGAGGCAAAAGCAAACTGTTCTCTTAATCTGCCAGAAGAACTGCTTTTTCAGGAATTATCATACCCCACAGCACATGGGATTTGAGCAAGCCATAATAAGCATATTTGAAATTTGGGCGAGACACAGCTCCTGAGATCTTAACTCAACTTGACTCAACTATGGATGTGTTTCCTGTGCTCATGCATGGTCAGACTTCTTCCTCTTAGTCGCCAAATATATGGCACTGAATTTTACACAGGGAAATCTATTGAAAGAAGTTCCTGTAGATTAATTTTGTTTTTCTTTTCAAGGTTGAGGGAAATAACTAGTGAGATTTTTTTTTTCTCCTTCCCTCACCTCTGTGCACATAATAAGCGAGCAAGCCAAGGGCATTTTCCAGTAAATGCAATTGCCTGCATCATACAATGCACCTTTTCCATAATGGCTGGAATAAAAATAAAAGTATGCAACAGCACCTTCAAGGACAATCAAGTGAGTCAACCCAAAGCTGACTGTGTGTGAATGTGATGGATTGCATTGTGATTTGTTTGGACCCATAATCAGAACCCCAAAAGACCTCTGCCAGATAATGCTGTATTTCTACCAAGGTAATATTAGCT
Source organism: Prionailurus viverrinus (assembly GCF_022837055.1). Lineage (NCBI taxonomy): Eukaryota > Metazoa > Chordata > Mammalia > Carnivora > Felidae > Prionailurus > Prionailurus viverrinus. Next base: position 10,311,804 of record NC_062565.1, on the reverse strand, counting down.
CAGATCACAAAAGAAACAGAGTTCAAATCCAATTCTTTCTTATCGACATTTTTCACAGATTTTTTTTTCTTATGTAACTACACATATATGCAGTGTATATCAGTGAAAATAAAATTGGAAATCATAAATACATCTCACTGTTGACTACAGTATTGTGTCTCTGAAAGAGGAGCGATAAGAAGTATTAGGTGTCTTTTAAGTGACTTTAGGGGGCTGGTGACTTTAGGAGGTGGCATTGAGAGGTGTGGAAAATGGTCCTAATAGGGCAAGGGCAGCATAGATTGAGGACAGAGAGGGCCTGGGATCTGCCTGATCTAGGGAGGTCTAGTGAGTGCCGACCATGTACCCATGCTAGAGTTTAAACACAGAAATCCAGTAAAAAAGAGAAGCAAAAACTGTCATTAAGGCCAAATGTGAAGAAAATATGGAAAATCTCCCCCCGCCCCCGGCCAAATGCAAGACTCAGGGAGGAGTAAGTACTCTATAATTAGTATTAGCAAATTGGACTGTGGTGTCTGATCCCATTCTGTGCTTTGTATGGACTGAAGTAAGGGCTGGGCAGGAAACGGTTGGAAGCCGTATGTGTTTTCAGTGACCATGACAATGATCTATATTCTGTTTCTGTTTTTAAAAAAAATTTTAATGTTTATTTATTTTTGAGAGACAGAGGGAGACAGAGCGTGAGTGGGGGAGGAGCAGAGAGAGAGGGGGACACAGAATCCGAAGCAGTCTCCAGGCTCTGAGCTGTCAGCACAGAGCCCGACCCTGGGCTCGAACCCATGAACTGTGAGATCATGATCTGAGCTGAAGTCAGATGCTTAACCAATGAGCCACCCAAGTGCCCCTATATTTTCAATGACAATATCTTTATTGTTGACTTTCTGGCTATAAAACTAGTGCCTTGTTTAAAAAAAATATTCAGAGTCTGGTTACTTGCTTTTCTCATAGAATAGTATTTCATGAATACTATACATAAATGAATAGTATTTCATGAATATGTTTCCATGTTAATAAAATATATCATTACATACTGGGTTAAAAAGAAAAATCCAACCATGGTGTTTTTTAGCATCTACCAGCAAAAGGCATAATTTCCACCCTTCCTTCCTCTCTCCTTTTTTCTCTTCCTCTCTCCCTTTTTTTTTCCTGTTGGAATTATGATGTTTTAATTTAAACACCCATATTGTTGTTTGTTTAGTTTGTATTTTGCTTGCTCTTTTGGAAGCTATAAATATATTTTTTATTTTGGTAATATTGGATATTTTGGTAAGACTTATGAAAAAAATTATTTGAAGTTGTAAATACAAAATTGTTTAAAGGAAAACACCACAAATGCTCACATACCCATTAACCAAAAATAAACCAAGTAATAAAATCTACTGATAGAGTTAAAGCCTCATTATTGCTAGAACCCTCTTTGTATACAGTTGCTTAGTATGCCACAATTCATTTATCCATCCTTTCTATCATCTGTTTGGTATTTGGGTTATATCCTCCACTGTTTAGTGTTTGCTTATAGAGCTGCTAGAAATTTTCTTTTTTGTGTATTCTGTCAGTCTTTTAAATTGTACTCTTTCTGATTGATTTGTGTGTATTTTCTTGAGGTTGTGTTTCCCTCACACATAATGACATTGAGATCATATTCTCGAATTTTTGACCATTTGAATATTTTGCTTGTGTAATTTGCTAATTAAAAAGCATTGGGTTGCTTAATTTTAGAAATTTAAACCTACCCCTCTCCTACCCTCCCAGGGTGCCTGGGTAGCTCAGTCGGTTAAGTGTCAGACTGCTGCTCAGGTCCCAGTCTCATGGTTTGTGAGTTTGAGCCCCATGTGGGACTCACTGCTGTTGTCACAGAGCCCACTTTGGATCCTCTGCCCCCTCTCTCTCTGCCCCACCCCCAACTCTCACATGCTCTTTCTCTCTCTCTCTGTCTCTCAAAAATAAACATTTTTTACTTTTTTTTCTTTTTTAAGATATATTTTGTTTATTTTTTAAATTTAAATTTAAATTTTTAAAAATTTACATCCAAATTAGTTAGCATCTAGTGCAACAATGATTTCAGGAGTAGATTCCTTAGTGCCCCTTACCCATTTAGCCCATCCCCCCTCCCACAACCCCTCCGGTAACCCTCAGTTTGTTCTCCATATTTATGAGTCTCTTCTGTTTTGTCCCCATCCCTGTTTTTATATTATTTTTGTGTCCCTTCCCTTATGTTCATCTGCTTTGTCTCTTAAAGTTCTCATATGAGTGAAGTCATATGATTTTTGTCTTTCTCTGACTGGCTAATTTCACTTAGTATAATACCCTCCAGTTCCATCCACGTAGTTGCAAATGGCAAGATTTCATTCTTTTTGATTGCCGAGTAATACTCCATTGTATATATATACCACATCTTCTTTATCCATTCATCCATCGATGGACATTTGGGCTCTTTCCATACCTTGGCTATTGTTTTTTTGTTTGTTTGTTTGTTTTTGTTTTTAAAAAAATTTTTTTAACTTCATTTTTTTATTTTTTAAAATTTACATCCAAATTAGTTAGCATATAGTGAAGCAATGATTTCAGGAGTAGATTCCTTAATGCCCCTTACCCATTTAGCTCATTCCCCCTCCCACAACCCCTCCAGCAACCCTCAGTTTGTTCTCCATATTGATGAGTCTCTTCTGTTTTGTCCCCCTCCCTGTTTTCATATTATTTTTTCCCCCTTCCCTTATATTCATCTGTTTTGTCTCTTAAAGTCCTCATATGAGTGAAGTCATATGATTTTTGTCTTTCTCTGACTGGCTAATTTCACTTAGCATAATACCCTCCAGTTCCACCCATGTGGTTGCCAATGGCAAGACTTCATTCTTTTTGATTGCCAAGTAATACTCCATTGTATATATATATATACCACTTCTTTATCCATTCATCCATCGATGGACATTTGGGCTCTTTCCATACTTTGGCTATTGTTAATAGTGCTGCTATAAACATGGGGGTGCATGTGTCCCTTTGAAACAGCACACCTGTATCCCGTGGATAAATGCCTGGTAGTGCAATGGCTGGGTCATAGGGTAGTTCGATTTTAAGTTTTTTGAGGAACCTCTATACTGTTTTCCAGAGTGGCTGCACCAGCTTGCTTTGCCACCAATAATGCAAAAGAGATCCTCTTTCTCTGCATCCTCGCCAACATCTGTTGTTGCCTGAGTTGTTAATGTTCGCCATTCTGACAGGTGTGAGATGGTATCCCATTGTGGTTTTGATTTGTATTTCCCTGATGATGAGTGATGTTGAGCATTTTTTCATGTGTCAGTTGGCTGTCTGAATGTCTTCTTTGGAGAAGTGCTTATTCATGTCTTTTGCCCATTTCTTCACTGGATTATTTGTTTTTTGGGTGTTGAGTTGGATAAGTTCTTTAGAGATTTTGGATACTAACCCTTTATCTGACATCTCATTTGCAAATATCTTCTCCCATTCTGTCAGTTGCCTTTTAGTTTTGCTGATTGTTCCCTTCACTGCGCAAAAGCTTTTTATTTGACAAGGTCCCAGTAGTTCATTTTTGCTTTTGTTTCCTTTGCCTCCAGAGATGTGTTGAATAAGAAGTTGCTGTGGCCAAGATCAAAGAGGTTTTTGCTTGATTTCTCCTTGAGGATTTTTATGGCTTCCTGTCTTACATTTAGGTCTTTCATCTATTTTTAGTTTAAGAAATAAACATTTTTTTAAAAAAAGAAATTGATTTGAAGCCTTATTTATATATTGAAAAGCAAAAATTTACATTCTATCTAGTAAACTTTCTAAATTTTCAAATTAATGCCAATAGTTTTTCTATAGAGTTCTGTGTATTTTATCTAAGTTTTATTTTTTCTTCTCTTTCTTTTTCCTACCCCCCCCCCCTTTTAAACTAGCTATTATTTCTAATCAAATTCCAAATAGATGTAATGATCTAGATCTGAGAGGGAAATTTTTCTGTATTTCACCATTAAACATGGTGCTCATTGTTTATATCATTTAGCTATCCCTATTCAAGTTAAGGGAGTTTCCTCCCATCTCCACACCCCCAGTTTACTAAGAGTTTTATATGAATGGGCAATTACTTTAAGTAACTTTTTATTACAATGTAATGAATATACACAAAACTGAAACAATTATAAGGATACAACTTAAATGTACTAATAAACCCACATATCACTAAGACTTGTTATTTTTATTTTGGTATTATAGTGGTTGTGAAGAAGTTATGTAGTTTAGTTTGCATCTTCTTATTGAATGATGAAGTTAAACACAGGTTTTCTATGCTTATTGACCATTTGCATATCCTAGGTATGTAAAGAGAGATTTTTGCCCATTTTTCTGTTTGGTTTCATGAGTTTCCCTTATTGGTTTGTAGGTATTCTTTATTTATTCTCATTATTAGTCCTTTTCAGATATAGCTATCAAAAATTTCTACCTCCACCCTGTGGCTTGCCTTTATGTTTTTATTATGGTTTCTTTTGATAAATAGCCATATTTTATTTTATAGTTATCTAATTTTTTAAATATATGGTTAATTTTGAGTTCTGTTTTAGTTGACACCAGCATCGTGAGATTTTCTCCTAAGTTCCCTTTTAACCCCCTACCCCTTTTTAAAACTTTTCACATTTAGACCTACAATCTATCTGGAATTTAATTTTTTGTGTGCAATGAGATAATGGTCAAAACATTTCCCCCATATTGATATCCAGTTAATCTAGCACCATTTATTAAGAAGACAATCCACAGCCTATTGGTCTGTATGGTCACATTTGTCATAATATCAGGCGACCATATATGTGTAGGTTTGTGGTTGGATTCTTTATTCTGTCTCATTGGTCTATTGTACTTGCTACTTACTATGCCAATATCAAGTGTTCTTAATTATAACTTAAGAATAAATGTTGTTATCTTATAAAGTCCTTCTGCTTTGTCTTTCCTTTTCAATACTGCCTAAGTACTTTGTTTTCTTTTTTTAATTTCAGAATATAACTATCAATTTAGCAAAAAACCCTATTGAAATTTTGAATGATTACATTTAATCTGTGAACAGTGTGGATAGAATTGATGACTTTGCAATACCAGGAAATCAAATATTTATAAAGCAAGAGAAAATATAGACAGTAGAAATGGGTATATGGGAGTTGAAGTCATGAGAATGTTCACCATGGATTTATATCTATTAAGATTCATATGTTCAAGAAAATAAAACATAAGGTGGAGAATTTGAGTAGAAAACCGGAAGCTTTAAAAATTATTAAAACAAGGGGCACCTGGGTGGCTCAGTCGGTTAAGCATATGACTTTGGCTCAGGTCATGATCTCATGACTTGTGAGTTTGAGCCCCACATCAGGCTCTGTGCTGACAGCTCAGAGCCTGGAGCCTGCTTTGGATTCTGTGTCTCCCTCTCTCTCTACCCCTCCCCTGCTCGCTCTCTGTCTCTCACTCTCAAAAATGAATAAACATTGAAAATATTATTAAGTATTAAATCAAAAGGAAATACTAGAAATTTAAAACTACAATAACTAAAATTAAAATGTAATGTCCACACAGAAGCTCTGCTGGGGAAAAAAAAAGCTCAAACTGAAGCTCTGAAGAAAAGGATAGAAAATCCTGAAACCTGCTTTGGATTCTGGGTCTCCCTTTCTTTCTGCCCCTGCCCCATTCACACTCTTGTCTCTCTCTCTCTCTCTCTCAAAAATAAACATTAAAAAAAATTATAGTTTTCTCCCCTCCTTGGCATACAAGAACATCTTATTTCTTCTTCCTTTGAAATTAGCCATGAACATGTGACTTGCTTTGGCCAGTGAAATATGAATGGAAGTGACATATGCCCTGGTTAGAACCAATTAAGAACTGCTATATTTTCTGTGATCTCTTTCCCCCTGCTTTCGTATTTGTGGAATCGTGCTGATACACAGTAATCTAAAGATCAAAGCAGCCAGAATACTGAGAAACGGAGAAGTAACTTGGATTGTTGCTCAGACCCAGAAAAATAAATTCTGTTGGGTTAAACCACTGAAAATTTGAAATTGTTTATCACTATCACTGTAGCATAATATAGCCTCTAATAAAGGATATGGACAAAGGAGTTCTTGCACTCATCTATGTCGTTAGCTAATGTAGATATTTTACACACTATTTCTTTTACTAAAAATGTTGAAAATAATGAATCTTAAAAATATGGATACATTGCCTTGGATATACATTTAGCTTCTTAGAGCTTAAAAAAAGAGCAGGGAGAATAAAATTAATTGTCCAGGCTTTTGGGATGAAATTTAGCATTTTTAGGGAGCATATGTACACTTTATGAGCCAGTCTTTGTCTTTACCAATTTGCTGAGTTACCCAAATGCAAATTAAATGAAATTAAATTAGATGTAATAGTAAAACAGTTACATATGCAGTTTGTTTTAAACCTTAGATATCATATTATGTCTCTATATGAATGCTTCCTTCAACTCCGTGTCCATGAATATTCACACTCTGGGTCATCTTCCAAAAGTAACTCCTATCTCATTGCCATCAATGAAATCTTTTTTCTCTTTACCCAGGGATCTTCATTTTCTGATCTTTAACAGCACTGTGAGTTCTATGAAATTTATCAGCTAAGAATGTTTATTATTAAAATGTTCTCTAATTACTTCCTTAAAATTTTTTTTGTTTTATTTATTTTAGAGAGAGAGAGAGAGCGAGTGAGCATGTGTTCCTACGCATGAGTTGGGGAGGGACACAGGGAGAGAGACAGAATCTCAAGTAGGTTCAGTGCTCAGCATGCAGCCCAACACGGGGCTCAATCCCACAACCCTGGGACCATGACCTGAGCTGAAATCAAGAGTTGGACACTCAACCAACCCAGGTGCCCCAGTTCTCTAAGTACTTTCTATGCGACAATCTAAAGACTTGGATTACACCTGGCCAGCCTCTGGGATGAGGTGACACTTGCCTGTGACTCTGAATGGAGAGGTGGCAGGGAGTGAAACGTGGGTGAGGACTGGGGCTTTGCAGTCCCCTGAGGATGAGGCCGGCATAAGGGACCACCAGCTCTTGGGGAAACCAGGTTTTTCATCCCAGCCTCCCCTCCCTGGTCCCCAGAGAATGCCAGCGCTCCAAGCCTCAGGCCTGATTCCATTCTCTGAGCTGCCCTTAACTTGAGGGATCACGGCCCATCCTCTCTATGCCCCTCCACTAGGACCTACACATAGTATACGCTGAAGCCATGTCGTGCACCCTGTGGGCTCCAACTACACCCCTGCTTAGGAAAAGAATAAGGAAGGTGCGTATTTAAATAGTTTACAGTTTTCAAATATCCAGGAGAGCGCAGAATATAGTCAGTTATAAATGTGTTATAAATGAACGAATGAATACATGGTGAGCAATTCATAGTGACTTAATCTATAGCACTTTGTACAAAAATTGGCTAGCGCACCCCTTTTCTCTACTTCTTTTAAAAAAATTTGTTAATGGTTTTATTTTTGAGAGAGAGAGAGAGAGAGAGAGAGAGAGAGAGAGAGAGAAAGAGAGCATGAGCAGAGAAGGGGCAGAGAGAGAGAGGGAGACACAGAATCTGAAGCAGGCTCCAGGCTCTGAGCTGTCAGCACAGAGCCTGATGCGGGACTTGAACTCAAGGATCGTGAGATCATGACCTGAGCCGAAGTTGGACATTTAACCCACTGAGGCATCCCAAGCACCCCTCTATTTCTTATAAACAATTTTCCATTATCTAAAAGTTGGATTTCCTGTATTAATCTAGTTCTCTTTCATCAGGATTGAGGTGGTCTGTGTAGAAAATTAGAGTGTCCACTAAAATGTCACAGTAATAATTCTGAATAGAAGCATAAGGGGAAGAGCTCTGTAGATCATATGTGCAGGGCAAGGCCCTTACCCTGTGTTATTCTATTTTGGGGAGCCCATAGCCTTTCGAAAGGTGACAAGGAACATTCACTGAAACCTTCTGGACTCTAAATCTTGTGCTAATGAACCCCTTTACATGAATTAACTAACTTCAACTTCTTAACAACCCTGTAATATGTATATATTACTGTACTCCTTCTGTAAGAGAAGGATATGATGTTTAAAGTAATTTGAAAACTTGTCTAAATTCAGAAGCCATGAAACTTAAATCTGAGATCTTGTCCAAAAACCCAGATTTATTTTCACATACATCTGAATCATCTAGGGGTCTTGTTACAAATTCAGATTCTCACAGGGCACCTGGGTGGCTCAGTTGGTTAAGTGTCCGACTTCAGCTCAGGTCATGATCTCACGTTTTGTGCGTTCGAGCCCCGCATCAGGCTCTGTGCTGACTGCTCAGAGCCTGGAGCCTGCTTCAGATTCTGTGCCTCCCTCTCTCTCTGCCCCTCCCCTGCTCACACTCCGTCTCTCTCTCTCTCAAAAATAAATGAACATTAAAAAAATTTGTTTTTAATTTCAGATTCTGAATCGGGGCGGAGTGCGAAATACTGCATTGTCAAAAACCTCTGGAGGTGACCCCAAAGCTTTAGGTCCAAGGACCCCATTAGGAGCAGAAAGCAGTTTACAGAATTAATCAAATGTTTGGAATGCTAAGTAGCATTTCTGTTAGAGTCCTAAACAAAAATTATAAAATATATAAAGTAAATGTGTTGAGTACATTCAATTGTTATATTTAAAAACTCAGGTGTTTTCCCATAATTTTTGAATTGTCTTTACGATTCTAGGTGTTAACTTCTCTAACAAGTCAATGTTTGCTTAATCACTGCAGTCATGGATTTTTTTTTTTTTCTTTTTCTGGTGCATCAATGGAGATTCACCTCTTAATTTTCCATCATTGACCTAATTAGGAATGATCATTTGCCAAAATAAAAGTAAGAAGGAATTTTTAAAAAGGACCGAGTTTAGTAACTCAGCAATTATTATAGCACGAACTATAGGGGGAAGGAACGTATCCCTTAAAAGAAATATTTTACCTTGAACTTCTTACAAGTTGCTGTTACATATTGCCTAGGGATCACTTTTGAGTTGAGAAAGTAGTATTTTTATATATAGTAACCCGAGCATCACCCTGACCCCTATTCCTCACAGCTAAATAAACGGCAAAGCATGTGGTCTTTGGTGTTCCGTCGGCAGGAGCATTAGGATAAGAATTCCTACCATGAACAGCGTGTTATCCTTTTTGCCACTATCTACTGATTAAACCTCCAAGGCCCTTTCAAACTGACAGGAAAAGCACACACAAGGCGTTCTATGTGGATATGCATGGCAGGGAAGGACAGGGAGTTCTTGAATTCTACATTTTGTGAATGCCTGACTTTCATCCTTAAAGCACGTGGGTCTCTTCTTTTGGATGTAGCACAGGACTGTGCTGCTAGGAAAGCTTCTAGCAATAAAGGAAACACCAGGTGCATGCTGTAACTAGAACTCAGGGGAAATTATTAGACTCTAGCATCTGAGGCAGTTGAGGGTCGGGACCAGGGCTAAATGGAAGGGGGCTTGGAGTCGATTAGCAAACAAACAGCTTAAACCTATTGGGTCACAGGTGGCAGGAAGCATCTATTATCAGCAAAGGGAAGCTATGTATCACAGGGGGAACACTCACAAGTGGAATCTGTGATACTCTTTCTCAGGTCGGGAAGTGTCTTGTGGAGGTTAGAGAGAACAGAAGATACGCATTGTTCGCGTGCAAATGATGAAATGTTAACCACAAATCTTGATCAGACTCCCCAGAGTGCCAGTGGATTAGAACACAAGAAATACGCTTTAGAAACCTCCATCATTTAATGTCATGAACCAGGTTGGGTGTGCTGGTGGAGACCCGGGTATGAGGGTTCCTGATTCCTGGAGAGAATAACCATTTTTTAAGGGTGTCTGCCTGGTGGAAAAACATTTCCTGAGAGCTCGCTTATCTAGAGATTATTCTTGATTTTTGAGGTTTCTCTGCTCAAAAGTCCTGATCAGCCAGGTGTGATTTCTAGAAGGGGTTACTTTACTGGGAGTTAAGGAGAAAGACAATGTATTACTGGATAACACCTTGATGTTCTCTCACTAACGAGGCCCTGGTGGCCCTGCCGTGGTTATACCACGCCCTAAAGCAGAGTCATAGATGGTGGGTCCTTCCTTCCCCAGGGGCTTTGAAACAGACATGAAATTGTATTTATTGCATGGCTTTTCTTCTTCTGGATTTCCTAACAAATACTCCCCAGGCATTGCTCATATTGCTTCATGCCGCCTGATGAGGCGACATCAGGGAAGAAGAGGTCTACTCTTTTTCTCTCCCAGAGGTCAAGCTACATACTTGCAGAGAGGCAAAACAAAACAAAACAAAACAGAAAAAAAAACCCACTGGTTGTGGAAAATGGCTATGAAAATGACTGTATCTAGGGCGCCTGGGTGGCTCAGTGAAGCACCTGACTCTTGATTTTGGCTCAGGTCATGACCTCATGGTTTGTGAGTTCGAGCCCTGCGTTGGGCTCTGTGCTGACAGTGAAGGGCTTGCTTGGGATTCTCTCTCTCTCCCTGTCTCTCTGCTCCTCCCCTGCTCTCTCTCTCTCTCTTTCTCTTTCTCTTTTAAAAACCGTGAGTATATCCAACACAAGACAGTTTTCCTCAAACTCATTAAGGTGTTAAGTTCTGGTTTAGGGTGTTTTCACCTAATTGCTACTGTCTTGGTCCCTACTGACAGCAATATTAAAGGTGGAAAGGCTGTAGATACGATCTATGTCAACAGTGGTAAAGAGGGTTCAGACTGCACGCCAACTCCGATCAGTTGGTTGCAGCTTTCGAGAGCTGTGGACCGACAAGCCTTTGTTCCTTTGCAACTCAATTGAGAACAAAAATGTCATCAGTTAACATAGTTTTTTTTTTTACAGACAGAAATGGGAGAAATGGTGGTGTACATCCTTGATCTTGACCAACCCTATCATTTTGCAGTTGAGAAAACCTCAGATTAAATAGTATAAAGGACTTGCCAGAAAGTAAAAGAGATAAAATTAGAATGCAGGGAGGCTTACTCCAATTTCTGTGTTCTTTTCATTGCACTCTCTAACCAATACCTGTTATTTTTTTTAAGTTTATTTATTTACTGAGAGAGAGAGAGAGAGAGAGATAATGAGCATTGGAGGGCAGAGAGTGAGGGAGAGAGAGAATCCCAAATAGGCTCCACAATGTCAGCACAGAGCCTGATGTGGGACTCGTACTCATGAACCATGAGACCATGACCTGAGCCAAGATCAAAAGCTGGACACTTAACTGACTGAGCCACCCAGGTGCCCCAATACCTTTTTGATGACGGTGTAGAAAATGAGGTGATGAATAAGTAGCCATTATACACTAATGGGAAGAGAATATGGGGTCAACTCATACATACATATTTCCCCTTCATTCATCCATGCACTTTCTCAGTGAAGGCAAATTATATTACCTGGAGGGAATTATAAGTGCCAAACAGGATCTGGAGACAACAGTTTGATATTGGAATGAAATAGTCATTTTTGGGTAACATTTTAGAAGGTGGGTGGAAACTCTAGTTTTTTGGACCCACTGATTAATGGTTCACTTTATGACCACATGTAGGTATAAATAAGAAAGCAGAATAGTGGAAAACACATTGGACCAAACAGATGTAGGTCCAAACCTCATCTGTCATGTGGTTACCTCCAAAGCTTTAGGAAAGTTATGAAATTTCTCTGAACCTTGGATTCCTTATCTGGAAAATTTTGTAGTAATAAATTCATGCTTTTATAAAGGTTGGAATAATGTATCTTAAGCCCATGATGATGTGACTATTAAAACATAGCTAGTCAGTAAATATAACTTATGCTATAAAAATTTTACATAAAATCGAATAAAAAATAAAATTCCTATTACATGAATTTGTAGAGCTATAGTTTTTTTTTTTTTTTTTAAGTTTATCCATTTACCCAGAAAGAGAGTGTGAGCAGGAGAACAGCAGAGAGAGAAAGAGGGAGAGAGTCCCAAGAAGGCTCTGTACGGCAGGGCAGAGCCCTACATGGGCTCAACCCCCGAATCGTGACCTCAGGACCTGAGCTGAAACCAAGAGTCAGACAGGCTTAGCTGACTGAGACACCCAGGCGCCCTGCAGAAGCTATACTTTCGTCAACTGTCCTGATGCTGGGATATAACAGCCACTCCTAAGTACATTTAAATGTTTTTTATGTTCATTTATTTTTGAGAGAGAGCACGAGGAGGGGAGGCTCAGAGAGAGAGGGAGACACACAATCTGAAGTTGGCTCCAGGCTCTGAGCTGTTAGCACAGAGCCCTACATGGGGCTCGAACCCATGACCTGAGCCAAAGTCAGATGCTCAACTGACTGCACCACCCAGGAACCTCATCCTAAACACATTTAAGACGCTGTTTCCAGGGTCATCATGGAAGCCTACTGCATTCCTACTTGGGAATCTCATCAAAAATGAAGACTTCCAAAAGTTGTCGTACCCTAGACCCACTAAATCAAAATATTTGGGAATGAAATGTAATTACCTGTGTTGTTTAACCAACTTTATTCTCCTTGGGAGCCTCAATGACCCTCTTCATCTTCTGACTTCTAAATCAACTGAGAAATAAGAAAAAAGAACTCACCATACTGCACTGACTCCTTTTAAGATTTAAGCTGGAGGAGATAATTTATATCCGTGAGTAAGCCTGCTTTCCAACACTGAGCCCCAGAATTAGAAAAGCATCCCCTCGGCCACAGGCAATGCTGGGCAAGGTGAGCCTCACCCCAGGTCCGCTGACTTTGGGAATGGAAGAGGGGGGTAAGTTCTCCAAGGCCATTTCGATTCCTGGAGGAAGTGGCATAATCATTTGAGTTAATGCGCCGTGTTCCTCCTCCTCCTCCTTTCCAAATCACTAGTAAGTGACTTCATTTTCTGCTGAAAAGCAAAGGGTGGGGGTGCCTGCCGGGGGGAATACCTCTGTACACTATAGAACTCCGTACGAAAGGGGACCTCATTGTGAGAGAAAAGCTCTACTACACCACCTCACGCACATCCTGAATGCTTCCTATGCATATACTTTTTAAGACTCACTGGTCTGGAGTCTAGGTTTCTGTTCAGGAACCCTCCATAAAGTATACAGCGTAACCCTAACCCTAACATAGGTTACATGACATCATATGCTGGAAATGGTTGTGTGTGTGGGGGTGGGGGGGGAAGTAGATTCAGTGCAATACAGCCGCTGGGGGCCTAAACTAGGAGAGTGTGGAGTTATGTTCCTCGTCACAGGAACACCTGTTCTAATCTTCTCTGAGAATTATGAGAGGCCGTGGTGAATGAGGGCTAGGCATGCCCTTGTCACCTGACCAGCTTTCAAAATACCAAGAGCTTAAAAGAATAAGGACAGTGAGAATTGAGAAAAAAAAATCGACAAATACATAAAATAATAGGTATGAGAAAAAAACAAATTAGTATTTCACAACACAAATGACATGGGAAAACCCAGATAATCTTTGGTTTTCCATCACCTAAAAAGCCATAATATGCCAAGCATGTACCTATTATAATTTCCCATTTGTGGGATTTTTCTTATGCAGAATGGTTGTAATAAAAGGCCGTGTTATGCCTACTATTGCCATTACCGCTAATGCTATGAGTTATAACATAAGACAGTAAAAAAGATTATTTTCTGTTTGAAAAAAAAATCTAGAAATATAAGAATAGAGTGTTTCAGAGGTCCTAGAAAGGCAAGGAAATGAGGGAGCCACATGTCTGTTACTTTCAACAATGTGTCTTTCACTAACTAGAATCTCTCCCATAGTAGACAAGTATGAATGATTTAAAATAGAGTTTGGCTGGGTGCTCGGTTGCAAGGAGCTATTCGCAGCATCTCTGATAGAGGATTCACCGAAATATGTAAGAAATAGTTACAAAATATGCGAAACAAGAAAATCCTATAAGTGGGCAAATAATCAGTTTACAAAAGAGGGACCTGAATGGCTGAGGAGTATGTGAAGAAGTGTTCGGCTTCACAGATAAAGAGATAAAATAAAGACGAAGTGCCAGCTGGCATCTATGCGATTGTCAAAAGAGAAGTCGGGACAATACCGAGTGCTGGTGAGTTTGTAGAGAAGCTCATATCCTCGACAGCTGCTAATTGTCATGAGGTCTTGGTGTGCCCTTTTGGAGCACAATATAGTAAAACTAAGGCAAAAATGCCCTGTACTTCGACAATTCTCTTCTGCATTTTTCTACGGAGAAGATTTTTACAACGGTTTTCTTTTCTTTTCTTTTTTTTTCTAGTTTCCATATATTTCATTTTTTTTAAATATAAAATTTATTGTTGAATTGGTTTCCATACAATACCCAGTGCTCATCCCAACAGGTGCCCTCCTCAATACCCATCACCCACCCTCCCCTCCCTCCGACCCCCCATCAACCCTCAGTTTGTTCTCAGTTTTTAAGAGTCTCTTATGTTTTGGCTCCCTCCCTCTCTAACCTCTTTTTTTTTGTCCCTTCCCCTCCCCCATGATCTTCTGTTAAGTTTCTCAGGATCCACCTAAGAGTGAAAACATATGGTATCTGTCTTTCTCTGTAGGACTTATTTCACTTAGCATAATACCCTCCAGTTCCATCCACATTACTACAAAAGGCCATATTTCATTCTTTCTCATTACCATGTAGTATTCCATTGTGTATATAGACTACAATTTCTTTATCCATTCATCCGTTGATGGACATTTAGGCTTGGTTTTCTGCAAGAAAACTTTAACTTTCTGTTAAAGTGCTATTGATAGAAAGTATCAAAGAGTTGAAGACAGTGTAGGCAGCCAGTCACCTTGTGAGGAACAGAATAGTGAAATATGAAGTGTGCACAAAAAGGAATAATATAAAGTCAGAATGAACTAAATCTAGGTATGGAAACACAGATTTCAGAAGCATGCTGCCATCATAACAGATAAGAAATATGAGATGAGCAGCAAAATAAAATTTATTTACATTAAAAGTACACAGACTGTAATGTTATATATTTTCATAGCTACTTATATAAGAAATAAGGGCCTGAAATTTACATTGAATAAACATACGCTAAATACTTGAGAATGGGTGTCTTAGGGGAAGAGGATAGGATATGATAAAAGAACATGCAGCAAAGGAGGTGGAGGGAGAAGAAGAAGAGGAGGAAGGAGAGGAAGGAGGAGGAGGAGGGGGAGGAGGAAGAAGAGGAGGAAAAGAGAGGAGGAGTTACATCAACCGATAGTAGCTAGCCAGGAGTGAGAGGTATGGTCGATGTGATTCTGTGTGTCTATGGATCACAAACATATGATTACACTTTATGAATTACACAGAGAATATAAATCAGAGATCAAGTGACATTTCTTGACACAGCAACTCCCAATTTTCCACTAAAATACTAATGTGGGCAAAGAAAGACAAAAACAAAACAGAAAACCTGTTGCCAGGGCCTGGGATGCATTTCGACTAACTCTCAGGCCAGAGAAGGTGGAACATGCCTGGATTATGGTCTGGTCATGGTTGGCTCCATGGGGCAGGGCATCCCTGTTCACCTGATGGCAGTTAGGAAGCTGTTTGACCTGTCTCTCCAGCCCTGCCCCCCATCTCTGGCTTCTCAGCGAATGACTGGCATGTGTATTACACAGAAAACTGGCCCAATATCCTCTGGTCGCAAGGGTCCTGACAGTAGAGATGACCAGATGACCAGTAATCTCAGTTCGCACTCTCTATATAAGATGCAATGAAGAAACAGACCAAAAAAAAAAAAAATCAGTTCTCTTTGCTGCAGCCTGATTTGTAATACTAGCAGACTGAACGTTATCTTCAGGCTCCGTGGTCAGACAAATCATAGCACAGCCACACACTACTGTATAATATACCCAGTATAATCAGGGTTTGGAAGAATAAGGGAATAAGAAACATTCATAATACTGAGTGAAAAGAGTAGCAAGAGAAATTATATAGTATGGTGCCGTTTTTATTGAAAGAGTTTACTCTCTGTGTATATACCACATATTGGTACATTGCTAACTATTCCAAAATATTTGGACCTTGGGAGTACATATGGTTTCCACTGTCGTCTTTTCTCTATTTCTCCAGATTTTTATAATGATCAGTGATTCTTTTACACAAGACAACACAACCAACCAACCAGACAAGAAAACAATAGTAGCGAGTGTTTACTAATTGCTGACTCTGTGCTAGACACCATTCTCGGTGCTCCGTGTGTACAAACTCTTTGTATCCTCACAACAGTTCTGCGAAGTGGGTACCATAATTGCATCTATCTGTCTTGCACTCGGAGGTCCCGGCGACAGAAGCTGAGACGGTTACTCAAGAGCACTTTGGCTCCGGATTTGGAGAATGACCCCGATGCATGCTGTCTCCCCAGCTTCCTTATTCCACACCTGGAAATAAGGCTTAATGCCACTTCAGAATGTAATATGGTGGTATCTGGATAACAGCTTTGGGACCAGCGAAGATCCAGTAGAGTACCAGGTGAGGCAACTAATGGAGGAAATGGGAAGCAAGAGTCTGAAAGAGAGAAAAAACCTTTTCAAAGCAATCTCCTCAGTTCCACAGGCAAGTCATATGCCCAGTTGCTTGATGGAGGGAAAATAATTATTCTACGGTTTTGTGTTGCCTGCTTCCTCTGAGAAGAGACCATGTGGAACAAAAAAGAATTATGTTAGCTCCATGGCTAACCCTCATACCTCTGGGGGCCGGATGCTTTGTTAGACACTGATAATGGTTCTTGAAGGGCATACTTGGTGGGGTCTTACTTAGGAGAAATCACTGAATGAGAAGCTCCTCACCACTGGGGTGACAGGTGGGCAACAGGCCTTCGTCTTCAGTGAGATACTGGCATCAAGATGGACCAGTGAGACTATGCCTCCCATCCTTCTAGCTTCCTTCCATTTGTAAAAATCTGTGGTGAAGCTATGGCTCCCGTGGCTTTGCTTCCTTTTTTTGCAATGTTGTGATGGGAAGGCTTAGACTGTTAGCGTTCTCCAGAGAAACAGAACCAATAGGATGTATGTAAGAAGAGATTGACTACAGGGGTTGACTCACACAGTTATGGAGACCAAGAAGTCCTGTGCTCTGTCATCTGCAAGTTGGAAAAACCGTATGTATTCTCAGTCCCAGTCTGAAGGCCTGAGAATCGAAGGGGCTGCTGGTGAGTCCGAGCTGGAGAACCAGGAGGTTCTGAGGGCAGAAGAGATGCTCAGACAGAGAGAGAGGGCAAATCTGCCCTTCGTCCACCGTTTTGTCCATGCAGGCCCTCAATGGACTGGATGATGCTCATGTACGTTGGTGAGGGTGGTCCTCTTTCCTCAATCTCCTGATTCAAATCCAATCTCTCCCAGAGACACTCTCCAAGACACACCCAGAATTAATGTCTTACCAGCTCTCCGGGCAGCTCTTAGCCCAGGCAAGTTGAAACTGGTGCACACCCAGTAAACGTCAGGATCATACCAACAAAGTGACACAAGATGCACTAACCAATCTGATCAGAGCTTGCCTTTCACACCCGAGTGATAATCCACTGTCAGGGTTCGGACCCATTCACTGCATCTTCAGCAGTTAGGTATCATTGAAAGGGTTTCTGTGATCCTCACATATTTGGTGACCTCACTCTGTCAGTGTGAGAGCTGTCACGCTGTCTTTCTCCCTCACCACCCAGGCCAATTCTATTTGCATCAAGCTCAGATGCTGCGCTCTTTTACTGCCCCAAGAACCTGATTAAACTTTTAGACCTTTCACTGGGGCTGTAGGCTCTCATCAACACTAACCTGTTATGGTGTCCTTCGAATTACTTTCTCTCCAGTGTTGTGGTGAACTGGGAAATCTTATTTAGCATTTATTAAATAGTAAATAGCTAATTACTCAAAGTAGCTATTTACATATTGAATTTATTTTTCTTGGCATCTTTAATATCTGATTAACATTTTCTTCCTACAGCTGGAAGATACTTACACAGAATAAAACATTCCCTTATTTAATCTCAAGTGGAATATACGATAAGTGTGATCATTTTAATTTGTGTCATTTATTAGCAGGAGAGAGGTATCGTACAGGTGGGATGCTCCATCACATGCCAGTTAGCAGGTGGCTTACAGGGCAAGAGGGAAAACTCCTTCACCAAGGGGATTATAGAAGTCACAGATGTAGAAGTTCAGCTATAGGAAAAACAGAGGAAATGACATTGGGGTGCCTGATTTTGGAGGCTGGGGACAGAGGTTGCAACAGTAGTGGTAACGCTGTACAGGTATCCTAAGAGAATACTCAAAATAGAAAGTCTGGCACCTCCCCTGTAAAAATCACAATTCCTTTTTCTAATCATATGAGAACCACAGAAAGAGCTATAGGAAACCTTACCAATTTAAGGTACCTTATCCAGATGAGGAAACTAAGGCACAGAGAAGTGTTGCCTCAGTGTAGTTTAAGTTAGCATGGTGAACACATGTAACATCCAAATCTGCAGTCTGCTATTCCACTGAATTTTTCAGAAATCAATATGGTAGCGTTTCTTGCCTCCAACATGCTTTTCCTAGTGGGTTCCCTGATGGGCTACATCAGGGTGTTTTATGACCCTGCGCTCCCATCAGGGAGCAGTCCAAAGTATGTTTTAAAAAGAGGATTGTGGGAGGCTCACAAATGGAAAGAGAGAGTAAAATAGAATAAGGTCACAAAGCAGCCCATGGCTGCAGAATTTGGAAATATCTTTGTGGGAAAATGCAGTTAAGCGCAAAAGGGAAAAGGAGGTTTTGCTAGGGGGCAGCACGGTAATTCTCTGTTAATCTAGTTGCCCTGCTGATCCTCCTTCATTCTTTCGTTCCTGGTAGCAAATAGTTTCATGCTGAAAGGGTTTGCATTAGATGACATGACACTCTATGTGGAAAACCCAAGACTCCACCAAAAATCTGCTAGAACGGTATGTGAACTCAGCAAAGTCACAGGATATAAAACCAAAGTACAGAAATCGGTTGCATTTCTATATGCCAATAATGAAGCAGCAGAAAGAGAAATCAAGGAATCAATCCCATCTGATACAATTGTATGAAAAACCATTAAGATAGCTAGGAATAAACCTAACTAAGGGGGTAAAAGATTTGTACGCTGAAAACTATAGAAAGCTTATGAAAGGAATTGAAGAAGACACAAAGAAGTGGAAAAACATTCCACATTCATGGATTGGATGAACAAATATTACTAAAATGTCGATACCACCCAAAGCAATCTACATATTCAAATAAATCCCTATCAAAATAATACTAGCGTTCTTCACAGAGCTCAAGCAAATAATTCTAAAATTTGTATGGAACTAGAAAAGACCCTGGATAGCCAAAGCAATCCTGAAAAAGAAAACCAAAGCTGGAGGCATCCCAATTCCAGACTTCAAGCGGTATTACAAAGCTGTAATCATCAAGACATTAGGGTACTGGCACAAAACAGACACATAGATCAATGAAACAGAATAGAGAACGCAGAAATGGACCCAACTAATCTTTGACAAAGAAGGAAGGAGTGTGCAATGGAAAAAAGTCTCTTTGGCAAATGGTGCTGGGAAAACTGGACAGTGACAGGCAGAAGAAATAACCTGGATCACTTTCTTAAACCGTGTACAAAAATAAACTCAAAATGGATGAAAGATCTAAATGTCAGGCAGGAAGCTGTGAAAATCCTACAAGGGAAAACAGACAACAACCTCTTTGACCTCAGCCACAGCAACTTCTTACTGGACGTGTCTCAGGAGGCAAGAGAAATAAAAGCAAAAATGACCCAAGGTAAAAAGCTTCTGCACAGTAAAGGAAACAATCAACAAAACTAGAAGGCAACCAATGGAATGGGAGAAGATATTTGCAAATGACATATTGGATAAAGAGTTAGTATCCAAAATTTATAAAGAACTTATCAAACAACACCCAAAAAACAAATAATCCAGTGAAGAAGTGGGCAGAAAGACATGGATAAACAATTTTCTGAAGAAGACATCAAGATGGCTAAAGACACATGAAAAGATGCTCAACATCACTCATCATCAGGAAAATACAAATCAAAACCACAGTGAGATATCACCTCACACCTGACAATGGCTAAAATTAACAACTCAGGCAACAACAGATGTTGCCGAGGATGCGGAGAAAAGGGAACCCTTTTACAATGTTGGTGGGATTGCAAACTGATGCAGCCACTCTGGAAAACAGTATGGAGGTTCTCCCCAAAAATTAAAAACAGAATTACCCTATGACTCAGTAATTGTACTACTAGGTATTTATCCAAAGGATAGAAAAATGCTGATTCAAAGGGGTACATGCTTCCCAATGTTTATAGCAGAGCTATCAACAATAGCCAAACTATGGGAAGACCCCAAATGTCCATCAACCGATGAATGGTTAAAGAAGATGTGGTGTGTATACACACACACACACACACACACACACACACACACACACACATACAATGGAAAACTACTTGGCGATCAAAAAGAATGAAATCTTTCCATTTGCAACAATGTGGATGGAACTAGAGAGTATTATGCTAAGTGAAATAAGTCAGTCAGAGAAAGACAAATATCATAAGACTTCACTCATATGTGGAATTTAAGAAACAAAACAGATGAACATAAGGGAAGTGAAGGAAAAATAAGATAAAAACAGAGGATACAAACCATAATACTCATAAAGACCAAGAACAAACTGGGGGTTGCTGGAGAGGAGGTGGGTGGGGGGATGGGCTAAATGGGGGATGGGCATTAAGGAGGGCACTTGTTGGGATGATCACCAAGTATTATCTGTAAGTGATGAATCACTGGGTTCCACTCCAGAAACCACTACTACACTGTATGTAAACCAACTTGAATTTAAATAAATTAAAACAAAACAGTTTGCATTAGGATTAGCTCAGAGTTTAGTTTATGGCTTACCCAAACCATAGCCATTTATTGCCACTGCTAGCATATATGGAAAACTAAAATATTACAAAGTAATTTTTCATCTTGGTATATGGTAAGTACTTAATAAAATTTCTTGAGTGAATGAATGAATGAATGAATGCAGAGCTGCCTTTTATGACTATGCAGGTTGTATCCTACCCGAGAGGCCCACCTGACGGGCGCAAATGGGAGCTGAAGTTCATTTTACCTGTGGTTGCCTAACCCAGTACTCTGGCAGATGGCTGCTTGCACTCTGGAAGAGGTATAGCCTCCTAACTGGTCTACCCATTTTTCCTAATTTGCTCAAAGGCGCTCTATGCACTAACTACAGCGTTGAAGGAATGTCTGAAGCCTAGACGAAAGGGGCAGGGACTATGAGGTCCAAACCCTGCTATGCAGCCTTTCTAAAGTTGCTGTGGCGATACACAGTGACAGATAGGGTTTCAGGTATGGTGCCTGGGAATGGTTGACGTCTCCTTCCTGTGCAGTATCCCTCCACTCCTCCTCTTCTACGAACTCATAAAGTTCCTAGAGTTCGTACTCCATCTCTCCTCTTCTACGGACTCATAAAGTTCTTAGAGTTCGTACTACAACATCTAATAAAAACTTTTTTTTCTCTCGAAGATTGTCAAGTGAATCTCTTACTATTATGTAATACCTTTAAGAGCACAGATGTAATATATCTCCTATCTTAACATATATAAGACATTCAACAAATATTTGTTTAATCATTTGGACAAACTAGATTGTAAGAGTCTCGGAAACAGGAAGGATGTCAGTCTCTTCAGTTTCTAGCACTGAGTGAGCACAGAATAAATGTTGTTAACTCTTTGAGGACGTATGTTGGACTGACCAAATCCAACATTGTTCCTGGACACTCTTGGGGACTGCAGCCTTCTTCCCTGGGCTGATGTATTGTGGAATGATTTTACTTAGTATGCTGTAGGTTTTCAAATAGGGTTCTGACACTTAATAACTTCTGTTGGATTCTCTGCCTTCTCTCTCCTCCCTTCTCCACCCTGTGCAATGGGAGGCTGATTCATGTGAACTGCACAAGGGAGTCTCCATGCCCTCTGGCGTCTGGTCGGGTTCAGTCAATGGGAGTCCTGGCGGGAGATTAGAAGGAGGAGATTGAGGTCTGGTTATTTATTCCTCTAGCTCCCTCCTTGACAGCTACTTCAAGGTTGTCTGTGTCCCTGAACATACGGTCTCAGGTTCTCAAGGTGGCGTTCTAACCACTATTCACTGCTTCTAAGTACCTGTGACTGCTCCCTCCCCTCACTCCAGGGAGCCCTGGAGTCTTGGTGGCTGTGCTATTGCCTCTGGCGGGGTATTGTGCTATTTCATGTAGTTTTCTTACATCCTACTCACATCTTTACAAATAGTTCCTTTATTATGCCTTTTTCAGATTAGCCTAGTGGGTCGGCTGCCTCATCTTGGCCCCAGTGCTTGACTAAGTAGCACCACAGTAAAGCATAAGTAAAAACTCTCAAGCATCTGGAGTCTCTGCCCTGCATCTTTGCCCCACTCTGCTGCTCTCTCTCCCAGCCCTCTGACTCGCCCTTCTGGCTCTTCTCCTTCTCAACCCCGTCTTTAGCCTTTACATCTTGGTTTACCGGCTTTTTTTCATGTTACCCTCACCTCTGAGGCCTGGTGCAAAATTAGCTGCTTCCCCTGAGTTCAGTCATGCTGGGGATAATTTCACTTTGCTTCCATGTGTTTCTGGAGGACATTTCCCAGAGTTCCCTGAGCCTGCCTCCTTCATGGGACCAGTCCCAGAAGATAGCTTTCCAACAAGTTCCAACTGCATTAAGAGTGACGAACTCACATGCCCCTTTTCTTATTTACAATAGAGACATTGTTGCAAGTGAGTTCTCCCTCTTCCGTTTATGAGAAAACCATTTTCTCCTCTATTGTATCAGCTGAAACTTTGATCTGCTCTCTGCCACTCAAGGTTGGTGTCTTGGCATACATATTTCATGAAGTTACTGGCCCTTAGACTAACATAGTAATAACTTTAACAGATGAATTCCTTAAGTTTGGGACCTTGGGTTATATAAAATTAAATGAGTTCCCTGATGTTGTCTGTTCTATAAATCCAAAGTTTTGTTGTATTTACATAAAATGAAGGTTCATTAAATTTTATCCTTTTTGTACTCTATCCCCAAAATGGTATTATAAATTTTCTTCTCCTGGAGTTCTTAATGATCCAAAATATATTCTTTAAAGAGATCTTCTAACAGTTTCCTGAAACAGAAATGCTGCCCCTACTGTAGATTGTCTTGAACTCTGTGCACGTAAAATAATAAACAGTAAATGTTGGGACATGGTGCATAAAAGTATGTATGTCTGTCCGTCTTCATGCCTGGGGAGAGGCCTTGCTCAGGAAATATTCTTGAGAAAGTAAAAGGCTGTTGAAACAGGGTTCATAGGCTCCTTAAATTCAGAAACAATTCAGAAACAATAATTCAGAAACAATAATAGCACTGAGACTTTATCTTAGTAGGGACAGAGAATAAAAATTGGACATTCTCCAGTGTAGCCTTCTGAAGGGAATGAATGGGGGAGTAATTGATAAGGACCTATCAATAAAGCGTACCATTTGTTTTGAGTTTGAGTATCAAACTCAAATTGTTTGACATTGAAGAGTGAATCTCTAAGAGACATGACGACAAAGAATCTGATGGAGATATCACTGAGGACTGTCATGAGTCACAGCTGCCCTCCAAGAGGTTGTATTGATTCAGAAAGTGTCCCCAGGTTCACTGGCCTGTGAGAGGAATATCCTTTCAAGAATAGGTCGCATAGGGGTATGTGGGAGGCTCAGTTGGTTAAGCATCCAATTTGATCTCAAGTCATGATCCCACAGTTCGTGAGTTTGAGCCCCACATCAGGCTCACTGCTGTCAGTACAGAGCCTGCTTCAGATCCTCTGTCTTCCTCTCTCTGCCCCTCCTTTGCTTGCGCATTGTCTGTCTGTCTGTCTGTCTCTCTCTCTCTCTCTCTCTCTCTCACACACACACACACACACAGACACACACACACACAAATAAAAAAACATTAAAAAAATGTAAAAAAAAAAAGGTCAAGTAAATTTCAGGCTACTGGTAAACTACCCCATCATCTAAAACACTCCAAGGCATAAAGAACGTCCCTAAAATGGCTCCTTGAAAGTTATCAGAGCTTGAAACTGTAGGAAAACATTTTAACCTCAGAGGCTTCTGAGCATTGTTTGGGAGAGGAAGGAAAACACCCAACTATCTGCCTCTCAATCTAAGAAAATGCATTACGATTTTATAAGGAGTAGTTGGGATTTATAAGGGTGAGTATTAGTTTGCTGGGTCTCATCATGACAGTTGGTTAGAGAGTTGAAAAACATGACAGCCCAGGGAACAGGCTGATAGTGACATTGCCAATGGCATGCTTGGATCAGGACTCAAGCATATGGCTGACTTTGGAATCTTTTTATTTTTTACTAAAACGAAGTAAGAGACAACATCTTACTAGCAGCTTTGTCCAGGTCTGTGAGACGGCCATTGCTAAACCCTATGACTTCCCATCTCTGCAGACCTGTGACCAGTCCCTCCACTTCCATGGAACTTGTCCTGACAAACCTCCTGCACACTCCCTGCTCCCATCGTGGGGACTCACCTTCAGCACTTATTTTCCTATCTTGTACATTTAGATAATTTGCAATTAGATTATAATCTCATGGAATGAGGGGCAGCATTCCTTAGTCTTTTTTAATTCTCCAACATCAAGCTCTGAATCTTCCTTAAAATAATAGATCCTCAATAAAATACCCTGATTGGCAGGCTTCTACAATAATGCTTAAAATAACACACTGGCTGTTAGGTTGATTCTGATATTACTATCATATTCTAGAATATTCCCAGCTAGTGAAGTCAAGGTATTTTGGCTATAAACATTGCTTCATTCTCTATTTGTCTCTTACTAATATTGTATCAGGTATTTGACCTTAGGGAGGCACCTGAAACGAATTGTACGTGTATTTAGTTTTTCAGGTGTTTTCCAAAATCTGCTATTTCACTTACATACATATTGAATTATTGAGGAAAGATGGATGCTTTTCTAGAATGACTTCCTCTACGAATGAGTATTGGATGAATAAATGCAGAAAGGAAAAAATGAATCATTGAACTGAGGGCCCCATATCCCTCCAATCCCTCTAATCTTTGGAACTGAGTCTCTCACACTCTAGGTGGAAGCTCATGCTGGACTTTCTTTCTTTCTTTCTTTCTTTCTTTCTTTCTTTCTTTCTTTCTTTCTCTCTTTCTCTCTTTCTCTCTTTCTCTCTTTTATCATCTAGGACAGGGAGTAAAAGAAATCATGTCAGGAGATCTAGCTCGGCATCAAGCTGATCCTTTGGTTAGTCATGATCTGGACTGGTGGCCCTATTTTCCAGTAACTCATACTTCTGTAATGAAGTCTTTGCTCAATGCTGTGCCCCAAACTGGATTTCCTTTCTTTGAACTTTAGGCATCTTTTGATGGGTGTCTGATTCCTGATGCTACGCTTCCTACTGCTGTGTTCGCTCATTTAAGGGGGTTAGGTTTAATCCTAAAGCCACTGAAAAGTTTTTAATTTAATTGTGTCAGCAATCCTTTAGTGAAAGCCCAATGCTGGGTAAATTCCAAGCTCCTCAGTGTGGCACAGAAGGATACCTAGAACCCAGCTAATGCCAGTCTTTTCTGCTTCTTTCCTTGATGCTCCTCACAAAGGGTCTATATCACTCCTAGAATTACCCATGATCCTTCACCTCTGGTTCCTTCTCCTTGGAACAGATTTCCCTCCCCTCTTTTCTTGCTTGACTCCTATTCAGTCTTTGGGTTTCACCTCAGATATCACTTCCTCTGCTCAACTCCTGGTAGTAAACCCTCCAGTATGGTCCCAAGGCACAACATATCTGCCGTATAAAACCCAATATCGACTGGATGCCTTACTAGATTTCTGTTTTCCTCATTTGATGCCAAGTTTCATGAGAGCTGAGACCACAACAGTTTTCTCTACCATTTTATCCCCAATGAACAATATTCTTTTAAATGAGAATGAATATATGAAGGGATGGATGGATATCAGTCTCTCTTACTTAGATCTCCTCTGATTGTATTTTGGATTCCTGAGATAGTATAGAATCCAGCCGTGATCCAAAATGAGGGAACCTATGTAGCTTTCTTTGTAGGCTTTTGGAAGGAATGGTCTCTCTCTCTCTCTCTCTCTCTCTCTCTCTCTCTCTCTCTCTCTCTCACACACACACACACACACACACACACACACACACACACACACACACATGAGAGAGAAAGAGAGAGTCCATTGCTTCCAAAAGGTCTGTGTTTCACACACACAGAATGAGAGAGAGAGAGGGATGGAGGGAGTGAGAGAGAGAAGTTGGTAGGGGTGGGTGTCAAGAACTTAAGGAAAAGTTTGTCTTAATAGAAAATACATTTTCTATAAATATTCTTGGTAAAATGAATTATTACTAAACTAAATGCAGTTATTTAAAATCAAAGGTCACTTGACAGATTCATGTAGTGTGGTGATTCCCTCCTAAGCCCAGGTGCCATCTTATTTGCCCGTTTTCTCAACGTGTGAAAAGCATTTAGAACACTCGCAGCTTGCCAAATGACAGGATTCACTTGGTTTGGGAAAAATGTTCGGATCTCTAAGTTGCAGAGCCGTGTTTCTTTAATGAAACAAACAAACAAACAAAATCTACTCCTTTCATTTGCAAATTGGGAACTTTGCAAAACGGATTTTCATGAGGGGCTTATCCATGACTTAAAAAAAGCTTGTTGATGGAGGCGGGAAGGTTGAAGATGAAGAGGATGTGAGGAGCAAGCAGGGACCCACTAGCCTCTTTGGGTCTCCTGACAACGTCACAGAGCAGAAGCTCGGATGGGCCAAACCAGGCATTCTCCCCAAATCCTCACTTCCCTCTGGAACACAAAGTTCTTGAAAACAGTGTGTTGTCACATCTGGGGTATTCACAGTGTGTCGGGGCCTGGTCTTTGTAGAGAAGGGAGTGGGTTCTAAAAGGAAAGGGAATTAGGAGTTTGCTTTCTTGGCTGGTTGGACAGCATGCTTCCATTTCAGAGGACTGCCCTGTAACCCGTGCAGAGCAACACTGTTGGCAATCGTATAGCCTTCAACAGATGCGACTCTGAATATGGCTGTCCTCTCAGCTTTCAAGAGAACAGGTTTCTAAAACCCACCTACCTGTCCTTCCTCAGCTGGTGTATACAGTACACATAAGCTGTTGAGAGAAAAACAGAATATCCTGAAGGGAAAATAAATTGATGTTTTGTTCTTTGGGATATTATACGACTCTCACATCCAGAATGTTAGAAACATCATGTTTCCCAAACACTTCTCACTGTGAAATATATCCCTTGGCCACGCCGAGGCCCTTCAAGCGCTGGTTTTCCTTTTTTGACTTGTCATTCTCATCTGCCATTATATGAGGTGTGAACTTGGGGACTTGGCTGAGACATGGGGGTACAGGCAGCTCTTAAGTCGTCAGATTGGCTGAAAGCCAGTTCCTTTCCCTTCCTCCACTGCTGCTCCGAACTTAACTGCAGGCTGCCATCCCCTAGGGCTAAAAGGGGGAGCTGTCTCCATCCAGCACCTTGACTCTGGGACCCTTTTGCTTTACCATCTGGAACCTTTCCCTACTCAGGCCACACTGTTTGCTCCTGCAAGTGATTCTAGTTCAAAAATGTGAGGGAAAGTCAGCATTCTGTGTACATACAATTGAGGTGAGTTGAATATAGTGTCTCATGTCACCTGACACTTGTAGTTTGGGCTTCAGGTATCACACTTGTCCCTTTCGTTTTCAGTCCTTTTGATCTTTAGCCGCTTCTCTCAGTTTCTGGCCCTGCAGGGGAAGATCAGGTCAGTTAGTCTACTTTCTCTCTCTCTCTATTCTGAGGCTGCCTTTAATCCCATTTTAGCTTCTGGAGGAGTAACGTCATTTCGTATTGGGTACTACAAATTGTGGGAGTTCCTGAGACACCCTGTCTTCCGACACCAGGTGCGAGTTCAGGGATAAGCAAGACCACCCTTAGGTTCAGTAGTTTGCAAGAAGGGTTAAGAGCTCTTGGTTTTGGTCCCACAAGCCCTCTTTGAAGTGACCTAGCAAAATGTTTAAAAAAATTTTTTGGGGGGGGCGCCTGGGTGGCTCAGTCGGTTGAGCGTCCAACTTCGGCTCAGGTCATGATCTCACAGCATGTGAGTTCGAGCCCTGCATCGGGCTCTGTGCTGACAGCTCAGAGCCTGGATGGAGCCTGCTTCAGATTCTGTGTCTTCCTCTCTCTCTGCTCCTAACCCACTCACATTCTGTCTCTGTCTCTCTCAAAAATAAATTAAAAAAAAATTTAAAAAATTTTTAATAAAAATTTTTATTAATGTTTATTTTTTGAGAGAGAGAGAGAAAACACCAGCGAGCACGAATGGGGGAGGGGAAAAAAGAGAAGAAGACAGAATCAGAAGTAGGCGCCAGGTTCTGTGCTGTCAGCACAGAGCCTGACACAGGGCTCCAACTCCTGAAGCTCCAGATCATGACCCGAGCCAAAGTCGGAAGCTTAACCGACTGAGCCACCCAGGCATCCCAATTTTTTAAATTCAACAAAGTCTTGGCTCTATCCTTCTGAGGTGTATTGCCAAAATCAAGCAAAAAGTCCACTTGAGACAGATGTGAACAGATCCTGGCTTCGTGATTCAGATATGTAGCTAGTGACACTGTCATTGTGAGTCAGAACACAGGGCCTGGAGTCCCCCTTCTAAAGTTTGTAGGTTGCCTTTGTCCTCAGATCTTTACACTCTGTCCTGCAAAGGCAGAGATGCCTATATGATGTTCTGCCAACCACAAACTCGTCTCACCAGTAGAAAGCCATTTCTCGTGCTAATTATGAAACCCTTCAGTGATGGCAAAGCCTTCAGGAGAGTTGAGACTGGTTAACTCCCCAGGAGTGTAGACTCTTGATTATTCTTTCAGATGCTAACTAAACACTCTGTAGTGAGTATCCTAATGGAAATATATCAAACGTTGATTAATCGCCCCTGGGATATACATGAAAACTAACCCGTGACTGTAATATTACTATCTATGCTGAAATATTTTAAGGTACTCTTTAGACCATATAAAAGGCCCTTCTAGAAAAGGTGTTGATTCAACACTGATTTCAAAGGTTCACCTGGATTCGTTGAATTTTCTTTTTTAAAAAACCTGCTGCTTTTGTCAAAAGACCCTTTGGCTCCTCATATCTGCTTTCTCTCACCACGGCTTTGCTGGTCCAATCTAGGCCTCTCTTACACAGGACCTGGGAGGTATGTACAGGTGGGAAAGCAATACTGATTCTGGCAAATTTGACTGGTGGGTAATCCTTAATGCACTTAAAGCATCACACACGTATAGCTTCTCTATTCACTCAGCAAATATTTATAAGAGCCTACTCCTTGTCATTCTATGTGTGTGTGTGTGTGTGTGTGTGTGTGTGTGTGTGTGTGTGTGTGTGTGTGTGTGTTTTAAGGACAGTGGTTCTCAAAGAGTGGTCCATCCATCCCTGGTGGTCTTTGAGACATGTTTAGAGGATCTGCAATACCAAAATTATTTTTATTTATTAATTTTAATGTTTTTAATGTTTACTTATTTTTGAGAGACAGAGTACAAGCCGGGGAGGGGCAGAGAGAGAGGGAGACGCAGAATCCCAGGCAGGCTCTATCAGCACAGAGCCTGATGCGGGGTTCAAACCCATAAACTATGAGGTCATGACCTGAGCTAAAGTCTGATGCTCAACTGAGTGAGCCACCCAGGTGCCTACAAATTACTTTTATAATAAGTCTAAGATATTATTTGCTTCTTGCAAAGTATTGACATTCGCCATGGTGGTAAGGAAGGAATGGTGTATAAAAGGTCTAGCACCTTAACAATAACCAAGGCAGTGGCCCCAAATTGAGAAAGTCCTTGTAGTCTTCAGAGTTAAAAAGGAAAATACAAGCCAGTTTCTTTTAAAAATGTCTTTAACGAAGGAATATGATTTATTAATTTTACTAAATCTTGACCCTTCAGTAAACATCTTTTTTAACTTTTTTTAATGTTTATTTTTGAGAGAGACAGAGAGAGCAAGGGAGCATGAGCAGGGGAGGGGCAGAGAGAGAGAGGGAGACACAGAGTCCGAAGCAGGCTCCAGACTCTGAGCGGTCGGCACAGAGCCCGGCCCAGGGCTCAAACCCATGAATCACGAGATTGTGACCTGAGCTGAAGTCAGATGCTTAACAGACTGAGCCACCCAGGAGCCCCAAACATCTTTTTTTTTAAGTTTATTTATTTTGAGAGAGAGAGAGAGAGGGAGGGAAAATGCCCATGTGAGTGGGGGAGGGACTGAGAGAGAGGGAGAGAGAGAGAGAATCCCAAGTAGGCTCCACACTGTCAGTGCAGAGCCTGACGTGGGGCTCCAACTCACAAACCGTGAGATCATGACCTGAGCCGAAACCAAGAGTCAGATGCTTAACTGACCGAGCCACCCAGGCACCCCAGTATACATCTTTTTAATGTTTTGTCTAACAAAATGGGAAATATTCATAAAGCTTCTCTGCTTTCTACCGAGGCTATCTTGAGTTAAGTTCTGAGCTAAACTATTATTGGCCTTTTGCCTACAGTCCTGTGTTTCCCTGAAAGAACCACTGACACACCAACTGTCCTTCAGATTTGTGTCTTTCACAGATATTTCCTCCAAAATGCCAATTCAAAACAAAAACAGAAACAAACTACAGTATTTGTTTCCAAGGAGAAAATTTAAAATCTCAGGTGAAAATTTAAATTTTTGAAAACTTGTATCTACCCTTTATGAGCTTGAGACCTTCCCAGTTCTTAGAGATTTTTTCTGATGAGCCCAATGGTGATATTAACAAATGTAACTTTTTGATGCTGTATCGTGAAATGTGTGAATATTTGGAAGATCATCATTACTCAGTAAGTCAATATATTCTAAACTATCAATGAATGATGTCATAAAACCTTATGTGGTAAAGGCACTATTCACTGTGTGAGATAAACCAATGTATTTTTTTAATGTTTATTTATTTTTGAGAGAGAGAGAGAGAGACAGCACTTGTCCTGTGTGCGAGTGAGTGGGCGAGGTGCAGAGAGAGAGAGAGGGAGAGAGAGAGAGACAGAGACAAGGATCTGAAGTGGCTGACATCAGAGAGCCCGATGTGGGGCTCGAACCGTGAGATCATGGCCTGCGCTGAAGTTGGACTCTTAACCAACTGAGCCACCTTAGAACCCCTAAACCAAGATATTTTAATATAATAGAGTAAAATTGTTTACTTAGATGATTTAAGATTCCACATTGTAACTAAGCTGAAAAAAATCCTTCATTTTACTGAGTTTTTGTGTAGTTTCAAAAAAAAATCATATCCACAATTATCTGAAGGGCTATTAAAAATACTCATTTCCTCAAGTATATATCTGTGTGAAGTCAAAGATTTTTCATATACTTCATCCAGAACAACATAGCTCAACAGATTGAATATGGGCACATAGATGAGGATCCACCTGTTTCGATTAAGCAGATATTAAAGACATTTATAAAAAGGTAAAGAACATGGCATGGCCACTCTTCTCACAAATTATCATTTCTTTAGGGCACAGAATTATTTTCATAAAAATATGTCATTGAAAAATAATGGGTTTATCATAATTCATTTTAAATAAATAAATATATTTAAAATTTTTGTTTTAGCTACTAATATAGTAAATAGTAACAATTGTAACCCATATAAACAAAACTCTCTGGGGCCCAGATAATTTTTAGGCATCTACAGGTGTCCTGAGACCAAAATTTTGACAACGCGGTTTTCAGAAACTGCGTTTAGCAGTGCATTGCCACCCAGCTCTTAAGAGGAGAGAATGGCTCGGTTTCTTACAGGTTGACTGTGATTTCCTAGCTGGAGCCTCAATGTGTTCTGAAGAGAAATAGCAGACAAGAGTGACTAGAATATGGGGTTCCTGGCTGGCTCAGTTGGTAGAACGTGTTGAGTCTTGATCGCAGGGTCATGCATTCAAGCTCCGTATTGGGCGTGGAAACTGCTTAAAAAAAAAGTGACTGGAATCTCCCACAGAAGAGATTTGGAAGATTTGTTTTTTTTACTTATTGTTTTTTTACCGTTACATAGCAATCTTTTTTGGAAGAATTTCATTGTTTACTTACAAAATGATTTCTTCCAAACTATATACACATTTTGACCCCATTGAAAGTCACCTTTAACCAGTATGGATGTTTCTGTACTTTTTTCTACTCCTGAACACAAGACCCATCAAGCTTTGCCTCTCTCGTGACTATTTCTCCCAACACATTTATTTCACCTTTTTATTTTGCTTTTTATTTTCATTCATAATATTAATTAACATTACTGATGTATTTGATAAATTTCTGTGTTGACCATTCCTCATTGTCTCTTAGGGTTCCAATTTCTTCTTGATGGATGAGTTAAATCCTTTCCTAACTTTTTCAGACAGGTTTGACTATGGATAATAAACTCTCTTAGTCTTTGTATGCTTCCCAAGTAAAGGATAATTTAGTATGTATTTTATTTTCACAATTAGTTATTACTTTATATCTCTATTTTTGCTGATAAGAAATGTAATTAGTATTTCCTTTAGACACTCTGCTTTCTTTTGCATCTGAACGTAGGCAATCCAGGCACAATAGCAGGGTTTAGAGAAAAGTCATATTTGGGGCAAGTGATCCTTCCAAATTTCACTGTATAAGCAAATGTCAACTTTACTTCTAATTCAGGCTTATGTCCCTGAGCCTCTCACCATTCCCCACCCATAAGAGATAGTCAATACAATTGTTGTTGTTGTTGTTGTTTTGCTTTGTTTTTAGTTAAGTGTGAGTGAGTGAATGACAAGTGTGTTGGCAATTAGTATAAAATTCAAACCTATTGATAGTGGAGATATTGCTGAAGAACATTAATCTGGGAGAATTCTAGACTCCAAAGTTTCATGGATCACAGAAATAAATTGGGAAGTCAGCTTGGTGGTTAGCGTTGGTAGAAACCTCATATCCTCATGTTTCCTCTTACAAGGGCTCAGACATTCATGCTAAATTTTGCAGGCTGGGCTGAAGTAGGCTTCTGATCCAGGGTGGTCAGAAATGGTGTGGTTTTAGGTGCCACTATATATCATGCCGACGAGTCAAGTTGTCAGGAATATTTCAGGACTTAGGGTCAAGGCTTGAGTTAAAGGCCACAAGTCTGGAAGAACAGATTAGAATCCCATCACTCAGTGAAACACAAGTTGATGTGAGAGCAACAGGTCTAGGTCTTTTAGAGAAAAGGGTCTTAACCAAAATAAGGGTGCACGATGCGGGTACTAGTCGCTTGGTCCAATGACAATGTCAGATCAGATATGTTGGCGAATTTACTGTGGTATCATGACAATATACTCTGCAAACTGCATTTACATTTAGAAAAAAAGTGTTCTTAATATCACTTTGCTAAAATCAACATGTGTGTAGGTGGTCAACACCAGATGTTAGCAAAATCCTATTATCTGATTCTGCTTGTTAGAATCACACCCTAATTCTGGTATCTTGCTCTGGGTACTTTGTAGGGAATATTGTATGTATTGCCATGCTTTTTAAAATATCTTTTAACCACTGGGGATATGTAGGCTTTTGTATTCACTGCTTAAATCACACACACACACACACACACACACACACACACACACTCACATAAGTACTTAAAGAGGGGTCTAGGGAGATGTCACAAGTGGAGACTCAAAGCAAATTCTTTGAGGTCAATGAACTAAGATGTCTGCAAGAAAGGAAAAAAAAAGTTTATAAAATTTATTTTTTTTTTAATTTTTTTTTTCAACGTTTATTTATTTTTGGGACAGAGAGAGACAGAGCATGAACGGGGGAGGGGCAGAGAGAGAGGGAGACACAGAATCAGAAACAGGCTCCAGGCTCTGAGCCATCAGCCCAGAGCCCGACGCGGGGCTCGAACTCACGGACCGCGAGATCGTGACCTGGCTGAAGTCAGACGCTTAACCAACTGCGCCACCCAGGCGCCCCAAGTTTATAAAATTTAAACCATTTAAAAGAACACCGCTTTCCTTTCCTCAGTCCATGCAACTGCCTAAAAGCCAAGTCATCTTGAATTCCATCTTCTCGGGTGGGTTGCTGTGGATGATTGAATCCTACTACACTCCTCATCAGAATTCTTCATCTCTAAGCTTTTCCTTATAGTCAAGACACTTGTCCTCACCCCGCCGATGTGGACAGGGGGTGTCATTCTTTTGTAGCATTTGTGTTTGTGATTGTCTTTGACCCTACTCTTCTCTGAGTCGTAAAGTCAAACACCGTTTCCTGGCTTTGGTGCAGTCTGGAGGTGGCAGTCTACATTTGCTTTCAGATTCCTCACCGGGCAAACCTCGGTTTTTCTTCGAAGCTGGCCAAACCCGCCCCCATCTTACACCTGCTTCCAGCTGCCACCTTTCATGAGCCTGCTGTGTTAAAACACATTACAATAGCAGGTGCTGACAATTTTACATAGTCCTGAAAGCCAGGGAAGCTGGCTCGGAAGAAGGTTTACCTGTGA
Source organism: Prionailurus viverrinus (assembly GCF_022837055.1). NCBI lineage: Eukaryota > Metazoa > Chordata > Mammalia > Carnivora > Felidae > Prionailurus > Prionailurus viverrinus. Next base: position 10,277,296 of record NC_062565.1, on the reverse strand, counting down.
AAATCTTGCTGAAGGAAAGGGGAAAGAATTCAGCTCTTTATTAGCAGTTTTGAGTTCTCTTGCCTTGAGGAGCTGAGAAAGCCTGCCTCCCTGAGACTGAAACAGAGAATCAGGTGCTGTGTTCTAAGTGGTTGGTAGTGGGATTGAAATTTATAGGCAAAACTCAAATGTGCAGAAAGGTGGCCATATTTCTCCAAACCTGGAAACCGTTTTCTCCAAAACTTCTAAGTCAGTTTAAAATCCCAATCAGGGAATTTTCCTCTCTCACATATTTTCCTCTCCTCTTCTTCCGGGATAGCGTGTGGATAGGGCATTGGAAGTCCCATGGCAACAAGGAGGAAGTATCTCCTTTGCAGATTGTGTCCTCGTGTGCTTATTGGCCTCTGCCTAGACACCTCCTCTCTCTGAGGCTGTGTTTCACAGGCTCTGGCTCCTACGGGTCCCCGGCTGATGGAGTGCATTGTTGTTCCCACCCAATGCACCATGACTGCTCTGGGCTCGTGGGCCACCTGCTAACCAGGTAGGTGCCCTTCTCAGTTCTCATGTACTCTTTGAAGCTCAATGATATTATCCATCTGGCTTCTGGATTTGAATTGAACATCCTGCACCCTCTGTTATGAGCTACTTCTGCCCCTTGGTGCAGCAAATGTCTGGTGAGAATCATCTTCAAATTCTTAGCTAATTCTCTAACCATCTGGGGCAGCTGGGTGGAGAGGGCAGTAGGATTTTCTCCAAATCTTGTTCTTGCCTTGCTGGTATCATAGGAGACCTAGGAAAAGTATGTAGGTGGCTTTTTCAGGCCCGCTTTGCCCATACCTACCTTCCAATCAACATCTAGGCTGCTTGCTCAAGGCTAGGTGAGGCTGCTGGTAGAGGTGAGGGCTAACTGTGCTCTGCCCACTTACCAGCAAGATCTCTTTGACCTACTTTGTTTGGCTCGATGGGAATTGGGAGGGGCAGACTTTGAGCACAAGAGGAGTAAGAGTTCCTGGAACTTTCTCAAACAGAAAGTTCCATATCCATGCATACATCATAACTATTGTATTTTCTGAATCCTCTAGACCAACATCCACCTTAAATTCAAGAATTTTACATTCCTAATATCTCTTAGTGGTTTGCTTTAACTTTAAATACTTAATTTTCCATTCTAATGCATTTCAGTTATCAATGATTTGGTCATGTACCATTTTTTAAAGACAATGAAAATATTTTAAGGCCCTGTATGTGTGATCTAGAAGGAAAATTAATTTCTGATAAACTTGGCCACTTGTATTAAGCCATTTTTCACATGATTGGTTATATAAAATAATTCATCTCAGTGGTAATGTAACAAGAAAGATGTGGTGCAAATAACTAAAGTAGAAAGATGAGGAGATGTAGAATTTTTAGAAGCTGAACATCTGCTTGGTGTCCCCCAAACCTGCAAAACATAGAGTTTCATATTTGGACTCTTGTCCCTCTTGCTGGGTACCCCAGCAAGCTGTAAAGACAATGGTCTCTTTCGACTTGATAAGGTTGGCCTCAGATCCTGACCGTGTTCAGGAAGGATGTACAGTGAATTGGGGAGAAATGAAGCATATACCGAGAGAGCTGTCTTCAGTAACCATAAATTACTTTATATATGTGCATGCATATGGTAACTTTTATTTGGTAATAAGGTACTATTATTTCTTTCCTTGCCGGATGATAGAAAATACAGGAAATGCATTTGAAGGTGTGAATATTTGTAATTGTGAATCTAAGGGTGCATTTCTTCTTCTGCGTTAAGGACCGCCGTGTTCATTGCAATTAGGAAAGTGACCACCAGGTGAGAACCAAGTCAGAACTAGACTTGGGATTTGTATAAGTTGTGATTATAAGGAGCAGCATATAGTTTATAAAACATTATTGCTTCGTGATTCTCAAAGGAAGAGTTATATTCCTCCTAATGTCTAGTGGACCCAGCTGTTAAGGTACTTTCACAAAGTAAATCAACGAGGAAATAAAGCTGGGATTTACATAATAGTTTTTTCTCTTTCTTTCTTTCTTTCTTTCTTTCTTTCTTTCTTTCTTTCTTTTTCTTTCTTTTCTTCTTCTTCTTCTTCTTCTTCTTCTTCTTCTTCTTCTTCTAGTTAATCAACTCCCTAGTGATAGGTCTTCAGGTACATTTATAAACATCCTTTTATTTAATATTTTATTTATTTATTTATTCATTCATTCATTCATTTATTTATTTATTTATTTATTTATTTATATCTATATATCTATATATCTATATATATATATATAGAGAGAGAGAGACAGAGATCATGAGTGGGGGAGAGGGGCAGAGAGGAAGAAAGAGAGAATCCCAAGCAGGCTCCATGCTGTCAGCATGGAGCCAGACATGGGGCTGTATCTCACAACCCTGGGATCATGACCTGAGCCGAAATCAAGCGTTGGACACTCAACCAACTGAGCCACCCATGTGTCCCTATTTAATATTTTCAAAAGGCTGAAATAGTGTCACCTGTGTAAGACTCTGTTAGTTGTCAGTGTAGATTCATTTGCTTTAATTTTTTCACTAGTACCTTTTCAAACCTGTAAGGGAGTAAAGAGAATAGTAATGGGCAACTCATGAGATAAATTTAATAATTAATTGCATCCCTTTTTTACTATATTTGCTTTATACATTTTTTTGCTGAAATATCTAAAATAAATTATAGGCTTTATGGTATTTAACCCCGAGAATGCCCTAGAAGGCCTTCTCCAAAAATGAAGACATCTTCCTAATTAACCACCCACTTAACCATTACACGATCACGCCAACATCCTTAATATTAACTAATATCCTATTCCTACTCAGATTTGCTCCATTAGCCTTTAGATACCTTTTAATGTTGGTGTGTTCAAAGTAGGATCCGGTAAGGTTCACCCATCACACTTGGTTGTTATCTCTTAGTAGCTTTTCACAAGGAGTCGGTGCACCTTTCCTTTGCCCTTTCCTCGTGTACCATGTACCTGTTGAGTAGAGCTGGCTGGTTTTCCCGCAGAAAGTTCCACCAGCTGGATTTCTCAGAGTGCTTCCTTGTTCAACTTGTTCCTCTCACAGCTGTTCCTGTTCAGAGAAAATTAGATCTACAATTTCAATTAGGCTCACATCACTCATTTTTAGACTCTTTCAGGGGTGAGACACAGGAAGTATGTCCAGGTGACCCACCCTTAGTGATACTGATGTCGGTTACTATGTGTTGGGTACTATGTTGGTTACGAGCCTCACTTACTTCTAAACTAAAAGACTATGTATGTTATTGTGAAATATCTTTTATGCTTCATAATTAATTTGAATTAATTCTGGACTCTAACTTGGACATGGGTACTCATCGAGTTTCTTGGATTCCAGAGAATAGTGAATGTAGGTATTTAACCAATACGAAAAGATACGAGATGCTTGGGGGAGTGCAGTCAGTATATCTTGAAATTAAACTGAATTTGCTATCATTTGCTAATGAGACGTTGATTAAAGAAGAAACAGCCACATCAAGACTGCTCCCTTTTGATTCATTCTTTTCCCCTCAGTGACCTTCTATTTCTTTCTGTCTCACTGTATTCCCTGGGAACCTGTGTGTGCCCAGCAACACTTTGGAGATTGTAGGAGCAAATTCAAAGGTTAAAGGTTTTCCTCCTCTTCCTTACTTTCCAACACACATAGACACACACATATACACGTAGAGACAAAGAGAATGGAGAAATAAATGTCACTCCTTTACTCATTTTATGACACATTTTTCACATAACACTGATTATTAGGCTGAGTATCTCTATCCATGAGTATATCATTGTGCACGTGTGTGTGTGTTTGTGTGTGTGTGTGTGTGTGTGTGTATGTGTGTGTTTTCAAAAGCAAATTTGAATATAAGGTGAGCCTCGCAACTGACTGCATTTTAGAATCGCAGGCATTTGTGAGTAAGCCTGCACGAAGCTGATGGAGATGTTATAAAGAAAAGTCTCTTCTATATTGTGTATGCTCACATTCTCCTCTACACAGTGGTCTAGATCTGTTAATAATTTTTAAAGTAGCTTTGTTTTCACTGAGAGTAGCACTTTTAAAGCTCTTTGGTGGAGGGACATGTGGCCTGGCTTCACTGATCTGCAAACAACACCCCCTCTGAGGACTATTATCATCCAGACGGTTTTCTTACTGAGCAGTTATGAAGGTTTATGACCAAGTTATAAACAGGAGAAGGGAGCTTATGTTAATGAGGTCAACACTGTTTCTGTTATGTCTTTGACTTATTAAACAGCCCCCCAAAGGGAATACCTTTTCCAAATGGGCTAAAGAGAGAAACTTTTGCCAGCTGAAGACTTGCACCGCGAGTATGCTTAATGATGTACAGCTGGACCTAAATCCACGTGGAGCCATTCAGTGCTGCCCTATCCCCCGGCAGCTGTAACGTTAGTATTTACCTATGTATTTGTCTACATGGTCACTTCGACAATTATTTCTTTGTCTCAGTCCACTCGGGCCGCCGTAACAAAATACCATGGGCTGGGGGACTTAAACCACAGGAATTTATTTTCTCACAGTTGTGGGGGCTGGGAAGTCCAACATCAAGGTGCAGGCAGCTTGATTTCCGGTGAGAGCTCTCTTCCTGGTTTGCAGGTGACTGCCCTTCTCACTGGGTACCTCCATGGCCTAGAGAGAGAGAGAGCAAGCAAGCTCTCTGGTGTGTCCACTTCTAGAAGAGCGCCAATCCCATCATGAGGGCCCCACTCTCATGACCTCCTCTAACCCTAATTAGGTCCCAGAGACCCCACCTCCAAATGCCCTCCTGCTGGAGGTGAGGGCTTCCACATATGAATTTGCGGGGAGGGGAACACTCAGCCTGGTAACAGTCTCCACATGGAGAGTGAGTGCATGAAGGAAAAAATTATATCTATTTTGTTAGATCATTTGGTTTACAAATCAGCCTCTGAAGATTTAGGTTGTTTGTGCTTTATTCCCCAGCTGCTGGGTTTGGTGTCAGAGGAATTGTTTCTGTTATGGTCTGGTGATAATACTTGCTCGGATGAGAGTGTACATATCACCACTGAGTCCAAATAAAGGCAGGCATCACAGAAAAGTTCACATACCGTGTGAAAGGCGGGTGGTCGATATAGCTCATTCTAGCACAATGGGTAAGGGTGTACCGGTTACAGTTTCATAGTCAATGTTTCAATGTTTTATCAATTTGCAATTATAGTTTTAGCCCCAGATTTGTATAGCCTTTGATAAGGAAGTCACCAGCTTGTGGTGGGGTGGGGTGGGTAACCAGACAGCTGCTCATGCATACCAATGAGGGTTTTGTCGATGCAAATTTGGAGAGCCCTTTTAAAAATTTAGCCCTAAGTGTCTACTTTGAGCTTCGGTGTGATATGTGATACGAGACCACTTAACCAGCAAGTTTACCTCTAATTTTAGCTTCACCTGAATTAAAAAGCTGGCGTGATATTGCATACCGCTACAGACATTAGCAACTTGAAAGTGCAGAAAGAGAGAGCCTGAAATTAGCTGCAGTCCAAGGGAAGAATCACCGCAAAGTCACTGATGGTTTTGTGTTGTTTTCGAAATTTCAGGAAATCTCTGATGAATATTAGGGTAAAAGAGATAATTTGCTTCTTCATAGGAACACATTTTTAATGCCATTGATTTCCTGCTTTGGCAGCTTAAGACAATCAGCCCACACACAAAGGAAGCCAAACAAAACAAAACAGGCTGTTTGGGGAATGGATTCTCTAACAAATCCCTCTCAAATGAGCCCGGGTCCCCAGTGAAAAAGGATGCTTTCCAGCTCCTGCTTACTCCTCCAGTGTCCCACCACTGGGCCACTGACATGTTCTATCGAGCGAGACGGCTGAACAATCACGGTACCATTTTGTTCTGGACATGGGGCCAGCCCAGGCGTGTAAGTTTGTTCTCTGTGTGAGAGGAAAGAGAATGGCAGCTACCCATATCCTCTCTTAGATAATCCAAGTGGCCACTCTACATACCAGCTTAGCATTACTGCATCTCTGACTTTATCTGCAGTGACAAGAATGTTCACACCCAAGTGCCAATCACATGAATTGAGACTACCTGTTCCCATTGACTGTCGCTGATGCAGGAGGATAGTAGATTGAAAAGGGGATGGTTACACTTAGGATAATAGTCACAAAGCAACAACATAAAAAAGTAGCCAATGAGTGAGGCCTACCTATGCAGGAATTTATGGTATCAGTCAATTACTCCAACAAATATTTATTTTGTGCTGGGAGGTATTATAAGATTTAAAGTATTATAAGATTTAAAGTTAAGATGTTGTCTTGACGTTAGAGGGATTGGCAGAGAGGAAGATCGATACACAGATGAGTAAAAGTATTATGCACACTGTCGTAGGAGTTTGTCTCATTAACCACAGGGGATTCTTAGGAGTGAGCCACGTCTTTTACTGGGGAGGTCAGGAAAGGCTTAAAAAAAGGCAGAGGAAAAATGTTGGGGGGGGAAAATCACAAAAAATAGTGCAAGGCAGTATAGAGCAAATAAAATGAGGGAACCAAACATCTACCTAATAGGAGCTTAGAGAAGGGAAAATTAACTTGTTTAGAGTGGAAAGGAAAGATAAGGTAAGAAAGGGAGTTGAATAATATTTGTTGTGTCCTTTGAAGGTGCTGGGGTTGTAATACCTGAACTCTGCTAACATTGCCTTACCCCCTCCCCCTGCTTGTGCATGGAATCTTTGGGGGCCAGGCCTGGGGGCCCTATGGTACTTGGGGCAACAGAAAGGCATAATTTTCTTAGTGTATCTGGAGATGGGAAGATAGGGCTAAATCAGCCCAAACGGGCTTGCAATTGCCATTTTGTTTCCATTTTACACAGTATTTTGTTGCTGTTTTTTTTAACTATAACCTACTGGAATAGAAATACATAGAGAGCTACCTGCTTCTCCACAATAAAAGAGCTCCCTATGAAACAGCAAGAGGTAAAAAGATATGACAGGCAGCACTATGGTACTAGAGAAGAAGAAACTTCCTAGAGAAGAAGTTTATTCCCTTTAAATGTAAATTCAGGGAGGAAATCTCAATTTACACAGGAAATAGATTCTATAGCTCTTAGACTGTCCCCAAGAAATGTTTGAGTAAATATCTTGGGATTCCTGAAAGAATGACTTCCCTTCTGAGTGGCTGGTGGCATATTCTTACCACTGTGTAAAGAACAGATTCCTGGGGTCACCTGAGTGGCTCAGTCGGTTAAGCGTCCGACTTCGGCTCAGGTCATAATCTCATGGTTCGTGGGTTCGGGCCCCGCGTTGGGCTCTGTGCTGACACCTCGGAGCCTGAAGCCTACCTCGGATTCTGTGTCACCCTTGCTCTCTGCTCCTCCCTCACTCATGCTCTGTCTCTCAAAAATAAATAAAAACATTTACCAAAATTTTTAAAAAGACTGGATTATTGCTTGGGCAGAGTGTGATCTTAGTGATTACTGATGCACTAGTTTTTAGTTTGACATGAGAGAAGGGGTAGGCTGGTCATATTTCTTTAAAGATGTCTATTTCCAATCGAGGACATTCTTCATGCTTTGGCAACCAGCAACCCACATGTGCAAGCCCCAAAAAGTAATGTCTGAATGTGGGTGTGTGTCTCTTCTGGATGTGTGTGGCTTTCTGTGGACACAAAAAAACAAAAAAACAAAGAGCTATAAATGGTTTGATGGAGTAAAAAGATGCCTAAATTGGCGTATGGCTTAGTTACATTTTTATCAATTCTTCCTTTTCAATCTTAGCGTAATTCTTTCATAAGGCAACAATGCGAGCTTTGTGGGAAATTTTGTTGTGTGATGGAAAGACCCCAGAATTATAAAGATTGGAACCCTGGTTCCTTAGCTGTGCCTTGAGACCCCAGATGAGTCCCTACATTTTGAGGAACATTGTTTTCTTCCTTTTTAAATGGAGTCACTTAAATTAGTGATCTATACAAATCCTTCACATTCAATATTCTAGGATTCTAGAGTCTATGAATAAACCAGAGTGATCTTCGTTTCAGAAATCTATTGATAGGAACATTCGTGTCACTTGCTTCCTACAGTGCCTAGTTCAAGCCGACCACCAGAACACAGATCTCTGTCATGTCGCTGGGAGACTGACACTCGGTGTGGCAGCATTGCCTGGATTTTGAACCTGAGGAGAGGATTTATGTAAGGTCGTCTCGGTCACATGTAACAAAATCTGTTCCAGGAGAAAGCCAGCTTTTTCTGGAAGCTTCTAGCTACCTAGGAGGAGTTTCGGCACCACTAACATTTCTACTGTCTGAATCTGCCTTCTGATGGCAGAAACATTAACAGGCAGTTATCACTCCCTGATAAGTTGGGGTCGCTTTGTTGTGTGTTGGTAGGGAGCTAAGGCTGTCAGGTTGAATTAGGACCTTTTATTTGGAGTCCTGTGGGGAGCTAGTTTATAAGATTCTTCCATTCATACTGTTATGCCCAGAATTCGTGATCCCCAAAGACCACCAGGGAGCCGAGTCCGATGCAAAAGCAAAGAGCCTTTATTCGAGCTAGCTCGAGCTCAATCCCCTACCTGCACCGACGCAGCGGTGAGATACCAGGGAAAGAGAGCGAGTTTCAAAAGGACAAAGGTTTTATTGGGGCCTGGGGGCAGTTGGTGAGGTAATGGCTATGGCCTCAGCCGATTGGCTGGGGAAGGGTCCTGGGGAAGGGTCCGAGTCCTGTTAGGCAGGTGAGGGAGGGTTTACTCAAGGGGAGGAGGTGTGGTCAAGGTGAAGGACACAGAACAAGATGGAGTCGGCTGGCGTAGGCCCGCCCTTTCAATACTCTGCTTAATTTCATATGTATTTGACCAGGTACATCAACAATTGTTTTCACTCTAAAGCATTGATTCCTTGCTGTTATTCCTTGCGAGGTCTTGTTTTAGGCTTTAGGGGAAACACAAAGATGGTCCTTGGTCCTTTTCCTAAAAAATGAAAAAAAAGAAATCAAGTGAGGGAGAGTCAGTATATGTCAGTAAGCATTTATTATTATTGAATAACATTACTGTCATTTTGGTTTTGCAAAATAAATGCTAATTATATTGTTCATATGGTGAAATAATACCTGCCAGACCTCCAACACACCATGACACTGTTTGGGTTTTTACTCATAAGTGATATTAAACTTTGTGATGGTAAATGACTAGTTATGCTCAGAAACTTAATCTAGTTCATGCCTAATGGATAGAATCCCAGGTGACTCACAAAAAATATTTGCATGTTAGAACTACTTTTTCATTTGATAGGGAAATGGCTAATTTAATTTTGCCAAGTTGAAATATGTAGGACAAATTATAATAGACCATTTTACTTCTTAAGAAATTTTAATTATTTGGCTTATGTGATACCCTATCATGTAAAATGTCTTCACCCTACAGCTCTTCAGTTGTCCTAATTCAATTTAAAGTCAGAGCATGAGGATGTTGGTACTTTTGATATTGATATTTCAATTAAGGCTGAGGATGTGGACAATGATGAGAAACTAGAGGTATAATTTCTTTACTTGTAAATGTAGATTAATATTTGAACCTGACTCCGCAGTTCAAAGAATCTTGCGGGAGAGTAAAACTCCATGCCCTATGAGCATGAAGGACGTCATGTTTCCCAGGTAGCTTGGAAGAGATAATGACTATGGTTACAAGGCCTTTTAATCCTTTGATTCTCTTTACATTCTCCATTTAAATACTATGGAGGGAATACCTAGCCTTCCATTCTTAATTTAAATACATCTGAAAATATGTAAATGAGTTGGTGGATAATTCACCTAAACCGTTGGAATGATTTATGCTTTAAAGTTACGGTATGTAAAAATCTGGTCACCTTCATTCACCAGGTTCCAAGAAATACTTATTTATAGATAATGAGGTTCTGAAGCCATGCTAACTTCTGTGGCCTCCCAACTGGTTTTGCCAGGTTCGTTTTTCTACCGGAGAAGTAAGAGAAACTGAAATTTATGCACAATTTTTTCATTGCTTATTTTTTTCTCCTTCCTTCCTTCCTTCCTTCCTTCCTTCCTTCCTTCCTTCCTTCCTTCTTTCTTCCTTTCTTTTCCTTTCTTCCTCTCTTTTTAACTTCCTTCCTTCCTTCCTTCCTTCTTTCCTCTTTCTTACAAAATACCACCCCATTAAACTAATAGGAATTCATTGAAATCTTTTTTATTTTCTTTGCTTATGTAACAATAGGCCAGGTATAGAGTAATACTGATGAGGTATAGGTGAAATTGATGAGGGAGCCTCAGGCAAGCTGACAGGCCGCACCCCCGCCCCCCCCCCCCCCACAAGTGGGATGTGTGTGATATTCCTCAGACATTCCTGGCTGCCCAAGAACAAAGGAAAGGGTAAACAAATGGTGAACTGATAGAGATCCTAGTCCTGCAGGACCTAAGTCTCCCTCACCCCTCCATAGTGATGGGAAACAAAAGCAGAAGGAAATGGCAGGTAGAACTAAATGTCCTTATAACCTGCAGCCCATTGACAGATACTTGAGGCTGGCAGAGTAAAAGGTTTCTCCAAGAACTCCTTACTGTCTTAATGCTCATGCTTTGCTAGAGGGCAAACCACCTTAGCTTGGAAATAGCCAGGCCTCCAGTATCCTCTGAGTCTTTTTTAGCATATGAAAATCTCACTGGAACCTTCTCCTGGACACTACCTCCCCCAACCCCATAGTATACAACCAGTCTTTCCTCATGGTCCTGGGGCAGCTCTTGCTGCCCACAGGTCCTGTCCCCATGCTTCAATACGATCCCCTTTTTGCACCAAAGATGCCTTCAATGATTTTTTCTTGGTCGTCGGCTCCAGACCCCACGAACCCCACTGTTGCCCCAAAAAACCTCATGAAAACAAGTACCCTTCTTAGATAGTGATTCAGAAAACTTTTCCATCAACTTTGTCTCATTTATGAAGGTGCGCTGGGCCTTCTGCTGGCTCCTGGGGTGATGTTGCTCCCCTCCGACGACAAGAATTTGTAGTCTTTGACAAGCTCCATGTGGAGGCCTGGCTGTCAAAGGGGCCTCTCTTCCAATCAGCCCCAGGAGCAACCGTGGAAGGAAGGAATATTCCACCACCTTTCCATTACACAACATGTCCACTGAGCAAACTCTGTTCTGGGGAAGATTAAATGAAAAAAAGAGACAATCTATCGATAAAAGTATTTGAAGAATACCAGATTAAATAAAGTTGATAGGTATACCCATGCTAGGACTTCTCTGAGTTGTTAATATGCTAATTCTCATTATGAATATCCTGGTAGGGGGGAGATATTGTGGGAAGGGTCTTCTACATGTAGTGGACCAAGGAGCCCTCTTTCTGTTAAACAGCTATTACATGTTGTAAAAGAGGCAAATTTTGAGGACAGGAGTTTGGACAAAGCTGTCTCAGCAACCACCAATGTTCCTGCCTTTGTGAGGAGACAGGTGTGGGGGGAAGGATGCAGAGAGTTCTATAGGCTCCCTAGTGGATGCACGTCCCTTCCGTGGAGGCTTCCCAAAGCTGGGCTTCTGCGGCTGCCTCAACATCGTCTGCTGCTTTTCTCCGGTCTCCATCGGCTCAGAAAGTAGAAACTCCTCCATGACTCAGCTTTTCTCTGAATTCTACCTCCTGTCTTGAGACTCACGCGGACGCTCACGAAAATGGAGGCATCATGTATTTTGCCTGTCTTGTCCCTTCCCTGTCACACCCTTCCTTCCTTCCATCTCCCATTTTCGTCCGGGGCCCTGAGAATCTTCTTGCCAGAGACATTTTTAATGAGTTAAAATAAAAAAAAAAAAAAGAAAAGAAAGAAAGAAAGAAAGGCATTTAAAACGCTTATCTGAATTCAGAAAAACAGTTGTTGGTGATGTTCTGTTCCCAACAAGCATGTTTTTGAAAGCGTTCCCTTTTTCTTTTGATGCCAGGTCATGAAATCCAGAGCCGCAAATGTGAGTGGGTTCACACCAGGTTTCCAGTGACCAGGAGTGTACAGCGAGGTGAGAGCAAGAACGGTTTCCGCTTGTGTCTGCCCTCCCCTCGCAAACAAGGCATCAAAGGCATCATGGTGTCAAAAGACAAGTCCCCTTTGACTCCAGGATTCTGCCCGTAGGGAGGCCTGTAGCCTGGCGGAAGGTAACCTCTCCGGCGCTCAGCTTCCCCCCATGAGAAAGAAGGGTTAGACACCTGGAAAGCAGAGAGGAGTGGGTGTGGCACACCACAGGCGTGTCACTGTTTTGCCCGCAGCGGCCACCTTGCAAAAGAAGCCTGGGGTTCTTAGCAAAAGGATTTTGTAAGTTTCAAAGTCAGCTCGGAGCCTCCGGAGTCTGGGAACGCAGCCGATCTCTAGCCGGGTGCCCCGAGGTTTCTTTGTGGGCAAGGGCTTCTGTAGATGTGTAACGTGGCCAGGCCACAGCATGGCTCGCAGGACACAGAATCGAGGCACGGATTCATCAAGGCACCTGTGAGGGAGGCGCGGAGCTCTCAGACTGAGGACTCACAGTCAGAGTTGTGGTCATTTCATTCCACGGCTGCTGCGGGGTCTCCGCATATTAAGCTGTCCTTTCACTGCAAAGACGTAAAGGTACACACAGGTCTGACATATCTGAGACCAGCCAGAGGGTCTGGGCTTCCTCCTCCAATCGGCATAAAGGTGTATTATTTGTCACTTCTTAAGTAGGACATCTCAAACTGTCTGAGGTTTCATGGAAGGTGATAGCCAGGATTCTTCAGTCTAACACAAGCAAAATATATATACCAACTTCTCCTGTAAGAGATTTTAGTTGCTCACCCTCTCTCCCTTCCCTTCCCTTCCCTTCCCTTCCCTTCCCTTCCCTTCCCTTCCCTTCCCTTCCCTTCATCCTCCCTCCTCTTCCCTCCCTCCCCTTCCTTCCCTTCCCTTCCTCCCTCCCTTCCTTTTCCTTCCCTTCCCTTCCCTTCCCTTCCTCCCTCCCTCCCTCCCTCCCTTCCTTCCTTTCTTCATCCCTCCCTCCCTTCCGTCCTCTGTGCCCATCTGTTCTGTTTCTGTCTTTCCTCATCTCCCTCCCTCTTACACGTTTCTCTTCCTCCCTCTGTCTTAGGACATAAAGGCACCATTTAAAAATCTTCTGTCTGGCAACATTTGAAAAGGAATATTCTTTTCCCTGTAGTTGTTACTTACCAAGCATCACAAGGCACGCAACACTTTTCCTGTGCCCAAGAGAAAATAGGTAATCTTTTTGGAAAGAGCCAACTTTTTGAAAATAATAATTTTCATTTCTATGGTGCTCCTGTACCGTTTACAAAGAATTCTCACATGTCTAATCTCATTTAATCCTCTCAAATACTGTTATCATCCCCACATTATAGATGAGAAAAATTTAGGGATTTAGGGAGGGCTAAATGAAGAAATTTAAGTGAAATGTCTTAGCAATAGGTTGGAACATGGTAGGTGGCCCTGAATTCCCTTTGTCTTTCCTTAGCTAGCAGGAATAGTCTCCATCAACAGTCTTTTTACCCCTAAAACAGACTCTTTCCACTTTAAACCGCAACCCCTAGGACACAACAGTTGGTAGAGCCGTACATTTCTGGAATAGAAGGGAAAAGAGTCTGGCTCTATGATTATTTCTCTATTTCCCTGTGCCTGCTGTCAGAGAACATTTCTTTGTATAGAAAGGGTGAGAAGCCCTATAAAGTGGCAGTTTGGTAGGACAGAGAAAACGTACTCTTCTGCTTTTGACTTGTTCGTAAACTTTATTTATTTTTTATTTTTATTTTTTTTAACGTTTATTCATTTTTAAGAGACAGAGCATGAGCCAGGGAGGGGCAGAGAGAGGGAGACAGAGAATCTGAGCAGGCCGCAGGCTCTGAGCTGTCAGCACAGAGCCCGATGCGGGGATTGAACCCACAAACCAGGAGACCATGACCTGATCTGAAGTCAGATGCTCAACCGACTGAGCCACCCAGGCGCCCCTTGATTTGTTTATAAACTTTAAATTCCAGTACATACATCTGTAGAAAAGGCTGGTTTGTGTTTGTTTTTGTTTGTTTCTTTCCCCTCTATTCACTTATCTTAGGAGAACCACCATGCAGACAACACAATAAACTGTGCTGGCCTGCAGGGCCCTGATTCGGAGGCACACGTGGGCGTACGAGAGCCCCAAACACCAATACAGTGCAGGCAGCGGCACAGAAGAGTGAGTGACAAGTGGTCATTTTGTTGGACTGCTTCACAGAACAGATGGGCTTTTAGGAGTTTTCTGAAGTTTGTGAGTGTAAATCTAAACCGTTCTGAGGATTCTTTTCTTCTATATACATTTTAATATCTCTATTTGTATTCGGTGCTTATGAAATGCAAGAGACCAGGCAGAGAATCCTCTTAGAATGGGGCCTGTCAGGGCATATAAAGTTCCCTCGTTAGGCGCGCCAGAAATCCTTGCCCTACCCATTTATCTGTGTGGCTGTGGGAACAGATTTAATAGGAGAGTGTGTGACCCAGTCTGAGGCATTGTTCCGGGAAGGTCATGCTACCAAATCAAGTGCACTGCCAGATCTCATAATACGTCCAATGTTTCTTTCTTTCTTTCTTCTTCTTATTTTTTTTAATGTTTATTTATTTTTGACAGAGAGGGACAGAGTGTGAGCGGGGGAGGGGCAGATAGAGGGAGACACAGAATCCGAAACAGGCTCCGTCAGCACAGAGCCTGACATGGGGCTCGAAATCTTGAGCTGTGAGATCATGACCTGAGCTGAAGTCAGACGCTTAACCGGCTGAGCCACCCAGGCGCCCCATTTTCTTATTTTCTAATGTTTATTTATTTTTGAGAGAGAGGAGGGAGAGACTGAACATGAGTTGGGGGAGGGGCAGAGAGAGAGGGAGACACAGAATCTGAAACAGGCTTCGGGCTCTGAGCCGTCAGCACAGAGCCCGACGTGGGGCTCGAACTCACCGAGTGTGAGATCATGACTTGCGTCTCAGTCCCACGCTTAACCGACTGAGCCACCCGTGTGCCCGGCAATGTTTATTTCTTGCTCACACATGCTAATGCAGACTGTGGGGGTCCAGGAATGGGGGGCAGTGCTGTCCTCCTCCACATGGTCACTCAGGACCCAGGCCGACACAGGTACCGCCTTGCCACATGAGGTGTGCTGGGGCAAGAAAAGGAAGAACCTGGAGAATGACAAAGGGGATTTTCATTAACATAGGTCAGAAGTGACACCTATCAGGGCACCTGGTGGCTCAGGTAGTTCAGTGCCCGACTCTTGATATCGGCTCATGTCATGATCCCGGGGTCCCGGGATGGAGCCCCGCAAGGGACTCTGTGCTGACAGTGTGGAACCTGCCTGTGACTCCCTCTCTCTCTAACCCTCCCCCATTCACTCTTGCCCTCTCTCTCTCTTTCTCAAAATAAATTAAACTTCAAAAAATATATACAAAAAAAAAAAACAAAGAAAGAAGGAAGGAAGGAAAGAATGAAATGAAGAAAGGAAGGAAGGACACATATTTCTTCCCAAATTTCATTGATCAGAACTGGTCATGTGGCCTTGCCTACCTGCAAAGGGATTGGAAAGGACAGTTTTCCAGAAACCAGGAAGGAGGAATGGAAATGGAATTTGAGGAACCCAGAGTTTTTTCTCAGCCTTATTAGATATTTGTAGAAATAGCCAAGTTCACCATTACTGGAGATATTATCATGGGCATATGATGTACAGCCTCCTCCTTTATTCAAGAAAAAGAACAGAAATACATGAAATGAACAATTAGATAATAAAAATATTTATCTTTGCCTTTAATTAAAATACTAATTATTTTATATAGATGACTAGAATGTCTACATGACAGTCACCTTCTGGTGACCGTTTTCTTAAAGAAAACCTTATGTTGTCTAAGCACACATTAATATTGAGCCAGAAAAGACCCTAAAATTTGCCGGGTGGGTCAGACAGGTCAGCGTGGCATGAATTAGACATGTCTTTGGTATCAGGACTCTAGACTTTTAAAATTTTAATGTGATGGAATTTGAAATAGCAGTTTTTGGGATTTGCTCCTTCTGGCTGACAAGGGCACTTGTTAATAGTTTTTAATGCATATTTCACCTACTTTTAAATATAAAAAAATTAAAGGCAAAGTCCAGACATTTGAAGGTGAAAAGAAATCACTCATCTTGTGCATTTCTGGCAGCGTTATAAATTAGTACAGTCCTTTGGGAAAATAATCCAGCAAAATGTATCAAAGGCTTTCCAAGTACAGTATTGCTACCAGTATGTCAAGAGTCATAAAAATGCTTATAACCTCACTAATCCCACCTCTGGGAACCTAACTCAAAGAAACATAGGTATCCCCTATCACTCATCTCAGGTAACATTCATGAAAGGCAATGGGGTTGGCTGCTACCCCAAGAAACTTCTTTGATAAGGTCATGATTTGATCAAAATGAAGGGAGTAGGAATAGAGATCATATAGCATTCAGTATATAGATTATTCTCAAAATTAAATAAGTAAACATTCTAGAAAGCACCTGCTAACATAAATAAACTAAATTATTTGTCATAAAGTCCAGGTTCTTCCATTTTTCTGCAAGATCACTGTTGACTTTGTGAGCTCCTCCGGCAGAGTGTCCCAGAAGTTTTCTATTCTAATGACTGTGTTTCTCCAGTTTCCAAATAAACACTTACAGCCTGGAAATCTAATATCTTTATCACTTACATTCTTTTCTTTTTAATTTTTTAAATGTTTATTTTTGATAGAGAGAGACAGAGCGTGAGCAGGGGAGAGGCAGAGAGAGAGGGAGACCCAGAATCTGAAGCAGGCTCCAGACTCTGAGCTGTCAGCACAGAGACCGCCGCGGGGCTCGAATTCACAAACTGTGATGACGAAGTCGGGCACTCAGCCAACTGAACCACCCAGGCACCCCTTTGTCACTTACATTCTCGTGTGTTTTACATCTTAGGTGTTGGCAAAATACTTGAGTAACCAGGTGGTTTTAAAGAGTATTTCTGCTTCGAGGAGCCTGGGTGGCTCAGTCGGTGAAGTGTCCCGCTTGATTTCGGTTGATGTCATGATCTCACAGGGTTCATGAGAACCAGCCCCGCACGGGACTCTGTGCTGACAGCTGACAGCGCAGAGCCTGCTTGGGATTCTCTCTCTCTGCCCCTTCCCAGCTTTCAAAATAAATAAACTTAAAAAAGAATTTATTCATGCTTCATATTGGCAAATTTTTCTAGGTTTGGTCTCCCAACCATATATTTAAATTTTGTTTGATTCAAACCAAGACTAATTAAAATACCCTTACCCCTAGTTACAATTGGAAGCCATGAAAGCAGTTCTCTGCAAATTCCAAAAATAGAGTTTTATCTCTTAAAAATTAACAGTGGTGGCCACAGATTAGGGAGAATATAATGTACCACAGACTCTTTGAACAGACCATCTACGTTTTCTAACTAATGCATATTATGTACAAAAATACACTTGATGTGGGGACCAAGTAGTGTCAAGGAGGAAAGTGTATGATATATGGACTTTTTGTCTTCATGTTATGTCCATAATCAATTACATAAAGACAAGAAATCATCTTGGTTTTTTTTCAGTCTGTTTGATTTTTGTTTTGTTTTGTTCTAGGAGATTGGTTTGAATGGGCTATTTGCAGAAAGAATGCCAGGCTTACATTTTTGTTCATGCCTACACTGCAGTTTGCAAGAAACCACTATTTCATAATTTGGGCAAAAAAGGCAATTTGTGTAAAGAGGCTCTCAGATTTATTTCAGCATTATTTACTTCAAAGAAAGTGAAAGTGTCACCCAAATAGATAAAACACAAAAAGAAAACAAAATAATATATTATCCACTACATGGAATATTATGCAATTGACGATAATTGTTGTGAACTCTATGAATCACCGCATTGTAATGTAATTTTTAGAGAATAAAAATAAGCCACTTTCTATTGCCATCCACTCGGTGGCAAGTGTGCTGTCTCCTCCCCTACTCCCACGCTAATGTCAGACATTGATCCTACAAGAAATTCCCCACCAGGCTGACAGGTCAGAGGTGAACGTACCTAGGTTTGGGGCAGTGTCCCTCCCTCCTGAGCTTTCCAGAGCCACTCCCCGTTTACGTCTTCCTGGATTCTAAATAGCTCAGGTACATTGTGAATGCAGCGTAGGAGAGAACCAGTTCTGCATGTACCCTTTCCCTGCCTCCCCACCCAACTGTAACCCTGAGGCCACATCCCTAAGAGAGCTTAATGAATGACTAGCTGAGCAACTGGGCATCGGTTGGCCACGCTGGCTCCTGGAGGAGGTATAGGACTCAGTGTGCATGTTTGTGTCTGAGGGAACACTAGGCTTGGACAGGAGCTACATCAGTGCAAGATGGCTGTAGTAGGACTCTTTGGAAGCTAACCCAAGCTGTTTTGTTTTGGTTTAGTTTTGGGTTGTTTTTTTATGAAGTTAATGATTTTTTTTTCAGTTTTATTGAAGAATGTTTAACAAATGAAAATTGTATGTATTTGGGTTGCACAACATGATTTTCTAAGGTGTACGATGTGATGATTTAATACATCAATACATTGTGAAATTAACACAATCAAGATAATTCACACATCCATCACCTCACATAGTTATCGTGTGTGTGTATGTGTGTGTGTGTGTGTGTGTGCTGAGAACACTGAAAATCTACTCTTTCAATTTCAAGTGCACAGTATAGTATTATGAACTATCATCACCATGCTGTACATTAGCTTCCCAGAACGAATATTCATATTCAGCTTATGCCTGTAAGTTTCTACACTTTGACCACCATCTCCCTATGTTCCCCACACCCCCAGCTCCTGGAAATAACTGTTCTACTCTGGTTCAGTGAGTTTGACTTTTTTTAGATTCTGCATGTAAGTGAGATCATACAGTATTTGTCTTTCTGCACCTTAACCCAACCTTTTTGAATAATTCATGATGTTAACACACACACCAAATTGAATTGTTTAAAAGTGTTTATTTATTTATTTTGAGAGGGAGAGAGAGAGCACGACTGGGGAGGGGCAGAAAGAGAGGGAGAGTGAGAATCCCAAGCACGCTGTGCCCTGTCAGTGCAGAGACTGACACCAGGCTTGATCTCACGAACCGTGAGATCATGACCTGAGCTGAAATCAGGAGTCAAAAGCTTAACCAACTGAGAAACCCAGGTGCCCCCAAAATGGAAGTTTTCAACACAAAAATGGACTACTGTAAGCTAATTAATTGCAACCATACACATACACACAATAAGTCTGAATAGCTTTCCTTCTGTAAGTATCCATGGGTCTCTTAAGTTTCTCTGGATATGGTTTTGAAGAGATCTCATGAAGTTCCTGTGAAAACCTTTGTGTATATGGGCTTCTTCCAGCAGATTTTCAAAAACCTCTGTGATAAAACCTTCTCACCAATGTTTAAGGATTATGTGTCATTATGTCCTAACTCTTAAGTAAGTTTCATTTCATTCATGAAGAACAATGCAAACACCAATGTCTGATTGTGATCTCATTTTTATTAAAACAATTTTTTAATCTTGATTTATTTTTGAGAAAGAGAGAGAGAGAGAGAGAGAGAGAGAGAGAGAGAGAATGAATGAATGAATGAGCGAGCAGGGGAGGAACAGAGAAAGAGTGAGACACAGAATCCGAAGTAGGCTCCAGGCTCTGAGCTGTCAGCACAGAGCCTGACATGGGGCTTGAACTCACAAACTGCAAGATCATGACCTGAGCCAAAGTCAGGTGCTCAACTGACTGAGCCACTCTCATTTTAATTTTTTTATTTTTATTTTTTTTTATTTTCCCATGATCTCATTTTTAATGCAGATTTAACCACCTGAGTCACAGACCCTCCTTCACGACAGCTAAGGGTTTCTAACTTGGGGATTAAAATAAGAAGTTCAGACTTGATGTTTCTGCTAAGGCTGGTCATCCTGATGGTTTCCTTTAACAACGAGGAAGACATTGAACCTTAGCACACATCACAGATTTATATAGTTCTTCCTAAACCATATACCAAAATAATTTAATTCGGATTTATTTATCATGGGATATATAAAAATGTTGACATTTCTTTCGATGGTTTCCCCAGGAAAGAAAATATCTTTGTCTCCTTCACATTCTCCTCTGACTCCAGAACTACCATAAACTGCATCAAGAATGTCTCATTTAGATAATTTACTTGGAATTTGGTGCCCTCCTATGCAGCAAGCCCCTTCTCCCCATCTCCCTATAATTTATGTTTCCATGAAAACTCTGGTCTGTAAAGATGCATGGTGTTACAGAGCCTTGGCGCTCATAGTAAGCTGAAGGGAGAAAATATGTCCAATTAACTGCTTTCCTATTAGAAAACAGAGGGATGAGCATTTCTTTCAATTGAGAAGACACAGAACCATCAGTACAATTAGAATGGAGGGAAAGTGGTGAGTTGTGTGTATAAATCACAAGATACAGATTCTCAAGGAAGGAATCATATTTTATTTCTTTTGAAACTTTTTGAAACCCAGTGCCTAGATAAGAGCCAGACACCTGGAAAGCATTCAATACTTGTTGAACAAGTTCAACATTCAATGAATGTTTGATCCAAAGATTCATAAGCATGGCATTGATGACCGGGGGTGTGAGCCTACCAGATACACCAAGGTAGTTATAATCAGTGTAGATGTGTGTTTGCATTATTTGTTTTATTTTATTTATTTATTTATTTATTTATTTATTTATTTATTTATTTATTTATATTTTAGAGTGAGAGAGTGCAAGAAAAGGAGAAAGTCAGGGGGAGAGGGAGAGAGAGAATCTTAAGCAGGTTCCACACTCAGTGCAGAGCCTGATACGGGGCTTGATCCCTTGATCCTGGGATCATGACCTGAGCCAAAACCAAGAGTTAGACACTGAGCTGACTGAGCCACCCAGGCATCCCTTTTTGCATTACTCTATTTTATTTTTTTAAATATAATTTATTGCCAAATTGGTTTCCATACAACACCCAGTGCTCATCCCAACAAGTGCCCTCCTCTATGCCTATTACCCACTTTACCCTCTCCCCCACCCCCATCAACCCTCAGTTTGTTCTCAGTATTTAAGGGTCTCTTACTGTTTGCTTCCCTCCCTCTCTGTAATTTTTTCCCCTTCCCCTCCCCCATGGTCTTCTGTTAAGTTTCTCAAGATCCACATATGAGTAAAAACATACGATATCTCTCTTTCTCTGACTGACTTATTTACTTAGCATAATACCCTTCAGTTCCATCCACATTGCTGCAAATGGCCAGATTTCATTCTTTCTCACTGCCAAGTAGTATTCCATTATATATATAAACCACATCTTCCCTATTCATTCGTCAGTTGATGGAAATTTAGGCTCTTTCCATAATTTGGCTACTGTTGAAAGTGCTGCTATAAACATTGGGGAACATGTACCCCTATGCATCAGCACTCCTGTATCCCCTGGGTAAATTCCGAGCAGTGCTATTGCTGGGTCATAGGGTAGATCTATTTTTAATTTTGTGAGAAACCTCCACACTGTTTTCCAGAGTGGCTGCACCAGTTCCCACCAACAGTGCAAGAGGCTTCCCATTTCTCCACATCCTTGCCAGCATGTATAGTCTCCTGATTTGTTCATTTTAGCCACTCTGACCAGCCTGAGGTGGTATCTCAATGTGGTTTTGATTTGTATTTCCCTGATGATTAGTGATGTTGAGCATCTTTTCATGTGTCTGTTGGCCATCTGGATGTCTTCTTTGGAAAAGTGTCTATTCATGTTTTCTTCCCATTTCTTCACTGGATTATTCGTTTTCTTGGGTGTGGAGTTTGGTGAGTTCTTTATAGATTTTGGATACTAGCCCTTTATCCCATATGTCATTTGCAAATATCTTTTCCCATTCTGTTGGTTGTCTTTTAGTTTTGTTGATTGTTTCCTTTGCAGTCCAGAAGCTTTTTATCTTGATGAGGTCCCAGTAGTTCATTTTTGCCTTTAATTCCCTTGCCTTGGGGATGTGTCAAATAAGAAATTGCTGCAGCTGAGGTCAAAGAGGTTTTTTCCTACTTTCTCTTCTAGGGTTTTGATGGTTTCCTGTCTCACATTCAGGTCCTTCACCCATTTTGAATTTATTTTTGTGTGTGATGTAAGAAAGTAGTCTAGTTTCATTCTTCTGCATATTGCCGTCCAGTTGTCCCAGCACCATTTCTTAAAGAGACTGTCTTTTTTTCCATTGGATACTCTTTCCTGCTTTGTCAAGGATTAATTGGCCATACATTTGTGGGTCCAATTCTGAGGTCTCTATTCTATTCCATTGGTCTAATGTGTCTGTTTTTCTGCCAATACCATGCTGTCTTGATGATTACAGCTTTGTAGTACAGGCTAAAGTCTGGGATTGTGATGCTTCCCACTTTGGTTTTCTTCTTCAATATTACTTTGGCTATTTGGATCTTTTGTGGTTCCATACAAATTTTAGGATTGTTTGTTCTAGCTTCGAGAAGAATACTGGTGCACTTTTGATTGGGATTGCATTGAATGTGTAGATTGCTTTGGGTAGTATTGACATTTTAACAACATTTATTCTTCTAATCCATGAGCATGGAATGTTGTTTTCATTTCTTTGTGTCTTCTTCATTTTCCTTCATAAGCTTTCTATAGTTTTCAGCAACAGATCTTTTACATCTTTGGTTAGGTTTATTCCTATGCATTTTATGGTTCTTGGTGCAATTGTGAATGGGATCAGTTTCTTTATTTCTCTTTCTGTTGCTTCATTTTTGGTGCGTAAAAATGCAACTGATTTCTGTACATTAATTTTGTGCCCTGTGACTTTGCTGAATTCATGTATCAGTTCTAGCAGACTTTTGGTAGTGTCTGTCGGGTTTTCTATGTGGAGTATCATGTCATCTGCGAAAAGTGAAAGTTTGACTTTATCTTTGCAAATTTTGATGCCTTTTATTTCATCTTGTTGTTTAATTGCTGATGCTAGCACTTCCAACACTATGTTAAACAACAGTGGTGAGAGTGACCATCCCTGTTTTGTTTCTGATCTCAGGGGGAAAGCTCTCAGTTCTTCCCCATTGAGGATGATATTAGCTATAGGCTTTTCATAAATGACTTTTATGATGTTTCAGTATTTTCCTTCTATCGCGACTTTCTTGAGGGTTTTGATTAAGAAAGCATGCTGTATTTTGTCAAATGCTTTTTTCCGCATCTATTGGCAGGATCATATGGTTCTTATCTTTTCTTTTATTAATGTGATGTATCACATTGATTGATTTGTGAATATTGAACCAGCCCTGCAACCCAGGAATGCATCTCACTTGATCATGGTGAATAATTCTTTTCATATGCTGTCGAATTTGATGTACTAGTATCTTGCTGAGAATTTTTGCATCCATATTCATCAGGGATATTGGCCTGTAGTACTCTTTTTTTGCTGGATCTCTGTCTTGTTTGAGAATCAAAGTAATGTTGGCTTCATAGAATGAGTCTGGAAGTTTTCCTTCCCTTTCTATTTTTTGGAACAGCTTGAGAAGGATAGGTATTATCTCTGCTTTAAATGTCTGGTAGAATTCCCCAGGGAAGCCATGTGGTCCAGGACTCTTATTTGTTGGGAGATTTTTGATAATTGATTCAATTTCTTCACTAGTTATGGGTCTGATCAAATTTTCTATTTCTTCCTGTTGGAGTGTTGGTAGTGTGTGGCTGTTTAGGAATTTGTCCGTTTCTTCCAGGTTGTCCAGTTTGTTGGCATGTAATTTTTCATAGTGTTCTCTGATAGTTGCTTGTATTTCTAAGGGACTGGTTGTAATAAATCCATTTTCATTCATGATTTTATCTATTTGGGTCCTTTCTCTTTTCTTTTTGAGAAGCCTGGCTAGAGGGTCATCAATTTTGTTTATTTTTTCAAAAAACCAACTCTTGGTTTCATTGATCTGTTCTACTGTTTTTTTTTTTTATTCTATATTGTTTATTTCTGCTCTGATCTTTATTATTTCTCTTCTTCTTTTGGGTTTGGTGTGCCTTTGCTGTTCTGCTTCTAGTTCCTTTAAGTGTGCTGTTAGATTTTGTATTTGGGATTTTTCTTGTTTCTTGAGATAGGCCTGGACTGCAATGTATTTTCCTCTTAGGACTGCCTTTGCTGCATCCCAAAGGGTTTGGATTGTTGTGTTTTCATTTTCATTTGTTTCCATATATTTTTAATTTTTTTTCTAATTGCCTGGTTGACACATTTGTTCTTTAGTAGGATGTTCTTTAACTTCCATGCTTTTGGAGTTTTCTGGACTTTTTCCTGTGGTTCATTTCAAGTTTCATAGCATTATGATCTTTTTTTTTTCAATATATGAAATTTATTGTCAAATTGGTTTCCATACAACACCCAGTGCTCATCCCAAAAGGTGCCCTCCTCAATACCCATCACCCACCCTCCCCTCCCTCCCACCCCCCCATCAACCCTCAGTTTGTTCTCAGTTTTTAAGAGTCTCTTATGCTTTGGCTCTCTCCCACTCTAACCTCTTTTTTTTTTCCTTCCCCTCCTCCATGGGTTTCTGTTAAGTTTCTCAGGATCCACCTAAGAATGAAAACATATGGTATCTGTCTTTCTCTGTATGGCTTATTTCACTTAGCATCACACTGTCCAGTTCCATCCATGTTGCTACAAAGGGCCATATTTCGTTCTTTCTCATTGCCGTGTAGTACTCCATTGTGTATATAAACCACAATTTCTTTATCCATTCATCAGTTGATGGACATTTAGGCTCTTTCCATAATTTGGCTATTGTTGAGAGTGCTGAGCATTATGATCTGAAAGTGTGTATGGTGTGATCTCAATTATTTTATATTTATTGAGGGCTGTTTTGTGACACAGTATGTGACCTATCTTGGAGAATGTCCCATGTGCACTTGAGAAGAAAGTATATTCTGTTGCTTTGGGATCTAGAGTTCTAAATATATTTGTCAAGTCCATTTGGGCCAATGTATCATTCAGGGCCCTTGTTTCTTTATTTATTCTCTGTCTAGATGATCTGTCTATTGTTGTAAGTGGAGTATTAAAGTCCCCTGCAATGACCACATTCTTATCAATAAGATTGCTTATGTTTGTGATTGTTTTATATATTTGGGTGGTTCCAAATTCAGTGCATAGACATTTATAATTGTTAGCTCTTCCTGATGGATAGACCCTGTAATTATTATATAATGCCCTTCTTCATCTCTTGTTACAGTCTTTAACTTAAAGTCTAGTTTGTTTGATATAAGTATGGCTACTCCAGCTTTCTTTTGACTTCCAGTAGCATGATAGATAGTTCTCCATCCCCTCACTTTCAATCTGAAGGTGTCCTCAGGTCTAAAAGGAGTCTCTTGTAGACAGCAAATAGATGGGTCTTGTTTTTTTTTTTTTATCCATTCTGATACCCTATATCTTTTGATTGGAGCATTTAGTCCAATTACATTCAGTGTTTTATTGAAAGATGGGTTTAGAGTCATTGCGTTATCTGTAGGCTTCATGCTTGTAGTGATGTCTCTGGTACATTGTGGTCCTTGCAACATTTCACTCACAGAATCCCCCTTAGGATCTCTTGTAGGGCTGGTTTAGTGGTGATGAATTCCTTCAGTTTTTGTTTGTCTGGGAAAACCTTTATCTCTCCTTCCATTCTGAATGATAGGCTTGCTGGATAAAGGATTCTTGGCTGCATACTTTTCCTGTTCATCACAGCGAAGATTTCCTCCCATTCCTTTTTGGCCTGCAAAATTTCACTAGATATGTCTGCTATTACCCTTATGTGTCTACCTTTGTATGTTAAGACCGTTTATCCCTAGCTGCTTTCATAATTCTCTCTTTATTCTTTTATTTTGCCAGTTTCACAATGATATGTCATGCAGAAGATTGATTCAAGTTACGTCTGAAGGGAGTTCTCTGTGCCTCTTGGATTTCAGTGTCTGTTTCCTTCCCCACATTGGGAAAATTCTCAGGTATGATTTGTTCAAGTACACCTTCAGCCTCTTTCTCTCTTCCTCGGGAATTCCTATGATATGGATATTGCTCCATTTGATTAAATCACTTAGTTCTCTAATTCTCCCCTCGTGATCCTGGATTTCTTTATCTTTTTCTCAGCTTCTTCTTTTTCTATAATTTTGTCTTCTAATCCACCTATTCTCTCCTCTGCGTCTTCACTCTGTGGTGTGGCCAACTCCATTTTATTTTAAACCTCATTCATAGCATTTTTTAATTCATCATGTCTATTTTTTAGTTCCTTGATCTCTGCAGCAATAGATTCTATGCTTTTTTCAAGCCCAGCGATTAATTTCATGACTATTATTCTGAATTCTTGTTCAGTAATGTTGCTTATATCTGTTTTTGATCAATTCTTTAGCTGTCACTTCTCCCTGGAATTTCTTTTGAGGAGAATTCTTCCGTTTCGTCATTTTTGCTAGTTTTCTGTCCCTTATGAGTTTTAAAAGCTTGTTATGTGCTCTGCACCTGTGAGCACAGCTATATAAAAGGGGGGTTCATACACTGTCCAGGGCCTGGCCCTTCAGGAGGTGGTTTTTGGAGAGCATTACTTGCTCTCTGTTGTTAGGACTTTGGTTATTTCCCTACTCGTAGTGATATTTTGGACCCTTCACTAGGTTGGCTTTGATTTGTTCCTTGAAGTAGCCCTGGAAAGGAAAACAGACAGACAGACAAACAGGAACAAAAACACGCAAGCACACAAGCAAGTAAACCAAACATACAAACAAAACAACAACAACAACAACAAAACCCCAAAAAACTAAAAACAATCCAAAAGCAAAAAACCAAAAACACCAGGTTCAAGTAAAGAACAGGGTAGAGCCAGTGCCGATGCAAGAACACATACAAAGAGAAATGACAGAGGTGGGGAAAAATTAAAAATAAACATTGACCAGGCAGAGAGACTAAAAGGCTTAATCCAGAGAGAGAGAGAAAAGAAAATAAGGAAGGAGGTGGGGAAAAAGAAATGAAGATAAAGGTACCCAGGCAGAGAAACTCCACGGTTTGATTATTCCAGAGAGAGAGAAAGGAAAGGAAAGGAGGTGTAGAACATGTATCAAGAGATTGGATTAAACATGTCTGTTTAAACAAACCAATAGGCAGAGTAACCGGCCTAGAGGAGGGAAGAGATAAGAAGGAGAAATGGAAAGGAGAATATATCTATATAGCAAGAATTGTCCTAGAATTAATCCAGGCAATGCAGTAGTGCTGGTCTGGAGGAGGGGTCTCTCTGCTTCCACAGTGTCTATCCCGCTGGAGTAGATAGGCAGTTACCTGGCGCAGAGGGGCATGGTTTGGTGTGGGCTGGTCCCGCCTCCATTGTGGGCACCGCGTACCAATCCCTCAGGCCCCACCTTGGTAGTGGTGGGGAGAAATGGCGACCCCCCCCCAGTCTCTTCTCCATGACCCGGTGTCCCAAATCACTCCTTTGGAGCCGTCCTGTGTCAGAGGCTCAGGTGAGACTCCTGTGCCCTGGCACTCAGCTGGGATTTAAACTCCTGCTCTGTGCGCCCGGTACTGGGAAAGTGCCTCTCCATGCACCAACCCCCACCCCCCCCCACCCCCCCCCCCCCGCCCCCGACGTGGTCCTGGCTGGTTTTGTCCTGCCCCACAGCACTTCAGGGAGGGGACCGCTTTCTTCTACCGTGGACTGCGCTCCTGACCTATCACCAGACCTGGAGGTGGCTCCGCTCCTCCCCAGGTGCAGAAACAGGGCAGCCGGCCCCAGTCCAAACAAAGCCCTGCAGTTAGAGATGGGATCCCTCTCCGTCCCGGTCCAAGGTTTTTCTCTTGTCCAGATACAGTCCTATGCTTCCTCAGCCGCTCTTTCTCTTTCCCTTGTCTCTCTGCAGAAGCGGATCCCTCCCCTCGTGCCTATGCAGCCCATTTTATCTCCCCCGCTTCAGTCACCCACCTATGACCCATCAGGTTGTCCTGGTTTCTCCCTGGTAGACTCAGTCTCTTTTCCTCCCAGAGTCTCGGGGTTCAAAGTCCTTTGGCTGCAGCCCTTCTTTGAGAGACTCAGGAGGTAGGGATCCCCCTACTTCTCCACCATGTTGGCCGCTCCCTTCAATACTTTTAGTTGTTTGCATTATTTTAGATTCTTACCCCTTCATTGTTCTTTCTAAACATAAAATATCACCATTCACACTATTCATGTGATTTTCGATGCCATAGAAATTGATGATTTGCACATAACTCTAAACAAATAGTGTAGAGTAATTTTTTGTGGATCCAAATCAACATAAGATAGTGGAAAGTCCTCATTTCTTTCCAAAAAGCCAAGCGAAAAAGAAGAAATAAAACAAACTGTGTACTTTTGGTGTGTTTGTGCACGTGTGCACTCTCTTTCAAATACTGTGTTGAGCGTTTAACAGATGTAACTCATTTAATGTCCTCCACAACACTGTGAGGCAGTTACTATCTGTATTTCCATTTTACAGTTTTTTTACAGAAACCCAAGGCTAGGATCGTTTAAATAACTTACACAAAATCGTATAACCAGTTAGTGGCAGAGCTGAGTTCTTAAACCAAACAGTCTGATTCTAGGACCCAACCTTTCAGCTACTCTACTATACTCTCTTTGTATTAGGAAAATAACACTTTAATGGGCTCTTTGGCTAGAAGGTTCACAATTTGCATAGTCTATGGAAAGGATGAGAATGAGAGGAAAAAAAAAGAGAAAACAAAAGTAATAAAAATGGATTTCACCGTGGATATCACCGAGCCCACAAATAGTTTCTTACAAACATGGCTGCTGGAATGGATCTTCTAGAAATAAGTAATGATTTTTTTTTCATTTTTAATCCTTAAGAACTCTGAATGTTCTAGTATTTCTGTGCTTTAATTAGCAGCTGTTTCCAAGTGTGATAGGTGATTCATGCTAGTCTTAATATTGTATATAATTGGATCTCTAAGGCAAATTTATCTGTCAGAGTAAAATTGATCTACAAGTAGTTCCCTCTAGCTAATACCTAAATTAGTTTCACCTGGACTCTGCCCTCTGATTTCTTCTGAATTATACTCAACGAAGGGAAACTAACAGCTGGTGTTGGAAAGCAGTGATTTCATCCAAAAGATCCTAAGGTGAGTCCAAGCTGAGTATGAAAGGAACATGAAAACTAAACATGTTTATAGGCCAACTTTGGGAAAATCAAGCTTACACCCCATCGTACTTAAAAATATGTAGAACCTACTGTTCACAACGAATATTTCAACACTACTGGTCAAGACTCTTAAATCATTGAGCAATAGAAAGCTGTGATGTGTCGGGGGTCTGGGATTCCATCGCAAATTTCTTATTGTGCGAACGTAGGCTCTGTATATAATTCTGTTCACCTCTGTTTTCCCTCTTAATTTAATTAAAGTTTTTAAAAATGTTTATTTTTTTTGAGAGAGAAAGAGCAGGGGAGGGGCAAAGAGAGAGGGGGAAAGACAGAATTCCAGGCAGGTTCCACACTTTCAGTGCAAAATGTGTGGGATGGGGCTCCATCCCACAAACCTTGAGATCATAACCTGAGCTAAAGGCAGGAGGCAGACGCTCAACTGACTGCGCCCCTTCTCTCTTAATTTTAAACAGCCCCAAGGAGCCTCCAAATCTACTTCTCAATCTCTCCAGGCTGAGCATGTAATGGTTTCACATTAAATAGGTAATGAGGCACCCTTACTCAGATGCAGTCTTTTTGGTGCGGGCTGAGGGAGTTTTCCTGTCCCCAGGCTTTGGGACTTAGGAGTCTTTCACTTCGGTAGGGCAGTGCTTCCAGGGCTGTGCACAAGGGACATCTGTGCTCTATGACTTATCGCCTCCCATCAGGACTTTAACACAATTGTCATCTCTCTTTATGTATTACAATACTTATCATCACTTATGTCTTGTCCATTAGGCCATGAATTCTCCTCAATTCTCCTTTTTTTTTTCTTTTTTGAACATCTACTCCCAGGAACAAATTGCCACTGAAAGAGCTGAGAATTTTACCGTCTTTAAAAAAAAATTTTTTTAATGTTTATTTTTGAGAGAGAGAGAGAGAGAGAGAGAGAGAGAGAGAGAGACAAAGTGTGAGTGGAGAAGGGGCAGAGAGAGAGGGAGACACAGACTCTGAAGCAGGCTCGAGGCTCTGAGCTGTCAGCACAGAGCCTGATGCAGGACTCGAACTCATGAACCATGAGATCATGACCTGAGCTGAAGTCAGATACTTAAGCAACTGAGCCAGCCAGGCGCCCCTCTACCATCATATTTTAATGGAATGAATCCTAGACAAGATATTGGAAGACCCAGTTCTAATGTCAATAACACACAGGGTTTTTCCTTGGGTCTCTATGATCATCAGTTTCTTCCTCTGTCAAATGGAAGAAATTGGCCTCACCGGTTTTGTCCAAAGTGTGTTGTGAGGAATTCTAGTTCTGTGGAATGCTTTGCAAATAAAATGATTCTAACTTCAAACAAATTTAAGAAATACTCAGATATCATCCCTCTTAGATATCAAGGTTATTTGGGAAAGTCAGAAATCCTGAAGTTAAAAATAATACGAATGTGAATTAGCTTTTTCTATATTCGTTCTCCACATTTTAAAGTCTCTTTAAAGAAAATGTTAGTACCTGTGGCACTAGGATTCTAATGGAGTAAGTCAGGGGCAATCAATCTGCAAAATCCCTCCCAAGGCACAACCTTCCAGGATTATTATTACTGTATAATATGCACCAATATAGCACTGTTAAAATCAAAATATACCTGCAGGGGTAACATGTTAACCTGATGCCAACTATTAGCCTTACGTTTATTGCCCCTTAAACACACACACACACACACACACACACACACACACACACACACACTTATCCACTATATAATACATTAGAGCCTCTAGATACAGAGGTGAAATTAGTAAATTTTACCTAAAGGAGTTTATAGAAGAGGAGGAGACCAAAGCCTAAATTGTAGGAACAACAAAGTATTGATGGAATTATATATGGAACACGGTAGAAACAGAAGGGATGTTTGGCCAAGTCTAGGAGGAAGTTGGGGGCATAAGCTGTGACTGGCATCATTATATGAAGGTGCCCCCTATAATGACTATTGAGGTGAGCCAGGGTTTATCAAAGAAGGGCATTTTAGGTGGAGAGAACAGAATGAGCAAAGGCTTAGAAGCCTGGCAGCCAGGCTCCTCCAGAGGTCACTGGCAACATTTGCCAGAACAGTTTTAAAGGAGTTGAGGGGATGGAGACCTGATTCAGGCGAAATGACACACCAGTGGGGAGGCCAGAAAGTGTAGACGCATTTCAAGAAGACTGTCCACGCAGGGAGTGCAAGGGATAGATTGGCAACTCAAAGGGGAGACCTCCCTGCAAATGAGTTTCCTAGAATGCCATCCCCTCGACAGCAAGACGGAGCATGAAGCAGTGGTGAAGCATCAGAAAACTGCTGGGGGAAAATGTTTGGGGTGTCACTGGAAAGAGATATGTGGGATGAGGAACTCATATCCCTTTAAGTCAGGCAGCTTCCCAGAGGGTCGAGAAAGTGCTGAAGACACAGACATAGTTCTCCCTACAACTTGACTGTGATAAAAAACAAAGCCTAGGTAACAAATTCTGATTTCTCGCTTTAAATATCCGGAAGGCTTGCTTTATATGATTTAGTATAAAAGGATGACATTTCATTGAGCTACTTCATAAAAATAGGAAATTACCTTTCCTATTTGTCTATGCTTATATATACCTTGAGGGTATCCAAAGTGTTTCTGTGCAGGCTGTATAATTTGTTGCTCTGAGCTATATAAATCCAAAGATGAAGCAAAATATAACCAGCACAGAGGTCTGGCTTGAGTTTAAGAACTATTTTCTAGGGAAAGAAAATGTAATTCATAATATGCATTTCCAAGGAGGTAGCATTCCCAGCAAAGAGACCTATATTATTGTAAATATCAAGCAATCCCAGTCCTCTGCCTTCTCTTTACAATTTATCCGCCTCAAGTTGATAATAATAATAATATGTTCACTTCTACAGCATCTCAAATCCAAGGATTTCCAAGTGCTTTGTAAATGTGAATCAAATCTTAAGACACCCCTGTGGGGCAGGTAGAAAATTGTTACTAATATTTTATAAAGAAAGTAGTAGATGAGGGATTTACCAAGTTCATAGTCATTTGTTTGTTGGTGCCTGAGATTGTGAGATGAAAATGAGCATGTGTGTGAAAACATCCCCACCGCCACACACCTACACATACACGGTGGGGTCTGACTTCTGTGAAGCCACCAGATGGAAAGAAGCAAGTGTGCAAAGAAATCATTGCGATAAAACAGAAGATATGTACAGGAGGAAGCCCTGATTCAAGGGAGAAAATGTCACCCCTGCTGGGGGAAGTCAGTAAAAACTTCAAAGTGGACAGGAAATTTGGTCACAGTTAGGAAGGATGATGAGGATTATTCTCAAGGCACAGAAGTTGACTGAGACGAAAGTATATCACGTATAAAGCCACAAAGATAAGAAATTGCAGGATGTGTATAAACTCAACTGAGGCCTCAATGACTAGAACAGGGGTCACCAGATCAGATACTCCCAGGCCAGCGTGTAGTATAAATGCAGTGAGTGGTCCTCAGGGAGATTCTGGTGACCTGTGAGCTGTGTCATCCATAGAGGGCAGGGCTTGCTATTCATTTCTACCTGGGTTGTTGCCGTACCTTGTGGTATGCCATATATCCTGCTTCAAGATAAGCCAGAGATCAGGATTTGAAATGAGCTCTATCTATTTTTGAATGTAAGTGACTTTTTTGTTTTTTTAAATTGGCTGTGCAGACCAAAAATATCCCCACTGCATCTTTGAGGTAAATTCAGCCTACTGGCATCTAGGTTGCCACTTCTACAAATGTCCGAAGAAAGGATATTTGTCCCAGTTTTCACCCTCCTCTTTTGGTTACAAGCAACAGAAATCAAATTGGACTGAGTTGGTCTTAGGAGCTGTGTCTGGAAATTTGGAGAATCTATGGGCAGCCTGGAGAATAAGGCATGGGAAATTAGCAAAACCCAGGGGCGATTAGATACATGGAATGTGGCCATTGTCACAGCACAGAGTCATGTCACAACACAGACAGAGTCACCTCTGCTGGCCTCCTGATGGTGCTGCTGCTGTCTGTGAACTGCTAATGCCGGGATCCTGACCTCCCTCTGTGGTGCATTGTTTCCTCAATAGTTTTAGTCTCAGGATAGAGAACCCAGTTGGCAGAGTCATGGTAAAATGCCCATGCGCACGCTGCTAAGCTGGGAACAAGGAGGATGATCTGGCCCATCCGATTCCAGACTGGGAGGCAAGGCTCACAATAAGGACAGATGTTTCATGCTAGATAGCTCAAAAATGGCAAATATTTAACCCAACATGTAATGAGATGGTGGTAAAGTCATCACTTTCATCTTGGCTCAGAAATATTACTTCCTGCGAGCTCCTGGGTAAGTCACTTAACCTCTCTGGTCTTACTTTCTGTATCTATAAAACTAAGAGGCTTGAGCAAAAGCAGCTCTAATGTTCCCTTACAGCTCTGTAATTTATTACCATGTATATGCAAAATGTCCAGAAAATGGACATGACTTCTGTGGCATTTCCATAGTTCACAATCATCTAGAAAGTTGCATAGTTGGAAAGACTCAGCACATTGGTGGTCTGAAAGCTTATAGCCTACTAATGCTTTTATAACACAGAGCATTTCAAGAGATAAACCATTCATAATAATTCAGCTTTCCTTTTTTTTTTTTTTTTTTGGCTCCACTGTAATCAGCAAATACACAATAAAGTGTGAAGGAATAGGTGAGAACACATCCTTTAAAGATAGAAGTTCTTGTAGTGGATAAAAAATAAAACCCAACTTTATACTATTTATAAACATGCACATTAAATATAAATATACAGATATATCCAAAGTGGGATGATGGGAAAATATAACATGCAATCTCTAAACTTTAGAATATGCTGGAGACTGGGGTGGCTATTAAAATGCCATGTAAAGTAGACTTTTGCAAAGGAATGTCACCAGGAATAGAGAGGAGAACTTTAAAATGACAAAGGGGTCACCTCATCAAGAAGGCACAATGTTCCTAAATGTTAATATGCCTAATAAACAAAATTCAAAGAATATGAAACAAACCAATAGCACAGAAAGGAGAAATAGACAAAATGTATTGAGACATTGTGACATTTCTGTCACAGAGACAGAAATATTAACACTTGTTTCTCAGTATTTATACGTGACAGCTAAACAAATCTAAAAGTATATGGCAGACTCAATACTGCCAACTAACCTAGTTGACATATCTAGAACGTTCCCACCGAAATCAGCAGAGCACAGATTCTTTTTGGGTATATATGAAACATTCACCAAGAGAGGCCATGTAGTGGTTCAATAAATTTAAAATGATTGAAATAATCAAAGCATGTTCTCTTATCACAATAAGTTAAATTATAAATCAATAATAGAAATATATCTGAAAACATTCCAAATATTTCACGTTAAATAACACTCTTTAAATAATCTGTAGGTCAAAGAAGAAATCACAAGAGAAATGGAATCCAAAGTTGGTTCTTTAGAATGATCATTCTAACTAATAAAATACTAGGTAGACTGATCAAGAACAAAAGACAGAAGACACATTTTACCCATATTAGGAGTTTGAAAAGGAGAAAAGCGTTACACTTCCTGGTGGACATTAACATTATGAGAGAATATTTTAAAGATATTTATGATAAGTTTTCTAACAACTCTGAAGAAATAGACACATTTCTTGAGACTCAGAAATAACCAAAAATGACACATGAAGAAAGGGAAAAAATCTTAATATCCATGTGTCTATTAAGGTAATTGAAGTCATATTTTTAATGCTTCTCAGGGGCGCCTGGGTGGCTCGGTCAGTTAAGCGTCCGACTTCGGCTCAAGTCATGATCTCACGGTCCATGGGTTCGAGCCCCGCGTCGGGCTCTGTGCTGACAGCTCAGAGCCTGGACCCTGTTCCAGATTCTGTGTCCCCCTCTCTCTCTGCCCCTCCCCTGCTCGTGCTCTGTCTCTCTCTGTCTCAAAAATAAATAAACGTTAAAAGAAAAAAATAAAGCTTCTCACAAAGCTCCAGAACCATTTGGCTGCACTTGCAAATTCTATTAAACATTTCAGTAAGAAATAAGATCAATCCTAAGCAAATTCTTTTGGGTAACAGAGAAAGAGGGAATAATTGCAAACTCATAAACCTGGCATTACCCTGAGAGTAAAGTCAGAAACAGACATTTCAAGGCAAAACTATGGATTAATAATCTTTTTTCACTGTAGAAGTAAAACTCTTAACAAAATATTAGCCAAGTGAATCCAACACTGTATAAAACAGTGACCAGGTGGAGTTAATCTCAGGAATGCAATATTGATTTAACATTTTAAAATCGATCACATATTAACAGAATAACCATATTAACAGAATTAAAGGATAAAGCCAGTAAGTATCTTAATATATGCAGAAATATTGGACATTGGCAGAAATAAACACTGAGTCACAATAAATTCTTAGCAAACTAGGAATAGAAAGGAATCTCTCAACCGATAAATGGCATGAAGGAAAAACTGTAGGTGACTGCCTACTTAATAGTAAAAAACTGAGTATGTTTTCCTTAATATAGAAGCAAGGTAAGGGTATCTTCTCACCACTTTTATTAACTTTCAATGAAAGGTTCTAACTCAAAAGTCAATATGGGGGAGATAAATAAAAGAAGGATTAAAGTTCTCCTTATTCATGAATGATGTAATCATGTGCTCAGAAAATCCTAAAATATCGGTTAAAAACTACTGGACTAAGTGAATTTAGCAAGATTGCAGGACACATGGTGAATATGCAAAAATTGATTGTGGCAGTTCCATTTTTACAACCAGACTGGCCCTTCCACCGATGACTATAAATGTGGCGCAACATACAGAAAAGCCATGTACCTGGAGGTGCTGGGAAGTAGACGGAGTGGGCAGGCTTTGGACAAAAGTCAACACTCAGAAGAAGAAAATACGAGTGAGCTCCCCATTTTTATGGCATACGGCCTGATGATAGGTTGCAATCACCAGCATGCAAACAAGCTAAAACGCCAAGGAAAACTAGCTGTCTCTCTGATCTGAAGAACAAGGGGACAGTGTTCAAGGCAAACACAACCACTTCAAACTGACAGGGGGCGTTCTGAAAAGGAGACAGAGTCACAGGAAGGAAGACCGATATCTGTGTGTGAAGTTTGTCCAGAAAGCTGACTAACCCTTGAAACATGCATGCGTAGGACAGGCTCAAAGGAGCGAAGGATGAAAGAATTGAATGGAATGTTAAGCTTTGGCCCAACGACTAAGTTAGTCATCTGCTAAAACAAAACAAAATGAAACAAAAAGTATGAAAAATAATGGAATACAAGTGCTAGAACTGAAAAATATAGTATCTAAAATTAAAAAAAAAAAATGATGGGCTTAATAGAATAGCAGTAGATGCCAGAAGAAAGAGTCAATGAAAATGAAGATAAACAGACACTTATTTGTGAAGAACACAGAAAAGGATTGAAAATAAACACGAACCCAGCTTCGACAGCTTGTAGGGTAGCCCTAAAAACATCTAGCTTACAGTTTATGTTCACACAGTGAAGTGCCCCCCAAAAAGGAAAAAAATGCTATTATGTGAAACAACTTGATCTCAAAATCACTATGCTAAGTAGAAGAAGTCTTACAAAATTGAGTCAAACTATTTGATTACATTTGTATGAAATGGTAGAACATCCAAAACTAAAGTGTGAAAGAAGAGAGAAGAGAAAACAAGAGAAGAAAAGAAAAGAGAAGGAAATTTCGGAAAGCGAAGGAAAGGAAAGGAAAAAGAAAAGAAAGGAGAAAAGTGGTTGCTTCTCAGGGGCGGGGGAGGAATATATTACAAAAGAGTCTGAGGGTGTGTTTTGGATTAATGATAATGTTCTATATCTTGACAGGTGTTTCAGTAATACAGGTACATATATTTGTCATAACTCAGTGCATGTACACTTAGGATTTTTGCATTTCTTTGCATGTATATTATATCAAAATAAGAAACATGAAATATATTGAAATTAGTTAATGATATGCATGTTGAAGTTTTAAGGGCCAAGTGAAATAAAATCTGCAATATTTTTGAGATGCATACAAAAGTAGGTAGATTGAATTGATATAGGAATAAATTATGGGTAGCTATGTGATAAATCAACTGTATAAAGAAGTTAGTGGCAAAATTGGTAATGATAGGGGTTCACTATAAAATGTATGCTTGAATGTTTCTTTAATGAGGCCTAAAAATCAATTGTATTTTACCCACTAGCAAGAAACAAACAAAAAATAAAATTTGAGGGGCATCTGACTCTTGATTTCCACTCAGGCCCAGATCCCAGGGTCTTGGATCCCAGGGTCCATGCTGAGCATGGAACTTACTTGGGATTCTTTCTCTCTCTCCCTCTGCCCCTCTCCCCAGCTCATGCACTCTCTCTCAAATAAACATAAAAATAAAAATGAATAGAATAGAATAAAATAAAATGATTGAAAATCATTCAATATTCTACCATTAAAATCACATTAAAATAGGAATAAGTTTAGAATATTTATGTGCCAGACCACATAATGAAAAGTACAAAAAAAAAATGCCGAGTGATGGTTAGTCCTAAACAAACGGAGAAATGTATGGGAGTCACCAGGGAAATGAAAATTTAGACCACAATGTGTTATCACTGCACATACAGTAGAAAGGCTAAAATTGGAAAGACAAGTACTACCAAGTACTGGGGAGCATGAAGAACAAATGGAATTTTCATATTTTAGTTGTAGAAGTGAAAAACTTCACAACTGCTTTTGAAAATTTTGGCAATTTCTTTCAAATTTAAGGATATACCATATCACCTGGTAATTCTACTCTTACGTATTAACTCAAAAGAAATTAACATGTGTGTCTACTAAGACTTTTACATGAATGTTCAGAGCCGTTTTATTCATAATAACCTAAATGTAGATCTAACTCAATATCCATCAACAGGTAAATGCAACATACGTTTTATCTTGTTTATAGTACATAATATTTTTTAATAAAATTCATGTGTGATAAAACCCTATTGACAAACATTAATAAAATTAATTTAATAAAAATTAATAAAAGCATCCACAGTAACATGGATATTTCTAAAAACAGAGCAAAAAGAATACCAACCATGAATGCAAAGTGAAATAATTCAGACACAGATGCTGTTCATAGAAAATTCTAGAATAGAACAAACTTACCATGCAGATTTGCTTAATGTCAGGGTAATTGACTGGGAAGGGGCACAAAGGAAGTTTTGGGGGTGATAGAAATGTCCTATATTTTGATCAGTTTTGGTTACTTAGACATTATGTATTTGTTGAAACAGATGTATGTACTTCAAATGGGGGCATCTTATTATCTGTACATTTTGCTGCAATAAACCTGAGTTAATAACGCATGCAGTTTATTGTGGAGTCAGCGGGTGGTCTGTGGCTTCATAGAGAATTGACAGAGAGATAACCACCTTATGTGTCTGTTGATGGTTTGCCTTAACTTGAATTTAAATAAATTAATTTTTAAAAAGAATCAAATATGGAATTTCCTTAATAATGACTTTGTCATAATTTCTATGCCCCTTATAAAGAGGAGTTAAAAAATATGTTCAAATCTGTGATTTCTATATACCATAAAATCACTAACTATCCATAAAATAAATCACTAGATATAGCAAAAAAAAAAAAAAAAGTAATGGGAAAAGAAGGAAAAGAAGTTGGTGATTTTCTCTATTCTCTTACTCAGTTTCACTATGCTGGCTTTCAGAAATAATTGAGTGAAACTATGAGGCTAAAGATGAAACTCTTCTTACGAGGACTGATTCCAACTGGGTCTGTAATCTTGGAAACATTTTGAAATGCTTCTAAATGCTTGAAAAGTTACCCCATTTTTAGAATATGCTATTAATAGAAAGAAACATTCAAAGGAAGCTCTATCAGAATACTGTGGGTGAGTCCACATTTTCCCACTGGGGTCCCACCACTTATCGTTGGTCATATATTTTCAAGTTGAGGCAGAACCGTACTTCTGGCTTTTGGAAACAGCTCTACGAAAAATATGAAACTTAACGCTTGCCCTTGGGAACAATTTTCTGTATTCCCAAAAGAATGTGTTCGTGTTCTTTTAAATATCTTAAACATTAATAGTCAGAAGCAAAAGCAACATTGGCACTCATCTCTTTCTCAGTTGCGAATGTGTTTATTTAGAGACAAACAGACTGAGCCTGATTTTAGCTCATTAGCCCTCCAAGGAGAACGATGCGGACAAAGGTTATGAAGGACAGCGGACAGGTGGAGTGTCAGTTGGTCTTCTCCGACTTTGGATCCACTCTCTCTTATTTACCATTTAACCCATTCCAGATAGGTATCCGCCTCCCCTTGCTCCAGGGAAAATTGCGAAGGCCACAAATGGTCTCCCTGTTTTTAATGCCGTGGGCACTTCTCAGTCTCCATCTTTCTTGAAAACGAATTATTCTGTGCAGCTAACAATTTGCTCCTTTCTGAAACATTCTTGACTCCCACCACATTCTCCTAGTTATCTCTCATCTCTGTGCCTTCTCTTCTTTACTCTCCTTTGTGGCTTTTCTTCCTCTACTCAGTTTCTGGATATGAGAGTGCTTAAGGCTTCTCCTTAGCAGAGAATATAATTTAATCCCGGCTTCTAGGTGTAACAAATATGCTAACGACCAGCACGTTTATGTCTCTATTCCAAAAGAACCCCAGATTTATATACCCGACTGTTTGCTATTTAAATCCACGTGGATGCATAGTAGACAATTTCTGCTTAATGTGCCTAAAATGTCATTCTTTCTTCCAGTCACCTTTCCATGGCCTAGTCTTCTCCTAAAAAGAGATTTTTCCATGTCAGGAAATGATATCACCATAAACTTGATTGATTAAGCCTACATCCCATGTGTGATTTGTAACTACTTTTTTCTTACATCTTATGTAGAAAATTGTATATGGTCCATTTTCCCAAACGACACGAGAAAAACAAAATTCCCAAATATGGGCACCTCCACAGGTACTTTAGATTTACATTTTTAGGGTTAGTTTCAAAAAGGAGCCTCATTCTGTGCCTGTAGGGAAACCTACCAAAATCCATCCAAAAAAGATGATTTTAATGCCATTTTAAATTCCTGGTGAGAGTTTTCACAGCCTCTCTTGACAGTCAATTAATACAGTAAATGTCCTGAACTCTCCATCCCTGATGTTTAAGTCTTCTGTGCTTACATTCCAGACCTTTCAGAGAAGGAATTAAACTAACTTTACATGAGCCCGTGATGTCTCACCTCAGTCGGTAATTGTCTCCCCTGGTTGAATGTCCACCATTTACAGGAGCCAGCATGTAGGGCACTTCGTGTCTGCTATTTAATTCCATGAAATTAATGCATTTCACGTAATTTTCACAACAATTTAGAAAGATAGGCATTATCTTCCCTGTTTTCGAGAAGGGGAAATGGAGTCTTGTAAAGGTTACATGAATAATCCAAGGTCATTTCACTAATAAGAATTGGTATCCAATGGTGTAAAAATCAGTGCTTTCTCCAGGATCCTGTGCTGTATATTTATTTATTTAAATACTCTATCTCACAAGTGTGTGTGTGTGTGTGTGTGTGTGTATAAAATCTCAAAACTCAAGCAACTATTAGCCACTAGAAAATCCCTTTCAGTTGACCAGAGTGTTTGGTGGTGGTGTAACAGTGATAGTGACACAACATCTTAGTAATAGTGAGATTGTAGAAGATTCTAGAGCTTCCCAGTCCAAAACTGCAACGAATAGCCACAAGTGACTATTTGAATTTTAACTTAACTACAACAGAATAAAGTTAACTAAAATTTAAATTTCACTTCTTCAGTCACACTTACATTTAAGTATTTGTTTATTTTTAAATGTTTATTTACTTTTTAAGAGAGAGAAAGAAAGCCAGTGGGGCGGAGCAGAGAGAGAGGGAAACAGAGGATCTGAAGCGGGCTCTGCACTGACAACAGAGAGCCTGATGTGGGGCTTGAACTGATGAGCCATGAGATCATGACCTGAGCTGAAGTCAGACACTTAACCAACTGAACCACCCAGGCTTCCCTAAGTATTTAAGTGCTCAATAACCATATGTGACTAGTGGCTACTCTACTGAATGGTCCCATCACCACGGAATGATCTATTGGTCAGTGCTGTTATAGAAGATTCATGGCTTGTGCATTTCCACAAATTATTTGAAAAGCAAGGAAAAATTAGTACAGATGTTGGACAGCAGGGGCATCATTAATGGCAAAGGAGACAGAGGCAGGACACGAGCTTAAGAAAGTTGGAAGTGAAAGGTTGATTTAGACACATAAATTATTCCAGAGTCCCCAAAAGACAGGCCTGAACTAAAGAAGAAATTGTGGAAGAAAGCAAAATAGTATCCAGTTGCAAACTGAGTCAGTGATACCTTTTCACAATACCTTTAGTCATCTTTATAACGGGTTAAGTAATTTTAGATGAGCTTGAAAAATTGACGGATAATACGCATAATACTATAGACAGAGTTTAAAAGTAAAAGTATAAGCAACAGGGACATTTATTTTTTATTTATTTTTATTTATTTTTTAATTTTTTTTAACGTTTATTTATTTTTGAGGCAGAGAGAGACAGAGCATGAACGGGGGAGGGTCAGAGAGAGGGAGACACAGAATCTGAAACAGGCTCCGGGCTCTGAGCTGTCAGCACAGAGCCCAACGCGGGGCTTGAACTCACGGACCGCGAGATCATGACCTGAGCCGAAGTCGGCCGCTTAACCGACTGAGCCACCCAGGCGCCCCTCAACAGGGACATTTATTATCAATTCTAAATTAATTCAGACAAGGACAAAGTTCTAAGATTCTATGAGAAATAACTAAGATTAATTTCAAGACACTCTTACATCATAAATGTGGGGTTCAGGACAGAATGCTCATTTTTCATGGGAGGTCTGGTTAACTGCCCAAATCAGAGCCACATACTCAGCAGTAAGTGTCTCTTCAGTAGAGGCATCTGCATCAGCTGCTTTAAGCTGGGGCCCAGTGAGATCTCCATGAAGGCTGTCTGGGCATTGGTAGTAAAGGAGAGAATCAGGAAAAGTATCCTAGAGGAGTAGCTAGCGAATGTAAGAGTTGGTCTCTGAGGCATGGAAGTGCCCCTAGCTTTGGCCACAGGTATCGTGTGTCTCTCAGCAAATGGGCTCTTCTGTGGAGCTGAAGTGGTTGGAAATGAAACAATCGCTAACTCTCAGACTTATTTATAAAGAGGCTCCACTTTATTGGAACCATTGTTAATGGATTCCTATATGGAGACGTAGCTAGTGTTGTGAGCTTCGATCCCTTAAATCAAAAGAACCCCTATTTCTTGCTCCAACTCTGGTATCTTCCCCCTTTCTGAGTCAAAATTAGAGCTAGAAGATTCCATGTCTAGACAATTCTGACCCCAATTAATGTCAGTCATGGACTGGGAAACTCAACCATAACTCAACGTCTGTGGACCAATAAGTCTCAGACTTTTTTCCACTACATTTTGCTGGCCCTGCATTTACCATGTTAGTAATAAAAACAAAAAAAAAATTAATAAATAGGTCTAGCCAATCTCAAGTATAAAGTTGGGGCTAAAGAGAATGGATCTTCTTCCAATGGATTTTCATACAAATCTCACATCCAACTCTTAGGGGTTGTGATGCCTATTGGAGAAATACTTTTCTAGACTGGCAGTTTAATAGTTTTATTCTTAATTAGTCTAAAATGTGGATAAATAAAATTATCTTCAATAGGTAGAAACATGGATTTCAAATGAAACCTAAGAATTTAGCATGATTTCTTCCATATACTGAAACATAATGAGACAGTTCTCATGCACTGACAAATTTACTCTATTATACTGTGCTGTTTAGAGTGAGGACCACGTGTTGTCAAGAAAAGATCAGATGTTTAGGAAAGACAGAAAGTGTGAGATGTTTTTCACAAATTTTTATCTAAAACTATATATATTTAGCCTTTTAACTATATGAAGTTTTGAACATACAGTGAAGTAGAAAAATGAGATGCCATATGTACCTCCCACTCAGCTTCAACAGGGATCGATGTGCCCAATCTTGTTTCATCAATCGCCCTTCCTTCTATACCCCTACCCTTTGATCTACTCATTCGATGCAAATCTCAGAAATTATATTTCATCAGAATGAATCTCCAAGAATAAGGACAATTTTTTAAAACATCATGAGCTTTTAGTTGTGACTACAGAAAATACAGGATAGCATATCAGAGGATGCCACATGGATATCATTGGCAAATTTCCGAATATTGAAAACACTACTGGATAAACACTCAGGTTTTTCTTTTTGTGACAAATAAATTGCAAAGGATAAAAGAGAGTTAGGGATAACCTATAAATTAAGAGAGGCTAAGACACATATTGATTCTAACTAACAATTATGAGACAGTTGGGGAAATTTAAACACTAAGTGGATATTTGATGATATTAAGTGATATTAAAGAATTATTGTTTTCTATTTTGTTCTTTCCTTTCTCTTTGTGTTTTTAAGTAGCTAAGATAATGGTTTTATGATTATGGGAAGAATTTTTTTTTAATAGTTTGCCATAAAAAAAAAAAGAGCAAATCTTATCTATCTGGAAACTTTGGTGACCCGGAATGACTCATAACTCCGGAGTTCTGAGTAACTCAGTTCTTCCTGGGACAATTTTTATTTTTGGAATAACAAAAAAGAGAAAATGTCACAAAAGTGAAGTAAAATAGGCAAATCTTGACTTCAAAGGTAAACCCACTGACTCTAGGTTCCTTCTGTTTTGAGAGGGAAAGAGCTCTTATCTTTTTCAGAGGTAAATAATAGAGCAAGGAAGCCATTATTCTCTAGCGCCTTTTTTCTTTTCTTTTCTCTCCTTTTACAAATATATCTACAAAAAAACCCCTGAGTTTGGCAGAACTTCTCAGCTTTTGTCATTTTTGCCTCGTTAAAAGTACAGGGACCCATTATTTTACGAAACCAGTTCATACCCTCTCCTCTGTCCTGCATGGGTGACGTAGGCCTTTGGAAAAGGCACAGAGAAGATTCTTTAGACTTTTTTTTTCCAGCTTTTCACACCATGCCATATATTTAAATAACAGGCTGAGATTGGGAGTGATGAGTCTCTCAAGGAAATAAATACGGCGTACTCATTAGAAGGCTCATTAAGAATAAAGTGCAGGAAGGGGGCTCTGAGAACAGACTCTTATTCTGGTATTTATTAGGACAAAGCACTCTTTTTAATGGGGCACCTGAAATGCTCTCTGCTGCAATCATTATTAGGCATTAGTGCTTTTACTAACTTCTTGGGATCAGCTTTGCCCTTCTCTCTGCCTTGGTAAACAGTTGACAACAACGCCCTTGTGTTCCAGGCTCCTGTGGAGAATTTGTTCTCGCTTTTCCTGTCTTTGCTCAGGAGTCCTGTGCTTCCACTCTGCGGCGTTGGAAATTGGACCTCCCTTCTGAGCAGTGCAAATTGAAGGATATAAGCACAGTTTACTGCTTGCCTCCTGTCCCGAATCCCTGTTCCCTTCCTCTATTTCATGCACAACTCTCCTACTCTCTTTTGCTCCTTTCCCTTCAGGCAAAGGTTGCCAACCTTTTTCTTTAAAGGGTCAGATAGTTTAGATAGTAAATATTTTAGGCTTTGTGGTCCATAAGATCTCCCTTGCAATTCTGCTGTCATAGTGCAAAAGCAGCTGTATATGATACATGAATGAACGGGTG
Source organism: Prionailurus viverrinus (assembly GCF_022837055.1). NCBI lineage: Eukaryota > Metazoa > Chordata > Mammalia > Carnivora > Felidae > Prionailurus > Prionailurus viverrinus. The sequence continues at coordinate 10,232,526 of NC_062565.1, read as the reverse complement.
TGGCTGTGTCACAATAAAACTTTATTTATAAAAACAAATCTGGTGGGCCAGATTTGGTCCACAGGCTGCAGTTTGCTGATCCCTGTACTAGTGATTTAAAAACGAAGTTCTCATGGGGCGCCTGGGTGGCTTAGTCGGTTAACTGTCCGACTTCAGCTCAAGTCATGATCTCACTGTTCGGGGGTTTGAGCCCCTTGTTGGGCTCAGAGCTGACAGCTCAGAGCCTGGAGTCTGCTTCGGATTCTGTGTCTCCCTCTTTCTCTGCCCCTCTCCCGCTCATGCTCTGTTGCTCTCTCTCTCTCAAGAATAAATAAACATTTAAAAATTAAAAAAAATAAATGAAAAGGAAGTTCCCATTGCATTTACAAGAAAAAAGTCGGCATATTGTATTCCCAAACAGTTTTAACTTCATTTATTCAACAACTCACCGTATTTCAATACCTACTAATTTTTTTAATCCCCACTATGTGCCAGACTGTGTCTTGGGTACCGGGAATGTGGAAGCATAAAAAAAAATCCAGGAGCTCACAGTCTTGTGAGTAGTTGGACAGAAGGGCAAACACCTACAATGTGATATGTGTGGGGCTAAGATGGACATCTGGGCATTTGAGACCGTAGGGTAAGGTGATGCAAGAGTGCCCCTTGAGCATCTGAGTGTCATTGTAGGAATAGTATGTGCAGGTCTTCTGGAAAGAAGGCCACAGGGAGGGGAGGAAAGAATGATTAGAAGAAAAGGAGGCTGGGCAGGTGGGAAAGTCTGGTTCTCCATGCTTGTGTTAAGATTTTATTTTGTAAGACATGGGAGCCACTGAATGATCTATAGCACAGGAATGGTCAGATTACCTGCTAACTGACAGGGGGCAATGGAGGAGCTGCACCTTCCATTAGTCCTTGAAGGCTTTGACTTTCCTCTTGAGAAGCTGTCAAAAATAAGCAAAAGTTCCCCAAACTAGAGTCTAGTTTTAGAATCTAGAAAACCAGGAGGACAATTTACAACAGCCTGAATATTCTTCCTGTTAACTTTCCTTCTGTGCTCCCCGGGCCAACCGTGTTGGTAGTGGATGTTAAGTATTTGCTGCAGAAAGAAATGAAGTTCTCTCAGTTCAGGGGCAAGAGGAGGAGAATCACTGGGGCAAATAATTCCGAGGTCTGTAATGAAGAGCTTCTTCTGATTATGGTTTGAGGGCTTCTGAGGAATCCCTTTGCCCTGAAAGACCATACTCAGCCATCTTCTGTAGGATCTAAAATTATACAACTGGAGACTTTATTCCTTTACGTTGAATATTGCCCTCTCTAGGCACGGTATTTTAAAATGTAAATACTCCCAGGAAGAGTGATACACTATGTCAGTCATAACCTAGTTCGGATGAGGATATGATCTGAGAGGGACTCAGGAGAACAGAGACCTCTGAGACGGACAGCAGGAGGGGGCTTTTAGAATAAGGGAAGGACTATAGAACTGGGATGTCGAGGGCAAAGGACAAAGATGAACTTTTCCTCCTTCTCAGTATCGCCCAGGGCAGTGTGAAACATAATCAGGTGGATGAGGACAGGGCATAAAATAGCAACTGATTAATAAACATGGGGAGGAGAAGTGTGTCTTTTTCAGACTCAGTGGAATTTTTACCGCCTAACATTTCCAGAGCCAATTTGTAAAGCTGTCTGAGAGTGTTCAGTGTGTGCAAGACAGACACAGAAAGGGGAGGGAGACAATTAGGAGGCTAAAGATGCTTCAGACTTGGGATGGGCTGCAAGTGACAACAGAATGAACCCCTTCCCCCCCTCCCTTCTGGCAGCTCTTATTCTGCTCCCAACAAGCTCCTGCTTGCTGCTTTGTCTTCTGAATGGAAAAGGAAAGGGCCTGGGTGAATAAACAAGAGCTCTCTTTCTTAAGGAGAGACAGTGCCCAGTGTTTTGGGGCTTGCTGTATGTTCCCATGCGATGCCCATTGATTTGAAGCTGGTGAGAGACGGGAGGGCACAGTGCGTAGGTGATGACAAAGCGGCCACTCTGGAACCATGGAATGGAACTCCTCAGGAGTTGTCCTACTTTTGGTGTGGTCATATGGACCGAAGAAAGACTTCTGAAACTGATTCCTGCCTGGATACAGCAAAAAAAAAAAAGAAAGAAAGAAAAGAAAAAAACAACCACAAAAAACAAAAAAAAACAAAGAACAAAACAAAACAGTCAAAAAAACCAAAAAACCCCACAAAACACACACCACACACACACACACACACACAACCTTTCAGGCTTTCTTGATGGGCTCATGCATTAAATATTTAACTACATTTATTGCAAGCCTACATTGTATGAAGTTTCTGATCAGGTGCCCAGGAGATTCAAAGGCACACGAGTGAATGATTACAACACAACATAGGTGCATGGGGGTGACAGAAAAGTTATCATGTGAATATAAAGGAAAGAAATAGAATGGCTTCAATTTCTCAGCTATGGAAGCAACCCAAGAGACTGTAAAAGTTTGAAAGAGTTTGTAAGGTAGCCCAGTGGGTCCGTCGGGTGATTTGGGGATAATCTGAGCAAGCCCTGGCTGGAATGTGAAGGTGATAAAGGACTATGAAGACTAGAAAAACAGCTACGTAACTTGTCTGGCCCAGTGCAAAATGAAAATGCAGAACCCCTGTTCAAAAATCAGGAGAGAATGTGCCCTTACTTTGTACTAGCTACTAAAATGTGGAACATGTTTCTTTCTTCCACGTTCTCTCCGTTGACCTGTCTTTGCTGCAATGTCATGTTCCTGGGGCCCAGGGATACCGGCTGGGTGAGTGCACACCTCACAGACACCCAGGGTCCTGCCCTGTGACTTAGCCTGTGAGTACATGGCCCCCTGGCTGCCAGGTGCCTGGTCCAACCAGCCATCAGACTGATGCATGCTGTGCCAGCTCGGTCCCACAGACCAGCCACCCCAACTGTGCGGGTAGGTGACCCTCAGCAGATTGATTGCAACTGCAACGCCATGACATACTCAGTACCTGGGTGGGGTTGAGTGAGAGGTTGGGTGAGGGCCAGGAGGGGAAAGCTGGGCGGGACCCAGGGTGTCGGAAAATGGGGGTGGCAGTGGTCACTGGGCAGACCAAAGAGGGGAGGACAGGTGGTTCCTGGCACCAAGAGGCAGGAGAATAGGTGGGTGGTAGGGAATCTGTTTCCTGGAGGCAGCATGGGGAAGGACTGTCCGTGAGTCAAGGCTTCAAGTCCTTGGCAGAGAAGCTAGACTGTCCTCTACAGAAGAAAGCGCAAAAATGGGACAGTCGGGAGAAAAGAAAAGAACCCACCATGCAGTCAAATTCCAGAGGGCCATCACTGGTGCATCTCTGGCTGATATAATGGCCAAGAGGAATCAGAAACCTGAAGTTAGGAAGGCTCAAAGAGAAGAAGCCATCAGGGCTACCAAGGGGGGAAAAAAAAAGCTAAGCAAGCATCTAAAAAGCTAGCCATGGCTATCGCTAAGGCTCCCAGGAAGATAGCACCTAAGCCAAAGATTGTGAAGCCTTGGAAGTTTTCAGCACCCCGAATTGGTGGAAAATGCCAAGTTGGCAGATAATATTTTTAAATAAACATCTGACTGTAACTAAAAAACAACAACAAAAACACGGCCAGTAGGGCATGTTCCAGTGTCCCTCTGGGCCTTGGTTAAAAAAACACAAATTCAAGGGACGCCTGGGTGGCTTAGTCAGTTGGGCGTCCAACTTTGGCTCAGGTCATGATCTCACAGTTTGTATGTTTGAGCCCTGCATTGAGCTTTGTGCTGATAGCTCAGAGCCTGAAGCCTGCTTCGGATTCTGTCTCTCTCTCTCTCTCTCTCTCTCTCTCTCTCTCTCTCTCTGCCCTGTTCATGTGCTCTCTCTCTCTCTCTCTTTCAAAAATAAATATTAAACAAAACCCACAAATTGAAAATTAACATTATTAAGAATTTCAAGATGATGACTGCAGAACGTTACAGACCACATGTGGACCCTTCTGAGTGGGGGGTCTAGGTGACTGCCCCTAGTGTCCCCTCTGAAGCTGACTCTAGTTGAGACCTATTCCATTGTACTGTGCCCAGTCTGGCAAAGAGATTAGTTGAAGAGGGTGGTATTTGCAAGGAACCTACAAAGAAAGGCATTAAGAAAATAAACATGGGCAGTGTTTCCCAGCACTGTTCAGGGGACAGTGAGATGGATGTTTAGGGCAGTAAAGGGATGGGATCCGTCATGGGCAGGGATGTTTCTCCTTCACCAAGACCGGGGTGGGGAGGTCGTCACTTCCTTGCAGGGCTCTGCTCTGCTTACACACACATTCTAGAAGAAACTGCCAAATGTCCCTAAATATCCATTCTCTTCTTCCCGTACAGTAATAGCATTTTTTTGCTGTGCACATGATCGTCTGGAATGAAGGTGACATTTTCTTAGCTGATGTCCATGCAGCCCATGGGATCGTGTGCCTAAGTGGTGGTCATCAGGATATGAGAGGGAATTTTCATGTGGCAGCTTCCGGACACGTTCCTGAAAGTAAAGCTGTGCATGCTGTTTGTGTCGCCTCTCTCCTCCCCTTCCTCTATCACGCTGCCTTGGTCATGGAGACAAACGACCTCTTAGACCAGGAAATGCAGGCCACCCACAGGCGTAGTGAAGTGATGTGTTAAAACAGCTGGGATCCCAGGACTTCACGGGGCAGAGCTTCTAGTCCAACTTGAACTATGTATCTTGTGACAATATACCTTTTATGTGGGAGAGAAAATAAATCATCTTGCGTAGGCTTCATATGAGGTTATTCATAGTCGAATCTAATCCTAATTTACCAAGCAAATTCACTTGGCCTCGGACATACTCTGGATGAGAGATATGATTACCACATTGCTGAGAAAGTATACCTATTGTAAGCTAACAAGTTAGCATTGGGGTTCACATATGGTATACCTTATATGAATTTTTCTAGTCTGAATTAGCACCTCTGAGCCAATCAACTTGGACAAAATGTCATTTCTAGGTCTGAAAAGCAGAAGCCTATGTCATAATTCTCCATGAGCTCACAGCAGTGTCTTAATCCTGTGAAATTGAGCTATGTTGTTGGCTAGCACCTTGGTCTCCTGACAGATGTGGGTGCTTGTGGGTACAGTGGACACAGTGTGGCCCAAATGGTCTGAAAATGTAGGACAGGCAGACACCATTGCAACTGTTCTTTTTTTTAATGTTTGTTTCTTTATTTGTGTGTGTGTGTGTGTGTGTGTGTGAGAGAGAGAGAGAGAGAGAGAGAGAGACGCGAGAGTGAGAATGAGCAGGGGAGGGGCAGTGAGTGAGGGAGATACAGAATCCGAAGTAGGCTCTAGGCTCTGAGCTGTCAGCACAGAGCCCGGTGCGGGGCTTGAACCATGAGGTCATGACCTGAGCTGAATTTGGATGCTTAATGGGCTGAGCCACCCAGGTGCCCCACAAATGGGTACTTTGAGATAGGCAGAATTCAGAGAACCAGAATTTGGTGAAAAGTTTAAAACTGCTATGCAGCAAGATCCCAATGTGCAAAGGTAGATTTTTATCAGACAAATATTTACTCAATACCTACTATGTACCATGCTCTGTTCTAGAGGCCTTGAGCAAAACAAGTATCTTTGACCCCAGGGAGGTTATAAGCTAGTGGAAAGAGACAGGCGATGGAGATAAAATGTGATGTATAATTAACAAACATAATATGTAAAGGTGATAAGGACTACGTGAATCAAAAAAAGAAAAAGAAAAAGAGTAGGAGGAAGTAGGGTAGGTGAGGACCCAGAGTCTCTCTACTGGGCCAGTACATACACACCCCCAGCTGCTCTGAGCACTGGCTACACCCTTCTCAAGAGCACTGTCCATGGCCAGTGAAGCTTCCTCGCCCAAATACAGCTGGTAGGTTACACACCCTGAGATGTCTGGATCTAGTGCACAGCGGAAGGAGCTTAGGTGGGAGAAGGGTAAGTCCATCCATCACAAGTGGCAGGAAGGGACAGTACGGAGGCACCACGCTGGTGGGAGCAGTGGTTCCGACTGCTTCAGTGCCTTCTACTGAAGTGGGGGCAGCATCAGCAGCTGAGAGGGAATAGAGAGGCTGGAGAAAGAGGAAATAGTCTGGAAGAATCCAGTTCGAGATCGGCCGAGTGAATGGACCAGGGCGTATCCTGTGCTAGTGTGGCCACATCGATGCTCACCTGAAGTTCACGATCATGAATTTACATCGGGACTGATCGATGTGGTCAGCCACGGGGACATCAGCGTGGCCAGGCAGAGAGTGTCATTTTGCCACCTGAGTAGGATGCAGGGAGTGTGGATAAGAGAATCAAGGGTGTGCACAAGGAAGTGATGATGATATTTGGCTAAGGAACTTAAATGGAATAAGGAAGAAAAAGAAGATAGCAAGGGGGAGTGGATAAAGGGAATGGGAAAATCAAGTAATAAGGGGGGGACTAGCAAGACTATGGATCAGATGGTGAAAAGATCAGTGGTTGCCAAGGATCTGGGGTGAGGGAAGAGGGATTAATGGGGCAGTAAAACTATTCTGTATTATTTGGTAATGGTGGATGCATAACATTATATAATTGTCAAAACCCATAGAATGTACATCCCCAAAAGTGAACCTTAATTCAAACTATTGATTTTAGTGAGTAATAATACATTATTATTGGCTCATCAGTTATAACAAATGCACCACAATAATGCATGATGTTAATAATAACGAAAACTGGTTGGGGTGTTAGGTGGGATATGTGAGGGGCTATACAGGAACTCTCTAATTTTCACTCAAGTTTATCTCTAAATGTAATACTGCTAAAAATAAAGCTATGAATCTTTTTAAGTGCAGGACTTAACATAATTCTTCGTGAGACTAGATTTTTTTTTAAAACAACTTTCTTCACCTCCTGAAGAAATAAGACAGTGAACAGACTAAGCTTACATTAGATGATCAATAGTTAGTTAAATGCAGTTATATTAAATCTAAAGTCACTTTCTCTAGATCAGAAAATGAATACAGCCCTAAGGTAGAAAATAGATAAGTAAATAAAACATTTTTAAAATTTATTTTTGGGTTACAGAGGCCACACACTTTATTGGTACTCAAGTTTAAAAAGTAATAGGGGCGCCTGGGTGGCTTGGTCGGTTAAGTGTCTGACTTCGGTTCAGGTCATGATCTCACAGCCCGTGAGTTCGAGCCCCGCGTCGGGCTCTGTGCTGACTGCTCAGAGCCTGTAGCCTGTTTCAGATTCTGTGTCTCCCTCTCTCTCTGCCCCTCCCCTGTTCATGCTCTGTCTCTCTCTGTCTCAAAAATAAATAAACGTTGAAAAAAAAATTAAAAAAAAAGTAATATAATTTGGGGTGCCTGGGTGGCTCAGTTGGTTAGTGTCTGACTTTGGTTCAGGTCATGATCTCATGGTTTGTGGGTTCAAGCCCCGCGTCAGGCTCTGTGCTGACAGCTCAGAGCCCAGAGCCTGCTTCAGATTCTGGATCTCCCTCTCTCTCTGCCCCTGCCCTGCTCGTGCTCTGTCTCTGTCTCTGTCTCTCTTTCAAATAAATAAACACTAAAAAGAAAAATAATATCTAATTTTAGTCTTCTAAGTTAGGAATAGCAAGGGAGGCAGTGACTCTGGAAGAGGAAACAATGTCTAAGGCTTGGTGTCCTGGCCAAGAAGAGAAGCACCTTGACACCTTTCCCACAGTCTCTCTTGTGATGCATAAGATAGAGACACGGGTCATAATAATTTTCTTAGGTTTAAGCATAAAAGGCCTGGGTGGCTCAGTCAGTTAAGCTTCCGACTCTTGATTTTGGCTCAGGTCATGGTCTCATGGCATGTGGGATTTAGTCCCACACCGGGCTCTGTGCTGACAGTGCAGAGCCTGCTTGGAATTCTGTGTCTCCCTCTCTCTGCCCCACCCCTGCTCTCTTCCTCTCTCAAAATAAATAAACTTAGAAAAAAAAAGAATAAAAGGCCTATCAGGGTCATGTGTTCATCAAACTCCACTGTTCCTTGGTGAGGGGCCTTCATGGCAGTCTTGGCCAACCCTATATGTGCCTTTTCCTTTTTTTTTTTTTTTTTTTAGAATTTAGAGGTGAGATACTTTTATATGCATGGTGAGGCTGGTTTAAACATCTTGCTTAACAAGGGCTTTCAATGCTAAATTCTGTGAAATTCTCACCTTGCTTAAAATTAAGAAGACAAGATATGGTCGTAGTGGTAAATGGACTAACATAAATAGACCATAAATGGACTTTATAGAAGGAAATGATCGCAAATGTGGTCCTTAAGTGATCAAAGTGTATTAAAAGGCTTATAGTATATTGAATGAAGTTGCTCTAACAATTTTAGGTATAATTAACTTGTTCTTTCACAAAATTGTTGGAAAATATTTTCTTGAGCATTTGGCCATTGATTAAGAAATCATTGTATTTTGAAAATTAAATGGAGGAGATGATAAATAAATTAATAGTGACATTAGATGCATATTAAGTTATCTCTGCTGTCCACACATGCAGGCACATTAGAACAGACTCATCATTCAATTAATTGCCTTTTGCTGCAGTGAATCTCTAATCTCAGAAATGCAACGATCATACACACAGAAAACCAGATAAGCTATTTGGGCCACATTTTAGAAATAAGAAATCAGGTTTTCACTGCTGTTGCATATGGGATCTCTCTCTGAGTGACCAGTAGATTGTTTTTGTATTAAATGCTTTCAACTCTTGCCATATATTCTGAAGTGACAGCAGTGACACACACACACACACACACACACACACACACACATCTGCATTTACCAGAGAGAATTTTATTCCTTGTTTGACAAGAGGTCACTGATTCAGTCTTGCTAAGATTGGTCTGGTTTCTTCTGTGCTTTAGAAAGAGAATGTGCCCAATTTCCGTTATGATGGAGAATTTCAGGGGATACCCCAAAGTCTGATAATCCTTATTTATGTCTCTTTTTAAATCCTTATTTATGTATAATCTAATTTCCTCATTCTGTTACTTGGCCCATCTATTCTTTTCTGATTATTGGAGGTGGAGAGGCTTGCATTGATCTCTAAATGCAACTCTTGATATATTCGAAGATTTGTTGTTAACTCCCTATTCACTTTTCTTCTTGTAGCCTAAGAACACTTATCTTTTATTGTTTGGGTTTTGAAAAATGTAATCACTTTCATAGCTTGATTTATGTTGGCCCTCTGGTTTCTGTGGCTTTGGTGTGGCATTCAGAATTGGACTTGAGTTTAGTGGAGTGCTAAAAACCTAGTTTCAATGTACTGTTAGATATTTTTCAATGACAGAACAACACTGTGTAGAGTAGGTATCATTCTAAAGGCTTCCAACCCCCCTCTCTGCTGTGTTGATATTTTTCATTCATTGATAACTCCCCATCTTTTATTTTTTGTCTTCTGTTTTTATGTGTATTTATTCCATAAATTACTAAAAGCACCATTGCATTAGGAAAATCACATATAATGTAAACAATTCACATCTCTAATTGTGGATTAAACTTAGTGTATTAGCTCCTTATTGCAGTGTTAGATATTTCCAGAAAATATGAAAATGGGTCTCAGAACTTTATTTGTGATGGCATCTTTACGTGCGAGTTGGAAGCAATCGTAGAATTTCAGATTATACCTTTTTGTCATATTCATCCAGTCAGCAAATAATTACTGATGCGTCTTATGTATCAGGCAGAGATCAAGACAGACATTGTCTTTGCCTTTATCAGATGGCTTCCTAAGAAGTATACTGGAAAATATATCTATAATTCTGGTCATATTGCAGATTGAAAAGTTCATAATGCAAAGAGAAGCTTGATGATTCTTTTTGATAAAGGGAAGACTCCCTTTTTAAAGTGATAAGTATGAACTAGTTTTTATAAATTAGTCTTATTTCTAGCTAGGGAATAAGCACAGAGTGTCAGGACACCGTATCTTAGATTTTCTTTTGCAGGTTCTAGTGGTTTTCCAGGCACAGAATTGGTGTTGACCACACACATGCACTGTAACCTGCAGAACAGTAGAGTTTAATGTTGTGTGTATAAATCTGGTGGGAGCAATGCGTTCTCACTACAGAAAAAAAATGCACTTAAGGTTTCAGCAGCACCTGTACTCCCTGAAACCCCTTTATGGACTCAAGGGTAAGAATTACTGACAATTCAAGGTCTTTACACTTACCCGTGTTCCTATGATGCCAATGGAAGGTGGAGGATCTCTGATATGGGTCACAGTCCAAAATGAGGCTTCAATGACTGGTATGGGATCTCTGTGATACGGGGGATGTATAATCTCATTGAAAAAGAGAAATCCATCTTATCCTCCTTGACCCATCACATGGTAAGAGGGAAAAACCAGTGGGGGCCAGAATGGGGCCCAGGAGAAATATGTGGTCTTTGGGGTTCATATATTAGCTCTAACCGACCATCAAGTCTCTCATTCATTGATCAAATGTTCATCGAGTGGTGGGGGCACCTGGGTGGCTCAGGGGCTGGGTGGTTGGTTAAGTGTCTGACTCTTGATTTCGGCTCAGGTCATGATCTCATGGTTTATAGATTGAGCCCCGTGGCGGGATCTGTGCTGACAGCACGGAGCCTGCTTGGGATTCTCTCTCTCTCCCTCTTTTTCTGTCCCTGCCCTGCTCGCGTGCTCTCTCTCTCTCAAAACGAATAAATCAACTTAAAAAACAACATTCATTGAGTGGCTACGATGTGCCGATCCTTGGGAAGACCCAGCATCTGGTGTCTAGAACTCATTTGTCCGTGCATGTACCTCACCGGGGCAGTGGTGGAAAAAACTGGGTGGAGGCACCATTGTGCCTAATCTTGGGCAGCTCTGACATGACCGGCAGAAGTGCTCAATAAATATTGGCTGGCTGATTAGTCTGTTACTTCCCCTGATGAGTTAGTTTTGTTGCAGAATTGGAGAACAGCTGGGGTTAATAAAAGAAAAGTTTAGTTTTGAGAGGGGCACAAAGCTACATATACCAATTATAATAAAATATTAAAAATCTACTTAGGGTAACATAGCTATGAACGTGAAGTGCATACTAATGTGAGATTCGTTTTGAAGTAAAGCATTTTCAAAGTCAGCTATCTATCCTCAGAGTGGCCAAAATAGCGGTCCAGAGACGGACAAGGAGCATTTCAAATTCAGCAGTATGTTCTCTTATTGGCCCAGGGATGGCAATAACATGAGGAGCAGCTGGTAAGAATCTGGGTCTATTCTGACTAGATCATGCTGCCTGAGAGTCTAATTTTGCTTCAAAAATGGTCTAATTTTGCTCACAGTGGAAAAAGTGGTATATTCCTTTAGTGTCAACAGACCAGATTACATCTCCAGTTTGTTTGATGGGGGAACTTGGTTCTGTTCCCAGATATGGCTCTCCTTCATGGATCATTGAATTACGCTAAGTGGTTTGAACAAAGTCAATTTCAATACATGCTGCTTTCCTCCCAAACCTTGGAATTTCTCTTCATACCAAAGTTCCAAGATCTCGTGTTTGTAGGAAGAGAATGTCTTGCCAATGGAAGTCACTTCAGCTCTAGCCGTCAGCTTCTTCAGCCCTGAATAGGTAAACCCTAAGGACCCTTCAGGAATTAACAGTTGAGCATTTTTGTGGTGAGTCGTAGATGCTTCAATATTCTGAAATTTATGCAAGGATATGTGTGCGATTGATCTACAAACTGGCGCAAAAAAGAGTAGGCTCTTCCTGTCCAAAAATATCCCTGATTTGGGTATTTTGTGCCTTGGTTTTCAGTGGAGGGACTTCTGATATTTTCTTGTGTATGTTCCCTCACATTTCTTCAGGAAATAGCAATAGGCGAAAGCCCTTATTACTCCATCAGTATTTTTTTTCTTTGAGAGTATTTCCAGCTGAGGGCCCATTACCTATTTCTGATTCAGTTAGTTTCCAACTCTCTGGTCCTAAGTAATGAGCCATGAAGGAGACCAGGTTGGAGAGTGACCTGGGGAAGGCCTTGCATCCTCACGGGGGGTGCTGGGTCCCTCTCTGAGCAAGGAGCCCTTTCCTCCCAGCACGTGCTCCTTTGTGCAGCCGCCTGTGGCCAAGACAAATCCAGGAGCCTTGCTTCAGGCAAGACTGTTCCACTGAAAATGCAGCTTTCTTCAAAATGAACCTGGAAAACTTTGCAGAGGATATATCTCTTCTTGTAATACATCCCCTGGGAATGAGAGGCTGCAGGAGGAGGGTGGGGAGGATTGACGAGCAGCTCTATTTATGTTCTGCTGATGGGCTAATCTCTCACACACACCTGGATGTGATCTGAGCTCCTGCCCACACAAAGGGATCCTGGCATTGGCTCTGGTACTAACAAGTCCAAACTGAGCTCAGACTTCAGTCTGGCTGGAATGTGCAGGTGTACTACGTGGATTCTCATGCAGAACCGGCTGGGATCTCCCCGAGTTGGCAGCTGATCTTGTGTGGGTGGGGCGGGGAGGATGGTAGGAAAGGGATGATAATTGCGAGAGAAAGCCCTGTGGGGGAATTTTAAGGAGAAGAGCATTCCTCTTTCCTTTTCCTACATTTTTTTCTTCCATCCCATCTGGTTGCCACGTTTCTGGTCCTTTTGCTTTTTTCTTTAATTTTGAAGAGTCCATGGAATTGTGGCACTTAGCTTTATTGTATAATGAATGCAGCTTAACCAAATGAGCTGTTTGCTTCCTTTGGTGTCGTCCAAAATAGGTGGTTTCTTCTGTGTAATACCTGGAGCTAGGGTTTTACTCAATCCTGTTTCTGAAAGCCACTGCCTATTTTTAGCTTCTTTTTGGAATCTCTGGTTGGCCAGGACACACACGTGGGGAGGAAGGCCTGCAAGGCAGCCTTGAGGCTGGTGGGAAGGCTCTGGCACGTGACAGAAAGCCTACCTCATCATGCTTACTTTGCTGTGTTGGCTGCTCCCTGATGACTTCTTTGGATTGAATAAAGCCAGCTACAGAAGTGGGTGAAGCTATCCCTCACGCTGACATTTCATTTACCTAGGAGTACAACGATCTGAGAAAGAATCAAATACTTGAACATTTTGCTTCAGTGAGCAAAAGCTAAGTGTCTGTGCCATATTGAAACGTGCTGCTTTTCTTCGGGATGTAAAGTGAAAAAAGGGTGATGGGTTCAGGGACCACAGGCAAAAAGAAAGAACAGAACTCTTCCTCGGCATATTTACAGTTCCGCCATTGGAGAAAACTCTGGAGTCTTGCGCATCATGATGTTATTTTATCAGCTACGGTTTGGTAGAACAAGGTCATTGGGGCCTAGGAAAAGGATGTGGTTGTAAAGCCTAAAAAAGGACGGGTATTTTTAAGTGTGTTACAGAGAAGGAGGCAGCTGGACTTAATAACTAACAGTATGTGGGAGGCGAAAGTATGTTGAATCTTGTACAGAAGTTTGATGATTAGAGAAAGGGCGGGCAACGTTGCTGTCCAAATCAAAATAACCCTCTATAATTATCTCCACCTGTGCTAAAAAATTATGCTCACATACTGTTCCCAATTTATTGAAATTTATGACCATGCAATATGTTATGTGAGTAATAGCCACTACTGAACCAAAAATCAATATGCAGTCCTCTGTTGACGAAACTTGGGTTTAAATTTTATTCACGTGTGTGCTCTCAGCACCTAACATGATGTCTGACAACTAGATGATGTTCAAGATGCTGAACAAATGGATAAAATGCCAACTCTGTGGCCTAGTGAAGCTCCCTAAATTTTCCTTTAAAACATATCTGGCTAGCTTCAATTATTTGCTTGCTTTAGTGAGTTGAGTGATTAATTTTGTTTGAGATCCGGCACTGTGTGTCATATGTCTTTGCGATACATCAACAGCCAGGCATTTAGAAATCAACATCTACCTCAGACCAGCTTACAAGGTAGTCATCGTGATGAAAAATGGAATGTTTTGGTGAAATGACCAGATAATTCGGTATGCCGAAGCAGGGATCACAGCCAATACGGCCTCCCCGTACCTTTCGTTTCGTGACCACGTGACAATTTAGGATCATGTTCCCAGATGATGCGAGCAGGCATTCTAGCACCGCTCCACTGCACACATCTTCCCCTCGGGTTGAAAGCCTTGCCGTGTATCCTGGATCTCTGGAGGTGGTTTGTGGTTGCATGCTGGCCCCTCTTGTATGCCGTGTACTTCCATTCCCATCTCTCCCGAATGTAAGGAGCTAGACTTCTGAAGACGGCCAGGGATGTTTCTGAGATAGCCGAAATCCATGTAAGTTACAAATGGCCCAGATGCATAACTGTCCTCCAAGTTGGGAATGTTAGCGTCCTTCTGTGGGAGATGTGCGACTCAGTAGCCATGACTTCTTATCTCTTAGCTAACTTGATTTCTGGCTGAAAAATTAATCTTCCTAAGGTGTGAAGTACCTAATGCAGAAAGACCTGAAACAGGGCTGGACACGTGGTTCCAAGGGATTCTTAGCCCTAATCTACTAACACAATATCACAAAGAGGTTACGAGAAGGGACTTGAGAACCAGACAAACCAGGATTGATCTTCAACTCTCTCACTGAATAGCTGTGTGATCTTGGACAACTTATTCAACCTCTTTACATTTTAGATTGCTCATGTGTAAAGTGAGAATAATAGGAACTTAATAACATCGTTGCAAGGCTTAAATGAGGTAATGCTTACAAAACACTTAGCAGAGCATCTGGAAAATAGTCATCGATAAAAATTATACATCATCATCATCACCACTATCACTGTTTCACTGTGACATTAACCTAGGAGAATTCCTCATAGCCCACCCTGGTAGCCTGAGTCTGAGTTTGCAAAGTTAAAGAGTTCCCTGGAGATGGAAAGGTCATCATGGGTCTCCTAGAGTTGCCATCACAAACACCAAAAGAAGTTCTGGGCAGAACCTTCCATGGGGGCAAGAATACTTAATGGCCCCTCTTCTATGGTTATTTTCCTGGGACTTGGGTGCCTGCAATTTACAGAATGGTGCACATGAACCCCTCCAACAGCAACAAACAAACAAACAGACAAATGAAAAAAAAAACACACCAAAACCCAAAAACAATAACAACAACAACAAGAAAACCTATGTGGGCATCATCTATAAACTGTACCATAGAAGGAACCGTGTAATCAGTTTGTGAAATGGCCAACCCATTTCAGTAACTAAAATAAAATTTATTCATAAGCATAACTCAAGCCCATCAACTGTTTACTGTGTCTAGATCAATTTTCAGCTACACAAATCTGTGAGCAATAATTTCTGGAAGACCAGAGAGAAGGAAAAAAACAAAACAAAACAAAACCTCAAGAAGGCCTTATAAATAAGAAAACCTTAAAAATGAGAATGTTCTGAACGTGTTTTTAGTCAATGTCTTTATGCAAACTGCACTAATTAATCTCATACAAACATGGATATTTTTGTAAAGCATAAGCCCAAGTGCCATTTTATGACCATGTAATTTACAAGTCCTCAAATTACATTAAAATCACCACACACAGTGTTTACAGTTTAATTACATGGTTATTTACCATTCCCAATCAAGTGTTATTCATTCAGTACCTCTTTGCCTGATCTTACCTAAAAAAGAAAACACTTTTATGCTGAATTTGAGTGGTAAACATTCAAACATGCCAATACTTAAAGGCAACAAAGATGTGATTTGGAGTAAACAAACTCCATTGACAGATTTCAGAGAACTTCCAGAGGGAAAGAGAATGGAAAGAGATCAACATTTTACTAACATAGTATTTCTTTGCTTGTTTCCATCATATTGAAAAAGAAAAGAAACCTATCACTATTCACTTCCCATTCTTTATGTAAAGCCAACTGGGTCTGTTACCCATATTTTGTATTATAATGATATAGTTATTCAGTCAAGAAATGTTTATTGAATACCATATGTGTTCTGGATCCTGTGATAAGAATAAGTGTGAAAAATAAGGCATGGCCCCTTGATGAAGTCAGACTAGATATCTACTAGTACATTATAGACATTTCAACATGTAGAATATATTTACTTCTGGTTTTCTCTTTGCCATTTACCAATACCATTTTGAAATTAGAAAAATCTCAGTCCCAGCATGGAGTATCTATCTTCAGGCAATAGCTTAAGCTTTATGAGCCTTAATCTTTTCATCTATAGAATATGGCAGTGGGGAATATAATATTAATAACGCCAGTTTTCTCTCCATGATGGTGAGATTATGAAGACAAAGTAAGTCTGAAAACACTTGCAGATTACTTTTTCAGGATCTGCCTCTGCAGCTAACTCCCCAAACCCAGTCTAACTGGTTCCTCTTTTGCTTCCCTGAGTTGGCTAACAGATTATGATGTCTCATACCCCTGTTATGGTACTAGACATTTACATCAGGAAAAAGTCATTTGACGAATGAACTGGGATGACCCTTAAATTTCTAATTTTGAATTCTGTCCTGTGGGAACTCAAATGTTTTAAAAAAGTGCCCTCATTGTGACATCCTTGGGCCACCTGCCTCAGCATGACCAGAATGGCTTCTGAAATATCCCTATTTCTTGGGCCCACTCCAAACTTAATGAATGAGGATCTTTAGCTGTGGAATCCAACCACGTAGCTGCCTTTTAAATAAGTTTCTCTGCTCCCAGAATCACTGTATCTAATTGGATTGTTTGCAGATATTTCAATTCTGGTATTTCAGGTACTTGGTAGAATAATTATTCTGTGTCAACTTGGAATTAGGTGTGCATATATCACTTGTTTGGGCCAATGGAATGTGAATGTACATGACAAGTCAGGTGACAGACACTGAACTGAAGTAACTTATTTGCGGCAACTTTATATTATTAAAACACTTTACTTCCCTTTTCCCATGATTAGAACACAATTTATGACTAGTTTTCCCAAACATGATTTCAGGGTGGTGGAAAAAAGCGTGAACAAATATCAGATTGTAAATTAATCCACACCAATCATTACGACATTATTTTTGATGCAGCAAACATCAAAATGGCAGGGTTGTTAACAGCCTTTTTTTTTAAATTCTGATCTAAAATATAGAAGACATAATAACATTAACACAGGGAGATTTTGTGTGATGTTTGTACTCACGCTCATTTATCTAAGGCTGCATTTACATGGGCAAGTGGAAAGTAGACATAATTATATGGGGCAAAACGAACTCATTTCCTATACTGAACACCTACCATATTATTACTCACTTTGCTGAATCCATTTACATTTAATCACAGCAAACAGTTGTCTTAGAGACATTGTATTTTTGCACTTTGCATATGAACAGTTAAACCGGTTAAATCATTTTCCAAAATTTACCAAATTAGAAATTGAGATTCAAGCTGACATCTCTCTGCCCACCCACCCATACTTTTCTGCTACATCATATCACCTATGGAAAAGTCAGACAGTCTTTCAATGTGCTGATAATCGTACTACTTTGCCAACTAATTGCTCAATTTTCATGAGGCCCAGCATCTTCATGGATGTTAGTAAAATGTAGCTTTTAGGGATACCTGGCTGGCTCAGTCATGAGCATGCAACTCGATCTCGAGCTCTTGAGTTCAAGCTTCACATTAGGCACGGAGCCTACTTAAAAATAAATAAATAAATAAATAAATAAATAAATAAATAAATAAATAAATAAATAAATAAAATGTAGCTTTTTTCCATATTGACCATGTGCAGCATGCATGTCATATGTATCTATACACCCACATGCATTTTCAGCAGAAAATTAGGAATAGCACATGTAAAATGGTGCTTATGCTCTTCATTACCAATTTGGAAACCAGTTTTTCCTTCTGTCTGCAATAGATTCAAGTAAAATGTCACAAATTAAACTATGATGACCACCTTTGGAAATTGTTGGCCCTAAGATATAGATATTTAAATGACTTTCAATCTGGAAAACACACTAAGCATATGACACGTCATTACCATCCAACAATTATCCAAATGGAATGTGGGATATAAAATAATTTCAGATATTAAGGCCTTTGGAGAAGCTTGGGAACGATAGGTATGGAGGAATATAAGCCCATTTTGTGAAGTGAATTTTGATAATTGAGGCAAGAATGTAGTTACAAATTCCCCTCTATCTCCACTTTCTGGTTGGTTCTAAATTAGACAAGGCATCAAGCAGGAGGACAGAGTTTAGAGTCTTGCCAGAAAGAAAGAAAGAAAGAAAGAAAGAAAGAAAGAAAGAAAGAAAAGAAAGAAAGAAAAGAAAAGAAAAGAAAAAAGAAAGAAAGGAAGGAAGGAAGGAAGGAAGAAAGGGAAAAATTAAAATACGTGCATTCCTCACAGTTTTTGTAGAATATCTATCACTGAGGATTTTCTCTGGGCTCTGGCTGTGGAAATTACAAGTCCATTGGGCAGTTATCCAGTTGACAGCCCTTGAAATGACACATATACCGCATACATGATAGCCTGGGTAGAAAATAATAAATATTAGTATTAACCAACCCCAAGTCAGTAACAATGAAAGATTCTTCACAGTGTAATTAGAGTAAGGAATTGTTATGAAATCGACAAGCTGTACGTAGTATAGCTTGATTTGGACACCTTATTGTTAGGAACAATTAGTATTTTATCCCAGTAAAGAAAAGTTACAATTAGAGTTTTCAGAGCAGGAACACCGTGGAGATGATCTTTTCTGACTCTGATCTCACGAGTGAGGAAGCAATATTCAGGACATTACATGGTTTGTGTAACATCACTTGGCTGAGAGATGAAAGAGACAGGGCTTGCACAATCTTCCTTGAAGAGCACTCTTTCAAGTCCATGTTTGCCATTAAAAGAGTAAGAAAAAGTAACAAGATGGATTTCGCCAAAATTAAATTAAAAGTCACAATTACTTACATAGGATCTTTTTTTAAAGCCACCCATATACTACATGCTGTACAAATACACATATACTGAAAGAACCTACTGGATGTTAAATGGTCATATTTACACCTATTATATTAATTACTTTCATGTATATGTTGAGTATTACACCAGGATTATGGTATGGTACAGCTGAGAAAACAGATATTCACATAAGGATATCTTTCCCAAGATTGTATAGTAAGTAAAAGACCCAGAGTTTGTACTTAGGTTTTTTGGATTCTAGAACACACATCCTTTCTACCTGGCTTCCCTACCTCTCACCAAGACATTTCAAGAGGACAAGAATCTTATAACACAGATCTGGTTAGCAAATAGATAGTACAAGAAATACATTCAAAGCAAAAACCACAGAAACCTAAAGAAAGACAAAGTGAAAAGAGGTGAAGTTAACATTGGCAATGGGAGGAGATTGGGGTGGACCATGGACAGACATCCAAATGAACTACAACGGGCTTTGTCTTTAGTATCAAGACTTTCATCCACCTATAATTCATTTCCAGAATCTCAGTATTGTGCAAAATGTATAATTTTACAATCAACTTAGGAGTTATCATAATAAAGCCCCTAGGAGAAATTACAATTAACTTGAGTCAATTAGATTTCTCAAGGAGCCCTGACTTTAGCTCTGGCTAACAGGAATCTTAATGAGACAATTAATATTAGCTAATATCAGCTTGATTGATTTAAAGGGTATGTATAATTATATAGATGTGTGTAGACAGAAGCGTTTCTCTGTGTGTGTATGCTTTACCTATCTGTGGCATTCAAAAGTAAGACTCAAAATATTTTGAAAGGAAAAAAAATCTCACTCCATAGGTTAAAAAAATGAGTTCAAAAAATTCTTTATTCTGAGGATCAGAGACAAAGTAAACAACCTCAGAAAATCAGGCTTAGGCGTGAGCTAGATACAGTTAAATGAAGGAAAAAAGTTTGATGAATATTTGTTGTATGCAGACCAAGTATCATTTTCAGGAAATTATCCCCTTACGCCTCACAGTCTTGAAGGGAACTATTTATTACCCCTCTTTTACAGATTAGGAAACTAAAGCTCAATAGGTTTAAGTGATGACCAAAGAGATTTCTCAGGGCTGCCAGGTATGATTGTACAGTTTGTGTACCATACACAGCATCTGGTAGAAGGAAGGAGCAAATTGAGACTGATACACATTTTATGTTCTGCTGCCCAATGATGCATCATAATTAAGGGTTATGTAATCCCAGAGAAAGAGGGTGTCTTTAATTTTTTCAGAGGTTACCTGCCTCATTGAATTATGGGATTAAGATTTGAATCCATGAATGTTGGGGGCAAAAGCCAGGTTCTTTCCAGGATCTTTTTTTTTTTAATGTTTTAGTTATTTTTGAGAGAGAGAGCGAGAGAGAGAGAGAGAGAGAGAGAGAGAGAGAGAGAGAGCGTACGCAAGCAGGCAGGGTAGGGGCAGAGAAAGGGAGACACAGAATTTGAAGCAAGGTCCAGGCTCTGAGCTGTCAGCACAGAGCCTGACGTGGGGATTGAACCCATGAACCATGAGATCATGACCTGAGCAAAGTCAGGTGCTTAACCAACTGAGCCACCCAGGTGCCCCTAGGATGTCTTGAAGCCTCTCCCACTATGAAGATACAATCGGAATAAATTAAGAGTAGCTGGTGTCCATCTCATAATAAAAGGGCTAGATGATCTGAATATCAAGAGTTAAGACAAGAAAGGGAAAAATGGAAATTTCTTCATAACTTCTCCTTTTAAGATAAAACATTATATGACTTTGAGGTTTGGGTATGGATAGAGAAGAAAAAAAAATAGCTTTGATTGGGTTGTTTTATTCATATGATCTTCTAAACTCTTAGAGTCAGTTAGTAGTAAATCACTCTTTTGGTTTAAAAAATGAATCTATCACAAGGCATTAGCACCATGCCTGGCACATAGCAGGCATCGAGTCACATCATCACCAAATTATGCCAAATGAGTTCTGAAGTTGTCATCAGCAAGTGTCTGAGGATGGTAACATTACCACTGATGTTACAAATTTCAGTGGGGCACCTGGGTGGCTCAGTCAGTTGAACATCCAACTTCAGCTCAGGTCATGATCTCACGGTTCGTGAGTTCGAGCCCTGTGTGGAGCTCTGTGCTGAGGGCTGGGAGCCTGGAGCCTGCTTTGGATTCTGTGTCTCCCCCTCTCTCTCTGCCGCTCCCCGACTTGCACTGTGTCTCTGTCTCTGTTTTTGTCTCTCTCTGTCTGTCTCTCTCTCTCAGAAACAAACATTAAGAAAAAATTTTAAAAAAAGAAGAAATTTCAGTGTCTAAGGCTATAGTGGCTGCACAAGGAAGCAAAGCCCATAGAAAGGGCTGGCCTTTGCACCCTGGCTTCTGCCTCCTTTAGTGGTCAGGGAGTTCCTTGGGGGGTAAGGCCCATGGGTAGCCTACTCTGTCTACAGCATTTTGCACATAATAGATGTTCCATTCATAGAAGGTGCTTAGTGAATGATGTTGAAGAAATAACTGTTTCTTTCCCCTCCTCCTCACAATAGTCATGGACATTGCCCTATAGACACTCAGGCCTATTGCTCTATGTTAGGGAGAAAAAAGTGGAAAGGAACTACAAAGAAAGCCTACTTGGGAACAAAATTTTAAAGAGCAATAGAGGGGCGCCTGGGTGGCGCAGTCGGTTAAGCGTGCGACTTCAGCCAGGTCACGATCTCGCGGTCCGTGAGTTCGAGCCCCGCGTCAGGCTCTGGGCTGATGGCTCGGAGCCTGGAGCCTGTTTCCGATTCTGTGCCTCCCTCTCTCTCTCTGCCCCTCCCCCGTTCATGCTCTGTCTCTCTCTGTCCCAAAAATAAATAAACGTTGAAAAAAAAAATTTAAAGAGCAATAGAAACAAATTGTGGTTATATTCTCCAATTCGTGATACAGAAATAGCAGAAATTATCAAGAGCTGAGGGGTCAGGAAAAGGTCAAGCTAAACCTTAGGGGTAGAAATGATGGGAATAGATTGGATAGGAAGGAAGAACATCATGTGCGTAGATGGGGCATTCAGAAGAATGACTGTTTGTGGAGGGACAGAGAGACGCTGTTGACCTGGAGTAGAAAAATCCTCATCAGAGGTGTTACAGATGAAAGTTAGAATCTGAAAGTCACAGGAAGGAGCCTTGAATCTGACCTTCAGCTGCAGTGAGTGGAGTCAGGTTAGGGGCAGGCCGCAGGAGGAGCTGAAGCCACTTTTAATTTTTCACGTTTAAAAGAAAGTTTTAGAAAGATGACAGCACGTCGCTTTGCTTTACTCCACCCAGGTTAAATATCTGTGTTTTAACAGTGGCTTCTTAGGAGACAGTGTGTCGTCCCAAAACAAGGATCATAATATGGGGGCGGGGGGGGGGATAGTCTTCAATGTTTGGGCTTTTTGGTACCCTTAACGTCCTATCTTGGAAGGGAAGTTCTATCTGTAAGTAGGTACGACGTACTATAAATTTTCTTAAATGGAATCCTAGAGGGGTGGCCCACTACACCAGAGGTAGGATGTGTGACGATGTGGAGTGACATGTTGGGATCGCTGCCTTGGGTAGTGGAAGCAGCGAACACGTCACAAGAAGAGCTGTCTGTTCAAAGCTGTTGCTCCAGAGCTCCTATTCTTTGCCTTTCTGCTCTGCAGTTCCCCCAAGGCTGAAATCGCTCTCACTCTTATAAACTGGTTTAAAGATAATATGAAGATGAACAAGTGTGGTCTCTGATCAGCAGTCAGTACCAAATAATGCCGCTCTGTTGGCCCACTAGAAGAATGTGCTGATTTACAGCCAGATGTTGTAAAATAAGTAGCAGCTTCAAGGGGGGGTAATCTAGGCTCTCACCCTGCCTCTGTCAGGGACCCATCACGGGGTCTCTGTGGCATTGGTAGTGGCGTTCAGAGCTGCCTGAGTTTAATTGACCTAAAGCATTAGATCTATTAGTGCTGCCATTTTGGAGAAGTGAATTCAAGTCTACTCTTGGGTTTATATAGCAACATTCTGTGCTATCATGCGTTTGCATTATAGGTTGGTAACAGATTTGAAATCCCAGTACTTTTGCAGACCTATAGATAGAAAGAATTGCCATTAGACATCAGTTCTCCATAAATTTTCTCTAGGGTCCCAGAAAGCATGCTGCAGCATGCTGTTGTACAAATATGGTGATGGCTGACTTGGGAGAAGCTGACTCTTTCCTTCGTAGTTAGGTGGATGACCTCCCTTTCACAGAAGGAGGGAAACACAAGCTGTTAGTTGTAGTAGGCAAAATAACACCAACCATCCTGAGCTGTGTAGCCCTTAGTGGATGTACAGAAAATATGAAACTTTGGAATCGTTAATTTTAGGAACTGAAAGTCTTCCGAGAAAAGACCCATTACTTGTGTGGGTGCGGAAGACTAGGTTCATTGAGGACCGGAACCAGAGGGAATCTCTGAATAAGCATGGGGCTTAAAGGCAGAAAACTAGGTTCTTACTCAGACTCTGCCATGGTCTTTGACACCCTGGACCAGTCTTTTTGGCCTTCATTGTTCCATTTTAAAATGGGGGGCAGGGGTAAACACTGGGCTAGGTGATCTAGTTTTGACACTTTGTACTTTAGAGTCAGTTCCATGTTTGGATGGGCAAAGAAATAGATCCCAAAAAGAACCTTTAATAGAATTATGGTTGCTCTTAAAATGGGACCCATTATCAATGGACCCATTACATGTCTTTACATGCTCTTAAAATGGACCCATTACATGTCATTGGTTGACTCTGGATCTCCAAAATTTCTCCATATGAATACCACTAGTGCTCTTATTATATACTATAAAATAGATCCCTATAGTATAAGTATCAGGAAATGTCTTTGAATGTCATGGTCTAAGTACTCCGAACAGCTCAGAGGTAATGAGTGTTATAAAATTGGATCTTATTTGGCCTCTGCCATCCAACCCACTTGCAAAGGTTTTCCAATCAGACGGTGCCATATACCTTCCTTTCTTTGCTTCAGGTCTTCTATGAAACCCCTCACGTCCTTTACGGCCACTCACCTGCGCTGTTCTTTCCTCAGCCATTGAGCACAGGAAAGGAATCCCTGTCATACAGTGGTTTGTCCAGGTCGTACTGTTTCTTTCTCTGGGCTTGATTGTGTCTTTTTACTGCACATTCCAGTATGTCTGGCTCTGCTGACAGCAAGGAAAATAGCCAGTTGGAGTTCTATTCTTCCTGCAGGAGAGACAGATGACTGCGTTCTTTGTCTAGGTGGTTTGGCTGTTATTGTTCTTTTTCTTCACCTGTTATTTTATGAACCTCTTTACTGCAGTTAGCTTGTCTATAGGCTTTCCTTTCCAGCAGAACTGATTTAACACCTCCCCCCATCTTTTGTGAGTACATCGTCTACCTCTAGCAAAGTACTTAACCTTATTAATGATGACTTCGATTCCACGACTGTTTAAGATAAGAAGAAAATGGAGATAGTATTCCCTGGAAACACAACCCCAGACCCCAGAGCTTTTAAGGCTGGTTTTTCTATTTTTCTTCTCTGCTTTTAGGGAGCAAATGTGGAACTTAACCAGACAAGAATGATTTCAAAAGTGTCTGCTCAGAAAGTCCAGTGTAAGGCAGAGGCCTGCAAATGACTGAACAGATGTAGCAGGTGTAAACATGTTTCCTTATCTTGGTTCCTGGGTTTTACATCCTCCTCGAAGACTCTCTGTACTGCAGAAAAGGGTTATCGGTACAGATGGTAAACTGCTAAAATGCCCAGAAGGTTCAAACTCATCTGTGCTTTTAAAGAAGGGGAGGAGTGTGTGTTATCTGACTCACAGGTGTTTGGAAGGCTCCAAATTACCTTCAGGTTTTTCAGTCTTAACTTTGCTCGAACAGATGTCTTGGGTTATATGTGGAAGTATCCAGTCCTTATGGTGTCCAAGTGTTTAAAATTGGAAAGAGGGTCCCCGGGAGCAAGGAGGTGGAGTTGAGCTCTTGGCACACGAGCCCCTGCCGTCCTTGCAAATTACGTCTCTGGCCTCTCTCGTCTCTGTGCTGCTGTCACTGATTATTTTCTCTGGCCACTGGATCCTCATTTTCCTGCTTTGCCGAGTTCTTATTGTACGAGGTTTCTGGCACAGACACTCCATTATTCTGGAACCTGAATGTCCCTTGTTCCTGTTTCTGTCTCTCCCAGCCTGTGGTAGCAGCGAGTGCAAACAGGCAATGACCACATGCTTCAGGTGTTCAGCTAGAGCAGCTTCTGCGGATCGAGCACCAGAAGCATCCCCTGGTACCACCGAAGTATAGCACAGACGTTTTTCAGCTTCCTCTCCCAGAGCAGGAGACTTTAATCCTCTCTGAAAAAAAAGAGCAAAGCAAAATTAAATTAGCCTAATGTCAGTGCCTGTGACATCACTGCACCTGCTATGTTTGCTCTCCTCCTCTTTCTTCCTTCCGACTTTCAACAAAAAGAAATGTGGCCTCAGTACTGCATTTCCTACAAGGTATCCCATGCGAGTGTTTCATAAGGAATATTTGGGAAAATCCTGTGTAGACAAGGAGTGTGAGAAGTCCTGTGTTATATAAAAATCAACATATTTTTTTAAACTCTGGGATTTGGGTCGGGGCATTTAAACATGCTAATTTGTGACTCGAAATCCTTATAAATATATTATGCAGGACTTCCCACTATTTATTTAACCAAGAGATACTTTTTTTTTTCTTTGTGGAGCATGTCATGAGACAAGTATTCCTTGGACTACACTTTTGGAAATATTTGCTTAGACAAAACAGTAAGGCCCAAGAGACCCACATCTAGCTGTAGCCTGCCCTAGGGAGGCTCAACACTCCGTGAGCGGTGTTTTGTTTTGTTTGGTTTTGAAATCATGGGCAAATTGACGTTAGAGGGTTTCCAGATTGTAATGGATATTTTGTCTAACGTGCCAAGATCTCTTTCTCCCCCCTCCCTCCACGACTGTCATCATACTCTTTGAGAGGGACTGTCCCCACTTTTAGCACCTGTGTTGAACTACCTTGTGTCTGTCTTCAAATTCATATTGATACCCTAACCCTTAATAGGATTGTATTGAGAAATAGGGCCTTCACTAAGGTAATTAAGGTTGAATGAGATCATATGGGGGAGGCCCTAATACAATTGGTGTCCTTATAAGAAGAGGAAATTTGAACATTCAAAGTGATGCCAAGAACACACATGCGCACAGAGGAAAAGCCAAGTGAAGGACACAGTGAGAAGATGGACATCTGCCAGAGAGAGAGGTCTTAGGAGACCTGAGTCTTGGACCTCCAGCCTCCAAAACTGTAAGAAAATCAGTTTCAGTAGCTCAAGCCACCCAGTCTCTCGTATTTTGTTACGGTAGCCATAGCAAACTCATGCAGCATCCACTGGTCCCTGTACTAGAGTGTCAGGGCAGGCCACCCCATGACCACAGCACAACAAAGTTTCAGATAACGCTCACCTCAGCCAGTCGGTCTCATGATGTTTTCCCGGACACAAGGACTAGTTCACGAGTGCTCACATAAGCATAATGCTTAGAAATTTGTCTGATGGTGTTGAAATGGGACCTTTTGTCCCTGCTGCACGTGATGGAGCGAAACACGCAGCTTTAGTAGCTGTGGACAGCCATCTTGGGAAGGCAGTCAGAGGACCAAAGACAGAGGAGGCGAACAAGAAAACAGGAAACGTGCATTTGGAGCTGCGGTCAACCCATGCCTTAAAGCTGAGCTTTTCAGTTATATGCACTAATAAACCTTCTAGACTGCTTAAGCCACATTGTGTTGTTTGCTTCTGTTTTCAGTGGGACCCATTCCATTTCACACACGGGTTACACAAGTGAATCAAGGTTCAGTCCCAACCAAAAGGTTCTAGGGTAGGGTCTTAGTGTCCAGATTATTGTGTATCTGACTTAGAGTCTCTGAGTTCCTGAACAATAAATTCAGTTTGCATTTCACTATTCTGCTCCATTGCCTCCAGTATCAGGATGTGTGTCCCAAATCATGGCTCTTTTCGGTCTTTTAATTAGCTAGATTTTTAAATGCTCTGTAAATGATTAAATAGGAAGCTTCAAAGCATGACCCTTTCCACCAGGAAGGAGACTCTTGAAAGCAGATCTGCCTGCAGGATCCTAGGGAATTTCTAATGCTACCAGATATAAGGCTATCAGATAATCTCCTAGTGGACATATTTGGGGTAGGACTCATGTCTATTAAGGGTCAGCCAGCTGTCAATAAAATCCAGCTCTGGAAATATAGAAGATGAGAAAGGTATGTCCCATGTAGGCTGTAGGAGCTGAGGCCTTTTCAAGACATTTAATAAAATGAGTTCCCAAGACCTTGCTTGACACCTGGTGCTAAAAACACATATTCCTACAGCTTAATTCCTGAGTTTCCATGGGTAAAAATCTGACAAACTAGGTCCCTCCACATTAGCCCCTCTTTCGTTAATACCCTGAACCACCTGTAAGCTTCCCTGAGCTTACAGGCAGAAATAAGGTCACTGTTGACGGTAGACTGAGTCAGCTTCTTAAAGGACAATGACATGCTAGCTGGACGTCTTAGACGTGGGCAAACAGTGAGGTCTCCAATGATGATTCGGTGACTTGTTTCATTTCTTGGAAGTGACCACTTAATGATCCTGACTCAGGCTCTGACCTCAGGTGTAGATCAACGGCTAGATATAAAAAATTCAACCAATATTCACTGAATATTTACTATAGGCCAGGCATTATTCTAGACGAAGGTGTTTAAATCCCATAAAAATAGGATTGTGCATGTGTGTGCGTGCATGCGTATACACGTAAAAGAGAAATGCAGGTCTGTAACTAAAGTATAAAATATGTAAGAGGAAGTAGAAGACTGTGGTAGTTTTGTACCTTGTCCAGTTGGTTACGGTGGAACCATGTTTCTCAGAATCCTTTTCCTCGTATGGTTCTCAGTTAAAGTTGGCCGGAAATGAAATTTAGAGAAGGTTGGGAAGCCCGAAGTGAAGCCACAGCCGTACTCCCTGAAGATCATCAGGGTTAGATGCTGTGAGACGTGCCAGGGGATTCTGCCTGGCTCTTCCCTCCCTCTGCTCTGTGTCCATCCGCTCTGGCTGACCGTCTGCTCCACTGACTCCAGCAGCCTCAGGTGGACCAACAGAGCAGAGGCAAGAGCCTTCTGTTGGCTTCTGCACCAGCTCTTGTGCGCTGCTCTGCTCTACTCCGGTGGGACATGTTCTCTGCTCAGCTCCCACTTGTTCGCGGGCAGCTGCGTTTTCAGAAGGGTTGGGTTAGGACTCTTCTCTGATCTCCCAGTTCTGTTCGCACCCCATTCCTTTTCCGCTTGTCTCACAGTCGTGTGAGGTCTTAGTTCCCTGATACATTCATGTCCATCCTGCTCTCAGTGGCACTGCTTCCCTGCCTGAACCACGAGGGATGGAAGCACCTTGGCAAAATGCAGCGCGGTAGGGGCAGAGAGAGTGTGGGTGGGTAAGGCGTGAACTACAATTTCAAATAATATAATCGGGGGAGTGCTCACCAAGAAGGGGACACGGGAGCAAAGACCTGAGGCGATAAAGAAAATAATTGTCAAATCCTGTCTAAAGTGCATGAACACCATTCAGAGGATAATCAGAATAATAAAAGATCTGGCCCCGAAACACCGCCAACTAAATATCTTATAATACTGCATAAATATAGTAATCTCAAAAAATGGTCTGTGATTTTCTTTCGAGCCGTCTTTTGAGGTTGTATTTTCTTAAACCTTATGGCATCTTGCTGAGGCAAAATCAAGGCCAGAATTGTTCTTTGAGCTTTCAGAAGGCAAAGAGCTCTGTCGGTATGAAGCCGTAAGAATAAAATACCCTCGTTTAGGGACATTGCTTTGCCGACTACTGGAGCTCAGCCATTCAGCCGCGTCTTTTTCCAAAAGCACTCCTCCAGCTTTGTCTTGTATTTACAAGGGCAACAGTCACAAACAAATATGCGGAGTGTAAGGAAAGCACGGGACCTGCTCCCCACAAGGAGGAAGTGATACAGTGAAGTTTCTCCACTGAGATTTGTGGAGATAAACCTCTCGGCTTCGGAACGTTAAAGAAAGATCTACACTCACCTGGTGTGTGTGTGAGAGAGATGAAACCGCCTACCAAACCCTGTGCAGGAAGGAGACCCTCGCTCCTCCTGTGTTTGGCTGTCGGCAGCCACAGGGGACTTGGTTTCCTGGCAACCTGCCAGCAGGCTTTCCCTCTGGAAGGTTCGGCTGCCCCTAGGGGGAGCCTATCGTCTATCAGCCTCCAAGGACGCCAGTGTTCAAACTGTATTGGGGATGGCAGGCTGGCTCCCTCACAGCACAATCAGAGCATCTGCTGGGAAAAGATTGTTTTGAGGCAGGTATGCATTTAATAAATCGGTATTGCAGGCCGCCTGCGCCAAGGCCGAGCTGACCGCTCACGGGTGACTGGGGACTTGCTTTAGGCTCCAAAGCCTGAAGCTAACGGAGAGTCGTTGTCCGTAAACTCGTCTCTTTAGATCATGTCAAGTCACGAACTCCTATCTGATCATCATAATCGGTCTGCAAAAATGTGGTTTTGCAATGAAAAATGCTTGTTCACTTTTAGTTGGATTCTTTTTTAATTTCTTTTTAACGATTATTTATTTTTGAGGCAGAGAGAGACAGAGAATGAACGGGGGAGGGTCAGAGAGAGGGAGACACAGAATCTGAAACAGGCTCCAGGCTCTGAGCTGTCAGCACAGAGCCCGACGCGGGGCTCGAACTCACGGACCGTGAGATCATGACCTGAGCTGAAGTCAGCCGCTTAACCGACTGAGCCACCCAGGCGCCCCTAGTTGGATTTTTGAAAAAAAACAAAAACAAAAACAAAAAAAACCGAGCTATTCGTTAGTTGAAATGGATGTGTAATCATTTTATACATTGTGAGACTCTAAGGCATATGACATTCTGCATGCACACGTGCCTACCTTCAAAGTTGTCTCGTGGAAGCAACGTGCACATTCCAGAAAGGAGGCAGACAAGAACCAAGAGTTTCCATTTTGAGAAGTAAAAGCTAAACATGACCTTCTGTGTACATGGGAGGTAACTTAGTAAAGGAAAATGTGTCTCCCTTCAAGTGGTAGGATCTGGCCCCACATTTCCCTGGCTCTACCGTTACACATTTAGACCTACTTACATCAGTTCGGGAGCAAGCTCTCCCCACACCTGTGGGGATGCAGCTTAAATTAAGTCAGAAGGGAAGGCCCGAGGGTTGGAATAGGAAAGTACCTACCCTTCCTACACGTGAACTCCTCTGCTGACTTGCCAACTGTTTACAATGGTCCCCATTGACTAAAAAGCTTGGAAAGGAAGAAACCAAGAAATGTACCTGGTACCAAGCCAAGTTCATGGCAAAGTTTCATGATGGGAAGAATCTTACTACTCTGGTCTCCTCCTACCTTTCTGGTTTTATTTTTCAGACATTACTTTATTCTTCTTAAGTACCAAAGACATTTCCGGTATAGGCCAGGACAATAGTCAGTGATTTCAGAGATATCACTCCCTGCATAGAATTAAGGTAAACAAACTTGAAAACACAAGCCAAGAGTCTGGTATTCATCTTTGCAAACATTCAGTTTCACAAAAGCCAGTAAGAAGGACCAGGTATAATATGAATATCACATAAATGTGTGGGTTTTTTTTTAAAGCTGACAACACTACTCAGATATAATTTTTCCCAACATCTAACGTCAGTTTGTTCTAGGAAAATATCCCATATTATTCTTTGGTTTCAGAAGTTTCACTGTGCATGTCAATGTCCTATTTTAACAGACTGAAGGTCTGACCCTTGAACCTACGATAAATACACATAACCTGATTTTGTAATTAGATACATTTCAAATAGCAGTGAGTGGGCATTATTTGCTCTTTTTAAAAAAATCTCTCTTAAGCGCTAGCTTCTCCCCTTCCTTCAGTAATTACTTGACAGAGGACATGAAACCATTCATTTGCCTCCATTGCATTGTCTTTGGAATCCCATCAGACTACCTCTTTACTAAATTACCAAGGACTACGTAAGTAAAGTGAGGGCGAATTCTGTAGACAGCAGGAGAGAGGACAGGAAGATGATGTGTGCCCATCCTTTGTAATAAATAAATAAATAAATAAATAAATAAATAAATAAATAAATAAATAAATAAATAAATATCTTAAGTTCACAGCTGACTTGAATTTGGGGTTTGTGAGTCTTACCCTCTGAAAAAACTGAATAGCTTGAATTTCACTTGACATTAGGAAATCTTCCCTCTCTCTTTCTTCTCATTGAGAATTAGCTTTAGCGAAGGGGGAAAAAAAAACACATCTTCCTGATGTTTAATTAGCAAAGGACTACTCCTGCTAGCCATATTTTATTTTTGAGTTAGTTTATGTCAAAAATACACGTAGAGTAAAAATGCCTTGCCAGTATTAACTTTAAGAAATACAATCATTTCTTATCATTCAGAAGTGTGGCGGCATTAGAAAATACATTCTGAAGGGAACGCAAATTAGCTTTACGTTTTTTTTTTCCTACCTTTCCCTAGTTCTTATTTTAATGCCTGCAGTGTTTACAAGGCTAGAATACTAGACGCTTTTTTTTCTTTCTCATAATTATTCATGAAATTCAATTAACCTGTCATCAGATGAACAATTATGTTATCCTGGTCTTTCTGCCCCCAACAACTAGACTTCCTATGAGTTATCTGGGTCGAAGTTTCCTCTGATTTTCTTCTAAATTATGTTTTTTATGAAAAAAAATTACGAAGATATCGAAGCATCATTTTAAACTCTTTATAAAGTCGAAACAATTTTCATCAATACTTAAAAAATACATAAACTGATATTCTCAGCTCCCTAAGCTAACCCTTATTTTCCACGGTGGTTTTTGCAGAAATCATCCTTAATCTTTGTGCGTCTGATGAAAACGTCCTGGGCTGGTTTGTCACTCCGGTAACATTTTCAGGCACTTTGAAGCCAGTGTCAGAAACCCTTACACACGGTGTCTCTTCAGCCCTGTTGGTTCTCTGGCAGGAGAGGCACATCTGTCTTCTGCTCAGAATGTAGAAAGACTTGCTCACCCTTCTGTATTACCTAGATATTCCCCTTGCTCTCCTCGGCAAAACAAAAACAAAACAAAAGCCTCAGAAGGAATAAATAAAACTATGGGAAACAGTAAAGGATGAGGGGGAGGAGAGAGGCTCCAAACAAAAAGAATGAAAAGAAATGATGCAGTAGTATAATGGTAGGGGTGTGCATGGAAAAACCGTATGATGGCCTTTTTCCAATCACCGGGGAGTAATTTTCCCTTCTCCAGTGAGAGACCTTCTTTGCCCTTTGAAACCAGAGTTGATGTTTACTAATTAATTTATATAGAATGGTCCCTTAGCAACCATTTCAAAGAGGATCTGTTACCTCTACTCTCTGGGTTTAAAGCTACATGTCCTTTTCTAAGACACGGTGTTCGTAGAAGCAAGTGGAATGCAGCCTTGTGCTACAGACAGGTGTCAGGTGGGGCTTATACAACCTCGAGTGACTGAGAAAACGTCGTAGAGGTTCTGACGTTGCTGTTTGGTGTTGAAATAGGCTTTTTCATATCGTTTAATGTGCAGTTATTGTTACACCAGATGGGAAGAGCTTTAAATCACCAAAGAATTATCGTCTGCCGCACTGTCTATGGTTCCTTATTTGCCTGTTGTCGTGTCTCACTCACCCAAATTGTGAAGTCTGCAAGTGCTCTGAGGAAACCACGTTCTGTCTGTTGTGTCCACGGCCTCCTCGGCGTCTGGGCCCTGGCACAGAGTAAGCACTCGTTAAACATTTGTAGACTGGGGGGCGCCTGGGGGGCTCAGTCAGTTAAGCATCTGACTTCAGCTCGGGACATGATCTTGTGGTTTGTGAGTTCGAGCCGCACATCGGGCTTGGGGTGCGTGGGTGGCTCAGTCAGTTAAGAGTCTGCCTTCGGCTCAGGTCATGATCTCGCCCTCTGTGAGCTCGAGCCCTGTGTTGGGCTCTGTGCTGACAGCTTGGAGCCTGGACCCTGCTTTGGATTCTGTGTCTCCCTCTCTCTCTCTCCCTCTCCCACTCTCTCTCTGCCTCTCCCCCTCTCTCAAAAATAAATAAGCATTAAAAAAAAATAAACATTTGTGGACTGAAGAAATGAATCCATGAATAAAGATGTCTTTCAAAATTTGATAAGGGACAAAAGAAAAAGAGGAATGATATTTAGTAATTTCTCAAATTCCCACTTAAGGGGACTTTTAATGAATGACTACAAGTGCTTTCTGGGGCTTTGTAAGTTATCATGGAAATTTGGAACTTATTTTCACCACAGTATGCTAAAATGGGATTCTCTTCTAGTGGTCTTATCCATACTCCTTAGTCCTTATGTGTAATATTGTTTTTTGTTTTTGTTTTTTTTAATGTTATCATAACCCACTTTGGAGGCCCTGGTTGAAAGTCAGTCACTCTCTCTGGACCAGCCGATTAAGCCCACACTCCCGACCACCTCTTCTGTCGGGCTCTCACGCTCTGTGCCACTATCCGCCTGCCTTCATCACGTCAGGGGAGCAGACAGCTAGAGACAGCCAGTCCTGAACTCGTTACCCTGCCTCGTCCATTGCCTCCCTTGGAAACCACAATAAAGGTGGCTGTCCACTCGCTCCTTCTGCCTTGGAAGCTGCCTGGCTGCTTCCCCTGAGTGGCCCCGAATGGCTCGCTGTGTTCTCTCCAGGGAGGTGTGAGCGTAATAAAAATGTCGGGACACTTTCTCATTTTCCATTCTTGATCTGTGCCTGGTCTCGCCGGACCTCACCCAGGATAGTCTAGTTAGGATCTGAATGCAGCGGCCAGATTCCAGCTGATAGCATCAGCGCTTCAGTCAATGGCTGACCGGAGTAGACGTGCAATGACCCTACCCCCTTCTCCCCAGATCCACGAGCCCTGAGGCTTGTGTTTCATGTGGGCTCTCGGGCTTTCCTGACAATATTAAGCTCCATTTGTTCACACTGCTACCTAAATAGCCACTGGGGGCGGGGAGGGGGGTGACTTGGTGGCTCAGTCGGTTAAGTGCCGGACTCTTGATTTTGGCTCAGGTCATGATCTCACAGTTTGTGACTTTGAGCCCCATGTCGGACTCCATGCTGGTGGTGTGGAGCCTGCTCGGGATTCTCTCTCTCTCCCTCTCTCTGTGCCCCGCCCCTGCTCATGCTCTTGTGTTCTCTCTCTCAAAAATAAATAAACAAGCTTTAAAAAAATACCCTTTTTTTTTTTTGCTAACTTCTCTCTTTTCTGTCTCCGTTTCCTATCCATATTTTCTTCTGCCTCCCAAGTAAACTACTTGGGTCTCACCCTAGTTTTCTGCAGCTGCCATAAAGATGGCCACAAGAGAAATTTATTCTCCCATAGTTCTGGAGGCCAGAAATCTGAAATGAAGTTGTTGATAGGACCACGCTGCCTCTGATGGTTTTACAGGGGGCTTCAGTTCAGGGGAGCCTTGCTTACCTCTTCAGTGTCTGGGGCCTCTGGGTATTTTTTTAAGTTTGTTTATTGAGAGAGAGAGAGAGAGAGAGAGAGAGAGAGAGAGAGAGAGAAGATGGAGGAGGGGGAGGGGGAGGGGGAGGAGAGAGAATCCCAAGCAGGCTCTGTTTTGTCAGCATGGAGCCTGACGCAGGGCTCAATCTTACGAACCATGAGACCATGACCTGAGCCAAAATCAAGAGTTGGGCACTTAACCCACTAAGCCACCCAGATGTCCCGGGGCCTCCAGGTATTATGTGGTTCATGGCAGAACACTTCTGATCTTTGCCTCCATCATCACATTACCTTCTCTTCTGGAGGAAATGTTCTGTCTCCCCCATCTCCCCCTTTTAGGGATGCTTGTTGGATTTTGGGCCCACCCTCATCCAGGATGATCTCATTTCAAGAGCCTTAACTTGCAACCCACAACCCACTAAGGCCCCGAGCCATTGTCTTAGGGTGTCCTTTTGGGGAAACCCAGCTGACAACTTCTCTGTATGCAAAAGATTGTTTTAGAGTAAGTAGGAATCCAAAATCGAGATGCTGGCATCCAAGCCCATCCTTTCTTTTCTCTCAGGAGACTGCTCTCTGTACATGGAAATATTTTGTTTCTCAATTCAAACTTGGCTTCTATCCAATCAAAATGACTAAGAACGCAAAATTTTATTCTTATCTTTGGATTTTTACAGTCCTTGGAACATTTCTACAGTGATGGGAGAAGCAAACCTCGTAATTCCCCAGAGAACTTGTTCATTGCTTCTCTTTTTCTTCCTCTTCCATATGATGCCCATTTCTTCTGCTGGAGGTGATGGCCATTATCTTTATCAAAGCAATTCACATCTCCACACTGTGCTCACTGATCCAATTTTCACAAAACATATGTATTGAAGCTCACTTATATTTGTAGGTTTCTTTTTCGGGGAGGGGGATGATACAGATATCTAGGGTTTTGAATTGCAGATACCCTTAAATTTCATCTGTCAGTTCCTTCATTTCTTAGATTAAAAATAAGTAAATAAAAATGATAGCATGAAGAAAAAACTAGGACCTCTCAATTGATAATTCTGCATAGTGCTATAGATGATGTAGACAATATTAAGTTTTGATTTGCTGCATCCATTTAAATGAATCTAAATTTAGAAAACACACGTGATTTCCCCAATGGAGACTGAGTGTGGTACTGAAAGTAAGTCCCCTTTCTTCACCAAAAACTGAAACCTTTGCTCTCAAGGAGTGACTTTTCCTAACCTGCATCGTAGACAAGTTCAGTCTAACCGTTTTTTATGCATGGGGTCTTCTGCATTGCTTCCTGAATAGTGGGTACTTTTCTCTCTGCCAATAACCCAAAGTAGTCCTATGTAAAAATCTAGCCGAAACAGCCAACAGCTTTCTGTCCACTTCTCTCCAGAAGCTCTGAAGTTTGAAGGTCTGGCTAATATGAATTTTCTGGGTCTGAGAGAGAAAAGCTCTTACCAATTAAAGACTTTATAGACAAGATTTTCTTCATAGATGCTTTTTCTGCTGATATGTTTCCTCTCTTTCTTCTGATATTCCACTGTCCACAGGCAAATCTCGGCCAAATCTTTCAGTCTGATAACCTTAGCACTCTCCCTGAGAACCCCTACCTCTCCTGTTCTAGAAGAGGTCTAATCCCTGTAGCTTTATTTTTTTTTGTGGCTCTGGAAGAGTCTAGCGAAGCTCAGGTCTGGGCTGACTTTTTATCAGTGTTTCCTTCTATTTGGTCATCTCAGACCTCCACAACCTCAATGTGTGTAGATCAGGTGAGCCCGTACATTTCAACTCAATTTTTAATCTCTCCAAGTGGCAGACTCTACTTCTACAATGTAGTTACTTATAAAAACAGCTCACAGAGATCAACAGTTTTTCTCAGGGACAGGACAATGTAATTACATATCGGAATGAGGTTTCTACGATTGGTAGCCTTCTTTTTCCCCTCCCTTGAATTCTAGAGTTGAAAATCGTTTGCCTTTTCCTTGTTCCTCTTAAGGTATGGCCAACATCTCTGATACACCAGTTTTGATTAAATTGTCTTGATTTGAGGTTTCATTTAAAAAATTTGGTTTAGACCCTCATACAAGGCAGGCAGCATCTAGCCTTATAAGTATACCTGGCCTACCATATGCAAGCAATGCTATGGGGTGAATCTCATGTTTTTATGGTGAGTTATCACTACATCTTCCACCAGAAAAGCGTGCGCACACACACACACACACACACACACACACACACACACACCTTCTTCCCCCAAATATCCCGCCTGATCTGAGAATTCTAAGAGGCGTTCTGCAGGCTCCAGCAAGGTTGTCATACACTCAGAGATAAGGAAAGGTACGATTAATTCGGGTGCTATGGCACCATCTAATCAAATGCCTACTTCATGCCCAGCTCCCTTCTCCCAAAAGTTTCAGTAGTGTCCCCTGGACCCTGTTTGCTTTGCTGTTCGCTGCCTTTCCTGGCCAGTCTCAGATATGAAACTAGCCAGTTTCTCCTGGCCAGACTCATACGGGCTGGAGTCTCCCTCACCAGGTCCATTGCGGATAGTGGTTATTCTACTCATCACCTTGGAGTCTGGAGCTGATCTTGTGTGCACACTATATGCAATTCAACACTGTCTTGGGGCATCTTTCCACCTACTTGCTATTTTGAGCTTCCCAGGAATCCCCCACAGCCCTCAACCAGATGGGAATACCTATAATGAGAAGCAAGTGTAAGTGTCTCACTGTGACATCACTTAGAAAGTTCAGGTCAGTTGGGGTGCATGGTGCCACGGAGGAAGGGTGTGGACACAGGTGAATGATGGGGCTGAAGTGGAGGTGCCAGACCAAGTGCTTGGGTACCAAGAAGGAAATTGGGACTTAACCCTCAGGGCATCGTGGCACTGGTGGAAATGCTTTAAGTAAGATACAGCACGACATCCGTGCCCAATATACCGAAGCATGTCTGAACTTGGAAATCCTAACCCGCTCCTTTTAGGTAGGTCACTTCTCCTTGGAAACAATGTCAATGAAGGTCTTACACAAACGTCTCTAATCAGTATCAGACAAATACCAATCAGGTTCTTTGTGCGAGGGCTCTGTAGGGTGCTATTAAGATGATTGAAAACTGGACTGTGCATCGGGCCAACACTAATCTTGCCTTGGCCAATCACATCATGGCGGTCTTCACTGCTTCTCTCAGCTGTTAGCTCAGCAGAGCTGATCACCTGAAGCAAAAGAAGTATTGCAACCCAAACTGTGAAATCCCAGATTGGAATCACACCGTGTTTTATCTACGTCAAAAGCCGCTGGTAGTGATTAATGCTCATTTAGTTTTAGTCGTGCCTGAAGAACAGACACGGCCAGACATTTTGCCTATGATGTATGTGAAAATACACCTCGTAATTTAAAAGCTATTTTGGCATGCTGCACTAAACAGAGTGGAGGAGACACCTAAGAGACAACACAGTAATCATTTCTATTCTAAGAAACAGAAGGAGGGTAACTAATTTTAAAATTGTTTTAAAATAATTGTATTTACATATTATTGCATATTATACACAGGTATTATATATATATATATAATATGCATATATATATATATAATATGCATATATATGCATATATACATGAATACCTTTTTTGAATCTCAAGTCCTCATCTATAAAATGAAGATTATGATGTTCAAATCAAATATTGGTTCTAAAGATGAATTAATTATATAAGTATTATGCTTACCACAAGGCCAGGCAGATAGGAGGAGTTGAATTACAGTGAGTCTCCTGTTCAGAACACTTAAGCATCAAAGCCAAACACACAGAGATTTACAGATGTGAAAAATTGAGAATACGTATTTTTCAATGATCGGTAGAGAAAAACCAAGAATCATGTGTGTTTTTCTAAGTGGAAGGGTCCAAATTTGTTAACATCACGGCATAAAAAATAATTCAGTTAATTTCTAGTCTTTCTCTGCTCTTACCATATGCATATTTTATACCATCTGTAAGTATCTAGAAACTTCTATTTCATTTTTGTTCTCAAAGTTTTAATTCCAGTTATGATTAGGTCCAGGTCAAGAAACAATCATCTATCTTTTTAAAAAAAAATTCGATAAATACATTTCATGATTTTTAACTCTTTTCAGGTTTGCTTTTATTTTATTTTTGGAGTCTAAGTTGGTATACGCAAATATTTAATATTCAGGGTTATAAATGATTTATTATTATTATCACATGGGCTATTACAGGGATTAAGGAGAACTTCAGATTGTTTTAAGCTCTTCCCCTCAAGAGATAGAGGTTCTTGTCCCCTCTCCTTGAACCTGAGTAGCCTCTGTGACTGCTTGACAAAGTGATGATAGCAAAAGGAATCTCGCTCCCTTTTTCAGGTGCAGGGCTTAAAAATCTAGCCCTGTCTACTTCCTCTACTCTAGAACACTGTCTCCAGGGACCCTGAACCACTGATCTAACAACTACCATAGATCTGCCATGTTAGAGAGGTCACTTACAGGTACTCCAGATGACAGTCACAGTTGAGCCTAGCCTTCCAGCCATCCCTATCAAGACACCAAACATGTGAGTGAAGTCTCCCCTTCAGTCTTCTGCCCACCCCATCCACCAGCTGAATACCATCAATCTCTTCCATCAATGGAGAAGAGTTGTCAGTTCAGCACCGCCAGCATTCCTGACCCCCAAAACTGTGGGATCTAATAAAGGGGGATTGTTTTAAGCCACTAATTTTTGCAGGTAATTTGTCACGTACGAACAGGTCGCCAGAACACTGAATTCACAGACAGGGAAATAGAGTGTGTTTCTTGCCCTAGCGGGTATGGTTAGTGTGGATTCAGAGGATAGTTGCGAGCTCCAGTAAACTGTAATGGATGAAGAGACTTCAGAAGAAAACTATAATATTTTAAACAACTAAGATAATTTTATAAGTATTTGTTGATCTTACCCAAACCTGGGAATATTTCATGTTCCACGTTGATTTAAAAATCCAGTTCTTCTCTGGGCACCTGGGTGGCTCAGTCAATTAAGCATCCAACTTTGGCTTAGGTCATGGTCTTGTGGTTCGTGAGTTTGAGCCCTGCATTGGGCTCTGTGCTGACAGCTCAGAGCCTGGAGCCCGTTTCTGATTCTGTGTTTCCCTCTCTCTCTGCCCCTCCTCTGTTCACAGTCTGTATCTCTCTCCTTCAAAAATAAACATTAAAAAAATTAAAAATGCGGTTCTTCTCAAAAGTCATTTTATAGGAGGTTTTTATGGATATCTGATTCAGATGTCTGAAATTCACTTGTGAGGCTATAGACGTGATATGTCAACGTCAATTTTATTTAAGTTGTAAGGTATTTCTGAAATAAGTATCATTATAACAGGTCCAATCTAATACTGTTTTCTGGTATTACTGTGCTTCAGACATGAGTAACCAATGTTTCGTGGAACAGCAGCTACTATTTGTGATGTATCTAAAATACTTCTTACACTTAGAAAATAAATATTAAAGGAGAATAAACAATATAGGAATTATGAATGGGGGCACCTGGCTGGTTAGTCAGTTAAGTGTCCAAATCACTGTCAGTCTGAATCACTGTCAGTGTGGGCTCAAGCTCCACATTGAGCTCTGCATGGGGTGTGGACCCTGCTTAAGTTTCTCTCTCTCTCCCTCTCTCTCTCTGCCCTTCCCTCCATCAAAAAAAAAAAGAATTACGAGTGAAGAATATAAGAATTACTTAGGTCTGGGGTACCTGGGTGGTTCAGTCAGTTAAGTGTCTGACTTTGGCTCCGGTCATGATCTCACAGTTTGTGAATTCGAGTCCCGTGTCAGGCTCTGTGCTGACAGCTCAGAGCCTGGATCCTGCTTCGGATTCTGTGTCTCCCTCTCTCTCTGCCCTTCCCCTGCTTATACTCTGTCTCTGTCTCTCAAAAAGTAAATAAATGTTAAAAAAAATTAATAAAAGAATTACTTAGGTCTGCTGCTGCTGACTTAGACACTTAAAAGCAGTTAAAATAAATGGCAAATGGAAGCGCCTGGGTGGTTCAGTTGGTTAAGCATCTGACTCTTGATTTCAGCTCAGGTCATGATCTCACAGGTTCATGAAATCAAGCCCTGCACGTCTGTGCTGATGGCTCAAAGCCTGCATGGGGTTCTCTCTTTCTCTCTCCCTCTCTCTCCGCCACTTGCCTGCTCACACTCTCTCTCAAAATAAATAAATAAACTTAAAAAATGGCAAATGGGCTCCTTGCTTGAAACCTCCTTGTTAATCACGTTCCCAGCTTCTGTTGATCATCCATCCTTCTCTTCTCTACATCTGCCAAGGGTTGGAGCATTGCATCTATTCTCAGGGCTATATCCATAAAACAGAAATTTGAACCATAAAATATACATTGGAAGAAACCCATTAAATTTCCAATCCTGACCTTTCTGCTAAGTTTCAGACCTGTATTTTCAATTGCATAAAACTATGTCCATCTAGATAATCCTCTAATACCTCCAACCAAACATATCCAAATGAAAACAAAAGGGCTCATTATGTTCAACTGCATAATCATTCAAATATATCAAGGTAGAAACTCGAGTCACTTTTATCTCCCTTTTCCCTCATTCTATAGATAATTGAACTTCGTCCTGTGATTTCTATCTGTGAAACATTGCTTCTATTCTGCCTCACACCTATATTTCCACACAATTTAGATTCTCATCCTGTATTCCCTACATTTACACAATAATCTCTCATTTCTCTTTTAAGGAAAATTGCTTTGATATTTGTTGTTGAAAACACTGTCCAAGAGGAAGCAAAGTCGAGCGAGAAAAATGTTTTTTTTTCAATTTAATGCCAGAAGAAGCTATGTCCCATCTGAGAAAATAGCACGCATCCTCCATTTTGAGAAATTTCCTGTGAAAATGTTTAAAGTAAAAATTTGTATTAAATTATAGCATAAGTACAGAAGTGTGCAACATTTTAAGTGTGAAATTCAGTAAATTTTCAAAAAGCGAACTCATTTGAGTAACCACCACACACACACAAAACATTCTAGAATTCTCCAAGACCCTGTCATGCTCCCTACCCTAAGATAACTACTTATAAGACTTCTATACTATCAATTAATTTCACACAGGGTATGAACCCGTGACACTGAGATCAAGACCTAAGCTGAGATCAAGAGTTGGACACTTAACTGACTGAGCCACCCAGGCACCCCTAAAGGCTATTTCTTAACTCCTTGATCTTACTTGTGAATTTTCCTACTTCTCAAAATGTTCTTTTCTTCCATGCCTTGCAATTTTCTAGCAATAGTTTGAAACAAAACTCAGCTTCTATTATCTCTGTTAAATTTCCCCTGGCAAAGTAAATTGTGTTGCCTGAAGTGCATTGATGACACTTTTTCATGTCATCTATTAAATTCATTCATGTCACTGTTTCCTCTGCTAAACTGAACTCATCAAAGGCAAGGACTGCATTTCATTTGTCTTTGTACCAGTACCTAGTGCAATTCTCACAGCTAAGCAAGAGTTTAAGTATTACTTACTGACTGAATGATGTGCCCCAATATCTAATCCTAGTCAGTTCCTGTGCCAAGACACACAAAAATAAAGAACTCCAGATGCCCTTAAGGTTTTAGAGAGTCTCAGGGTTCTCTGGTATCCAAAATAAACTAAGAGTGCTGACAACAAATACGCTTTAAATCCCACCTTTGAAAACACATCTAAAAAAATTATTGCTGTGTTTCTAAGCCTCTTGTAGCTTAGGTTAGCAACACTTGGTGTGTTTTCTATAGACCAATGATGTCAGAGTCATGTACAGTGATAGATCAGGCTCCCTCACCGGGGCCTGAACCCAGTCCTTCTGAATTAGACAAAAGGGGACTGAGAGTTTGAATTTCTGACAAGTGTCCAAGATGAGACTTATGGGCATTAATGTTT
The DNA here is from genome assembly GCF_022837055.1 of Prionailurus viverrinus. NCBI lineage: Eukaryota > Metazoa > Chordata > Mammalia > Carnivora > Felidae > Prionailurus > Prionailurus viverrinus. The sequence continues at coordinate 10,190,248 of NC_062565.1, read as the reverse complement.
GAGATTTATGGACCCAGAAATGGCCTTTTGGTCATCTTTTCTTTCTTTCTTTCTTTCTTTCTTTCTTTCTTTCTTTCTTTCCCTCCCTCCCTCCCTCCCTCTCTCTCTCTCTTTCTTTCTTTCTTTCTTTCTTTCTTTCATAGCTGAAATATGGTCCCTGCCCTTAAGGAGCTTATATTCGTTTTTTTTTTTATGTTTATTTATCTATTTTGAGAGAGAGAGAGTGAGCGAGCATGTACATATGCATGAGTGGGGCAGGGGCAGAGAGAGAGGGTGAAAGAGAATCCCAAGCAGGATCTGCACAGTCATCACAGAGCCTGACTTGGGGCTTGATCTCACAAACCATGAGATCATGACCTGAGCCAAAATTAAGAGTTGGACACTTAACCGACTGAGCCACTCAGGTGCACCTTTGGTCATTCTTTCAAATGGCAGTCCTCATCTTTTGGCAGAGATGTTATCTAGTGGGGATTATGGCTTTAGAATCTCTTCCTGACTTTCATTCCCTCTGAGAGGATCTCAAGTCATCTGAAGGTAAGATTCCAGAATTAGAACAGTCTGAAAGCTTTAGCAGCAGGCAGTTTCCATTGAAAACAGAGCATATATAAGACTGTATAAGAGATCAGGAGAAGGGGAGACATGAAGGAAAGTATGTTTCTATTATTGTTGTGAAAATTCTCCATATTGGATATCAACCTAGGGCCAAAGGGTGGACGGCTCTTTCCTTCGTGTTCATCCTACTTTAAGCATTATGTTTCCACGTGTGGTGTCATGGAAATGTTCCAGAAATTGACATTGATGGATATATTTCTATTGCAAGCGAAGTTGAAGACCAGTCTCTGAGGGTCATGGCTGGCCATTTGCAGTGGCCCATTTGAAAGAGGAAGCAGTTAAGTGTAGTTCTTCCCATTCAGGGAACAGTGGCCATCTGAATTCTGTGACATACTGAGGTATAGAAACCTTTGTCTCATATATTTTTTTCCAAACCTAGAATGGGAAAACCCATTTCTTGCCCTCATTCTGCCTCAACAATGTGAGCCACTCTATTATGCCCCAGAGATTTGTAATTATAAAGGCCCCTTGTTGTTTGGCATGCCCAATGAGTTAATGGCAGAGGTCAGTCTGTGATGCTGAAATGCTGATCTGTAGGAAAATGGTGAGCACTCAGCTGACTTACACATAAACAAAGTCAGAAAAAAGTAAAACCCCTCCATAACCCTGAGTAGAATGCAAAACAGAAGAATATTTCAGCCTCACTTACTTTTGATGAGATGCTGTTTTATTTCTTCATTGTAAATATCTCTCTATGTCCTTTTTAGCTTCCTGAAGTTTGGTTGCTCATAGATGGATATATAGCAGCAAAGAAGGAGAAAATTGCTGAATTTGGAACCACAGAGTTGCTCAAATTATTGGGAGAATGTAGTCCCTGGGACATATGCTGAGACAGTAAGGGCTGATCCATTTCCAGATGGAGCTCTCACACCAAAACCACAGAAGGACTGTGAATTTGATTTCACAACTAACAAAGCCTCATTTCAAATCCAGATGCCTAAGGATTCTGTTCCAAAACAGATTTACAAGAGGGCCAACAAAGACCATGCAATAAAATGTTTTCTAGGCAAAGACCATGTAGGAAGATGCATAAAAATTCCTGCTACTAAAGACTACTCATTATTATCAAGTCAAATTACTCCATGACACGAGAGCAATGCTTCCATTGCTAGTTGAAGAAATATACTGAGAAAAACAATGACAGTTCTTTACAGACAGGTGATATCAAGGTGCCAAGAAAAGATGCAGCTTTCTTGAAAGTCCTCTCATGTTCTGGGTATGATTGAGCTTGGTGATAGCCTAGCAATGTAGCCTGCATACTTCCCTATATATTAAAAAGATCCCCCTGGGACTGGCAGACGTTAAAGAGTGGTGAGCATGAAGGCTAGAAGTTTACCTAAAGCAACTGTATAGCTTAAAATTCCTAGAACATAATATGTCTGTAAGGGTGAGAGACCCTAATGCTCATGAAATCATGAATTGCCTGAGGCCAATTCCGGACAAAATTTGCTCACGTGGAATGATATTAATATTTGCTCACAGTAGACTCTTAGTTCTCAAAATATTGTGAAAGCAAATATGTCAGAGGCACTGGAGGCAATTCTCTGATCACTGACACAGTATTCATCTTAGCAAAGGTATGATAGAATTTGAAATTAATTTGTTAATTCCATATGTGAAACAAAGATGAGGAGTCTAATATGAGTCCCAGCTGCAGTCAGTTGGAATATAAAGCTGCATAATGGATCATTTGATGCCTAATGTACATCATAATCATTACTCACTGGCATGGTGTATGCAGTGGTTCTCAACCCCGGTGGCACATGCTGGGAAGCTTTAAAAATTACAGACCCCTCCTCCACCCCATATTCTTATTTGAAGGTCTGGAGTGTGCCTTGTCCCTCAGCATTGCTTTAAAGCTTCCCCAGCGTATTCTAATGGACTGCAGGGGTTTCAGACCACTAAGCCCTTGGCCTAGGTCATTATTTCTCAACTTTAGCTACTCATTAAAATTACCTGCGAAACTTTTTAAAAATCCCAATGTAGCCTGGGACCCATTCCAGACCCGCGAAATCAGAAGGCGGGGGCACTTCGGGTATAGATATCTTTTAAAGTTTGCCTACATCATTCTATTTTGCAACCAGGATTGAGGGCGAGCTCCCTCACAAGACAGGTTAAACACATTTTAGAAGCTTTCTAATTTCAAAGCTATATGGTAAGCTCTATCTTGTAAAAAGAGCCTTTCTTGCTTTTCAGGAATCTAATAATTAATGAATATCACATACATGTATACACATATATGTATAAAATACATCTTTATCATGGATTGGAATATGGAGGATATAAAAGAAAAAGGCATGTCTTGCCTTCAAGAAGTAGTGAAAGGATTACATTGAACTTGCATGTTTCAGTCAGAATTCCAATATCACAAAAATATTGGCAGAAAAGCCACTGGAGCTTTTTTTTTTTTTTGGTAATTCATAAAACTGGGACAGATGATTCTTGTCTCAGGTTCTGTGAGTATAAAATTTCTCCTCCAGGAGATACTGTCATTCAGCTGTTCAAATCCTAACGTGCTTAAAAAACGCTGATGTGCTAGATGTTCTTTCCTTTCCAAAGGAGTTGGTTATGAAACATCTAAAAATGAAGCTTGAAACAAAAGAGAGAGTTAACTTATAATTGCTCTGTTGAAGCATTTTGTGCAAATCTTGGCAGTTTGGTGACTCCATTTGAAAATCTCAAAATTTGAAAGTCAGCAATTCTTAGGTGCGGGGAATTATTATGTTCAAGGACTGTCACTGTATTTGCAAATGCCAGGTAGGTTTTGAACCAATGAAAGAATGAATAAAAGACCTTTCATTTATATTGTTTGTACCAAACATGTCACTAGGTGCTTTAAAAAATATATATGTATATATATACATATACATATATATATATATATATATGTATATATATATATATATAATTTGAGAGAGAGTGAGCAAGGGAGAGGGGCAGAGAGTAAGAGAGAGAGAGAGTCTCAAGAAGGCTACACACTCAGTGCAGAGCCCGATGTGGGGCTCAATCCCATGACCCTGGGATCGTGACCTGAGCTGAAATCAAGAGTCAGACTCTCAACCAGCAGAGCCACACAGGCGCACCACTAGGTGATTTTACAATCTTTTCTCCTATGATATAATACTGATGACATTTCTATGATTCCATAATGTATCATACATGTCTAAAAAATGATAAAACAGATGCTCCTAGAAGTTAAGGAACTTTCTCAAAGCAGAGCTACAAGGTATCACAAAGTACTGGTCTTAGGTCACTTGCTGCTTGAAGGGCCAATTTTCATCAATACCTCCAAAAAAATTTTTTTTTCAGTGAGAGATAAAATTCTTATTTCCTCCCTCTCTACATAGGCAACAATTGGTAATGGCCTTCTATACTTTGGTTCAATTGGTTGTTAATGCACAACATGGTGTTTGTTAGCCAGGACTCAAGGGACTGTGAACTTCTGCTAGGACTGATTATTTTACTGTTCTGGTTTCTGTTGAATCTTCCTAATCTCTGCCTTAGTAGGTACAGGATGGGAAATAAGACAGATTTCTGCTTTGGTGAGTTAATGCCTTCTGAGACTTATCATCATTGGGAAAATCAGGTGCCATTGTAAAATACTATAGAATAGAAAAAGGTCAATGTTTAGGGGTCATTTACTAGTTCTTTCTAAAAGCAGTGCTCAGAAATAAAAAGTTGATCTAGGCATCCAATAAGTGGGTGGTGTTGCATCGAGGACAGAAGCCAAGGTTAATTTGTTTGTTTAATTTTCTATGTCCTTAGTGCACAGTAACATGCCTTCCATGTAGCAGGCATATGGCAAAGGTATGTGGCAATGAACGATGAAGATTTGAATGTTTATAACATTGCCTGCCTACATCACCTCTGTTTCTCTATTCTATTTTTTATTTTAATCTCAGATATAGATATAGATAGATGCATATGTACAGAAATGCAACATTATGGAGGGGAAGAAAAAGTTCTTGTTCTTGTTGAAGTCTGTTACCATGGAGAAAAATCTTTGTTCTGATGGGGCTTATATCAGAGATTTTAAAGGAAGTCTTTCTAAGTTTGAGCAAAGGATAAAGGCGATCACCTGAGAATAGCTATGCAATTCTGGCAAAGCCTCTTCTGCTGATCCTTGTCCATCCATACCATATTAGTTTCCTATTGCTGCTGTAACAAACTATCAACAAACTGTGGTGTCCATAACACAAATTTATTATCCTACAGTCTGTGGGTCAGAAGTCCAAGATGAGGCTTACTGGGCTAAAATCAAGGTGTTTCCAGGGCTTTATTTTTTTTTGGAGGCTTCATTGTAAAAATCTGTTTCCTTGCTTTTTCCAGCTTCTAGAGAATGTCATTCTTTGGCTGCTGTTCTTTCCTCCATCTTCACAGACAGCAGCATTACATCTCCCTGCCCCACTTTCCATGGCTACATTTCTCTCTGACCACAGTCAGGAGGGGTAGAGGTTACATTGGGTCTGTCTGAATAATTCAGAATAATCTCTGCATCTCAGGGTCCTTAACTTAATCACATCCACAAAGGGGTAACATATCCTTAGTTTCCAGGAATTAGGATGTGGTTGTATGTGTGTGTGTGTTGGGGGGTGGTGCAGGGGGCAATATTTTGCCTAACACACCCACTCCCTATCCTGTGCCCTCTCTCCTCTCTTTTCAAATCTTTTAAAATTAGCTGTGATGCCATGAGGAAGACTAGATGTTTGCTGCAGCCAAGAGTGGGATTATTAGTAAAATGAATTCCTAAGTATCTTCTTAGTGATCTACACTTTGGGAACTGTGGGAAAGTTTGAAGAGTGAAAAGTCCCAGAGTCCCAAAGACTCTGTTGTAACTACCAAGTAGTTGTAATTGTAGTTGTAACTACCAAGTGGAGAGGAGAAAAGTGGAAGGGATGATCAAAGAGCTTCTGAGCAATAGACATGGGTCACGTGGCTCCCAGAAAGGAAGGAGCAAGAGAAAAACCTTCCCTGATCTATCCTCTGAAGACAGGGGATAGATCTGCCCCCTAATTTTGAGGCTGCATGGAGAGAGTAGCCCACTCTCCTTTGCAATGGTGGGATATCATCCCAGGGTGGTCCTCAATGCTTCAGATACTTGACAAGACTTATCCCTCCAAAATTAGAGTGAAGTCTAAGGAGATTCGGAGTAAACAGAAACCACACCTCTCTTTTCTCCCCCAGGTTAATCTTCTTCCCAAACCGCATTTGTAAAATTACAAGGACCTACTTACGGCTCTGCAGTGATGGCCAATAAAGCAGACCTGCATTCAGAGAGAGAGAGAGAGAGAGAGAGAGAGAGAGAGAGAGAGAGAGAGAGACAGAGAGAGAGAGAGAGAGAGAGAGAGAGAGAGAAGGAGGAGGAATTGAATTAAATGAACATGCAGTAAGTCCCTACTATGTCTTAGACTCTCCATATATTTTATTTCTTCTAAGTTCTTGTATTTTTTATGAGTCAAATATTGAAAAATCTCTGCTTTATAGGGTAGAAGCCTCAGGTTGGCCAACATATTTGAGCAGCAGCAGTGAGAGATTTGAATCTAATTTCTGTGTCTTGAAAGCCCTGTTCTCTCCTCTGCCAGACACGAGGCAGCAAAGTATGCATTTGCTGAACATTTATAATATAGACTGACATTCAGGTAGGCAACAATGAATAGTTACTCACTCTTCTTAACACTGCTTTTGTTAGCATTTTAGAACAGTATTTGGACATAGAACATACTCAGTAAATGGTAGCTGTTGTTATTTATAGTATTGATCAAAATTACAATGAAAACCATCCTTACTGCTCATTAGAAAAGCAGCTGCAGTATATTTACTTTAACCTCTTTTTTATTCAGCTTATTCAGTGGTGCAACTATTAAGGGCTGGAGATTAGTCTTGAAGGGAGCACAAATTTCAAAGGATATGATTTTGGACCTCAAGAACTAGATGGTATATCTGAGGATTACACAATGTAAAAAGTAGCTAGAAGAAAGGTAAAATATGATAAATGTCATAAGGGTCATGGTACAAGGAGCTATCGTAATATCTCACCAAGGCATTCAGAATAGATGTTCATTTAATAGTATTTGCTTGATTATAGGCTATGACATATTTGCATGATTTGGTAAAAATACCAATAAAGATATGGAAATAGTCACAGGCAGAAGCTAGAGTAGACAGAAACAGACAGCTGATTAATGAGATTTCCTGGTGTTCTCATTGCCCATATGTTGGAATGAGTCATCATAATTAGTGACAATCAGGAGAGAAAATTTCAGATCACTGTAATCTTTCTGAGCCTAGTCGGTTTCCTAAACTAAGATCACTTTGCAAAGGTAAATTTTATATAGTAGATGGATTGTAAAAATGGCTCTAAACGTCCACTTCTCTTTATATCCCTTTGCTATATATGTGACTTGCATCTCTTCCTATCAAGATATGGGCTCTATTTCTCCAATCCTTGGTATAGGCTGACGCTGTGGCTTGCTTTGACCAAAAGAATGCGGCAGAAGTCTGTTCATGTAGAAGCCTTAAAGAACTCCATTTGCTTTCTTGGAAAACTGCCACCCCATGACATCAAACACAGACCACATGGAAAAAGTTGAATCAGTCCAGGTGTTTCAGATGAAGGCCAAGATATGTGAGAGCATCCAACCAAGAGCAAGAAAGAGGACTCTCAGACCAGCAGATGAACACAGGCCACTGATAGAACCACAGCAAGCTCAGTCAGACCAGTAGCACTGATTAATCGACCCACAGACTCATGAAAAAAAAATGGTTGTTATTTTAAGCCACTAAAATACTGGGATGGATTGTTACACAGCAATAACTAACTGAGGCAACATATATAATATTCAACTTTTTTTTTTTCATGAGCAAACGGTATGGGTGATAGAGGGTAACCTCTGCTTCTCTAAACACAAAAGTAATGGTGTGGGCCCGAAAAAATGTACAGTCTATTGAATATTTTCCATTAGACAAAGATGTAGTAAACTTGGGGGTAAGCAGTACTTTCTGGTATGTAAAGGTAATCTTTCTCTCTTATGAACAAAGAAATTTTTGGAGAAATAATCACACACTATGTCTCTGAAAAGGGAAGTCAGAATTCTGCCTCCAGCCATGATGTATGAACAGATTTATCCTTATACCATAAAAATCTATAAAAGCTGAACAAAGCTAGGAAAAAAATGGGCAAAAAATATATAAAGCAACTATTTCAGACATTAGACAAAAAATAAAGCAGGCAGCAAAGGCAGGGTGGTGACCCTGAGAGAAGGAAGCAAACAAGGCAAGCACTATGATCATCCCAGGTTTCTGCCTGAAGTTGCTTTCTGGACCATAAGACAGAGGGCATCCTAACATAAAGAGGGTTACCTTGAGGTCATTCTGAACCTGTTGTAACTGCATTTAAAAACAAGTTTTGAAAGTATCGAGCTGACCTGCAAGTTACCTAACTTCCTGCCACAACAAAGTCCAAAGCTCTTTATGGGAAAACAACAAAATCTAGCATTAAATCTTGTGAAATGCCATATCCAGCATCTAATGGAAACTATTACACATGTGAGAAAGCAGGAAAATAAAACTTGTAACAAAGAGAAAAAACAATAAATAGAGACACACATATCACACAGATTATGGAATTAGTAGACAGAGAATTTAAAACAGCCTCTATGAATCCGCTCAAGTATTTCAAGAACGACATGAGCAAAATAGGAGGTGATGAAAAAGTCTAAAAACTGTAGACTTGAAAAATAAATATATACATTTGGTACATCACTCAACTGTATTAAAAGTAGATAAGACACTGCAGAAGAAAAATTATTGAACTTGAAAATGTGGCACCAGAAACTATCTAAACTGCCATGAAGAATAAAGAAGACTAAAATAATAAAAAATAAAAAAGTCTCAAATGATCTGTAATTGAGTATAATTAGAAACAGGAAGGAGAGGGAGGAAATACAACTATACTGTTTTATGACTCTTACTTTATTCCTGAAGGGGTCTATTACTTGAAGGTAGGCTTTTGTAAGTTAAAAATGCAAATTGTTTTTAAAAATGTCATGGGAAAAATAAATTGCCATTAGTGTAGATAAAGCGTTATAGTAAAAATATCCAATTAATCCAAAACAAAACAGGAAAAGTAAAAAGGAACAGAGACAAAATGAAAGAAATAGACAAAACCTATCAAGATGGTTGATATAATCCCCAAATTGTAGACAACTACACTGAATGTAAGCAATTTAAACATTCTACTTGAAAAGCATGGTCTGTCAGGCTAGATTATAAAGTAAGACAGCTGTATGCTGCCTATAAGAAAAAGACTTTAAAAATAAAGACATAAATACCTTAAAAGTAAAAGCATGGGAAACAATATAATGTGCCACTACGGATCAAGAGAAAACTATAATGGCTATATTAACACTAATCAAAGTACACATCTGACAAACAAATATTAGCAAAAATAGAAGGGAACATTTTACCAAGGAGTCGGTTTATCAGAATAATATAACAAACCTTAAATGTTCATGTACCTAATACCAGAGCTTCAAAAATACATGAAGAAAAATCTGACCCAACTGAAATCAGCAATAGACAAACTCTCTGTTATGGCTGGATATTTCAGCCATCCTTTTTCAGTAGTTAATAAAATGAGTCATCATAAAATCAGTAGAATACAGAAATCTTATAAAATACAATCACCAGCTTCACTGAATTAGTATTGTTGATGGGAATATTAAATGTTTCAACCACTTTGGAAAACAACTTGGGATTTTCTTGTCAAGTTAAACATACCCTTGATATATAACCCTACAGTTCCACTGGTAGGCATTTTCCCGAGAGACTGAGAGACATATATCCACCCAAAGACAAGTACGTGAATGTTCATAGAAGTTTTATTAACTATAGCCCCAAACTGGCAAATGAATGAACAATATGTGGTGAATTCATATGATAAAAAGCTACTCAGAATAAAAAGCAAGATCTATACAACACACTGGTTTAATTTTAAAAGCTTCATGCTGCACAAAAGAAACCAGACCTAAAAGAGTTCATATGGTTTGCTTCCGTTCAGATGAAATCCCAGAAAATGAAAATTACAGAATGCAGGTAAACGTTTTCCTTGAGATTAAGGAAGGATGAGGGGCCCTAATGCAAAGGGACATAAGGAAATTTGGGGGTTTTATGGGAATGTTCTGTACCTTGATTGTGGAGGTAGTTACACAGGTGTATACACTTGTCAAATTCCATTGAACTATGTATTTAAAATAGGTGTGGTTTGCTGCATGGGAATCACACCGTAACAAAATTGATTTCAAAAATGATGTCAGTTTCTCATCCCATTCCTAATGCCCATTTAGATGAATATTACATATACCCAGTATATTCGTTAGGAAAGAAGTCTTTAAGGAAGAGCATTCTATGGAATTAATGTCTAAGTGAATTTATGTCTTCAAATTTTTAATTACAGTTGATGCAGCCTTCCTCTTTTCTGAAATAGGAACGTGAACACAAATGAGTTTCAACCAGAAGGAAAATCCACAGCCATTACAAGTTCCCTCTCTCAATGGGACATGTATGAAACACCCACGTACAAATGGACTACTTACACTTTTGTTATTCCTGAATGTCAGATGCGTGGAGCTTTGTGGTTAGCTAGATATCTCAGCTACATGAAGAAGCAAGCACTAACCCAGTGCTTTATAATTCTTTTTGTCCACAGTGAACACAAAGAATAAAGAAAGACAACTAAGGATAATTAATTAAGTGATGCTTTTAGCTGGGTTTGGAAATAGGGGAGAAGGAAAACATTTGAGTAAAGAGGAGAGAATGCAACTAGATTTAGACACATAGAGTTTGAGGTGCCTATAAAAATCTCCAGTTTGAGATATCCAGTAGGCAGATGGTAATGCAAGCTTGGGGCTTTAAGGAAAGTCATAGGTGCTAGGGATACAGATGTGGAAGGGAGATTGGGAGAAGAAAAGAGGAGAGGATGGGAGGGGAGGGGTGGGAAAAGAAGAGAGATGAGGAAAGGGAAAAGAAACAGTTAATATCTATTAGGGAGTTGTCTTTCAAGAAGTTGCATGATTAAAGGGAAGACAAGGAAAGAAAAGAAAAGGAGAGGAGAGGAGAGGAAAGGAGAAGAGAGGGGAGGGGAGGGGAGGAAAGGGACAAGAGACTTAAGGGACCTAGCTAGGAATTAAATATAGCAGAATATATTTCTCTGATTCTCTACATCAACTGGGTGCCCAAAATTCGATTTTATTTTGACACAACCTGGAGTTGGCATCAGACTCCACATGTTTAAAGGCTCAGTCCCACAAGACTGCCTCCAGCTACCTACACTTATGCCCAAGTTGGCTATGAATTCCAGAGTTCCCATGACCTCTTCATCCCTTCAGGCTTGATAATTTACTAGAATGCCTCACAAAACTCAGGAAAACACTACTTACACTTGCCAAATTATTCCCAAGAAGTCAACTCAGGAATAGTCAAATGCAAGAGATGCATAGGGCAAGTTATGGGGGTGAGGTGGGGGAGGGTAGAGCTCCCATGCCCTCTTTGGGCATGCCACCCTCCCAGCATGTCCACATCCACATGTTCACCAATCCAGAAGCTCTTCAAATCTCACCGTTCAAGAGATTTTATAACCCCGTCTCTAGTCCCGCTCTTCTCCCCAAAGGTTGGGATGGGGTGAATTTGAGAATTCCCACCCTCTAATGACCATTTGGTCTTACCGGGGATCAGCCCGCGTCCTGAGGCTATTTAGGGGGCCCCATCCTGAGTCACCTCAACAGCAAAGGCTCTGGTGTGTTCCAGAGGGTCTTGGTTTGAATAACAAAAGACACTCCTATCAGGAAATTCCAAGGATTCTGGGAGTTCTGTGCCAGAAAAACAAGTCAAAGGCCAACTTTTTTATTTTATTTTATTTATTTTATTTTATTTTATTTTATTTTATTTTATTTTATTTTATTTTATTTTATTTTATTTTATTTATTAAGTATACAACAATGTCTATCAGCCCAAGGCATAGACACCAGCAAAGAGAATGAGGTATATGATAGGACAGGAAAAATTGGATTTGTGTCATCTCCATGGAGATAGAAATGTGTTAAAGAGCACAACCCAAGAGATTTTGAAAAGAATGTAGAGACACATAGCTTTGGGGAACACAGAAGAGAAAGAGATCTGACTGGATTCATACCTATCTATCTATCTATCTATCTATCTATCTATCTATCTATGTATAAGCCAACTATCTACACACACACACACACACACACACTTGAAGTTTGATAACAAAAAAGTTAAGGAAGGGCCTGAGAAAACCGGAAAGCCGAGAGAACAGGCAAACTGAGCCAAGTCAAGTCAAGGTTTACTATACAACTTCAGGTGTTCTGCAAAGTTGAAAGTCATAGATTGATAGGGTCCCCACTCTATAACATTATACATATACCACAGAAATACTGATAATTCAGAAATAAGAGCAGAGAAAATCAATGTTTGACTAATGGTTTGTTCAGCATTTTATTTTGGATGCACTCTAATGCCAATGGAAGAAGAAATTTTCATGTGGCATTTTTGTGTTTGAAACTTTTCAAATATTTACTGATAGGGATTCTGAGAATCATAAAGCAAGGCTTCAAATTTAGAAGACTTGGCGAAAACCTCTAGGTCAAAAGCAAGGAATGTATTAGTTCCCTTTATCTGAAGGGAATATGTTTCAAAACCCGCAGTGGATGCCTGAAACCTCAGGTAGTTGCAAACCCTATATACACTCTGTTTTTCCTCTATGTATATACATATGATAGTGTTTGATTTATAAATTAGACTCGGTAAGAGATTAACAATAATAACAGAACAATTATAACCATGTACTGTAACAAAAGTTATGTGAATATGGCATCTCTCTCAAAATACCTTATTGTACTGTACTCACCCTTCTACGTGTGATGATGTGAGATGATAAACTGCCTACGTATTGGGACACCTGAGTGGCTCAGTTGGTAAAGTGTCCACCTTCGACTCAGGTCATGATCTTGCACTTTGTGAGTTCGAGCCCCCATGTCGGGCTCTGTGCAGACAGCTCAGAGCCTGGAGCCTGCTTTGGATTCTGTATCTCCCTCTCTGCCGCTTCTCCACTCACGTTCTGTCTCTCTGTCTCTCAGAAATGAATAAATGTTAAAAAAAAATTAAAAATAAAATGCCTAGGTATGAGATGCAGTGAGGTGAATGACGCAGACACTGTGACGCAGCATAGGCTGCCTTTCTGATGATTCGTTAGAAGGACACTCATCTGCTTCCGACCTGTGGCCAACTGAACCTACGAGAAGCAAAAAAGTGGATAAAGGGGACTACAGAATTAGCTAGGGAAGGCCACGAGGCTGCAAGTATGGATGGGCAGCCTTCAAGATGGCTGCCCTGGCCAGAGAGAAGGAAATTTAGCTGGAGAAAAGGGCTGTAAATATGCTAAAGGACTGTAGGGCTTTGAGGACTTGGCTCGAACTCAGTTTTATGAAAGGAAGGAATTGTGGCCGATCATGGACCATCAGGTGCTTCCAATGGCTTCCTCCCTTATCTCTAGTTTTCTATCTGATCCACATCTTAAGGGCCACCTTCTTTTTTCGCTTTTTAGCACACTAGGAGGGTGGGCAGGCAGAGATGGGAGTGTGTGTGTGGGGGGGAACAGTAGTTGTCATACTTTCTTTTTGACTTTAGAGCTGAAAACAGACAACTGGGGCCAGTGGAGAGGAGAGAAAATGGGGTAGGGGTGGAAGTGGAGAGCACGGGCAGAGTGAGAGCTGGAGATGAAGCCTCAGTTCTAAAAGTGATTCAGTGTTCATGGCCATGAGAGCAATTTCCGGTCCAGGTATTCCTAAGTCAGAAGTGGCCTTCCGTTGGATATGTATGTATATATCCCAAACTGACTCTTAATTCTTTTATTTGCTCCCATCATCAATATTTTATAAAAACTATTACAATTTTAGTCTCACTGTTTTCAAGACAGACTGGTTAAGTGGTTCTGGGCTCTGGTCACCCTTGGGCTGGACTCTGGTCCCCAATGAGGTCACTGTCAAGCTGGGGCTCTGGTCGCCCCTGAACTGGGGCTCTGGTCACCAGTGAGGTCACTGTTAAGCTGGGGCTCCGGTCACCACTGAGCTGGGGCTCTGGTCACTCCTGAGCAAGGTGCTGGTCATCTCTGAACTGGGACTCTGGTCACCAATGAGGTCCCTGTCAAGCTGGGGCTCTGGTCACGCCTCAGCTAAAACATTTTGCATGATGTCTTCCACAGTCACTTTCAATTTTCTGTATTTTCAACCAGTCTTTTAATATCACTTGAAGAAAAAAGCCGTGTGCACGCGTGCATGGGTGTGTGTTAGCTGAGTGAAGTCAGTTTTGCAAGACTGTGATATGAGTTCGGTTTTGTTGTCACTTAAATTGTGTTTTGTATTGAAACATCCTTCTGAAAAGGACAGGGCCCTAGGGGTCGTACTGGCTTAGAACAAAATGTACATTCTCATATGTGCTTCTGTGTCTTAAAAGAGCCTACAAGTTGTGTGTATGAGAAGGAAGAATACTTACAGTGAAATGTATCTTATTCCTGAAAGACTTTTCACAGTCATGAACTACTCATTTTATAGAACTCAAGTTGATTTTTTTTACATCTATAAAATAGTGATAGAGTTTTATGTCTTTCTATAACCATAATATAATGGTGGCCTGAAATAGAACAAAATTCCCATAAAATGTTAAATGGCTCAAAGCCACTTTATGAATTGAGATCCTTATTACAACTTTTAGGAAGTAAATATGGATGTGTAAATGAGCACGAGGCAGATCCTTAGGAATATCCTTACTGATCCTGCTGCCTTTAGGATTGTAACCCCTAGCAGCTGATTAATATGCAGGGAGACATGTAAATTGAAAAAGTTGCCTTTAACATACTATACTAATGTCTCTCCACCTAGTCATTTGGTAAAATAATTTAGCGAAATGCATCCACGGTAAATAGGTTTATCTTCAAGCCTAATGCTCTTTTCCATCTTAACTGAGCATAAAATTATATCTTTAGAGATCTGCGGGTAAGAAAGGCTTGGTGCCTCTTGAACAGTTCAGTGTGACATATGGTTTTAAACGCAACAATTTTATCTGCAGCACACAGTATCTGCAAATTTGAGCTAATGTTCCTGTGCAAACAAGAAGGGATTTATGCCCAAAAACTAAAGAAGAAGAAGAAAAATCTTTTTAGCTACCATATGTAGAACACTGAAAACTGTGTATAAATAGAAAACAATATTGACATTTGTGCATCTATAAATTTTTAGAAACATGTTTTTACAAGGGGCTCTTCTCGTCAAACATTAATGGTAACAGCGTTCTTAAATGCAGATCCTGTAGGGGTCAAGCAGGTAATATGCACGAGGAAAGCCCGCCCAGGGAGAATTGAGGGGAACCTAAGAGGGTTTCCCTGTCTAAAGCAGACAAGAACTTTATAAAATCACAATATCCAGGAGGCTGTTGCCATAGAGTGCTCCTGCCCTAGGGTGGCCGCATCTGCCAAATTTTCAAAAGATGTCCCATAATTGGATTTTGTGTAAAGTCTCACAGTCGCGTTGGCAACAGGATTTTTTTTAAACACAATTTCTTTTAAAACAGTTCTGTAGGTCCAATTTTGTACGTGGGTTGCTGATTTGTTACCTTGCTATCTGATGCATGCGGTCAACCCAAAAGAGAGGGCAGATGTTGGGAGAGCAGAAAGTAAAGGAGGAAGAGAGGGAAGAAGGGGAGAAGAGCAGAGGGAAAAAGGGAGAGAGGAGAATAAATGTTCCAAAATATACATAGAGATTTCATCTTGATCTCCGTAAAGAAGTGTATCTGAAGTACTAATCTCCATACAAATGAAAATTAAATTTCTTGAAAGACATGTACATTTGATTAGATTTGAAATAGGACCTTGTTTCTTTCTGAGAAATGGATTTTGTCTATTGTGTGAGATAGGGATGAACATTTATTTCTTTCATTATGGATATAATATTGACAGGGCACCACGTGCTGAAAAGACCACCGTCTCCACAATGTTCAACCTCACCACCTTAGTTCCAAATCAGGTAGACACAGATATAGGTACTGATACGTATCCCTATCATCTGTTTCTGGACTCCATATTCTATCCCATCATTTATTTGACTATGATAACAGTATCACACTGTCATTATACCATAGTTTTATAACAAATCAAACTTGATACTATAAGTCTTTCCACTTTGGTGAGGATTCTTTCCTCTAGAATGTCTTGGCTATATTTGGCTCTGTGTTTTTACATATAAATTTTAAATTATCTTGTTCATTCCCAGCCCCATGGAAGACATTTTGGCATGGCTGGACACATTGGACCCAGGGGCTCCCCTTTAAGTACACTCCCCCAAAGAAATGGAAACACGGTGCACCAAAAAACATATACGGATGTTCATTGCAGCAATTTTTGTCATCGACAAAAATCTGGAAATAATCCCAGTTTTCAACCACAGTAGAATGAATACATTAATTGTTTTATATTGATTCAAGTGAGTGCAGTGAAAATATACAGCGATGAAAATGAACCACTACTGTAGATAATGACATGGATAAATCTGGCGATAGGGAATGAATGAAACCAGACACATTTCAGTACAAATTGTGACCCAATTTGTGTAAACTTGAGAAGCCAGCACAATAAAAGTGATGGTATTAGAGGTTAGTATACTGGTTCTCTCTGAGGTGGATTGAAAGCCCAGAAGTGACGTAAGGGAGACGGTTTGGATGCTTGTAATCTTGTATTCCTTTGGCCTGGATGCTGGTCACATAGGAGCATTTACTTTGTGAAAGTTCCTCAGGCTGTACATTTATGATTTGTGTACCTTTTTAAATGGATATTGTATTTCAGTAGAAAATTATGTGAAAATATAAATGTAGTGCCTGAGGCATAAGTCCTAGGTTTTGTTTTGTTTGGTTTGATTTGGTTCTGTTTTGTGTGTTTCCCTACAAAGCAAACGGGAGCCAGTGGAGAAGTCTGTGAGTCCAGCAACACGGTGTTATAGTTTATGGTATAACAAATGTGGCTTTTATTTTTATATTGAACTTTTATATGTCAGAAGAGCCTGTGGAAGAATCTATGGAGATGCCTAGTATTGTAGAGTAATGCAAGTACCCAGACAGCTGACTACCAGGTAATCAGAAAGAGAAACTGTGGAGGAAAAGACAGAGTGAGAGTAAATTAAATGGGTACCTGTATCATGGGGAGGTCATACAACTCATCTGATCATATTTCTCTCTTATTGAGAAATTCTTTGCCTTTCTTCTTTCTTTTCCTTTCCCCTGTGATTATAGGGACTCATATTGATTCAGCATCAACTAATGAAGTCGGATTTTGCAATGACATCCTAAGATTTCCATCACCTCTACAGTGTTTGGGACTTATGTCCTACCGCCCATCACCGTGAGCAAACTCGTGTGGTCAAAGTGGCTAATGATGACTATAAGGATAGAGCGACTGAGTCTGGCCACGAGGCTCATTGCTATCAATTTTACATTATATTAACATCTAATAATAATCATGTGCTAGTCTCTCAACAACTCTGTGATGCAGACAAAAAATCCAATTGTGGAACATTATATAGTTCTTTGCAGGTCATAACAGTAGTGAAATTCAGGCCCTTGGCTTCAAGTGTTGAGGTTTTTCTATTAGGTTGGTTATTTTCAATTTTTTTTCTCCAGAGCTTTATTCTTAAAGGAAATAAGATGAGGAAGTTTAATAAGCAAACAGGTCGAAGAGTAGCCACTTGAATGAAGCGGCATTGGGAGAATATACCCAGGGCTGTACTGTTTCACCTTCATCTTCTCCAGTCCCAGCCGCAATCCCTCAGGCTTTTAGTACCTTCTAGAACCCTTCTTCAGTTTGGGTTTTCCCCAGAAAGCAGTCTGCACCAAGAGTTGACATGCAGGTAGTTTACTTTTGCATAAGATCCAAAGGAACAGGATTAGGAGACTGGGAAGGACAGAAGAGAAGAAGAACAAAGCCCAAACAAGGGTGCGTGATAGAGCTGGCCATCCCTGGGGGCACCTGGGGTTCATTCCCGCCAGTACCATCTGGGGAATCACACAAAATGAACTTCAGAAAATGGCCCACCCAAGGGATGGGAGAATGGGAACCTTTACTCACTACCTCCTGCCTCCAGTGGTCAAGGACTCACCTTCAGAGTATGAACCTTTCTCGCATTTCCAGTTTCATGCCTGTGCGAGTAGAGAAGTTCCTGTAAGTGTTCAAAGCGGCAGCATTGGAAGAGACAGGGCCTAGAAAGCTCGATCTGGGCAGTGTCGCTAAGGACAGGGGCTCTCAGGGTTTACCTGAGCAATGCTGGTTTCTGTGGCGATGCTGTATTAAAAGGCTTCTTGCGAAGATGTGAGATGGGGCCCCACGGCGTGAGACACAAACCCTAGGTCTGGCTTCCTGAACTGGCTTCACTGCTCTGGCCCCTGCATGCGCCCAGCTCACCTGGAGTGCTCGGAAATGCAGACTCCTGGGCTAGGACACAAAACTGCCCAGGCCGCATGGCTTCAGCTGGGGACCCGAAACCTGCATTTCTCATCAACATCCTTAGATGACTACTCACAGTGAAGTTTCAGGACCATGACTGCGCATTCGGATTTGATTCCGCTGTGACCTGTTGGCCAAAGCATCCAGACTCAGGAATACCCCTTTGATGAAGGGCTGATACTTTCTTTAGGCAAAGCAGTTACTATTATCAAGTACGGTGAGACAGGAAGCTGGTAGAACCATATTTGTTTTCTCTTCAAGAATCTTCCCTTTCCATCTTCTCTCCCTCCCTCCTTCTCTCTCACTCTATCTCTCTCTTTTAAAAATTTTTAATGTTTATTTACTTTTCAGAGAGAAAGAGAGAGAGACAGAGCACAAGTGGGGGAGGGGTAGAGAGCCTGGGAGACACAGAATCCAAAGCAGGCTCCAGGCTCTGAGCTGTCAGCACAAAGCCTGACATGGGGCTTGAACGCACGAACTGTGAGATCATGACCTGAGCTGAAGTTGGATGCTTAACTGAGTCACCCAGGCTTGCTCTTTCTTTCCTTCTTTCTTCCTTCTTCCTTCCTTCTTCCTTCCCTCCTTCCTGCCTCTTTCTTTCTTTCTTTCTTTCTTTCTTTCTTTCTTTCTTTCTTTCTTTCTTTCTTTCTTTCACAGGCTTCAACTTCAAACCTTTTGGGCTTTGTTGAAATACTCTTGACATTTATGCTTCGACATGTGAAAAGTTCCTTCTTTTTACACTATTGTGCATTTTCTTGGTGGAGTTTGGCCTTTGTCCTTTCTCCAAATCTATTTTTTCCCTTTAACTTTCTCACTCTTCAGGGCATTTCAGGTCTAAATGTTGACCAAATAATTCTCTACTATAATTTATAAAATATTTCCTCCCGGGTCAGGAAAGTAAGAGGTTTTATTGCAGCTCAGTTCCAAAAGTAGTAGACAGAGCCTGGATGTTTAAACAGAGCCCGGAGCAAGGTTTTGCCAACCTTTCAGAGGCTGCATCACAAATATTATTTATTTGCTTCTTCAGATATTGGAGTTAGTATAGCTTCCTGAAGGTCATCTCTTACCCTGCCTTCCCTGCTCCCCACACCAACCTTTCTGAGTCCTCTATGAAAATAAAAGCCACCCCAGGAGGAATCATAGTAAGCTGTAATAGTTAATACCTTACTTTTCAATTAATACTCTAGCAGGGATTATTTGGAAGTCAACTGAGAATAGGAATAAGGGAGCTGTTTGTCACCTGGAAAACCTGGTTAGAATAAAACAAAATAAAAATAAAGAGAAAGGGAAGGGAAGGGAAGGAGATCTTTACAATTTTGCTTAAACTGACAGGTGGGGGCACCTGGTGGCTCAGTTGGTTAAACGTCCGATTTCAGCTCAGGTCATGATCATAAGTTCGAGCCCCACGTCGGGCTCTGCGCTGACAGCTCAGAGCCTGGAGCCTGCGTCAGATTCTGTGTCTCCCTCTCTCTCGGCCCCTCCTCTGCTCACAATCTCTCTTTCTCTCTCTCTCTCTCTCTCTCTCTCTCAAAAATAAATAAACATTAAAAAAATTAAAAAACAACAACAACAACAAAACCTGGCAGGTGGTCATGGAACTTGAGATGATTTGGACTACCTTAATTTGCCAACCTAGGGTTTAAAGGCACACTATTTTGAAATTTTGATTTTTTTAAAAAATGTTTGTTTATTTTTGGGTGAGAGAGTGAGGGAGGGACAGAGAGACGGGGAGCAAAGGATCTGAAGCGGGCTTTGCACTGGCAGCAGCGAGCCCAATACAGGGCACGAACTCAAGGGACTGTGAGATCATGACCTGAGCTGAAGCAGGATGCTTAACCAACTCAGCCACCCAGGCGCCCCTGAAATTTTGACTTTTAAAAGGAATCGAGGTTTATCCCACAGGGACAAAGAAAGCCATAGGTCGTCCACTTTCTTGCTGTTGTTACAAAATGACATTTACCCCTACCAGCGTATGACTATAGTATCTAGAAGAAAAAAAAGACGGGAGCTCCTGGGTGGCTCAGTTGGTTAAGCCTTGGACTTCGGCTCATGATCTTATGGTTCTTGAGTTGGAGCCCCGCGTGGGGCTCTGTGCTGACAGCTCAGAGCATGGAGCCTGCTTCGGATTGCTTGTCTCCCTCTTTCTGTGCCCCTTCCCTGATCATGCTCTGTCTCTGTCTCTGTCTCTCTCTCCCTCTCAAAAATAAATAAACATTAAAAACATTTTTTTTAAGTTTAAAAAAAAAGACCTTACAAATTCCAAGTTATTTGCCCTATGTGTATTGCCAACAGAGCTCAAAGGTAAGGGGCGCTTAGGTCAATGGCATTCGCATAGGGTTGTCATCCTCGTGGACTGCCCGGAATGAATACGATGGACAAATTACACTTCATTTTGAGCCTGCCTCTACCACAGAAGTAGCAGCAGCTCCTTTCAGAAAGGGTGAAAGTGAGTTGTCCTAACTTCGAGAAGTTACTTGTGTGGTCGTATTGTACAACCCACTTCACGACTTCTGCCCTGATTTTGTATTCAACTTATTTATATTTTAATATAGTACTCAATGCAAGAGAATATATGTGACATATATGTATGGATGTGTTATGTATCTTTCTGCATGTGTAAGTTATAAAGGGTGATAATGTAACGGACAACTGTGAACCCAACTGTCCAATCCAAGTGATCAAACATGTCACAAAACTTCCCTCTGTGTATCTTTCCCCCGTTCCCCTCAATCTTCCCCTTACCTTACACAAAAGCTAATCAGTACCTTGAATTTTGTCTTCTCACTGCCTAACCTATTTTTATTGTTTAATCGTATGTTTATATCTATGCCTAAATAACACATTTTCCAGTGTTTCTTGTTTTTGACCGTTACATTAAGTATAGCACATGGCATATCTTCTTCTGTGACTCTTTCGTTTCACCAAAATTCATTCATGTTGTCTGTCACTGCCATCCAATCATGTATTTTTCCCTCAATGACAGTGTCACATTGATTAACATCTTCCCTTGTCAAAGGGGAAGTATTACCTCCACTTTGTTGATGCTGTTTTGAATATATTCTTCTGTATCTCCTCGTGTGCATATGAGCAACAATTTCTCCTGGGTATGTACCTAGGGCAGGGTTTCTTGATTGGCACATTTGGGGCCAGATAATTCTTTGTTGTGTAGGTCTGTCCTGTGCATTGTAGGATGTCTAAGAGCATCCCTGGCCTCTACCCACTAGATGCCAGTAGTGTGACAACCAAAAATGTCTAAAGACAGCTGCCACATATTCTCTAGAGGTCAAAATCACTGACCCAGGAATACAGCTGTTGGGTGGAGATCAGGTGTGTGAATATTCATCTTTACAAGAGAATGCCAAATAGTTTTCTAAAGTAATAATAACAACTTAATGTCCTCTGCCTTTCCTGTTGATTCACTTCCTCTCCAGTACTTGGTATTTATTATCAAATATTTAGATTTGAGACAACTAAATATGTGTAAAATGGAATCTCATTCCCAAAATTATCCCATTTTGGCAGTAATTTGTATTTCCTTGATTATTAACTGGATTGAGAACCTTTTGACATGTGTTTGGGACAAACTTGTTTCTTCTTCTGTGTTTATGCCTGTGTTTGGATCTTTGCCTAGTTTTCTCCTGGGTTTTCTGTTTTATTTATTTATAGAAATTATTATGTGTTTAGGGTACTAATCCTTAGTCTATTAAGTGAGTTTTAAATCTCTCTCCTAGTTTGCCATTTGTTTTTTAATTCTCTCTATGATGCCTTTTGATGAATAAATTGTTTTCCTTTCTTCTTGTTTTTGTTCAAATATATTTGACCTAACATTATATTAGTTTCAGGTGTACAATGTAGTGAATTGATACTTGCATATGTTGCAAAATGATCACCATGGTAAATTCAGTTAATATCAATCATCGCACAGCTACAAATTGTTTTTTGCCATGATGAGAATTTTCAAGATCCACTTTCCTAACTACTTTCAAGTATACAATACAGTATTCTTCTATAGTCCCCATGCTGTACATTATATCCCATGATTTATTCATTGTATAACTAGAAATTTGTATCCTTTGACCCCCTTTACTGATTTCCCCCATCCGTCAGCCCCTACCTTTCTCTTCAGGCAACCACTAATCTGTTCTTCATATGCATCCACTCAATTTTTTTTTTTAGATTCTACTTCTGAGAGAGACTATATGGCATTTCCATATTTCCATTTGACTTATTTCACTTAGTATAATACCCTTAAGGTCTATTCATGTGGTCACAAATGGCAAGATATCATCCTTTTTATGGCTGAATAATATTCCATTGTACATGTATACTGAGTCTTTGTATCCATTTAATTATCAATGGACAGTTAGGTTGTCCAATAATTGTCCAGTAATGCTGCAGTGTATGTCGGGGTTCATCTATCCTTTCCAATTAGTATTTTTGTATTATTCGGGTAAATACCCAGTAGTATAATTACTGGATCATATGGTAGTTCTATTTGTAATTTTTTGAGGAACTCCCGTGCTGTTTTCCATAGTGGCTGTTCCAATTTCCATTTCTACCAGCAGCACATAAGGGTTCCTTTTTCTCCACATCCTTGCCAACACTTGTTTTTTCTTGTACAGGAAAAGAAAAATGCAGGAAAAATTCTATTAATGTTTATATTATGCAACTAATACATCCTATATGTCTCTATCTCTATATCTGTATCTATATCTATATAGATAGATAGATAATTCTGACAGGAGTGAGGTATAACTCATTGTGGTTTTGATTTGCATTTCCCTAATGGTTAGTGATTTTGAACATCTTTTTATGTGTCTGTGGCCAAAGAGTATGCCTTCTTTGGAAAAACGTCTATTAAGATCTGCCCATTTTTTAATTGGATTGTTTTTTAGCTGTTGAGTTGTATGTGTTCTCTATATGTTTTGGGCATTAACCCCTGATCAGATATATGGTTTGCAAATATTTTCTTCCATTCAGTAGGTTGCTGTTTCATTTTGTTGACAGGTTATTTTGTTGTCAGAAACTTTTTAGTTTGATATAGTTTCACTTGTTTATTTTTGCTTCTGTTGCCTTTGCTTTTGATTAAAAAAATTATCACCAAGACTTATGTCAAGAAGCTTACTGCCTATGTGTTCTTCTAGGAGTTTTATGATTTCAGGTCTTATATTCAAGTCTTTAATCCATTTTGAGTTGATGGTCCAGTGTTCTCAGCATCATTTATTAAAGAGGCTGTTTTTTCCTCCATTGTATATTCTCAGCTCCTTTGTCATAAACTGATTGACCATGTAAGTGTAGGTTTATTTCTGAGCTTTCTATTCTGTTCTGTGGACCTGTGTGTCTATATTTATACCATTGCCATACTATTTTGATTGCTATAGCTTTGCGATGTAGTTTGAAATCAGGGACCATGATGCCTCCAGCTTTGTTTGAATGAGTTTGGAAGTATTTCTCCTCTTTTTTTTTTTTTTTTTTCCTGGAAGAGCTTGAGAAGGATTGGTATTACTTCTTTGTTTTGTAGAATTAACCAGTGAAGCTGTCTGGCCCTGGACTTTGTTGGGAGTTTTTGATTACAGTTTTAATTTACTGACTAGTAATCAGTCTGTTCAGGTTTTCTAGTTATTTATAATTTTGATACTATTGAATTTATTATTACTTTTCTCTCATGGCTAACCTTTTTTGCCCCAGGATTACAAAGAAATTTTCCCATGTTTTCATCTGAGTTTACCACATAAATAGAATAGCTTCTACCTGACTTTCTCTCTCTTGAATTGTTCATGCTGGGGAAAACCAGATGCTGTGTCATGAGGACACTTGGCTGGCCTCAGGGGAGGTTCACAGGGAAATGATCTGAAGCTTCCAACCAACAAGGAACACCAACATGCCAATCAAGTGTCTGAGTGCTTTGGAAGTGGATATTCCAGCCACAGTCAAGCCTTCAGATGGCTGCAACTTTATGAGAGACCCTGAGCCAGGGCTCAAATTTCAAGTCCTTAAATCCCTGACTCTCAGAAACTGGGAGAAATAATGTATGTTTATTGTCATTTTGAGCTACTAAATTTTTGGGTAATTTGTTATATAGCCGTAGGTACCTAAAACAGCTAACCTTCTTGTTTGCCAATGATCTTTTATTATGATCACATTACTTGACTCATCTATTAACAATCCTTCAGGTCAAAAATTGAGAAGCATTTCTTTGAGCATGCGTGTGCTTTGTGCCAGTGGCTTTGGGTGCCATAGATGACACTTCTGTTTACCTGGAGAACCTTGGGTCAGCTCAAGAATCCTAGGCTTAGCTTCCCTACTTTGATGTTTGCCCAAGACTCAGCCCCCAACAGTAATGCTGCCATCCTGTTACATCCTTAGGTCACCCCTGTTCCTCCTAACCCCTGATAACTGTCTCAAGTTCTCTACTGTAAAAATTTACATGGCAGGGGCTAGAAGAGAGGATCTGAAAATATCCACTGATTCAAATGCAAACAACAATGTTTTGAAGACTGTGTCCTATGTAAGCTGCACTGCTAGCAGAAATTCTTCAGAGTATCTGGTCAGCCATAAGGCTAGAAGCAGATAGCCAGATGATTTTATCAAGATTTTCTCATGTAGAGGGTTAGAACAGATAGCTTCTTTCCTCTACATGGGTGTTCAATATCATTTTATCTGGGGCTTTGTGGCTGCATAAGATTAAGTTAAAAGACTTCTTTCTTTTAAGCAACAATTGACCTATTGATAGACAAAAATCAGCTGAATATAGATGTTCCATCAAATGCAGGGGTGCATAAGCTAGACATATTCCTTCAGTTTTCCCAAATGACATATGTTATGTTATGTAACTTGCCAAGTGCCATAAGTTCAGACCCTCTAAGGCATGCTAGTTTTCCCAAGGCAGAATTTCAGGAAACTACAGTCCTGGGAATCTGATGGGGGTGGGGATTATCTGCAGCAATAACCTATCTTGACTTTCTGGGCCTCAGTTTCCGAATCTATAAAATGTGGAGATAGTTTGAGGTGATGGTTAGAATCTTTTCCAGCTCCTATATTTTTAAAAATACCTACGGATAATGTCTTTTGGTAGAAGAAATGGTGTGTAAAATAGATTCCTCTTGGGCACCATGCTGAGAAAGCCAAGGGTTAATGAGATTATATTCATATTCCCAATGACCAGTCCACATTTCATGTTGAATTGCTCTCAGCCTTTGAGGACCCTCTCACTACTCCTAAAAAGGCCTCAGACATGGCAGTGCTTTGAAAATATTTACTTCTGATAAGAGTTGAAATCTATCAGGGACAACAGAAATGAGACACTTTGGGTTGGGGCAGGAAGAAGAAAGGGAACATTAATAAAAGGGAGAGGACAGCAGATGAAACTTTGTTAAATCATGATCTTGATCAAGAAGGAACTCTGGCTTCAGAAAGGTCTTTTCACCAATTAAAAAATTGCCTTTGTGTGCATGTATGTATATTAGCAGCAAGCCTTAATTGGCAGCCTTGGAATGCCTGGGTGGCTCAGTCAGTTAAGCCTCTGACTCTTGATTTCAGCTCAGGTCATGATCTCACGGTCTGTGGGTTCAAGCCCTTCATTGGGCTCTGCACTGACAGTGTAGAGCCTGCTTGGGATTCTCTTTCTCTCTCTCTCTCTCTCTCTCTCTCTCTCTCTCTCTGACCCTCCCCTGCTCATGCTCTGTCTCTCTCTCCCAAAATAAATAGATAATCATGAAAAAAAAAATGAACAAAAAAGAATTAATTGGCAGTCTTGAGGTTGTTTTGTCAGAGACCTTCAATAAAATTGGGATTTCTCTCATCCTTTCTAAGCAAAGAGTGTTTCTTTCCTGCAAAACAAAGATGAGGAAGCAACTGGAATTTGGGTCTCCCAAAAGCAGCTTTGTTTTTCATTTGCTCTGGTGAGTCATTCTTTAGCTGGTAACCCCTGAGCAACGTCCTAGCCATTGCCTGCACCATGAGACCTGCTTTGAGCACATTCCTCCTGGCACCTCGCAGGGCTGCAGTGAGTCGGTGACAGGCTGGAAGAACCACACATCTCTCACGCATGCGGTTCCCTTTGGCGTGCCTGTAATATAGCGAATGCATGCACCATGACTTGCTCAGTTAAACGTGCCTTCATTTATCTGGTGGCATTTTCTAATACACCTCACAAATTCCCTTAATTTTGCCACTTTCCACATCAAAAACAAAGTTGAAGAAGGAAGATTATAAGGAAGGTTTCACATTAAGGATTCTGGTGACAACAACCTGGTGATTTTTCAGTCAATCAGGATTTTTTTTTCCCTTGGGAAGAAATAGAAAGTAGGTGGATAATTATTTAGTTGAGCTTAAAATGTTTCTTCTGCATGAGTTCCAGAGAAAATGAAGATGCTTTTGTTATTAGCAAGGTAATGAAAGGCGGGCCAAGGTTCCAGGTAGGTAGGGGAATTTGAGAGGGGGTGGAGTTGAGGGGGAGTTTTTCAATTGTGGTGTTAAGGGAAGGAGAAAATGAAGGAAAGAGACAGGGGATAAGTGTCTTCTTAAAACAAAACAGCAGTACGTGGCAAGAAGGCTAAAATTTACTGAACCAAGTTTAAAGTTGTCATTAGAAATAATGAATTTAAAATTTACCATAATTATGGCAAATTTGATTTGTTCTTCATGTGGAATTGTGCATATCCTAATGCCACGGAAAATGGTCTTTGATTAAATGAAAGCTTTTCAAGTAGCAGAGGGGAAAAAATCCAATATACTATTAGATATGCATACATCTCATTAGGTATTTCCTTGACTGCCAAAAAGTGGATTCAGATGTCTCTAGGCAAACTCTGGATTCACTGGGGATAGATGCTAGAATTCAGATATTTGAGTGTAAAAATTTTTAAGTGACTTATTTCTTAAGATACATTAGACATCTCTAGCATAAGACAGAGACATTCGTCATTTCATGATGACCTATATTTCCCCTGGGTCTCTTTCTTAATATTAGTGCACAAAAATTGGGACATATTAACACTGGAATAAACCAGCCCATCTGGTCTTTCAGGTTGACTGACGTGCTCAACTGCAGTGTAGCTGTGTCAACTAAACCCTTTGGGTTCTTGGTTAATTTATAAATTGATGAGGTTAGAGTGGATAAAGTCTTGGGTTCTTCCTCAGTCAATAATTCTGAATTTTCTCTAACACATTTAAGTGAGCTTAAGGCATACACCTTTTTCACATTTTAATATCTTTGATATTGAAGTTATCTTAAGTAGATATTCCTTAATCATTGTGTCACAGCATAATCAGCATGTTTTACTTCTCTCTTTTGAAGGTACATAAAATAATGGTACATGTTGCAATTAATGTCATCTTAGATTTGATAGAATATTCTGTGCAATTGAGACATGAACCCCAAACATACCAAACTCGTCCAATATCATCATCCATCAGCCAATCATTCCAAAACCGACTTAGTTTCCATTATTGGGCATCTTTGGGAGGCAGAATTTTGATTCCAGAAAAGAATTTAGTGATGGGTGTTCCATAAAGAAACTGTTCCTTTCGTTTTCTTTGGACATCTATTCGGGGATAATACATTCCTTTTCTGATGAAGCTATCTTCTTCCTTAGTTTTGTTCAAGAGTCAACCCGTTTAATTCCTGATTATGCTGGTGTAAAATGTAAAATGGGCAATGAGACAGACAATTCTTTCCTATGCCTCAGTATACTTATTTAAAAGCTAATTGTTGAATTCCCCTATATTATGTCACAAAGTAGTGATACAGCAGTAAACCCCAAGTAATATCTGTCCTCATAGAACAGGCCATTATACAGTGACACACAGCAAGGACTGTACTGGAGAAAATGAGAGGAATTGCACAGAACATCCCAAGTTATTCACAAGAGTTTTCCATAGATGGTGATTTCTAAGCTGAGATCTGAAGGACGGGTAGGATTAGCCAAGTGAATGATAAGGGAAGATGAAGAAGAAGAAGGGTATTTCAAAGAAAGGAAGCAGAATGTTCAAAGAACTAGGATTCAAAAGGAAAAAATAAAACAAAGCAAGAAAACAAAAACCATGGTGTATTCAGGGAAGTACAAGTCCAGAATGACTGGACATGCATGATAGTGTCAAGTTTTCTCAGTCAATCCATCAGTCCATAGTAGTCCTCTGTTATTAGAGGGAAATGCGTTTCAAGACCCCAGGGGATGCCTAAAATCACAGATTTTAAAACCTATATATACCATGTTTTTCCCCTGCAAACATATCTACGATAATGTTTAATTTATGAATTAGGCACAGTAAGAGATTAACAACAATAGCTAATAATAAAATGGACCAATTATAAAAATATACTGTAATAAAAGCTATGTGTACGTGGTCCTTCTCTCCCCCTCCCCCAAAATAACCTTATTGTATTGTATTCTCTTTTCTTCTTGTGATGATGTGAGATGACAAAATGCCTACCTGATAAAATAAAGTGAGGTGAATGACATAGGCATTGTGACTTAGTGTTAGGCTACTGTTGACCTTCTGACGTATCATCTGAAAATCATCTGTTTCCAGACCTTGGTTGACTGGGGGTAACTGAAATCACAGAAAGCAAAACCATGGATAAAGTGTGTGTGTGTGGGGGGGGCGTTACTTTATAAGTATTTCATCTAATCTGAGCTAACCTATGATAGGCGTGATGGGATTGCAAACAGATTTCAAAATGGAGTCGTATACCAAATAATTTTATTTTAATTCTAAAGTAGCCACCAAAGATGTCTTGATTCTCTCCTCATCTTTAAACTCAGAATATTCCAAATGAAACTCATTCTCTTCAAATCCCACATCTGTTGTTTCTTCCCTTTTCCTAGCCTTGACGAATAACCCTGCTCTGCCAACCATACTCCAAATCTTGAAATTGTACCAATATGTTTCATTAACATTCCCCAAATCTAATACATCACTGGGTTCTGTAGTTTGGACTTCAGATATACTAACATTAGACAAAACAGACTTTAAAATGAAAAACGTTACTAGAGACAACAAAGGATATTTTTTAATAAGAAACAAAGAAGGACTTTTAAATAATAAAAGAGTCAACATATGCACCTAATAAGAGATTCCCCCAAATATATAAAAAACTAATAAAACTGAAAGGAAAAATAGACAGTGATAACTTGGAAGGGGCTGTAAATGAGGATGCTGTAATGGACCCCTGTTATCTTTATTGGTTTGAAATCCCCACTTCTTAATAAAGTCTCTTTTTTGTGGTAACTCATTTCACATGTTCAAGTGATGCTAATGTACTTTTCCCAAACACATGGATGGACATATGAGTTATATCTCACCAAATATCTCACCAAGTAGGGTACCATAGGCTCTGGAGTTAACATATAATCCAGGATAGGCCAGTTAGAGAACTCAATGGAAATTTAGTGCTGTGCTGCTCCATGTTTTCTTTTTTTGGAAGATTAATTAAGCTAGAATGGTATGATCTCTTATGCCTACAACTGAGAAAGAACAGGAATACAGAGTTAAGCCAAGCAGAGACAAATGGATTTCATTTGTCTGAGAAAGCTGGTGCCTTGATAACATTATCTTGAGGTCCTAGATTATTCCTGAATCCAAAATAACTCTAGACATTTTCATTACATGAACTATTCTATTCCTCTTTTTCTTAGTCTATTTGGGTCAGGACTCTTGTCACTTGCAACTGTAAAAGTCTTGAACAAAATAGAGGTTGATAATTACAATTCAGACCACCAATTCCAAGGCAGGGGGTCCCCACACACCAAGCAATTTTCAGACGCCAGCGGAGTGTCCTACAATTCAACTCTCTT
This sequence comes from Prionailurus viverrinus, assembly GCF_022837055.1. NCBI lineage: Eukaryota > Metazoa > Chordata > Mammalia > Carnivora > Felidae > Prionailurus > Prionailurus viverrinus. The sequence goes on along the minus strand of NC_062565.1, from coordinate 10,160,281 downwards.
CTGATAATGTCTACCTAGAGGTAGCATCAGACCCCACAGGCTAAGGGCTCAGTCCCATAAGATTGCTCCCCTGCCTCACTTCAGAGGGCAGCTGAAAGTCCAGGTTGGCAATTGTGTTTTAAACTGACTGGCTGCAGATCAGAAGTTCCAACAACCTCTTCCTTCCTAATTTGCTAGAGTATCTCAAAGAACTCAGAAAAAAAGAGAGAGAGAGAGAGAGAGAACATTTTACTTATTAAATTACCAGTTTATTAGAAAAGGATGTAACTCAGGAAGAGCCAAATGGAAGAGACGCATAGAGAAAGGAGCTTGGAGCTCCATGCTTTCTGAGAGCGCCACTTTCCCCAAATCTTCCCATGTTCACCAACCTGGAAGCTCTCTGAAACCTGTCCTTTTGGGTTTTTACAGAGGCTTCATTAGATAGCCACAGCTGATTAAATCATGGGTCATTGGTGATTGATTCAACCTCCAGCCCCTCCCCCCACCCCCCTCCCCAGTGGTCAGGGAGATAGGAATGAAAGTTCCAACTTTCTAATCACATGATTAGTTCTCCTGGCACCCAGGTGCTATCCTTAGATAGGGTCCAAAAGTCATCTCCTTAACATAACTTGAGACACCTTTTATGGCTCTTCTCACTTGGAAAATTACAAGGGTTTGAGAAGTTATATGCCAGGAATAGTGAACAAAGACCAAATACCCATTTCTTACTATAAAACACAACATCACAATGATAAAAATGTGTCAGGAATCTGAATGGTATAAAACATGGATAACTAGATACTGAGCAGGTGTTCACAGAGAGAATATCTGAATTTTTCTCTGAACCGTGTCTTCTAACATGGCTCGTCATATCTCCATTCCTTCCTGTGATGTTTTCAGATGATTCCACAGTTTCCTTGTGATTTTACACCATAAGAATATTCGGGTACATGTTACTCACTTTAAGGAAATAAAAAAAAATTAGGCAAGGTTAAATCAAAATTGTAGTCTTACATCTAATTTGATTTGAGTTTCTTTCTTTTCACAGCTCAAGGCAGATCCAAGCCTCTGGCCTGTAGTAGGGAGCAGACCATGGTCTCAGCTTTCAGATTTCCTCAGATTTCCTCCTTCCTTTTTCAAGCCTTTATTTTGCTGTTCTTTTGTGTAGTTCTTTCTTAACTAATAGTAAATGGCCAGTGGGATTTCCATTATAGCAAGCTTTTAAATGCAGCTTTCTCATATATAACTTTTGTTTCTGAGTTCTTTGGCCAATATCCCCAAACATTTTTCACTGAGATTGTTCCAGATCATTGCTTTATGACATGGGAGGTGTACTTGCCAGCTGACCTAGAATGACATCCTTTCAGCCTTTCTCCCTGGGGATGCATCCTGTTGGGATTCCCTCACCCCCAGCAGGCATGTTTTTTAAAAGTATGATCCCATCAAGACAACTCAAATGCACTGGTTCTAAAGAAAATTCATGCCTTGCTTTTGTGCCAAACTGTGCATAGCCTGTTCCCCATGTCACTCGCTCTTCCTTGTCTTACCCTGGAAGGCGGCTGCAGCCAGCCATTTATCTTCTGATTTTTCCAGTTTGGCAGCAGGCTCCGAGTATCTATTTTTATGTACACTGTCAAACTTCAGGGGACGTGCATAAATTCCTCCTAAATGTCAAGTGCTCCCAAGGCCTTCCTCATCAAACTTTAATGCGTGGAGTAAGACTAAAACTTTCTGCATCTTGCAAGTGTCCGATTAGAGGATGATCTGCTTTCTCTCATTTTGCAAACACTCAAAGTCTCCAGGAAGGGCTCTCTTGGAGTCTTTCTGACTTGGTTAGGTAGAGAGAGCCCTCCTTCCCTTTCTTCATGTGTATTCCTCCTGGTAACCACACTTGTTACTAGGCAGATAATTCTCTCCTTCTACAACTTAATCTTTCTCTCCAGGAACCCCTGCTTTTTGCTTGTATAGGAGGGATGGGAAGATAAGTGGGAGAAAGAAGCTCCAATCTGATCACTTAGCACACACTCCAGGGTATCTGTTTGGCTGTTCTTTTGAACAAAGAGGCACTTGTAGACAGAAGCGATATTCGGTGTGTTTGATAGCCATCATAGTAGACCACGGGAGAGGACTGAGACCATAATGTTGAACCAGTATTCTGGAAAGGCCTTGATTATCCAGGACCTAATCTTTTATTTCCAGATTATTAGGAAATCCAAGGGGTTCCATAGGAGAGGCCAGGGTGGTGGAGTGGCAGAGCTGAGCGAGATGTCTATTTATCAACTTTTTGGAAGTAATTTCTATAACTCAGCAAGCAGGTGGTTATCAGCTTTTCCTGTGGCCTCTTATTCTTGAGATTGCAGCTTGAGCTATCATCCCTAAACAATAAAAAAAGTTTTGTTTCCTATCTCATTACATTTGAGCTCTAATGGAGGCGATGTCCCCAAAACTGTTGGATAAAATTAGCATAACTGAGTTCAAGAATAAGCTTAGGGGAGAGGAACCAGTAACAGAGCGGAAATCCCCAAAAGACAGGGAAGTCAATGTGATAACCAGAAAACAAGAGTTTTATCTTGAAAGTGGGCCATTTGTAGCACAGAAGACAGGGAGGCTGAAGGTGAGGGAAACATCCCTGTGTTTATTCATGACCTTTATAAGTGGAAAGCAAGAGACAAGGGGTAAGAGAGCAAGGGAGCAGAGATACAGAAGTGACAGTGGTGGATGCAGGCTGTTGAGGTGTGGAGTCACAAGGACGGAAAGAAATTGTATAGGATAAGAAGGTCTTGTGGAACAGGAAAGCTTGTTTAGAAGTTTTCATTGTTGTTTTTACTAAGGTAAGCGTATCTGAAGACGGAAGGGCGGGAGCTGGCCCAGAGTACATAGCTGTGACCATGAGGGGAACACAGAACACAGTCTCTGCATCTGGAAGGACTCTGTCAAGGGTTCACACAGATGGAGGGGTTGGCCTTGGGCAGGAGCGCGTTCACTTCCCCGGCAAGACTGGATGGTGGCATCAGAGTGTTTACCAGCGTGTGGGAAAGAGCGGGTGTGAGCAAAAGTAGTAGCGTGAACCAGGAAACGATCGTCTGAGTCCAGTAGATCCCTGAGCAAAAAGAGACCCGAGAGGGGGAGTGTGAAAAGAAAGGGCTGGAAGATTCAGCAAAGGGCAGGGGGGAAATTGTAGAACCAGGTTACCCGGCTGCAAGGTACATTCCAGCAGCAATTGGACACCCGGGTTGTGGGTGGGGCTGGTGGTTCTGAACAGACGTGTGCGTTGTGAGGCTGAGGAAAAGGAACGTCCAGGGAAGGGGTACGTGTGATCCAGGGAAAGGAACGGATGTAGCTCGGGTTAGGGATGGCCAGGGCGAGTGGGGGAGCGGGGAGCAGAACTGGGTGTCTGTGGGCCCGAGCGAGGTGGTCGACAGGCTGAAGCATTTGGCTCTGAATAGATAGTAGGCTCTGTTTGCATGGGAAGCGGGTTGTCTAATTGTAAAATGAGAGTAGGGGGTTGACATAGCGGTTATTCTCTTGACAGGGAAACAGGTCCCGTGGACGTTTGCACCCTGAAAGACCTCACCGAATTGTAACCGGTAAGGGAAATCAGGAGGGAATAAAACCCTTCATTGAGCTGGCTTTCAAACCGACGTAAGTTTCAACGGGGTGATAAGCTGAAGGAGAGGGGAGTGGGCCTGGAGTGGACAAGAGGGAAGCCGCACGGACGTATGCAAATACGTGTGTGTTCACTTGCTTTTGAAAGCAAACATTTTGTTTTCAGCAAACAGCTTGCATCTTGTGCTTCCTTAATTTTTCTTTTCTTTCTTTTTTTTTTTTTTTAAAGGAAAGTACACACACAAAACAGCCTGTCACTGCTGGCTTCACAGAGCGGGAAGACAGGCCCTTGAGTGTTTTCCAGTAACCAGCTCCCTAAGCTGGTTCTCACACGAGAAAGAAACCCAGAGTAACAAAAGGTGCCTCTGAAAGGTTCTTTTAGGCTAAAATTTGGTGGACATTAAAAGAGGGCAAAAGTTCAAATGAGAAGGAGCCCCTGCCAAGTATGCAGGCATCTTAGCCAAGGGGAAGGAAAAAGAGACACTGGTTTAAAATGCAAGTAACCATGGCGAGCCAACCGTTCAATGCTAGAATCTGGTTAAGAAGTAATATCACACAGAGCTGTGATTGTTCATTCAAGGCAGGCCATGAGAGAACAGTTGTCTCCAATGGGTACTCGCACAGCTTGGCTTCAATATTATAAGTGCATTTTTCAAAGCGCCCAGCGCTTCTCCCTGACCCATTTGGTATTGAGCAGAAAGAAAAGAAAGCACAAAGTTTATTCTCAGTGTCTCTTGTGGGTTTAAGACGGCTTTACATATGGAAAAGCATTTGGGTGTCAGCTGTTGAGCTGGTTTCCTGCAATTCTGCTTTCAGTTGCCATTGGAAACTCTGCCTGGCTCTGCGGTAACATCACCCACTTCCCAAGGTTCCGAAACCAAAGCCCCTCTGACGAGAGGCCGCGCATTTCTTTCCTTACAAGTACACGTTGTACTTTGCCCCAGATTCTTAGTGAGAAGGGCTTGCAAACAGCAAGGATGTGGGGCTAAAGATGAGGTGTGGGATTATGACATAAAGATAAGCTGGGTGTAATATAACAAGAAGTTCTGCAATGACCGGAAATGCAACCTCGTGTTCATGCGCGCGTCCTTCCGATCTAGATTATCCATTTGCCGTGGTCACCTTCATACAGAGAGGGGTTGGAGCGGTTCTGTCCTTCCTGTGTCAGTGGGATGACTGTCAATATGCGAAAGGCTCCTCCCAAATTCATGCAAATGTATCTGTGTCATTTCGCATGTGACTTTTTCTGGAGAAATTTATCTGTAACTTTCCTTAGATTAATCAGAATGGTCCATGACCCCAAGTGAGAAGCTCGGAAAGAAGATGGCATGTCTCTTTTCTTCTCTTTTCCAAGTTTTGAGCCATTAGGGAGTCTGACAGATGCAACATAGTCAGTAAGGGAAGAGCCACATTTCAGAGCTCAGCCTGCTGATGCCACAGCCCCGTTGAGTAGACAGGCAAAGGCAGCCTGATCATGCGTTCTCATTAGAGGAGGTAATCCAGTATCATGTTCCAGCGCTTAAAGCAAATAACCTAGAGTCAGACTGGTTGGGTTTGAAACCTGGTCCGTTGAGTCATAGATAGAACATTCATGTTGTAGCATCTTCGTGCCTGAGGTTCTTCAGCCTTACAGCAGAGTTTTAACAGTTGGCCCTCATTGTTTTAGTCTACTCTGGTGGCCATAACAAAATATAGACCGTGTGGCTTACATAGCAGAAATTTAACTTATTTTCTCATGGTTCCAGAGGGCTGAAGTCCAAGATCAAGGCTCTAGTTGATTCAGTTTCTGGTAAGAGCCCTCCTCCTGGCTTGTGGATGGCTGCCTTCTCACCCTGTCCCCTTGGCTTTTCCTCAATGTGCGTGAGCTGGGCTGGCAAAGTCTCCAGTGTCTCTACTTAAAAGGGCACTAATCCCATCAGATCAAGGTCCTACCCCTATGACCTCATTTAACCTTCATTTACTTCCTTAGAGGCCCCGTCCGCAAACACAGCCATGCTGTGGGGGATAGAGCTTCGACGTATGAATGTGGGGGAAACAGATGCTCAGTCCATACACTCATTGTTCAAAGATTACATATTTGTGAATGTGCCTGTTCTACCATTTATTTACGACTCCAGAATCCACACTCCTGGCACTCTTGTGGTTAATTGCTGACATGGAAAGAAAGGTAAAACATTTGGGTTGCCTAGCAGGCATGTTCCCAGCTGAGACTGAACAGGACAATGCTCTGCCTTCTTGTTTCAGCTCTCCTACTATAAACAAAACATCCTTCTCACAGTCTATTTAGTGACATGTGTTTAACGTTTTGTGCTCTCGTTGGTGATTGCACTGTTTAAAATTGCCCCTAAGCATAGTGCGAGATGCTATCTAGTGTTTTCTGGTGCAAGAAGGCTGTGAGGTGCCTTACAGAGAAAATATATGCATTAGATAAACTTCTTACAGGCATGAGTTGGTCTATGTGCTGGCCATAAGTTCAGTATAAATGAATCAAAATTACATATTAAATAAAATGTCTTTTAACAGAAACACACAGAAAACAAGATTATGTATTGATCAGTTGATGAAAACACTGCAACCAGAGTCTTCTAGGAACCTCATCCTTTATTTCTCCTAGGGGTGGCCCTTCAGTGTTCTAGAATACAACTACCATGAATGATGAGAATTGACTGCATGTGACTCATTAAGCCATGATGAGGATCAAATAAGTTATTACGGATAAAGGTCTTGTAAGACTGTGGTCTTAGTTCAGATTGCTGTAACAAATATCAGAGACTGGGTGGCTTAACCAACAAACATTGATTTCTCACAGTTCTGAAGGCTGGGAAGTCCAAGATCAAGGTGCTACCTGATTTGGTTCCTGCTGAGGGCCCTCTTTCTGCTTTGCAGGTGAATGCCTTCTTGCTGTGTCCTCACATATTGGAGAGAGAGATCATCTCTCTTGTGTTCCTTCTTTAAGGGCTAAGGGCACTAATCTTGCTAGAAAGGTCTTCACTCTAGTGACCTAATTGCCTTCCAAATTCCGAACTCCCATCACTTTGGGGATCAGGACTTTTACATATGAATTTGGGGTGAGGTGGACACGATACAAACGTTTAGCCCATAGCCACTGCTTAGCTCCTAGTCAGTGCTCAGTAAATGTCCTTATTTTACTATTATTTTCTCAGAACTAGAACAGCAAGAGATCACTCCACAGGTGGAAACAATAAGATGAAGTCTTGACCCTTGCCGCGGTGTTCTAGAATCAAAATTTATAACGAGGCAGAAATAATTTATTACCTGCTGGATTTTCTACCCACCATTTCACCAGAAATACTTAAAGATGCTAAAATGTTAGCTATAGCTATGGTTTAGGTTATATTAATTAGTTTACTTATTCTTTCATTTATATCATCTGTCAGACATTTACCCCGCATATTTATGTCATGAGTTAAGTGCTACAGGTATATCAAACGGAATAAAGCTTGAGCATGGCTAAGTAAAGAAAGATGTGATATGAGCAGTTGGCTTCAAAAGAACGTAAAGAAAATATTTAGGGAATGTGAGATGGAGCCACTTCCCTGTTAGTTCTCTTAGCGGTTTTCCTGAGAACTTCCTGGTCTTAAACCCCAGGTGGTATTTGTGATAAATTAGAAGAAAGGAAGTACTAGCTTCGGTAAGGTCCATGAAGTACCAAGTTGCCCGTTCTGGTCTGTTGGGACTCCATTTTCTGCTTTAATTAAACTGCAACACTGTCATCAATACAACCTGGTGATTGAAAGCCCAGGTTCTGGAGCCGGACTGCCTGGATTCAAGGCTCATTTTTCATACTACCAGCTCTGTGACCTTGGGCAAGTTACTTCATCTCTCTGTGTTCCAGTTTCTTTAATATGTAACATGAGGATAATAACGGTGCTTTCTAGCACTGTTGTGAGGGTTAGGTAAGTAAAGGTTTGACAGGCAACAGAACAGTGCCTGGCACATAATATGCTTCATTTTTATATTTAATGAATGACAAAGCCATCATCTTGGAATGTCCCACACCAGCACATATTGGTAGATAAATGAGATGATTAACAATCAGCTGTTGAATGAATGCATGAAAGTAAATGACCTTGGAAAATGCTGATAGGAGAGAAACCATGAGGAAATGATTTCAAAAGAGCTAATTTGGTAGGTAAGATGTTTCCAACTGTTGTTCTCTGTTAAAAGCTTTTATTGTTCCAATGCCATTAATATAAAGTCCAAATCCTATGGTTTGGTGTATTACGAAGTCAAGGATAGGGTTTGCAGCAGTAACATGTAAACTTCTAAACTTCAGTGGCTTAGAAATACCCAAGTATATTTCTTTCTCTAGAAAAGTATGATGAAAAAAGTAGTTATCATCCATTTGATGACTCAGAGATTTAGGATATGTTTATCCTTGATGTTGCCATCTTGTGTCACCATGATGGGAGAAAAGAATGAAGAAGATTCTCATTGAAATAGATTCTCAATTGCCATGGCCCAGATGACACATGTCATTTATGTTCACAGTGCATCCCTCGAGTCTAGACCAGTGTTCCAAGTGCAGTTGATGGGTGGGGGCTGGGGGGTGGAGGGAAGGCTAGGAAAGGTGGGGAGGACTCATGTGGATATCCAGTGACTGTCTGTCTCTGCCACATATGGCATACAAGGCCCTTAAGAATCTGATCACAACTATTTCCACTTTGTTTTTCAGGTGAAATGGGGATTTGAGGTCTCTTATAATGGTGAAATAATCACCAGATGTGTACAACAGATATTCATCACAGGGAAATCTGGTTGTGGAATAAAGAATGCTCTCTAGACTCCCATTTGACTTTGTGGGGAGACAAAGAAATACAGAAGGGGGCTTCTGCCCTCACTGAGCTTACAGTGTAGCTAAGCAAGTGTGAAAAGGGAGTTAAGGGGATAAGACAGTGTAGAATCAATTGCAACTAAGTGCTAGAGATAAGGTAGTTTGGTTTTATATAAAGAGTTTGAGATTTGGAATCAAACAGTCCTGGGCCCCAAAGTTTACTACTTGTATGATCTCAACGAAGTCACTTAACTTCTGTGTATATACACATACATACTGTTATATATGTGTGGATACACACACACACACACACACACACACACACACACACACTTAATAGCTCAGTAAGTAGTAGCTGTTATTATTGTTTTTCTTTTTCTCCAACAAAACATGTTTGATGTGAAATATATATCTTTTTTCAGGCAAATGATAAAATAGTGTATTTCCCCCATTATTCTTATTTTTAAGCCCCCCTTGAACAGCAGACCCAAAGCACAGGTAAATATGTTACTCATCTCACCTGAAAGACTTTCTATATTGGGTCAAGTTCTAAGCCTAAGCTCAGAAGACTACTCCTGCTATGTTTCAGGGGGAAAGTATGATTATAAGACCGACTCCAGCAAGAGGGCATAGGCAGTTGACTAGGGAATCCTTGTATTGGCAAGCTGCCCACAAGATTATGCCTCACCCCAGCTGTCCACTGGCATCCCTCTGGGAGCCATGTGGCTGGGATTAAAGGTGTGGGATGGCACATAAAGTGTGGAAGTCACCAATGCATTTCCCATTTCAGCAAATGCCTCCCTACTCTCTAGCCTCCACATCCTGGAATATGGGGCACTTCCTTTTCTTAAAGTCCATTGTTGAAGCTTTCCCAATCATAGTTTACTGATTTATTTCAAAACTTATGAAATGGGGTGGGGGTGGTTGTTATTATCCACTAGTTCTCTAGGTGATTCTGATTTCCAGTGTCAATTTAGAATAGCAGATGTCCCATCTGTTTCTCGAGTCCTGTCCATTGCAGATCGGAGGCCCTGGGAACTTATAGAGGGTGTTGACAGATGTCTTGTATATATCTTGATCCATGATAAAGGGAGCCTGGCTGAACGGAGCTCCCACTCACTGGGATCACACTATTGATCACCACCAAACACCAGTGGATCCCTTTTTATTCTGCAAACATTCTCTACTATCACGAATAAGAATATCATCTTACCATTTCTCCCAGAGCATTGAAACAAACACAAAGGAAGAGTCCCATAATTTTAACTGCATCAAGCTGTCCTGGGCTCTGTTCATCAGAGAATTCAATTCTGCTGAATAATTCTCCATAGGCACGAATGATAAAAGAGGAGATTATTACCCATCTGTTTGCCCCCTCGGCTTTTGTCCAGCCTTTATTGTCTTTTCAAGCTGGATCCATCTGATTAATTTAGTGACGCAGGAAGGCATCACCGAATATGAGCACGTTCCCAGGCCCTGGGAGCCTCTCGCCACACCAAGGCAGAGTGATACAGGGTGTTTTGTCTTGGAGCATTTCAGCAAACTGGGGCTGGAATAAGATATTTAAGGTCAAGGCCATGACATCTGTGGCTGGGAAAGAGCCAACAGAGATCATTTTTATCTCTTGCTGCACACATGCAATCTATTCATCACCAGGCATCAAGATCTTGACTGAGTGGCCAGAAAAAGCACAAGAGCTCTCATCTCTGCTGTTTATGTTATTTGGCCTTGTTTTTCCCTACAAGTTAGTATAAAGTTTTTTTGGTTTTTTTTTTTTTTTTTTTTTTTTTCAGGTTTGGGCAAGGCTTTGCCAGGGCTCTTGTTTTAAGAAGACAGATTTTAATGGGAGTTGGGCAAGAAGGAAGGGAGACTGTGATGCATTATAGTTCCTGCTCCCCAGGTTGTAGAAGTCAGGGGCCATTCTTTTAGAGAAACGGATATGGTTGCCAGATGTTAGAAACCTAATCAGAAAATAAAATAATTTGTTTACATCAAAACACTTCCACTTAAACCTCAACTGCAAAACCGATCTGTCTCTTTCTCTGTTCTCTGCAATGAGCAGAATTATAGATTAGAAAAGTTTAAATTAGAAAAAAGCCATTTTCATTGGTAAAATTTGCCTTTTCTTTATTTTTTGTGACTTTTTATGGATCCTGTTATAGAGTGGAAATTGTAGCTATAGTTAAATGTTTCCAGCTTACACTCTTAGATCCAATGGGATGCATGATGTCAAGAGAACCGCTATGTTGTCATAGGTCCTAAGTTCAAGTCCAGGCTTTGAAAGTAGCCACCATGTCTGCTTTACATCTCTGGGCTTCCTTCTCCTTAGCTGTAAAATGATACGGTTAGACAACATTGTTTCTGAAGCCCGGAACATTCTTGTTCTGAAAGTCTCTTTTCCTGGAGGGTATTTGCTTCAAGTGGCATTTACACTATGTATTAACAATTTCTCTGTATTGATTTTGTGGCTACTCTATTAAATAGAAACATGCTTATCTTTGTCTTCATGAGTGTAATAGAAGCGAAAAGGGAGAAGGTGACATGACCTTCACCCTTTAAAGGCACATTATCCTGAGCAACTTCTGGGCTGTGCTCCTAATCTACTTTTGATTATGTCTCTTCTTTCACTAAAGACATAGCAATAAGAAATTCAGAAAGAAGATGCCTATTATGTTTTCACACTCCCCCACTTTCATTTAAAAATGAAAAAAATGCACTGCTATCATATACTTATTTTATAATTTACCATTAATCTCCGTGACACCGCCGTGATCAGGATTTCAGAACATTTTTGAAAGGTGCATTGTCTCATACTGCTTTTGCACAGTGAATTGCACTTTGCTGCTATCCACTCTCAAGGCTGCTGAAGCACACCTTTAATAGGTTATCATGATCCCAGATAAAAGCAATCCAGCGACACCAGATTACACACCCAGGCTTTCCTTACTGGGGTCTTACTTTACTTTTCAGACTCAAAGAAATGGCTTCTCCCTGTACTTTTTCAGGGTCTAAGAGAATAATAAAATGAACTATTAAGATCTAGCCTCAGAATTCAGCTATTCTGAAGTCCTGGGTGGTGATATGACTTTTTCATTTATATTTCTAAGGACTGAGGGGAAAGGGGTGGCAATTAACATTTATTATATCCCTTCTCTCATGTATTCCAGATGTCACGTTAGGTACATCTAACCCTCCCTTGTGCATCTAGGCCCTCCCAGCAAACTGTGAAGTAGGTAATACTATGGCCATGCTACATATGAGAGCCTAAGGTTTGGAGATATTTTACAAATTGCTGATATATTGTGCAATAAGGAAATATAGAACCTAGACTCGAACCCAGGTCTGTTTGGTTACCAAATCCATATAGCGGGTTTGTGATTCCTTCATCCTTTATTAAACATTTTTTAATGCCTGCTGTACATATATAATACATTTCTTGCATTTATTCTTTCATTTTATTCATTTATGCTTATTTATTGTAATAGTTTGATTTCATTTTCTAGCATGCAATCATCCACCAATATATTTATATCTCTTGGAGTTTGCTATTCCTCTGTCTACCATTTCATACAGACATGTCTGGTTGCCCTGCCTTTTTCAACAAATAAGGGGATATAGTTTTTAGAGAAGAAGGACAGGGGCAAGGGTATAAAAGAGCTACTGGTGGAGAATGACCACTGGACACTTGGGAACATGTTGAATCAACTGCAGAACTTAATGTTTTAAATCATTAAAGGAGGTGAGATTTCAGGATTTTTTCCTATCGTGGGTACATTGTCTATGTGAATAAAAATCAAAAATACAGACTGTGCAAAACTCCACCAAGTGACCAAAGAATGGTGGAAATTTCTTGCAAACACTAGACAGAGGAAAGTCAACACCAAAGGCAGTCTACAAGCTGCGTGCAGGTGGAAAATACTGAAGGTCAAACGTATGTCATTTTATCAGGTGTGTACATCCACGCAAATACACATCCTCAGCCATCCCTGAGGCAAGGTGCCTGGTGGAGAGAGACATAGGCAATATCTAAGGAAACATCCTGGCTTGTGCCATCAAATACTGACATTTAATGTTCCTTTTACGCTTGTTCAATTAACAGATACTATAATTCTAAGACAGAGAATCCTGGGAAATATCTCCCTTCCGAAAACTAAGAATTTTTAATTTTTAACAAGATCTCACGTTTCTGGCAGCAAGAAATCCTTTGCAGGTTTTTGTCTGTTTGTTTGTTTGTTGTTGTGTTAAAGTCGACCGCTGGAGCACTTTTCAGGATCCCGTGGCCTCTGTTGTTGTTAAGTCACACCTCAGATATAACGGTGATCTTCTATAAAATGGACTTATTTTAAAGATTCGATATTTCAAAGCCATTCTTGGGAACTTGATATATTTTATTTCTCTGTTCAGCAGACTCTCGTTGTGTATCTGGATTGGGTAGAATAGAGCTATTACTGTTTACATTCAAGTGATTTACCCGAAGGAGATCCTCTTGTCTTGCTTTCTCTTGGAGAAAATAATAATGAATTCACACACACACACACACACACACACACACACACACACACACAAAGATATAAAGGAAAAATGCCAGATCTGTTTAAATCCAAAATCCTGCTGGTACTCTGATACTGGCATATGCTGTTCTTTGTGCTAAGAACAGGAAGTCCCAATCTTCAAAACATTTTGTAGGTAGTTTTATTGACTACAAATTTTCTCACAGCAAAGGTCCTATCTCACATGTAAGAATCAGAAAGCTGCTTGAGAATTTGATAAATAACATCCAACCTTTTGTTTTATTTCATGAGTGGTTCAGAGAGAAAGATACTCTATCTCAGTATTTCCGAAGCCTGGCTGCATGTGAGAATCCCCTGGAGACTGTTTGAAGCCTACTGGGTTCTCCTTGCCCCAGAGGTATTGGTTCCATTTTTCTAGGATGGAGCTGAGGCTTTTTGTTTCTAAAAGCTGCTCGGATGAGTCGAAATGGGCAGCTAGGCTTGAGCAACCACTGCAGCCTTGGGGAGACACTCGTCACTAGAATAGAGGACAGACATGGATGCTGGAAACATGTTTAATCAGCTGAACGAAGGGGAGAAGGGGAGCCAAAAGAAGGCAGATACTCGTTGGGTCTGAGCTCACCAGCCATTACTGGAAATAATTATTATTTAATCTTCCTACTCTATGGCATTTACGTGGCATAAAGGAAAGATCCTGACCTTGGCATTGAGCAAGTGACTTGGTTTCTGATGACAGGACCATCCCAATAGTTCAGATTCAAAGACTGAGAGTCAAGCTTAGTAGAGTTGCTGCTTTAATGATGCTATTTCCCATGAATGTGAGGTCAATCTCAAGTTGGCTGGAGCTAGGATTCAGAGGTTAAAAATAAAAAATTGAAGGGGCGCCTGGGTGGCTCAGTCAGTTAAGGGTTCGACTTCGGCTCATGTCATGATCTCACGGTTCATAGGTTCAAACCCCATGTCAAGCACTGTGCTGACAGCTCAGAGCCTGGAGCCTGCTTCAGATTCTGTGTCTCCCTCTCTCTCTGCCCCTCCCCTGCTTATGCCCTGCCTCTCTCTCTCAAAAATAAATAAACAAACATTAAAAAAATTAATAAGTAAAAAATAGAAAATGATTTTTCCCATTAATAATGAATATTAATCCGCCATGAAAAAGAATGAAATCTTGTCATTTATGACAACGTAGGTGAAACTAGAGGGTATTATGTTAAGTGACATTAGTCAGACAGAAAAAGATAAATACTGCATAAATGCGTATATGTGGAATCTAAAAAAAAAAAAAAGAAACAAACAAACAAAACAACACAGAAACAGACTCAGAAAATGGAACAAGTTGGTGGTTTTCAGAGGAAGTGGGGGTGGAGGGATGACCAAAGAAGTAGAACTAGTTCTTTGTTTAGAAAACAGTTTATTTAGTCTGAGAGAGTGAGAGCATGAGCAGGGGAGGGGCAGAGAGAGAGAGAGAGAGAGAGAGAGAGAGAGAGAGAGACGGAATCCCAAGCAGGTTCCATGCTGTCAGTGCAGCCCCTACCCCAGACGTGGGACTCAGTTTCACAAAGAGATCAAGACCTGAGCTGCGATCAAGAGTCAGACCCTTGACTGACTGAGCCACCCAGGTGCCCCAGAAACTTCCAGTTCTAAAATAAGTAAGTCATGGGGATGTAATGTACAACACAGAGAGTATAGTCAATAATATTGTAATAACTGTACGGTGACAGATGGTAACTAGATCTATTGTGGTGATCGCTTCATAATATATAACAAACACTGAATGGCTATCTTGAACACTTCAAGTCAATAAAGTATTGTATGTCAAATCCCTTGCAGCCTCCAACTTATGGCTCCCATCACCACCGCCTCCCACTCTCTGCCACTGGTCTGCTGTTGGTGGGTGCCTCTACTTCTGGTCCATCTTTACCTTCATATATATATATTTTAATATCTGTAGCCACATCCCTTTCTTATTCTCCTCCTACCTTCCCTTCCAGGGTAAGAAAAATGGCTGTATTTCTTACCCTAGCTTGGATCTGTAATGCTGCCCTCCTTCCTAAGGATTCTTCTTCAAGCCCAGTTCTGTCTGCTCTATACTAGTTCCTACTGGTTCATAGGACCATTTCTCCATTGTTCTAGTGTTTTCTCCTTTTCAAGGCCTCTGGCCCAGTTGCTAAATTTTCTCATAATTCTGAGCAAATAATTTCTGGGAAAACTGGTGCCCCTTTCTCCAACTGGGGGATCTGGGTACCTGGAGAATTAGGTAGCCCAAAAAAAAATATTTTTAAGACTAAGTCCTGACCCTGACTCATGCAAATTATTAAAAAAATGGGGAAACCACTACGGGTTTAAAAGTTGTTATAGAGATTACAATGATATAATACATTCCAAGTATGGCCTACATTGGCACATCCCAACTTTGGGCATCTGTCTCCCCTGTATTCCCTAAGGGGAAGGAACTGTGATATGGATCCCATCCAGATTGTTAGTAGTATTTAGTGTCTCAGGTTTGAAACATATGGGATATGTTCATCGAGTTTCAAAGGAAGAAGGGTGACAAGCTTTTTTCATTTTCTCTAAATTAAGAACAGTTTATAATTTCTTTTTATGATATAATCATATAGCTTATTATTGACAAAATATTGGGGTTCATGAATTTAGAAATAAAAATATGCGCAGGTGGACCGTAGGGTAGCATTTATGTTGATGATCTCTGGATTGCACTGAAGATATTAACATTTGTTTCAGGAAGTTCTGGGCCTCCCCACCCCTTTTAAGTAGTCTTTATTTTTAAGTAGTTTTAGATTTACAACAAAACTGAGCAGAAAGTATAGACAGTTACTATTTACCCCCCACCATGCATGTGTAACCTCCCCCACCATCAATATCCTGCACCCAAATAATCCAATTTTCTTCACAACTGGTGAACCTACATTAACATATTATTGTCACTCAAATTTCACAGTTTACATTAAGGTTCACTGGTTGTACATTCTATGGATTTTGACACTTGTATAATGACATGTATCTGCCATTATAGTTCCATGCAGAAGAGTTTTACCATCCTAAAAATCCTCTGTGCCACATATTCATTCCTCCCTCCCTATAACTCCTGGAAACTACTGAACTATATCCATAGTTTTGCCTTTTCCAGAACGTCATGTAGTTGGAATAATACAGTGTGTGGCTTCTTTTGCTTCTTAATATGCATTTAAGATTCCTCTATATCTTTCCATGTCTCAGGAGCTCATTTCTTTTTAATGCTGAGTAATATTCCATTGTTCGGATATACCACAGTTTATGTATCGATTCATCTGCTAAAGGACATCTTGGTTGGTTCCAAGTTTTAGAGATTATGGATAAAGCAACTATAAATATCCATGTGTAGGTTTTTGTTTGGACATGTTTTCAACTCATTTGGGTAAATACCAATGAACACAGTTGCTGGATCATAAAAGCTCTATTTTTTGTTGTTTCAAAATTCATTGTCACTGACATTTACATGGTAGACTAAATCCACTTTAGAATGGGTAAGAGAACTTTCAATCAGATCCACTGTTCAAGTGGGATCCTGCACCCCAATAGATTACTTTTCTGAAGAATACAAATGTTGCGATTTCAGATACTTTTAGTATATTGAATAATATGCCTTATGCTATGGAGGGTTCCCAGTGAAGAAATTCATTGTTCCGTCTCATGTGTCATGATTTTCAAAGTGTTACCTCAACATATGTACTGTATCAAAGCTATGCCTACTTAAACCCCACTTTAAATGAGTAATTGAGGATATCTGCTGAACTGGTAAGGCAGGTCTACCAGAACGGTCTTTAGAAAGGGGAATGAAAATAAAAGTTCCTGTGTGAAGGAAGATTGGCCCTTTATAATAATAAAGGCTTTTTATAATAAAGCATTGGTTATAAGAGGGAAGTGATCCTGAATACAGCATGATTGTGGTCTCCTAGATGCATCCTACAACCTAGCTCCCCCTGGATGTACATCTAGGGCAATGGAGAGCAGAGGTTGTATCTTAAAGCTGAAATGAGTTTGTTTGTTTTTTTTCCTAAAAGATTTACCGAACAATGGGGCATAAGAAATTTTATTTTAGGAACTTTAGACCAGAGTGTAACCAGAGGGGAAACCATGCATTCCTCCTTCCACCTAGCCACAGATAACTCTGCAGATTTAGCAAAACAAACCACCAGTGGGTTGTGAAGAGCATGAACGGCAGTATTAAAACCTGCTAGATTTGTGGCAGGCACAACAAGGATGTTGTAGTTACCAGGTAGAGCATCCGTGGAGATGCTCAGTAGAGCAGACTTGTATGAAAGTGTATGTGTATTAACACTTAGGAACTCTTAGCAATTAAAGTGAGACTTTGAGGGATGGAAACACCCCAGGCCTGGGGAGCAACAAGATGGAAGGGGCCTGGGTCTCTAGCTGGCCTCATGAAGCCACCCCACAGTACTGGCCCCCGGCCAACTCCCTTTTACCATTCAATGCAAAAGAAATCATCATCTCTACCTAGCCAGTATTATATTTGGTCTCTGCTAATTGCGGTGGGTCTTGTATTCTGGTGATACCCCTGTTTCTCAGTGAGTCTGTCCCCCACAGCGTATGCTCATGCTACCTCCTGGCCTGCTCTGTGGATTCTCCTCTACAAAACCTACACCCATTTCCTAAGCCCCTCTTTTCTGGAGAACATATATGTGATTTGACAATGTCACCCAGGTCTCTGTTAGGACTTTCCTTAAGAAACTGAAATTTTATAAGTGGCTAATA
The DNA here is from genome assembly GCF_022837055.1 of Prionailurus viverrinus. NCBI lineage: Eukaryota > Metazoa > Chordata > Mammalia > Carnivora > Felidae > Prionailurus > Prionailurus viverrinus. The sequence continues at coordinate 10,142,620 of NC_062565.1, read as the reverse complement.
TTATCTGTATTTTAACAAAGGTTTTTATTATGTTAGAAAAATAAGTGACCAATGGTAGGGATGTCAGCCCTGGTGACAGACCTATTGAGGTGACATTTTTGTTCACTAAGATCTATAGGTATCCCTCAGTGATACTCAGATTACCCCTCCCATGAACATGGCTGACCATGAACATGAAGAAATCCACAGCACTATCCCACATGTGCCTTTCTAGCAATCTCAGTATATTTCCTACAGTAAGACTAAACTGAGTTGCTTCCACTATGGAAACTAAATACTTCCAAGATATAAGACTGAGAATATTAAAATAATAAAGAAAGTAAAAGGCATTCACATAGTTAAAACTCAAGGATGTTCACGTAAATACAGTTACAAATACAAAGCCATTTAATTCAAACCCAAACATGCCTAGTGATTGCATCTTTGTTTCAACTTGTACCTTGTGAGCCTTTGCTTTGCATGACATAAGATGCCTTGAACAGTGTCTATCACATTGTTAGTGACTAACGAATATTTTTCAATGAATGATGGATGACTTTGCTATGTCAGCAATATAGGTAAGTAAGTAAATCTCTATTTGTGAAGCTTCTTATGCATTTCTAATCCCTGAGAAACTGTATTAAGACTGGTATGGAAAACGTGCCAGCTAGAAAAAAAAATTAAAAAGGAAGTTAAGGGGAAAAGTTGGGGGAAGCATCCACAAAGTTACAAGAAAGACAAAATTGAGAACTCTCTTTTCTCATTCAGCACCATATTCCTGGAACACACTTTTTATTCAGGAGTAGAGTTTATTTGAGCCCTCTAAGCCCAATATGAAGCATCAGAAGGTGGGAAAACATACGGGCATGGATTGTATTTATTTCCTCCACGAATGGGAAAACACAGACACAATTGCTGGAAATGTCTAGCAGTAGCTTAGGATGCAGTGGGAAGAAATCCTGGATTCCTAAAGACGCACAGGTGACTATGGCAGATTCAGGCGGGAGGTACACAATTCTACTCCTAGCAGTGGGCACAAACAGGAAGAAGGCACCAGCTTTGACTTGTAAGGCTCACTGAAGCTAAATCAACCACTGTTCAGGTCAAAGGAATGGGTTAATCTTCGATACACTGAATTCCGCATGCCTTGTGAATTGTTGATGATTTATCTTTATTTGCTCAGCTTCTTCTAGGTTGTATCATCTCAAATTCTCTCAGGCTGATCAATAGACGGTTCTGACCAATGAGCAGCCGTTCACTTCAGTCCTTTAGGGAAAAGCACACCTGTACCTGCTCAGTGCACACTCACCGGTGGTGGGCAGCCCCTCCCCCTCTCGTAAAAATGTCCAAACAGGACACCATCTTCATTGCTTAACGCAACGGTGAATTCCCCAATGGAGTCTTTGAAGTAGATTAGTATTATTCTGGTAAGCGGTTAACAATGGGCTCTATGGTGTAGGCGGGACCCTCCTCTGAGATCCACCACCTAAATTTCTTTTAGAAGTGTAGACCTAATAAGGTTTCTCGCTTGGTTTTCCTATCCATAGAACACTCACAGGGTTAATGTATGGTTGCCAAACCTTCCAACAAGCTGCCTCTCTCATCCTGCTGTTGCAAATCACCACCCTAGGCTCACAATGCCATCCTGTGCCATCCTGTCTCCTTCCTGTTTAGCTCAGACCCACCTCTCTCCACTTCACCACTTCCTTCCTTTCTGCTAATCCCACAAAGATTTCCTAGGCGCTCCAAGGTGTATTGTGAACTGCCCTTCATTTTTCCTTCACTAATTTCCCCAAGATTATTTAAACCTGAAAGTAACCTGTCCCTCCTGATCCCAGAATGTCTCTGAAGACAGTGGGTGCCCTTGTCCAAAGAAATATGTGGCATCCTTGCTATTCACCTTAAGTGAAAAGAAGGAACCAGAGAGAACCCTCTCTTCATACTGCCTCTTCTTGGCTGCTGTTACAGTAAATATTTCCAAAACTAACTTACCTTTTGTAGTACATCTTTTTTTCAAATGCCATTTCTCACTATCCTTGTGGCTGTCATCTGCTGGTTTCCAGGAAAGGCACCAAGCTTTCTTGATGGGTTAGGCACCAGGTCCACAAGACCATCCCCCCTTCTTCCTTGTAACTATTCTCATGAATTTCAACAACCCCTTACTTTTATCAAGCACACTTCTGGCTTGTCATTCTCAAATAGCAGTCATTCCAGTCAAAATGAATCATTTATTTTTTCAAATTGTATTCACACTTTATTCTCTCCCAATTCAGTAGCTGTGGTGGTTATCTTTCATTTGGCTGCCGCCCCAATCCATTTTCTACCTTGAGCTGTGCTCCAGGGAGTTGTCCCTGGAGGTGTCACCTAGTGCCCTTGCTCCCTTGCCTCTTGTTGGGACCAGCTGATGGGTGTCACGGGTGGGAGGGAGCAGGTTGGGGGGATTTTCCTCCTGTGTCCTCCTCCTTGAACGCCATGGCTCTTGCCGTGGTTGCGTTCTTCCAGGACTACAGCTCTGTCAGGTGATCCTTCCTCCATGGCTCATCTTCTGTGACTCCTAGAATACTCTTTTTTCCCTCTTATTTCTGAGTGTAGTTGACACAAAGTGTCACATTAGTTTCGGCTTTGCAACATCAGTTTATCAGTTTATACATTATGCTGTGCTCACCATAAGCATAGCTACCATCTGCCCCACTTCATGGCTATTGCAATATCATTGACTGCATTCCTTATGCTGTGCCTTTTATTCCCATGACTTATTCATTCCTTAGCTGGGAGCCTGTAAGGTGTGATCTCTAACTATTGTGTGTCCCTGGGCCCCTCAACATCTCTGTTCATCCCTTAAGCCTGCTAGCTCTTCTATAAATAGTCCCTATAAATAGTCACTAAAAGCCTTTCCAGAGCCCCATCAGATTATGCCTTAGAGTCCCCACTAATATAGGACCACAGCTAATATTAATTATTCCATCTGCCAAAGTGCCATGACAGCATTCTCTCCACTGGAAAATGTTACCTACCTTTATGGTCCAAATGCGACTTGCTATATACAGTAATATTCTCATGTGTCCCCCAGTAGAAAGCAGTATCTTCTCTCTCAGAGTTCTCAAGGTATTTATCTGAAGCTCTCTTAATAGATGTACATAATTAACCAAAATCATAATAATAAAAAAAAAAACCACTTGGTCTATCTCTGTCACATTTGAAGGTAGAATTTAAGTTTGCCTCCTAAAGTACTAGCTCAGTGTTTTTCGGTAAGTGCCTGCAAATATTTGTTGAATGCGTGAAGAAGTTATTTCTCTGCTGCTTATATTTTGCGTGGTTCATCTTAACTCCTAATAAATACTCCTGTGACAGTTGACTTAGTGCTGCATTTTCTATTTTCCCCTCTAAACACACACACACACACGCACACATGCACACACACACAGACACACACACAAAGTGTGTGCCACTTGTAGAGTTCCACAATCACTTTTATAAACTTGAGTCTTATTTCTTACATTTTTTTGTAAGTGTCAGATTTGCATTTCTAACTGCCAATTTATCATCACTCTATGTAGGCATCACTACCTTAACCTCCCATATCCCATGTTGATATAATGATCTCGTTTTTAAAAATAGCTCCTGAGCCTGATTTCCATACTTCTGAAAGTCATCTACCTCCTTCTCTCATACAAAATCAGAAACTTGGAATCATCTTGAAATGCAATTTCTCCTACTTTTTGATTCCCACCTCTGCAAATTCCCTTGAATTAAAAACATATTTTCTATCAGTTCTCCCTAATGCATTCTTCATTAATTTGTGCAAAAATTATTACTCCATACTAAGGAGTCTTCAATTTTCCCATGGTTTCTTCATCACAATATACAGAGCCGTGCTATTGAGTGCAAGTTCCTCACCTTTATTTTACAGAGAGAGCAATGGGGCCAACAGGGGTGGGGTCAAATGACTCACTTGACCTCACACATCTGGGTGGTGTGGAGAAGCTAGAATAAGAGCTCATCTCATGACACCTGCTGTGGCATTTTCCCACTATCTCAGGATTCAACCTCTAATCTGCTGCCAGATTAATACTCATCCTCACTGACCTATTCATATGATACAAGAGTACTTAATGCTCCCTTGTAGAATGACCAGAAGGGTATTTGCTTCTCTTTCCATACCCCTGTCCCTATTTATTTGCATTTATTTCTTACCCACCAAGTCCAGTACCTTACATAAAGTGAACATTCAGGGCTGATATGTTTTAATATTTAGGATAATTCAGGCTGTTGAGCTCACATACCTACTTATTTTAATACGTTAGTATTTTGGCTCAGGTTTCTTAAGATGCATCTCTCACAAATACAGTTGAATATAACTGATTATAAGTAATGGCAGCACCATAAAATTGTGGTACAGAATCTCCCTCCTACAATAAACAAAAGCAAAAGCAGATCAACACTGCAAGAAGTTTCCCAGCATGAGAAAGAAATATGGAATAATTGTAGACTTCAACAAGTTATGACCAGTGAAAGGACAGAAGATTCTGGTCTAATGGCCAGGTTGACAGGATTCCCAATCTTTTTTCTTTTTTTCCTAAATGTTCATTTATTTAGTTTAAGGGGATGGGGAGGGCATGAGAGAGAATGATCAAGGGAGGGGTGGAGAGAGAGGGAGAGAATCCCAAGCAGGCTCCTCACTGTCAACTCAGAGTCCGATGTGGGGCTCGAACTCATGAACATGAGATCATGACCTGAGCCAAAATCAAGAGTCAGATGCTCACCTGACTGAGCTGCCAGGCGCCCTGACAGACTTCCATCTTGCTCCCATGTCAGCAGCACAGAGGGTATAGGAAACTTCAGAAATCTTGAAACCTCTTCATACTCTCTAACTTAAAAAGGAGTGGGCTAAAGGGATGGGTAGATATCCCTGGGAAAAGCAAGATAAAAGCTTGTGTGAGTGCTCTGAAAACCACATCTGGACAGAAGCAGGAAGGGTTCCGGATTGTCTTGCTCCAGCATGGAGTGCTAAGTTGGGGGAGTGAGCCAAAGCCCAGAAGAGTTGAATGCCTGCCAAGCCGGGTGGAATGGAGTCTAATAAAGGACATCTGCTGGTATCTCAGCAATAAGAACAAACCAGGGACCTCAGCTCAGCCTGCAGCTGGGCTCAGCCATGCTCCCCCCTTCTCCACACCATGCTCTCCATGCCACTCGCTCAGATGATTCCAGAGAAGGTAGGGATGATATCAAGGAGAACTCACACAAACTATTTCAGAGAAAAAAGAAAACCTGAACAAAGGTGGAGGAAGAAAATAAATGGCTTCAGAACCATGAAAATACATAACAGCCAAAAGAATAAAAAATAAAAATATGTAGGTGGAGAAAGGCATTGATTTTAAAAGATAACACAGATGATCCAGTTGAAAGAATATTTAAGAACCTAAGGCAGAGTTGTGGCTGGTGTTTTCATCTCTTGAGTAATCCCGTAAGGACACAGATTCAGTAATCCAAGAAAAGCACAATGATGTAATAAAAGATCAGAAGGAGAAGAAAGGAGGTATTATAGGAAAAAAGAAAAAAAAAGAGAACCAGTACAGATAAAATAGACAAACGAGAAGGGGCAAAAAGCAAAAAAAAAAAAAAATAATGTAAATAAGGCTTTATTTATACAGAATAAAACTAAAGAGACAGCAAGCTTAAAATACATACTTAGGAAGGCAATACATACAGAAACTGTAGTCCATGTACCACAGGGTGATTAATATTGCTGAAGTAAAGACTCTAGCAAAGAGGACAGAAAATAATCAGAGATATAATATAGGAAAGTTTACCTAAAGTAAATAAATGACTGAATCTTCCAGTTCATAGAGCACATCATGTACTAAGAAAAACTGATACAAAGCTAGTGATATAAAACCACATTTAGTTAAGTTACTAAATAAAGCATCCTTTAAGTTTCTGGGAAGAAAAAGCAAGTAACACACATATGTAGGGAAGAGTCTGGTCCCACAATAGCCACTCAGTTTCTAAAACAATGTACCAAAATCTCCATTGCATCCAGTCAATTTATTCTTCACATATAGACACAACAAAAAGGCATTTCCATAGGCGAAATAATAGATTCAATGAAACTCAGGAGCAACAGAACTTTTTTGTAAAAAACCTATTTGAGGAAAATGCAACCAATGAAGAGGTGACTTAAAATTTAAAAATACAGAAATTAAGAAGCCACAATAACAGGACAGGGGTTCAAATCTTAATTCGCTTAAATACGACTGTAAGATAACACAGCTGGGTAAATATTATTATACCAGATATATTATAAGCCATTAAAAATTAAATATTATAAAAGCAATAAACTGAAGAAAGGAGGCATAGAGGTTACTAATTACCTCATCTTTCACAGAAGGAGTTAATTGATGATGATGACTAAAATTAAAATATGTAAATTAAATAAGTCCATGCTGACTGCAATTTATTGATGGTTTTAATATTTTTTTCTTAAACTTAGAGGTGTCTTTTAGTATGCATTACCTCTTACAATGAAAAAACTCAGGGGGACACCTGAGTGGCTCAGTCGGTTAAGTGTCCGGCTTAAGTGTCAGCTTAGGTCACGATCTCATGGTTTGTGAGTTTGAGCCCCATGTCAGGCTGTGTGCTGACAGCTCGGAGCCTGGAGCCTGCTTCAGATTCTGTGTCTCCCTCTCTCTCTGCCCCTCCCCAGCTCGTGCTCTGTCTTTCTCCCTCTCTCAAAAATAAATAAACATTAAAAAAATTAAAAAGAAAAAAGAAAAAAAACCCTCTGCAGTTCTACAATTATTTTCATTCACCCCAGTTGCTTTTTTTGTCACTTAATTCACATCAACATTACTAGCTGCTATTTTTAAATAACATTTATCCAAGGAGGAAGAAACATTTATTCAAATTAGTTTCACCTTTTCCTCTTTCACCTACATACTTTTGCCTTCATTTCTTTGTATTTTCCTCTCCACGTGTGTAGAGAGGCTGTTTAAATACTTACGACTAATGATTTCCATTTTAAATCATTTATTGCTTTCATCTCTGTTTGTTCCCATGTGGCCGGATTTCGTTTTTAGTGGAATATACATCATCACTGAAAATGGTCATGGCATCAGTTTAAACTTATTTTGATAAATTAATCACTGAAAGAATTTGTTTAAAGTCCATAGGAAATCATTGGAAAAACCAAGTTACAAAAGACCGGTCTTTTACTCTACAGTGAAGCACGGAGGGGATCAGCTTTGGTGAGACTCTTGAGCTACCTAAGGTATTACTTCCAGATGAAACTCTGTCTCCTTCTTCCCTCATATGTTTCAACTCTCACATCTGTCAGTCACCAGATGTGGGACTTGCTACCTAGCTGTTGGCTATAGGACTAGCATATCCTCTAGGAAAAGATGAGAGAAGAAAGCAAAATAGATGAGGGCTGGTAAGAGTGGGGAGCAAGTGGACACTCCTCTGTGTTAGTCAGGATACAGTCAGGGCTGATCTGGTCACAGATTGACTCGGAATCTCAGTGATAGTGCCGCGAAGTCTGAGGAAGTCCGGGAGCGCCTCTTCCAGCGGTTGTTCCCTAGCCGTTGACTCAGAGAGCTAGAATGGCGCCATCTTGTAACTCTGCCATTTTGACAGATGATCTCAACAGTCACTGAAATAATGGAAGAGAAAATGGAGAGGACTTTTTCCCCACTGGCCTAAAAGTAAAAACCTCTGTTTTATTTATAGCCTATTGGCCAGGACTAGTCACATGGCCCTGATCTAAGTGCAGAGAGGCTGGGAATACAGTATTCCTGTTCCTGTGTGTTCAGGAAGAGGAACAATAAGACAGAATTCAGGGAATGCTTAATATTACCTCTTCCGCATGACCCGAAACTGAGACAATTATGCAGTTAAACATTAAAAGAGGAGAAATTAAAGAGAAAACTAAAAAAGAGAGGACCTGAAATAATTATTACTGTGTATGCATGATAAGAGAGACATGTTATATTCATGAATTGGAAGAATTAATATTGTTAAGACGGAAATACTTATCAAGTTGATCTATACATTCAACATGGTCCCTTTCAAGATCCCGGATGACTTATTTGCAGAAATTGAAAATCTGATTCTCAAATTATCTTATACCATAGACAAATATCAAATCAAAATGGATCAAAACATAAATATGGTAGCTGAAGCTATAAATTCTTAGAAGAAAATACAGGCACAAAGCTTTGTGACCTTGGATTAGGCAATGGATGCTTAGCTATACCATCAAAAGTACAAGTAAAATAAGAACAATAGTATAGGTAACAACAAGAAAAGGTAGATGTCAAACCTAATTAAAACTTAAAATAATTTGTACATCAAAGGACATTATCAAGAAAGTGAAAATGCAACCTATATGACCTGAGAAAATATTTGCAAATAATGTATCTCATAAGGGTCTGGCATTCAGAAATGTATAAAGAACACTTACAACTCAACAACAACAACAAAAATAATCCAATTTTTTAAACAGGCAAGTGATTTTAATGGGCTTTTGTCCAAAGAAGATATACAGGTGACCGAAACACATGAAAGGGTGCTCAGCATCATTAGTAATTAGGAAAATGCAAACCAACACCATAATGAAATACCACTTCACTCCCACTGGGATGGCCACAATCAGAAACACAGATAATAATAAGCAGGCAGAGTTACTGGAATCCTCATACACTGTTGATGGGATTATAAAATGGTACAGCCACATTGCAAACCAGTTTGGTAGTTTCTCAAGATCTTCTTACCATGCTTCAAACTGGATGTTACTTCATGACCTTCATGAATTCCAAGATTCATGCACATAAATGAAAATATATAAGCATACATCTACAGAAAACTTTGCACATGAAAGACACTCCTAGAAAGACACAAACTACCAAAACTGATGCAGCATTATTCCTAATAGCTAAAAGGTGGAAATAGCCAAATGTTAATTGACAAGTGGATGAATATATATATATGTATACACACACACACACACACACACACACACACACACACACACATATATACACACACACATCATACAATGGAATATTCGGTCACACAGAGAAATAAAGTACAGATGCCTGACGCAACGTGGATGAACCTTGAAAACATTCTGCCACATGAGAAAAGGCAACCACATAAGGCTACAAATTCTATTCAATATACAATATCAAGAATAGGCAAATATGGGGGCGCCTGGGTGGCGCAGTCGGTTAAGCGTCCGACTTCAGCCAGGTCACGATCTTGCGGTCTGTGAGTTCGAGCCCCGCGTCGAGCCCCGCGTCGGGCTCTGGGCTGATGGCTCAGAGCCTGGAGCCTGTTTCCAATTCTGTGTCTCCCTCTCTCTCTGCCCCTCCCCCATTCATGCTCTGTCTCTCTCTGTCCCCAAAATAAAGAAACGTTGAAAAAAAAATTAAAAAAAAAAAAAGAATAGGCAAATATGTAGAAGCACAAAGTAGACTAGTGTTTTCCAGGGGTTTGGGGAAGGGGAGAATGGAAAATATCTGCAAATAAGTAGGGGGTTTTCTGTTGGGTTATGAAGTATTCTGGAATTAATATCATTGATAGTTGCACAACTTTGTGAATATGCTAAAAACTGAAGTGGACATTGTAAAGAATGATTTAATGGTACATGAATCATATCTCACAAAACAATGCATGAGGAAAAAAAACTGACCAGGCAAATTGTCAGTAGAGAAAGAAAGTTATAGAATGGAGTAGAGTATAATCCCATCTATTAAAAATGTATGCTGATCCATTTGAATGTTTTTGTATAAAAATATTTTGTATATACAGAAGGACTGGAGTAACATAAAAAGAACTATATTGGAGAGATTTCAAACTGGGGGATTCTTTATTGTCTCTGCATTTTGTATCCTTTGAATATTATAAGAAAAATATATTCATATATTAAAACTAGGCGAAAGAAAGTGAATGACTTAGAAGGCATGAGAGACAAACACTGTTATACCCCATTGTCGATGGCCAGTTCAATGTCCTCTATTTTATGAAGTCTTCCTCAACCATCACATCTTTTATTGATTTGTCTTATTTTGTGCTCTCACAACCCACACATTATATGCTACATAATTTAGTGCCTAATCACATATTTAAACAAACCACCTACATGCGAACACTGGCTATGCTATAAAACACAGGCAAATATCGTGGCAGCATGTTGGGCAATCTTTTGTCACCCTCAGTGTGAAATTAAGGATAGCAAAGCCAAAATTGGAGGTAAAGTTCAGATGCTGGGAAAGCATGGACCGGATGCTAAAATAAGTCCTCAAAATAGTAGTGATGTCATAGGTCAAATTGAGACTACGCATTCTGGGTTAACATAAAGAAACATCTTATATCTAGCAATTTCTGGGCAAATCGGTTTCAAGCAAGCAGTGTTTGGTAAGCAAGCAATCGTAGTAGATCCAGAATCCATATAAAAAGCATCCGCCCGATCTTTGAAGCAAAAAATCAGTAGATCAAAACCACAAGACCCAAGTGGATAGGCAAACCTCACAATGGTCCTAAAGACAAAGTTCTTATATACAGTATTGCTTTTATCTCTGCATTCATACTATTTCATACATGTTGGCCTCAATTCCCCAATTAGATTCTAAGATTGCAATCTACCATGATTGTTGGATTTAGAAAAGGTGCTCATACTTATTTGCATAGCCTGTAACATTTATGAGATTGAACACCTGACTGATTTTGTTGATTTAATTGATAGAATGGCCAGTTACCCTGCACTGGACAAGTGAAAATTGATTTTTCCCAAATATTAAGGATCTGGTTTGACTGAACCCAAAGTAACACACTGAATGGTCACAATCACCAAATAAAACATACAACCTGGTTCACAGGGATCAGGAATAAAATAGAAAACAGAGTTTAAGGGCACCTGGGTGGCTCAGTCGGTTAAGCGGCTGACTTCGGCTCAGGTCATGATCTCGTGGTCCGTGAGTTCGAGCCCCGCGTCGGGCTCTGTGCTGACAGCTCAGAACCTGGAGCCTGTTTTGGATTCTGTGTCTCCCTCTCTTCCTGCCCCCCCCCCCCCCAGCTCATGCTCTGTCTCTCTCTGTCTCAAAAATAAGTAAACATTAAAAAAAAAAAAAAAAAAAAAGAAAACAGAGTTTATTTGTTCCAAACAGCCAGAGTCTCAGACTGGACTCTTAAAACGAATCCCTCTTTCTAGCCTTTCCTAATATGATTGTGATAGCACACAATCATATATTACATATATTATATTTTTATATATATATATATAATCACATGTCATATATGTTATATGATATATATTATATATTACATGTTATGTTATATATGATATATATTCTATATATAATATAGAATATATGTCATATGTTGTATTATATGTAATATATAATATATACATTATATATTATATGTATATATCACGTACATATATACATATATGATATGTATAGATATACATATTATATATATCATATATATTATATTATTATAGCAGATAACATGTATTGAGGATGTGTATGGTAAATACTGAGCTAAACAGTTTTATGTATATTATCTCATTTGATAATTATAACAATCCTATGCAGTAGGGGCTATAGTCACATTTAGTGTTCAAATGAGAACTGGAGTTGAGTGAGTATAAGAAACTTGTCCATGCCCACACAGCTAGTTGGTGGTGAAGATGTAATTTCACTTCAAGCCTGCCTAACTCCTAAATTCAGGTTCTTTAGCAACATATCACTCTAGCTGTACAATAGTTTGCACTTGAATATTACCAAAATTCAGGATTCCTATGTTATCCTGTCATGGCAATCTGTTCCTCAAAGGAAATACCTGCCTTGAAGGAAATATATGTCCAGAGGATGAAGCCAGTTAGAGGTTTAGTCTGCAATCCCAATAAAATATCTGGGGAGCTAGACTTGACCTTGTGATGACTCTTCTTGTAGAGGCCAATTTGGCGAAAGTGGCCGCCTTTTTCCCTTCTTCCTGATTCCATCCACTCGCTGTACCAATGCTGAAGAACCGTAAGACTAGAGGAAGTGACCAACCGAGAGCAAGCCCATCAGAAACTCATGTTTTCTCTCCTTGTTCTCCCTCACTTCCCTCCTTTTGCTCTGCTTAACCAGTGACTATATTTAAATATGTCTCATGAGGGGCTCCTGGGTGGCTCAGTCGGTTAAGCATCCGACTTCAGCTCAGGTCATGATCTCGCCCTTTGTAAGTTCGAGCCCCACATCGGGCTCTGTGCTGACAGCTCAGAGTCTGGAGCCTGCTTCAGATTCTGTGTCTCCCTCTTTCTCTGTCCCTCCCCTGCTCACACTCTGTCTGTCTCAAAATTAAGTAAACATTAAAAAAAAAATTAAACGTGTCATGATTAAAGATATATTGTAACACATAAGAAATGAGCAGGACAGAGTTTGACCTTAAGACAGAGGTTTTCAATTTGGCATAATGACCAGGAAGCTTGTTAAGTTCAAAAATGCCAACATCAGCCTATCAAAGGTTACTCTACAAGCTATTTCAGGGATCACAAGAACCCATTTTATCAGATGATAAGGAAGGAAAACATCCCAGGATTAAGAGAAATGGAAGCAATGTTATCCAAAAGGTGAGGGTTCTAGACTGTTACTCATCATTTCATGCAGCTCACTGATCCTGGAAGGCAGGAGTAGACTCTCTTAACTTGTCTGGAACTGATGGCACCAGGAACATGTTGAACATATAATTAGTATACTACTTTGCAATGAGAAAACCATAGGTTTCTGTCCCTACATGGCTTATGAGGGAGATCCAGAAAGGCAAGACATTCATCTGTGTGGAACATTCATATGAGAGAAAAACTACCTTACCTTCATGATTAATAAGGAAAAGAGTTTCAAAACACTGCTTTTTTTAAGTGACACAACAGAGAAAGAAATAACAGAGGAAGAAAAACAAGGCAAAAGAGACAAGTGAAGCTACTTCCAAGAAATCAAAGTTTATGGGACTAGAAATCAGAAATGATGCTAAATTAAAAATCTGAGTCCACATCAATCAGAAAGAAAACATCTCGGTGCATAGAGAGAAGCACACAGACAGCAACCTGCAGTGCACAAAGCAATGACTCCCTCATTATCCCATATTTCAAACACACAAGAGAGTGAGGGGCAGAACATGACAGGAACATTTGCAGCTGAAATCACTCCTGAAAAGATCTGTTTTGCTCTTTCTCCGTGTTATGTTTTCTCAGGATATTCCTCTTGGAATTCAGTGGCTCTTTTAAAAGAAGATACTTGCAAACACTGGCCTGACCTTTCGCTGGGTTTCGTTGGTCTCTCTCCACAGCTCTGCTGGGGTATCATGGAACATTGCACAGATGTCCTCCTTTACCTTCCCCCCCCCCATCACTGGAGTACCCCCACCTCAGAGTTTCCAGAAACCCACACCTTACCTCCATCAGCACAGGTCGGCAAACATTTTTCAGTGAGTGAGTGGATGATTTATGGTAAGATGATGTCACGTGTTCATGGCCCACACCACTTTGCCAAGGGTTTTTGAAAATAGAACTACATATTCGTAATCTGATCAGCAGCAGTAGAAGCTGCAACAGCAAACATCCTATGTATTCCCCACCCCTACTCCACTCCTGTGACATGTTTCTACTGCTGGAATTATGATCCATTCGTAAATTAGCCTGAAATCAGAGATGATGAGTTTCTTTTCTTCTTCTCCTTTTTTTTTCCTTTGTCCCCCCCAAATCCTTTTCTCCTTTTTTTTTTCCAGTGGGGCTAAAACCAGCAGGGAATCTTCATTAAAATTCACCATAAGGCCCATTTGTTTGCCATTTCCCTCCCCCACACTCCCATATCCCTCCTACCCTGCTGTGAACTCTTTGCAGAGCAGAGGAATGACCCGTGGAAATCTCACTGCCATGGCGAGGCGCACCATCCAGGGAAACATTCCAAGCTGCTTCTGTCTGTCAAATAAAGATGACACAGGTTTACTGTTGGTGGACACCCCTCCAGGTAGTTTTCTGTTCATGATTTTATTTTATCCTGGATTTTAGGAAACAAGATGTCTTTCCCCATAAACAGGGGCAAATACTGCTGACGTTGAGAACACCCCTCAAAGACAAGAGGAAGAGAGGATTTAGACCTTGCACGATGTTAGTTCTTATGGGAGACCAATATCAGAGAGGATGTTTTTCAAGGTGGTTGTTATTGTTGGTTTCATGCCCTTCCTCTTCATTCCAATGAGACAGAACTATGCCAGAGTCATACTTCATATCCATCTATAGGAACATCTGGCCCATGTCTAACATTTAATTTCCACACCATTAGAGTCAAACAATACACGTACATCAGTAGATAATGTAATGCATTATCACGCAAGGCGGAGAGTAGCAATTTATTAGCCTAATTTAAAATAGCCTTCAGCAAAAAAATAGTGCATCTTAATTCAGAGTTCTGAATGGAATGACATGTTTTCCAGTAAAATTCAAAAGTGTATACGCAGACATGCCTTGGAAAAACTTTCCTGCATATATTACCTTCTGCATTATTCAAGTATGAAATATCAATTCTGGTTTTTTTTTTATGTTTCAACCAATTTCTTCCATAATAACACAAAAAGAGATAACAACCATAGGAGAATAGGAAAAAAAGGAATTCCCTAGAATGTAAGTAGACCCCCACATCTTTAATTCTTAGAAATCACTACTTGAGTGTGTAGGTTGCTCAAAATTTCTTTGCGTATACTTAAAATTACAGAAAATGGCTTGCTTTGAATGTAGCATGAATTTTGCCTCTATTTCTTCCCTTTCAGACATTTCATTACTATTTTAGGTTTATAGAGAATGGATATATAGAGCCTTAGTTTGTCTTTCAAGATGATTAGAATGTTTTTAAGGATGCAAATTATATAATCTTAGCAGTAGCTTAAACCATGCAGCCTGCACGCATCATTGTGATTATTAAAAACAGACATATTCAAATATTTTCTCAGTTCTTATTAATGAAAAATCAATGTCTAGTTTCTTGATGCAAATATCTGATGTAAAAGGATGTGCAGTACTTGTTAACATTGATAGAAAACATTTTCACTCCCCTAAATGTTACTAATGGAAATAATAGTATGCTTATAGGATGATATGCAATACACATTCTGAATTTTGCGACTCTCACCAAAGCACACTGATGAGGCACACTGCATATGACAATTAATGAGATGGGCAAAATTTGTCATCTTTGGGTCCTCAGATAGTACTTAATTTGCTTCTGAACCTTCTTTCACCAGTGACGTGCAAGGTCCATGGCCAGTCCCTACGGCGAATGCATATACCCAAATGTTCGTGACCTCATAGATTAATGAGGGAAGTAAGAAATGCACATAACATAACCAGAGTGCATAATATAAAGGGATAAATGCCATAAGAAAATTAGAGAAAGGGGGGCTCCTGGGTGGCTCAGTCAGTTAAGTGTCCCACTCTTGGTGTCAGCTCAGGTAGTGAACTCATGGTTTTGTGAGTTGTAGCCCCTCATCGGGCTCTACACTGGCAGTGTGGAGCCTGTTTGGGATTCTCTCTGTCTTCCTCTCTGTCTGCCCCTCCCCCACTTGCTCTGTCTCTGTCTCTGTCTCTCTCTCTCTCTCAATATCAATAAATAAACTTAAAAAAAATTCATATGGATTGCCCTGCCCCCAAGTCCCCATACCCAACTAGCAATTTCTCTCCTGAAAACCCTAATCCTTAGCTCAGATTCGCCAGTTTAGTTTAAAATATTTGCTCTTGTTTCACCTTTGAGATCTTCTATATGAAACCTATAATATGACTAATATCTTGTTCCCTGTCTTCCACTCTTGCGTTGTGATACGTGGCCAATGTGGTTGGTAATGCTACCACCTGTCTTGTGCCCAGACCGGAGCAAATGCGAGAACCATCCAGGACAGTGATACTTTACCCTAACCCATGATTGCCTGAACCAACTCCAGGAAAACAAGGACATTTTACTATATGAAATTTCAAAACCCATTGTTATCCTTGGTGGTCTTCAAATCAGCTTGTAGTTTCATTAGTTCACTTTATCAAAGGCTTGAACTTATCACAGACCTAAGAAATGTATCAACAACCTCGAATACCCAATCGTATGTGCCTCACTCTGCAGCCAACCCCTTGACACAGGGGGAGATATGCAAATTAGCTTCCCGGTGTTCCAAAGTTTTCCAAAGGTATGGATATTTCCAAAGGTATGGGTAACGGAGAGTAACCTTGGTTTTCATCTTTCTGTAAAAAAGGATAAAAAATTTCAAATAAAAATCTATTCCCTCAACTCCGTTCCCCAGCCCTAGCTTTGTGTTACAGAGATAATTACATTTAAGTGCTAATAATTTTAGTTCTTCTGTTGAATAGTACTGTAAGTACTAGGCCTTTGACTCCATTCTAGAAAGCAGAGAAATTTAGATCACTTACTAGAGTCTTCTCCCATCTCCATTTCAATTTATATCGTATTATTATCATCTGTTCCTCAAGTGATTGCCTTCATAATTTTAAATGATACCGGTTGTTCAATTTCAAAGTTATCTTTACCATGTAGGTTTCTTTCTGTGGCTTGATAAGTATTTATTGAGTGCCTACACTGGCCAAATGCTATGCTAGATTCTGGCAATAAAACGATGAGTAAAAATGGACCTTAACTCTGTCATCATGGAAACTGCCATCCAATGAAAAAGGCAAAGGTCAATTAATAATAACACAAACAAACACATTGTAATAAGTGCTGCCCAGAAGTCCATAGATAAGAGAATTTATATTAAGGGGATCAGGGGTGGTTCCTCAGAAGAGATTACCTTTGGTAAGAGATCGGAAGGATGAAGAGGATCTAACTATGTGGAAAATGGTAATAGGAGCATTCCAGGAAAAAGAATAGCTCTTGCAAAGGCCCTGGGGCAGAGAACTCACAGCAAGAATGGTGTAGAAGAAGCCAGTGGGGCTCAAGTGGAAAAAGTGGAGAAGGGCAAAGTGGTAAGACGGAAAAGATACAAGCAGAGGCCAGACATGCACAGCTTTGCATTAAGGTAAACCCCTTAATAAAGCCAGGTGAAGGTACTTCGTGGTTTTGAAGCAGAGGCAGATCATGATCAGAATAGAATTTTGAGGAGCTTACCCTGACTATAGTTGGTGAATATGAGTAAATGAGCTGGAATATTATTTTTCTCCATCTATTTCTTCTGTCGGTCTTAACCTTACTTTTAAATTACCCAGAGTTTTTTTTTTTTTTAATTTATTACTATACGTGAGCCTTCAAGGTTTTCCCTAGAGCTGGAATGAAATGTTAAAAAACAGTAAAAATCTCTACTGTCCTATGACCCAGCAATCCATGCCTGGGTATTTGGCCATTCGCAAATGAGTGCACACAACCAAAATACTGTAAAAGGGTATTCACAGCAGCTTTATTCGTGATAGTGAAAAACCAGAAACCACTGAGACATCCAATGGGACAGGGACTCAGTTGTGGCATATAAATGAAGTGATTGATTAAAAATTATGCAACAATGAAAAGGGAATGAATTACTGGCAAACACAATGATAAGTGGGGATGGTGGTGGCCATTTTGGGGGGTAAAAGCACCTTCTGAGGGGCTAGAAATGTTCTATATTCTGATCTGGTCATTACCTGGGTGTATCCATCTTTAAAATTCATCAAACCTTGGGCGCCTGGGTGGCTTAGCTGGTTAAACATCTGACTTCGGCTCAGGCCACGATCTCACAGTCTATGAATTCGAGTCCCACATCGGGCTCTGTGCTGACAGCTCAGAGCCTGGAACCTGCTTCAGGTTCTGTCTCTCCCTCTCTCTCTGCCCGTCCCCTGCTCACACTCTGTCTCTTTCTCTCAAAAATAAACATTAAAAAAATTAAAAAAAAATAAAATTCATCAAACCTTATAAAGATTTATGAGCTTGATGTTTATTAATCTGTATACATTTTACCTCAACAAAAATGTAAAAAGAAAAATGATAAGCACCATCTATAATCCTAGGATATTGCATATGCTTCAGATCCAAGGGAAACATCTGGCACATATTCACATGTACCTTTTTAAATTTTTTTTTTCAACGTTTATTTATTTTTGGGACAGAGAGAGACAGAGCGTGAACGGGGGAGGGGCAGAGAGAGAGGGAGACACAGAATCGGAAACAGGCTCCAGGCTCTGAGCCATCAGCCCAGAGCCTGACGCGGGGCTCGAACTCCCGGACCGCGAGATCGTGACCTGGCTGAAGTCGGACGCTTAACCGACTGCGCCACCCAGGCGCCCCTCACATGTACCTTTCTAAGGAGACTATTCTAAGAGTAAAGGTCAAATTGATTCTTTTTGTCTTATACTCTATGATTTTCTCAAAATCATGCCATATGGACAAGTGCACTTTCAATGTCCTTGCATGTCAGAAAATGTCTTTATTTCACTCTCTCATGTTATTCATTGTTTAGCTCCAAATCACTTTTCCTCAGAACATTGAAGGAATTGTTCCATTGTTTTCTAGAATACCATGTTGTTAATGAAAAGCCTAAGGTTATTCTGATTTTTGTAACTTTCACATTTTCCTTTGAAAGCTTTAAGGAGTTTTCCTGTACACTCGGAGTCCTGAAATTTCACCCTAATGTATGTAGATTTTGTATTAGATTTCTATTGCTGTTTAACTGAGAACTACACATTTAGTTAGCAGTTTAAAGCCACACCTGTTAATTATATCATAGTTTCTATACGTCAGAAGTCCAAGAAAGACAACTAAATCCTCCACTCGGGTGCTCACACGGCTAAAATCAAGGTGTTTACTGGGCTGCATTCTTATCTGGAAGCTTGACTTAAGGAAGGATTTACTTCCATGGTCCCCCAGGTTGTTGGCAGAATTTATTACCTTGAAGCTATAGAATTCATGGCAGTTTGCTTTTTCAATGGCAGCAACATAAAGAATTCCTCCTAGTCTCTAAGCTCAGAGAAGTCCTAAAACCACTTTTAAAGGGCTCACTTAATGAGGTCAGGCATACCTAGACAATTAACCTAGGTATGGATCAGTCAACTCAAAGGAAAACTGATTAGGGACTTTAATTACATCTGCAAAATCTCTTTGCCTTTACCAGATAGTGTAACTTAGCATGGGTACAACATCCATTACAATTTTTAGGTCCCTCACATACGCAACGGGAGATGATATAGGACATGGGAAACTTGGGGGTCGTTTCAAAGCATTGCCTACCACAGAGTTGTTGTAAAAGTCTTTGTTATTCTTTTTAATACTCATTTCCATATTCACAACATTCTGAACAAACTGAGCTCATTAAGTATTTGTTGAATAAACGACGAATTAATACACAGTTACTTTGTAGCCCACTTCAAATCTGAAGATGTGACTATTTCTTCCACTCAGAGAAATGTTCCTGTTTCACCTTCAACAATTTGTTTTACTTTGTTTCTGAGCATTTCATTTAACATATTTCTAATAAATATGACGCATGTTTTAGTATTTTCTCACATGTTTTTCGTCTTTTTGTTGTTTTGCTTTATGTTCCTAGACATAAGTGCATGGGTGGGTAAATGTCTAGGAATCTTTCAGATCACAAAGTTTATTAACTTGTCTCCAAGTTACTATTCAGTTTTCCTGTTCAATGTTTTGTTTTGATGACCATATTTTTCATTTTCAAGAACTGTTTCTAGGTTTTTTTGGTCCTGTTTAATTCTGGATTAGATAGTTTCTCAAATCTCTCTGAAACTACTGAAATCATAATTTTTATCATGAGGGAAAGAGAATGCTCTTTTCAGAATCAATTATTCTTTTTTATAAGCCCTGTCTTGTTGGTTTTATAGATCCCCTTGTAAGTTTTACTCAAATGTCTGGTGACCCTTGGTTATCCGTTCATATTTATGAATGAACCACCAAGTTTTGGTGTAGTGGATGGTCCATAACTTTGATTCTATCTCTAATGTACCATGGTCTCTTCCATCTTCCTGCCTTAGCTCAGACTTTATTGGCATCTGTAAGGCCTTCCTGGTTCCAGCATTCACAAACAGCTACCGTCTCTTAAGTCAAAAGCACGCAGTTTAGGATGTAGTATCAGTTGAGCATCCATTAAAAGGTTGCTGGTATGCTTTTCCTCTGTAAGTATGTGGTTTGTTTCCCCTCTAGTCTCCCTTGAAATGGTGGAATGGCTTCAGGCTTTGTGTGCCTAAGTAAAGTGTGCGTTGTGTCATGATTGACTTTACTTGTATATCCAAAGAATACAGGCAGTTAGCTGAGGAACGAGCCAATATGAATTACTCTGAGGACGCATTATCATTTTCCCTCTTGATCGGATCTGTCTTTCTTTTACAATATCATTTGTTAGAAGGTTTATAGTAGTCTTTGCTCCACTTCTTTTTTTATGTATGAGCACCTACATCATGGTCCCAAGTTCTCCCCTGGAAGACTATTCTATTTCCTTATATGGCAGCTCTCTGGATGTATGATAGGATGGACATGACTGGGAGTCGTGCTCTATGGATGCATGGAAGTAGGGATATTAGGACAGAGACATTACTGGCCCAGCTGTTTGATAGAGAAGATGCTAATTAATTCCTTGATATCCACCCCATAGCCCACTTTTGCTCTTCCTGCTTGACAATTCTGAACATAGAGCCTTTCCTGTTTCTGCCAGAAAGAATGGTTTCCACTTACAATGCAGCTTTTGGCATATCTTTTGGCTCTACGTTGGTAGTTTATCCATTAGTATGATCCCTTTTCCTTTCCATATTTCAGGAGGATGATGGGTCAAGAAAATGCCTTATTTATTGGGATAGGAATTGAAGGATAAGCAGGATTTCTCATATCATTATTGTATTCCTTTAATCAATGTTTTAATTTTTTTAAACAATTTATTCATTTTTGAGAGAGAAATAGAGTGTGAGTGGGGAAGGGGCAGAGAGAGAGGGAGACACAGAATCTGAAGCAGGCTCCAGGCTCTGAGCTGCCAGCACAGAGCCAGACGTGGGGCCGGAACTCACAAACTGTGAAATCATAACCTGAGCCAAAGTTGGACGCCTAACTGATGGGGCCACCCAGGCGCCCCAGCTTTAATCAATATTTTAATATTTAGTTTGCAAAAACTAATAGGTACTGAAGAGGATTATAAAAAAAAGAGTCTTAATTCCAGGACCATAGAATGTAGTAGGATTTAAGTAATAATAGTGTACTGCAAGAATATTTAAATTCAGGAAGAAATAAATGAGCATGTCATGAATGATACAGAATCAAAGTTATGAACTAACTCCTTCAGAACAGCCCGACATGGGTCATGCCAATGAAAGACTTCCAGGACCTTATTCCTAAGCTATGAGGGGAGTGATGTTGCTAAACCTAAGGGACTGGTAGCTTAAGAAGATAATGTCTAACAGCAATTTGAGCTAATGCTTGAATAGATGGGATGGTGCTTCTGGCTGTTTCTAGGTGTTGCCTTGTGTATCTCTATAAGCTATGATATTTTGCCCAACATGTATTATTTTTCTATTGTTATAGAAATAGAAATTTTTAAAAGAGATTTGTACAAAACCAGCATCTTAAAACCAAAACAAATTATTATATCACAGTTTCTACAGGTCAAGAATCTGGACATAGAATGGCTGGTTTCTCTACTTAAGTTGTCGTAAGTCTGAAATGAAGATGTCAGTCATACCCTGAGATGTCATTTGGGGGGCCTAGGGAAAATATCACTTCCAAGCTCCTTCTTTTTGTTGGCAGAATTCAGTTTCTTGCAAATGTAGGACTGAGGTCCCTCTTATTTTCCAGGCTCCCAGCCAGGGGCCTGCTCTCAACTTCCGAAATCCACCCACATTCCTGGCCATGTGGCCCCCTCCATATTCCAGCCAGCGGTGGCAAATAAAAGCCTCTCAGGCTTCAGTTCTTTGACCTTGTTTGTGGTCATCCCCTAGATACAGGTTTAAAGAGTTTGTGTGATTAAATCAGGCTCTCTGGAGTAATCTCCTTTCCTGTGAACTCAAAGTCAACCCACTAGTGACCAAAATCGCATGTGCAAAACCCCTTTTGTTATGTAACTTAATGGAAGAGATGTCTTATCATGGTCAAGGGATCCTCTCACAGTGAAGGGAAGGGAGTTGTACATGGATATGGATCCTTGGGGATTATCTTAGAAGAATTCTGCCTACTGCACAGTCTCAGAAACTACACCCACCATGGCACCACTACCAATAACAAGGAAAAATATCAAATACTCACGTCTGCTTTCCCTTCCTCTTTCTTCATTCATACCTATCCTCAGCAACTTCACCCTCACACAGCCAAATTCCTCTGAGAACAGATAAGCAAGACACAATTGTAGGTAGAGGGTTTTGCCTTTAGGCTTTGTTTTGAGGTCTGTTTTTATAGCCCAAATGAATATAATATAGACCTTTGGGGAAATAAATTCTTTCTTTTTTTCTGTTATTAACTTGAGGGTGAATTTGAAACCCTGACTCTCCTACTAAACTTAGGGAAACGAGTCAAATCTACATTTGCAAAGTGTCTGCTACAGGCTAGGCACAACCTCTGAATATTATTATCTCCAGAACCTCTGAACATTATTCTCTCCGTTACACAGATGAGAAAACAAGAAGGCCACACAGTGAAGTGAGGAAGCTAGCACTTTACTCTAGGCAAAGGAATTTTACAGATGTTAGCACAAGCCCTGAGATGCAAGCAAATAAGAAAAGACAACTATGTCCATTAGCAGATGTGAGAGACAGGTGTGAAGATGCTTGGGTTGCTTTGCTTGGCCTCACAAGCAAAGCCGTGTTGACCGACAGGGCAAGTGTCTAGATATCTAAGTTTAGTTCCAGTGTTTGACCTACTAAACCATACATCAACCTGGGCAAATTCTCATTCTCAGTCATCCACAGGTCATAGGTCGGTGTCACAGTTGGGGACATGAACGAAGGGTCTGCAGTGATGGTGCTGGGTCAATGTCATTGCTCCTTTCCCAGTCACGGGGATCCGAGTGACAACAGGATGAGAAAATACCCAAGACTTTAAACCTTGATGGAGGAAGCAATGTTGTCGTGGCAACTGCCTTAGTCCAGTCAGGGTGCTGTAACAAAACATCCCAGAGTGAGTGGCTTACAAACAACAGAAATTTAATTCTCACAGTTCTGGAGGCTGGAATTTCAAGGTCAGAATGCAAGCACAGTTGGGTGACAGTCTTCTTCTGGGTCACAAACTTCTCATCGTATTTTTACATAACAGAGGGGGCTCAGGAGCTCTGTGGAGTCTCTTTCATAAGAGCACTAATTCTAAGCCTGAAGGCTCCACCCTCATGATTTAAGCATGTCCCAAAGCCCCACCTCCTAGTACCATCACACTGGCATTAGGATTTCACATATGAGTTTGGGGAGAGGGGGCACAGACATTCAAATCACAGCAGCAGTGTTCTACGTAAATTTTTATTCATCTCCTTATTTGAAAAAAATTATAGTAGTTTCCACAGATACAAAAAAAAATGGCAAGATAACATAAATAATTAATGCCATTGAGTAAGGATAATTGAATGCTTATTACTCGTTAGGTGCCATGTACTTTCCTCAAAACAATCTTATTTTAGGTACCAATATTGACCTCATCTTATAAATGAGAACAAGGGAAGTAAAGGAGGCAAAAGAATTCACCTGAAGTTAACAAGCTAATGAGTGATAGATGCAGGTCTCAAACCAGGTCTGATGACCCCAAAATTCATGCTAAGTAAGAAAGGGAAAATAACAAAAACGTACCTTGGTATCAGGAGTCAAATATAATCTATGATCTACTATGGACTTGATATGGGAACTAACAGAATGTGGACTTTAAACTTTTTGTCAGGTGGTGAAAAGAAGGAAATCTGATCAATCACTCTCAGTATCTATTTCTAGGATAAAATTACTCAATTATTCTTGGTGGTGTGACCAGTGAGAACATTCTTAGCCTCTTTGCAAGCCTCTATGTATATAAGAGCTAATATTCGGAAAACTTTACTCTGGGTCCGGTACCTTACGTGCATTTTATCCTTCTTCTTCTTTTTTTTTTTTTAATGTTATTTATTTTGAGAGGTGGGGAAAAGAGTGAATCGCAAGCAGGCTCTGCACTGTCAGCATGGAGCCCGATGCAGAGCTTGATCTCACAAACCATGAGATCATGACCTGAGCAGAAATCAAGAGTCGGTGGCTCAACTGACTGAGCAACCCAGCAGCCCTTATCCTTAGTTTTTATAATAAGCTTGTGGTTTGAGTACTGTTGTCATCCTCATTTAACACATGAGCAGAGTGAGACTCAGGGATAAGTCTAAGCCAACATGCCAAAGAGTACAGAGCTAGTAAGTGTAATGTCAAGATTTAAATTCAGGTAGCTAGATGCGACTTGTAATCGCTGTGTTATGGTGCCCCCAATGACCAATTCATTAGTAGCCTTAAGTAGTTTCATGTGCTATTTTTTATAGCATCACTAAATATAAGCATCACTCCAAAGTAAAAAGCAGTTTAAAAAAAGACTATTGAGAGACCATATAATAGTGTAGGCAGAAGTATACGGCTGAGTCCAGGGATAGATTTTGGAGTGTTTAGCACATGAGTTCTCAATGTGGGCAATATCATGCACAGGGGGCTAATGATTGGTTCTTGGGAGGCAAAAAAAAAAATCGTAGATATTTCAATGGTTGTGGCCTTCCAAGGGCTATAGCACACAAACTTATATACAGTATATCTGTGGTATTCAGGTTTCCTTTCGAGCTTGGTAAGGAGGCAATTGAAGGGGGTGGGGAATGCCTAAAAAAGCTCTGTGAGGGGGCAATTAAAAAAATAAAAATATAAGAAATAATGGTTTAGAGAAATAAATGGACATGATGCCCTTTGGATTACCTTCATTAGGTATTATTTATCCCACTTGTGGATTTGAGAGCTATAGAACATCAGACCATTCCATATTGTCTGCTCTGATCACTTGTACAGTTAGTTTGTTACCAATATAATAGAAATACTTTTGACTAAACAGATATGTGTGGAGACATTTCATTGAACACTAAGTTGCCTAACAAAGCTAGTAAGGACCCCAATGCCACTTCTGCTAGAAGGTGACAAAGTCTATAAACCATGCTGTGATTCTGCTTATGACAGATTAAAATTATTTAGTAACTTATAAACACATACATGGTCAAAAGTCTAAAATTCTGTTCTAACTAGTATGGCAAAATAATATTAGTCTAAAAGTTTCCTACTTCAGGGGAAAAAGAAATCCTCATCTTGTTAAAGAACTAACACATACCTTTGAGCAATGCTATTCTCGCCCTGTTTTGTAGGTGCTTGAAAATATTTTACTTGCTTTTAGAACATCTACCAAGGTAAAGTCTTCAAATTTAAAAGAATTCTATTATAAGTCTCTTTTTCTGGCAAAAATCAGATTACAGTGTTGGTGGTCCATTAATGCCACTACCAAAAGGATGCAGGGGTGAATTTAGCAACTTCCTCCTATCTGGTTTGGGATTTTACCCTACTTACAAGCTAATAAATAAGCCTGCTACTCTTTCATGGATGCTGACAAAAGACACAAGACTCCTGGGTCAGAGACAAAGGACTTTGTTACACCAAATCAAGGAGCATAAGTACCAGTATGTTTGCATCCTTTCACCCCTTGTCCCCCATATCCCACAGGGGCGATGTAGACAGCCCAGATTAATGCTACATCTACAATGGCTTTACCTTATAGCCAAAGAATACTGATATTGGGAACCTGCTGTTTTATGGCAGACAGTAAGCAAGCCTGCCTTTTCTCTCAGAAGGAGACATTGCATTCCTCGATGGTGCTCACTGCAAGCACAATATTGAAAAATGGCAGGTAAAGAGTGAGTAGGGCCTTGAATTCTTTGCAAACTCAGCATCACACTAGAAGCAAAAGAGACCCAGGGAATAGTGTCTCTAATATCTCTCACCTGAAGATCTCCATACCCTCAATTCGATGGGATGTGCTTCCTCCAGAGATGCTGTAGGTACATTTCATTCTTATACTTAATTCCTTGTTCCAGTTCCCTTATTTCCTCTGGGGTTTCTCTGAGTTACGCAGAGGAACATTCTGCAAAGAGTAAGCTGTTATAATTACCCACTCTGCTATGGCATTTATTCATTGCCTAAATATAAACTAAATTATTCATCTTGTAAAAGAAACTAGCAAAGTTGAGAAAGCAATCATCAACTATATTTGAGTTGCATCAAAATTTAGGAGTACTGAGAGATTAGATAGAAACATGTTTTCAAATTAACTTTTTAATATTTTAAAGAGAATCTCTAATCGCTTGGGAAGTTAGACAAGGTAAATCCTAAGCTCTAGACTTTGTGTTTCTCTGATATTATGAAGGGTCAGTACCCAATGTAAACTTAAAGACGGATATCTCTAATTGTTCTTACCCATCCAGTTTTTTTAAAAATCATGATGTTACTCAGTAGGAAATATTTTCTGATTAATATCACTGGATTAACATTGATAGATTAATATTACTGAAGTGATCTTTTTATCATATCTTAACACCCTCTTCCGCAAGTATAACAAGTTATAATAGCCCTATTTTCCTATAAAGCACTAGCAATGCTCATATATTCAATTTTATTTTAAAAGAGATTTACTAACAGTTTAAACATAAATAAGTGGCAAAATAACCAGCAAGAATTATTATCTCTAGGAAGGAAACGGAATGGGGAGGGACTTACAATAGATTTTATTTGACCTCAAACAGCATCTCCACACTAAAGCATAGATATTTTATGAGGTGTGTGTTTGAGCCAGAAAGGAAAATAGGACTCTTGGATCCTTGGAGAATTTCTTTTTAATCTAAAATATGTGAGCCTATCGCCCAAGACTTATTTTAACATAACACTCTTTGTGGCTCTTGTGTTACCAGAATGATTTCTTTGTACTGTGCCAGGTATAGATAAGTTCTGGTGAAAACAGATGATCAAATACTTGGGCCTTATTCAGTCTGAGTGTTATAGACACAGCCTTAAGTGGAAGTTTGCTTTTGTTCCTGCAATGGAAATTTTTTACTCTTTTCTTGATTTTATAACCACATTGAGCTCTCATTTAGAAATTATCTGTGGTCAACAACCGAAGGATTTTAGTACGAAGGCACATCAGACTCATAAAGCAGGTAGAGCCAAACACCTGAATCCCTTAGACTGAAAAAATAAAGACAAAGAAAAGGTGGTTAAGTTAAAGCTGCCTTGAGGCACCAGAAAGTTATGGGTTGGTGGGTTTTATAAGACTACTTACTATGCTATTCAATTAAAAAAGAGAGAGCAGTTACCATAGCAACACCGCATCTAATGGGGCTTATGCTACCTCTGAGATGCAAAACACCTCTTCCAGGGACACATTGACCAATACAGGCTGTTATGGGAAATTTTATGCCTAATGTTAAGCTTGTAGGAAGAAAAAATATATCTCAATAACATGAGGAACACACACACACACACACACACACACACACACACACACATCTAGAGACACATCCACAAATATACACATTCACACGCATAATCTTAATTTGCAATATTCATTTATTACAATACAGGTTTCACTCATTTTCTTTCTTCTTTAGTATTCTTAAAAATTCTATTGCTTTGCTTAACTTCAGGAAAAAAATGAGATCCATTGAAGAATAACAGGTATAAATAGAGTTCAGCTGACATCTAGATATGGAGTTATTTTCAATTCTTCGCTGATAGCCACAAAACCTATATAATGTTTTATTGAAATAACATTTTGACTTTGTGACTATTAATATAGAACTTCGGATGGCCCCTTGCTTGAGTAAGTTATATTGTAATTTTTGGCCAGAAAATAGGTAAATTCCTTTTCATTTAAAACAAAACAAAACAAAACTTGGGGTGCTCCGTCGGTTAAGCGCCCGACTTCAGCTCAGGTCATGATCTCACGGTTTGTGAGTTTGAGCCCCGCGTCAGGCTAAGAGCCTGGAGCCTGCTTCCAATTCTGTGTCTCCCTGTCTCTCTGCCCCTTCCCTACTTGTTCTCTGTCTCTCTCTGTCTCTCAAAAATAAACAGACGTTAGAAAAATTAAAAAAACAACAACAACGTACAGCTTTTGTATAAGATAAGATGGTTGTGCAAAATAGTAGAGAAGATAGCCCTCTATTAATCTTATAAAGTATTTAAATGCATATCAAAGAAAAAATGAATACACACACAAACATTATTTTAGTGTAGAAGAGAATACCCCCCTCCACATCTTCTCTCAAATGAATTTTAAGAAACTAAATGGGACTCAACCTTAAACTTGTTTTAACAATCACCAAAAACACTCCAATAAATATATTCTTTTAAAAGGGTTTTAGATAGTTTTTAGCAAAGAAATCCATGTAAGAGCTATCTTTCTGATTGTCCAGACACTTGGAGTATTGCTCTCAAATCCACTGCCAAGAGCAGAATGTACTTTAACACAAGGCTCACATTATATACTGTATACCTTTCTTGTTCCATATGAAGGACTGTATTTATGTGTTTACCATTTACATCTTCCCTACTTCTGGAAACAGGGCTTTAAGTGGTTGCTCCATGGATCCTAGGATGTTATTAATGAAACTTGGTTTCTGACCCAATGATTTAATGATCGCTTGGAACTCTATATAGACTATCATCAATGTAAAAATCACTTTCAAACTCAAAGTTTGTTGGAGAGTAAATTTTTTGTTACTTGGACTACAGACCACATTTTCATACAGAAACAAGGTAATAAATACAGTTTAGACTCCCTGGAAGGCTCATAAAGCCCATTTGATCTAGGATGTAACAGAACTGCTTTAGACTTGTAATAAAATATAATTGGCTATACTATATATAAAATCAAAACATAAAGCTGAAGAATAAATAATTTTTATTACAAATGCTAATACTTGAGAAATGAGATTTTATTTCAGGAAAATATTAGATTCATTAGAACTTTTCAGAACTTTGAAGGAAATCTTAGAGCCCCTTCAAAAATTTATTCCATAGTTATTCAGAAAACACCCACTCTGAGTCAGGTGTTGCTCGAACAGCTACAGGAGTAAACAAGGTAAGGTTCCCACAACTTCATGACGGTGGCAGAAATAAACAACACTCAAGTGGACAATAACAAAAACAAAAAAAAATAGTTTTGTGTCATCAATAAGCAATATGGCACGACAGAGAATAACTGGGGGTCATTTAAGACAGAGATCACACCACAGAAAGAGCAGAGAGATGATTATTGACCTGGTGCTTAAAAGAAAAAGTGTGAGAGATGAGCTATGAGAATTGTAAAGAGGAAATAATAATGTAAAGAAACTTGCGTGAAAGGGAGCCGGCGTGGCTCGGGCCAGGTGAGGAGAGGCTGGGGACAGTGCGCAGATCAAGCAGGGCTCTAGAGGTCATGGTAAGTAGTTTATGCTGAGAGCAGTAAACCTCCTGAAGCTACACTACAAAGCCTTTCAGGGCAGCAACGCCATCAGACTGCAAGATGACTTCTTATCACAGACTGTTTACTGACTCATGAAAAAATGTAATGCTTGGGTTACTTTTTATTTATCTTTCTCAAGCTATACTCGCTTTCTCTGCTCCTATGCACAACCTTGACGTTTTAAGAATGTTCATGTTGGAGCCGTGTAGAGAAAGGACGGAGTCATTGGTCTTCCTGCAAACCAAGGATGATGCACCTGTGTGGCACTGGGGGTGGAGGGAAGTGAAAAGATTCAACATACATTTCTCAGTAAGCAGGTAGGGTAGAAACTAAAGATGACTCCCAAATTCTTTTCTTTAGCAACAGTAGGTGGATGCTCATGTCATTTATAGTAAGTAAGGGTTTGGAAATGGGACCAATTGAAGGAGATGGGGTGGGGAGGGCAAACATCCTGTTTGGGGAATATTAATTATGAGGTGGCTGTTTGACTTTTTAAGGCAGGGGTCAGCTAGTCAGTTGGTTAAATTAATCTGTAGCTCAGTAGAGAATTTATATAATTTCGTTCAGCCAAAATTGATATCTTGTAAAGTGTGTATGACTAATGAATAACAATATAATATTACCCCAAACTGGAATAACTTTGGGGGTAAACAGGTGCTACTAATAATTACTCAGGGGCAATGACAAAAACTAGGACCACGGTCAACCCATTGATGGATAAAAAGCAAAGTTGTTGAACATATTTGAAAGGAAATGCTTCTACTGATGAAAGAAATCTAAAGAAGGACATGAATCAAAGGATCATGACACAAAGTTTAAAAGTGGTGGAAATATGGGGCGCCTGGGTGGCTCAGTTGGTCAAGCGTCTGACTTCGGCTCAGGTCATGATCTCGCGGTTCATGATTTCGAGCCCCGCGTTGGGCTCTGTGCTGACGGCTCAGAGCCTGGAGCCTGCTTCAGATTCTGTGTCTCCTTGTCTCTCTGCCCCTCATGCTCTGTCTCTCTCTCAAAAATAAATAAACATTTAAAACTTTTTTTTAAAAAAGTGGTGGAAATACTACTTTTGGATGATGGATTTGATGTCGGGAGTAGTTCAAAAAGTATTGTTTGGATACAGAGGGTATGTGGAAAAGAATAAATAATGATAAGATAGGACTGATGGCTTTCTTTCTAAATTTATTCAACATTTACGACTATCCTTTTTTTAATACATATATATGCATACATATATACATATATATTTATATATACATACACATGCATACATATATATGTATATATATACATACATATACATAAAATTAACACCAATCCTATGCTTATCTCTATGATTAGATCAGTTTATTTACTAACAGAATGAAGGACATAAAGAAAATGAGGGAACGTGGTAGAAAGACTTAGTGAAGAGAAAATAAAAATAAAATACAAATATTTTAAAAAGGATTTTCTGGATAAAAAGAAGTTTGTTTTGGGGGAAAAAAAAACCTCCTAGAGGACAGCAGGTAAAAATGGGATTAAAATAATATATATTGAGATATTTGAAGATGGTGGAGATCAGCTAAAATCAATGGATTCCATGAGCTAAGAGCTCAGAGAAAAGGAAAAAATGGCTGACCTGAGTTCTGTACTCAACAACATACTTTCCACTTGGTTTGTGTAGGGAGGCCTGGAGCCTAAGGGGAAAGCTAGTGCTTGTGGCAGACTTGCTGACCTTGAGAAACAAAATTAGACACCCTATGTTCAGGAAATCGAATCCCAGAGAAGGGAAAACCATAGTGGAATTAGCACTATGCTCTATACTCAACTTGGTCTCAAGAAATTTGCTAGCTCTGGAGCTCCTCAGGCCAAGGCAAGAGGTCAAGAAATTGAGCAAAAGCAGCAGATAAGAGGCTAACAAGCAGATTAAAGATTTACCTGAAGAGACAACACTTGGAACTGAAGTCTGTTCATGAAGGGGAGACCACAGTAAAACCTCAGGCTTTCTGTTGAGACCTCCTGAGGGCTATACTACAGGAGTAAAGGCAAATTAGAAACAGCAGAACATCGCAAAGCTAAAGCATAGCCTTGAATGATTTCAATGCCTGGTTGTGTTAAAATGGTTTTCTCATATCTCTTTGCTGCCAGAAGGTGATTAACTTCTCTCTGGAGAAAGACAACTTCAACCAGAGCACCTATAATTTTTCATATACAATGTTTGGCAGACAATCTGAAATTACTAGGCTTGCCAGTAAACGAGACCAAATGACAGAAAGCCAAGAGAAGATTTACACAATAAAACAGATCTGTGATGATACAGATATTGCAGTTATCCAAACCAGATTTTCCAATAAGGATGATTAATATATCCAATGATAGAGTTTTTTGAAGTATGGTAACTATACAATTCTCCAACAAGAGAATTGGAATATATAAAAAAGAATCAGATGGAAATTCCCAGAACTAAAAACATCATAACCTAACAGTGATGATTCAAAATGTTAGTTTTGCAGTAGGGAAAGCAAGAGAACATTAGTGAATTAGAAGATAGAACAATAGGAAATATCCAGGTCGCAGTATTAAGAAGAACGACAACAAAAAAATTTAAACACAGAAAATGACATGAAACATATGGAGGTTAGTAAATAAGACTAACATAATGTATATTGGAATCTCATATGGAGAAGACAGAGAAAATGTGGAAAAATATTATTTTAAAAGATATATATATATATTTAAATTTTTTAAATTTAAGTTTTTAAAAAATTTTTTTAAATGTTTATTTTTGAGGGAAAGACACAGAGCATGACCAGAGGAGGGGAAGAGAGAGGGAGACACAGAATCAGAAACAGGCTCCAGGCTCTGAGCTGCCAGCATAGAGCCTGACGCAGGGCTCAAACCCACAAACGGTGAGATCATGACTTGAGCCAAAGTTGGATGATCAACTGACTGAGCCACCCAGGCGCCCCTTTAAAAGATATTTAAGGCATATTTCTTAACTTATGAAACGCATCAGGTCACAGGGCAAAGAAACATGGGATTGGAATATGATGTACATGAAGAAAATGACAAAGGTACATTAGAGTCAAACTCTAATTTGGGATGAAAACCAAGGTCAAAAGGAAAATCTTAAAATGAGAAAAATGATACAATACCTCAAAGTACTAACAGACTTTTCAAGGGGAATGAGAGGAATCAGGGGACAGTTGTATTAATTTGCTGGGGTTATTGCAACAAAGTACACAAAATGGCTGACTGACAGAAACAGGAATTAATTGTCTCACAGTTCTGGAGGTTTCTGGAGACAGAAACCTGAAACGGAGGTGTCAGCAACCTTATTCCCTCTGAAAGTTGTGGAGGAGCCCTTCTTGGACTCTGCCTGGCTTCTGGTGGCTCTCTGGAAATCTTTGGCATTCTGCAGATTGCACATGGATCACTCCATTCTCTTCTCTTCATATAGCGCTCTCCCTGTGTTTCTTCACATCATTTTTGCTATGTGTGTCTTTCTCTGTGTCCAAATTTCCCCCTTTTTAATAAACACTAACAGTCATATTGCATTGGAGTTAACCCTAATGATCTTACGCTAATTTGATTAGCTCTATAAATACCCAATTTTCCAAATAAGATCACATTCTGAGGTACTAGCAGTTAAGTCTTCCACATATCTTTCGGGGGGGGGGGGGCGGGGTGCAGGGAGACACAAACAACCCATAGCGACAATAAAATACCAGCTTCAAAGAGCTGTGGGGGAAAAGTCCACCTGAAATTTATACACAGTGAAAATATGTGGAAAACTAGGACCAGAGTAAAAATATTCAGGAAAATAAAAGCTGAGTAACTTTATTGACAGCACAACTGAAGTAAAAGAAATCCTTAAAAGACTTTTTTAGGCAGTGGAAAATGACCCCAGATGGAAAACATCTCTATGCAAAGACAGAAGAGAAACAAAAAGGTGAAAATGTATGTTCATACCAATGAATATTCGTTGTATAAAACAATAATAAAAATAATATGTCCTGATATTATCTCCTTAGGGGCGCCTAGGTGGCTCAGTCGGTTAAGTGTC
This sequence comes from Prionailurus viverrinus, assembly GCF_022837055.1. Classification (NCBI taxonomy): domain Eukaryota; kingdom Metazoa; phylum Chordata; class Mammalia; order Carnivora; family Felidae; genus Prionailurus; species Prionailurus viverrinus. The sequence continues at coordinate 10,109,152 of NC_062565.1, read as the reverse complement.
CAACTTTGGCTAAGGCCATGATCTCATGGTTCGTGAGTTCAAGCCCTGCATTGGTCTCTCTGCTGTCAGCACAGGGCCTGCTTCAGGTCCTCTGTCCCCCTCTCTCTTTGCCCCTCCTCTGCTCATTCTCTCTCTCTCTCAAAAATAAACATTTTTTAAAAAAAAAGAAGAAAATAATATCTTCTGAGGTTTAAAGTGAACGTGGAGAGGCACCTGGGTGGCTCAATCAGTTAAGCTTCTGACTCTTGATTTCAGCTCCGGTCATGATCTCAAGGTTCATGAATTCAAGCCCCACCTACATCAGGCTCTGTGCTGACAGTGGAGAGATGTCTTGGGATTCTCTCTCTCTCTCTCTCTGCCCCTCCCCTGCTCCTCTCTCTTTCAAAATAAGTAAACTTAAAAAAAATAAAGTGCACATGGAATTAAGAGACAAAAAAACAGTAGCAGAGAAGTTAAAAGATAGATAAGAGAAAATGAACTGTTCTAAAATTCTTATCTTGTCAGTATGAGGTAAAGAGAAAACAAAGTTGTTTTTTTTTTTTTCGGTAAGACATGGATAGGGCTTGTAATTTACAGAATAACCACTAAAAATAATAATTTAACCTCCCCCCCCAGCAAGTTAATGTTGGGAAAAAATGAAATAAAAATACATAATTTGAAAGAAAGCAAAAAAGAAAAGGAATAAATAAAAGGTTGGGATAAGAGAAAACAAATGGTAAAATGATAGATACAAATTCAAATACATATCAATAATTACATTAAAAGTAAATAGAAAACAATCACATTAAAAGACAAGGAGAGAATAGCTAAATAAAAAGAGTGTATGTTGCTTATGAGATGCACAGTAATAGGGGTGCCTGGGTGGCTCGATCGGTTAAGCATCTAACTTTGGCTCAGGTCATGATCTCGTGGCCTGTGAGTTTGAGCACCTTGTTGGATTCTGTGTGCTGACAGCTCAGAGCCTGGAGCCTGCTTTGGATTCTGTGTCTCCCTCTCTCTATGCCCCTCCCCCACTCGTGCTCTGTCTCTCTCTTTCTCAAAAACAAATAAACATTAAAAATTTTTTTAAAAATATACATGCACTAACTATAGTGACACATAGATTTAAAGTAAAAGAATAGGAAGAATGTACTCTACAAATATTAAATTTTATAAAGCTATGTTAATATCAGGCAAAGTAGACTTTAAAGCAATAAATATTACTAGAGATAAAGGAAAGCACTTAATTATTTGAATAAATTTAAAATGAGGAAGAATAAAGAATAAAGAATAAAAAATAAATTCATATACACCTAATAATAAAGCCTCAAAACACATAAATAAAAACACTAAGAGAAATGAAAGGGAATATAGACAAATAGAGGAAGATATTAATGGACATTCTTAATAACTGATAAAATAAGCCGGAGGCAAAAACTGGTAGAGACACTGATAATTAGGCAACATAATTAATATACCTGACCTAATTGAAACATATAGAACACTGCACAGTATAACTGCAGAATACATAGTCTTTTCAAGTGGATTTGGAACATCAACAAAAATAGACCATATACAGTCCATAAAATAATTATTATCAAATTGTATAATATTGGAGACATACAGAGTATGTTCTCTATACCAAATGCTATTAAGTAGAACTGAACAATAAGAGATAACTCTAATATCTCAAAATTTTTAGAAAGTAAGCAATATACTTCTAAATATTCCATGATTCAAAGAGGAAATCACAATGATAATTTTAAAATATTTTAAAAACCAAAAGCAGCAAAAGAAAAGGGCTTATCATGTACAATACATACGAAATAAAATTAAGAGCAGATTTCTCATCAAAACCCAGAGAGGCCAGAAAGCAATGGAATGACATTTCAAAGGAAAAAAAAAAAGAAAAAAAAGAACACTCTGTCAACCAACTATTGTATATCCAGCAAAACATTTTTTTGAAAACTGAGAAAAAAGAAATGAAGACATTCCTAGATAAATGAAAGTTGAATTTGTTGCTAGAAGACTTGCTCTCTAGGAAATACTATAAGAAGTTCTTCAAGCTGAGGAGCACCTGGGTGGCTCAGTTAGTTAAGCATCTAACTCTTGATTTCAACCCAGGTCATGATCTCATAGTCCTGAGATAGAGCCCTGGGTGGAGCATGCTTGGGATTCTCTCTCTCCCTCTCTCTGCCCCTCTCCCTCACTTGCTCTCTCTCTCTCTCTCTCTCTCTCTCTCTCTCTCTCACTCAAAAAAAAAAAAGTTTAGGGAAAAAAAAATTCTCTGAAATGAGAAGGCACTAGATAGTAGCTAGAGTTCACAAGAAAAAATAAACAGCATCAGTAAAGGTATCAATATATGTAAATATAAAATAATGTATATTTTGCTTATAACTCCTTTTTTTCTTTTACCTGATTTGGAAGATAGTTGCATAAATCCATAATGATACATCTAAGTTGATAAGTACACAGTATCTAAAGAAATGTAATTCATGACAATAACAGTGTAAAAGATAGGGGGAAAGGGAGATTTATAGAAGCAAAGTTTTTGTATACTATTAAAGTTAAATTGGTGTCAATCCAAACTACCTTGTTATCCCCAGGGCACCACTAAGAAAATAATTTTAAAATTATATATTCTTAAAAATATAAAGAAGAATACAAGGGAATGAAAAAAATTTAAAACTTTTGTACTTCAGAGGACACTATCAATAAGGCAAAAAACATGAAACTGGGATAAAATATATGTAAATCATACATTTGATTAGGGTCTAATATTCAGAATATATAAAGAGGTCCTACAACACAATATAAAGACAATTTTAAAAGGGACAAAGGATGGAAATAGACAGTTTTATGACTAAGATATACAGATGGCCAATGAAAAATGCTAAATATCATTAGCTATTACAGAAATGCAAATCAAAAACAAAATATAGCACTGCTTCACATGTACTGGGATGGTTATAATTTTAAACAAACAAAGCACACATGTAGTGATGCTGGGAAGATATTAGAGCCCTCATGCATTGCTGGTGGGGATATAAAATGATGTAGCTACTGTGGAAAGTTATTTGTCAGTTCTTTCAAAAATTAATCACAGAGTGAGCGTATGACCCAGAAATTCCAATCGTAGGTATGTACCCATGAGAACCGAAAGCAGATGTTCACACAAAAACTTGTATGCTGTGTTCACAGCAGAATTATCCATAATAGCCAAAAATGAAGTATCCATAGATATGTAGAAATGGATGAATGGAGAAACAAAATGTATGGCCATGTAATGGACTATTACTCAGCCCCGAAAGGAATGAGGTACTGACACATGCTACAACACGGATAGACCTTGAAAACATTATGCTAAGCGAGAGAAACTCAACCCTCAAGACCACACATGGTATGCCTTCGTTTATTTGACATGTCTAGTTTGTGCCTGATGTGCAAAATAATTATTCAATGAGCACCATTTCCTGCTTAAAATCGTCCCCATTTGAATGAAACCACAAGATCAGCCCATCCTTGAATACAATGTGGGGCAGAGTATAAAACACTTCTGATTTACCTGAGGGAAAAGAGAACCAAAGTCTATGGGACCAAGAACTGTGCCCCAAACAACTAGAAGAACAAAAACACATTAATAATAATAATACTGATAACGACAACAACAACAAAATAATAACAACAAAGTATTATGGGAACTCCCTTTATTTATAGGGGATAATTGTACATGTAGTGATCATGACTTAGGAATTATCAGGGGGTGAAGTTTCCCATGCAATACCGATGTATTAAAGAAGTAGAAAGTGCATTTATATCCATGTTTTAAAATAGTCCCAAATGGTTTTGTTCAGGTCGATTACTACTCTTTCAGAATCATTCTGTCTGGTCTTTCGTGTTATTTTTCATTAGACACACTAAAGAGTCTTTCTTTGTATGAATATTTCATCTCTAAAACCAGAAAATACATTATTCACAAGCTCATTTGTGGGGATCTTGCACACGTCTCTGTGATTTTCTAGGGATTCTAGAGAAAGAGACATTTCTCACCTTTCCTATGTCAACAGCTTCCCATATCCAGAAATGCACTATTCATTTTAAATAAAATGTGAATAACTTTCTTAATTCTATATTACCAAGACAAAACAATTTGGATGTATACCATGAGTGAAAACTTGGCATGTTTGAAGTGTCCAATTTTATCTGAGGAAATGAACAAAAATGAAAATTTCTTGTGTTGCATATTTAAAAATTTGATGACAATCTAAAATTATCATTTGCATTAATGTATTCCAAAATATGAATTATTAAATAAATCACATTGCTATAACAAAAGGCAATCCTAAGTACCTGCTTCAGCCTCGAGCATTGTGAATCGCCTCTTTTTTTTCAGCCTATGTTGAACACTACTAAACATGGGAAGGAAATTTTTCTAATTGGAACAATGTATACTTTATGCTTCTACACATTTTTTTTATAAAACCACATTTTCACTCTTTCCAATGTGATCAACATTAGAAATATATAATCCAGAAAATCCAGGATCTTCAGTGTGTTTAGAATCTTCTTTGCAGTATTTCCTGACTTTTGTACCCTGTGTTGCAAAAAGCACTTTCCACCAGTTAGTGTTGGAAACTATCTGTTACATTCCCGGTTGTCACAGGAGAGGGTCTGGCCCAAGAAAGAATGGACTCACACTGTTCAGCAATGGCTTGTTTGCCAGACATCTTCCAGGAAATGTGTCTGGAATCATTTCAGAAGCATCCAGGAGCCCCCTTCCTCCCTCCCAGTCACCTAACTGCATAGAAAGACCAAAGTCTTTCTCTCAGAAGACAGAGAATTAATAAGAAATGCCTCTGATACCAGATTTCCTTAAAGCAAGAGAAAAATAAAAAAAGAACAGAAGACCATTTTGTCAACTATTCCCAAGGTGAGCGCGGTGGGAAAGGTAAAAAGCCAGAAGAGAGCATATGAAAATAGGACTGAGTGCCTTTGCCTGACATTCAGAATGAATTAGTCTAAAAACAAAAGCTTGTAACGAAGGAGAATAGCCAAGTTTGAGAACTGACAATACACAACTTCAAGACTTATAATAGTCATGGTCTTAGTGAGAGAATAGACCAATGGATCAGTGGAACAGAATAGAGAGCCCAGAACTAAACCCCATAAAAAATAGAATAAAATAAAACAAGGAATCTAGACATAGACCTTACACTATACACCAGAATTAACTCAAAATGAATCAAAGACCTAATTATAAAATGTAAAGGGGCACCTGGGTGGCTCAGTCAGTTGAGTGTCTGACTCTTGGTTTCCACTCAGGTCATGATCCCACGGTTGTGGGATTGAGCTGAGGGTCAGGCTCAGTGCTGGGTGTGATGCCTGCTTGAGATTCTCTCTCTCTCTCTCTCTCTCTCTCTCTCTCTCTCTCTCTCTCTCTCTTTTTCCCCTCTCCTGTGTGCTCTCTCTCTCTTTCTCTCTCTCTCTCTCAAATTAAAAAAAGAAATAAAGTACAAAATCATAAATCTCCTGGAAGGTTACATAGGAGAAAATCCAGATGACTTTTTTGAGTTTGGTAATGACATTTTTAGAGACATCTCCAAAAGCATGATCTGTGAAAGAAATAATTGATAAATTGTACTTAAAAAATATCTGCTCTGGAAAAGAGACTGTCAAGAGAATGAGAAGACAAACTATGAACAAGGAAAAATATTTGTAAAACATATTTCTGATAAGACTCTTATCCAAATAAACACAGAACTCTTAAAACTCTACTACAAAAAAACCACGCAACCCAATTAAAAAGGAGCAAAAGATCTGAATAGACACACCAAAAAGGATGCACAGATGGCAAATAAGCATATGAAAACATGCGTCACATCGTATGTCTTTAGTGAATTGCAAATTAAAACAAATTGCAGCTACATACCAATTACAATGGTGAAAATCCAAAACACTGATAACATCAGATGCTGGCAAGGATGTAGAGCAACAGAAATTCTCATTCATTGCTGGTGAGAAGGCAAAATGGTGTAGCTATTTTGGAAGACAGTTTGTCAGTTTCTTAAAAAAACTGAACAGGGGCACCTGGGTAGCACAGTTGGTTAAGCTCTTCATTTGGGCTCAGGTCATGATCTCACAGTTAGTGAGTTCAAGCCCCGCATCGGACTCTGCCCTGACAGCATGCTTAGGATTCTGTCTCCCTCTCTCTCTGCCCTCCCCCTGCTCGCATGTATGCGAGCACTCTCCCTATCTCTCCCTCAAAATAAATAAATAAACTAAAAAATTAAAAAACCAAAATGAAACGAAACATTTACCCTGTGATCCAGCAATTATGGCCCTTGGTATTCACCCACATGAGTTGAAAAAGGATGCCCACACAAAAACCTGCATCCAGAAGTTTATAGCAGCTTTATTCACAATTGCCTAAACCTGGAAGCGAGCAAGGTATCTCCTTCCATAGGTGAATGGATACATCAACTGTGGTACATTCAGACAATGGAATGTTATTAAAGCTAAATATTATAGCTATTGTAACAAAGAGAAATGAGCTGCCAAGCCATGAAAAGACATGAAGGAAACTTAAGTGTATATTTACACGTAAAAGAAGAGGACCCGAGAAGGCCACAGACCTTATGATTCTAACTATATGCTGTTCTGGAAAGGGCAAAGCTATATAGGACAAAGGTCAGTGGTGGTGGGGAGGTAGGGATGAAGAGGGAGAGCACAGAGCATTCTTAGGGCAGTGACTACTGAGTATGGTACTACAGTGGCAAATGAACATCATTATGTATTTGTTGAACCCCCGGAATGTACAACAGGACAAATGAACTCTAATGTAAAGTAGGGAGTGGTGATGATGTCTCAGCGTAGGTTTACGGAGTTGAATGAATGCACGACTGTGCTGTGGTACATGGGTAGCTGGGGAGGCTGTAGGAGAGGTGGGTCAGGGAGCATCTGGGAACTCTGTGTATTTGGTATACCGTTTTGCTGTGAGCCTCAAACTGTTCTACCAAGTAAAGTCTATTAAAAAAAGTTTCTGGGGTGCCTGGGTGGCTCAGTCGACTCAGGTCATGATCTTGTGGTTCGTGGGTTTGAGCCCCGCGTTGGGTTTTGTGCTGACAGCTCAGAGCCTGGAGCCTGCTGCGGATTCTGTGTCTTCCTCTCTCTGCCCTTCCCCCACTCAAGCCCTGGGTCTTTCTCTCTCTCTCTCAAAAATAAATATTAAAAAAAAAAAGAAGTGCCTCTGGTTTGTCTTCTATGTTTAGCTTCATGTTGCAGCAGAAAAGGCCAGGCCTAGAGTGGTTTCTGAAGCCCAGGTACTGAAGAAGTGAAGGGACAGGTGAAGTGACGTCTCCTACCACCAGCTTTCAGATAGTCTGTCAAAGTCGCTAACACTGCTCTTCATACTGGGCTTGGTAACACCAAATCTGGAGCTGCACTGACTTCTCTCGTAGCCCTGCTCTGCTGACTGTCTACTTGTGTTTGTGCGTTTCATCTGCACACTTTCCTGAGCCTTGTTCTAGATAACTTCTGGCTTATTCCAGGCTGTAGCTTTGACTCACCTTATAAAGTGGACCTAAGGCAGAAAGCAGTAGGAAGATGTAAACAAATAAGAACACAGAGAAAACATCTTAGAATTCTTTTTTCATACTTAAATTTCAGAAACATGGCATGGTGCCATACTCTAGAGGATGAGGTTGTTCCCCACGGGGTGTGGGTTAACAATCCTGATATTGTTATGCATGCATCCTGGAACTGAACAATGAATAAATGGATGGCAGATGGTGGAAGTCAGGTTTCTCCCTGGGAGTGGGAGTTGATAGATAAGCAAGGGGAGGAGGCTAGAATGATCCATGTGGTAATGGATTAAAGTTGGAGGCATCGGTATGAACTCACGTTTAGCTTAATATAGATAGAGATGGCTACATACAGAAATATTTATAGATATGTGTACAAATAGGGCTTTGTGTGCAGATGTATGCTTCTTTGCGCGGTCGGCTTAGGAGCAACCAGCAACCACGAGCACAGCGTGCACACGGCTCCTGGTGTCTAATACTATCCTCCAGTCTCCTGCAGGAACCAGGGCTCCTGCAGAAAATGGTTATTTCTAGGACTGGGGACAGAAATACACAAGATGAAAAGATGAACCTGGAGCATCCATCACTCCAGAAAGTAAAGAAGAGCTAAAAGCCAAACAAAGAAACAAAACACTCACAATGATGAAGGTGTGTCAAAGGGACATAGGAGCCAATGGAAAGAGATCTCAGTGACCAAAGCTGGAATGCTTTGAGCAACAAAATAAATAAATACCATGGAGTTATTAATCCAAATATAAGGTAAATATCTATGAGTCCATGCTGATATAAATAAATGATTCAATAAATAAATGAATGGAGAAGAGGAGACAAATTACCCATGCAAAGACTTCCAAATAAATTGCTTAAATATTCCATCCTAAATCGGGGCTGTGTAGCTCCCCAGTCCTTAAGTGTAGTGGGGAAAGTGTAGTTACTTTCTTCCAAAGAGCAGAGAGTGGGAAAGGAGATAAAACTTTACAGTGGAGAAACCTGACCAACAGTACCTGAGCCCTGTGATCAAGGTCAACACCAACAGTGATAAATCATGTTGATAGTTACGTGCACTTGGTATGCTGTGTTGTGAATAGCTTTTTACCTGTAAGGTCTTCCTCCCCTAAACCCATAACCCCAGGTTAAACATCAGAAAGACATCCACCAATCCCTAGTTGAGGGACATCATGTGATATATCTGAGCAATTTCCTCAAAAACAAGGTTGGTCTAAGAAACTGCCAAAGCCGGGAAGAGCCTGATGACACAATGAATGGTAACGCGATTTCCTGGATGGAATCTTGGAACAGAAAAAGGACACCAGGCAAAAACTAAGGAAATCTGAATGAAGGATGGACTTTCGTTAATAATAATGTACCAATATTGGTTCATTAATGTAACAAATGTACCATGCTAATGTAAGATGATAACAAGAGAAGAAATTGCATGTGAGATGTACCAAAACTCTCTGTGCTATGTTGGCAATTTTTCCGTATGCATAAAACTGTCCTAAAGTTAAAAAGTTATTTAAAAAGATGGTATTTTGTTGGATAGGATATATGGCATATAAAGGAGGTGTGTTAATGTAGCTTTCTAATATACAGGTTTCCCCCACTATGGGAAAGTAGAACATCCCTGTGAGGTCTTTCATAAGCTAAAATGCCCTAACGTGAATAACATGCCCCTGCTTTCTGAAAGTTCATGTTGCACCACATTGCTTTTTGAAAGACCTACCTTAGTCTGATAAAGGCTTTTTTTTAAAAAAGTTTATTTATTTTGAGAGAGCGAGAGCATGAGCAGGAGAGGGGCAGAGAGAGAGGGAGAGGGAGAATCCCAAGTGAGCTCCCTGCTGTCAGTGCAGAGCCTGATGTGGGGTTCAATCTCATGAACTGTGAGATCGTGACCTGAGCTGAATCCAAGAGTCAGATGCCTAACCCACGGAGTCACCTGTGCGCCCCGGGAATGGCTTTTTTTCCCCATAAAAGTGAAAATCTTCAGATTTATTTCAGTTCGTGAAAACAGGTACTAAGGTAAATCTTTCGTAAAAGCAAAGTGGTGTAATGTGAACTTTTGGAAAGCGGGTGGATTCCAGTAGTTGCATAAAGATAAGCATATTTTGCGACTTTGAAGTGGTATTTGCAATCGAATGGTCTTAAACAAAACCACAGAGCATGCCCACAATAAAATGGTTGTGGATGTCTACTTAGCAAATAAAGAAACTTTTGTATTTGAGATTATTTAGGACCTGTCACGACGGAAATCTTAGAAATGGAGACAAATTCTGTAAAAACCTGAACATCAACAATTGATAAAGCATTCCAAGCGCAAACCTTGGGCTTTGCCATATTGAAGAAACTTTCTTGGGGAAAGAACTATACTCAAAATGTTTCTATGCAAGGTGCATGAAAATCCTGAACATATTTTCACCAAACACTAATGAGGACAGTGATATCTCAGAAGAGGGGGCAGGCCAGAGAGTAGTTGAGATCCATGGAAAATATAGATCAATCGATGGCAAAACGGACCCAGGATTAGGTGAGGAGGCAGGTGCAGAGCGCAGTTTTGCAGTAAAGAGTGTGACTGAAATGTGCTAGAGCACAAGATCTGACATGGGAAGACCAGGATCGGGAGGTCCACGAAGGAGGGAAAGTTGCTGGGGTTTCAGAAATCACGTGAAGCTCAGAACTCAGGGTCATGAGTTCCAGACCCGCTATCTGTTTCCATCCCTCACTAGCTATACGACTTTAGGTAAGTTACTGCAGCTCTCCTAAGCCTTCATTTCATCATCTGAAAAATGAGAATCATAAGGGTGCTTATCTTATAAGGTTGTTGTGGGTATTAAATACCATATGGTTTTAAATGCTTAGAATAGTGCTTGGCTCATATTTAATAAAGAGCAGCTGCTATTGTTATAATTATGTGATTACTCATATCCTTTTAAGGGATGCTTGCAGGGGCCAACAGTATAGGAGAGGAGTATCTAAGACCATGGCTGGCACACACTAAGCATAGGGTAAATGTTAGTTCTAGATGCATCTTCCTAAAATGATGAGGGCTTGGTCATGTGATCTGGCAGACTGGGCTTTGTAGTCTGTTCACTCTCACGGATGTCTGTTTCTGATGGTTTATGTGTTATTTGCATGTCCATTAGGGTGTTGGCCATTTCCTTTCTCAGTTAATTTTTCCCTTTCTTTCTTCATTCCTATGTAAGCTTAGCACTAATCATCACGGTTAACTATTGACTGGACTTTTAATTTTTAAACCCACAGTCGTGGCAGTCAAAGTCTATACTTAATGCTGTAATCTCATTTGTTTCCATAGAATCACCTCTGCTAAAAAGCATTTAAGGAACCAGGAAAATTCTTTGTTATTGTTTTTCAAATTCTACTTCTAGGTGTGATATGTCTTAAAGAGATAATAAAATGAGAACATGATGATTCACTGCGATCCTCCCACTCTCTGGGGCAGAGGATCAGAGCAATACATTTTAAACTTACAAAGCTAAAGCTCAAAGATCTGGGTCTGGTCCTGACTTAATAGCTGTGTGTGTCTTAGTCTGGATTCACCCGGAAGCAGATCTGAGATCATGTCTTATGTGAGGTAGTTAGAGATAGTTTACTGGAGAATGTGATGGCAAAAAGAAGCGTTCAGGGCAGAGGGAATGAAATACGAAAGAGAAAACGCCAATCCAAGGATGCTTTACCATGCTGACTACCAGACAGCATGACGAGAATCTCATCACATTAGATCTTCACGGAAGCATTGAGAGATAAGTCTCAACTGTCCAGCCAAGTACAGAAGAGTGAAGCCTATGGCCACTGGCACCCATATGTGTTTTCTCCCCTGTGCTTCTGGCTTGCACATGTGTGAACGCAGAGTGGGTTCCCATGAGGTATTTCATACCCTGGCATCATAGAAATCCCAGGACGGGTATTGTGAAAGATACACTCCAGACCTAAGGTAGTGCTTTGCCTGTTGTCCCTGCATAAACCAGGACAAAGCCAGCATGCAAGTGGTCATGGCCGCAATGGGTGGACTGAGTGGTTCAGTGCAAGACTTAATCACCAACGGAGGGAATGCCACTATCTCTCAAATTACAAATCTGTCTAGATAAAAACTTACAGAAGAATTCAGGGAAATATAGATTTGATGGTTTGAGATAAGAGTGTCATAGTCTGTTGATAGAGCTAATTCATTAAGTCATTGCAAGCAATAAACGCTATTAAGTTTTCCTTTCTGTAAGGTGCTATAATAGGTACTTAGTTAAAATTAAAACAAGGGAGGATCCTGTCTTCCCAGAGCTTGCGGAGAGATCAGGGAGCTAATCTTGTGGAGAGACTGGGGCTTGCTATAAAGCCAGTATCAGGTGCTGAAATCACACTCGCATACAAAAGGTAACTATGTGAGGAGACGGTATATTCACTGCCTTGACTGTAGTAATCATTTCACCATGGGTATGGATATAAAGTCATTGTGTTTACACCTTAAATATATATAATTTTTATTTTAAAAACAAAATGTAAAAAAACCCCACATACTCAGTATTATAAAAGATGTACAAAGAAATATTGCAAGAATTTAGAAGTGAAAGAGGTCACTGATATCTGAGGGACTCAAGGAGGTGTCATGGTGGAGGGGGTATTATGATTATGCTTCTGTCAAAGTAGGCTGAATTTAGCTCTGTGGAGACCAATGGGTAGGGCCAGCTAAGGAGCATATCGAGATAGGAAAATGGCTGAACAAGAAACAATGAGCCACTTGGTCTAGAGCCACAGAGCTTTAGAGTGAGTGGATACATTTGTTTAATGTGAGTAGATTCATTTATTTGTTAGTTAGTTCAACAGGCATTTATTAAATTCCTCCCACAAACCAGGACTGGGAATATAGCTGTAAATAAGTGTTCTATTCTCTTTGCCCTTGTGGACTTCATACATATAAGGGAAGATAAAAAAGCAAATTAATCTTTAAAATAAAGTGTAATGCAGAACAGGAAGTGGGGATAGTTTCTGTGAAAGCTCAAAGCAGGGCTCTGTGGACTCTGAGAAGGAATCCCAGAGGAAATGTCATGTCAAGTAAGACCTGCATAGTGACGTTACGGTCTCATCGATGGATCCTGGGTGGCAGGCTGAGAGATTTGAATAGCATAGAACAAGTTATGTCATTTGCATGGAAATTTGAACAAATTGGTGATAGGATCTGGACTGTTCTTTGAGAAGTTTGAATTTGGGGTGCCTGGCCAGTTCAGTTGGTAGAGTATGCCACTCTTGATCTCAGGGTGTAGAATTTAAGCCCCATGTTGGGTGTTCTAGAGTTTACTTTAAAAAAAAAAAGTTTGATCTTGCTGCTACACAAGATGAATGTAAGACGGGCGCCTAGGTGGCTCAGTCGGTTGGGCGTCTGACTTCGGCTCAGGTCACGATCTTGCGGTCCATGAGTTCAAGCCCCGCGTCGGGCTCTGGGCTGATGGCTCAGAGCCTGGAGCCTGCTTCCGATTCTGTGTCTCCCTCTCTCTCAGCCCCTTCCCCGTTCATGCTCCGTCTCTCTCTGTCTCAAAAATAAATAAACGTTAAAAAAAAAAAGATGAATGTAAGAGAAGAGGGAAGACTGGGGAGACCAGTCGGCATACTTCAGGTGAGAAGTAGTGAGTCCGAACAAGTTTACCTAGGAAAATTTAGAAAAATGGGTAGAACTGAGGTGTATTGAAGCGATGGGCCTGAGAAAATTTGTCAAACGATTCTATTTTAGATGGTAAAAAGAAAAGGGATGCAAAGACTGTTCACGTAGGTAACTTGTATCATTTGCAAAGAGGAAATTCAAAGGAGGAGGAACGCTTGGAGAAAAGAAGGCACAGACAGGTGTGTGTGTGCGTGTGTGTGTGCGCTTCAGACAGAGCTAGTGAGACCAGCTGTAGATGCATTGCAATTGAGATGCATGAAGGGTATATTGATAGGGAAAGAGTTTTAGATAGATAGAACTTTATAGTTTTGGGAGAGCATGCCAGAGCTGGAAATAAAGACTTGGAAGTCTTGCACCACATGGAAATATCTATCGCAGCCATGAAGGCAGATGAAATTGGCAAATGACACAATGTATAAAGAAAAACAAGAAAAGGCAAGCCAACAGTGAGACCCAGGGGGCAGAGGTGAGGTTGGGAGGGAACAGGAGAAAAAGTGGAAGAGCCAGAGGATGAGCAGGTCAGGATAGGAAAGAAAGTGCCAGAAAGGTGTTTGAGTGAAGTTTCAGGAGAATGGAGGATGGGTCACTGTGTGAGATGTGGCCCAAGGGTGTGATACGAGAGTCCTGCTCAAAAGATACGTAGGGATGAGTGGGTGGCTCGGTCTGTTGAGCATCTGACTTTGGCTTGGGTCATGATCTTGCAGTTCATTGGTTCGAGTCCTGTGCTGACAGCTCAGAGCCTGGAGCCTGCCCTGGATTCTGTGTCTCCCTTTTTCTCTGCCCCTCCCCCGCTCATGCTCTGTCTCTCTCTCGCTCTCTCAAGAATAAATTTACATAAAAAAAAAACCTAAGAAAAGAAAAAGATATGCCTCTACCGTGTGCATGTTGCTTTGGGACAGGCAATGTGTGAAGAGAGAAGAGCTAGAAGTGAGAGTGCTTTGCTCAGTATTTCCGCCAGAGTCAGCTTCCTGTGTACTGGGATATTTAACATTTGAAGCCAAGTGAGCACGTTTCCACTACAGCTGAGACTTTACAAGGCAAACCAACCCATTTGAAAGTGGTCATTTGTGTGCAAAGAGTTTGTAAATTCTGCCTCAGTTTCTTATATAAATACTTCTTTTGATAACTTTTTATAAGTTTATTTATTTTGAAAGAGAGCGAGAACGTGAGAGGGGCGGAGAGAGAGGGAAAGAGAGAATCTCAAGCAGACTCTGTACTGTCAGCTCAGAGCCCAGTGCGGGGCTCACATTCACTGAACGAGAGATCATCACCTGAGCTGAAACCAGGAGTCAGACACTTAACCGACTGAGCCACCCCAGATCCCTAAAACAGTTGAGTCTAATGACAACTTAGGCTTAGAAAGGCAGTAAATACTTTAAAAGCAAAATGTTCTTGATTTAAAAAAAAAACCCAAAAAAAAACCTGACAGCACAAAGTGAAACCAAGACTGAGGTGTTGAAAATCAGGCAGAGGCAAACAAAGGTAACTTTTTTTTTTTTTTTTTTTTGAGACAGAGAGAGACAGAGCATGAGCAGGGGAGGGGCAGAGAGAGAGGGAGACACAGAATCCAAGGCAGGCTCCAGGCTCTGAGCTGTCAGCACAGAGCCCGACGCAGGGCTCAAACTCATGGACTGTGAGATCATGACCTGAGCCGAAGTTGGACACTTAACCGACTGAGCCACCCAGGCGCCCCAAACAGAGGTAACTTTTTAAGCAGGTATTCATCTCCAGCAGATGAAAAGTCTTGGTCTCTCTTGTGAAAATTTGGCTACTGAAATCTGGGATGAATTGACATATGCTAATAGCAAGTGGTTCCAGATCGGTCACTTCATCTCTCAGGCAGGTGAATCTGTCAGGTCAGCTCTCTTCTTGCGTAGTATGGCCATACATCCCAGGGTGCCCCATTGTCCCCAGCTAAGTGTCAACTCCTTCCACCTTCAGATACGTCCCAGAGCGGATGTTAAATTACACATTCATCCTACTCCCCGGTCCCTCACACACTCAAGCAGAAAATACTAGTGAAATTTGAGTGCTCCGATCATCAGTTGGACTGAGATTTGAATTCAGATTCCATCATCTTTTGACTTCGTTTTGGCCAGATTTGCTCCAGAGCAAGTTTTAACCTCTCTGGGCCTCAGTTTCCTCAAATGATAAATGAGAATAGCCATAGAGCCTTCCGAATAAGGTTATTGTAATAAGGTGAGGTCTAGAAAGAGTTGAGCAATTTGCCTGGAACATACAGACATACTCAATAAATGTTACCAGTTATTGATATCATTATTACTGTCATCCCCCTTAAGAACACTGGGGGTTCAGACTGGGGTTTGTTTGAAGCTATGATTTTTTTTTAACAGTCATGACTCCCTCCAAGTTCCAAGAGGAGTGCCCCTCCCCCCTGCAGATGACATTACCCTGATGTTAGGTACAGTAAGGAGTTCCCTTAAAAATCATTCTGCCATGTGGCTTCATTCCAATATCCAGCTTACTATCTGCTCATTGGTGGTCGGCAGTAACTCCTGGAAATGATCTGAAGTGAGGTCACAGGTGGAAAGTAACAATTATAAACACACTCCACGCACTACTCAACCGGGATTCTGAGTCCCCACCATATACATTTACAAGTCATTTCCTTATCTTCACATGTGTTGTTACGCGTATAACGAAGTGAATCCTGGGAGAATAAAGTTTTTTTTCTTGCAGCTCTGAAATTATGACCTGAAATACGGATCTTCCAAGCCTCCGCCTCCCACCACTCTCGTGGACCAACGTAGCTGCATACATCTAAAGTCTGAACCAAATTACTCTGGATTTCTTTTGACTGCCTCAAAAAAAAAATCAGAAAACATGCAAAATATTCTTTTGCCAAATGTAGATTCCACTGTCCATTTAAGCCACGTCTGTGGCTCAAAATTGTATGACACACATAATGCAATAACACGAACACTACCTTTGCCTTGATGAGCCTTTTCCTGCCGAAGGTCTTAGTGCCAGATCCTGTGTGGTCGATGAAAGAATTGGATTGCTAGGGTCTCACTTAATGAAAGTATGCATTGTTCAGCCTCACCAGTTGCCAGGGTCTTGTATGATTTTAAGAACCATAGAATTGTCCCGTATGTCCAGACATCATTGAGGTCAAGTATTTGTAGGTCCTCTACGTTGTGCTTTGGATTTATCTCATGCCTCATCTGCATGGATGGTGTTGATGTCTGTGCACATTCATGGTCGCCTATGAGAGAGGGAGCGAGCGTGCCTCAGGATGTTCCTTTCTGTTAGTATTAGCCCTGTTCCTGTTTGCTTTCAAACAAACAAGGTGTGTGTGGGGGGCACTGCGCGAGCTCCCGGGGTGCTGCTCATACCCGTGGGAGGCTACAAGTCCTCCAGCAGTACAGATTTCCACTGGGTCTCCCCCAAATCTCAGCTCTACACTCTGTCCCTTTCTTCTCGAAAGCAGGGGATCAACCAGACAAGAAGCAGACCACAGCAAAAAGCAAAACTCCCTCTTACATCTTAGATTCTAAATGTATTTGCCAAACACATAAATTATTCACCGTTTAAGAGACTACAGCAATCGCTGCTCCAAATGGTACGTCTCATCTGATTGCCTGAGACTCACTCACCTCCAACAAAAAGTGAGTTATTTTCCTCAAATCTTCATGAGCAGTGCAGGGAAGCGAATCGACCTCACTCGTTCACCAAGAGGGGCTTAAGCATGAAATCTATGAAGTTGGATAACTTCAGATATGTACCTGAACTTCCTGATCCTTAAAATAGTGATCTTGGGGTGTCTGCGTGGCTCAGTCAGTTGAGCATCCGTCTGACTTCAGCTCAGGTCATGATCTCACGGTTCATGGGTTCGAGCCCCGCGTCGGGCTCTCTGCTGACAGCTCAGAGCCTGGAGCCTGCTTCAGACTCTGTGTCTCCCTCTCTCTCTGCCTCTCCCCTGCTCATGCTCCCTCTCTCCCTCTCAAAAATAAATAAGCATTAACAAAATTTAAAGAATCATGATCTTAATAGTGGCTGCTACCAGAGCCTGCAATAAAGACCACAGGACGAACACCTTGTCCAGCGTCCTGCCCGTCAGTATTCAGTAAATGCCGGCCTTTACAGCGTGCAAACCTAGCATGTCAATGGAGTGCTTCTCCTAACTCTCCTTTGTAGCCTCGACCGAGACTCCACATTGTGGTGGGTGTTTTTCCACGTCACATCAGGCCGGGCTTGGTTGAGAAGGCCGTGCAGGCCTCTTCAGGTCTCTGCCTTGGGAGACATCACTGCCCTGAAGATGGCGAGTAAGTGCGGAAAGAGCTGATGACAAGCTACTGAGCTGGAAAGAAAGGGGTAGAAAGAATGCATTTATGAACACACGAGTTTTCAAAACCCTCTCAGCACATCTACGGGACTTTATTTGGAACCAGTGCCATCTGTTAGCCGGATGTCTCTGACAGAAATGTGTCCATGAATTTGGACCCTTCTTTTTTTTCCCCTCAGCTGTGCTGTGTAGCCAGATGTTCTTGTGTTGCAAAAAGCAACCACATCCATCAACCTCTTTTTTGCGGGACTGGATCATTCATGCTTGTGTGACTTCATTTCTCCAGGAGCAGGGCTAGTAGGCTTATTTATCCACTTTTTTTTTTCCCCCTGATTTTTTTTTATTTTTTTCTCATGTTGCTTCCGATGAAGTTACAAGCCAGCGCTGTCTCTAATTAACCAAGGGTGGCACATTTGTAAACCTGGATTTGCCCGGTTGCCAGTTGAGAGAAATTCCTCTGAGCTCTTTGCCAACACCGTGTTTACCAATCGCCATTGGTGTCTTGGCAATGCTGCTTGGGTTTTGTCAGAACATAACGTAGCTGTGTAAAAGATGTCCTTCGGAGACGTTAGCTGCCTTGCGTTGTTCCCAGACTTAAATATGCTGTGAGCTAATTAACACCGGCGTGAGAGTAAACGCTCAAGTATCGTTACCTTGCGAATAACAGCACACAAATTTCTGGGCATGGGTTTCTGTCTCCTAAAAAGAAAATGATGATGGCTGTTATCACAGGAAGAGGAAATATTGAGGGAGGAAAGCATGGGCATCTGCTAACATACAGTTTCTAACAAGCTTGTAAACTCCAGGGTAGAGCCGTACAATCAGAAATGTGTGTTAAAAACCATTTGGCCACTGAAGAGGTAACTGTGGATTTGGGGGCGAGTGGGCCCTCAGGGAGGTTCAGATGAGCGGGTAGCTTGAATTCATGCTGGAAGGAAATCTTGCCTTCCTCCCCCACCGCTCTCATCTGTATAACGTTCTGCTGTATCTGGTCACTAGAATCCGGGGACTCCTGACCTAAGATGATTTATTGCTTATGGACACTCCGAGGTCGACACCCTCTGGGCTGTGCGGTAAAGGGTGCCTGCTTCCTCTGCTCCTTGATCTGAAGTGACCCTGACAGTGGGAATCTGAGATTCCAAGTGCCCAAAGGAAGTGACGTTGGAGACAACCTAGAGCAGCTGTATGGAAATGGTTTGATTTTTATTCATTCCAATGGAAATGCGATTCAGTTTTTTGTTTTTTCCTTAAAAACTTGCCTTTGATATAGGAACACAGGCCAAAAATTCACTGTTATACACATACATGCTACCAGTATTGACAGAACTTTCTGGAATAGTGGGAATGTGTTCTGCCTCATATGGTAGCCTCTGGCCACACTGTGGCTGTTGGGTGATTGAAGTAAGCCTAGAAAGAGTGGGAAACTGAATACTTAATTTATTAATTTATTTTATTAATGAATTATTGATTTAAATGTGAACAGTCACACGTGACCCTGTCCTCCGTATTGGGCAGCATAATAGCTCTGTGGCATGTAAAACGTGGTATTATTTCACATGTTTGCAAAACTCTGTCATATGTAGTCTGATAGCAGATGGCTGATTCTCATACCTGTTTCCATGTTCTATGTACCACAATAGTTTTTGTTGAAGATTATGAAGAAAATCTAGCCATTCCCAGATATATACTCCAAAAGGGAAAAAATATGCTCAAGAATCAAGATTTAATAAAGTTGACGTTTTTTTACCACCTCCTAGAAAACATTTTTAAATGAAATTAGCTTCAAAAAATGCTTGGTGTCCTTACTGAGACGAAACTCATGCTAACAAGACACGAGCAGTTTTACCTGCCACTGCTCTTGCCCTGATAGCTTAAATGTCAATGCCATGAGTAAAAGTAAGTAAAACCTAAGCGTTATTTTATAAATAGTTTAGACTTTTCAACTCCCCTGAAAGGGTGTCAGGGACCTTTAGAATTCCTCAGACCACATTTTTTTTAATGTTTATTCATCTTTGAAGAGAGAGAGAGAGAGAGAGAGAGAGAGAGAGCAGGGGAGGGGCAGAGAAAGAGGGAGACACAGAATGCAAAGCAGGTTCCAGGCTCCGAGCAGTGAGCACAGAGCCTGACGCGGGGCTCGAACCCACGAACCGTGAGACTGTGACCCGAGCCCAGGTCGGACGCTTAACTGACTGAGGCACCGGGCGCACTGCACACAGCCCACATTTTAAAGAGTGCCCTAGAATTTCCCTGTGTCCCTTACACTGCACACCCCTCCCTTCCACCGAATCACACCCACACCACTTTTTATCTAACAGAACGACCTGGCTTTATTTTTGGAAACCTTAGAGTCAACCAATAACACGGATTCCACCTCCCTCCCCAAGCACCCACGTTGTATTTTCCAACAAGCATCGTTTCCACCTTAAAATGGCTTCTGGTGCCATTTGTAAGGACTGTCACATTCCCGGTTACTCTCTCCCACACAAGTGAACCTGTGAATTCTTAGTTCACCTCTAAGTCCTGCAACTTCAACCCATCATCACGGAAGCTCCCCCAGGGTGCTTACCTGGAGATCATTGTCCGTTTCTTGGATTCTTTGGTTATCTTTGTCTGCCATGAGGCGGTGAGTTCCTTGCAAGAAAATCACATTTACTTCATAAATATTAACTGGATGAATGGATGTGTGGGAAGAGTATCATCTTGGCCCCATCTACCTCTCTTCCCACAACGACCTGCTTTGCTTCTTCTCTTCTGTATCACAAGATATAGCTGGTTCTTAAATACATGCATGGCTCCAGGCCATTTGGGTAGATGACCACCTGGTAATTATGAGTAAAATCTGTCACATTGGGATTTGTAATTGAAGAAGAGTTGTGGCCTCATTCAGCTTTGTATTTCTTACTGAAATTTAGCTGAAATGCACTCTACCCATATCACATGGCAACGTGAATAACATATTTTAAGAAATCATCAGAAACTTGAAAAGGATTCTCCACAACTGGGATCTATTTAGAATTCAAGAGGGCTTCAGATGCCGCCCTCGATTTCATCATGCTAAAACTTCTAGAGCCAAACATCACAGACTCTCTACTTGGCAGAGGACCCTTAGCCTCCCATTACGTGGGGATTCAGTGTACCATCTTTCGGTTACCAAGTTTCTTTCTGGGCTCATTACTGACTGTCTAAGTTCTTTCAGGCCCCACAGCAAAATGGTCTCCAAGGGATTGTAACACATTCTGAATTTGAGCTGCAAAGGAGTATGGAGACTGTTAACTTTCGGCTGGAGCCCAGAACAACTGCAGTAAAGTAGCGGTACTTTCTCATGTGAATGTGTTTTCCTAACAATCACTATGAAGAAATTCCATAATATATGATTAGGATGCGTGAAGCTATTGAGACAAAAATCTAATATTCTCTAAAGGAAACATGGTGTAGTGGTATAAGAAATAGACTGGATATTGAGAGACCTTTTATTCTTGGTTTTGCCCCTGTCTACAGTGGTCCCCTCTTATCCACAGGGGGTATGTTCCAAGACCCCCCAGTGGATGCCTGAAATTGAAGATAGTACCAAGCCCTGAACATACTATGTTTTTCCTATGCATACATCCTTACGATAAAGTTTATACATTAGGCAGAGTAAGAGATTAACAACAACAACGTAATAAAATAGAGTGGTTATAACAACATATTGTAATAAAAGTTCCCATAGAGTTTAGCAACTTCAGCATAATTTTTTTTTCCTTACTGGGAACATTTACCTTTTCACTTGAAGGAAGCATTATCTGAATTGTTAGCATCACTACTTTTATTCTTTGGAGTCATTATGAAGTAAAACAAGGGTTACTCGAGCATAAACATTGTGATACCATGACAGTTGATCTGATAACCCAGCAGGCTGCTAAGTCACTAAGGGGTGGCAACGGTCACAGCATGGGGATGCTGGACAAAGGGATGACTCATGTCCTGGTCAGGGTGCAGCCAGACAGTGAAAGGTAGCACACTATTCAGAATGCGCCTTTTGAAATTTATGAATTCTTCATTTCTGGAATTTTCCGCCTAAAGTTTTCAGACCGTGATGGACCATGGGTAACTGAAATCATAGAAATTGAAACCATGACTAAGGGGGACAACGTCAGCCGTGTGAACTTGGACAAGTAATTGAATTTCGGTCTCTTAATCCCAATGTGGCATAAACCACAGCTCTCTTTTCCACCTTTGGATTCTTTAAATCCATACAATCCTTCGCTTTCCTTCTCTGATGCACCAGCTCATGCTCTTGTGTTGCTTTTCCTTTGGCAAACATAGATTAAAAATTAAACTGAATTTCATTTTGCTTGGAAACTACTTACTAAATAGACAGATTATGAGATGCAGATGTGAGTTTTACAGTACATATGATTTCGCTTCCAAATGTACTAAGCCAACTGCTGTGCTAGAAACCTGGGGCCAGAGACTCCTCAATTTCCACCCAAGGGAATAACTTGTTTTGTCTAGCCCCTCAGTAATATCTAGAGACAGTGACACGTCATTTACAAAGACGTAAAGATGAAAGTTACTTCTAAATTCTCTGGTTGGCCAATAGCACTGATTATTTGCAAATATAGATTCATAAGGTCATATACTTGATTAAGGTTTTACAGAGCAGGGGCACCTGTGTGGCACAGCTGGTTGAGCGTCCGACTTTGGCTCAGGTCATGATCTCATGATTCGTGAGTTCAAGCCCCGTGTCGGGCTCTGTGCTGACAGCTCAGAGCCTGGAACCTGCTTCGGATTCTGTGTCTCCCTCTCTCTCTGCCCCTCCCGCGCTCCCACGCTGTCTCTCAAAAGTTTTAAATTTGACATAGCAGACACAAGATGTAACAGTGCATTCATTATTTTCTCAATTCTTTGTTTAATTGAATGGAGCACAATGATTGCCCATCAATCTTGGTTAAAGCACTCAGGCCAAAGTACTCACACACAGGAGCACATCACAATAACTGCCTCCTAATAACTTTATAGTAATTGAGAAAGGTGCACCACACCTCTCCACCTAAACAGAATGTGGTTTGAGTGTTGGTATAACCATCCCATGGGCAATGAAGATGTGTTTTGTGTCATAGTTTAACGCACCTGTGCCTTTCTTCACGCCTTTATGATCACTGTGCCATGTGGCCAAACACCGTCACAGTGAGGGTGAGGGAGGGGCAGTTAGTCATAGACTGTCCGGTGACATGCCTTGCAACAGGTTCGCATGCTGAGTTTGTGTGATAAGACCGTGAATAGAAAAGACTGTTACGATTCCAAGTATGGGGCAAGTTCCGAGAAGGTAGACTTCTGTCCAGAATGTCAGTAGAGCCGAAGAATCTGCTATTATCTCTTAAGAGGCATTGGAAACTGGGGCGCCTGGGTGGCGCAGTCGGTTAAGCATCCGACTTCAGCCAGGTCACGATCTCGTGGTCCGTGAGTTCGAGCCCCGCGTCGGGCTCTGGGTTGATGGCTCAGAACCTGGAGCCTGTTTCCGATTCTGTGTCTCCCTCTCTCTCTGCCCCTCCCCCATTCATGCTCTGTCTCTCTCTGTCTCAAAAATAAATAAACGTTAAAAAAAAAATTAAAGAAAAAAAAGAGGCAGTGGAAACTGGTTTTTCAGTAAGCAAGGCTAGGTTGGTGGAGTGAGTTTTCTACTGAGGCTGTTCACTGAATTAAAAAATTGGAATTATGAACATGAAATTTTTTAGAAATTAAATTTACATTTTCTAATGGACCTCCTGTGAAATATCTTTCACTAAATATCATTGTTGTCCTTCTGAGACAACTCCAGTTTGTTACCTGCTAAATTAGAGGACTGTAGTTCCGGATTCACCTACAGTGAGCAATTTGACCGATCACAGTAAATTGAACATGGTCTGGTTAACATCTACCCCCAACTCCAGGAAACTGAAGTTTCCACAGGCGCACATTGAACTACCGTGGAGCAAACATCCTTAAGTCAAATGAACAGTGGCAACCCTTTTGTTCAGCCTCCACCCTTATCACCTCCTCAAAGAATCCTAGTTACAAGATGTCATCCTTTTGTGTCCTTAGGATTATCCTGAGTATGCTTGCTCTCCCTGTCTCCTACTTTTTCAGATCTACGTTTCCTTGCCTAGAAATCTCAAGATAACACGAAAACGTGCCCCCACGTGATTGGAGGTCTTTTCTTCTTTTTACATTATTGCTTCAAAGTGGCTCTATCTGTATATTCTGATGATCAACAAGACAAGAGGAACCAGAAGGGAACGCAGGAGGAATCAAATTATTATTGCAGGCGATGCCTCTGACTGAATCGAACCTTGCCTGGTATGTAAACTGACCGAGGAGAGTCTCACTTGGAAATGAAGGACACGCGCTTTAAATCCGGCAATAACCACAAATTAAAACTTGTATGTAAAAACCTGCACTTTCGCTTGCCAGCAAGAGGATATCTGCATCTTCTCTCTCTCCCTTATCAGTCCTCCCTTGAGACTCCGCTTTGTTTAATTTATGTGGCTAGCTTGCAAGCCCAAGCTAACTGAGAAAGAGCTGTTTGTAAGACTAGTAAATCAAAATAACATCAGAGTCACTTCAAACAATGTTTTGAAATTCAAGTTCAGAACAAGTAGTTCAGACGACAAATACTGTTAGCTTCACACCTGCTTTCCTTCTCAACTGTGTCTTCAGTGACATTGGGAGAGCAACTCAAAGGGCAATTCCATTTCCATAAGTTATACTGACCTTGCAGAAGTGAAGAAATCAAAAAGAAAAAAAAAAGAATGAAAAGGAAGGAAAAACCAAGCCATCTTGGTTTCAGCCTAGGAACTAAATAAGCTCGAGATAAAAATCACAGTGGAAGTGAGTGTCATTGAAATAAAGTGACTTTTTTTTTTTATCACAAGGCTATTTTCAGTTAAGTTCACTCTAATTCTTATCTTTATTCATCCTACAGGTTATAGATAATGCATGACCATATTAAAATTCTCTTCTTGATCTGAATCTCCCTATCTCCAGTAGACAAGCTGGGTCCTTGACAGCTGGATTGTATGTGTGTTGTTTTCTTTAAAAGACAACAACACAAAACCTTTAAAGTTGAAATCTCCTGATTATTTAAGGCAAAGTTCTATATACTGCACAGATCTTGCACAGCAATTTCCTAGAGCAGCACTAATTGGACGAGATGATTTGGACTGAATTAAGGGAATGGGAGATCTAGGTGTTTTTCAAAAAATGTTTTACTGGGGCACCTGGGTGGTTCAGTCGATTTCTTGATTTCTGCCCAGGTCATGATCCCAAGGTCGTGGGGACAAGCCCCGTGTAGGGCATACTGGGCATGGAGCCTGCTCAAAATTCTCTCTCTCTCTCTCTCTCTCTCTCTCTCTCTCTCTCCATCTGTCCCTCTCCCTGGCTTGCGAGCTCGCTCTCTCTCTCTCTCATAAAAAAAAAAAGTAAAAAAAAATGAGATGCCTGGGTGGCTCAGTTGGTTAAGCAGTTGACTCTTGATTGCAGCTCAGGTCATGATCTCATGGTTTGTGAATTTGAGCCCCGCATCAGGCTCTGCATTGATGGCATGGAGCCTGCTTGGCATTCTCTCTCTTCCTCTCTCTTCTGCCCCTCCATCAGTTGCACTTTCTCTCTCAAAATAGGTAAACATTTAAAAGAAAAGAAAAGAAAAATGTTTACTGAAGTGTAATATATATACAGAAAAGTGAAAAAAGAAAGTTAACAGCTCAGTTTGGGGAATTTGCACCAAATGAACATAGTCCCCTAACCATCAATCAGATCAAGAAATAGAACGTTTGCCAGCACCCGAGAAGCTCCCTGTGCCATCTTCTCCAAACTTATCACTCTCATGCCTTCTCTTACCATAGTTTTGTTTAGCCAGTGTTTGAAAGTGATAGAATTATACAGCGTTGTCTTCTATGTTGGGCTTCTTTTTACTCTATAGTGTGTTTGCAAAGGTTCGTTTCTATATCTACACTATATCAAATCGCCATTAATATCTGGCTCTCGTAAACATTGCCATGACCGACCTTGTTTTCTCACCTATACATGAGCATTTGTGTTGAGCACGTGCCCTGGGGTCATAAAGTGTGCATGTTGCACACACCGGTACATACTGCCAAACCATTTCTCCAAGCAACTTTATCGATTCGCATACCTGTCAGAAGTGTGCAAGGCTTCCAGTTGGCCCTCCATCCCCACAATCCCTCGGTACTGTCAGTCTTTGTTATTTTAGCCAATTTGATGGGTGCATAGGGTGTTCGCATTTTAGTTTTAATTAGCATTTCCTTGACAACTAATGAAGGTGGACACTTTTCATATGTCTATAGGCCATTTGGATGTGTTATTTGGAAGTGCTTGTTAAAATCCTGAGCTCATTTTTCTCCTGACATGTCTTTTCATTATTAACATGCTGGAGTACTTTATGTATTTCCGGTAGAAGTCTTCTGCAATCTGTGTGCGTTGTCAATGGATTCCGCCTCTCTGGACTTGCCTTGTCACTCTCCTAATGGTGTCTTTGAATGAACATGTGTTTTGATTTTAATTTTTCCGTTTTACCAAAATTTTCCTTTTTGAGTCCTATTTAAGAAATCACTTCCTATGTAAATTGCATGGAAATATTCTGTTACCTTCTAGGGGCCCTCGGGTTCTTACTTTTTTCATGTAGGTCTACAAGCCACTTTGATTTTTATTAATTATATTGATTTTCCTTCTATAAATATACACCTCACCCAACACCATTTATTGAAAATACAGTCCTTTCCCTCACTTCATTGCAGTGACACCTTTGTGATACTTTAGGAGACTGTATATTTCTGGGTCTATTTCTGGATTCTCTATTTTATTACACTGGTCGATTTGTCTGTCGTTAAGCCAACACGCACTGTCTTAATTATACAACTTTAGAATAAGTTTTGGTATCTGGTGGTGAGAATCCTCCATTCTTGTATTTTTTTTTCCCAAGACAGCATTTCATTTACATATATGTTTTTGAATAAACTTGACGACCCCACCACAACACAACAGCAAAAGCAAAACTTTCCATGAACACGGAATATGCTTTTACCGATTTACATAATCTCTCATTTCTCTCCACAGTGTTGCTAGTTTTTAGTGCAGAGGTCTTGCACATCTGTCCTAGGTATTCGCCAACTTTTGAGCTATTGCAAATGGCTTTTGTTATCTTTAATTTTATAAGGATTTGTTTCATTTGACTCATTTTGCCCATATCTTATCACTGAACTATTGAGTCTACTATAAAATACTCTATCTTAATTAAAAGTGGAAAGTGAGACCTACTTAGAGGACACGTAACTATTTTATTAACGGGATTCCCTTCGTACATATGAAAAGAGAAACCGGTGCTGCAGAGACACTAATTATATTTGCCCCATAGTGATCCTAAAGGCGATCATAAGAAAGGAAGCAAGGAGTTTTGAGAATCGCTCTTACCATGACACTGCGTGTGGCAATCTCAGCACAATTCAAAGTAAAGGCGTTACTGGACTGAATCAATAGCTATGATGAAGGTACAGAAAGTGGGCCCCAAACTGCCCCGCCGTGCAAAACTCCTTCAGTGCAAATGAGCCAAACTGCTAGTTATTTGTCTATTGTTCTATCATTACCTTGTGTGCGTCTGCCTCCAATAGAGGCTGTCAGATTCATGCACAGTTTGTGTGTTGTGAGGTGCCGTATCTCATCTGAGTGGTTCTTGTCAGTTGTGGAGCTAACTGCTTAGAGGATAAGAACAGGAAAAAAAATAGTACCCTGATTGACAGTGATCAGAGTAAGGTGATGGACTCTGGGGAGTGGGGAGACATGGACAGAAGACAACAGAGAATCATAAGGAATAAAAAGTTGCACACTAGACAGTCGAGTCCATCTGTCTTGTAACCTTGATTGGTAAGCCCCACATTTAAACAATAGAAATCTTATTACTCCTTTCTTCCTTGGCTAATGCATATGGAAAATCTGGATAATGCAACCAGTAAAATAAATTCTAGCCCAGGGAACACTCTTCCTTAAGCCCAGAAAAAGTAAATTTAATATGTAAATAAAATTTCCACCTACTTTTATGGATGCTTCTACCATTAGAAACAAATCCATGAGGGGCGCCTGGGTGGCGCAGTCGATTAAGCGTCCGACTTCAGCCAGGTCACGATCTCGCGGTCCGGGAGTTCGAGCCCCGCGTCGGGCTCTGGGCTGATGGATCAGAGCCTGGAGCCTGTTTCCGATTCTGTGTCTCCCTCTCTCTCTGCCCCTCCCCCGTTCATGCTCTGTCTCTCTCTGTCCCAAAAATAAATAAACGTTGAAAAAAAAATTAAAAAAAAAAAAGAAACAAATCCATGAGTTGTACAGAATAGGGTAATTCTCATCTTGCAGGGAAGGTGACACTCAGGGAAATTAATGACCAATGCCTTCCTAAAGAGGTGGATTTCAGGACTTTTGGAACTCACTCTAGAACTCTTTCATTAAAGCTATTTTGATATTTTAATTTTATTCCTCCTAGGATTGCCTCTTGGCATCCAAAGCATAAAGTAGTGGTCTTCGAACGTTTCTGTAATGTACCCAGTGTCCACCTTTCTTCTTACACTATAAGCATTTGTCTACTTTTGACTATGTCACCATTTTCAAAGGAACCACCTTTGGGTAGTATCTTCCCTAGGCCTTTCATTCTGGCTTTTGCTCTGTCTCAGATCATATAGGATACAGAACAATGGAACAGTAACCCAACCACACGGAGGATAGAATGTGGCTCTTTTTTGACAACAGAGCATAATTAGTGATACAAGCAAAGTGGCTAATTAGATTCAAAACAACTTCCTGAAATATCAAGAAGAAAAGATCGAAACAGAACCAAAGTGCCAATAAATACAATTCGAACTGATTCATGCTCCAGGCTCCCGAAGCATTGAAGACGCTATTGAAAAGCTGAAGGCCTGTTCAGACAAATCTCACATTTTATTTTCCTTCCCACTGTGTTTGAGTTTCTTTAGTTGTTTTTTTTTTCCTCTTCTGAAATCAAATTAATAATATTTACTGAGTCAGAAGCTAAGTGAAGGCTGGGATGAAAAGCAGTACAACAAACAGAGCTGTGAGTCTGCATGTAATTTCTCAGTCTCCACTCTAGTTGCTAATAGTTATGTGATTTCTATAAAGTTGCATAACTTCTTACACCAGCCACAGACTCACCTCTACAATAAGAGTGTTTGGCCGGGATGTCATCTAGTTCTCCCGGGGAGCTCAAAGTTCCCACAATCTCTTGAACGAGTAGAGAGAAAGGAAATAGAGGCATAAAGGTAATGGACCCCTATAATGGTTTGCAGTGGTTTGCCTCATTTGGACTTATTTATCCATTCCCAAAGCCTGGAGATGAAGTTTAAAGGCCATGTGCTGAAGGGATTTGGAGAAAAACTATTTTTAATATTTACATGAACTGTTTGAGAGATTATGTGGAATATAAAAATGTCTATGGCACAATCCTGTCACAGAGGAGCTGTACTCTCCATGGAGAAGACATGCTGTACAAATATGCGATAACATTGCAAGAATCCAAATAAACCTTAATGAAGTGCTAACACTCCCAAAGTGTAAACACTGGCCACTGTAGGAATTCAGAGATGCATGGTCTACAACTGGAGAAGCATTGAAGATGATCTTGAAGGAGAGGCTCGGAGAATAAACTTCTAGATAGACAGATGTATAAAGAAGGCGGTGCCTACTGTTGACGGGAACAAGATAATTGAGGTGTTGGATGTGTAGACATGAAGGTGACATCTCCCAGGAAGAGTGAGAAGAAAGTCACCTTGGGTCAGAGGGACTGTTCACAGACCTAGTGGGAGGTAATATCAGAGGAGTCAGGGAACCTATTTGATAGATATCCAGGCTGAAGAAGATGGACTTCTGATATTAATGGGGAGCTAGTAATGGGAAAGGATTATGCAAGACACTGTAATCTTTCAGAAAGATCAAACAAGGGCCAGTGGAAGAATTGATGAATTGAAAGAAGAGAGGAACACTAAGGGTCAAGCAGGATATCTGTTGCAGTCATCAGGCAAAAGTGAGGACCTAGAGCAGTAAAATGGAGAAATCCAACATTGAGGGATCTTCCTGGCTCAAGTCTTCCTTTTTCTTTCCTCCTTTCCCTTCCTGATCTGAATAAGCCTCTGGGTAATGAGGTAATATAGATAAAACTGTAGTTTCACTCATCAAGCCTAAGAAATCATCCCAGCCCCTGCTGGTGGTCTTTGGTCAGATGACACAGAATTGATTTTGTAGCTTGTCTCATGGGGGCCTCTGGGAAAATGGCTCCTTCGGGTGACCTTTTGCTTTCACGTGATTATGGAGATATGACCCAATCCCCATCCTTAGTTCAAAAAGAAAACAAATCCTCTTAATTACTTTGTTGGCTCCTCTCACTTCTTGATCTTGGCCAATTTTTTTCCAGGGTCTCCGTCTATCTGCTCTCCTCCCACGATAATATTCTTAGATGTTTTGTTCCCTTGGATCCAAAGACACACTCTTTATGCGGTGAAAAAGAGTAGATGTCACCAAAATCACTCTGGACTAGCTGTCCATAGCCCAGTGATAATCATTCCACTATCTAAAAGAAAAATGTGATTTTACCACAAACACTCCCATGATGATTCAGCCTTAACTCTTGCCAGAGGAAGACTGTGCCATTTTCTCCCCTCTCCTCAGCATGCAGGCTGCTGTGAAGAAGCATCTGCTGCCTAATTCTTTTCTATATTAGGATAAAAAGCTTTTTGGCTTGCTGATTTCAGGCCCTTAGGAAAAGAGAGAAAAGATTTTCTCATAACGTCTTTATTGTACAACCAATTGGTCTGTGTCCTGGGAACCCCAGGCATGTTTTCAGGGATGAGCCACAAGACCAACAGCTCAGAGACGATGGGGCTGAGAGCTGGACACGACGTGCTCACTCTGGGGGTACAGATGGTATCTATCAGCTAGAATTCTTCCACTGTGGTTTCTTTGACACCCAGACCACTTAACTGGCCTCTTATCGTATTTGGGAAGGCCAGCTTTTCCTAAAGATTACCCAGACACAGCTTTTGATCCTCACAGTTCAAATAAGTGATTGAAGAGCCAGCTGAAAAAGAATGGGGTCTAGGAATAAAAATGCTCAAAGATGGATATGTCCTTGAGAATATGTCTGAAAAGCACCTCAAGGAAAATACGTTGGAGGCGATATTTCCCCATCAGTTCCCTCTGTGCCCCACGGGGCCGCTTTTGATGAAAACAGTGGCTTGATGTTCTCATTACGATCCCTGCCCCAGATGTGGGGCTGGAAACCAGGGAAGGCTGTGGGGGAGCATGAACCTGATAAAGGCTGTTGGCCTTTCTCTCTCGTGAGACGACCAGGTAGGAAAGCTCAGGGAAAGCGCTTGTATCTTGCTCTCTGCCTGTCATCCTGCACTTTTCTGTGTGCCAGTGACCACGCTGGAAGCACTGGCCGACTGCATCACATCCCTGGACGCCGTTCAGAAGTGAACAGGGAGGCCCAAGATATCTCCTGGGAACCAGTCACATCTGCAGGGCTGTGAGCTGGGTTTTTCTTTTATTCTTGTCATAACGTGGTAATGATAATGATCGTCGTTGTTGTTGTTGCTATGATTGTCACATTGGTCCATTTGATGATGTCTTATCACACTTGGAATGGCCTCTTGGACATGGGGATATAGCGGCTGCACATGTTTGAGCCAGCAAATTCCCATATGTCATACTACTTGCAATTATTATTTAAGGACCAGAGAGAAGGCAGCCTCCTGTTTTTGCTCAGTAAACTGGATTTCAAAGCCAAAGTGAGGCATATCACAATCGAAAGGACTAATTAAAAAAAAAAAAAAGTCAAGGTGATGGAGGAGGAAGAGTTTATTAAGTGATAAACATATGCTTCTCCACAAAGCCCCATACTTGATTCCTCCAGTCATAACATACCAGCTCTGAGTTTTAACAACGCAGCTCTCAAAAGACTTCCCTTTGGGTTGTGGGCAATTCATAGATTTCAGCTTCTTGCTCCCTGGTTGGGGTTGATGGGCCAGGGAACAATTTTTATTAGGTTTCAATGCATCTGCGGTGCTTAAATAAGAGACTGAAACAGGCACTCATTCCGTGCTGTAGGGTGATAAGTTGCATTAATTTTTATTTTAGGCTGTCTCCAAACATGGCTTTTATAGACTAATAAAAAAGCAATTTTTATAAGTTCACAAAAAACAATGAGCACAGTCAGGCATAAATATCTTACAACCAGGGCCAGAGGAAAATTATGAACTAAAAAATCTGCTGAAAATGGCACAAAAAAACATAGTATCTGGATGCTGCCTTCTTGAGGTAAATTACACTCTGACCTAAATGGAAGATTCTATGAGTGTAAATTTCCACTAGCGATTCCTCCCTGTTCTCATCTCTCTGTGGTCAGAACTCTGGCTCTGGACCCTTCACTAATTTATGCACATCCTATCCTTGAGGATCAACCTCAAAAACTCAGCTCTTTGGGGGAAATCCCACCCATTAATATCAGTTCTTACATCTCCATATACTTGTTTGGAACATACTAGGAAACACTAAAACCTTAATAGGAAATCTTTTAGCCAAATTACTCCACTGTCATATCTCTGGAGAGATAGTTTATACATGTCTGAGCAGAATCTCTCTGACAATAAAAAATATAAAGTGTACTTTGGACAACCATCTTATCCAAGCTATTTATGAAGGTGTTGAAATAGTGGCAGGGACTACATTGTATACAATTATAATGTGTTTGTGAAATAAGTGATCTCAATTAATGTTTAATGTTATGTACCAACAGAGTTTTCCCAAAAGTTAAAAAAAAAAAAAATCAGCGACTTTTCCAAATCTCTTGTTGACTTAGTGCCAAACATGCGATGACTCCAGATGACTGACAGGGGCTTTGGCTTTTGATTGGCCCGTCTGGGCTTACAGAGTTACCTCGTAAATTTAGGGCATAAATTATTGCTCTTCCTACTTCCATGAATTTCATGTTTCAGCCACACTTTTAGCCTGACGTGAACATTTTCCATCTTCATGGCATGCAAAAAAGGAAACGAAGCAAGTAGGAAACAAATAAAATATCCAGAAATTTTGTACTTAGACAAAATGTCTTCACTTTCTTAGGCCTTAAGTTGGTTAAACTTTCCTAAGGCTGTGCTCATTGTTGAGGTGTTTTGTTTGTTTATTTAAAAAAAAATTTTTATTACATTGATTTAGTTTTGAGAGACAGAGCACAAGTGGGGGAGGGGCAGAGAGAGAATGAGACACAGAATCCGAGGCAGGCTCCAGGCTCCGAGCTGTCAGCGCAGAGCCCGATGCAGGGCTCGAACTCACAAACTGTGAGATCATGACCTGAGCTGAAGTCGGACGCTTAACCGACTGAGCCACCCAGGTGCCCCTTGTTTGTTTATTTTAGAAAAATAAAGGCAGAACCTAGAATTGAATTGGAGATCCTGCTCACAAGGGAATCCATGTACATGATACCTTTGTGTCTGACATTTTCTTCACTTTGTAGCCCTTAGTGAAAGCATATGGGAGGTGGGGGTGAAGAGTACTTGTTTGAAAACTGGCTTTATCTGGCAAGTGCATCATTTTACATAAGTTGCATGTTTATTTTGAGAAGTTTTATAGGGATTTCTGGAGATTATAAGTATAATTGTTTTGGATGGTCGCAGCTGAAACTAACAAATTGAAGATCTCAATGGATTCACACAATAAAAGTTCACTTTTTATTCATATAAAAACGTAGCTAGCGTTTAAATTCCTGGTCAAGTGGATTTTCTCCAAGTACTAACTCCTGGCCCAGGCTCCTTCTGTTCTGTGGCTCCGACTTCAACAAATAGCTTCTAAGGACACAAACTTTTTAGCACCAAGTTGTGAAAGGGGAAGAGAAAAGAAGTGCTTCCTTCTCGCTAGATCAGGCCCAGAAGTACTATATCCCCTTGGCTGGAACTCATCTACATGGCCACACCTAACTTCAGCAGAGGCTGGGAAATGTAGTCTAGCTGTGTGTCCAAGAAAAACTAAAAATTGTTTTGGAATCTTCTAGCAACCTCAGCTCTAGACCTCAGCTCCAGACTTCAAGTTTGCCCTGATAATTTCACTGGAAGGAATGTGAGACCTGAACATCAGAGTAAAGCTTCTAAGTGCCCACCTTAGAGGT
Source organism: Prionailurus viverrinus (assembly GCF_022837055.1). Classification (NCBI taxonomy): domain Eukaryota; kingdom Metazoa; phylum Chordata; class Mammalia; order Carnivora; family Felidae; genus Prionailurus; species Prionailurus viverrinus. The sequence goes on along the minus strand of NC_062565.1, from coordinate 10,075,433 downwards.
ATCAGTGATGATTCTGAGATTCCCCAAAAGCACAGCAATCATGCAGGGTCCCTCCCTGTGAGTCTTTTGTCAACCACACTCTACTACAGTCCCCGATTCATAGTCCATGCCACTCTAGAGATCGTCAGCTCTACATTACGGGGATTACATTTAAAAGATGGGATTCGTGTGCGCAGGTTTACATTTCAAGCCTTTGAAACTGAGTCTTTCTCATTTCCTTTTTTTCCTAATTTGGCATTGATTTTCTTCATGCTTGAATAAGCGTTTTAATTCTGCCAAGGTGGAAGTTCAAATTTGCAACATTTTTCATTTCAAAAACGAAAGCTAAAAACGTCTGATTAATTTTCAAGAGCTAGAAAAGGTTAGTTTTTTCCCACCCCCATATAACACAAAAATGGATGTGCTAATTTAGCTGAAATGTTATGAAATATGTACTATTGGGTTGAAACCAAGTATGGAAATTCCATGAACATTTCCCACTGTGATATCTCTTCAGAGACACCTGTTCACATCCTACCAAACAGATTTCTATTCCCATAATTAAAATGTAAATACATCCAATATCAGTAAAAGAAATTCACCTACAGATTTGGGGATGCCTTAGCTCTCTGAGCAAGTTTCATCCTTTGCAACAGCATCATGGATGAGACTAGTAATGGAACAATACATCCTGCATGTATACATGAAGATTAGCAGTAACTGTTAGGATTCTCTTATGGTTATCTTCAATTAAGAATTTCAATCTACAATTACACTATCACTAAAAGTTTCAATTTTCTTCCACAAATACTTTCCAACAGCCAACTAGCCTCACGAACACTTTGATTCTTAATGAAATGATTAGTACGAGGACAGTTGCATGTCAGATGTTGTCGAACTTTTTGGAAGCCAGTTTCCCACAGCATTTAAAGTTCTTGGAATTCCATTGATGATATTCTCACACTATGCATGCTCAAAAATTCACTGGCAACACACATCTGTGTTTACCCTTCTAATCATGACAATACCCACAGTACTTTTCATATTCCTGAAGGATTGAGTAATACCTTCAGAATCTTAGAAGACAAACATGACTTATGTTGGACCTGAAATTATCCTACCGCCCATAATAGGAAGAATCTAAAATTGGAAATCACTTACAAGCCGGCAGTAGAAGATTGTCAGAACTTCATATTTCTGGCTCAAGGGTAAATTCATATGATAGGAGGATCTGCAAAGTAATGAAAGAAAAGACATAGCCCTGGATATATTGGCCTTCGGAATATTTTATTTTTTTTTTTTTTTAGCTCTTCATCTGCCTTCCAAATCAATTCCGTTTGAATTAGGGAATTTTTTCAATATATGGAATACACATTCTTCTGCATCTTACTACATTTTTGACCACAACAAAAACACATGGAGGCAATCACAGGATGGGGGGAGGATCACCAATCTTCCGAAGTTGTGTAGAGGGAAAAAATTCTCCACTCTTGATTAGCTTTCCTACTAGGGACTTAGAAAAGGAATATAGATACCAAACAGTTAATTCCCTACACCTCTGGAGTATAATCAGAATCAAAGGATCAGAAAGCACTTGAAACCAGACATAGTAAATACCTTTGTCACTATTCTTCCTACTCTCTTGGCTAATATCATCAATTAATTGCATCACTCTGTCCTATTGGGTCCAGATATAAGTGAAGAATTGTTCTCAACGTAAAGTTTTAGGTATCTATTACCAGTAGACAGTTGATTCAAGTTGTAACTTAATATTAAAAAAAAAAAACCTATTTCTTATTCCTAACATAGAAGATCCCTGGGCAGGAATGAGAGGTAAAGAAAAGTTACAGACAGCCCTGACTTTGAATCTCTCTATAGATTCAAATGGCCATATCTACAAGAGAAGTTATTTACATTATTTCTGAGGTTATTTCTTCTGGTCTGACTTTGCCTCAAGAAGCTTTTTTAATTTTTTTAAACATTTTTTAATTAAAAAAACTGTTTTTGAAAGACAGAGAGAGACAGAGTGTGAGTAGGGGTGGGGAGCGGACAGAGAGGGAGACACAGAATCCAAAATAGGCTCCAGGCTCTGAGCTGTCTGCCAGCACCTGATATGGTGCTGGAACCCATGACGTGAGATCATGACCTGAGCCAAAGTCAGATGCTCAACCAGCTGAGCTACCCAGGAGACCCCTTCTTTGCCTCCAGAAGCTTTTGAGGATTTTCTGGCAGGCACATCTGTGATGACCAAATGAAGGTCTGACAGAGACAGAAGTTGAACTTCCATTATCTACAGAGTACCTTTTCCCTCTCCAGAAGTCCCACCAGTCATCATGCTGTGGGACACGCAGGCTGTCAAATGTAGTAACCTCAAAAACAAAACAAAACAAAACAAAACAAAACAAAACAAAACACCCAGACCAGGATAGCAACCATTATAACAGGGTAGAGGGACAAGATGAGGTTTTTAGTGGCTGATTTCTCTCTTCTGGGTCTTCAAAAACTAAAGTCTCTGCTGGCCCTTAGATTTTTCGTCATCTGGTTACCCACCGGGAATTCCTTCTGAATCACAGACAAAAACAACACATATACAAAAACGCATGGCTAGAAGCTCTTGTACTAATCTTAAATCTATCTTAGCTTTCTTACTTGCACTTAGGCTGAATATCCTAAGTTTTAGTTTTTTAAAATCATGTTATGTTGTTTTTAAAAATCTTAAATCCTTTAGGGAACAAGGCAAGACATAAATACATAAAAATGAATTAACGTATAAATACATCAAAATCTCCACCGCTAGTGTTCTTATATTTCACAGTCCACAAATCTTCCATAGGAGGTTAATATCTTCCAGAAATTGTATAATTGCTTTGCTGTTGTGTCTATTAGCCAAAGAGGTCTGCTTTTCAAATTATCCAAGAGGCATATGTTGAAGTCATGCTAATATACCTAAGAATACCATCACTGATATTATCGATCTTACGGTTACATTTATCCGCTGGTGCCACGTCCTTCATTTGCACGTTTAAGATATTGTTAGACCTCTTTTTCCATGTGGACAAGCTAAAGATATCAAAAGTACCCCATATTTAACCAAAGTCTCAGAAAACACCAGAGGTACAAGAAGATATAAGAAGTTGGCTCATGTCTCCAGGGATAAATAGTCCCTTGAGAGAAGACATTATTCTTTCTTTTTATTTATATCTGTGAAATCTTGCTTTTAACTTGACCATGCTGAAGAAAACAATGTTTCTCAGGCAGCTGATAGACTGTGAAATTAAGTTCAAGAAATCAGATCACTTGAAGGAGCAATCCTTATCCTTGAAACTGTTCTGTCATCACAGACTCCAAGAAATCTGGCTTTGGACCCATCCATCAGTTTTGTTTCCTCTCTTCATGTTTGCAAGTTAGTGGAAGAAACCGGTGGTTTTGCAATTGGCAGGAGAAAGGTCAAGTGAAAACAAAGCTTTCTTGCAGGCATTTTTGCTGGCTGTAGTGTCCTTTTCTCCTTTGAGTTTTCAATGCATTTCTAAGTTTTGAAAATATTTTCCTTTTGAAGCCTTCTCACCAAAGCTGTCAGCAGGATTTATGACAAATGTAACTCGTAGCAGACAAGAGCTGTTTCTTTATTTTACACCTGCCAGATGCATTGCCTTTTACTTGGGCATTTGTAACCATTGGTGGTTTCAACTATAATGTTGAAATGAACTAAGTTCCATGCTAATAAGGAGCCTATTGTCTTGTTGACAAGAGGTGGCTTCTTATCATCCTACACAATAAAATTAAACCTGCTATCTGCTCTGTGCCCTATTTATGTGTCAGGTGCATGGCATACATTATTTCTAAGTCAAACAAAAACAACATGGAGCTATTATTATTATTGTCCTTATTGAATAGTTTCAAAAACCATGTCGGAGTAATTAAATAGCAATTAAATGGGTGACTGAAAACCAGACGGGAAATTAGAATTTAAACCCAGGAAAATATGAATTCAAAACTTGGATTCCATACCATAAAGCTTCGCCATAAATGTTCTCTGAATACATTTCACCCAGGCTCCAAGTGTTCAAAATACAATGTTTATACTAATTACGTGTTATAGATCCCTTGAGGAGAGTCACCTTATAGTGTTCACATCTACTCATCTTTCAAGGAGAATAGAAAACGCCTAACTTCATGGAACAGTACACAGTGTTATACTTGGTTTGATCAGTTGTGTAATGAGCTGCTTCTGAGATCTTTGGTCATTTGAAGTGTTCAAAATGAGTGCTATAATTCAGGAACCAGTGAAAATAAATCCACAAGTCTTACAGCAGGACTTGTATGTGGCATTTTTCAAAACACAAATAAAAATAATTGCCAAATGTGATTGGCATATTAATAAAATCAGGCGGGGCGCCTGGGTGGCGCAGTCGGTTAAGCGTCCGACTTCAGCCAGGTCACGATCTCCCGGTCCGCGAGTTCGAGCCCCGCGTCAGACTCTGGGCTGATGGCTCGGAGCCTGGAGCCTGTTTCCGCTTCTGTGTCTCCCTCTCTCTCTGCCCCTCCCCCGTTCATGCTCTCTCTCTGTCCCAAAAATAAAATAAAACGTTGAAAAAAAAATTAAAAAAAAAAAATAAAATCAGGCACATTATTTGGACTTAAGTTATTTTCATTTTAATATTTTGTGAAATTTTTAAAGACTTTTGAAGGAATTCTACCTTTCATGCTTTGTTGAAATTTAAACAACTTTTTGGCACATGTACCTCAACTTTTATACTCTGTTATCTTTTGCTCCAATTTTGTCTTTTGTTTTGCATTTGTGAAACATGGTTTGATCCAATAACAATGATATGGAGCTTATATAAAAATGTGTCTGTTGGGACACCTGTGTGGCTCAGTTGGTTAAGTGTCCAACTCTTGATTTCAGCTCTGGTCATGATCTCACGGTTTGTGAGATCAAGCTCCTTATGGGGCTCTGTTCTGACAGCAGGGAGCCTACTGGGATTCTCTCTCTCCCTCTCATTCTATTCCTCCTCCACTCGCATGTTCCCTCTTTTTCCCCAAAATAAATAAACTTTATTTATTATTTTTTTACGTTGATTTATTTTGAGAGGGAGGCCAGAGAGAGAGGGAGACACAGAATTTGAAGCAGGCTCCAGGCTCTGAGCTGTCAGCACAGAGCCCGACACGGGGCTTGAACTCACCAACCGTGAGATCGTGACCTGAGGCGAAGTTGGACACTTCACCGACCGAGTCACCCAGGCTCCCCCCAAATTAATAAACTTTAAAAAAAGAAAAAAAGAAAAAGAATGTGTCTGTCAACTAGAAGCAACACTTTCCCAATGTAGTTTTCTTTTTACTTTTCATAGAACATTCTGGATCTTGAAAACTCTCACAAGGCAATAAAGAGATCTATATGCCAACTTAGAAATATGTTATTTCTGCTCATTTTTCTTACCCGATGCCCAGGCATATAAGAGCAAATAAATGAGTCTGATTTTCTGGATTTTGAGAATTGTCGCCTTTCAGTCCGTGTTGTAATTGTTCATTTATTTAGGTAAGAGCTATTTTTGAGTGCCTTGTGTATGTGCCAAGTACCCTATAGGCATGGGGGCTACGGCAGTGAAATTTAGAGCTACTTGAAATCAATGTGGTGAGGTTTGCAAAAGGGGAAAGATGGTGTGTGTTTTGAACCAATCTACTCGGGAGGACTGGAAGATCACAAACATCTTCCCTGAAGAAATGATGATTGTGCAGAGAAATACAGGAATCGGCCAGATGGGAAGTGGCCAGGGAGGGATAGTCGGGCTCATAGTGCCATGAACCACTTTTATGAGCGCCATTAGATGAAATAAGAAGCCAGTGTCTTCCCGTGTCTACAGCCCATTGCCAGTATTCGGGACATACTTCAGAAGACCATTTTGCCAATGTCTAAAATCAAACTTTTAGGGAAAACTTTTTGGTGCTGTATTCCTTTCTTCCCACGCGATGCTTGTGTTTCAACTCTTGGCTAAGAGGAGAAAGCGAAGAGGATTAAGAGCCAGATGAGGTTCCTGCAGTGTGAGCGAGGAGGTATTTCAAGAACATTTCAAAGGAACAAGAATCATTTATTATTTCTTACCATGGGCATCGTGATACTTAATTTGATACTTAGTATATATCTATGAGATCGATATTTTTCCCATTGTTTTCTCCCAGGGAGAGAAAGAGGGCATGGAGTGGGTAAGTTTCTCATCCTGTATGAAGGAGAGCCAGAATCTGACACCAGCTGTCTCTTACTTAAAGGTTCATGTTTTGTGGCTCTCCAGAGTAGCAAAGGCAGAGGTGGCTTATATGTTTGGGAACAGCGACAGTATAACTTAACTAAAGGCAGCAAAGCTCGCAGAAGATGAGGCTGGAAGGTAGAACATGGTCCGAGAAGTCTAGAAACAGATGGAATGGGTATCTATCCACTCAAAGCCCACTTTCTTTCTAAGAAGGTAGCATCTCACCATCACTACCACATGAAGGGGTATCAGATCATTCCCAGCCAAAAGGGCTTCCTTATTTCTAAGAATCATTTCAATTCCTTTATCAGGAAATTGTTCAGTAACATAGACCAGAGCCAATCAGCACTCATCACGCCTCAGCACACTGGGAAGTTTTTAGGAATGGCGTATGACTGAACGGGCATGACTGAGGTGGACCAGTGAGATGGCAGGAGGGACTTTAAGAGGTCATTGGCGAAAAAGATTTATTGATTAAAAAACCTAACTACTTCAAGAAATGTGAGGTCCAGAAGTGCCATAGTCATCTTAACCCCAACCTGAAGGAGAACCCCACTAATGTCTGATCTATTAAATGGGGATATTAATAAAACCACCTCATAGGGTTTGGGGAAGAATATATATCTTAGCATCTGACACTCAATAAATGGTAGTTTTATAATTATAAGTTAAGCCACAGTGAAAGGTTTATGGTTCTGATGAAGGGTGAAAATTTAGTAGTCATATTTGACTTTAAGGATTTTAATCCTTACATTTAATACTTAATATAATAAGTCATGTTTCATGGTAGATTTGCTATGTTTGCTTCTTGTTTTATAAGAATCAGAGTCAGTAAATTGATCATTTCTCCAGATTTGGGGCAAGGCAAACAAATCGGGTGTGAAACTGATCACGATATAAAAACTTACTAACCTGCATCAACTGGAATTGATATCCAGCTCAGGTTTCGTACTTCACGGCACTTGTGAACCAAAAACAAAAGCAGACTTAACGTGAAATCAGATTAAATAAGAACTTAGGCCCGTTTCTGATTGCGAAGTTTCTACTTTCAGTTCCATAAATCGCCTAGATCTGAAGCAATCAGAGTAACTAAGGCTAATATATGGAACTTCTCTCAATTGTCAATGGCATCCAAGAACAAGGTATTCGATGGCAGAATTCACTCCAGGGCAGAAATTGAAAGAGTGGGAGGAACACATTTCGTGAACTTCAGCAAAGGAAACGTGCATATTCATGCCATGATTGGGCAATTGAGTTTGTCTCCTGTCACAAAAAGACAGATATTGGAGGAGAAGGAGCAAAGTGCTAATGTATCCTGCTTTAAACTCTGGCATGAGTTTACTTACAGTTCATTATCTCGGCCCTGAAGAATGCTGTTCCAACATTGAACTTCTGTATTTTTCAAGTTTGTAATGGGAATAACAAGATAAGAAGAACAATACTCTCTTACATTTAAACAATTGTTTTTCACTTTTTAAGTTTATTATTTTTTTTGTTTGGAGACAGAGAGACAGAGAGAAAGAGGGGCAGAGAGAGACAGAGAGAGAATCTCAAGCAGGCTCCACACTGTTAGTGCAGAGCCTGATGTAGGGCTTGAACCCACAAACTGTGAGATCATGACTGGTGCCCAAACCAAGGGTCAGATGCGTAACCAACCGAGCCAACCAGGTGCCCCCCAAAATTGGTTTTCATTTTTCTAGCATCATTTTTAAATTACTTTTTACAGCCCTAGTAGTGGCAGGAGTAGGAATAAAGGAAAGGGTTGTGATTTTTATTATTAATTGCAAGTACTGTTAGCAATTGCTATAAAATCTGGTGTTAAACGTGTTTTTCATGAAATGTTTTTCATTTAATTTCGTGTCTTTTTGGGGGCGCCTGGGTGGCGCAGTCGGTTAAGCGTCCAACTTCAGCCAGGTCATGATCTCACAGTCCGTGAGTTCAAGCCCCGCATCAGGCTCTGGGCTGATGGCTCGGAGCCTGGAGCCTGTTTCCGATTCTGTGTCTCCCTCTCTCTCTGCCCCTCCCCCGTTCATGCTCTGTCTCTCTCTGTCCCAAAAATAAAATAAACGTTGAAAAAAAAAATGTGTCTTTTTTTCATTTCATGTGTTGGAGGGGGACGTGCCCATTACTGCCACACGCCAACTCAAGTCATTGACAGATAAGAAGATGGGGTGGTAAATGTGGAGAGTCCAAAATGTAGAAAAGAAGTCAGATATGGAAAAAGCAAAGAAAGAAAGGTCAGGGTCAACCAGCAAGCCAGAAGCACAAGTAACTGCTCTCAGGTGTGTTGGGGGTATAACTGCTGGCCGAGCCCCAACTCTGCCCCAAACGCCCAGTGCTGCTTGCACTGATGAATACTGATAAATTCAATATACTGTGCAGAGAGTGACTGTCTTTTTTATCTTGTCAAAATGCAACTATAAAAGGGCAATTATAGAGAGAGCCCCCCTCCCCCGCCCAAAGAAGGAAATCCCTGAACTCACCTCCACAGCATCAAGCCCTACGAACCTTCCGGTAACTCTCAGCCTATTCTTGTTTACTTAGCCATGAAATTAGGCAGAAACAAAAAGCTGAGCAAAGCTTGCACCAGTAGTATTGCGTAGAGAGCCGCAGTCTATCTAGGATGACCCCTAGCTACCCTCAATCCCTCCTGCCTGACAACTGCTCATACTGGCTTTAGAGTAATTATCCTCAAAGTGGAATCCTGCACCGGCTTGCTTATTAAATATGCAGATTCCCGGATTCTGACGGGCTGGGCATGGCCCTCACTTGCCGGTACTTTTGACAAGCACTTCAATTAATGTGTGAAATAAAGTTTTCTCTAAGTCCTTCTTCCATTTAACTACCCTTCCCAAATCTGCTCTTAGGTGGCTGTCAATCCATCTTTGCAGAGGTGTTAAAAATAACCACGGTGTTCACAGATATTATTTAAAGGAGTAACTCCTGCCAGGAATTTTGCATTTTTTTTAAAGGGTGTTTTCATTTTTTAAGCGATCTCCAAGAAGGCAAAATGTCTTTTGTTTTTGTTTTTGTCTTGATGAGAAGAAAGGAATTGTAATACTAATTTTTTTCAAGTTTATTTATTTATCTTTATGAGAGACAGAGAGAACAGAGACAGGCAGAGAGAGAAGGAGAGAGAGAGAGAGAGAGAGAGAGAGAGAGAGAGAGAGAGAGAGAATCCCAAGCAGAGAATGTGGGGCTTGAACTCACAAACCGTGAGATCATGACCTGAGCTGAAACCAAGAGTCAGATGTTCAACTGACGGAACCATCCAGGCGCCCAGGAGCTGTCACACTAAAATGAAGATAGCTTTTGAAATGTGATATGAGATATGCAAATGCTCCAATGATAAGTCTAAGATAATAATTACAACCAAGAATCACGGAACACACATTTACTTCTTGTCATGTTCATTGTAAGTAATATTGCCAATTCTTATTACAAGCCATAGGAGAGGTAACATCCCCTTTTTAATGACGAGAAAACTGAAGGTTGAAGTGGTGAAATGCCTTGTTCCAAGTCCATACAGTTAACAGATGCCTAAATCAGAATTTTAATTTTCTGTGATTTTAGCCAAAGAACTCAGTCTCTTTCTATTAGAGCCTACTTCTTTCTGCAAAACAGCGTTTCACAAAGTACACAGCAGACACCATCCTTAGAGAATTCCTGTGGCATCCATTTGGCTAAAGTTGCTGAGAACCCTAATTATTTTTTTCAATGATTAAAGCATTTTACATGTTTCGAGACATTTTTTTAATCAGATTTAGTGCTCCTGGGTTGAAAATGTGTCATTTTCATTAGTGCCCTGAGATTCTTTCTGCATCCAACTCTTTCCTGTTTGCTACTTTGGTCTCATTTCTATCACCTTTCAAAGAGCTGCCTGGCTGAGACTTATTATCATTATTATTTTTTTTTTAGGTTGCTTTCATTGCTATGAATCAACTCCAAGGAAAGGTTATGGATTTTCAGAGATGTGCAGGACGTGTGGAGATTTATTTGTATGATTCTTACTTACTGACAGGAGAATGTATTCCCAGGGTTTATCAATGTGTTCTGTTAGTTTGACATTTAGTTGAAAGTGTTTGCTACTCTGATTCTCGAGGAGAGCAATCTCTGTCCTACATTCCTCTCTCAGATATATCCGGAGAAGACCACCTACCTGCTACATCTAAATGCATTCATCCAACTAGTTCAGCTTGGGTTTGTTTTATTTTGTTTTTCTCCAGCGAGGATGCAAAGCTAAACATCTCAAACCCATCGGTCATGTTTGGGGATCTTAGACAGCAATATTTTAAACTGAACATAACTTTTACTCAAAGACACAACTGGAAGGACTTTGTAGTCCTTTGGAAATGGTAAGTGTTCTTTAAGCAGTTACATGGAGAGAGGCCACCATTTTGCATTGTGCAAGGTAAGTCAATGCAGATATAAACCGTACATGATACTCGTCTTGGTGCGTTCATTCTGTTTGCTGATCCTAGGCCTGCTCATCCTGAGATATATTCCTCTTTTCTCCCCTATCCCCTATGCCCCTTTGGCTATGTGTGGCCTGTAGTAGACCCAGGCAGGACCCTGTGGGAGGTGAGGAGAGGGAAAAGCCATGTATTTCTCCCCCCTTCTTCTTTGCCTCAAGCATGTCCACGGGCATTGGCTTGAAGCATGTCACCAGCTCCTGCGGGAGATATCTGCCATGACTCCAGCTTCTACCCAGTGGCCTGGTCCCTGGCCTCAGGGACCACCATTTTCTCTGTCTCTCCAGCCTATGAGTGAGAGTGGCTTCCTGCTGTTGAAATCTCTTGGGTTACCTCACTGTCTCTTGTTTGGTTTTTCAAGCTCCTCCATCACCTGTATGACCAATTCCCTGAGAGTAAATATTTGAACTGGTTTTGCATTTCAGATTAAACCCTGACCTATCCACCTCTATGCGTATAACATTCATCATACCATTAATAACATGTTTAAGGTTCTTTTACTGCCCTGTAATAGTGACACCCTAGAGTACTGGGAACAGTGCAACAAACCCAACTGTTGCCACAATTCATGATTGAATATTTGCTATTCTGTATTTTCGAGTGAATAGAAGGAAATGTATTCTGCTGAAAGGATTTTTTAATTGCCATTTTAACCAGGCAGTAGCCCTTTCTATTTCTACTTAAAGGAACTCTTTTGGAAGAAAATAACACACCAGGTGTCTTTTAGGTTTTTTGTTTGCTTTTTGATAGTGTTCAAAGTTACTAAATCATCTAGTGAAAGAATTCTATTCCAGGTACATGCCAAATAACAATTTTCTATGCAAATCTCTTAAATATCTAAGCCAGTGCAAATATAAACACCCTATCAAGTGTTCTCATAACATCAACTTTATAAGATATGGACTAATTTATAAAAACGCTTCACCTACATTCAAAAAATTAACTAATAGTATATTTTGTGTTTGTACAAAGTGCAAAAGAGAGTCAAAATTACTTTTTCCACATGGCAGTCTGAATATAGGAAAACTAACCTAGAGACCCCCACAGGTTGGCTGAACACTACTTTATTCAGCCAGGGGTACTGCTGGGGGGAGAAACCAGTCCTAGCTCTGGTCCCACAGTGACACAGACGAAGCTGTTTTCCTCTAGACCCTGTTTCCTTTTATTCCTATTTGCACAACTAAACTATATTTATAGCTTCCATTGCAGATCAACGAGGTCATGTATCTGAGTTCTGGCCAACCGAATGTGGAAGAAAGTGGTATCCTCCCCCTTCAGACTGGTTCTTAGATACTTCCTGGTATGTTTCCATTTGTGTTTGATTTTCTTTCCTTTTGTCAAGGGGAAATAATATAATTGAAGAATCCGGGCTGGGTTCCTGAACGACTGTGTGGAGCAGAGGGCCCCACGTTTCCCAAAGGCTGGTATGCACTGGACTGTGATGTGTGGGCAAATTTGCTTTTGCTCTGATGAGTCACTGAAATGTCAAGGTTAGAGTAGCAAGTGTTTACTTTGATTAGCACACAGATAAATTAAGCCCTGGCAGAACAAAACTTCAGAGATACACTATTAAGCTGAGATCTAAATTTTTTCCTTTTGGATTCTTTTTACTACCTCATCCATTTTTTCCTCTCTTTTTCCTTCTTCTGATTTCCCTATGTTCATTTAATATGGAAAATAGGCTCTGTCGAAATATAAATTAAGCAGGGCATACTGCCAAAGGCTTGTCTTATGGTGTGCCTTGAGGCTTTAACTTGTATTTTATTTTCCATAGCTATAGCAAAAAAAAACCCCAAAAAACAAAAAAACAAAACAAAAAAAACCCTTTTTGTTGGTCTTTTGAGGGGAGAAAATATCGGGGATTTGCTCCACCTTCTTGCCAAGCTGGACAAAAGACTGGCTCTATGTTTATAGCTGTTAGGTTTTTCTACAAGGGCCATCAATCTCCTTTCTTTTGCAAGAAAAAAGGCATGAAGGAACTCTTTTTATTAGGACCTTAAAAAAAAAAAAAAAAGATCAAGGGTTGGCAGGACCTGAGGACAGAATAGGAAAAAGAAATAAGCTCAGGATATTTGGAGAAATTCTAAGACCACGGGCAGGATGAAGCAAATAGACCAAATGAAGTATGCAGGGGTGTCTCCACATAAGCGCTCAGGACCAGTGGACGGACTGCTATCAGGACCTATCTCATACTTTGCCCCATGCTTTCCGAATAGTTGACTAAACCTCATGTGAAATTCCACCTTGGATGTCCCAAGCCACGACATATACTTTGTCCCAAAATTAGCCCCAGAATGACAAGCACTTAATTTTACAAACTTTGGTCCAGGAATGGTCGCTATCGTCTTGAATTTCTATAAGAACCTCAGGGAAAAGGCAGATGCTCTTGTTTTGTGTTTGTCTCAGCCTAGCCACAGTAGATACCCTGACTAGGAATGCCTGGGGACACTCATTTGGGTCATACTACCTGTGGGAGTATGGTGAGTGCCCCCCTCCCCCAATCAAGAACTTTGAACAAGCAGTGTTTGTCACTCACAATTCCCCGAGACTACACAGCACACGTGGGCCACTCAGGGAAGTAATGGGGAGAGAGAGAGTGTGTGTGGACTTGGGGTTCTGCCTGTATTAGGATTGAGGGTGAGATGCCTAGGATTTTACAGGTTTACTCTTGATTGGTGAATGTAAAACCTAAGAGTGGGAATTAAGGCACGGGTCACTTACCTAGATTACCTGGGGCTTTCTAAAAGGGGAACTTCCTGGATAGGCTGCCTGGCTCTTATCTAGGTGCCTGGCTGACAATGTGTTTATCTGAGATGGATGTCCTTGAGGTGGATGGCTCAGCAATCAAAAGCTTAATGTCAGGCACTTGCACAACAATCAAAAATGCTTGTCCTCAGGCACTTAACACTATAGCCCTTCATCTAATAGATGAAGAGTCTGAGAAGCAGCCTAAGGTAAGTTTGCCAACACCACATAGGAAGCCAAAGCTTCATCTGGAATTTACAATTAGGCCATCATGTATCATATGACTTCTATATTTTATGTAACTTTCTCATTTTCCAAAACACTTTTCTTCTGTCCCAGCAAAGGAAAACAGAAAGAGAACAACTTTCTCTTTCTGTTTCCTCTTCCTTCCTTCCCTCCTTCCTTCTTCCTTCCTTCCTTCCTTCCTTCCTTCCTTCCTTCCTTCCTCTAAAAGTTCATGAATGACAGTTAAAATTCAGGATAATGGTATTTCATCCACTCCTTTTTTAATATAAAAATCAAATTTGATCTGCTGCTTGGCTCTGTATTTTTTACAGAAGCACCTAGGGCCCAATTCTTTTGTAAATAGTTGCATAAAACAAAAAGAGTACCATACTCCACTGTATATTAGTTCTTTGAACAACAATAAGACACAGGAAATAAAAGAAACCATAGAATACTTCTACAGCAAAATAAGCATTTGGCTCCATTATTAGAAATCAGTTTTCAGTAAAATTCACTGAATAATAAAGGAAAACCATGTAAATACAAAAAAAAAAAGAACAAAATGCTTAGCCTTGATTCTCTTACATACAAATATTTTAGTTACATATTTCTCTTATAAAAATAAAGTATGCTTATCTGTAGACAGTTTGGAAAAGGGCCAAGAATATAAAGAATAAAATAAAAATCACCTAATATTCTAAGGATCATCAGTATTAACATATTGTTATATTTTCTCCTAATCATTTCTTGGCATATTAAACATATGTATAGTTATATATGTGTATTTAAGACATCCTATATTTAAAATAGTCCACGTTCCCTTTTTAAAAATGTAACGTCATGTATTATTTGCCCCCATAATACTCAAAGTTCTTTTCAAGCATTATTATTAGTCATAAATGATATTGCCTAGTCACACTATGACTGTGTGCTTCATTATTTCCTGATTGAAAGACATAAACTACCAAATTTTAGTACTACTAATGTCATGCTACACCTATTTCCTGTTACTGGATTCTTAGTAAGTTTTTGCACTCTGATGAAGAGGACAGAAAAGTAGCGAGCCACTAATCAGAGTCAGAGCTAAATATGACTTTCACTGATTTTATGGAGGATGCACTAGTCAAGCACTCATTCATTCAAGTACTTTTTAAAATAACTACTCTTTTTTTGGGGGGTGGGCATAGTTCTACTTGGGATATGTCAGTAGAAAAAAAATTATAAACAACTCTGGCTTCATGGAGCTTGGGTCCCAGTGTTCTCATTTATTAAGGTAGAGGAAAGAAGAATAGAAAAGGTGTTTTGTGAGGGTTGTTTGTGTGTGTGGGGGGGGGGGGGGGTTGGGGGCAGAAAGCTGGCAAAGTTGAGTAAAATTCTGCTTCAAAGATGTTGGGTTTGTGGTGCCAGTGACGTATGCAGGCAGAGATTCACTAAAGGAGAGGAGAAATGAGTCTGGGCTAAAGATGTTGACTTGGGACTCCTCAGCATGCATGCAGGTGGAGTGGACACCAGGGGAGCAAATGTAATCAGCCAGGGGAAAATGCTGACTGAGAATTACTGAAAGTGTAGGACTTGACCCCTATGGAACACCAACATTTTAAAAAGAGGCATTTGCTAAAACAATGGAAAGAGAAAAGAAGGAAACTCCTAAAATTGTGTAGCCATGGAGTCAAGGGAAATGTATTGCCAGATAAAGGGAATAGACAACGCTAACCCTTCGGAGAAATCCACCAAAATAAAGAGTGACGAGTACATGTTGCATTTGGAAACATGAAGTTCTTTACCAACACAGATTAGAAATACTACTCACAGAGGCTACAAACGGTCTTAATCTCTTGTCTCTTGTCCTTCATTTTAGCTACTCCTTTCTGTGGCCACACCTCACAATTATGTTTTGATTTGTTACTGTGCCGTTCCTGAAATCATAAAGTCAGACGTTACATTCTGTGCCCATAAACATCATTTCTCCAATCTCACGCATCAAATGCGTCCAACATACACAGCTACTTGACATTAGGCCTTTCAGCAAATATACTCCTTTTCCTTATATCCATTAGCCCTTTCCATTCCACAGTCCACATTCTCCCAAGAACCGGGCACAACTTTGACTTAGGAAAACACGAACATTTTGGAGACATTGATCCTGTGACAATGTGCCCCCACTTGGAAACAACGGAAATGTTAGACTCAACATAAAAACATGATACATTCTATTCTTACAATTTTTTGGGGGGGAGGCGCCTGGGTGGCTCAGTTGGTTGGGCGTCTGACTTCGGCTCAGGTCACGATCTCGCGGTCCTTGAGTTCGAGCCCCGCGTCGGGCTCTGGGCTGATGGCTTGGAGCCTGGAGCCTGCTTCCGATTCTGTGTCTCCCTCTCTCTCTGCCCCTCCTCTGTTCATGCTCTGTCTCTCTCTGTCTCAAAAATAAACATTAAAAAAAATTAAAAAAAAAATTTTTTTAAACAAGTGAGAGACGACATCTAGCAAATCTCCTTAATTATAAAACGCATCAAGAGGTGTATCTGTGGTTCCACAGTTGAAGGTATAACTGAGTTTCCATGAAAATTGCTCAACCCTTTTGAGATACTCATTTTAAAAAGCCCACCTACTTGCCTGAAATTGCTACTTATTCAATTTAAAAATCCACTTAAAAATCTAGAGAGAGATAAGATCTGAATCTATGGAAAGAAGAATGATTAGGCTGGATGGCTGTTGTCTTTGAGTTTGTCCCACATTTTGAGATAGGGGTTTAAGTGTGAGTGGTTTATTTGGGTGTGACACTAGGAAACAACAATTGAGGGAAATAGGGTCGGGGTGGGGGGCGGGGGACAGTGAGACAGAGAAATAGAGGCAGCCAATAAGTGGTGTGCTATTATACCAATTAACCTATTGTCTGGAGTTTAGTCCTACTGGGAACTCAGGGATTCAATGTTGAACATGTGAGTCAGAGTTACCCCCACCTCTCCCTTGCCCCGAGGAAGGAGCTGGAGTATTTATATTTGCTAATAATCCTCAGTTAGCAGGGCCCCATTGGTGGTGATGGAGGGGTGGGTAGGGGAGGAAGGAGAGGAGAGACAGAAAAGGCCTCAAGAACGCAGACATCATACATGACGATGCAAAGGCAGCCTTTGCTCCAGCCTATCCAAAGATGTGCTCTGGTAGCTCTAACATTTTATCTCCAAGGTATAGGACTCTATAAAACTGTATGGGCTCCTATTTTAGGAAAGGGTTTTGTTTAAAAATTGTTATTTGAATTTGAAAAGTTCTAGATGAATGATATTCAAATTGTTCCCAGTTATGTTAATCAGCATACTCCTTTTCTGCTGAATTTGATTCAAATAAACCAACATGGGGACTGTGGGTTCCGTGTAATGATATAACCCAGTAGAAAGAGATGCACCCACATGCAGATGGTTAAATAAGACCTAACATGAGAGTTGGATCTTGTTCTCCTCATTTTGTTCTCTTTACCTCTCCTTTAACAACATAGGGTAGCTTTATTCTAGCATAAAAACCCCTACATTCCAATAACTTAACGTATCAAAGGGTTATTTTTCAACCACACCATGTCCATTATGGACATGAATCTCTGCTCCGTATAGTTATTTGTGGACCCACACTGATAAGGGGTCCATAATCTCATAGCTGCACCCTGTGCAAGAGGCAGCCTTTTTAATCGCAGTAGCAAGGAAAGGGAGTAGGGAGAACCACACATGGGTTTCCTTTGTTTCAACTCAGAGGAGACAAATTATTTTTGCCCGCATTGGCCAGAACTATTCACAATGCAGCGCCTAACTCACGGCACTGAGGAATGTGAGGGGGCAAAGAGAATATGTGATGATCATTATTATTTTTACCACACCTACCAAATAGAGGACACCTTGACGATCATCCACAGGGGTTTTCTAAATGAGCACTTCAGAATTCTGGTGCTCCCAGCATCCGCTAGGAACTCTTAAGGGTAGAACAGTCATTCTCTCCCCATCCCATGTTAATCAAAACAGCCCTTTCTTCAGTATTTTCTCCATATTGATGTTCCTCATAAGAATTTGTTTGAAGAAAGTATTCTGTAGCTTTAAAAGAAAGTTGGAATACAGCAAATATGGCCCTACTTTTTCCTTTTTAAGATAAGAAAAATTGAAACCCACTGATACAGAGTTTTTAAGGTCACGCAGCTGGTTAGAAGACCTTGACCCAGAAGCTTGCTACGACACCGTCCGCTTTGACATTATGCCCCAATAGACTCCTCACTGTTGGGAAAACCTTTTCTCTAAGATGTTTGTCAGGAGTATCGGGAAAAACTTAAGAAGTGATTTGAGAAAAGAAAAATGAAAGAAGAAAAGAAATCAGGAGAGAGGCAGATAGGGGGGAAAAACAGTTTTGGCAAAGTGAAAAAGGGATAAAGTGAGAGACCCAGAGAGAGAGAGAGAGGTGCATGAGGTGTGAAGAGGCTGGGAGCCCAAATGAGAGAGCCACTCAGTCTAGACTCCAGATGTGAGTACACGGCTTCAGTGACTTCAGTACTGGACTGTGCAAATACTTCTGCCAGATGTCATGGCTGAGATACAAGTCCTTGGATGCGTGACAGAATTGGCTGTTGTTCTGTTCAATGTTTTGCTTCTTTGTGTGTGACTGGTCATTCTGCTGGCTGCTCTAAGGTTGTAACACCAGATAATGGCTTCAATCCTAAAGTTAGCATTTTGGCTGTCTTCAAAGAAGTGAAGCAGAGCCCTGGAGCCCTGTTGAATGTCCCGAGGCAGATTGGTGAACTTGGACCAGCATGTATGGTCACGTTCCCACATGGGGATCCATCTAACCCCAAGAAAGGCAGAAACTGTGGAGAGACACAGAGTAAATAAAATAGAAAGAAGCTACTGCTTGTCGGCAGAGGACCTCGGGTAAATTGCCTTATCTTTCTGGGACTCCGTTTCCTCAGAAGGATTTAATTAAATGGTCTCTAGTTTCCATTTGAACATTGACAATTCATAATCTTATAAAATGGCACCACAACGAGGGATAAACAAGAAAGCCGTGTCCCTTCCGAGCTGATATGATAGAACATCAAAAAGTGAAACGCTCTGCTTTGTTAAATAAACAAGGTAAAAACTTGCATTTGCTTTCTTCGAGTAAGCAACTTGTAGAATCTGGTGATGAGTTTAACACGTGAGAACTAAGACGGAGCGGCTCTACGGGCAGAGACCAGTTCTGCAGAAAGGAAAGTATTAAAGGGCCGGCCGGCCCTATGCAACAATTGAGAAGTCAACAGAATCTGTGTTTCTGATTCTGCCAACACTGTTCCATTCTTTAAACCAGTGTGTGGCTTCTGCTGCACGCCACGGCCTAGGGATTTGATGGCAGGGGAGACAGCTTGGTCTTGACCCCCATAAGGCCTGTGATACAATGGTGGTCATAGGCAATTAAGCTGAGCTACAGTGCAGTGCCATAGGGACAATTACAGGGGGGCAGATATGGAGGATGGGGTGAGATAGGCATGCAGACCAGGCGTGGAAGACCCGGGATCAGTGGAAGAAGTGCATTTAAAGCTGAGCCCTGTCAGAAAGGTAAGGAATAGTCAAAGAGGTGGAGAAGAATGGTTCAAGGCAACCACTGAGACGCGTTCAGGAAACTGGAAGTAATGCATTATGACTCTGCCACTGTTGCCTGTGTGCACGTGACCGCACTGCTGAATCTTCCTGAACCTCAACTCTCCCATCCGCAAAATGGAACAGTAACAGGATGCACAGATATATAGACACACACACACACACACACACACACACACACACACACTGTCTACATATATACACACTTTCTACACATATATATACACTTTCTATATATATAAATACACACACACACACACACACACACATACACTTTCTACAGAGCTTACCCCACAAGCGGTGCCCAAAAGATGATAGCAAATCACAGTATCACAGTACGGGATTTGGAAAGGACAAGAAAGGAATCAAAATTTTGCCTAAGTTTCTAAGTTTGGGGATTGGTTAAGTGGTGTTGCCACTCACTCATTTAAGGAATATCGGAAGAGAAGGCAGATGGGGGCAAGGGTAATGAGATAGTAGATTCAAGGAGAAAGATCTGGGCTGAGATGCACGCTCAACTTAACACACGTCTGATACAAAAATAATGGCCCCGTTCCACTTTTCATTGTCTCATGTTGTCCTTCTGGAAAAACTCCTTTTCTTTAATCTATGTTGCTCTCTCCCATACATGTCAACTCCTAAATTATTAGCTGCTAAAGAACTATATTTTAATAGTGAGAAATTGAAGATGTTAAGAACCCTGACATTCTTTCATGACCCTAAGAAGCTGGGCACCAGGACAGTGTGAAATCTGAGGATCACCTGGGGGTGAGCTCTTTGGCTGAGCTGGACAGGCTACACAGACAGCCAAAGTCTCCAGCAGTATTTCCTGAAAAGAAAATGGCGGTGGGTTAATAGGAGGCATCAGACATATTTGCTGAAGTGAATACCTAAGATTTCCCTGACATTTCTTCCTACCCAATAAATCAAATTAGCTACAAAACATCATCAGTGTAGCAAACCCGCCCCGCCCCTTCTTTTCTGTTTTTCATTTCAAATTAATATCAGATGAAACAATTAATGCCTTTCAGAGCATTTTCCAGATCAAAAACACACACTACTCACATGACAAAATTGGCATTTAAGGAGGAAAAAAAACAACTTTACTTAATGCAAAACTTAACTGAAAAATTCAAAGGCTGCCAACTGGGCAGGAAATTAAGGTGAGGTCTCTGAAAAGTCTCTCTACTCATCAATAGTAGGGAACAGCAGGAGGCTTGGCTGCAGTTTCCTAGATGTTTCCAATGTGAAGTTCTTGTTTAGTGAGGCTACAAGCTGTCCCAGATAGTACCTCTTTCCCCCCCACCGAGTATAAAATTCTATCAAGCCTCTACTCCAGAATTAAATTCTCCTCTTAGTAGGGCTTCTTTTCTGCTGTTTCCTATGACCTCATACTTTCTGGAACAGCAATTTCTGGTTTACAATCCACTTTCATTTAGCCCCTGAGCTCTTCGTTCAGTGCTGAGTAAGCAGAAGCTGGAGAGAGCTCAGATTCAGAGCGAAGGTTTTTGTGTTTGTTTGTTTTTATTTTTTGCTTTTCCCTCAAATAGAGATAGGGACGAAGGGGTGTGAGACCCTTGGAAGAGTATTTAATAAGTGTTTATTCATCCTAACTGTGATATGTAACCAGAACCCTAAGCCAATGCCCACTGCTCACACCCGAACCCTGATATTGAGGACACAGCTGCTTTTCTTGCTTTCAAAAACACAAGATTTCGTGTGGACCGTATATCCCAGCTCTGTGTGTAATACCCGTTTGAAATTGGGCACATCTTTACCAGTACTTTGAAATTCAATTCTCCCCCCAAAAGAAAATGGAGAGCCAGATTTTCTCGCTGTGCTCCGCCATCATTCATGCGTCCATTTCGGAAATTCTCTCTTTTAACTGCAGTGATTAATTTCATGTCACTTAGATCATGGGCTGTACCTTAGTCACCTCTGTATTCCCAGGATTTGGAGCATTGCATGTTGTAGACGGTCTGTGAGGTTCTATAATTTTAGAATGAAAAATGTTCCTGCATCGCAACATTGTCGAGTACATTAAGAGCAAGCCTTACAGTTACCTGAGCTGAAATGTGCACCTGCCTTGTCCTTCAGTCCCTCAGAAATATAGGATGTAACAAAATGATGCTCAACATACAAAAGGGAATCCTCATGCTGTTAAAATGAATAAGGAAGTCAAAGCCAGAATTTCTAGCTTGGCTAATACTAAGGAGGCCTAAGGGACACTGGATGAGAATATATATCAAACTGCCTGCTAAAAGGGTTATAATGCCCCTTTGCAGAAAGTAGATGTGGTCTTTTAGGGGAAAAAAAAAGTATTGGGAGAATTTACCATCCACACCCCTTTGCTGTAAAAACTATACAAGAATGAGCATCTGCAGGAGAGGAATCCAAACCAAAGGAGGAAACAAAAGTTCAAGAATCAAAAGTGATCAGGAGGCACAGTGAGGAAAGAAACTGATAGTAAAAGTAAGGAAGGATTAGTTCTAAACAGCCATAATAATTCAGATAAATGACCTCAGTGGGGTTTGTGAGCAAGGTGCAAATAAAGCACAAAAAGGAAACTAAAAAGAAAATGCAAAGTTTAAAGAACTTAATATCATTAGTTTTGTGGGGCTATAGTAGAGAAACTGTTTAACTCTAGACATTATTGAATTAAGAATGCCATAAGAAAATAGAAATAAAATTAATAGATTTGTAAGTTCTAACCCAGTATAAAAAGAGAAGAAGGAAGGAAGGAAGGAAGGAAGGAAGGAAAGAAGGAAGGAGAAAGAAAGAAAGAAAGAAAGAAAGAGAAATAAAGAAGAAAGGAAGAGAAAAGAAAGGAAGAGGTAAGGAAGGAAGGAGGAAGGAAAGAAGGAAGGAAGGAGAAAGAAAGAAGAAAGAAAGAAAGAAAGAAAAGAAAGAAAGAAGAAAGAAGAAAGAAAGAGAAAAGAAAGGAAGAGGTAAGGAAGGAAGGAAGAGGTAAGGAAGGAAGTGAGGAAGGAAAGAAGCAAGGAAGGAAGGAGAAAGAAAGAAAGAAAGAAAGAAAGAAAGAAAGAAAGAAAGAAGAAAGAAAGAAAGAAAGAAAGAAAGAAAGAGGTCAGGAAGGAAGGAAGAGGTCAGGAAGGAAGGAAGGGAAAAGTTTCTATCAATTCAATTAAATCAGGAAAAGAGAAGCCCATAGCCAAGAAAAAACATAGCTACAGGAAACAAAAGATTACAGGGGCGCTTGGGTGGCTCAGTCAGTTGAGCACCTAACTCTTGATTTGAGCTCAGGTCATGATCTCATGGTTCGTGAGTTCAAGCCACACATAAGGTTCTCTGCTGTCAGCACTGAGTCCGTTTTGGAGCTTCTGTTCCCCTTTCTCTCTGACCCTCCCCCACTTGTGTTCTCTCTCTCTCTCTCTCAAAAACAAACATTGTTAAAAAAAAAAGATTTCAAATGTATTAATAATCTCAATAAAAGTAAATAGATTTAAATTGCTGTTTATTTTCTGTCAGTGACCAAAATACAGAATTGAACCCAGCTACATGCTGTTTATGAGATACTTAAAATGTAAGTACACAAAAGTTTTGAACGTTAAAGGCTAAAAAATATATCTGAGAACATATCGTTAAAAATAAACTTGTTTAGCCATGTTAACAGCAGATAAATGAGAATTCCAGGCAAAACTTATTAAGGACAAAGAAAGTTATTATAATAATAGAGGAAACGTTTGCAAGACTTACACAGCAATGCTAAATCCTTTTGGCAGGTAGCATCCTCACTTTTGTTACATAATTATATTGTATATAACTATATAGACAGAATCGCAATAAGGAACTGAAAAATGAAAAGTTAAAAATGTCGACCAAACTCACAAAAACCAGATCGCCAAGCACATAAAACTTTGAAATTCTTAGAAAAACATTTAAAAAATTCAGAACACATAAGATTTGAACAAAAAAATAACAAGCTAGATCTAATGGACATATTGAACTCTGTGATCAACAATTAGAGACTATACAATCTTATCCCCCACAAAATGAACATTAAAAACAATTTTAATGTTTATATATTTTTGCGAGAGAGAGAGAGAGAGAGAGAGCAAGTGGGGGAGAAGCAGACAAAGAGAGGGAGACACAGAATCCAAAGCAGCCTCCAGGCTCCAAGCTGTAGGCACAGAGCCCAATGCAGGGCTCGAACTCACCAACCACAAGATCATGACCTGAACCCAAATCAGACGCTTAACCAACAGAGCCACCCAGGCGCCCCGAATATGTTTTTAATTGGCCATCTGCTAGGTCACAAAAGAAATAACAACAACAACAACAAAAATTTACATGAGATCATGCTTTCTGATTTTAAAGCAGGAAAATTGGTATGCAGTTATAAAAGATAGCCATAAATTTACAGATCTGAAAATTTAGAAACTCGTTTGTAAATTATCCTTGGGTCAAAGGAGCGGTTATAGAACCTGCAGAGTACAGTAAAACCTTGGTTTGTCAGCATAATTCCTTCTGGAAACATGCTTGTAATCCAAAGCACTTGTATATCAAAGCGAATTTCAAGAACGATTGGCTCAGTTGTGATCATGTGATGTTCGGCATCACGTATGACTCGTATTGCAAGACATTGCTCGTTTATCAAGTTAAACTTTTTTAGAGATGTTTACTCATCTTGCGGAACACCCAGAGAACAAGTTACTTGCAGTCCAAGGCTTTAGTGTATTTAGTACTGAAACAATGAAATACCACATAGCAAAGCTTTGTAATGTTGGTAAAATACTTTGGGCATGTAAATTTATGACTGACCTGTATAGATTTATGTAAATGAGTTCCAGTGCCCTCTGGCTTCCTAAGGGATCCACAGCAGGGGATCGGACCGAGTTTGGAAATTGATGTTAGGGGATTCATTCTCCTGCATTTAGCCAAGAGGTAGGCTGGCTGGCCTCGTCCCACAACAGTTTACTGCTCCTCTCGAAGGACTGGGCTCTGCTTCACTCTCTGGGCTTCTGGGTTCCAGTAGGCACTCCCTCCCCTCATCTCTCAGGGCCTGCGGGTTAACTACCAGCTGCTATCAGCCTTGGGTTACTTTGCTGTCTCTTGTGGTTCCCTCTACCCACATCTTTGTAAACAGTCCTGTTGTAAATAAACCCTCCTCAAATTATACTGTTTGGAGAGTGCCATCTGTTTCCTGTTGGGACCATGACTGAATCAGTGATACGGATATAATTTAAAAGACCTGCACACTCTCGGAGAAAGAGTGGGGGAGTGGAGGAAGGGAAGAAATGGCTTGGCTCTTTTGGTAGAACTATCACGTGGGCATTGGTGTGGCGGGGTCTGGGAGATGCTGCCGTTTCTTTCCCAGGGCACAGTATGGATTCTTCAGGAACTCCTGCCCCTGGGTATCTCACCTGTAGCTTCCGTGGCCTGGCATCTCTCCTGCTGGCCATGCGTTGGCCACCATTGACTTGCCACTCAGATGCTGTACTTCCGGCAGGCGGGTAGCGCCCCTTTCCCTCAGGTGAATAGTGGCAATACAGAGAGGAAATGTAATTGGATGGGTGAAAAGCTAGCATTTTAACTGAGGGTGTAAGATTGTATTTCTATATTTAAAAAAAAGATCTTTGTCAATGTCACTAAATATTAGCATCAATATTAACACGTGATGAAGATGAATGGGGGGGGGTCCAGTGATGTCACATCATTTTCTGTGTGTTTGAAAATATATCCTACTTAGGAAAACAACAATGTTTAAAAAGACTAAGGTGACGAGGAGCCGGCACAGCCATGAGATTGCAGATTGCAGTGCCTTCTGCCCACTGCATCCCAGAGGGCCCACACCAGTTTGCCAAATGAGATGTTTCCTAGTTCCCTGGTATAGGGTCAAGGTTGGGCAGGGAGGAGAGAAAGATGAGAAAGAGTTACGTGATTTCTTAAAGAGTTTGGGCCCCAGATTTGGTCACTCTCCAATCCCATAAGCAGGCCCTTTGCTTGGCTGTTTTCTCTTCTCTGATTTCTTTTCCCTTAATCGGATCTTCACCCCAGCAGCCACTGCTTCTCTTTGGGGAAACTTCAGCCCCTCTTTATTTCCTTATCTCTGCAAAACCACACTCCACTTCTCTGTAATTTAGGAAATCTATGAGCAGCGGGAGGTATACAGTTTGCCTTGCAGTCCTGGTAACAGGGTAACAGGACAGAGAAGGTTCACTGGGAATGTTTGAAGGTTGAATAATAGGCCCCTATCAGGATTGAAACAAGAGCTTGGAAGCACTTTATATAATTAGCTCTAAGATTCTTCTGCATTAAAGAGACTGTCATGAACTTGAATCATACTTTAAAACGCAGCCTGTTCCATCAGCAGACTCCAAGATTTTCCCTTAACTATCAGCCAGGATATGTTTATTTGTATATGTATTTGTATAAGATGATATGGCATCTAGAAAAATAGAATGTCAAAGCACCGTCTTTCAATTTAGAGATAAACCAATGGAAGTTTTACTGGTTGTTAGTGTCAGGCCAGATTTGAAGCCAGGCTTTTCTCCGACTGCAGGTCTGGTGCTTTTTCCAATTGTTGGTTAAGATGTGTGGATACTTGTAAGAGCACAAAAGGATTTTTTCAGTTAATAAGTATAATATAATACTCTTTTAGCTTAAAACCTGCTTAGAATCTGCTTATTCTTACAAAGCTTGGGAGTATTTCAGCATCATATAGTACTTCTGATTTACGGCTTTACATTGGAAGAGCACAAAAACATGTCAACTAATAAGTATCTTCAGATGCTAAAGCTCTGATAGCAGAAAATACAAAAAGCAACTGATAAATGGATGGGTTAAAATATGTATGCAAATGTCCCCCAATGACAATCGGCATACAAATGAGTAATTGCATTTCTAGATAGCTGGATAGATAGACAAAATTACACGGGGCATGAATGTTGCCTTCACATTGATAGCTAGGTCCACGGAACAGTTGCCCAGGGTTGAGAGAGGCTGACCTTAGAATTCCCAGGGAATATGGACACTGCCTGGGGAAGAGTGGTTGATTCTGGTTGATTCTGTATAATGAATTCTCAGGCTGAGAAGTATGAGACAAAGACTTTCCCCACTCTGTACAACAAGGCCACCCATGGGCTTTGGCAGACTCTATTTGAAGTTTTTTTGTTTGTTTGTTTTGTTTTTTTTTAAATAAAGCCCTGATACCACATCTGAAATGTAACAGGGCCAAGCTTTGCATGGATTTTTCCGCTTCCGAATGGAAGCCCCTGCCCGGCTGCTTTTATTTCTCCTTCTACATTTATTTTTGTTATATTGTATTGCTTCAAATCATTTCAAATGTTGTTAATGCAATATATCTTAGAAAAAATAGTTCTGAATTCATAAGCAATCCCTATGGCATGTCCTTGGCATCGGCTATAAAATTCCAAAGTACCTAATTTATTTGATTGATTGATTTTTCAATGTTTTAAAGGGTACCAAGCCCAACAGCATATAATTTTTCTCTTACTAAATGGAATATGAATGAATAAAAGATAATTGCATTTTTTTGTATTCAGCCTGTTGTCTTGTGAAATTTTTGTTTTTTTTGTTTCTTCTTTCCTACAGTTCCGAAGTGAATGAGAAAGATCCTTTCTCTATTTATAGAAATAACAGCTCACTCAGCCATTCCTCAACAAGGTTCATTTGCAGGCCCAGCCCAGAACTCGCCTCCTATGTGTTACCTCACCAAGGTGCTGCAAATGACCCATGACGCCAGTGAACACAGATTAGGGAGAGACTAGGGCTTGCACGGAGCTTTCCTGTTTGGCGGGAAGAAAAGCCTTCCTCTATCACTTCCTAGTTGAAAGATGCATCTCCATTCTCTTAGAGTTTGTAGACTTAAGCACAGTTCAAAGAGATTAGGTTTTATTTTCCCAGGGAAGCAGGTGGATACAGCCTACAACTTCGATGATGGCCTATATAGCATGACCTTGAAGAGGCAACTCTTTTCTTATCTCCACTTGTCTCACTTCCATCTGGCTTCAACTTGGTTAACATTATGGGGTTGGCCAAAAGAACTGCAATCCTTATCTTACTGACCACAGCACTTGCTGTTTGTAATTCCAGCAAAAGAGCCTCAGGTGAGTATGGAGGGGACATGAGGCTGAAGTACAGGACAGAGTATTGTTATAAACCTGTTTCCCTAACATCTCCACTGTCAGCTGCTTACCACGCACAATGCAGTCCCTTCCACAGCTCTGGATATCCATTACCTTAGAAGAAAGTCGGACGGTGGAGTTGAATTTAAGAGCACTTTCTAGAGATGATAATAAACTCGTCTTTCATCTTTGAAACCTGGAAAGAACTTCAACCAGTTATTTGAAATTTTTAGTGAGTTAGTCTGTCTTGGAGGGGAATGGCATGAGTGAAGTAATTCTCTCTCAAAATCCATTTCAGGTTTCCTATATGATTATAAGTACCCTCTTAAATTTAGTTTGTCACACAGGCAAAATCACACCAAAATGTGAATTTTTCTTTCCAAGAATAATAAATTGGTTTGTTTTCATTTCTCTAAACTTAATAGAAAAGCACACTAGGGTGAGGTTAACGGAAATGGTCCTGTTATTTTGTTTTTGCCATAGGCCTTTGTAAAGTTCCAGAAGGAAAATTAATCAATGATGAAGTATGGACTGAGCAACGACCCTGTGCAACACTAGACAAGTAATCTCCAACGTAATCTTCTGGGCTCTCAAGTTTTCTACAAGATTAATCTTCAAGGCCCAGCACCTCCCATGGGATCCTTATGCAGATTGACCAGTGACCTCCAGATCTGTGACAAGACTGTATTTTTGTGGCCTTCTCAAAGGACATTGTATCACAGCTGTGCGGGAAATACTGCTGCAAGAGGGCTTAGCAGTATAAGTTTGGGCCCAAACACTGGAAGCCAGGAGCACTTTGTCAGTGGTCATGTCAAAACAGCAAAGGCAGAGAATATCTGAGAAATCACCTGGCTAACGTGTTTATGTAGTGAGCTGGGCATAAGGTGCAGACATGTCCTAGATTAATGACCTCCTTGTAGTGTGCTCATTGTCCCCAGACATTTCATTTATAAGTATCAGCACAATAAAGGATATTTCTGGGAGTGCCATTCTAAATTTCACCAGAAATCATTTTTTAATGGTTTGTTCCACCACCCACACACTTTATGTACTGGAGTGAATGAATAGATTTTTTCAGGTCAATTTCTAGTTTTGGGGTCAAAGACTTGTAGAGGAAAGAGATTTTATAATTAGAATTCATGGTTTGCACCTGAAATAACTGTGCCACTCTTTCTGTCTTTGTTGTATTTCAAAGAGTCAGGCACTGCAGACTAGAGAGGGGGACCCAATGCTATGATGGTGCCCTGAAAGCAGTAATGTAGGAATCCCTTACATCGACCCATTATGAAGGGATGACCCAGTGTCATCAAGCAAAAACCAAGGAAACAAATGCAGGAACTTGGCATAGAGGCATGACGCAAAAGAGTGTAGAGCCAATAATTACTACCTTCAATGCAAACATCGCACTGATGAGTCAACCCGACCTTGGCATTCTCACCAATACCCCAGAGGACGAGAGATTCATCCTGAGAAGATATTCTTAGCTATGACTTTCTTTCTCTTCCTAGGAAGTAGTAGCAACATCTGCTGGGAGGAAAGGAATGAAGTGGGAAGGGTCCAAAGTGACTGCAAGAAGGATGTCAAGGCTACAGGGCCCTATATCTGTCTTGGAGAAATACCCAGACTCTGAGAATATCTCTCCCATGGGAAAGGGGCACACCTCCCATTAGATGGGGTGAACTGTGGCATTAGACAAATTACCTCAGAGGATTTATTCACATTATGTAATTCTGTATACATATTTTGTTCTATAAAAAATCTTCCCAAGGACACAAATTTAATATATCCAGAATGAGTAGGGAAGAGACCACAGATCTACACAAACAAATGAAGGACAAAAATCATATCATTAAAGAGCTAACAAATAAATTAGAAACAGCAAGAGCCACAGCATACATCATTGATAATTACAAAGAGAAAGGTTTGAGAAGTACAGTGAAGGCTCATGAAAAATGTAGACATTAGGCAACAGAGAAAAGCTAGTAGTGATGGAATACAGAGAAGAATGATCCTATGTATAGTAATTGGACCTCCATGAATTTAAAAACTCGGCAGATTGAGAAGAAAAGGTATTTAAAGGGATTACGAGAAAATTCCTTTCAGACAAAAAGCAAAACCAAAAACAACCTAAATTTGCAAAATTAAGAAAGCACACTTAAATCAAGACACATCTTACTGCATTGGACTTGGATGCAAAATAGAGAATTTTTCTGTAATCCTGACAGAAAAAGTGAGTAACCTTGAAGAAGAAAGAACAGACTTCTCTTCAACAATGCTCAGTGATGGGAATCCGATATTTGTCCTCAAAGTTCCGGATGGAGGAAATTGTGACCATGAAGCCCCAGCATGACCTAATTGAAATCTAAAGGCAAAAGGCAGAGTTGAACAACGTGAAAGAAATTCACGGATTATCACTACACACTACATGACCCAGTCCTGATGTGTTCATTGTAACTTAAAAACAACAAAACAGGGGTGCCTGGGTGACTCAGCAGTTAAGCATCTGACTTCAGCTCAGGTCATGATCTCACAGTTCATGAGTTCAAGCCCCCGCATCCAGCTCTCTACTGTCAGCACAGAATCTGGAGCCTGCTTCAGATCCTCTGTCTCCCTTCTCTCTCTGCTCCCCCCTCTCAAAAATAAATAAACATTTAAAAAGTTTAAAAACAACAAAACAAAACAAAATAAAACCCACCCATATGATGACAAAAGTTCAACGAATTGTGAAATTACTGAAAATAAAGAATCAAAGAAGCTAGACGGACTTAGAGGGTGTGTGCAAACTAGTTTGCAGTTTATTGTTATAAAGTAGAATGTAAACAAATGAAACCTTGAGAATATGAAACAATAATTAACAAGATCAGGAGGAGAAAGGGGGGCAGACAGAGAAAGTGGCAGGAGCATTAGTGCTCTTATCTTCATAGTGGGGAGTCAATCTACTATGTCCAGTGAAAATATGGCTAAAAACAATACTGATGCTTGTTTTCTCAGTTTTTCATAGATTATTTTATTAACCTTAAAGTGATTTTTAGACATTGATAAATCTGTTAATAGATAAGAAAGCAGAATTTCAGCTTTCCTTTTGTCTTCCTTCAATTTTTCTTCTATAATTAAATTCAAGAAAAATTCAATGTAATACTTACTATCTAATATTTTAAACAGCATAATAGCATGTTGACATCTTTCTCTTTGCTTCCTCAGGTGGGATTTACATATATTGAAATTCATCTTTTTTTTAGAGAAACATTCCCTGGGTTTTGTCAAATGTCACGTAACAACTACCATAATCAACAAGTACATAAATATCTCTTTCATGACAAAAATTTCCCGTAGGTCTTTCTGTGGTCACTCCTTGCTCGAATCCCCTCCCTCTCCTTCAGCAAATGCCTCTGGTCAACCACTGGTGAATTTCCAGCCCCTATAATTTTTTTCTTTTCCTGGATGCCATAGAAAAGGAGTCATAAAGGGGTACCTGGGTAGACCAGTCGGTTAAGCACCTACTCTTTGTTTCAGCTTAGCTCATAATCTTCCAGTTAGTGAGTTTGAGTCCTGCATTGGCTTCTGTGCTGACAGTGTGGAGGATTCTTGGGATTCTCTCTTTCTCCCTCTATCTCTGCTCATCCCCCACACCTTCTTGCTTGCCCTCTCTCTCTTTTTTTCTCTCTCTCAAAATAAATAAACTTTAAAATAAATAAATAAATAAGTAAATAAATAAATAAATAAATGGAATCATATTGTACATTTGAATCTGACTTTTATTTAGCACAATGCTTTTAAGATTTATCCAAGTTATTATGTGTATCTGTTCCTTTTTTATTGCTGCATATTATTCTATCGTAGGGCTATACCACCATTTGAGGGACTTTTCTGTGGTTTCCATTTTTCTTTATAACTCTGAACATTAACATATAGGTTTCCTATAACATTTGTTTCTTTTCCTCTTGGATAAATACTTAAAAATATTTTTTCCTGGTCATATAGTAAGTGCATACTTTTTAACTTTATGAGAAATGACCACGCTGTTTCCCAAAGTAGTTGTATCATTTTATATCACAACAAACAACATCTGAGAATTCCAGTTGCTCGGTATTCTTATCAACACTTAGTACTGCTAATTTTTTAAAGACACTTCTGTCGGTATTTAAGTGCTGAAAATTGAATTTTACAATGCAGTATGCTAACGAACATTTATCACTTAGAAATTAAGATCAATAGAAAAAATATTGGGAGGAAAGAGCCACATAACATTTGTATTTGATGCTTAATTGTTGACAAAGTCTTCCAGAAAAACTGACCTAAAAAGAAGCATTAATTACATTCCTCTTTCTATTTATTCCTTATAGGAATCGTCTACATCAAAGCCATATGGAAAAACAGCAAACTCCAGTCATCCCATGAATCTCATGCTTTACTAAAAACACAAATCTGCACGTAAGCTATAATGACAAGTAGAATATTCCTTTAATAATGTGAGTTATCTAGGGGCACCTGGGTGGCTCAGTTGGTTAAGCATCCTACTTCAGCTCAGGTCACGATATTGTGGTTTGTGAGTTCGAGCCCCATATTGGGCTCTACGCTGACAGCTAAGAACCTGGAGCCTGCTTCAGATTCTGTGCATCCCTCTCTCTCTTTCTGCCCCTCCCCTGCTCACACTCTGTCTCTCTCTGTCTCTCATATAAAAATTAAAAAAAAAAAAAACCAATATGAGTTATCTAGAAGGATTTTCTAGAGAAACCATTAACATACCCATCAAATGTTGATTAGGAATCTTGGATATGGAAAGCATTATGCAGTCACTGATAGAAATATAAAGATGAATAAGTCAGTCTTTACTTCCAAGGGATATACAATATCTGTTACAGAATGAATGGGTCGTTGTAGTAAAACGGAGACAGTTCTGGGTTTAGCAGAATCCTAGTTGAGCACAAGGTAAAAGAAAAATAATCCATTCTGAGGATTCAGGTGCGGTACTAGAACCAGTTCTGCTCAGTGTTATCATATTATATGATTTAAATAAGAGGCAAGCCTCTGCACCTCAGAATATGCAGCTTGTTATGTTCCCACGATAGCCTTTCTACCTGAGGAAATCCTGCCAACAGGGTCCCTGAAAAGTGGAACGGAGGACAGGGTGTTGAGTCAAGAAACCCAAATTATAATTCATTTGGTTGAAAAAATGACATTTAAGCTGCTTTCCACTCCAAGATTCCTGATGTCACTCCACTTAATACTGCTTCGTTTACCCAATCAGTTAGTTCTGCCTCCTGTCTGGGCCATTATTTTTGCCTCAAGCCAAGTAGTGGATTTTTTTTTTTTTTTAAGCAGTAGAACTTTAAAAGTGCTGTGCATACAAAAGGGTGTTCCTGGGTTCTGAAAACACTTACTATATATATATATTTTTTTACATTCCAACTGAGACACTGAAATAAAGCTTTTAACAGACTTTCTTACTTGATCTTTATACCTGTAAAGAAGTATGAAATACATATACTATGAGACGTTATTATCCCTATTATAGAGCTGGTGGAATTGAGACCCAGATATACATACGCATAGATTTCTAATGGAAGACGTGCCTATGCATATTTCTAATGAGACTTATCTCTTCACTAAGCGTCTCTGTCACAAGGACACAAATCTTTTACCAGGTTATGAAATTTGCTCTCAACTCCCAGATATATATATTTTCGATCAAAATGGTTTATATCATGACAGATGGTCTATCCTGGTACATTTAATAATCCGAGCCTTGCATTATACAGTAGATTATTTAATTTTATGTTCACTTGAGATAACATTTCATCATGGTGATCTCCCCCCAGACTTGGAACAGATTGAGACTGAAGTAAAGTAGCACCTAATACCCCAGAAGTCCATAATCAGATACTTAGGACCCCAGAGATACGGCTCGGGCAGAATTCCACTCAGTGACACTCCAAGAGTTATCATCATGGACCGCGTGTTTATTCTGAGGCACTGAGCTCACACAGCAGGGAGGCAGTTAAAGAATATCTCTCTGCCTTTTGGCAAATTGTATAAAGCGCTTTTACCAGGAGGTTTGGAGACAGCAACAGCAGCAGTGAGCAAGGCGGTTGCATTTCTGAACATAATCTGAATTATCATTACAGTAAAATAAAATTTACTAAATGGGCATTTAATGGTATTGGGGCAAGGCAAAGAAGCAGAGCTTTCATCAGGAGAAGCTGGGACAGCTGCAGCCCCTCACAAGAAGATCCCCTGTGAATTGTTGGCTTTTGTAACTTGTGACCTTGTACTATTTATAAGAGAGTATTCCTCTAAGAGCCAAGATGTAAGGCATAAAACACCATTGAAGTATCATAGACTTTGGAGAGAGTGTAATGAATCTCTGAAATTAGAAAATGATACCAATTCTGATGGATGAGACGGAAGTTTTCCCAAAAAATTAACCTCAGCCTTCCCTTCAATGTACATACTGGGCATTAATTCTGGGAATTTGTCTTTGGAATGCGACTTTTTTCCTCCTCGTATCGACTGAGTGCCAAAAGTGTCTGAGATGGATCATGTTGGCATATTCAAAGAAAAAAATGATAGCTCCTATATAATTGCACCTGCATTTTTTCCAAAGTTGTTTTTTTTTTAATGTTTACTTATTTGAGAGAGAGGCTGGAGGGGTAGAGAGAGAGAGGGAGAGAGACAGAATCCTAAGCAGACTCCCCACTCAGCATGGAGCAGGACGTGGGACTCGATCCACAACCGTGAGATCGTGGCCTGCGCGGAAATCCAGAGTGGGATGCTTACCCGACTGAGCTACTGAGGCACCCCAGCCAGCACCTGCTACTTATTTGCCTGGCACTGGGCAAGCATCGTCTCAACACCCTGATGAGCCTGGCACTGAGCTCACAGGGGCAAGGATCTGAAACATGGAGATACAGAGTAATTTTTGTGGAGCTGGGACATGTTCTCTAGTCATCTGATTCCAAGGTGCGTGTTTTCAACCACTGCACTGTCCTAATTTAAAACCAGGAGACAATCTGTCATCTTCAGCTTTACTATTAGTTGTCCTTTGAAAAATTACTAAAATGTCAGACGTCTAGCTTGGTAGTTGCTCTCCCAGTAAATTTAAAAAGCAGCAGGCCCTACCTGGCACTTTCGTAGGCACAGTGGCAAGTAGAGAAGAAATGTACAGTAAAGCTTCAAGGTGTCTGTGCGTTCTTTGGGGGAGACATTATTGACTCTTACAAGACTTGCATAATGAAAAGAATAGTAACGAACCCTTACGGAGCACTTTTTAAGTGGACCACACCCTCCCCTATGCTCTACATGTGCACCCTGAGGTGGGCGAAATTAAGGTCTCTCTCTTCCTGACCCTAATCTTACAGCAATAGAGGAAAGCTTCTCAACAGGGAACCTGGACTCCTACCTAATAGGCTCTCCTAAAGTCTGGGATCTCCACATCTTCCCTATTGCCTTAGAATCACGATTGGACTCAACTTTCTATCCGAGGGATTGATTCTAGCTTTCCTTAAAAAATACTCTCAGTAGGAGGCTCCTTTGAACCCGACTGAGGGGAAGGCAAATAGTTCAGAAAAGAGCCTATTCTCTCAGCGCCTCAAAACATCAGAGCAGAGGGTGAGATTACCAATGGCTTGGGGAAAATTGTTTAGGAGGACATCTGCCACCTCCTGACCAGGACATGCGGTGAGAGCTTCAATACACATTCTTTTAAGTCTGAAAGTTGATGTAACGTGCTTTTTTTCACCAGTCCCATCGCTTGTCCGAATTCCTTGCTTTGGAAAAAGATACTGCTGCACTGTTTTCATGTTGATAGCTTTGCTGTGGTAATTAATTGTTCAAAAATCAACAACAGTTAAGAGACACGTGGGTGGCTCGGTCAGTTAAGCGTCCAACTTGAGCTCAGAACGTGATCTCACCACTCATGGGTTCAAGCCCCGCTATGGGCTCTGTGCTGAGAGCTCAGAGCTTGGAGGTTGCGTCCAATTCTGTGCCTCTGTCTCTCTCTCTCTCTCTCTCTCTCTCTCTCTGTCCCTCTCCTGCTCATGCTCTGTCTCTTTCTCTCAAAAATAAAATAAATGTATTTTATTTTATCTAAAATATGCATTTTAGATAATATTTATATACTACTTATATTATATTGTATATAAAATATAAGTAATGTATAAAATATATAAATATATAAATAAATGTTTTAAACAGTTTAAAAATACAGAAATATACACAGTGGAATGTCTTCTAGCTCTGATCCGAATTTACCAGTTCTCAACTCACATCGCCTACTCCAGGAAAGCACTGTCTACTATGTATCCTTCCAGAGTTTCTTAATGTACATGCTGGCAATTATGAATATATATTTTTCTCTCTGTTTTTAGACAAAAGTTAGCGTACCATATACACTGTTTTGCACCTCCTTTTTTGATTAATAATTTACTTGGAGATCTTTCCATATTATCATATAATCTGTCTCTCTCTCTCTCTCTCTCTCTTTCTCTCAGTTTTTAGTGTCACTGACTAATGACCCATTGCTTGGATGATTGTAATCTATCTAATCCCTAGTAACCTCTTTATAGACATTTGGGTTCTTTCCAATATTTTGCTATTATAGATACTGATACACTGGAAAACTTGAATATATTTCATTGAACATGTCTGCAGGTGTAGCAACAGGATTAATTCCGAAATTTAAATAGATCCAAAGTTACGTAAGTTCATCATTTTGATAGGTCTTATCAAAATGCCCTCTATAATAATTGTACCATTTCAGGGCTTCCTAAGCTTTTCCGCATCATAACAGTCATAGTAAAGGAAACCACTAGCATTGGGATGAACTGGAAGGGATTTGGAGCCCTACAAAAGTGACTTGTGGCTAACGGAACAAGCCTAGGAGGTCTCACAAGCCAGAGACCATCCCAGCTGCCAGAGACCCCAGAGGAGGTCAGCACCTTCCAGCACAGTGGCTGGGAACTCTGTGACAACACATTTCCATCAGCAATGTGTGAGAGAGCGTATTTCCCCCCAGCTTCTACTATATGGTTTGGAATTTGAGTTAACCCTATAGATTAAAAAGTATCCAGGGTTCCTGGTGGCTCAGTTGGTTATGAGTCCGACTTAGGATCAGGTCATGATCACACAGTTCATGAATTCAAGCCCTGCATCAGGCTCTCTGCTGTCAGCTCCAAGCCCTCCTTGGATCCTCTGTCTCTTTCTCTCTATCCCCTGCTTGGGCTTGTTCCTCTCTTTCTCTCAAAAATAAATGAAAATTAAAAAAAAAAAGTGATATATCCATGCGGTTTTACTTTAGTATGAGTGAAGGTGATCATTTGTTATATGCTTAAGAGTTGCTTTTAAAAAAATGTTTATTTATTTAGAGAGAGAGGGAGAGAGAGAAAGCAGGGGAGGGGTAGAGAGAGAGGATGAGAGACCGTCCCAAGTAGGCTCCGCCCTGTTAGTGCAAGAGCGCCACATGCAGCTCGATCTCACATATCATGAGATCATGACTTGGATCAAACCAAGACTTGGACGTTTAGCCCACTGAGCCACCCCGGTGCCTTGTTGAAGAGTTTTGATAAGCTTTTTGCCTGTAAACCATTTTAAACCATTTCTCACTTTTTTCTACTCAACTGTTTGTCTTTTACTATTGACTTGAAGAAGCTATTTATATATTAAGAAAAAAAATCTCAGGGTGCCTGGGTGGCTCAAGTGGTTAAGCCTCCGACTCTTAATTTCAGCTCAAGTCAGGATCTCATGGTTCAGGAGTTGGATCCCTGCCATGGGCTCCGTGTGCTGGCCGCAGAGCTTGCTTGGGATTATCTGTCTCCCTCTCTCTCTGCCCCTTCCCCTCTCATGCTGCTCACTCTCCCTCTTTCTCTCTCTCTCTCTCTCTCTCTCTCTCTCACACACACACACACAGACAATAAATAAACTTTTTTTTTTTAAAAACAAAGGGAACGAAGAAAAAAATCTCTTTACCTGTGATATGGATTGCAATTCTTTCCCCCTGATTTATATCTTTTCTTGATTTTATTCATGGTGCTCATTTTGTTTTGCTTGCATTTGCTTGCAGAAGTTTCTTTTTTGTTCTCTTATATTGTCTTTTACAATGTGGATTTTGAGTTGTTGGTTAAAAGGAATTTCTCACTTCAGGTTTACAAATGAATTCTGCCATTTTTTCCCCCTATGACTTTTTGGACTTCATTTCTTTAATGTGAAAATAAACTCTATTTGAAATTGATCCTGATGTTGGGTATGAAATATGCGTTAACAATTTTCACCAGGTGGTTTATACTATGCCAATTATTGAAAGGCCCATCTTTGCCTTTACATTTGAGAGTGTTTAAATTTTTCTTCATATGGGTTTGTGTATTTTTTTTTAATATTTTTTTTAACATTTATTTGTTTTTGAGAGAGAGAGAGACAGAGACAGAGAGACAGAGTGCAAGCGGGGGAAGGGCAGAAAGAGAGAGGGAGACACAGAATCCGAAGCAGGCTCCAGGCTCCACGCTATCAACACAGAGCCCAACACGGGACTCGAACCCACAAACTGTGAGATCATGACCTGAGCTGAAGTCGGACGCTTAACCAACTGAGCCACCCAGGCACCCCTGGGTTTGTGTATTTTTAAGTTTATTTCTAGAAATATTGTTTTGCTTATTTTTGCTGTTTTAAATGTGTTTCCCATTATGTGTCCTAACTGCCTGCTTTTGGTACAGAACACATTTGTTATTCTATTAATTTCCATTTCTTAATGTTTATATCTCTTATTTCCCTGAATTCTGTCACTCTTTACAGTGTTTTAGTTGATTTTCAAATGTACAATAATATTATCTTCACACTGTCATGTGGTATAACGTTTATGCTTCTTATTTTCCTTTATCTTGTCTGGTTTTATTGACTAGTAATGCCCGTACTTTGTAGGATGATAGAGGCGTAGCATTCTTCTCTTGATTTTAGTAGGCATACTCTTAGTGTATCTCTGCTGAACATGATGCTGACTTCTGGATTGAGATGAATATATGTTTACTGAGTTTTAAAGGTGTCCGTCCATTCTTATTTAACTGAATGTGCTCGTGAAGAATGGTTATTATATTTTATCAAACGACTTTTCAGCCTGTATGGAAATGATCGTTTTTCCCTGAACATTATAAGTCATACTTTAACATAGTTCTTAATAATGAACCATTCTTGTACTTCTAGGATACATTCCTCTGTCAAAATAATTATTCTTTTTATGCTTTTGGATTGCATTGACTACCATTTTCCTTAGAACAGTCCCATCATTATTTATAAGTGAGATTAATCTATAATTTTATTTGTGCAACACCTTTATCAGCTTTCACGATCTACTGTATACCCTCTTCCCAAAATGAATTTCAAGGTTTTCTTTTGTCTGCTATTCTCTAGAACAGTTGAAACAATCTTGGCGTTATTTGCTTTTAAATTCCCTTATGAAATTGTCTAGACCTGTTACTTTGCTGGAAGCAGGCTTTTGCTAACTTTATCCATTGCTTCTATTGAAATGGCTATGTTTAGATTTTTTATATTTCTTGATGTCATTTTGTAAAAATCATGTTTCTCTGAAAAAGAATCTACTTCATGCAAGTTTTAAAATTTAGCCTTCTCATGAATCTGAGATTTCTTCTGTTCCCGTATAGTCAGTTCCCCCTTTACTGCTCAGTTGTTTCATTGTTTGTTTTTAATTGTAGTTTTTCTCTTTTTCTTTCTAGACTAAGTCAGCTAATAATTTGGGGTTTTTTAAGGGGGGAAAAAAACACAACAGATTTTGTCTTTACATATTAGATCTATCATTTGTCTAACTTACTACGATTAGAAAATACAGGCCAGAGAGTCTCTGTCATCGTTAATCAGCTGTGCCATTGTAAGACAAGAGTAGCCAGAGAAAATATGCTGATGAATAGGTCTGTACAAATAAAACTCTTTTATGGATACTGAATTTTCAATTTTTTTACCATTTTCACATATCATGAACTAGTGTCTTCCTTTTGATTTTTGAAGCCATTTTAAAAAAGGAAAAACTATCCTTATTTTGTAGGCCATACAAAAACAGGCAATGGACTAGATTTGGCCCATAAGCTGTGGTTTGCTGGTCCCTACTTTATCTTAATATCCCAAATATAGAAATAATGTCTACAAGTCAATACCAAAACCACAAGCAATATGGTTAAAAAATGGCCAGGAGAACTGAATAGACATTTTTCCAAAGAAGATATAAGAAATTGTCAATGGACACATGAAAAGATGCTCAACATCACTCATCATCTGGGAAATGCAAATCAAAGCCACAGTGAGATATCACCTTACCCCTTTCGGAATGATCTGTCTTTAGATATATATTTACTCAATGTCTAATAGTTACCTAACATGAACTGTAGTTTTTCCCATATTTTTTCCTGTATCTTCTTGCCTTCACCTTATTTTCTTTAGCAATATTTTCATCTTTGTTGTTTTACTTTGTGTTATTAAAAAAGCCTCTACTTTTCTTATGTGAGTTATGAACACTTATTGTCAGGCTTTGGGCCTGAGGTGTCACAGATGAATCACCCCAGAAATGTACCCATCTTCTTTCACTTCTCCAATTTTGGGGGGCATATAACATCTACATTGTCATGGACGCCTATCTATATATTGACATTCTACTCACATGTGTTTTATCCTCAATCCCGTGAGTAGATGCATTCAAGACTGACCACCAGTTTTGTTGACACAACTTCCCACTCTTCTCTTAGCTGAATATTATCTACTGGTAGTTTCCTTAAAAGAAGCTTAGGTTCTCTATACTTAAAAACTGTATTCTTGGGATGCCTGGGTGGCTTAGTAGGTTAAGCATCAGACTTCAGCTTGGGTCATGATCTCATAGTTTGGGAGTTCGAGCCCCGCATCGGGCTCAGAGACTGGAGCCTGCTTTGGATTCTGTGATTCACTGTCTCCCTCTCTGTTCCTCCCTTGCTCATATGCTTGCTCTCCCTCTCTCTCTCAAAAATGAATAAGCAGTAAATTTTTTTTAATTTAAAACTTTATTCTTGATGGTTGGTTTATCTGGATATAAAATACAGTCCTTTCTTTTTATGAATACCTTTTATATGGTGCCCTATTGACTTCTGACTTTGCATATTGCTGTAGAGAAATGTGCAGACAACCTGATCGTTGTATCTTTTCTCATTTGTGGATTAATCATTTAGCTTGATCACTTAAATGATTCTTCTATTTAAATCTGGAAATCTCAATAGCATTATTAGCCTAGTTATGGTGTGGCTTCTACTGTTTTGGGGTTCAGTGTTTATTATCTTCCTAATGTAAAAATTCAAGACAGATTCATTTTAGAGAAGCTTTCTTTAATTACTTCTTCCTTTTTTTTTTAAGTTTTTATTTTATTTTTGAGTGAGAGAGAGCAAGCAGGGAAGGGACAGAGAGGGAGGGAGACAGAGAATCCCAGGCAGGCTCCACACTGTCAGCACAGAGCCTGATGTGGGGCTTGAACTCTCCAACTATGAGATCATGACCTGAGCCAAAACCAAGAGCTGCATGCCTAACCGACTGAGCCACCCACATGCCCCTTATTATTTCTTTAAAAATAATCTATTTTCCATTTTATTGTTTTTTTCTTTCTTCAGGGATTCCAATTATATGTATGTTGTTGTTGTTTTTTAAATTTTTGCTTGCCTCCTGTCTCTATTATTTTATTTCTGACCTTCAAAACTCTTTTATTCCACTAATTCTAACACCTTTTGCTTATATGTTTCATTTCTGTTATCTATTTCCTTTACTATATTTTCCACAGTGTACCCTGGGTAGAGCTCCTTGAAGTTTCATTGCTATCTCTGTGATGATTTTGGTTTTACTTCTAATTTTTTTCCAGAGTCCCACCAGGGCAACTTTTATCTCCTCCAAATGCAATTTTCATATTTCACTGAGTTCTAGTGTTGCTGACTAGTGATCTAAATTTTTAAAGGATATTATTTAATTAATTAATTAATTTTTTATTTACTGGAAAATTCTGAGGTCAAATATTCACCATTTTTCTTATAAGTTTTCCTTGTAGGTGAGTTTTTTCTTTATGTTTATTTATTTATTTTGAGAGAGAGAGAGAGAGAGAGAGAGAGAGAGAGAGAATCATGCACAGTGTGGCGCCCTATGTGGGGCCTGAACCCATGAACC
Source organism: Prionailurus viverrinus (assembly GCF_022837055.1). NCBI lineage: Eukaryota > Metazoa > Chordata > Mammalia > Carnivora > Felidae > Prionailurus > Prionailurus viverrinus. The sequence goes on along the minus strand of NC_062565.1, from coordinate 10,033,893 downwards.
ATGAGATCATGACCTGAGCTGAAATCAAGAGTCAGACACTTAACCGACTGAGTCACCCAGGCACCCCTGTGGGGTGAGTTTTGATGCTGTTTTTGCCTATGTTTTCATGTAAGAATTTTGTATGGTTGCTGAGCTGGTTCTTATCACATTACCTGTCACTGAATAGGTTGGATATTATTGGATCAGTATCTCTAGACATTTGGTGGGAAAATGGAGGAGCTGCAGCCAGAGTAAACGGTGAATTTTCACTACGCAATGCATCTTTATTCGCTGCCACAAAGATAGGTCGCAGTCTACAAATTGCATGATTTTTTTTTTCTTTTGTAGCTCTAAATCCTCTGATTCTTTTGGTCAAACATAGTGAAAGGTGAGGTTGTTATCAATAGCTTGTTGGCTTCAGTGCCAGCTGAATTTGTTTTTCTGCAAAAATGATTATAAATTGTAAATTCAAGGTGAACACCTCGCTTCCAGTCACTATAATTTTATTATTATCCTCTGAGCTCTCCTGCTGTTGGGCTCCTTCTCCCTCTTGGGATTTCATAGATTTACTGCCTCCCGAGAGAGTTCTGACAATTGCTTGTAATTCCAAAATCCCGTGTTGTTTTTTTTTTTTTTTAATAACTGTCTTCTGTGTTTGATAAAATTAGAGTTTCTAGAGGTTTTTGTTGTTCATTTGTTGCTATTGTATGATTTCCAGCAGGGGAAAAAGGACTATGATGACTTTCTCAGTCATGTTTATGCAACAATTCTGTGCTTTGGAAGAGTTAAGCAAGACAGGGGAACTTATGGCTAGCTTTCCACAGATGCACAGATGGACTGTAAACTCTGAGAAGCAAATACACTGCTATGATAAGACCATGAAAACCTGAAGTCTCCAAGGATGATCCTGGAGTAAATATCTAAAGAGTCAGCATAAATGACGGAAACCAAAAGAACTGTAGGAGTTCAGATGAAGAGAAAATTATGTGTTGACAGGAGCAATGATTGAGGAAGTTATATGGGAACAGAGATCAGAAGGATTCATTAGAGGCTTCAGTAAAGCGAACTTGTGTTCTTCCTTTAATTTTTTGGTCTAAGAACCTCGGAAAATTCTTTCTCACTTGCCATTCTATGTTACTGGTTGCTTTTCACCTACTTCAGGATATGTCAAACTGTGAAGAAAATGGAAAGAGGTAGAACCACTTGAGGGGGAGGAAAAAGGTTTTGGAATAAAATATATATATATATATATATATATATATATAGTCACCAGAGCCTATAGCAGTTCCCCAGAACCAAGCCAGGCTCCCAGAGGCATTCAGGACCAAGGGTTCTTGGCACAGACAAGACTCCAGGAGATAGAGGTGCCTTTGAGCCACACCCTGGAACCTGAAGCCAAGCCAAAGCAGCTTGGAGAGTGAGAGCAGAGAAGGAGCTTCAGAACATTTTGTGTCACATATTTGTTGCTGGCCTCCTTCCTTTCTAATCTTTTAAAAAATTTTCTCCTCCTGAATATTTTCATCTATTTTTCCTAGTCATTTCAAGGAGAATCATACAAAGACTTCAGGAAGGCTGGACGCTCATTCCTCTCCCCGCCCTCTAGGGCAACACTCTGCCTTTTGTCTTTCCATCATCGTTTACTTCTAAGCTTGGTTTTGGCAGCCAGTAAGTTTATTTTACATTTTACTGAAGTGTGAGGGGAAATACTGATAGAAAAACTAAACAAAATCCCTCACAAAATGGTATCACCAAATGAGCAAAGTACCTGAAAGAGGCAAACATCCGGGTGCCCAGAACTCAAAGCCTGATTTTTCTTCCCTATAAGGCACCCTCTGAAAGTCTTCCTTCTCTGGCTGGTGATCAGATCGTCTGAAAATTAATCACTGGTGAAGAGAGGGCTGTATTCGCTGTCAAACTACACTGCACGTCTGAGTCCCTGCCTCCCCAGATTTCTTGTCTGTATCACCATAAGCTTTTCAAAACAGGGTGCATAAACTCCTTTGTCGTTTCTTCAAAGAGATGAAAATGCTAGTTATAGTGTAGTTTTTCTCTGCCACTGCCTCAACTACTGGCAATTATTGGAAAGGAACATAAGATAATTTCCGCCTTGTGTGTAATCATGTATCTCACCACAAAATACATAATTTTAAAAAGAAATTTACAATGGTCATATGGAAAACTAAAGGTATATAAAAGGACTATGGAAGACAAGTTTACATAATTTTTCACAGCAGTTCCGTGAGAGTAGACATCAATCAGATGTGTGCAGGGTGAGGTGGGGTATGTGGACATATGTGTGTATATGTATTCATCTCAAAACAAATTATGTTTTCCATTACGTAGGTCAATGATTGAATGACATACATCCCTATAATCTTTTGGGAGTAATGTGGCAATTTCACACAGAAGAAGAATGTAGCTTTTAAGAGCAAACACAATAGCTGGAAAAAGTTATTCCCCAAAGGGTGTGAGAAAGGGATGCCTGTTACTTGTTAAATGGAGAAGGAAGAGCAAGAATTTGGAGATATTTGTGAAAATAAAAATACACCCCAATTTAAAAATCCTACATGTAAAGAAATCTAACAACCATTGACAAGGTGTTTGTACCAAGTCGATGCCAGCTTTATCTCCAACTGCCTATACCCTTAATGAAACTTGAGGACCTCATGAGACTTTCAATGCATCTTTTCCACAATGAAAATATCAAGGGTTGTTGACAATGCAGTAATCTGGCCTGGACCTTGCACGTTCAGGGATGGCCCGGATGTGGACAGAGATGTATGTAACACTGCTGAAATTCATTTCCCTGAGAACTGTAATCGTACTGATCCAAAGAGCTAGATAAAAAGCACACCTAAGATGCCAGTGGCTTATATCAATGAAAGTTTATTTCTTACGTACACTCCATGTTTATTGTGACTTGACTATGGGATCCATTTCTCAGCTTTCCCCTCTGGACTCCAGCCTGGGAGCCCTGTCACTATCTGGAGTATAAGCAGCTCCTCTGGGGGCAGGAAGAGAAAGCATACAGAATTTCAAACTGTGTCCTAACATTTCTACTGAAGTTCCATCTGCCAGAATGAGTTAAAGTAACATGCCCAGCTTCGTGGGAGTGGGAAAAATGCAGTCCCACAGCGTGACTACGAAGATTAGATCATCACTGACCAGCCCTAACGTCAGCCAGAAATGTACATATTTGATGATATTTCCATTGTATTTCTGTTCTGTGTTGCTGATGAAAAAAGGGAAATGGAAAGAACTTCTCCTTACATCTTTACTATTTAATTTGACCTCCCAACAAAAAAAGGAAAAACCTCACAGGACATATTTTACATATTTACATGTCCATGGTAACAATGATCATTTACCATTAGATGGTAGGAAAAAATGTTCTAAAAGGGTTTGGAGCAGTGAAAGAACTGTGTCAAGAAGAAGTGTCAAGACCCTTCTCCCTTATCTTTCTTTTAAATTTTTTTTTTAAGTTTATTTATTTTGAGAGAGGGAGAGCACACGGGGGGGTGGGCAGAGAGAGCGAGAGAGAGGGAGAGAGAAAGAGAGAAAGAGACAGACAGAGACAGAGAGAATCCCAAGCAGGCTCCACGTTGTCAGAGTTCAGCCCAATGAGGGGTTCCATCTCACAAACTGTGAGATCATGACCTGACCTAAAATCTAGAGTTGACTGCTTAACCGATGAAACCACCCAGGCGTTCCTCCCTGATCTTTCTTATAGAACAGAAGCCTTAATGTTCAGAAGAGAAGGGCAAAAACCACTGTTGTCCATTAAAAATAAGGGAAGGAGATGAAAAAAATCGCCTCTGCCCCTGGTAGAGGGGCAGGGATACATATTGGACCCAGAATGACATAATGGGAGATAGAAGGCATGTGGATAGAGCTGCAAACATAAGACCTAGGTCTTAGACTAGCCCTCAGGTAGAAGCTCAGTCAAGACAGTAGATTATATCCCAAGCCACCACACCACAGTAACCAGCTCTTGCTAAGAAGCCACCTGCAAGTCGTAGACCCTCTTTGAGGCAGCACAGGAAGAGAGAGACCAAAAGCTGAGAGTTTGGGAAGGTGCTGTAAAATAAAAAGTCTTCTGATTAAACAGTCCCACCCACTAGAAAAATATGTAGCACAGAGAGGGAAACCATAGCAACAACAAATCTCAAACCCAGTTCAATTCCTAATTAGATTAATTCTAACCCGACAATAAAGTCCCAGCAGAAAGAAAGGTGTGCCCATTGCTAGACATAAACACTGTCTATCTCGGTCTTTACTGTAGTAACACAAAATATCTTGTCTTCATAAAAATTGCAAAGCATTAGCAAAGAAAAAAAAAAGCACCAAAAAACAAAGCAATCCTTAAAATCACACTCAGATACGGCATAGACGCTAGAACCATCTAGCAAGAAATTTCAAATAACTATGATTAATATGTAAGGGCTCTAATTAAAAATAGAGACAACATGCAATATCAATTGGGTAATTTCATCAGAGAGAAGAAAACTATAAAAAAGTATCAAATGGAAGCGTTAGAAATGAAGAATAATAATGGAGATAAAGACCGTCCTTGACATGTTCCTCAGTAGACTTGGGGGCCAAGGTGTATTAGTTTGCTAGGGCTGCCATTACAAAGTATCACAGATTTGGCAGGTTAAATAACACAAGTATGTTCTCCTCAATCTAGTAATCTAGAAGACTAAAATTGAGGAGTTGATAGGCTTCTGACACCTCTCTCCTTGGCTTGCAGATGGTCATGTTCTCCCTGTACCTTCACATGATCTTCCCTCTGTGTATGTCTGTGTCCTAATCACCTCCACCAGGAATAACACCAATAATATTAGATTAGGACTCAGCCTAACGACTTCATTTCAACTTAATGATTTCTTTAAAAAGTTTACCAAAACAGACTCTATTAGTCATATTCTGAGCTATTGTGGGATAGGACTTCAATGTATACATTTGGGGCATAACTCAGCCCAAAACACACGGAGAAATTCAGTGAACTTGAAGATAGATCCACAGATATTACACAAATTGAAAATTGAAAGAGAAGAACTAGAGGAGGAATAGCCAGTAGAAGAGATTATCCCAGAGCTGCGAGGCAATAGTGAATGGTCTATTATATATATAATTAGAATCCCAGAAGGAGAAGAGACAGAGTAGTGAGGAAAAAAATTAAAGAAATAAAGGTGAATGATTTTTTTTTAAATAATGACAGACACCATATATCAGATAGGAGAAGTTCAGGCAACACCAAGCAGGAAAAACACAAAATATACACAAATACACATACACCGCATACACACCACATCACACCTGAGAATATCATATTCAAACTGATAAAAACAAAATGTAAAGAAAACCTTGAAGGAGGTCAGAGAAAAAGACACATTACTTACACAAGAATGAAGATAATAATCAAGGCAGACTTTTCATTAGAAGCGATCAAACTAGAAAACAATGGTGTGACGTCTCTAAACTTCTTAAAGAACGAAAAAAATCCTGTCAATCGAAAATTTTCTACTCGGCCAAAAATAGGCTTAAAAGTTAAAGAAAACTAAGACATTTTTTTCAGATTAAAAAAGTAATAAACTGGGAGTTTGATGGAAGAAGTTTTCTGGGCCAAAGAAATATGACAACAGAAATTTAGACCTACACAAAAAAAGGAATAGTGCTAGAAGTAACATGAAATCATTTTCTTATTTTAATTACTCTAAAAAACAGCTGATTATGTAAAGCAAAGACAGTAGGATTATGTACCGCATGCGTAGCTTATAGAAAAGCACAACATATGACAACAATAGCATGATGGAGGGAAAGGAGGAGTTAAGAATATACTGTTAGAAGTTTCCTACATGATACATAATCTTATTTAAATGTAGACATTGATGAACTCAAGACGTATGTTATAAAACACGTATATTATAGACCCTAGAACCACAACTAACTCTGCTTTATCAATAAAGGAGATAAAGTGAAATTATAAAAAGAATACAAGAAGAGGCAGAAAAAGAGAAAAATAAACAAAGCAAAATAGAAAACAACTGGAAAGTTAGTATATATTAAACCAACAATGTTAATCAGCGTCACTTAAAATGAGAACAGTGCAAACATACCAGGGAAGAAAGACAAATTGTCAGGCTAGATAGAACAAGAACCACCTGTATATTGCCCACAGGACAGCCGCAGTAAATGTAGTCATACATGTGTTAAAAGTATAAGGATGGATGCACCGATTTATGTTGCCACCAGCAGTGCATGAGCATTCTGTGCTGGCAGATGGTGACGGCATTTATCACGGTGAGCACTGAGCCCAGTAGAATTGTTCAATCACTATACACCCGAAAACATTATAACACTTCATGTCGACTCTATCTCAACAATAAAAGTAGAAAACAAAAGTATAAAGATGGAAAAAGATATGCTCTACAAACACTAACAAAAGATAGACCAAGCAGTTGCATTAATATCAAAATAGCAGATCAAGGAGTGTTATCAGGGGTAAAGAAGAATATGAAGTAATGAAAAAGGGGTCAGTTTTTTTTTTCCAGGGAGACATAAAAATGTTAATATGATCCACCTAACAGCAGAGTTTCAAAATACATCAAGAAACAACCTATGGAACTGAAAAGAGAAATTAGCAAATTAATAATTATGATTAGAGACTTAAACATTCCTCTTTCGGTAAAGGAGAGAAGAACCAGACAAAACATCAGTAAGGATACAGAAGACCTGAAAACATTATCAAGTATAATGACCTAACTAGTATTTAACAACAACAATAAGAACAACAATAAAGCAAAACACACATGGAACATAACAGGATAGACTTAATCAATTATTTAAAAACCTTAAAAATGGAAATTAATGGAAAGCATACACCATATTCTCAGACCCTGAAAGAATTAAACTAAAAATTAATACAAAAGAAATAATGAGGAAATTCCAAATATTTGATTTAAAAACACTTCAAAATAACCTATGAGTTAAAGAGGAAGTCTCAGGAGAAATTTTTAAATATTTTGAATGGACCAAAAAAAAAAAAACACGCTCTAAAAATACAATATATCAAAAGTTATGTAATGCTGCTAATATAGTACATAGGGGGGAAATTATAGCATTAGATGTTTACATTATAAAGAGAAAGATCTCACGTCAGTGAGATAAGTGAGATAATATAAGCTTCCACATTAAAAAATCTAAAGAAAGAAAAGTAAGTTGAACTAACACTAAACACAAGGAAGAAATAATAAAAAGTGTAGATATCAATGAAACTAAAAGCAGAACAACTATGACAATAAATGAAACCTAAAGGTGTTTCCTTTGAGAAAAAAAAGTAGTAAACTTTATAAATTTCCATCCAAAATGACCAAGAAAAAAGAAAAGAAATTATAAAGTTTTAATGTTAGAAGTGAAAAGTGGGACATCACTACAATCCCACAGACATCAAAAGGATATAAAGAGAATGTTATGGTCAACTCAGTGTTCGTGAATGTGACAACGTGAATGAAATTGACCAACTACTTAAAAGGTAAAAAAATACAAAAATTTACTCACAAACTAGATAACTTGAAGAGTTCTAGATCTAGTGAAGGGATTATATCCTACTTAAAGCCTTTCAACAAGAAAGCTCTAAGATCAGATGGCTTCAGGGGAGTATTATATAAAATATATAAGGGAAAAACACTATAAATTCCATTTAGTCTTTTACAGATAAAAGAATAAAAAAAGGAGGCTCTTGGGATGGCAGCATGAGGAGTTCCAGGGATCTTCTCTATGATAATGAATCATAATTGGTGAAAATTACAAAAAGTGGCTATATAAGTTTCTGGAAATCATCTAAGATACAGCAAATGGAGAAACGTTTATTTAAGAAAAGTTACCAAATGTAAATTTTGGTAAGGAAAGGGAGAGTATGGCATTTGATCTGTGACCTGCTCCCTGCCCATGACCAGTCACTGCCCATGACCAGTAATGCAGTCAAAAGGATGGCACTCCTCCTCCAAGCTCCTACTTTAAGGATACAGTTTCCACCAGGAGAAGCAGGTTATCAGAAGTTTTTATTCGCCTCCCCCAATTCTGTGTTGCGGGAGTTGTAGTCCAGGCAGCTAAGATGCCTGGGTTTCGATTCTTCCCCCCAGCCCCAACTTGTATGGAAGAAGCCCTATTCCAGGTGAAACAAGCTGAGATTTATTGGCCCCAGTCACCCTTTACCCCACATTGTTTTGATGGTGAAAGTTCCACGCCAGGAGAGACAAGCCAAGGCTAGTGGCTACCACCCCCACCCAAACCTAATTTGTAGAGTAGTGATGTCACTCTGAGAGAGACCACTGTCTTCAACCTCAGCTATGGAGCAGTGGCATATTGTAGAGGCAGGCCAAGAAAAGAGAGCTTCATAGCTCTCCCCAACAGAACTGACTTTATTTAGGGGCACCTGGGTGGCTCAGTCAACCGACTGAGCATCAGACTCTTGATTTCTGCTCAGGTCATGATCTCATGGTTCATGAGTTCAAGTCCCATATGAGTTCAAGCTCTGCCAATGTAGAGCCTGCTTGAGGTACTCTAGCACTTTCTCTCTCTGCCTCTCCCCTACTTGTGTGCATGGGCTCCCTCTCTCCCCCTCTCATTCTCTCTCAAAGATAAATAAACAAACATTAAAAAAAAGAAATGTTTCTTAAAAACAAAAAGAACTGACTTTATTTAGAACACAGTTTGGGCAACTTAAAGTCTATGGACACTGTCAAAAAGAGTCGACATTTTGGTTATGAGCAATTAAGAGGAAACTTGTAGCTCCATGATACCAACAAGCAAAGTGGTAGACCAGTTAGAAGTTTAAAAGACTAGGGAGAGGCTAAAAGAGCCCTCTTATGGTCAGAACATGCCTCAGTTATTTGCTTGAAAGGCTAATTCAGCAAAGGGTTCTATTTTAACTGGATCAGACTATGGAACAATTTGTACCCCCAGGGCACTGTAGAAAACAGCAGAGCAATTAGTGGAGGCTTACCATTGGGCATGCTATCAAGCTAGGCAGGCCAGCTAGAAGGTTAGCAGGGAGAACAGAGAAAGACTTTTGTTAAATGAGATCAGCTAAAGCCATTGTCATCACTGGGAGTTTCAGGTGGTCTGCTCAGGGTGACGGTGTACATGCTCGAAGCTGAGGCTTCTGAGGTGCAACATCAAAGGATTGCACACTGTGGGGAAAATACATTTCACTGAAATATCTAACCAAGTCAATAAATAAATAAAGAAGCAAACAATCACAAAGACTGCAGACCTCAGGAAGGGGTAAATGAAATCAGAGTCCAGAGTTGCATCAATATATAATTTTTCAACAAAATTTAGAAGGCATACACACATATAGGAAGCAGTAGCTGATAGAGGAAAAAAACAGGCAAAAGAAACTCCTCTGAGATGGCTTACATGTCATATTTAGTACATAAAGACTTAAAAATAGCTAAGTCATCTTACATAAGTCATCATACATTTAAAAACCAAATGAAGACCAAGAATAAAGAAATAAAGGAAACAAAGGAAAGTTTGATAATGTTTCAAAATATCAACAACGAAATAGAAATTATAAAAAAATGAAATTCTGAGGCTATATAGTATAAAAATGAAGTAAAAATTCATTAAATCTTTCTCACTACTCCTTTTTAACATTGTAACAGAATTTCTAGCTAATGTAATAAGACAAGACAGGGAAATGAAAGCTATACAGATTGGGAAAGAAGAACTAAAACTGTCTTGTTCACAGATGACATGATCTTCTATGTAGAAAATCCAAAAAACTCAACAGGGAAACTGGAACTAATAAGCCATTATATAAAGGTTGTAAGATAAAAAATTAATATAATAAAACCAATTGCTTTCCTATATAACAATAATGAACAAATGGAATTTGAAACTGAAAACACTATAGCATTTACATTAGCACCCTCTAAAATGAAAGCATAGGTATAAATATATCAAAATATGTACAAGGTATATATGAGGAAAACAATAAAACCATGATGAAAGAAATCAAAAAATAAATAGGGAGATAATCCATGTTCATGGTTACAGGACTCTAACTGTTAAGATGTCAGTTCTTCCAACTTCAACTATATATTCAATATAATAACAATCAAAATCCCTACAAGTTATCTTGTGGACAACAAAACAAAGAAACAAACAAAACTGATTCTAAAGTTTATATGCAGAGACAAAAGACCGAGAATAGCCAACACAATATTGAAGAAAACAAAGTTGGAGAATTGGCACTATTTGACTTCAAGCCTCACCATGAAGCTACAGTAATCAAGATGGTGTGGTATTGGTGAAAGAATAGAAAAAAAATATTTGATGAACAGAATGGAGAGCTTAGAAGTAGCACCCACATAAATACAATCAACTGATCTTTGGCAAAATAGCAAAGGCAGCACAACGAAGAAAGTCTTTTCAACAAACGGTGCTGGGACAACAGAACACCCGTATGCGAAAAAAAAAGAAAAAAAAAAAAGAATCTAGACACAGAGCTTATATCCCTCACAAAAAGTAACTCAAAATAGATCACAGACATGAATCTAAAATGAAAAACTCTAAAACTCCTAGAAGATAATATAGTAGAAATTTTAGGTGATTTTGGGTTTAGTGATGATGTTTTACATATGATGCTAAAAGCATGATCCATGAAAGTAAAAAATAATAATAAATTCAACTTTATTAAGATTAAAACTTTCTGCTCTATCAAGGCCACTGTTAAGCGAATGAAAAGTCTGGAGACAATTTTTGCAAAATACATGTCTGATTAGGGACTGTTCCATAAAATATACAAAGAACTCTTAATTAAAATCTATAGTAAGAAAACAAAAGAACCCAATTCCAAAATGGGCAAAAGGTTAGAACTGTTACCTCACCAAGGAGAATATACAGAGGCCAAAGAAGCATTTGAAAAGATGCTCCACCTCATATGTCATCAGGAAAATGAAGATTAAAACAGCAATGAAATACCACTATATATCTATTAGAATGGCCAAAATCTGGAACACCAACCTCAGATGCTGACAAGCATGTGGAACAATGGAAACTCTCATTCATTGCTGGTGGGCATGTAAAATGGTGCAGACACTTTGAGAGACGGTTTGGCAGTTTCTTATAAAACTAAACATACTCTTACCATGAGATCCAGCAATCACTCTCCTTTGTATTTATCTAAAGGAGTTGAAAACATGTCCACACAAAAATCTGGACATGGATGTTTATAGCAGTTTTGTTCATATTTGACCAAACCTAGAAGCAATTAAGATGTCCTTCAGTAGGTGAATAGATAAATATGGAATATTATGCAGTGCTAAAAGAAATGAGCTATCAAGCCATGAAAAAACATGGAGGAATCCTAAACGCATATTACTAAGTGAAAGAAGCCAATCTGAAAAGGCTACATGTTGTAGGATTCCAACATTATGACATTCTGGAAAATGCAAAACTATGAAGATAGCAAAAATATTAGTGGTTATCAGAAGTTGCAAAGTAGGGAGGGATAAACAGGCAGAACATAGATTTTTAGGTCAGTGAAAATATTCTGTATGATACGAGAATGGTGAATACATGTCATTCTACATTTGTCCAAACCGAAAGAATGTACAAAACCAAAGTGAACCAGAATTTAAACTATGGACTTGAGGCAAATATGATGTGTCAGTGTGGGTTTATTGATTGTAACAAATGTATCACTCTGGTGGGGAATGTTGATAATGGCTTTTCAGAAAAAAAATGATAAGCTTATCCTAAAACTCATATTGAAACGCAGAATATATGTATATTTTAAAAATGAAACAGAAGAAGAAAGTTAAAGTACTCATTCAACCCAACTTCCAAACTTACAACAAACTATATTTATCAAGATATTGTGTGGGGCACCTGGGTGCCTTAGTCGTTTAAGCTACAGACTCTTGATTTTTGGCTCAGGTCATGATCTCAGCTCTCACAGTTAATGAATTTGAGACCCATGTTGGACTCTGTGCTGACAGTGCAGAGCCTACTTGGGATTCTCTCTCTCTCTCTCTGCGCCCCCCTCTTGCACATGTGCATGTTCTTTTTCTCTTAAAAAATAAGTAAACTAAAAAAAAAGGTAAAGCTCTACATATTTTAAAAAAAGGATAGTGTGGTACTTTCATAAAGATAAACATATTGATAAATTGAACAGAATCACAAGTCCAGAAATAAATCCTTACATTTATGGTGAATTGATTTTTAATAAGGTTGTCAAGACCATTAAACGAGGGAAGGAGCAGTCTCTTTAATAAATGGTGCAGGGACAACTAGATATTTACATGTTGAAGAACGAAGTTGGATGCTTTTCTTTTACTATACACAAACATTAACACAAAGTAAATTGTAGATCTAAATGCAAGAACAAAAACTATAAAACTCTTAAAATAAAATAGAGAAGTAATACTCGTGACTTTGGATTAGACAAAAACCTTCTTCGGTGCAACACACAAAGCATAAGTGACAATGGAAAGAACAGATAAAAATGAAATTCATCAAAATTAAAAGCTTGTGTGCAGTAAGCGATGCCATCAATTTAATGAAAAGGCTGTCCACAGAATGGGAGACAATATTTGCAAATCATACACCTGACAAGAGAATCTTAACTCAATGAAGAGACTATTCAATTAAAAATGGGGAAGACTAAAGGCAAACATTGTACAATAGTTGGTAAATTTGTCACACACTTAGCAAAGCTTTGTATATTACAAATGAACAAAGAGGGATGCTTGAATAAACTTTGTGATGCTGGACTGAATCAGAAGTATGGGGATAAATTTATAATTAGGCAAATGATAGATACAAATAAATATAGACGCGTGAATATACATGAGGTAACATACACGGTGTATTTCCTACTGCTGACTGCTAGGAAGGCATAGAAACACTGCCACTCCAGTAGCAACAAGCACTGCCAGTGCCCAGACACTGATTTCTAAATACCAGTATCCAATAAAAGAAACCAAGGCTCCTCTGATAAGTGATCAGTTCCAGGGACGGAACAAAGTACAAGTTAAGCCTGGAGCATTACGTGGTACCAAGAAGTAAGAAAATGCTTTAAAAAAGAAAAACAAAGAAAAGACAAAATGGCGGCATGGTTGACACAGAAGTAAATCTGAAAGGACTCCCCGTGACCAAATGTGGAACTATTTGACCAGTAACACTACGTTGCCTTGTAAGTTAAAGAATAAAATAAATATCCACGGGCCCATACTGATATAAACTATATACAGAAACATTCCAATTAATAAGTGTACAAGAAATGAAAAAATGGAAAATCACCATTAGAGCACCACAGTGATAGTTGCTGTAGGCATTTTCATCTGATGAATGCTAAAAATAGTGAGTGAATATTTAAGGAAAACCAGGATATTTGTATAGTCTCAAAGTATCTCCACACAAGGTACTTATTAATTATAATAGGGAAGCAACAACTTTATAGTGAAGGCAAACACCACCTCAACAGACTCATCGAGGTCAACATCACCAGTGATAAGACATAGTAACTTCGTGTACTTTCTGACATCATGCACTGAGAAGGCAGATCACCTCTGCGGCATTCTTCCCCAAAATGCATAGCCTCAACTGAAGCATGAGAAAACATCACATCAACTGAAATTGACGGACATTCTACAAAATACCCGAGGACACATCACAGATGTCAAAGTCATAAAAGTCAAGGGAAGAGTGAGGAACGGTCACAAATTGAAGGAGCCTAAGGAGGCAGGAGGACAAAAGGCAGTGAGAAATTCTGGATTGGATTTTGGAACAGAAAAAAAAGAGCATTAACCAAAAAAACCCTGGTAAAATGTGAATAGAATCTAATTAGCTAAGAGTATAGTACTAACGTCAATGTCATTTTGACAAGTGTACTACGGTTAATGTAAGATGTTACCATTACGGGAGACTGGGTGAAAGGCACATGGGGACTCTTTGTAATAAGTCCAAAATAATTTCAAAATAAAAAATTAAAAAAAACTCCCTCTAACCCGAAACCTCATCAGCGGTGGGGAGAGAAATAAGTTATTATGATGGTTTCTGAGATGCCGGCAATATTCTGTTTCTTGTTCTGTATTGTGGTCGCAGTTTTTCACTTTGTGAAAATTCGCTGAGCTGTGATTCCATTGTACTCTTACCTTCCAAACGTAGCACTGGCTTCTTAATTCAAAGGATTCTATTAACATCAAGATTCAGGTTTACATCTAAAACTAAAGACTTTCGCTGTGTTGGAGAATGGTCTGGTCCTTAGACAAAAGTCTCCTTACAAAAGTAGCATCCGATGAGCAAATGTGTCGACCTCATAAAAGGGCAGCCTCAGGGACACTCACCCGACATCACTAGTCTTCCCCAGAGTTTTCCAAGGATGCAGGAATACCATCTGCAAATAATAATCATGGTTTCCTTCCTTTTCTAAGTTAAATTTTTTTCTGTCAAAATCTCAGTTTTGTTTGTCTGTTTTACCAGTTTTATTGAATTTTTCCTAATTCCAAAACACTATTCATAATTTTGGTAAACATGGTATAGCAATGGCTCTAGTTAATAGAAATACCAAATAAAAGCAGCTTAAACAATGCAAGATTAATTATTTCACTTCAAATGACCCTAAAACAGCATTCTTCCAGGGCTGGTTACTATATCTCTGCAACATCATTAAAAAGACCAGATTCTTTGGTTGCCTGGGTGGCTCAGTTGGTTAAGCTTCCGACTTTGACTCAGGTCATGATCTCACGGTTCATGAGTTCCAGCCCCACATTGAGCTCTGTGCTGACAGCTCAGAGCCTGGAGCCTGCTTTGGATTCTGTCTCTCTCTCTCTCTGCCCCTCCCCACTTATGCTCTGTCTCTCTCTCTCTCTCAAAAATAAATAAACATTAAAAAAAATTTTTTTAAGTCTAGATTCTTTCCATCTTTCCTCTCTGCCCTCTTCAGGAAGTTGGCTCCCCAAGGTGGCAAGAAGGATGCATCAGTATCAGGTTTCACATTCTGACACTAAAACCAGATACAGTGACTTTCATGCATCAATTTTGCCCATTTCCCCAGAAGCCCCACAAGAGACATCTCACATTTCATTTTCAGAATTTTATCGTTTCCTCTTTTCTAGGGCAGTCTTTACCCAGGGAAACAAAATACTGCCAGGATCTGGCTCAGGTTTGTTAAAGTTCAGCCTCTGGGGCTGGAGAGGGACCCAGCATCCTATTAAGTACATGAGCACTTGGTGACTGAATCATAGGGAGGTTCTATTAGCAGAAGGAAGAAGGAAGTAATTCTTGAGTAGGAATTCACCAGCTGCCAGAGAGGGTATGATTCTATTATTCATTACTGTAATGTATTCTTTACAGGGGATCTAGTGTTCCTCTGAGGGATGATGCAGCTGTTGGTTGAGATACTCATTATAATATTAAGAAAGTACCATTTTCTTTCTAGTGTACTGAGGATTTTTATTGGGAACTGATGTAGTATTGCAACAAATGACTTGTTTTGTTTCTGTGTTGTTGGCTTTTTTTTTTCCATGAGGGCAAGTGTTTGCCTCTATCTATAAAATATATTTTAGCCTGTTGACATGCTTTATTTTTTTAAGACATATAATATTAAATCTTAATGATATTCTCAGAATATATCATCCTTGGACATAGGAATACTTGAATTTGACCTGAAATCTTTCTTCCAAATTTTTCAAATATACATTTGCAAAACAGGTTTTGTGCAGTCTATAATAATAATCATAAAATGATTTTAAGGCTTTCTATTTGTTTTATGCTTCTTTTTTTTTAAGTTTATTTTGGGAGTGAGAGAGTGCACGAGCTCAAGTGGGGAAGGTGCAGAGAAAGAGGGAAAGAGAGAGAATCCTGAACAGGCTCCATCCTGTAAGCTCAGGACCTGACTCAGGACTTGAACCCATGAACCCATGACTTGATCAGAAACCAGAGGTAGATGCTTAACCTACTGAGCCACCCAGGCACCCCATTTGTTTTATGTTTCATTTACTTTATGAACTACCTAGTCCTTCAAATTTTGTAAGATCTTTTCTATAATATCATCATGTCCTAGAATGTTTAGTAGGTCTTGGGTTTTGGTTTATTTTGTTTTTTCATAGGAAAAATGGATGAATTTTGTGAATTTATTTTTTTTTCCTAGAAAGCCATTCATTTCAACAAAATGTGTAAATAAAGTAGCTTAAAGGTATAAAAATATTACCTTATGTTTTTCTCTCTTTAGTTATATCTGGTTTTTTAAATTCCTAATCTTGAGTATTTTCTTTGGAGTTCTCAAAGTGTTTTCCATTTTATCAAATTTTTCAAAGAACCAGAACGTGGGTATATTTGTTAAATCATTAATTGCTAACTTTTGTTTTTAGTAATTTTTTTCTTCTTCTTTTTCTTAGAGTTGCTTTGTTTGTGCATATTCAATTTCTATTATTGAATATTTTGTTTGCATTTTTCATTCTTTCTAGTATAATGTTGGCATTCAAGGGTCTTAATTGGTGTGTAACTAGATCTTTGGCCACACATCATCATGATATTTTTAAATCATATTATGATTATTTTCTAAATATTCTAAAATTGAAAATACTATTATTCATGATCTCATTGCTTTTTAATAATTATAAAATTTCAAGTGGTACAGAAATATATAACTAAAAGTAAATAAATTATTTTGTCTTCCTTACCTCAAGCCATCTACTCAAGGTACCAACTCTTAAGACCTCTTTATCCTTTCAAATGTCTTTTATTCACATGAACATACATTACATTAAACAGGCTGTGACAATTCTTGTGCTCAAATCGTTGCCTGCATGAACAAATATTTCTCTATAATAGATTCCAGGGAGTGGGTTTCCTAGGTCAAGGGGTATGTACGTGTTTAATTTTGATAAGTACTTTCACACTGCACTCCACAAAAGGCTGTATCAATTCATATAACAATAGTGTATATTCATGCCCATTTTCCTACACTCTGGGCAACCTTGATATATAACCAATATTTTAATTGATAATTTGAACTCAGTGGTGTTTAGTAGATCAGTTTTAATTTTTAAGAAGCTAGACATTTGTGCTGTTGGTGGTGGCTGTTTAACCTCTCATTAATGTTGTTCCAGAATAGTTTTTTTTTTTTTTGCCACAATTCTATAGGAGAATATGATGGGTTAAAATTGTACCTTCCAAAAATTATTTTGGTTTACTCGGGAACTTCATAGGTAAACTGTGCCGTAAGTGCCTAAAAAGATGAAGCATTGTCTCTCTGTAGAATGCAATTTTAATATGTGTTCAATATTATTATTATTATTATTATATTTGGGGGATTCTATAAATCTATATTGTGCTCCTAGTTAATCTTTTAAACTAAGAATTTGTTTAAAAATTTTACTACTATGTTAATTTCTAATCATGTTCATAACGGTTTTTGTTTAGTTAAAAATCTCTGTGTATCTCTGAAATCAAACTGAAGATTCCCAATCTGGCTAAGAAATAAGTCAACATACTTATAGTTTACATGCGAATGATATAGTGTATATTTATAAGCAAATGGCAAGTCCAGGTCTTCTGCCTTCCTCCCTTCAACTCAAATTTAGAGATGCCACAGCAACTAACAAAATGTTTGAGCAAATACCTTGAGAGTAGAAGTGAATGAGTCCCATATGTGGGAAACAGCTGCCTGTAGGAGAGCTTCAGGGAGCACATTCATGGCCTGAGCTAGGGATCGTTTTCCAGGAAAGCCCTTTACTCATTGTTTGCTGCTTCACTCCACTGGGCAGCCAACAGTAATGTCGGCAAGTCTAAACCATTTTCTCCCCACTCCCTGATGCAGACATATTGTCAGAAGGTAGCTACGCTTCAATTAAAACTTAGCTTGGGTCAGAAGCACCGGGTGCTTTTCTCTACGGTCAAGAGGTGCCTGGGGAGCTGAAGAGGGAAGTGTTGTAACAATAGAAGCTCTGTCATAAGGCGCTTCTGCCTCCAACCTCACTAGAGTGAGTACAGACCAAGGCCTATGTTTTCAATTCCCTTAAAGTAGACGTTACTAGTCAATGTAGGTGATATTGAAAAGAATGAAAAACTTGGATTTCTGCAGAAATCAAGACTTAAGGGAATATGAAAGTAAAATGATAAGTTTATGAAGCTATACAAAAGGAGGTAGATCTAATGGAAGGCAAAAAAACCCCAAGAATTTAAAATATTCATGGGTAGAAGAAGAGATTGAAAATATGAAGTAGAAACAAGCAGCTAAAAAGAAAAATTAATTAGACATATTTGGTATAAGAGATATATTAGTGAAATGATCTCCATGGATAGGCTAATGAACTACTTGGTGAGCAGGAGATTAGCTCCAAGAACATTCCCGGGGAGGGGGGGGGCATCCGGAAGGAACAAATGATGAAGGAAATGGTAACAAATGTGGAAGAAAACAGAACGCATTCAATATCTACTCAATAGAAGTTCCAGAAAAAAAACAGAGAGGAGGAAAGGTTTGAGCATATTTATGGGAATGTTGCAAATAGTAAATGATGTTGTAATATTTCAGATTGATCTGGCTCAGATTCACTAAAGGGGCATATAAGAACTCCAGATGCATTTCAGTGAAATTAAAGACAAAGAAAAATTATAGAAGCTTCTAAAGAGAAAAATCAGATCTTTCCCAAAGCAGTAAAAATTGGATGGACATTGGATATCTTCACAATGGGAAGATAAAAAAAAATTATTTTGAGAATGCTGAAGAAATGAAATTTTAACAAATGATTTCATATGAAGCTGAATTTGCAAAAAAGGATTAAAAATACTCTCAGGCACAGTGAGTCTCAAGTAGTTACAAGAAGATTGTCTTTGAAAGAATTCATACACGTTGTCCTTCAGGAAAAAGGAAAAGAAACGGAGGAAGAAATAATGAGATGAGAGAAAAGGAAGAAGGACGAACTGACTGAGGTTTATGATTTTGCCCAAATAACATGTATTTATAAAAATTAGATCCATCCTCATATCTGATATTGAAACACTAGAAAATACAAACTTGGCTGGAGGCTGGAGGTGGTATTCAGAGAACCAGTATAAAGTGGGAACATGATGAGTTGCCTCATCCAGGGTAATATAGAGATTCAGCCTAGCTTTAGTATTGCTAACAAATAAGTGGGCACTTGAGTCTTAATAAATGAGAGGCAGCCTTCAGGACAATATGGTGTGCACAACTTTAAGACAAGGAGAGATAAAGAGTCCATTTATCCAATGGTAAATATGGAACAGCACAAGAAGAAAGCATAAGAAAAAGAAGCCAAAACTAAAATGGCAGGAGTGAGTCCCAGTGCAACCCAGTAACACCAGGGACAAATAGTATGTTTATACCTCATGATAGTCTAGAAATGAATTATGGTGACTTATAAAGCAAAATGTATACAGCAAGATAAACTAAACCTGAGTAGGGGAGGAATTAAGGCAGTGATAGTAAGACCCAGTTACGTGAGGTATGCGTACTCAACGTTGTCCTTGAATAAAATCATACAAAAATGTCAATAATGCACTTATTAGAGCAAGTTTATAAATTCAAATACAGGATATTACTGTTTTTCTTTTTTCACCCAAAGTGTCACCTCTCAGGACCCTAATTGGTCTGTAACTCCAGCTTTAATTGCTACTCTCCTGTCAGCTGCTAAGGGTTGCTCTGTGTTAACCACCCACACTAACACCGAAATGTTGCTCAGTCAGGGTAGTTACCTCACTAAAAACACGTGCTTTCTGTTTGCTTTAACCAGATTACAATCTATCTCTCTGAAATATCAATGCTGTGCCATACCCCAGGCCATCGTGGTCTTTTCCTACAACGATATAGCTATATATTACCATAGAGTGCCAAAGAAGAGAATTTGCAAATTCTACAGGGCCATTTCATATTGTTCTTACTCCTGTATTCATAAGAAAGCATCACAGCAAACACTTTCCAACACATCATGTTAACAAGTCAGACCACAACAGAAACTTAAAAGCTGTGCCCACACCCACACTGGACAAATCACCCTTCTGGGCTTTGGTGTCTCCTCAGTAAGGACAGAGGTTGGATTTCCTGACCTTGAGGATTCCTTCTGGTCCTCATATTGTATAATGACTTTCTGTATCAACCTTACCCTAATTCATTCATGCTAATAACTTACTTTAAAACTAATACGGATTCCTTTTTATTTGTATTGTATTTATTAGAGAAGACAGGAACAAACATAGGAACAACAACAAAAACACCTATAAATCTGATCGTCTCTATTAACATCATTTTTTATTTCATTCTGTCTTTGCTTATGGAATTATATAACTGAAATCATATTTCCATAAATTTTACATAATGTTTCAGTTGTTTAATATTACCAAATGATAACTTGTACATTATTTAAATCTGTACATACTTCATTTAATATTCTATAACTATATACTATATGCTATATCATTATTTGCTTTTTCTTTCTCTTAATCTCTTATATTTGATCATTATAACTGCCTCCACATTTATACTATTATAAAGGTTGCAGTGTTTACCTTTCTGCATTCACATAAGTTTTTAAGAAGTTGATCTTTTTTTTTTTTTTTTCTGACCTCTCTCCTCCCCTGCCTCCCTGGGTGTGCTCTCCTATTTCCTAAGGCAGGAACAGGCTGCAGGCAAACACTTAGGCCCACATCAGGGGTCCCAAGATATCAATGGCTAAACACACCTGGGACTGGGACGCCTCCCACCCGAGCTCCCAGAACCCCAAGGAATCCTCTTTCCCCACCACAGGGCTCAGACCTGCTGGATAGGGAGGCACTCAGGGCCAGGAACAAAGGGCCACCCAGGCAGCCGGCACACAGATGGAGGGGGCCTGTAGGACCCAGAAGCCCCTAGAGCCAGCCAGGCCTTCAGTCCCAGCCCCTCCCAAGGCCCCTGGCTCCCTGCCCCAGGCACACCCACGCATGGTGACATGATGGCAGATGTGTCTCCTAGTTCCTGGTGATTAAGGCTCAGTCGATTAAGCGTCTGACTTGGGCTCCGGTCGTGATCTCACAGTTCCTGAGTTCGAGCCCCACCTTGGGCTCTGTGCTGACAGGGCGGGCCGGTTTGGGATTCTCTCTCTGTCCCTCCCTGACTCACACGTTCTCATATTAACTCACGTAATCCTCACATCAATCTGCTGAAGTGGGTGCTATTATTATCCCTTCTTATAGAAGCAGAATCTGAGGCACACGGGAGAGAATAAATAATTTCCTCGTGGCTTGATAGTAAGTGGTGGAGTTGGAGGCATAATCCAGGCAGAAATCATTGCAGAAGCTCCGGGACCAGGTACCAGCAGGAGTATACAGGACAGTGCAGAGGGCACGCTGTTCTATCAATTCTCCGTCACAATGGTATGTAGCACCTTCGTGGCATAGAAAGATTTGGACTGCTTCTGTGTCTCTTTTAGGCGAAAAAGCACGTATGCAGCTTTGCTGTTCACGACCAGTTTGCGCCGTCTGTGATTCAGGAAGTCTTAAGATCCATACGCTACATCCCTCGTGTGATGAATAGAGAAGAATTTAAAAGGATCCCTAAACCCATGGGGGAGGGGAAGGAAAAAAAAAAAAAGAGGTTAGAGTGGGAGAGAGCCAAAGCATAAGAGACTGTTAAAAACTGAGAACAAACTGAGGGCTGATGGGGGGTGGGAGGGAGGGGAGGGTGGGTGATGGGTATGGAGGAGGGCACCTTTTGGGATGAGCACTGGGTGTTGTATGGAAACCAATTTGACAATAAATTTCATATATTAAAAAAAATAAATAAAAAAATAAAAGGATTCCTAAAAGCACCCTAGGTCGCAATGCAGACATTATCTTCTGGGCAAACATAAAACGGTTTCTAAAACTTAGTTATGCTTTTAGCTTTCCTGGCTAATTTATCGTTTCGAATAACCTGAAATTGCAAGCCATTTAAATAATAAACTACTCTCCGAAGGAAGTGAACATGAACTGCCATTGAAAGTGTTCCTGTCGACCTCTTTAATTTCCCCTGGTGTGGATGACGTGGTCAGGGCGCAAGGGATGGTCAGCACGTACCTCGCCATCGACCTTGCAGGATAAATGCCGTCTCCGTGTGGCATAAGCAAAACTCCACAGAATTGTTTTTCCACTTAGGTTTAGTATTTAATTAGTCAAGTTTTCATCCACATCGCCTATTTGTCTACTGAACCCTGCCAAAAACACTCTTTGGCAGATGGTGAAAGAATGAAATTGCTGGCTCTGAAATCCAAAATCTTGGAGATAATTAGAAGACTTGATACAGGTAACATTTATTAGTCATGAGAAGCTTGACAGCATGGTGAATTTTTCAACCCACACAATTTTGAGAGGGTGAGAAAGATCCTCCTTTTGAATGCTGATCAAATTATGTTTCTGTGACAAGAAGAGAGACATATACTCACAAAGCTTAGCTGGACAGCTTCTTCATTTGAACACAGGCTAAACAGAGAGAAGGAAAGAAAGCCCTTAGAGTGGTGATTCCACTAGTGAGCCACAACCTCACACAAATATATTGAACAACCTTTTGAAAATTTCCTGTGTTCTGCTTAAACAAATGACAAGTTTACTAGGTAGAAATGAGCACCAAGAATAATCTTGGCAATCATTAAAGTAGCTGCAAATGAAATAAAATGTCTCCTAATTATCAGTGTTCCTTCTTTCTTATCATAAGCTTCATTCTTGGGCTGGGAAGGAACCTTCTGCAGAGGCGTTTTCTGGTTCTAGAAGCTTAACATTTTAAGATTTTACCATTTAGCTATTTCACACCCACCATCCCATATACAAGCTACAGTGGTGACCACACCCATATTTCACCCAAGTGCAACTTGGGGAAATAGCAAATTCATGCAATCTTGCTATTCATATTCTAGAAAAGGGTAGGGGCACCTGGGTGGCTCAGTCAGTTGAGCGTCCGACTTCAGCTCAGGTCATGATCTCATGGTCCGTGAGTTCAAGGCCCGCATCAGGCTCTGTGCTGACAGGTCAGAGCCTCGAGCCTGCTTCAGATTCTGTGTCTCCCTCTCCCTCTGCCCCTCCCCACTTACGCATACACTTTCTCTGTCTCTCAAAAATAAGTAAACATTAAAAAAGGATATAGGGGAGAGGAATCAACATGACAGAGAAGTAGGAGGACCTGAAGTTCTCTCATCCCTCAAACACAGCAATATTGAGGCCATGGAACTGGGAATTCCAGAAATCCAGGCTACAGAGCGACAGAAACATCTCCAGGAATCCACCGGGACAACTTGGCTGGCCATAGGTGCGTGATTGCGAATTGGGAGAGATAAATGGGTGGCGTGGGCATGGAGGGAGGGATCCCCTTCCGTGGAGAAGCAAAAGGAAGAGAAAGAGAGGCTGTAGAAGTGTAGGATTGTATTTGCACGAGAGAAAAACCTCTCCACTGGGCCTGTGGCCATGTGCACGCACCTGGGGAGGAGGGGAGCCACGGCCATGGGCTCTGTAGCACAAGCCGGGAGGAGCAGTCAGAGAGAGCAGTCTCCTTTAGTGTTGTGGGAAGAAGGCACATAGCCACTCCAAGGACAGAAGACCATGCAGGTGCCACCAGCCTGGCAGGGCGCTGGCTGAGAAGAGTGGCTCTACCCTGGAAATGGGGGGCTTGCCGAGCAGGATCCTTTAAGACATCCGGGTTTGAATCCCAGCTGAGTGCCTGGGAGGTGCAGCAGACTGTGGAGCCGGACAAAGCTGCCCACTCTCACCCGCACAGCACTGTGAAGACAGCTTGAACAGAGTGGTCTGGCACATCAGGTCCGGGCAGGAGAGACTGGGGTGGCGCCGTTACTCTCCCCAATGCCAACAAGGTGGGGCTTCAAGAAAGGGACAAGGGCCCAAAGTGGAGGCGGACCGCCTACAGCAAACCACGCCCCTCCACACCTGGTAACTTCATATCTACTGGATCAAGACTGACACTGATCCAACCATACAGCCCCTCCCCCAGACCAAAACAGCCACCAGCACCAAGGCACCTTCAGATATCAGTCCAGTGGTTTTGCATTTTCCGATTTGATTCTTGTTCAATTCTTATTCAGTTCAATTCAATTCTTGTTCATTTCTTATACACACACACACACACACACACACTTTCTTTTCCTCCTCCTATTTTCTTCTTCCCTTCTCTATTCTGGTTGTTGGTTGTTTAGGCAGACATTTTTAATCTATTCTTTTACACCTCTTCTGTATCTCCTTTTTATTTTCCTCTCTGTCTCCCCCTCTCTCTCTCTCTGGATTAAGATATATAGTTTCTCTGATTCTCTGCATGGTCAGTTTTCTGTTTCTTTTGTTTTCCCCTGCCTCTGTCATTTCTCTCTTTGTATAGGATAAGGCTTTTCCACCACCACCCCCCCCCCTTTTTAAATTTTTTTCCAGGATTACTTCAATGAACAAATCAAACCACACTTGGTGGAAGGTCAAAACCACCACTACAGGTAGGTTGATAAAGCAACTAGAGTCACAACAATGTAGAGCACACAAAACACTCCAAAAAACACTTCCTGAAGGGCCAGGCCCTGAACAGTATATGACCCTTTTTTAATATAGTAGTGCTCACAGGTGCAGGACAGGGACAAGCTATTAAAACATGTAAAGGACAAAACTAACCAAAACAATGAAACAGAATTCTCTAAAGAAATTCCAGGAGAAAAATGACAGCTAGAGAATTACTCAAAATAGATATAAACAATATACCTGATCAAGAATTTAGGATAATAGGCATAAGATTAATAGCTGTGCTTGAAAAAATCATAGAAGACAGCAGAAAATCTATTGTGGCAGAGATCAAGGACCTAAGAAATAGTTATGACAGATTAAGAAATGCTATAAATGAGTTGCAAAATAAGCTAGTGAAGCGACAGCAAGGATGGAGTAAGTGGAGGAGAGAACAAGTGAAATAGAAGATAAAATTATGGCAAATGATGAAGCCAAGAAAAAAAAAGATAAGAAAATACTAGACCGTGAGGGGACAATTACAGAACTAAGTGATTCAATGAAACATAATAATATCTGTATCATAGGAGCTCCAGAAGAAGAGAAAGAGAAAGGGACAGAAGGTTTACTTGCGCGAATTATAGCAGAGAACTTCCTTAATCTGGGGAAGGAAGCAGACAAATCCAGGAGGCACAGAGAACTCCCTTCAGATTCAAGAGGAATAGGTCTTCACCATAGCATACCATAGTGAAACTGGCAAAATACAAAGAGAGAATTCTGAAAACAGCTGGAGACAAATGAGCCTTAACCTACAAAGTAGACATATTAGGGTGGTAGCAGACCCGTCCACTGAAATTTGGCAGGCCAGAAGGGAGTGGCAGGACATATTCAATGTGCTGAATATGGAAAATATGAAGTCAAGAATCCTTTATCTAGCAAGGGTATCATTCAGAATAGAAGGAGAGATAAAGGCTTTCCCAAGCAAACAAAAACTGAATGAGTTCGTGACCACTAAACCAGCCCTGCAAGAGATCTTAAGGGGCCTCTGTGAGTAGAATGCTGCAAAGAATACAAAGGACCAGAGACATCACCGCAAGCATGAAACCTACAGATAACACGGTGATAGTAAATCCATATCTTTCAATAACAACTCTGAATGTAAATGGAATAAATGCCCCAATCAAAAGACATAGGGTATCAGAATGGATTAAAAAAAAAAAAAGATCCATCTATGTGCTATCTACAAGAGACCTATTTTAGACCTGAAGACACATTCAGATTGAAAGTTAGGGGATGGAGAATCATCTATCATGCTACTGGAAGTCAAAAGAAAGTTGGAGTAGCCATACTTATATCAGACAAACTAGATTTTAAACTAAAGACTGTAACAAGAGATGAAGAAGGGCATTATATCATAATTACAGGGTCTATCCATCAAGAAGAGCTAACAATTGTAAATGTTTATGCTCCCAACTTGAAATAACCCAAATATATAAATCAATTAATCACAAACATAAGCACTGTTATTGATAAAAATATGGTAATTTCAGGGGACTTTAATACAGATCATCTAGGCAGAAAACCAAGAAAGAAACAATGACCTTGAATAATACACTGGACCAGATGGACTTGACAGATATATTCAGAACTTTTCATCCAAACGCAGCAGAATACACATTCTTCTCGAGTGCACATGGGACATTCTCCAAGATAGATCACGTACAGGGTCATGAAGCAGCCCTTAATAAATATAAAAGGATTGAGACCATACCATGCATATTTTCAGATCACAATGTTATGAAACTTGAAATCAACCACAGGAAAACATTTGGAAAGCCTCCAAATACATGGAGGCTAAAGAACATCCTACTAAAGAATGAATGGGTCAACCAAACAATTAAAGAAGAAATTTAAAAATATATGGAAGCAAACTAAAATGAAAACACAACAGTCAAAACCCTTTGGGATTCAGCAAAGACAGTCCTAAGAGGAAAAGACATTGCAATTCAGGTCTATCTCAAGAAACAAGAAAAATCCCAAATAAAGAAGCTGACCTCATCCCTAAAGGAACTAGAAGCAAAGCAACAAAGAAACCCCAAAGCCTGCAGAAGAAGAGAAATAATAAAGACTATCACAGAAATAGGCAATACAGAATTTAAAAAAAAATGCATTGAGATACCACCCCCACACCGGTCAGAATGGCAAAAATTAACAACTCAGGAAACAACAGATGTTGGCAAGGATGTAGAGAAATGTGAATCCTCTTGCACTGTTGGTGGGAATGCAAACTGGTGCAGCCACTTTGGAAAACAGAGTGGAGGTTCCTCAAAAACTTAGAAATAGAATTGCCCTATGACCCAGCAATAGGACTACTAGAAATTTATCCAAAGGATACAGGAGTGCTGATTCATAGGGGCACATATACCCCAATGTTTATAGCAGCACTTTCAACAATAGCCAAATTATGGAAATACCCCAAATGTCCATCACAACTGATGGATGGATAAAGAAGATGTGGTTTATATATACAATGGAATACTCCTTGGCAATGAGAAAGAATAAAATCCTGCCATTTGCAACAATGTGGATGGAACTGGAGGGTATTAGGCTAAGTGAAATAAGTCAGTGAGAGAAAGAAAGATATCATAGTTTTCACTCATATGTGGAACTTGAGAAACTTAACAGAAGACTATGGGGGAAAGGAAGGGGAAAAATAGTTTCAAACAGAGATGGGGGCAAACCATAAGAGACCTTTAAATACAGAGAACAAACTGAGGGTTGTTGGGGAGGCAGGGAGGAGACAAGGGAAAATGAGTGATGGGCATTAAGGAGGGAACTTGGGATGAGCACTGGGTGTCATATGTAAGCAATGAATCATTGGGATCTACTCCCAAAACCAAGAGCACACTGTATACACTGTATGTTAGCTAACTTGACAATACATTATATTTTTTAAAAATGTAGAAGAGGGTAAATAGCATTGGTAATTTCCTGCTTTGGGGTCAGAACTAAGTGCAGGTCAGCCTGCTGTGACTTGATCATGGATCTGTGCCGTCTTCCTCAAGCCAAAGTATTTCCAAACTGAAAAGAACTTTCACGAACTCCAGCTGCATTTTCTCATCTTTTAGAAGACAAGGAAATTGATGCTTTGTGAAATTAAGAGACTTGCACAAGCTACACCCTTAAAGCCTCAGACTTGATCATAGATGTCCTGTCTCCTTATATCATGTTTTTTTCTACTACATCACCGCTGCAAGTTTGTAGGATGCAGTATCTGCCCAAATTCACCATATAGTGGCCCCAATCATGTTCCATGAACTGCATAGAAAAAGTAGTAAGCCAAATAAAATTTCAATGCGTACAGTTTTTAAAGTTAAAGTCAAGAGTGGATAATAAATTGAAAACCTTGGGAAAGAAGGAGGAGGGAGAGGAAGGAAGGAGGGAGAGAGGGAAGAAGGCAGGCAAACATTTATTTTTTTCTGTTTTTCTAGTTGAAATAGAATGACCCTTAAAAGAGAGAATTTTAGAGAATGGCTGACTCTCTATATATGTTATCAAAGATTGGGATGAATTCTTCTGGCTTATGAAAATGGAATGATAAACTGTCAGTGGATGAAATACAAAGAAGACCAGGAAAGATATTGGGGGAGGGGGGTAGTAAAACGCTGTGAAAAAGAGAAATCTCTCTTCAAAGGTCTGGACATGTAACATTGAAATCAGGAGATTTAATGGTCATATTCTGTGAAGTGGGGCCGGAGAGAGACAATATCAGCCTGCAGAAATAGAGATGAAACCATTACGCAGAAGGCAGAAAAAGCAGAACAGGCGTGAGTTTGGAAGAAATTTAACACCCCAGACCTTACCTGTTTGGGGGGCCCTGCTGCTTTCCTGTCCTTGGGTTCCATACCACTCTCCGCTATTAGTTCCATGTAGGGGCTACCTAGAATTGATTTGCAAGTAGGCGAGTGGTCTTTACTTTGGTCTTTATTTAAATATAACCTATGTATTTTTTTTTTTTGCTTTTATGTTTACAGTTTTCTTACTGCATTTACATTTATAACATATTGTAACTTCTTTTTTTGATTTTTTTTTATGTTTTACCTGTTTTTGAGATCAAGAGAGACAGAGCATGAGCAGGGGAGGGGCAGAGAGATTGGGAGAAACGCAGAATCAGAAACAGGCTCCAGGCTCTGAGCTGTCAACACAGAGCCCCACGTGGGGCTGGAACTCACAGACCACGAGATTGTGACCTGTGCCGAAGTCAGACGCTTAACCAACTGAGCCACCCAGGAGCCCCTATTGTAACTTCTAAATTCTACTTTATGCACAAAGAGAAATGCAATATAATTCTACTTTGATTCACCTCTACTCTCCCCTTCCTGATCATGGTCAATATAACCTTTCTGTAACAACCAAGAAGGCAGATACTTTGGATCAATTTGTTTCTTATCATTTAAATATTCTCTTTAAGGAATCACATTGTCTTTTGAATTTAAATTAGTCACTACCTTGACTGGTACTTAGATATATTTCTATATGTTTATTGCTATTTCTTCCCTCTTGCATTTTAACTTATAGTTCATTGCATTGATGGCTAGAAGATACTTTGAATAAATGTTTCAAGAATTGTAAATAGTGGCATACAATCTAAATCTTTGAAGAACTGGAAATGACATATGAAAGATACAGTAACAAATATAGTCTTTTCTATCAGTGCCTACCCACATCCCTCACATCCTCACACCTTGTATTTCCAGTATGTTCCAGACACTTCCCAACTGCCACGGTCTGCGTTTCTGGGCCCAAAGAGGTGGTGTTGTTTTTGTTGTTGTTGCTCTTGTTGTTGTTGTGTTTTTTGCAATCCACAGAAAGCTACTCTTCCTTTGCCTGTGCAGGAGCCTGGAGTTCTGGGGGAATCAGCAGCCTAGAGGAAGCTCTCAGCCGTGACTACTGATTGACATAAGACGGGATGTGGATGCCCCAGTTTCTTCACCCCTCAAATGAAATCTTTCTGAAGCATGTATTTTTAAAATGTCATCAATCATCTTCACTGAAGAGATTAAAATGTGATGGATGCAGGATCATCAGAAAAATCCAAGGCAAACAGTTTGGTGACGGGGTAGCCAAAAGGAAAGCACTTCACTTCTGTAGTCAGGTACTTAAAGTGCATCCAGGACATCTGATGTGCAGGTGAGCAAACATAGGCGCTTCCTTGCTTTACTAAGCAGAATCTTCACTGAGAAATAGGACTCTGGCCCAGAACCCAGGATCCTGGAGTCCTAGTCTTACAGAGTGCCAAAGGTAGAGCAAAATCTAGCATAAAGCAATAAACTTGTTCTTTTTAAAACAATCTGGTGAAGGTGTGATCAGTGAACAGCAGGGCTGAAGAAACTGACCCAGGGTTGCTATTACTTTAGAACTGGGTTTTTTAAAACATTATTTTGCAGTATACGTTTACCTTGTATTTTTTGATCTTTTAATATTTAACACCGACTTCAGTCATTTCTCTGCCCCACCCCCTTGCCTCTGGTAGCCGCTAGTCAGTTCTATGTATCTATGAGCTTGGTATTTTTTGTTTTTGAGTTTTTAGATTCTATAAATGAGAAATCGTACAGTGTCTTTCTCTGTCTGGCTTATTTCACTTAGCATAATGTTCTCCAGTTTCATCAATGTCACAAATGGCAAGATTTCAATTCTTTTTATAGATATATAGATAGGTAGATAGATAGAGAGATAGATAATAGATGATAAGTAGATAGATAGATAGATAGATAATCCATTCACCCATCAATAGATCTATAGATTATTTCCCTATCATGGCTATTGAAAATAACACTGCAGTGAATATGGGAGGGCATATATCTTTTCAAGTTAACGATTTCATTTTCTTCAGATAAATACCCAGAAATGAAATTGCTGGGTCATATGGTAGTTCTGTTTTTAATTTTTTGAGGGACCACCATACTGTTTTCCAGAGTGGCTGCCCATTCCTATCAACAATGCACATCCTCACAACACCCTCACCAAAACTTGTTATATTTCCTGTCTTTTTGATAACAGCCATTCTAACAGGTGTGAGGTGATATCTGATTGTGGTTTTTGTTTGATGATGCTGCATGATGTTGAGCATCTTTTCATGTGCCTGTTGGCCATCTGTATGTCTTCTTTGGAAAAATGTCTATGCATATCTTCTGCCCATTTTTTAATTGACTTGTATGAGTTCTTCATATAAGTTGGATATTAACCTCTTAACAGATACATGATTTGCTAACATTTTCTTCCATTTAGTAGTTGCCTTTTCACTTCGTGGATGGTTTCCTTTGCCATGCAGAAGCTTTTTCAGTTCGATGTGGTTCCACTTGTTTGTTTTTGCTTTTGTTGCCTTTGTTTTTGGTGTCAAATTGAATAAATTATCTTCAAGAAATATGCCAAGAAGCTTACCTCCTGTTTTCTTCTCAGAGTTTTACGGTTTCAGGCTTCACATTCAAGTCTTCAGTCCATTTTGAGTTAATTTTTGTGTACGATGTAAAACAGTGATCTAGTTTCATTTGTTTTTGCGTATAGCTGTCCCGTATTCCCAACTCCACTTATTGAAGAGATTATCTTTTTCCCAATGTATATTTTTGGCTCCTTTGTTGTAAACTAATTGACCATGTAAGTGTGCGTTTATTTCTGGGCTCTCTTTTCTGTTCCATTCATCTATATGTCTGTTTTCTTGCCTATTCCATACTATTTTGATTACTATAGTTTTATAGCATAATTTGAAATTAGGGACCATGATGCCTCTAGCTATGTTCTTTCCGAAGTCTTCTTTAGCTCTTTAGGGTTCCCTTTTCTGAAGTCTGCACAGGAAAATATTTCTTATTCTGACCCATATGGATTGTGATGGAGAATTTTTTCTTTCCAGAAAAACCTCTGAGGAGAATTGGTTGTCTTTAGCTTCAGCTACTATGACCCCTTTTCACGCATTTTTATGGCTACATCAGTGGGACATTGAAAAGGATCACATTCCAAAAGTGAAAAGCAAAACTAAAAGGCTGCATGCAAAACTATGAATTTGTATGTCTATATTTGGAAGACAGGGGGAGGTGGATAATTTAAGAAGATGTTATATACAGTACATTTTCATCATCGTTGCCTCCTCTTAAAATTTGAAGATCATGGGCGGAGGGCAATAAGCTGGTGCTATAGTTCAATGGAAAAGCAATAAAATAACTAAAGAGCAACCTAGAACAAGAGCAGCTAAACGTGCCTGAAGCAGGAATTTTTCTGGCTTACTCTTCCCACTCCTAACTATTGAAAAGCAGCTGGCTGTTTCTTTAATTTAATCCTTTGTCTATTTTAGACTTGACAAAGCAAATTCTATTTAAAGGAGCCTTTTATATTTTCAAAGGAGAAAAAAAAATGGGGTAAGGTGGCATATTATATGAAGAAACTTTTTAAAAATCTTCATAAAATATATATGTTGCAAGAGGGAAGTGTGAGGGGGAGAAGCAAATGAGTCAAGGTTTCTTTATTTTCTGCATATCCTCTCGATTCAAGTTCTAGTCTTGAAGCTCTGCCACATAGCTTGGCAGGCTATTTCATTTGTTTGGACAGCAGGTACTCATGATCTTCTCGATTTCCTCCTGGGGTTTTAAAACTCTGAATTCCCTCCAGTGACCCAGCCAAATTCCCAAATAGCATGGGGGAAGCCTTCACACGGCATTTGCTTCCGTAGGACCACCAGCATGGGAGTAGATCCAGATCTGCAGTCTTAGTATTTCATCCAAACGAGATGCTACATTTTGTCTGCTTTCTCAGCATAAACGAGGGGGGAGACTTGGACTGAAATGAACTATCTTTATCTCAATCTGGACAAGACAAATACTGCTCAGTAAGAGCAAATATCCAGAGGAACAGACACAGTTTGATTGCCCCTTATATGGAAACCACATGTCTTAATTTAACTGATACATTTTTCAGCCCTAAATCTATATTGAATTCACATTCAGAGCACTGGAAGAGACATCAAGAACTCATCTCTTGTGTTCCCTCGACTCTTGTAGCCAGAGTCCACCTTCCCAGATAAGTTATACAGTCCACTTTTGATTAGCAATATTAATGCAATCATCCTTTGGCCTAAATGATTCATATCAGAGAGTAATCCATGAATTAAATATATTGGGCCTTAAGATACATTGTTATTTTCTCCCCATCAATAAGCAGAATAATAACTTCTGCTTAGGTAAACAGAAAAAATGAGTATTTCATTGATCCAAAGATGCTTATTTTTCACATTTTAATATTTCTCAGATTAAGATGCATTTTATAATTGAGTGATAATCCTTACTGGCAATGCCATTTTGGGCAGATTCTGGTAAAATACGAAAAATTATTGCAGCTTAAAATCGATGTGAATATAGATCTTAAAATCTTAGATTAGATGAAATAAAGAAGTTAAAATTTCTTGGAAAGCTTTATCTTGGTAGTTCTAGGGATAAGTAGGTAATAGGAAGTGACCTTGGGAAGGGCACTCAGGACTATTAGAGATGAAAGTTTTATAAATTAACTTGAATGTTTTTTAATGTTTATATTTATTTTTGAGACAGAGAGACAGGGCATGAGCAGGGGAGGGGCAGAGAGAGAGAGGGAGACACAGAATCCGAAGAAGGCTCCAGGCTCTGAGCTGTCAGCACAGAGCCCGACGCAGGGCTCAAACCCGCAGACCATGAGATCATGACCTGAGCTGAAGTTGGACACTCAACAGACTGAGCCACCCAGGTGCCCCATAAATTAACTTTAATATGTTTTTGCTTCTTTTGCCTCTTGCCAATTATTTATTTATTTATTTATTATTTGAGTGCATAGATCAGCTGTATAATTTATTTATTTAGTACACCACCTAATCTATTATAAATATTTGCTGAATACATTGTCATACTATAAATAACAAGTAGTCATTCATTATGAGGGGACAAGATCACTGAAGAGAAAAAAAAAGGACCCAGCATTAAAATTACCATTTTTTGCTGACCAATTCCATATAATATAATAGCATTATCTTCCATTATCTTGTACAAGAACCTCCCTGTCACAAACTAAATGTTGATTTAGGAAAATGCCATTAAATACCTCTGGAATAAGGAATTTTTTATGCTGATGATTTTTAAGCATGGTTGCACATTAATATCACCTAAGAAGACTTTAGAAAATACTGGTATCCAAACCCCATCTTACACTAAAATAAAGCAGGACACCTGGGAGTTGGGCTTTGGCACTTTTAAAAAAACCCTAGTAGTAGAAAAAATGGACAACACCAAGAAGTGGTTTTTCAAAAAGATCAACAAAATTGACAAACCTTTAACTATACTAAGAAAAAAGAGACAATACTCAAATAAAATCAGAAATAAAAATGGGACATTATTGCCTATGTTATAGAAATAAAAAATGATTGTAAGACAGTGCTATGAACAATTGTGTGTAAACAAATCCGATAATCTAGATAAAATAGGAAAAATGTATTTTTTCTAAAAACATATAACCTTTCATGATTGAATCATGAAAAAATGGGAAATCTGAATGGACCTATAATTAGCAAGGAGATTGAATCAGTGATCAAAAACCTTCCAGCAAAGAAAAGCTCAATTTAAGAAAGCTTCACTGCTGAATTCTTCCAGACATTATAGACATTAACACCAATCCTTCTCAAAGTCTTCTAAAAAACTGAAGAGGAGCAAACGTTTCCTAACTCATTTTATGAGGTCATTGTTACCCTGATACCAAAGCCAAACAAAGATACTACAAGAAAAGAAAACTACAGACACATATCCCTGATGAATATTAATGCAAAAAATCCGTAGTGAAATACTAGCAAACCAAATTCAATACATATTAGAAAGATTATGTACTAACGCCAAGTGTGATTTATTTCTGGCATGCAAGGATGGTTCAAACATATGAAAACCAATCAACACAACACACCACATTAACAGAATGAAAGACAAAAAACACATGATGATCTCAACTGGTGAAGAAAAACCATTTGACAACTTTAACACACTTTCATGACAGATACACTCAACAAACTAGGAACAGAAGAAAACTACCTCAATATAATAAAACTGATATATAAAAACCCCACAACTAATACTTACTCAATCATGAAAGACTGCATTATTTTTTTTTATAAGATCAGAAAAAAGACAAGGATACCTACTTTAACGACTTCTATCTAACACAGCACTGGAAGTCCTAGCCAGAGCAGTTAGGCAAGAAAAAGAGATAAAAGTCATGCAGATTGGATAGGAAGAAGCAAAATTATCTCTGCTCACAGACAATATATTATATATAGATAACTCTAAAGATTCCACTCTTAATATAACTATTAGAATTAATAAATGAATTCAGCAAAGTTTTGTGATACAAATCAATATCCAAAAATCAGTGACAATGCTATCCAAAAGGGAAATTAAGGAAACAATCCAATTTATAATAGCATCAAAAAGAATAAATGCTCAGGAATAAACTTAACAAAGGTCGTAAAAGACTTGTATGCTGAAAACTATAAAATGATTTTGTAAGAAATTAAAAGACATAAGTAAATGGAAAGACATCCCATGTTCATGGATTGGATTGGAAGGATTACTATGTTTAGGATGCTGATACTACCCCAAAAAATCTTCAAATTCAATGCAATGCTTATCAAATTCCAAACTTTATTTTTCAAGGACATAGAAAAAGTCATTTTAAAATTCATGTAATCTCAAGGGACCCCAAGTAGCCAAAATACTCTTGAAAAAGAAGAGCAAATTCTCTCATACTAGCCGATTTCAAAACTTACAACAAGCTACAGTAATTAAATCAGTATGTTAGTGTCATAAAGATAGACATATAGACCAATAGAATAGACTGGCACCAGAAACAAACCCTCATATATATATATATATATATATATATATATAGTCAAATAATTTCCAACCAGAGTGCCTGTTTTAAAAAGAAAATGACACAATTTTCAACAAATATTGTTAGGAAAACTGGATGTCCACATGCAAAAGAGTTGGACCTTAGTTTTATACCATACTAAAAAAAAAAATTAACTCAAAATGGAGCAAATACCAAATCTAAGAGCTAAAACTATATAATTCTTTAAAGAAAACATATGAAAGAAGCTTCATGATACTGGATTTGGCAATGATTTCTTGCACATCATACAATTGTGCATTAAAGGACACTGTCGATGTAATAAAAATGCAAATACAATGGAAGAAATTATTTGTGAATCATATATTTAATAAGGGGTTAATGTCCAGAACATAAAGAACCTCTACAACCCCACAACAACAGTAAGAAAAAACAAACAACATGATTTAAAAATGAGCAAAAATCTTGAATTAATATTTCTCCAAAGGAAACCTACCAATGGCTAATAACCACAAGAAAAGATGTTCAACATCATTAATCATTAGGTAAATCAGATCAAACCCATGATAAAATACCGCTTCATATTCATTAGGATGGCTATTATTAAAATAATAATAATAATGATGGTAATAATAAACAGACAACAACAAGTGTTGGTGAGGCATGGAGAAACTTGTGCATTGCTAGTGGGAATGGAAAACGATGCAAATGTGAAAAACAGAATGGCAGTTCCTATAAAAAAATTAAATATAAAATTAGCATCTGATCCAGAAATCCCATTTCTGGGCATATACTCTGAAGCATTGAAAGCAGAGACTCAAATAGATATTTGATGTGGAAATCGGCATAATAAAGTTAGGTAACTTGCCAAATGTGTATTTCTGGTGTGCCTGGCCCCAAATGTTTTTACCCACCGTGGTCTTCTTTCCAAAAAAGGAAGAGATAATAGTTCGTTCATTCAGGTGAGGTGGTCTTGCCACTCAGGGAGGACTTGTTGGGATCATTGTTTCTGAAGCTTTCTGAAGCTTATTTCTGAAGGTAGTAACCAAGCTACTGATGGCTTGACCAATGTTGGTCACTAAAGGCCACCTTTGATTCTAACTAATGTAAATTTAAGGAATTTGCACCACATATTGCTTCTGAGAAAACTCTTCAGAATCAGACGACTTCAGTTTGGATCCTAATTCTACCATGATGTCTGGATGGCATTAAATAAAATAGATACAATCTTATAAGTAAGATGGCACCACCCTAAGTGGTGCAATGGGCTAATAACTGTACGTAACTCATAGAAATGCTGTGAGCATTACATGATGGAAACCATGTACCGCTTTTAAAATGGTGCCCAGAACATTAAACACTCAGTACGTGCAGCTATTAGTATTGTGATCAATTTTTAAACATCGGCCCTATTTTATGATCATCATCTATTTTTATAGTCAGCTTTGGAGTGCTTTTTATCAATTTCTAGATTGTGCTTCTGCATCCGCCATCATGTTGTAAAATGATCTCACTAATGCTCTTAGGTGGCAAGACATGAGATGAGCTCTTTCTCCCATTTATTTTACTGTGAGAGGTTACATCCTAATTCTCCTGGGGGCTATAGTTCTAAAAGAATGACTTGGGTTATCCACGCCACCAAAATCTGTCCTGCAATTTCATGCGAAGTGATTTCACATAAGACAAATAATGTTGTCCTAAAACATGTGCATAAGCTATTGTAATATTTGTGGTTACAAAATGAAAGCTATTCCTTCCTTTTGCTACACCCTTCAATATTTGCTCAGGTGCAATTTGATTTCCACATGAACTGATTCCAAAAACCTACCAGAGAGAGTGGTTGTCATGCCGGCCTCTAGGAACTTCTCAAACAAAATCATATGCCCGAGAAATGGTTACATAAGGTACTTCCAAGGAGTCTCTGTGTGTTTGTGCCTTGTTATAAACCCCATCGGCAATCTGCCTGTAAGCACGAGAACATTTTTAATCAAGCGGTAAAGCATTCAGAGTAGAAAGGTCACCCTAGCTGGCGCTGCAGTGAACTGTTCCGTCCCCCTGGTGAAGGAGCTTGGCTGGAGAGTTCACCGAGTTGGCCCCAAAGTCCTGTTCCCTGTGCGCCTGACCGCGCTTCCCAAGTGACAGTGCAGAGCGACCTGAGAGGAGATAATGTCGTTCTGCTTATACTCAGGCCCCTAATTCCAGATGGGATCGGGTTTTCCTCCTTCATCAGGGAATTGTTCACAGAGCCTACCCAGCCCAAACGTATCTTTCCTCAAACAAATCGGAGTAATAAAATAACAAGCAAGAAGATAAAGTTCAGCACCAGAAGTAGACTTCATATTTACGAAATATGAAGAGAGGAAGTCAAAGTGGCAAATTACAATGGAGCTGGGTGCTAGTCTCACTTCAGCTTGGGGCCACTGTCCCCAGATCCCTATTGCAGACATGACCATCAATAACTCCTCCACAAAGGCAATGACTTCTGAACTTGAAGAGGTTCACGGGCAGTTTTATGCCCATTTGACTGCAGACTCGTTCTTCAAGAAAAATGTGCACGTTCTCCCAAACTGTATTTGGCAGTGTTTTGCTGACTTTTTACACGTTTACATATGTAACAACTTTGCACCAAGAGGACTAAAAAGTACAGTAACTGAAACATGTCCTTGCCCTGGCTTTGAACTGGGATGTAACCAATAGGTGAAGCAAAATACATTGTTAAAGTAAACACATTTTCAGATGCACATGATGCTATTTCCAAATATGAGATAATTGTATCCTCATGTCTATATCTAGCTATGTGTTTACATCTATTTGTATGATATTTATCTCCACACTGTGACTTAAAAATAAATATTTAGACAGAATTTACAGTCAGCGGATCAATGAGGCATTTAAAAGCAGCCTGCAAGTTCAAAAGAAAGTACAGGACTCTGCAAATTTCGTTAGTATTCCAAGTATAATCATGACTCATCACTGATCTAGAATTGATGGCGGTATTACTTTGAGGCAATGTGTAAATGATGAGCCTAAAGAGACAAATTAAGAAAGAAAGGGAAAAAAGAGCTAGGGGAGGCTGGGTGCTCACATTTCTATTATGATCGAGTATCTTGGTCCGAAAGATCGGTATTATGCTGACTCTTATAGGAAAAATATACATGAAACTTGTTTTCGATCCAAAATACTAACTTTGTAGCTAAGTCCAAACAATTTAGAGTAGACCTCGCTAATAACTACTATTCCTGCCTGGCCTTGGCCATTGGAACTTACTGTCCATTCCTGTCTTCCCAAATGCTGTGTCCAAGGTTCATTGACTGCCCTGCCCTATCTATCACTGCCTCGCCTACTTTTTTCTCTTTCAAGGAGCCTAATAATCTCATTTTCTCCTACTTTCCTTTGCTAGTTCACTCCCATATATTTTTCAGGCTGTCCAGACTCAGGAGTATCTCTTTCATTTTCTTTACCTCTCCATGGATTTATTCACAGCACAGACAAAAACTGTCCCATGAACACTCACTGCACCAGCCTCCCAACCTTATAAAAAGCAGTCGGTTACATCTTGTACAATAATATTTTTTTTTTCATGTGGAGCCAGAGACGATGATTACTTTTTGCCAGTGACCTGGCTTAGTAATGAGAGGCTTTATACACGCTAACGATGAAGACTTTTTTCCCCTAGTAACAATTTTTAAATGAAGCCACTGAATTGAGGTACTTTTGTTTGTACAGTTGGAAGGGGTCTCAGGGACTATTCAGTCCCACACCTTTATTTAATAAAAGAGGCACCCAAAGCCCAGAGAGGCAAAGTGTCTTATCTCTGTGGGGCAGCAGCCGGGCTGTGAACAAATACCTGAGCAACCCCACTGAGCCGCTCTGAACCTGGCCTGCCAAATGATGAACACCCCCCGTGCTGAGTCACCAGGGACAAATACTTAAGTACCATGCTTTTATCTGTGTTCAGTCACCAAATGGTGGTGACATCAAAGAAATCGCTCAAACTCTCTGTGTCTCATCCTTTGCATTTGCAAAAATGCAGAATTCCTCATTTCTTGGCGGTCCCTTTAGAGCAAGCGTGAGAATATGTCTGTGTGTATATATACATAAATGCACACAAATAAAGAAGTCCTTTCAAATAAGCGAAACTTCGAAGCCATTTAGAAATTGAGTTTTGCTCAACCAGCAAAAGCATGATCAAGAGAGGAAATAAATTGCCTTCAGTCTTTAAAGCATCAAGAAGATTCTATCTCTTATCCTCCAAGAGCATCATTTAATTACCTATCGTGTTACCAATTCAATGGACCACCTATCCCAATTAAACAGCAGCGCACGCTAATTATCATTAGACTTAATTGGTTTCCCAATTCAGCAACTTCCCTGATCAAGTCTGCCCCAGTTAAGTGGCGTTTATTGAACTACCTGAATCTTGCTTAAAAGAAACAAAAGAAAATTTCCCATCTCAAGTTCAGCAAATATGACCTGGTCTCAGCAAGTCACAATAGCCAGTTTCTAATTAATTTTGCCGAGCATGCTCTGAGGTTAGGAAGAGTAAGCATATCTTCTCCAATTAGAAGGAATATTTTATTAAAATCGAGTCAGATTAAGCAAAACCTTTCTAACAACAATCCGTAAATGTGTGAAAAGTAACAAATATTTACTAACATATTTCCCTTTCCTTCTTGCACACATTCTTTGACCAAGGTGTTATGATTATTTCATCCTTTCAGATTTTCCACCCTTGAAACTATGTTTGGTAATAACACCTGTTCTGAAGAGTAGATAAGCATAAAGAAAGGAGAAATTATGCTCTTGGGCTTAACCTTCCCAGAAAAATTGATGCGCGTAACACTTCCTTTGCATCAGCAGATGAATGCAAAGTCTAGTACTTGAGAACAGCTCAGGACAAGGGAAGATCCTGGTTGCATGAGCCTCAGAGTCTGCCTGGGTTTTGGAAGGTCAGGGTTGAGGATAGACAGGAGGCCGATGCCTCTCCTTCTGGAAAGTTTGGTATTTGGAATGGCGCGTCACACAAGCACAAGTGTTCTGGTGTGGGAAATGTGACTCTAAGGTAATTGTTCCAAGTCTGCTCCGCGAAGGCTCAAACGGATTCGGGAAGGCAAATGAGCGTTTTCGAGCTCTCCCTCGAGGAAGGCTAGAATTCTCACCTCGGACTCTTCCTGCCAAAGTGAGGGTATAGCATCCAAGAGAAATCTGAGTCTCCAGGATTCCCACTTTTCTTGGTTCCCTCAAGAAAATAATGGGACAAGAGGACAGGTGGCAATCACCGGCAGAATCAGCTTGTGTCCTGGGCCCACATTTCTCTCCGAGGCAGTAACCCAGTCACTGTACCTCTGAGAAAGAACCCGGTGGTCACAGTAACCCGCCTGGAGGGAGAGGCAGAGATGAGAGCAGAGGTTGTCCTTGGTAGCACAGCGCGCGTGGGATCACCCAGCACAGTGAGGCGGCATGTTGTCCAGTGGTCTCGCCAAGGCCTTGTTTCTGGGAAGCACACTGGGCAGCGAAGGGTGTGAGATGAGCAGTGAAAACAGTAAAAAGGCCAGCGGCACACTGAGTGGGAGGGAGGGTCACCGAATGGGGGCACGTGGGCAGGGCACGTGGGGGAAAGCTACTGTCCCACGAACAGAGCACTTCAGCACTCTCCTGGACAGGTTCAGCCCTATCCCAGATGGTCTATCAAGGAATCCAAGGTTAATCCGCAAGGGAAAACCAATCTCATGAAGTTGGTGATTGCCTAGAAGTTACATTCTCAGAAGCTAGGGAAGGATGGACATTACTCAAAACTTGTCTTTTTTTTTTGTCTTTCTAATGATACTGCATCAGAGAGGCTTCTCATGCCACCACAGAAAATAATAATAATAATAATAGGGAATAATATCATCATGTTTGGTTTTAGTTTTCTTTGGACTGGCTTAAAATAGTTCAAATTTAGGCTGAAGTTTCCCAAAAGAAAACAATAGTGTATCACATATACATTTTCTCAAGAAACCAGCGCACACTTCGATTCTATCTAAGAGTTGATGGAGCCCATTGCCATAGCAGAGCCCTTTATGGGCAACATGAAAATACAGAAAGTAACCTAAATTTCTAGAATGCTATTTAACTAATTCCAATCAATGCTCCTAGTCCTATGTGAACTTACCTCCAATACAATTTCTATGTGTCTGCTCATAATTGCGTTAAACTGTTCTGGCCTAAAGCAAAATTGTAAAGTGGAATCATTGAAGGTGGGAGCTAGAAGGAATCTTACTCCTTATCGGTTATTCCCAGGTCCTCGTTGTACATCCAGGGCTTGTTTTGAACCTTTCATCATGAAAGGATTCGGCCCAAGAAGAGCCAAGTTTTCCCAACTACTGTTTAGTAGCATTGCTGTTATCCATGGTGGAAACCTCTTACGAACTTCCAACTGTGTTTTCTGGTTCCTTCCTTCTGACCCAAATTGGAAAAGATCTGCTACCAGTTATTCACTGCTGTGCTTTCTGAAGGTCCTGCCCCAGATCTGATGGGGGCAGACAGCGATGCGTCCGAATACTTGGTTGCATCCGATCCGCCCCAGGAAAGTTCTCTGAGGAAGTGAGGGCACGGGGCCAGGTACGGGGGAGGAACAGAGAGAACAGGGGCGACTCTAAGAAGCTCCAGGGAATCGCTCTGGTGCTTGGCAGTGAGCATACGATTAAAGTTCAACTATTTGTAAGATGAGTACAAAAAAGAAAAAAAAAAGCCTCTGAACCCTGATGCGTGTTCTTAAACTAGTTAATTAACAACAGAAGATTAAAAGCTATAAAGATCTGTCAAAAAGTAGTACTAATTACAGTTATTTATGTGGACTACTAAACTATTGGCCTCAAATGTCACGGAACAACACATATCATTAAATATGTGTCAGATTAACTTTGTTGTAAATTGTGTTTCATTTTCTGACATTGGCAATTATCGAACACCTGCTGTACACCAGATTACTATTTTCTTCTCTTTTTTCACTCATCTCTAACTTTCCCCTTTCAGTGTTTCCCCATCTTTCTCCTTGTCCCTAGCGATCTTGAGATAGCTCTGCTGTAACCAAATTTATTGGTAGCCTACCAATGCTATCCTATCTTTGCTAAATAAACCAAATTCCATTCAGATACTCACGTTTTTCCCCATGCAGCCACGTCCTTGAGGAAAGGACAGCCTTAACTCCAATAAATTTTGATTTATCTAAATCAATTGTGATAATTTCATTTCCTTTATCAATGATCTGCTTAGAAAGAGCCAGACGACCCAGCTCTGGCTAATGAAATATGAAGGTAAGAGCATTGCAAGAGCTCCAGAGAAACATTTCTTAGCTCTTAAAAACTGTCCAAGGGAAAACATATTTTGACCATTGACATTGAAAACATTTTAAACCATATTTTGACCTTTGACATTGAAATATACAAATGCAATGCCTGAAGCTATGGCAGCCATCTCAAGACTATGAGGAGAATTAACATCCACTGAGGGTAGCCAATGAAAGGGATAGAAGGAAACTATCCTAGGTGATATTTTGAACTACTGAATTATCTGACACAACAGCCTCCCCACCTTGAACCACATGTTACAAAAGATAACATTTATTAGTTAAGCAGCTTTGGGTTAGATTTCCTGTTACTTGTTGCTAAGTGTATTTACAGATACAGTAGTGAATTGGTTATAGGAACAGATTTCAGGGTCAGGCAAACCATTTACCATCTATCTGCATGAATCTATTGTTTATCCATAAAATATAAAATGCATAATATGCGCCTAACATATAGTATTTGCACAGAGAAGGTTTGTTAATAATTAAGTAGTGGTTCTGGGTAGTACAAAAAAATTAACAAAGTAAAAAAAAAATTAAGATAGGACATCAAGAACAATATCAAGAGATATAAAACATGCCACACTGATTTGGATTTCTGTCTTCAAATTCCAGAATTCGCCTTCCTAGAGCATTGAGTCAGAACTGACAAACTTCCAAGAATTATGCCAGAGTTCTGAGCGTGTGCAGGTCTGAAATACAGAAAAACAGTAATTGAGAGAAATTTCTTTTAACACACGGCTACGTCCTTCGGGTTATCGCAGAATGAAGAAGACACCCAAACAAAAGTGACGTTTGGGAAAGTAAAAACAATATCAAACTTTAATGAAAAGTATACATAATTATGTTTAGTAAGTGGCAAAACATTATTTCAAAATTTAAAAAGATCTCACTGTCAAATTGCTAATTTTCTTGCCATCTAAGGTATTTGTTAGTATAGAAAAATGTACGTGTCCATGTGTGTGTGCATGTGTGTGATCTGGGTGTGCACATGTGTTTGTGTGTGCATGTGTGTGCATGTGTGTGTTCACGTGTGACACAACACTCTTTATCTCATCCTTTCATATTAAAAATAAGTCAATTTATACATGGGACAAACGAAAAACTGGAAGAAGAGACACACGTTAAATTATTTGCCATAGCTAATCTAAACCTTGGGCTACCCCAAGTTGTCTTTAAATTATTATCAGAGCATTGTATTTAAATGATAAGTCTTTTTGAAATGGAATCATCCGACTGAAGAAGATAGTACTTCGGATGATTTTATGTCCCACGTGAATGCCTAAAAGAAAAGGTTTATGCTTTTGCAGGAACACAGAGAATTGACGCTGATATCCATTCTCCTTGTTTTTATTCTTTCAATTCTTTCCCTTAAAAAAAAAACGCCTTCTGTAGTAGATTTATGCTCAAAGATATGATATATTTGAAAGTGATTTGAAATGAAATACTTAGCTCTGGAATGATGGAGGAAGAAGGAACCTATATGAGCAAACTGGAGTCGACACATATCGTAGAGGAATCATTAATAATTAGATCACACTGCTTATC
The DNA here is from genome assembly GCF_022837055.1 of Prionailurus viverrinus. Classification (NCBI taxonomy): domain Eukaryota; kingdom Metazoa; phylum Chordata; class Mammalia; order Carnivora; family Felidae; genus Prionailurus; species Prionailurus viverrinus. The sequence goes on along the minus strand of NC_062565.1, from coordinate 9,989,663 downwards.
CCAAAACCAAGGAGTGTGGGGGAAAAAATGTGTAGGAAAAAGGGTTCATTAAACAAATGCCAAATGATCACTATGTGCCAGGCAGTATGATGGGTGTCGGGGACACGTACGTTCTCTTAGAACTTTCAGTCAGGTTTACCATTCAACAACTCATTCCATACACATACGTGGCTAACGTTAATTTCCAAGGTGAAGTGTTAAAAATGAAACTAATGAGTGCATTTCAAAATTATTTAAAATATTTACATTGGTTATATCCCAAGAAGAATTTTACATTTTGTCTTCTTTTTGATGAAAAATTTATTGTCAGAGGAGAAGCTCTCTTACGAGCAGTTGCTGAAAAAGAACGTGGTTCTGGGATATTCCAGAGATCTCTGGCTGAGGGACATTCTCTGCTGATTTACAGAGTGACAATCTGATATTCTTTCCCACACCTGCAGGAGCTCAGCCAACATCAGCTCGCAGGTGTCACCCAAGGCTGGCTCCAGAGAGTCTAGCCAGGATCTGGCATAACTATTCTCGGTCCTGGTGGAAGCTTGCCTCCCTGTGAGCTTGGGCTTGAGTACATGTACGTGGGTGGCTGAGTGTGTGTAACACTGCGGGTTATAGCTCTCCACCTTTCTGCATCTAAATAGTAGTCAAACACTTAAAATAACATTAAGACACGTTCCAGCTTGCCCTGCCAGTCAAAAGGAAAGCAGGGGGAAAAATTGAAACCCTGCATTTCAGAACCCCAAGAGCTTGCTGATTTGTTAGGTTTAGCGGTTCAGAGGATTAAAAAGGCAGAAATATTAAGAAGGCAAAAGAAGAAAGAGCCAGCATATAGCCATTGAAGCAAATCTAATGGGCTGCTGGGGACAAGAAGAAAGGGTTCTACTACCTGAGCAAATCTTATTTATTATTCTTGCTTCACAATTAAAAAAATTTAAAAAACTAATAATAATTTCCGAGACATTTGTCTTTTTTTGCTATGCTAGTCACATTCCCCAAATCCTTTATCAACGCTGCTCTGCATATGAATGGGCTGTAATTGACCTGTCACATTCATGAAGGTCAGTAACCTTTCATTAGGAAGAATGTGTCTTTCTTGATAAATTATAAAGTCCCTGAGGATTTGAAAGCATATTCAAAAAAAAAAAAAAAGAAAGAAAAAACTCTCTACTATACCTTGAAAAACAAAATACAGACTTTTCTGTTATTCTGTGTATGGGGTGGGAGGGAGCCATTGCTTGTGTTTCTGTTTAATTTGCTTTGTGTAGGGTTCTTTCCCTTTCTTTCTTTCTCTCTCTTTTTCTTTCTTCCTCTTTCTTTCTTTCTTTCTTTCCTTCCTTCTTTCTTTCTTTCTTGAATGAGGAATGGGGAATCCTGTCTATACCCCACCAAGCTTGACTCTTTATTTTAAGAGCACTACGAAAAATTGTCTAGTGTGAGCTTTTCCTGAATCCTTGTTAAAAGCAAAATGGAAAACTTGAACTCCTTCTCTAAAAATAAATAATAGATAGTTATTCTGTCTGATGCGTTAAAACAACAATAATTACGGATGTCTTTCTCCTTATAGCATACTTCAGCATTTGCTATGGAAAAGACCAACCTCATTATGTGCAAATGAAGACCCACCTGAGTTATGCATATTCTGCCGAATCCCACCCAATGATTTAACTGGTAATTAACTCAGACAAGCACTCAGCCATCCCACCTTTGTGTTCAAGATGGCTGACCCCACAGCCTTGCAAGTCCTTCAGGGGACGTCTGCTTCTGCTTCCACGTAATTTGACTTGAGACCCCTCTGGGGATTTTCAGCCAAAGCTGCAGACTTACTCAACCAGGACTAACTCTCAGCAGCCCTTTAGTTCAACTGATCTTTGGTCCAAAACTACAAGTTTTGCAGACCTTTCAACATGCACCAGTATTTTAGCTGAGGAACATGGGAGATATCAGACATTTGGAGCATAGTTTCTCTATTCAGCTTTATCAACTTTAAATAGGATTGAAAAGATTCTTCTGGCTTTATTGACAGAGAAAAGCCCTTACACCACTTAACATGAAATTTGAAAGACAATGGCACAAAGAGGAAAATGAGGTGACAGGAAGAACTCCAGGCACCATTGTTTCTGCCTAGTTCACAGCCCTTGTGTGTATCTGATCCACTTGAGGCTTCAATTCCTTAAGAACTTGCTCACCACCCCCACATGTGGACAGGAACCAATGCAAAGCATAGAATCTGCAGATGGAAATGTTTGGTTTCTCATAAAACAGACAAAGGAAAACGGAAGGACTTAAGCACGAGATGACGCCACTCTCAAAACGTGTTATCATCATTCACGTTTCTATGCCGTGGCATGGTGGGCATATTAAAAAAAAAACTTATCAAAAAGATGACTATTTTCCTACAACTTCAGTTAGGTTCCAACTAAGAAAACAAGACCTACGCCAGGTAATTCAACAGGGGGAATATAAGAGTGGGGAATGTTTTCCATGTCACTAGAATAGCTGAAGGAGCAGCCAGGGAAGGAAGATGAGTGGCACCTGATGAGGGACCGTCAGGCAAGCTGACAGGCCGCACCCCCCCGCCCCCAACCAGGTGGGATGTGTGTGATATTCCTCAGACACTCCTGGCTGCCCCAAAACAAAGGAAAGTGGTGAACAAATGGCGAACTGATCGAGATCCCAGTCCTGCGGGACCTACGTCTCCATCATCCTGCCATAGTGATGGGAAACAAAAGCAGAAGGAAATGGCAGGTAGAACTAAATGTCCTTATAACCTGCAGCCCATTGACAGATACTTGAGGCTGGCAGAGTAAAAGGTTTCTCCAAGAACTCCTTACTGTCTTAATGCTAATGCTTTAAAGCACCTTAGCTTGACGACAGCCAGGCTTCCAGTATCCGGACAGTCTTCTTTAGCTATGAAAATCTCACTGGAAACTTCCCCTGGACTTTACCTCCCCCAACCCCATAGTATATAACCAGTCTCTCCTCATGGTCCTGGGGCAGCTCTTCCTGCCCACGGGTCCTGTCCCCACGCTTCAATACAATCCCCTTTTTGCACCAAAGACGTCTTCAAGAATTCTTTCCTGGCCGTCGGCTCCGGATCCCACGAACCCCACTGTCACCCCCCAAAACCTCATCAGCAACTACAGAAAGTTCTTACCACCCTCCGGGCTAGAGGGACAGAGAGGGGATGGTGTTCCTGGGGCCTCCGTGCTGATGGCAGGTGCCAACACATGTGCAATGCGGAGGCTGCAGCTGACATCCACGAGTGCTCTTCTAAAACATGATTTGAAGGAAATCAAACTCATCATTCAACCAAGTGTATCAGTTTTCATACCCAAATAAAATAGTTCGGCTGAGGGAGCTGGAATTGTTAGCAGCCCTGCCTGGTGGGATGTGGGAACTTGAAGGAAGGCAGTGACTAGTGGAAACGGAAGCCACTGATAAGACACGGAAGAGGCCTTACTAGGCAGAGAGAAATGAGACTACACCAAAACCTTGGTTTGCGAGCGTAATTCATTGTAGAAACATGCTTGCAATCCAGAGCACTTGTAGATCAGAGCGAATTTCCCCATAAGAAATAACGGACGCTCAGATGACTTGTTCCACAACCCAAAACTATTCACGTGAAAGTGACTGCAGGACGGTAATATGATATAAAATCATGAAGAAAATACAAAATATAAAGAAAAGTAAACAAATTAACCTGCAGGTACCTTTGAAAACCATCATAGCTGGTTGTGAGGCGAACAAAAGAGAGGAGGGTTACTGCGTAGGACGACTTTCACTATCGCTAATGGAATCACTGCCATCTATTGGCTCGGTGGCATCTTTTTCTGTATGGGGGCCACTGTGCTCGGTGACAAGATTGCTGACTCCAGGACAGGATTCAGAAACTCGTGTCACGTACCGCATTGAACGTAACTGGCAATAAGGCAGCAGTGGTAAGGGTCTAGATCTGCAGGCAGCCTGACTTGAAATGAAGCAAAGCTTTCCTAAGCTTACTCTTTAATTTTTTTTAACGTTTACTTATTTTTGAGAGAGAGAGAGAGAGAGAGAGGAAAGAGAGGGAGACACGGAATCCGAAGCAGGCTCCAGGCTCTGAGCTGTCCACACAGAGCCCGACATGGGGCTTGAACTCACAAGCTGTGAGATCATGACCTGAGCTGAAGTTGGATGCTTAACCGACTAAGCCATTCAGGTGCCCCCTCCTAAGCTTACTCTTGTATGGAAAAGCAAAAGACTGTCCGTAGGTGCTTTCAAGTGGCCAAATATATATATATATATATATATATATATATATATATATAAAATGTATATATGTATATATATAGATAGATAGATAGATAGATATATGCTAGTGCCAGCTGTGGGCACGTTTCAACCTTCTGAAAATCACTGATTTCTGCCAAACACTGCAGCCCGAGACCAAGCATCTGGGCATGGAAGACAACCAGCCATGATCCCACAGAGAGAGAGAGAGAGAGAAGGACCATTGGCTCAGTTGTGATCATGTGACACGCAGCACCATGAACTACTCGTATTGCAAGACATTGCTTGTTTACCAAGTTAAAATCGATTAGAAATGTTTGCTCGTCCTGTGGAACACTCACAGAACAAGTCACTCGCAATCCAAGGTTTTACTGTAATCTGATATCTCCTGCCTTCTGATCTTATGACCTCCCATTAGTGCCTTCTGTTTTAGAACTCCCCTCTAAACAAGTTGGCCCAGAAGTCTGGGAAATGTTGATATATAACATCCGGGTCCAGGGCATGGAACACATTTGAGAGAAAAGAGGTGGGTGGCCAGCAGTGCCTCTCTTCCATCGGAACGTGCAATCCTGGGCAAACACCATTGTTAGGTTCTATAGAAAGGATACTTGGCAGGAGAATAAAAGCATTAAATTATGGCGTTAAAATAGACAATATGTCATTTAGTTCATCTTGGTGGTCAACCAAAGCAGTTCCCAAGAGATTTCTTAATACCTAAAAAAGAGAAAAGAATTTTCATAAAGAAGACCCATGTCACCAGTAAGTGGCTAAAACTAGCCATTTGCAATGCCTTCATCAGGTAAACTACTCTTGGGGGGAGAAACTGCATAGTCCCTGGTGTGAAGTTCACCGTGCCAGCCTCAACACAAGTTCACAATTTCCTGAGACGGCCTTGAGGATTCCCGGTGGCTTAGGTGGTGTTTCCTGAAGGGGCCAGTGCACATGCTTTGGGGCACTGAAAACCATGCCTCCACTTATAAAACATGATTTCAAAGAAAGAAAACTATTTTTTAAAACAAGTATGTCAGAATCTATACCCAAATAGTTTTTCTCCTTTAATTCCTTTGGCAAATACAAACATTTTTTTTAAAAAATCCAAACTCAAAACCTTCCTAATAGTGCACATGAATGACAGAATATTCTTAGATGTACATAAAATTCTACTTTGGATGAGAATATGAGTTTATTTTTTTAAGAAAGGATTAATCATTGAATTCAATGTTGTTTTGCTTTGTGTTGGCCAGGAACTTCCTAACCATTATTCTTCACCAGGAACGACCCAACCAGTGGGCTTACTTCTTCTACAGACAACAAAGAGTTTATATGACAGACTACAGCTAACGAGGCACCTGGTAACTTGATGTAAGCTCAGACTTTTTAAGCCCTTGGAGAAGAGAATTACTCAGTGTTCACACCCAAAGGATCCTTTGGGTTGGTGTTGCCCTAGCTCTGACCGTGGTTTCAAACTGGAATCCTACAGTCTCCTAGAAAGTACTAAGTAGTATTTGAAGGGTAAAAGGAAATAAAAGGTAGAGGTGAGTGGGGGAGAGGTAAGTCTGTGCCCTCCACTCCTACCTCAACCACAGCTGCTTCATTATTTGGGGTATGGACATTGCCACTGAGTTCCTAAACCATTCATCCCATTTTATACTAGTCCTTCACTCTGCACTATGAGAAGTCTAATTTCTGCCTATAGTCCTCAAGCCAATCACATAATCTCAAAGTCCCTTGTACTGAATGACTCAGGGACGCAGGCACAAACCATCGGTGGATGCCATTCCCCTGTAGGCATGTAAATCTGGTGGCTCAGTGAGACCAGAGGGAAGGAAATTAATTCCATGTTAGGACAGAAATTCTTTCTCCCACCAGGTGTGAACAAGGAGGAATTGTAGCCTGGGCATGCTTGTAATCGTCTCATGACCACTGAGGAATTGCCACTGGGATAAAATAACAATGGAATTGTTAGGGTAGAGAGAGTGAAAGGACTTGAGTCCTTTGTGAAATTGTTCAACAACTGACTCAACCAACCCTAAAGCTCATGCTTAACATCTGGCAGTCTTCACACATAAGGCGATGATTTCCCTATCCTTCAAATCTGTTCATTGAGTTGGATTTTCAGTCACCTGCAGCAGAAATCATAACTGATAGCATTCTACCTTTGAAAAGATTGAAAAATACTGCCCTGGAGAAACTTCTAAAAAAAACCCCTACTTTATTTCATTTTTATTAAGTTTATTTTATTTATTATTAAGAGAGAGCGCAAGCAGGGAAGGGGCAGAGAGAGAGAGGGAGACACAGAATCTGAAGCAGGCTGTGTCCGAGCTGTTAGCATAGAGCCTGATATGGGGCTCGAAATCATGAACCGTGAGGTCATGACCTGAGCCAAAGTCAGACACTTAACCAACTGAGCCACCCAGGGGTCCCTATTTAATTTTTTTTTTTTTTTGAGAGAGAGCAAGCACGTGAATTGCAGGGGAGGGGCTTAGGGAAGGAGAGAGAGGATCTTGACCAGGCTCCACACTCAGTGTGGAGCCCAATGCGGGGCTCTGTCCCATGACCTTGGGATCATGACATGAGCTGAAATCAAGAGTCAGATACTTAACTGACTGAGTCACTCAGGTGCCCCCTAAATCCCATACTTTAGATAGTTTGGTTTTCCACATTCTATCCTCTATTGTCCTTTCCTGCCTTGTGAGCCCCACCCCTTCCCCTCAGCATCACGTTGCCCTCATTCCGTCCCAGGCTGCCCAGGCTCTTGCTGGAGGGTCTTCCCTTTATCTCAGTCTTCACTTGACATTTAGTTACCCTGCACTGCACTTGCCAAGTCAGTTGACCGGAATCATTGATGAATTTGTTCATGGCCAGTAATGGCAATGGAAACTTTGGGACCAGCGTGCCTTGATGTATAACAGAAGATTTATAAATATTTTCTGGCTCAATAAAAGATTTAGTGAAACAAATATGTGATACCATCTATAGAATATTTATGGTTGATATGAGAAACTTTTAAAATATTACATCATAACCCCAACAAATGAATCAATAATAGAGTCTCGGACCCAGTGGCCAGCCACTGTCCATTTTTGAGAAAAAGGCACTTTCTCAGAGCTATTTCAACCATGGCATTTATTTAACCACGGACTACACTTAGCACTAAACCAACCTAGGTGGCAAAAGTATTCATAAAAAAAAAAAGGTTTGACTGCTGGAGACAGGTGTTGGGGAACCCACCCTCAATGTTAGCATGAACACCGTCCAACATTCGAAGAGCTGCTCACGCGTCTCTGCTGGGGCCTGGCAGCTGGCCCTTCCAACCCCCTTCCCATTCTGTGCTGCCTCATGTTTACACAGCGAAAATGAAACTGTTGCCAGTGTTAATACAGCATAATTTATAAGCTGAGAAGAGAACTCAGCATGCATTCCCTCAAGTGAAACAGACTGTTATTTTCGGAACCGACTGAAGGGTGGAGACATTTCTTGGAAACCAAAGGAACTGCTGATTCCCCAGATCCTTTCTGCTTCATAGGACCCACCTCTCATGAGGCAGGCAGGACCAACTCACAGAAAAGACAGAGGTCTGACAAGCCTGTCCTCTGAATTATAGAAGGCAGATTCATCTGCTGAGGCCATGCCTTCTAGGTTCCAAACACTCCCTTACACCTCTAGTCCTGGGAGAGGAGCCAGTGACTTGAGATCAGAAACGCTGCTTATCAGAGAAGGCCCATTGCACAGAATCTGTTTCTCCCCCATTAGTAGCTATGATTGCAGGGATATTGCAAAGCCAGACCCTGTCTCCAAAGTGGGACACAGGGTGTGAAATCTCAATCTCCAAATATATGTATTTGCATTCCATAATAGAAGCATGTATCCATATCATATCCAACTTCCTTTGCTCCTAACATAGCAATCGAGATCTTCAACTTAGATCTTTGCTTCTAACATAGCAACTGAGATCTTCTTTTTTTTTAAATTTTTTAACATTTATTCATTTTTGAAAGACAGAGACAGAGTAGGGGAGGGGCAGAGAGTGAGAGAGAAACAGCATTTGAAGCAGGCTCCAGGCTCTGAGCTGTCAGCACAGAGCCTGATGCAGGGCTTGAACTCATGAACCACAAGATTATGACTTGAGCTGATTCAGACAACTGACTGAGCCACCCAGGCGCCCCAACAAATGAGATCTAACAGCATGTGCACACGTGCACGCATGCGCGCGCGCACACACACACACACACACATTCAAATTCCAGGACCAATCTTAAGGAAAGTAGGGGGTGAGATTGCCTGGGGTAGCTGCTAATCAGTGTCAAATCTATCTTGCTGGTCTCATCCCAAATTTGGTAGTTACACCTCTCCAAAATTGGGGTTCTAGATTTCCTCTAAGTCCCCCCAGTGATTTTACCCTTTCATCCAGTCTCTGAATTACTGAGTTTATTATACTTTTCGAAGGCATCTGCCCTCCCAGACCTTCCCGCTGGGCCCTCCATGGGTCTGCTTTTGCCTGATTAAAGGCTTCTCTAGACTGTGGATTTGAAGTGGACTTTGTACGGTGATATCTACCTTTCCGCTGTACCTTGAAATTTTAGACTTCCTGTTAAGCTCACATTTCTATTTGCCTGTCCTTGCAATCATGTGCTGCCATGTTTAAGATGCTCAGCTTTGGCCTAGCCCCATGTTATCTATCTGGATGACTGAACTGGCTATAACAGAGAACTAAAAACTGGTTATAATAGAGAATTGAGCCCTAGATCCCCTTTGGGACCCGATGCCCAGGATCAGAATGGGTCAATTATGCTGATTATCCTGCTAATCCCCACCATTAGGATAAAGAGCCAGAGTATTCACTGTAGTGTAAGGAGAGAATGCTCAGAAATAAAATTGGAGGGTCCCTAATGTCTGAGAAGAGCATGGTAATGACGCACATCACATTCCACTGTGATGGCTTCAAACTTCACAGCTGGACACATATCACCTATATGATAAACTTGGCCTTCGACACTAAGATCCAAACTGGTGCTAGATAAGCATGATCTTGGGACCCCATGGCAGGTTCTTAGGGCTATTTTGAGTTCCTTAGTGTCTGGGTGACTGCCTTACCCACTGTTTTTTTTTTCATTTTTTGTTTTTGTTTTTTCCCCATACTTCCATTGCTAAAGCACACATGTCTTCAGAATAAAATATCTTATCTCCTATAGTCCTATTAAAGTTTAAAAATTCTGGAGGTACAAGCTCCCAATCCATTGGTAGTCCATTGGTACCTTATGGGAAACCCAATACTCTTTCAATAATTATTTACTGCTCATTTCTGGATGAGAAAGAATGGGTCCTAGAACAGATAAATTTTTATTGCAGAAGAGAAATAAGTCATGAAGAAATAAATTTCTCTGACTTTTCTGTTGATGAAGCGGATAAGGCAGAAACATACATGGGATGAAGGTCTGGGGGTGCACCTCTGGGATTCACCCAGTGATAGCATTGCCAGGGGATAAAATAATCCCAAACAGATAAAGGTAAATTTAGAGACTGACCCCCCAACATTTTGGGGGTAATTGACCCTCCCCCCATATTCTCTCTATTTCCCAAATACCCAGCTCTTCCCAATCTTCTTCCTACTATGAGATCTGTCAACCAAACCAACATAAGCATGAACACATCCACCATATTCATCTTTAAATGAACCCCAGAAGCCTACAAAATGTTGCAGTTAGAGAAACCTGTATAAAACTAGTTTGATTTCCCAAGACACACCAGGTGGAATTTCGGCACCTTTCTCCCCCATGGGCTTTCCAAGAAGAGGCGTAGAAACAGAAAGATTGACAATGTCAGTTCGAAGCACATGTGAAATAAAACCACTCTAGGTACTTCACGGCTTCGTGGAAGCCAGGCTTGTTGAAATAAAAAAAAATAAATAAAAAAGCAAAACAGAAAGATATCTAGGTTCCCGATGTTGGCAAATACTCTCTTGATCGCTCCCTGTTTCTCAATCTCCCTCACTGTTTTCCAGAATCTGCCCCTCTATGAGCAGGGGCCTCCTGAGAGCTCATAGGAAGGTAAGATTTCTTCGATTGTCCACCAGCCACATGGCTTTTTCCTGGCAGCACTGTTTACGTATCACTGCATGACCTCAGTGTCACAGACTCGCTCTTTTGTCTGTTTGAAAGCCATGTGGTGGCAATTGTCCACAGGCCCTTGTCTGAAATGCTGACTACCTAGCTAGGGGTCCTCAGGTAATGTTTCCAGTACATGACGGGGGATTTAAAAATAAAAGGAGTTTTGTTTTTTGTTTTAATTTTATTATTATTTTTAATGTTCCAGTTGACAAGCTTCGACGAGACTTTGCCATTAGCTGAGCAAAACAGATCTGAACAGAACATTTTCCTTTTTGGTCCCCCCCAAAACAACTCAAAAAATACATGACAGATAAAACCTTAAAATGCCGGGCTTCATCTTAAAAATATCATAGGCCAATCCTCTTCTATTATTATTCATTAAACTGTGGGGGCAAAGATCAGAGTAACATTGTCCATTACCTTATAATGGCCAAGTCTGTGGTTCAGCTGATATGTATATTTTTCCTTCCAAAAAGCCAAACTCAATTTTCTATCCTCTTTTTAAATGGTTATGAAAGATGTTTATTTAGCCTTTTATAAAGACTTAGGTGAGCATTTTAATAGAATACTTCTAAATCTTAAAAATTGTAAACAAATATTTATGTACAAAAACAAAACATTCTTACACGATAACAGGATTCTGCCGTGTCCAGAACTGTTACCAGCCACAACACTTCAAAACAAGTAACTAGGAACCATCCTGCATTCTTAATGGTTTGACTTTGGACACATTAACACACTAACAATACTAGCTAAGTGCCCTCAAAAGAGATTATGAGGTCCTGGGAAGTATTTAACAAATCAGAGACGATCTCTGTTTGGGTGTCTTATACTCTAGACACCCCAGTGTTAAGTTCCTTTGCATATAAATGAGAGATGTCCTAACTCTCAAAGGCTTTCCAAGATTTAATTAGTGGACGTTCAAAAATATATTTAGAATAAACTGTGTATGTCCCAGCAGGGACTAGGGCAGCCATGCCTTTCATTTAGAAACAGTCGGAATGGCAGAAGGAAAAGCTTCTCAATGTGTGGCTAATTTATTGGAATTAGTAATGTCTTATCATTCTTGCTCTTTGCAAATATCTTAGGAGGTATTTGGTTGTCAAACAGTTCTAGACATTGTCGACTCCCCAGTTTTCCAGTTCCGCTAACAACAGTGGAAACAGTTATGAGTCCATGACGGCACCAGATTCAGAAAGAGTCATCAGCCTCTCTCTCACCATCTCCCAGAATGAGCCACGTATTTGCAAGACCTTCAGTCCAATGTCTTTTCGGCATCAGAGACAAAAAGGGATAAGAGGCTAAGGGAGACTAAAAAGAAATAACGAAATAAATGTCACACCTGTTCCCCAACTGGATCTCCTAAAGGGAAAATAGAGCTCTAATGGCATCTACTGAGACATTTGGGAACAATTGAATATGGACTTTTTTTATCAGATAATCAGGTTGCATAAACTTTAAATTCCCTGATACTGTGCCGTGGTTATGAAGGGGAATGCCCTTGTTCCCAGGTAGATACTGAGGTACTAACGGATGAAGTGTCATGATGAGTGAAAATAATTTCAAATGGTTCAAGAAAAAAATGTCAACATAGATGATAAATAGATGTAAAACGAAGGAAGCAAAATGTTAGCAACTGGTGATTCCAGGTGAGGGTCATGACATATGGCTGCTCTTCACACTTTCCTTGAAAATTTCTCTGTAGGTCTGAGCTTTTTAAAATAAAAAAGTTAGGGCGGGGGGAAACCCATCTGGGATGGGGGCGGAAGTGTGAGGGACATAGATGAGAAAACATTGGCCATGTGTCGATGATTGATTCTACTAGCTGAGCAGTTAGTTCATGGGAAGTTCATCAAATTAGACTTCCCACTTCTGTGTGGTTTAGAAGTCTCTATCGTAAGAGATTTTTTTGTTTTTATTTTTTATAGAGCAGGGATATTCCTTCCTCAGTCATCTTTTAGTTTTCTGCCATTCTCTGTTTGGATCAAAGCCGCCTCTCACTTTAAATAGCTTGAAAGCCAGCTCCAAGTACAGCCCAAGTTTGTGACAGGACAATAGGCTTTACAGTGAGGCGAGACTCAGGTTGACAGCAGCTAATTGATTCACCTGATGAGCCTCTCTCTGTTCCCTTTATTAATGTCTACCAAACAAATAGTATTTGCGGGGCCCTGGCTTCATTTGATGCTAGGCACTGGAAGGGGGGCAGGGACAGACGTGTGGGCACAGCGCAATTTAAGAGAAAAGTCATTGTGGAAGTTACGCAAGCGTCCTGGGTGGATGGATGGGTAAAACCCCCCTTCTGGGGAGAAGGGGGAATGGGGAGTTAGTGTTTAATGGAAATAGAGTTTCAGTTTGGGAAGATGAAAAGAGGTCTAGAGACAGATGGTGATGGACGGTTGCACAGCAATGAGAATGTACTTAATGCCACCTAACTGTATACTTAAAATTGGTTGAAATGGCAAAAAATGTTGTGTATATTTTACCAGAGAAAGAAGAAAGGAAGGAAAGGAGGAAGGAGGGAAGGAGGGAAGGGGAAGGAAGGAAAAGGAAGGAAGGAAGGAAGGAAGAGGAAGGAAGGAAGGAAGGAAAGAAGGAAGGAAGGAAGGAAGGAAGGAAGGAAGGAAAAGGAAGGCCAGCCTGTGTCCTTAAAGATCTTTGAAGTGTTCAAGTGTCTTTGCTTCAATACTTGGCAACAGCCGGGGGTAAAAACGTGTTTCCCATGGCTGTGTAAATTGCACTGGTAGGAATTTGCACAGTAACACAGGCCCCAACCTGGGTGTCAGAGGAACAGGAGCTCCCAGATCACATTGGGCTTTCTGAGTGGCTGTCCTGTGGGGAGACCCTGCTATGTGGCCCCAGGAAATCCTAGCTGGCCAGAAGTGAGTTGGGGTGAGGGGTGGGGGTGAAGATTTCCTGGTAGTGCTCTTGTAATACCTTGTTAGTGCTTGTAATCAACAAGGATGAAAGAAGTCGGGCTTCAGGACAGAAACATTGTGCTTGAAATTAAATCAGCTCCCCGCTGGGAGCCACTTCCTTCCTTCCTCCCCACAGCCAGGGACACAATTCAGAGGTTTCTCTGCACGGTTAGCAGCGTGAGTGACCTTCAGTCTCTCCACTTAAAATCCATTCAAGATGATCACCCCGGCTTCAATAAGAGCCTCCATCCCAGCCTCCCCGCCTCTCCTCTTCTTCCCGGTGGCCCAGCTGTCACACCTCTTTGTGTGTCTCTGCCTCTGTCCCTCTGCCCTGTCTCAGTCTCTCTCACGCGTGCACACACCTCCGTTCATTTCTCTTCTGCATCCGTGTGCAAGAGTCGCTAAACCCGCTCCCAAGTGCACCTCCCATCTACCTGGCTCACAACTGACAGTGAGATTTTTCACCTCCCAGCTCTCCTTTCTCCTCTCTGAAGAACAGGGAACCAGATGGCCAGCCCCCAGTCTCCCAGCATGAGTTTGACTGACAGGAGCCTTTGATAAACCTCAGAAGAACGAAGTCATCTCCAGGTCACTGCTGCCGCCTGGCCTTTCACACCCCACACGGACCACCATTATCTGCTGCATAGGAGACAAAGGAAATTAGCCCTGCTTCCCTATCATCCCCATTCTTCCCAGGCTGATTTAAACAAGGAAGCAATGAGATGCCCTTCACTTTCCTCCAAAGGGTACAAATGTCAGCTGTTAAAAAATGCAAACAAGAGGCTTTCCTATGTTAATGGCTGGGTTTCTTTGTTAAGGCGGAGGGGTGGAAAGTGTAGTTTATTCTCTGCCTTTGAGGAAGGACTTAACAAGCTTCTCAACAACTTCCTTAACTACCCACACCTTTGACCAGCTGCTGGGTGTCTCTGCTGAAAAGGAAAGACGGAAGGGAAGCTTTGTTTCACAGTCTTTCACAGAAGATCCTCCCAGAACCTGCAGACATGCGGGGGGGGGGGGGGGGGGGGGGAATGTTTTCCAGCATTTTAACCCTCAAATGGAAAAAGGAGGAAAAAAAAGACCCTCTCCCCTTTGCCCCAAACATTTTTTCCCCCAGAAAACTAAATGTTTAAGTGTTGGCGGTGCTAAAAATGAGGCATGGGTATCAGAAGCCCTTCTAGATAGGACGTCAGAGGAAATTGTTGCTGACTGTCTTCTGTCACGTTGTAAAGGGCAGGTGTGTGTGTGTGTGTGTGTGGGTGTCTGTGTGTGTGTGTTTGGACTCCTGTTATTTGTTGCTATGGGCCAGTACCCCGGCGTTAGCTGGAAAATGGAAAATTATGGCAGAAAGGCCCATTACTGGGAAATTTGTTTCCCAAATCCATAGCTTCTGAACATTGGGGGTTGGAGTAAACTTTCTTTAGATGACAGCCTACACTTCTAGGAAGGCAATGCTTGCTACTGTCGTCATTTGGCTCTATAACACAGTGGATTTTAGGGACACCTGCCCGGGCGGCTCAGTCGGCTAAGAGTTCAACTCTTGATTTCAGCTCAGGTCATGATCTCAAGGTCATGAGATGGAGCCCGTGGAGCCTGCTTAAGATTCCGTCTGTCTCTCTCTCTCTCTCTCTTCCTTGGCCCCTCTCCCCTGCTCACACACGCTTTCGCTCTCTCTGAAACAATCAGTAAAATAAAATTGTGGGTTCTACAAAACAGCCAGGAGATTGCAGTGAAAGAGCGGAGCTCAGAAAGATCATGATAATCCAGATAAATTCACGACTCAATCCATAGACACTTGTCGGGCATCAGAGCCAGCCACTGCATGAGGTCCTTTGGGAGATACTAATTTGGAGGCACAGTCCCCATAAGGAGTTCACAGTCTAGACAAGGACATAGGAGTGACCCTAGACTTCCTTCCTAAAAGGTAGATAAGACCTAAATAAGTAAAAACATGAAAGGAAGAAAGAAAAGCCTGGAGAAGAAAGAACTCAGTGTTGCGAGACCTCTTTGAAATGGGAGGCACTTTTATGAGTGAGGGGAAAAGAAAGTACAACTCAAATCATTGGTGTCTGGATGAGGAACTTTCCTCCGGCATTAGTTGGCTGGGGCGGCCATAACAAAACACCACAGACTGGGTGGCTTACACGATAAAAATTTATTTCTCACAGCTCTAGAGGCTGGAAGTCCAAGATCAAGGTGTTGACACCTTGTTGGCAGGTTCGGCTTCTCCTGAAGAGTCTTTCTTTGGCCTGCATGCCACCACCTTCATCATGTGTCCTCCTATGGCCTTTCCTCGGTGTGTGACCATTGCTGCCTCTTCCTTTTCTTGTAAGAGCACCATTGATATTATATTAGGACCCTAATCTTATGTCCTCATTTAGCCTTAATTGCCTGCTTAAAGGCCCCATCTCTAAAGACAGTCACATGGGGGGTTAGGGCTTCAACACTGAATTCTGAGCAGACACGACTGTCCCTGACACTTCCTTAGATAAGGCAAGGGAATGATGGCAGAGAGGGACCCACAGGATGAAAAGTTGCCTATGAAGCACAAGTGATTAGCGAAGAGAGAGGCCGACTAAGAGACAAATTAGGAGGTTCTAAAATAGGCAACAGGTAAACTGGACAGGGCCTGAACTGGATATTGGTGGTAAGAAGAATGAGCTGCAAAGGGAGAGCATGAAGGGAAAGGAAAGAGGACTTGATGATTGATTAGATGTGGTGCACAAGAGACGAGATGGATGTCCTCAGATCACTAGTTCTGAGAGACTGGGAAAATAGATGAACTGTACAATGGGTATATCAGAGATCCTGCCACCACAGGATAGAGTAGAAAGGTCCTGAGTTCTGCAGTCAGACATACTATGTTAAAAATTTAAATGGTGTACCTGTTAGATGTGCAACTGTAGCAATGCACTTACCCCATCCTGGGCCTCAATTTCCTCTCGTATCACGTTGGGATGATGGGACCAACCATAGCGAGCGGCTTACGTTTTATGGGTTAAAGGTTATCAGTGGATTCGACTATGAGAGAGAATTCAAAATTACCCCGACAGATTGCAGAAGAGGCTTAAGAACAATATATCATTCAAATTTCACGGAGATTCTCTTAGGTAAAAGAGTGTAGAGTAAATAAGGCCTAGAACAACCGTGTAGATGTAGGAGTCACATCAACCGTGAGATCAACATGGAAGCTCTCATCCAGTATCTATAATTGACAAGAAAACAAGCCCAAACTTGGTCACATCCAACAGGAACGCAACCCTTGAGGGCCCTGAAGTAGTTCTTCACACTGGAAGGTAGGACATAGAAAAAGAAGTGAAAGGAATAAACCGGTGGGCTGAGGAGGAGATGGGACCATCTCACGCAGACCAACAGAAGGTCACTGTGTGGGGCTAGTATTCTATTGTCCGTTCCCACAGAAGATGGGACAAGAGGACAAAATGAACTCAGAGCAAATCAGAAGAAATATAGATTATCTCTGAGAAAGAAGTGCTGACAATGTGGTTAAGCACATTTATGGGCTGAATCGTTCCTCTCCCCCTCCCTCCAAAAAAAAATTCACATGTTGAAGCCTTAACCCTTCCATATGTCTCACAATTGGACTGCGTTTAGAGATAGGGTCTTTAGAGAGATGATTAAGTTAAATGAAGTCATTAGGCTGCATCCTAATCCAAAACGACCAGTGAACTCACAAAAAGAGGCATTGAGGACACACAAGGAGACACCAGGAAGGCACACACACAGAAAAAGAAAGTCATATGAAGACATAGCAAGACGGCCATCTACAAGCCAAGGAGAGAAGCTTCAGAAGAAACCAAACCTGTCTACACCTTGATCTTAGACTTCTAGCCTCCAGAACTGTGAGGAAGTAAATTTCTGTTGTTTAAACCACCAAGTCTGTGATATTTTGTTATGGCAGCTGATGGGGTTCAGGACATGTGACTTCTCAAAACATGGCACCTTGGCCCATTAAGTATTTTAACCTGAAGGAGTTTGGAGAAAAGAGAAAAGCAGGAAGGTTACTCCGACTGTCCCTTGATCTTCTCACTTGAAATATGTCATAAAACCCTCATGTGCGACGTGCCCTCCCTGTACCTGGAGGAAAGGAGCATCCTTACCTCTGGAGACAAAGGGACACTGAGAAGAATCCTTCTAAGTTTCCCCGTGTTACTACACTTACCTCATACTCCTTGACCTGTCATATTTCTCCACGACTGTCCACTGTTCACCAAATCAACATAGTACTGTTTATCCAAGTCCTCGTTTCCTTATGATGGCTCCCATGTCATGTAAAACTTACATGCAATTTGTTTCGTTTCTCCAGTTAATCTGTCTTTGTCAGTTTAATTTTCAGACCCAGTCAGAGACCCTAAGAAAGTCAAGTACTTTTTCTCCTCCTCTACAGTTTTTGTTGCCCAAATGTAAAACACCACCAGTCGAAGACACCCCGCTTAGTCCGGAAGCTGCGGTGAACAGATCCTGGATCTGAAACAACAGCTGACAGAAGGTAAGAGTTCTTACGATGCTAGTCTCTTAGATCTCTAGCTACGGGGACTGGTTGAGTAAAGTTGTCTAAGAGTCTTTTCCTTTCCAAATTATCCAAAGAAAAAATTTGTCTAAAAATTAGTTCTTTGAATTGGGACTCCGGTTAAAATTTCGTTTGGGGGTATAGGGGCGCCTGGGTGGCTCAGTCGGTTAAGCGTCTGGCTTCAGCTCAGGTCATGATCTCACACTCCGAGCCCTGCATCAGGCTCTGTGCTGACAGCTCGGAGCCTGGAGCCTGCTTTGGATTCTGTGTCTCCCCCTCTCTCTGCCCCTCCCCTGCTCATGCTCTGTCTCTCTCTGTCTCAAAAATAAATAAAAAACATTTAAAAAAAATTTTTTTTAATTTCGTCGGGGGTACCCATTGATTATCAATTCCTTCCCTCCCAGGGACAGTTATCATTTTCCTGTTTGTCTCTCTTTTTGTGTCCTTGGCTTAGCTTTCTATCCCTCAGGGCACACAGGTGTTGGCTCGTGTGTGTAGTCCATCAGTTGTCAGGTTGGAGACCCCAAAAATATGTCCAGACACAAGTGTGGGTTGTACCTCATTTGTAGTTAATATCATACCAGCTGTTGCCAGTTCTCAAGAAAGTTGTCTAAGTCTCCCTTTCTCTTGGCTATCTTTGAGAGTGGTTCTGGATCTTGGGAGGATGACATCTTTTGCACTTTCTTTGGGGATGCCTCTTGCATTTCTGGTTAACTACTGATTTTGGTTTCAAGTTACTTGATAGATATAGCTTTGTTTTAAATATTTTTTTATAGATGTTTACGGTCAAAAGTTGGTCATACTGGAGGCTGATACTCAGAGTCTGATAAAAACCAATTTTTTAAGGCCTTCTCTCCTAAGCTGACTGGAGCTATATAGGAGAAAGAACATTCTAAAGCCTATGTGGAATAATTTATTAAAACATTCCAAAGACACACAGCCTAAATCTAGAACATCTTAGTTGGAAAGGTTCTCCCTAATATAAAGAAGCAAGCTGAGGTGTGCCTTGGTGGCCCAGTTAAGCATCTGACTTCAGCTTAGGTCATGATGTCACAGTTCATGGGTTGGAGTCACGCATCGGGCTCTGTGCTGACAGTGCGGAGCCTGCTTGGAATTCTCTCTCTCTCCCTCTCTCTCTCCGTCCTTCCCCTACTTGTGCTTTGCCTCTCTCTCAAAATAAATTAAAAAATATTAAAAAAAAGAAGCTAGTTAAAGGTAATTAAGATAATGGATGGGTGGGCCAGCCCTTTGATATCATTCGGGCAATGACCCAATTCTTGAAGAATTATAAACAACTTGCCTTATCTTATAAATCAAGTCTATACAAAAGCAGAAATGAGGCCCCTGAAGCAATTCAGAGACCACCTATCCTTACCAACCTTCAAACCTCCCTTATTTATCTCAAAATGCTTGCAAATATTGTAAAAGATTAGGACACTGGAAACAAAACTGTCCTGCATTTAAAAAGAAAGAAAACTTAAATAGTAATAACACTAGATTTCTGATGTTAATGTACCTGACACATGGCTAAAATTTTAAAGCAAAACCTACAAAGTCTCCATTTATATCTGTCCACATGTATATTACACACACACACACACACACACATATATATATACATATGAATTTGGGGATATTTAAAATTTCTTAGGTTCTATTCAAGTTGCCTTAGATATAAATGAGCACTCATACGAATTAAATATTTCTAAAACTCTCAGTAATATAGCAACTAACCCAAATGTTTTTTTAAGTTCACATGATCTAGGATAATCTTGGGCAAATAAAGCTAGTTTTTAAATTGTTCATAAAATAAAACCAGGGATGTCTTCAGAGTTGTCAGCATTAAATATAATACAAACATACAATTTTTTTCTACTTAGGTTTACTATTCAAACAAGCCTATGTTATCTCTGCTAGATGTTTAAGATTATAAAACTATAAATCCAACCCAAGAATAAAATGGACAATAAAATGAATTGCTTGATGCATGTCAAGCATAGCAGTTAAAAAAAGAGGGAAGAACCATATGTTTAACCTTTTAGGTTTATATTTTGATACTTTGCTGCTTTGTCAATGAAAAAAATAATTTAAGAAGATGGCTAATTTTGTTTTGTCTCATGAAATTTTCATAAGCAATTTAAATATTGCTGTTAAAAACAAATAAATAAAATAGATGTAAGTGGGATAAAAGTTTATACATGAACTTTTCTATAAAATTATGTTTTATAATGTCTACTTACAAAGTTTCAGAAATCTTTTTGATAACTTTAAACCTTAAAGCTATACAAAGTTAGGTTAAACGGTAAACATTCCTTGAATATAGGGATTATTTCCAAATAAAATAAAATGTTGAAACATTAATGTCTGAACATAAATTTATCTGCCTGTGGCATCTTGTTTTCATATAGTATAGAGAAGCTAAATATATTTGGGCCAGTTAATAAACATGATAAATTATACTATGAAAAAGAAATATGGCTCGAGAAATTGTGATGTATTAACAAATTTGCTACAGAATGATGGTATATGTCAGTTCACAATTGCTTACTTCCTACTTTTCACTGTACTAATTAAAAATTATAATATATATAAATGAAACTAATAAGAATAACGTGGGTAAAAAAAACCCTTTGTATACAAGGAAAATAAGATGTGTTTGCACAAGGTCAAGTAGTTGTTTTAGAACAGGAAAGAGAAAAAGTATAGGACAAAACCTGGATGGATTCAAAAAAAACTGTAGGCAGTTGCAAAAACAGAATTTTATGCGTGGTTAAGCTGCTAAGATTGAATAGATTTGTTTATAAGGTCTTTTTTTTTTTGATGAACCTAAAGATCAAAGTACATTGGTGCAAAACTAGAATTTGGTTTCTCTCTCTATTAAGATGACAAGGTTTTCTTACATTATTGATCTGCTCTTAATAAGAAATCGCAAAAACCAAAAAGGCTGTTTTCTTCTTTTAAGTAGTTTTTCTGAGAAAACAAGATGTGTCTTAAAATCATTTCCCATGCTTCATATTGTCTTTATCAAGTCTTTGATTACTTAAAAAAATCTTCTCAACGTTAAAGAGCTAATGTGTTTTCGTCCTTTTTAATGTTCATTCAACCATCTCTGTTTATCTTTAAAATGTTTTATTGCCCCTTTGGTTAAATAGATAATTAAGTATTGTTTTATAATGAGGTGTGATTCTATTTTATCAAGTCTGACCCTTAGACATCATGTACAGCTTCCCCAAATGAACATCCAATTGGAGTCTTTTTTACCTCAAACTAAATTTGAGATGTCTCAGAGGGTCCCTGGAAAACCTCAAAAGATTCTTCTCTTACCACATAAAAGAGAGATGGACCACTAGTTGGGTTTATTTGGTATGTTAAATTACACGTGAAGCATTGCCAAATAGGAAGTGATGCTCAACCTTGGTAGGTTATACTTGGAGGCTTATTCCAGAAATTACACGAAGTTCATAGAAATTTGTGCATACCCTCATTGCCCAATCACTATGTTAAAAAGTTGTATGTCACAGAAATAACTAAATTTACTTATCAAAAGAACTCTCATCAGATCTTTAACCCTGGTCATCTTTATGTCATTTGTCATTCATAGACAGTTATTGACTTACTCTGGCTCTCCTGTAAAAGCATTTGCAGTGGGCTACAGGTGAGAATCCTGCAGATTGAATCACTTGAATAAGTTTGAGTCCATCCCGCTGGACTGAACAAGAATTTCTAGAATTAATGAAGAAGTTGATGAATTGATAGAAATGCCCATTTAAGATCGAGCAGAATAAGAATTAATTACAGTGAGCAATGGACTCATGAGGATAATTATAATTTTTAAAACTTTTTGTTTGGGGCGCCTGGATGGCGCAGTCGGTTAAGCGTCCGACTTCAGCCAGGTCACGATCTCGCGGTCCGTGAGTTCGAGCCCCGCGTCAGGCTCTGGGCTGATGGCTCGGAGCCTGGAGCCTGTTTCAGATTCTGTGTCTCCCTCTCTCTCTGCCCCTCCCCCTTTCATTCTCTGTCTCTCTCTGTCCCAAAAATAAATAAAAACATTAAAAAAAAAATTTTTTTTTTTTAAAATAAAACTTTTTGTTTGAAACATTACTGGTTCTAGAGTGTTTTGTTTGCCAGATTTAAGGAAACCTTTCTCTCTTTTCTTTAAAGCTATCTGCAACTTACAGCATTTTGGTAAAATATACCTCTGTGAACAAAAATAAAACAATGATCTTTTTCCTTCCTACCAGGTCCTTCCAGAATTCAGAAACTCTTAGTGACCATTCTTATTTTCATGGCAATGTAGTTATTTGCATAAGTTCCATAAGAATTTATTTATTTATTTATTTTTAATGTTTTTATTTATTTTTGAGACAGAGAGAGACAGCGCATGAGCAGGGGAGGGGCAGAAAGAGAGGGAGACACAGAATTCGAAGTAAGCTCCAGGCTCCGAGCTGTCAGCACAGAGCCCGATGCGAGGCTCAAATCTACAGACCGTGAGATCATGACCTGAGCTGAAGTCAGACACCCAACTGACTGAGCCACCCAGGTGCCCCAGGAATTTATTTTTGTAGATTTTGTGTCCAGAAAACAGGATGCAATTGGAAACACTGCTTATATTATCAAGGTTTTGCCAGGAATGTTATATTTGAGAATGACATACATAGAATCAAATGTGACCAGACACCAGGGTTGACTAAATGGAAGCAACCCTAGGAACACCAAGTGACACTAAGGAACTAAGGTTGACTCTATGGAAGCAACAAAAATTCTTGAAAAAAAATCACCTGATGCCTTTTTCCTCAGGGTTTCTATCCTTACCAGTTGAGTAAGGAAGTTCACTTCCTGGCAGACCCAAGAACCAAAAGATATTTGGGGGACCTCATGAAGAGAAGAATTCATCTAAATTCATAGGTATTACAGACCAAGTCTGATGGAGAATGCTTGTCTTGGCTTCCTAGCCTCAAGGTGCTTTTAATAGTCTAATCTGATATTGTTTATGAAGAGTTCCAGCAAAGCAGACTCAAAAAAGTCTGGTCGACGTGGTCAATTATTGTTTCCTGCACTTATGCAAGCAATCAGACCAAGTTAAAGGAGATTAGATTTATTTTGCAAGCAACTTATTCTTACTTTGATCATCTTTGATAGAAATAGAAGACCATAGAGAAAAAAATATATTTGAATGGAAAACTGTAACACAGTCTTTTGGGTATTACATTGTAATCCTGTTTATTGTCTTTCAGGTTTTGTTACCTGTCTGTATCCTGAATTCTTCTAGTTTCTTCTTATATCTGGCTACAACTCTCCAAGTTAACATTTTACAGTTTTTCCCCTTTTGAGTTGGAATCACTGAAAGTTAAACACGCCCATTTTCCTTAGGCCCCACCTGCTGAAGCTGTACAACCTGAGGACATCACCAGAGACATTCGAACTGCAAACCAAAAAAAATCTGTTAGACTGCCACTGCCTGCCTTGACTCCAGAAGATACTTTGAGTCCAACATCTAGAAATCTTCTTGACTTACTGCCCTCTGGACTGAAAAGCTGAGTGAGTATAGAGTTTGTTCTAACCATAAGCTTTGTTTTCCTTTGGTTTTCATGGAAATAGCCAGGACTAAGAGATGAGTTTGATGGGCTATGGGGAAATCTGCTCATTTCTGAACTGTGAAATTTTGGGAGATTTTTCAGATGGCGAAATGACGGGGCTCAGGACTTGCTACCCAAAATATGGCACCTCGACACACTAAATATTTTAAGTTGAAGGAGTTTTGAGAAAACAGCAGAAGCAGCAAGGTCACTTACTACCTTCCTGCTCTTCTCCCCTGAAACAGGTCATAAAACTCTGATGTGAAAGATTGCCTTCCTTATAGTCAGAGGAAAAGAGCATCCTTATGTCTGGAGACAAAGGGATTCCAGGAAGAATCTGAACAAATGGGGTTTGCTAAGTTCCCCCCTCATTTTACTATATTTATCTCCTATTCCCTAACCTATTACATTCCTCCATGACTTCACCCATCATCAAACCTAGCATAATAATACACGAATCTGTTTCTTTGGGTCTTCATTTTCTCCAGAAGGGACCCCTGTCTCATACAACTTATATTAAATAAATATGTATGCTTTTCTCCTGGTAATCTGTCTTTGTCAATTTAGTTTTCAGTCCCAGCCAGGGACACCAAGAGGGTAGAGGAATATTTTCCTCCCTTACACAGCCCTAGTAATGGGCACACATTACTGAGCACACATACACATGTTACTCAGCACAATGCAGCACACATATACAATGACATACACTACATATATAAATATACATGTATATACATATACATACATATACATAAATTACATACACTAGATACATATACATATTCATATATACATACAATTATATATGCCATATATACATATACATATTCATAAATACACAGTCAGATATATACACACACACACATATTCAGGTATATATATGTATATATACATATACACACACATATTCAAGTATATATATGTATATATACATATACATATTCATATATGTATATATATATACATATACATATACATATATATATATATATATATATATATGAATCCAAGACTCAAGATATGATTGACCAGGGAAGCAGATTACTTGGTTTGGAGAATATATTCCCACTAGAATGTAAAAAATAGCATATATTTCTGTGTAATACAGCATATATTACCATAGCATCTCTTAGCTTCGTAATCACTGAGAGCAGACTGAATAAAGTTTTCGGAGAGATAATGTGAAATCTTCAACTAATATTTTTATTTCCGGACTGCATATCTCACCATGGCCAGCTCAGAAAGCTTTCCTTGCTTCTAGTACTCAAAGTGAGTCCTGAATAATTTTGAGTTATGCTCAGTGCTACAGAAGCAAATGGTCTCCATTTGCCATGACTGGTTTTATGGAATCAGAGAATTGCAGAGCACAAAAGGTCCCTAGAGAATACTGTTTAAATTTATTATGTCCCTTTATTGGGTCAATTCCAACGGTTTTGCAGTAATCCTCAGGTCCCTAGGAATTCCACACAATTTCTAAGAGTGGTGATTATTTCATTTCTTATACTAGGCACTTCGATGCTTTGTAATTAAGTATGCAAAAACTAGAGTAAACTAAACTAAAAAAACATGTATTTATTGTGTCGAGGTGCCATATTTTGGGTAGCAAGTCCTGAAGCCCATCGTTTCCCCATCTGCAACATCTCCCCAAATTTCACAGTTCAGAAACTGAGCAGATTTCCCCATAGCCCATCAAACTCATCTCTTAGTCCTAGCTATTTCCATGAAAACCAAAGGAAAGCAAAGCTTAATGGTTAGAACAAACTCTATACTCATAAGGAAATTTTACGGAAGTAAAGTATCTTGGGATCCCATGAAAATTTAAATATTTCCTAGCCAAATTCTTAACTCAAAATGTGAACGTGTTTACACATGTCACCCACCTGCTAATTAAACACCTCCAGTGATCACAAACTCATCTTCGAGAGGTTACCCCTATAATCACATTGAGCTGGAGTCCATTTCTTTGTGCCTTTCACTGGGTGATAGCAGTTTCTAGTGGTTACTGTTTCAGTCTGCCCTGCCTGCCTCCCACACTACCCCTCACCTTGTTCCTGACCCAGACACACTGAGGCAAAGTCCTTTCCAAGTGTTTTTCTGGCTGAGCTGACAGTAAAGAGCCTCCTTTTCTCTCTGGTTGCTAAGCTTGATAAATGGCAGTTCAGAGCACCCTGTAGCAGTAGGAGAACAGGAAGTCTGTTCCAAAAGTAGGGAGCAGAGTAAGGGAGAGAAGGAAAGAGAGAAAGGCAGAAAGGGCACATCTTGATTCCAGTTCCTTCTATGGGCAACTCTGCTCCCACCTTTTCTATGATTTGGTTTTGTGAGCCAATAAGCCGCCTGTTTGCTTAAGATATTTTGGGTTACATTGCTGTCACATGCAGCTAGGAGATTGGTTGAGGAATAAACCCAGTTCATTCTCATTGAAACGGCTCTTAAAACGTTAGAAAGTCATCATCAGAAAGACTATATTTTTATTGTCCAAATCGGGACAATTTGGAGAGTGAAATAGAACATAATTTGCAGTTATGCTGAGACAGTAGCCATAACCTTTGGACTATTCCAGAAAGCTTACTGCTAGCCCTCCTACTCCACTCCTCTTGTTCCTAATTCCTTCCCAATTTGTTACAAGTCACGGTTACTAATCCCCAGGCCATGCTGACGAGTAGCCTTTGAACCCTTGGCAATTTGCGAATGTCTCTCTTGGAATTATGGCGGCTAGAATTGAATCCAGTAGTCGAGATGTGGTTGACTGGCACCAGGTGATGCGGATCACTTGGTTTGGAGAATATATTCCCATGATTCCACTGATGCAACCTTAAATCACATCGCCCTCTAACTTCGGTTCTTTCTCTTAAACAGAGCTTTAGATTGTGCCTGGCATGTGGTTGGTGCTGAAAAGCCAAGCATAAATGGCTCATTTTGAGCTGGAAGTCAACTCTACTCCAGTTAGCTTTTGAGGATTCAGATATGGGATCTCCTATGTGTCTGTGTGAAATTTCATCTTCTACAGTTCCGTCTATGACATTAGTTTACAGTTCAGAATATCATTGTTTCTCCTAACCTCTGTTCAATAAATGTAGTGAGCATATCATCTGTGTATCACTCTCATCGATGTTGGCATTAGCTAACACAGTTCTTCTTGTGTGGCAGTCTTTATTGTGAGCATTTTAGGCATTTTTAACTCACTTAATATTCACAATAAAATGATGAAGTGGATATCATGGTTATTCTCATCTTACAGATAAACAAATTGCGGTACAAAAAGGTTAAGCAAGCTGCCTAAGGTCGCAGGGAGCTAATAAGTGGCAGAGCCGGGTCAAAACTAGACAGTCTGCTTCCAGAATCTGTACTTTTTTGCACCTTTCTGTTCCCATCAAATTCACTGACTACTAAGACCAGGAATAGGTCAGGGCCCAGGAGAGAGACCCTGGCGCCCTGCCACAGTGCGGGTACACAGCAAGCACTCGAAGCCGTGTTTTGTTCCATCAATGACTACTCTCCCTAACTGTATGATAATAACCATAGAAAAAGAGAATCTTGCGTGTCTTGATGAAGCCCAGATACGCTGTTCTAATTTAAGCGTTTGAAGTACTTACAAAGCATCACTTTCTTAATCCGATCTAGAATTCTCTCTTGGACCAATGTCAAACTCACTGTTATTGCTGTGTGGAATCACCCTTCCTCCCTTTCTTCCTTCTTCTCTCTCTTCCTCTCTTCCATTCTCCCCACATCTGTCTTTCCTTTCTATTTTTACTCCTTATTCCTCCCTCTCTTGTTCCTTCCCCCACCCAACTTTCTCTGTTAAGAAGAACGGTATTCGCCTGACTCTAATCTACTGTCCCCTGCTCCATAATTTCTTAAAGATCATAGCATTTTATTGGGAGGTCCTCTACCTGACCTAAGGCTCTAATTTCCTTGGCCAGAGATTTGAATTTACTTACAGATGCTAGATAATCTGTAGTGTTCTTACCTGAGAAATTGTTGCTGTTAGCAAAACCGGCAAACTGTTATAATTTTATAATTATAATAATAAAATTTTTATAATCTCCAAGTTCAACAGAGACTTGCCAGACCAGTCAATGACCTGGGCCAATTTTGAAAATCTTTCCTCTTTCGATGCCCGTGATTTTGGTTTGACAAATGTATATCTCAGCCTGACCATGGCAAGAACAAATCAAACACAATGCAGCGATACCGTCCAACATGACTGGCCCGTGGAAAATGTACAGTGAATTGCAAGGTTGACGTTTTCAAAGGCAGCGAGATAATTATTTGAATAATTCCAAATTTAAATGTTAAGAGTGAGGGGTGAGATGTACAAAAATCAGAGAGATACCTGATGCTATGGTCATCCTACATCCAAGTCCTCTTGGAGGCAGAGAAAGGCAAAGCCAAATATGGCAGTGTCACCATGGAAATTAGTCTACACAAACACAGGGTCTTGAATTAATTTGGACAATCCTGAAAGAAGTAAAGAAAGTCAAGATATAAATAAAAATGAAAAACATCTCTCCTGACTCGCCTGGCTATCGAATGCCCAGCAGCCTGCCGCCAGGAAGGACAGAGCCAGTGACAAATATTGCCAGCCGAGAGATGAGTTTTTTCACCTCTCTGCAAGGCTGAATAGAAGGAATTTAATTTGCCTGCTTGGCTCTTATGCAATGCCAGGTAACCTTAGAATAAAGAGGGCTTTGAGGGAGAAAGCCAGACTTCCCAAACACACTGCTACAATCATATCCCCCTCTTGTCAGATGCCTGCAGACACAGCGACCAACATGTCCCAGACTGCGTATTGCTATCACTCAGATTCATAAGGCTCCGTCTCCCACAGAGAAGGATGGGAGATAGAAAGGCGCCAACTGCTCTCCCTGTGAAAACTCCAGGGTGAAATTCCATCAGACAGAAGCCAGCTCACTGCTGAGTGAATTGAGCCTTTTATCAGTCAGATTTGTATACATTACAGAAAGAGCCAAAGAAGGGAGTTACTGTATACCCCGTATATTTTTAGTTCCCCAGGATTCGTTGCTATTGGACTTAATGTGAGGGGAAGAGAAGAAAAAAAATATCAACTTCA
Organism: Prionailurus viverrinus; assembly: GCF_022837055.1. NCBI lineage: Eukaryota > Metazoa > Chordata > Mammalia > Carnivora > Felidae > Prionailurus > Prionailurus viverrinus. The sequence continues at coordinate 9,961,209 of NC_062565.1, read as the reverse complement.
GTCTTCTGTGTATACTGGTGGTTTTTGAGGTCTCTAAGGTTTGCTGTCCTTGTCTGCTTGCTTTTCAGATATACTACGATGAATTCCATAGCACAGAGAGCATGCTATCGGTTTCATGATCCAAATTCGACGCCTATTTCATTTATTTTTCAATTAATTTCCTGATGAGGGCCTTTGTGTGTGTGTATGGGTGTGTGTGTGTGTGTGTGTGTGTGTGAATACATGCATGCATACAATCTTTCACTGATCTGATTTAGCTTCAAGACTCGCCCTGTTCACTAATAGCAGCCCGATAAAACATTTCAGATGGCAGAACCGAACTGGCAAGGGAAACTTTGCAATCCTCTTACTTTCTTCGCTGACTTTAGCTCTTGCTGAAGCCATTCCCTATGGGAAAATAAACACAAAAACCAGCAAACAAGTAAGACAGGCGGATGTGGAGATAGTGTTGCGATCGTTGGTTTACAGTAAAAGAACTTAAAATCTTTTAGTTGATCTCCTGCACAGTTTTGAGAAGAGAAATAATCCTTCTACCGTTTATTCACTGCCGTAATAATTTTCAAGCCACTACTTCCCCTCCAGTGTCCTTTCAAGCATTTGGTGTTTCAATAACCCAACAAGAATTTACTGAGCACCTATTACGTGGCGGGCAAGGGCGAGGTGCTGGGGCTATGACGGCGAATAAGACAGGTATGGTTCCTGCCCTTCTAAACCTAACAGAGATGATCCAAGGATACAATCCCTCCAGCTAAGTTTTAGACACTACAGGGAAGAAATGCCACACATCTGAGAACAGGAGGGGCAGTAAGGGGATACCTATCATCCGTATAAAGTAATTTCTTCAGCAAGATGTTTATAGAAGCACTACAGTACAGATCTCAAGTATAGATATCATGGCACTGGATAGATAGCCATAGATGTTCAAGAAATAACTTATTAAGCAATTACTTTTCTAATATTTATTCAACAAAAATTTACTGAGCAAGATCTTTAAAGATGAACCAAATAACGCTTAAAGATTGAAGTCACCAATCACATTTGAGCTACTTGGCAGCATTATTTTAATAATGGGAAAAGCTTTATACATGATTATTAAATTATTTCTTAACAATTCCATATATTGAAGGCCATATATACAAGGCCATATATTGAACATTGCCATCATATCAAAAGCCTGGTTTCATACGCAGGATTTTTGTCTTACGACTTAGGTGATCTTGTCTGCGATACTTAAGCATTTTGGGCTTCTTTTCTTTTCTCTATCTACAAAACAATGATAATAATACTACGTTCTTGAGTTGGTGAAAGGAATTGAATAGTGTAGGCAAAGTGACTCTCAGAGTCTATACCACATAGTACTCATTCAATAAATCATTGTGTTGGTCTGAAATAATTACAGGCCTTTACTTAGAGACAGAGATAGATTTCCCCTATATGAGTCCATTGAGAAAAAAGAAACTATTAATATATTAGAATTTAAAAGATCATACTTTCTCAGATAAAAAAAGATTATACGAAAGATTACAATTGTACTTATTTTTATCTCCACTTTTTTCCTCTTCTCAACACAAGCCAACATCCCTACCCTTGATGCTAGAATTCTTCTTTTTAAATAAATAGCACTTATACTTTATACACATAAATTTTACTCAGATTGCAGGCATCTTGTTTCTGTGGTGTACACAGGTGCACAGCCATGCACAATTAATCAGAATTTTCAGAGTGGAATCAAGTTCGCTCACCACCTCCACTTCCTCAAAATTACTACTATCTATCTCTCTAGGACTTGACTGGTCCAGAATCTGGGGTTTCATCTCACCCTCGTTTCAGACCAGTACAACTCATGCCAATGTCAGAAAACAAGTAATCCTTGTTTGCTTTAACCACTGTCCCATTAGCTAAGCCAGAAGGCAGAGTTTATGCTTTTTTAAAATTATTTTTTTAAGTTTATTTATTTATTTTGAGAGAGAGAGAGAAAGAGAGACAGAGCAGGAGCAGGAGGTGGGAGGGGCAAAGAGAAAGGGAAAGAGAGAATCCTGAGCAGGCTCCACACTGTCAACACAGAGCCCGACTTGGGGCTCGATCCCACAACCTGCGATTTCATGACCTGAGCTGAAATCAAGAGTCGGATGCTTACCTGATTGAGCCACCCAGGCGACCCTGTACTTTTTAAATTTATAAATTTTTTTAATGTTTATTTTTGAGAAAGACAGAGACAGAATGTGAGTGGGTTAGGGGCAGAGAGAGAGGGAGACACAGAGTCTGAAACGGGCTCCAGGCTCTGAGCTGTCAGCACAGAGCCCGACGCGGGGCTCGAACTCACGAGCTGTGAGATCATGACCTGAGCCGAAGTCGGACGCTCAACTGACTGAGCCACCCAGGTGCCCCTGTACTTCTTAAATTTAAAAAGCAATATTTGGGGCACCTAGATGGCTCAGTCAGTTGAGCATCCAACTCTGGATTTCATCTCCCGTCATGATCCCAGGGTCATAGGATGGAACCCTGAGTAGGGCTCTGTGCTGAAAGCATGGAACCTGCTTGGGATTCTCTCTCTCTTTCTCTCTCTCTCTCCCTCTGCTCCTCTCCTCTACTCATGTGCAGTCTCTCTCTACATGTAAAATAAAGAAATGTTTTTTAAAAAATAAAGCAAAATTCAAGCCAATTAAATTGATTTGGAAATGCTATATCTTTCTATTCCACTCCCTCGTTCCTTGCTTTCTGCTTTCGAAAGGTGTATGTTTGGTTATCATTATCTCGTTGAGTAACCCAAAATAAGGTCTCGGTCAGATACTAAAGATGACCAGTTCACGGAAAGCACTAGGGTCAGTCTTGGGGAGAGAGCAGTGAGGCGTCTCCAAGGTGATAGTCATGGCTCTTGTCTACGCACTTCTATTTGGCACCACCGACAGCACCTCGGATCACAACTGGACCACGGTGACCGTTCAAGAAGTAAATCCCGTAAGTCGTGAAAGTTGTTTAATATTTATCACAAAATACTCGCAAAGGGTTTGTGAAAGCCTGTATCGAGTGTTACCTATTTGGCTAAGCACTTTCTGTTTGTAACCCCAGGTGACTCCGTGAAGTACCTCCATTTTACGGAAGATGCAACGGAAGTTGAGGGAATTGGAGAAACGTGGCCAGGACGATGCATTTGGACTTGCAAGAATCAAGACTAAAACCCAGGTGTGTCCGACACCACAGGTGGTACTCTTACCAAGGGTATCGTGAGTCTGGCTCTCCCGTTGCCATATATCATCTGGCTCGGTACCTCCGCTGACTTTCCTCACCTAGAACCGGGAATCTCCGCGAGTGAGCCAGCCTGAAGGGCTTCCCGTGAGCAGAAGGGTGCCTGGACACAAACCCTTACTCAAACAGCACGTTCTCAAGCTGGGTGTTCAGGCTCCACTTTCTCTAAACATCCTAATCCTAGAACTGCCCTCAGGCAGCCGCCCTCACCAACCAGTACAACTCCATCAATCCACCACGCGGGCACAGGCAGGTTCTACCTCCTCCTGATTTTCTCCTTCGAAATCAGAATGAGCATTGGTTTCGACAATAAATACTTCCAGGACCCAGAAAGCTTTCAGACGCGTCACGTGATCTAGCGATTGAAAGCAATTAGCAATTCTGGAGTCCAAGTCAATAATGGGCTTAGCCACAGCACGGACTTGACAAATGTCATCCTACTCCGCTCCATTCCGTGCAAGCGTTCCACGTGGGAAGGGTGCCTGGTTTGTACGTCGGTGTTGGCCAAGTTGAAACCCTCCTTGCTCTCTGAAGTATGGGAAAGTTTTCAAAGCTGCTAAAGCAGACTTCCCACCTTGCAGGGGGGGAAGACATTTTAATAAATTGTCTTGCGGCTGCTAAAGGAAAATGCAGTTTGCAGAGATACTTACTTTTTAAGGGACAGTGAGAAAGCCATAGAAAGACAGAAAACAAAACCCCAAACTCCTGTGGATCGGGCCTTTTCCCCCCACCTCATACCTTGTTTTTCCTGCCTTCCTCTTCTCTGTAATTTTCTACCCGGGTCGAAAGGTATAAATTCCTTCAGCTTCTGCTTCTTGCTAGCAAGTAAAAAGAGGCCAAGCCAGAAAGACAGCAAAACGCACCCTGGTTTCTATGCCACCCCCACCGGAAAATCTCCAAGAAAGTGTTCAGAGCTCTATCCAAATGGCCACTAAAAGTGCCACACCACGGGGGACAAGGGAGCCACGTCTTAGGGTAATTTAAACTGAGCATCTTTGAACCAAAAATAACTTCCTGACCTTTTTCGTAGCTTATTCTCGTCCGCCCCCTTTCAAAAATACAGAAAAATGGTTTCCCGGATTCAACATCTAGGTCACTTCATTTAAGCTTCTGCTCAAATGTCACCACCTCAGAGTGGCTTTTGCAAAACGCACTGTCTAAAAGGTCACCCCACACCCTCGATCTCATATTCTCCTGCTTTACTTTTCTCCGTGGCGGCGATCGCCCCGTGAAATTTTACAATATATTTTCTGATCATGTATTTGTTGTTTCTTTCTCTTTCTGGAATGCATGTGCTGTGGCAGTAGATTTGCTTCATTGGCCACTGTACCCCCAGTGCCTAGGCCAGTACCCCACGTGTGATAGGGACTCCATAAATATTTGCTGAATTAATTAAATACCTGTGAAAATAAGCCGGGCCATATGGAGCTGGCAGAAGCGTCCCGACGGGCTATTTTCTGATGTCATTTGTTCTCACATAATCCCGCCAGAAGGAAACCTTTCCAGGGAGACGATCTCTAGTCCAAGTTTCTTCCACGTCTTTTCTTCTGTTCTCTGTGTAGTCAACCCAAAGGCTATTTGAGTTCCATTTGCAGAGAAACACTACAGATAGAAATGATAATGTCCCCTCCACTTAAAAGGCCCGAGCATGTTTTGAAAGTGTTTTATGAACTGGAAACCTTTCTACGAGGTATTTCACTGCAGCCCCATAAAACCTTACACCCCGCTGGAATCCCGTCCTGTTAGATTTGGCAACGGTTCCTTCCTCAAGGAATGAGCTCAATCCACGTTCTCACTGTAGCTCAGACCCAGATGCAAATCAGCGTCACCGCCACAGGCGACGGCTCGCAGAATTCCCAGGCACTCGGGGCAGAGAGATGGAAGGCCCGGAAGGTAAAGCGTCAAGTTCTGCCGTTCACACGGAGGTTCCGTGGCGTTCGCTGGCTCGGGCCTGCCCGGTGCCAGGACCTGGAAGCGGTGGGCCGAGTGGGCTTCCGGCTCCCATCTCAACGCCAGCTCGTCTTGGAAAACCTCTCTGGATTTCCCGTGGTAATCCCTCTTTGTGTCCCCCTGAGAAAGAAACAATAATCGCCTCTTTCTTTCCTTTTCTTTCTTTCTTTCTTTTTTTTTTTTCCAAGAGGAAAGTTCAAGAGCACAAGTGGTTTTAGTTAGTTAAGGATTCAATAAACACTTTGGCAGGAAGGAGAAACGCAGGGTAGAAAAAGACCCGGTCGTTCTTCCAGTTCTAGCGAAAGGTGGCTGTCTTCGTGCGAGGAAAAGCCAGCGTGGCCAATACTCATGGCAACGTCCCTCTGTCCCTTGCTGATACACCAGGCAATTCCAATCCACTCCCTTGGTTATTTTCAAGAGTGCCATAGTCAATAAGTGATTGTTACTGCAACCAGGTCGGGAACAATGACAGCCAGAGCTCTGGTGTCGGAAACTCTTTTCTGCCTGTGGGGAGTTTGCCCTGATTTGCATTGACTTTATGACTTCCTGCAGGCAAACACCTGGAGACTCTTTCCTGGAGGTACTGCTGTGCACGGGGACAAAGCCATCCTATTAAGTCTTCATTAAGAACACGGCTCTTCCCTTCCCCAAGCCAAGTTCTCAGACTTCAAAGAGATGGCAAATAAAAGGGTTGTTAAAGTCAAAAATAATAATATATATATGTGTATATACACGCACACACACACACACACACACATTATGTATTTGTCTTCTTCATGTTCAAGAGAACAAGCTAATTTACACATACTTATACACACACAGACACACATACGCATACCCTTATTTTACTGGCATTGTTGCTCAGCTGTACGTTTGTGAGTCTCCCTGACGATGGGATTGAAGTCATAGTTCTAGGGACCCCAAATCTTGGTATCGATAGTGCCTCCCATCACATTTCCTGATGCCAGGAGAGGCAGACAACTGAGGCCACCCTGAGCTGATGGTTAACAGACTCCTCAGGGAGATCTACCTCTGGGACTTTTCCCATAGATAAATGGCTCACTATAGCTCGGGCCGTATTTTCTGTGTGTGCAACATTTAGATGCCTAGTGATGAATGACAGGACTTGCTTCATTAAAAAGAGTTGGGGGTGCCTGGGTGGCTCAGTTGGTTAAGCCTCCAACTGTTGGTTTCGGCTCAAGTCATGATCTCGTGGTTCGCGGGTTCAAGTCCCACATCGGACTCTGTGCTGACAGGGCAGAGCCTGCTTGGGATTCTCTCTTTCCGTCTCCCTGCACCTCACCTGCTCACTTGCTCTGTCTCTCAAAATCAATAAACATTTTTTAAAAATTTAAAAACAGAGTCATTTTTCTACTCTTACAGACTCCTAGTTTGATCTCTCCACTTAGTAAAGCTCAATATGCTATAATTTGGTATAAAATTGCATAGTTTTCAAATTGTTCCATTACAGGTGGAAATATATACGCGTGTATTGCTTTTAATATGATAGCTTTATACTAGTGTGATTCACTCATAATCAATGAATGCATTAATTCCACATTTATTTTACTGAACACCTACAAATCCCAGGCATTGTATTAGAGTTAGATATGGTGAGGAATCATAAATAATACAAGTTCTTTGGCAGTGCATTAAAAATATGGGGCTAATATGGGAAATAATCAATCGTTAAAATATACTGGACATAATGAAGGAAAAAAAAACCTATGAAAAATCTACTTTAGCCCCTAAGGCATTCGGTTTAAGGCATATTCTCTACATTACAGCTTCTATTTTGCTTATTCAAAAATTCTTGGAGTTTTGAGTGGTTATATCTTATGTTGTCATATCTCAACCCAACATGCAGGAAGTGGTCTTGTGTTTTTTTTTTAAATTGTGTTTCCTCGGGTGCTTTGATCCAGTGCGACACCTGTGTGCCTGTCACAAAAAGCTCTTTGAAGCCCAAGAAAGAAAACTATTGTCTCCATGATCAATGTCACGCCTACAGATGCACTGGGTTTCGCCTGGGGGTACTGAAAGGTATGAGTTCACAACCTGGGGCTCCAGTGGGACAAACTGAATGATGGGTTCAGGTCCCTGCAGAAATGGAAGAATAATCATCCTATAAAGAACTGCTACAGAAACCACAGAATTTTCTTCTGCCGCCAAGAGGAAGCAGGGCCTGCCAGACTGTTAAGATATGCACTCAGTGATTTCCAGAGGGGAGACGAGAGGCAAGGCTAGGATAGGACTTAGCAAGAGCTGGGGGGTGGAGGGTGGGGAGGGGGGAATGAACCGAGGAGAAAACGGCTGATGCCAAGTTGTCAGTAGAAAAGGAGGGTGACGCTCTTACAGAGCTAGAAGAGGTCAATAAATCACCACCCTTATCTTGCAAACAGAGCCTGTGACTTCAAAAATTAGCTCATTTATTCTGCACAATTAAATTTATTGAAGTGTGACAGAAAAGTTTAGCAGGCAGCGGAGCATAAAGCCAGCAACAGCCAAAGCGAACATCTGAGTGAATGACACAATTAGTTGATTTTCATTTTATTTATCAATATAATTATTGAATTGTATTTATCCTTTTTCACAGATTTCTACAATTATTACAGCCCAGGCCTCTAGGGAAAGAATTAGTTCAAATTTTCAGTCTAAGTTAATGTGATTATGGAGCTGCTAATAAAAAGAAAGTTCTTTAAAGTGCTACACAATCTTGTATTCAATGTCACTCCCATCACTGCGGCTTAGCAATCCCGTCCCTTTATAAGTGAATGTGGCCAATTGAATTGAAATTTGTGAATGTGGCAAATTTCCTACGTGGGGACTGAGCTCGGGGGCCAGAGTCCTCCCTAGACTCTGAGACTTTAAAGCGGTTCTAGGTTTGTTTTGTATTTCACGTTGGAAGATTAGCACAGGTCTGTCTGTGCCTTTGCTTTGAAAATGCTGAAAAAGAAACCCTGGAAATATTTTCTCGCCTTCATGAAATTTGGAAAGGGAAGAGGACCAGAGGTGATAGGAATGTTTGCTTTCTTTGCCTTATCTTAACCCTCTGGGCAACCTGGCCTTCCACTGTGCCTCTCTGAGAGCCTGTCAAAAAGACAGAACAAGCCAAAGTTGGTAAGATGGTATTCACGTTTCCAGAGGCGACAGGGAGGTGGCCTGCCACACAATTTCTGGGAGCCTCCTTTATCCCCCCCCCCCCCCCCCCCCCCCGCAAAGCAGCAGCATATGAATACACCAGCTGTCTGGGTCGGAACAGTCTTCTCAAAAGACTTCTGGGTGCCGAAGCACCCACTTCTCACAAGGTCTGAAAAATAACCCATTTCCCACAGAACTCAATTTCATTCAGTTCCTGCAGGCTGCCGTTAAATGTGTGTTATCTTCGGCATCTGAAAGATGTTCCCTTCCTTTGTTAAACAGGTGGAGTAAAGGTAATTCAAGCTCAATTTTTAAGAGGCCCAACAAAGGACACAATTCCAAAGGAATCTGTTAAAGCCGTGATTTTCAAGCTTAGAATTTCTAAGGATTGCGGAAGTTTCTTAAAGGAGGTCTTACCTCCAGGAGAGGAAGTTGGTGTGCAATTTTAAGTGAATACGCTAAGAGATGCCTTTGACCATGGCCTTGTAAGCGACGTCAAGCACTGAAGGTGCTAAATAAATCATGCACTTGAATAGTGGCAGCGAATCCACAGAGAGGCAGTCCTGGTATGCATAGAAGCTGGAGGGCTGCTGACTCACAGTGGAGATCGGAGCACTGAATTCTGCCCTTAGTGCTGGCACCTAACACGCAAACTAGAGCCGGATCATCACTGTCACATGTCCACGGGCTAAGTTTATCCAATTATTAGTAACGTTTGTCAGCACTCACAGTGTCCTTTATGGCCTAAACTAATTCTATATTCCTTGTTTACTTCCACCCCCACGCACAAAGTATCAGCAAGTCCTGTCTATTTCACATCCAGAATATGTCTCAGAACCATCTGCTTCTTCCAATATCCGTAAAGTCTTCTATGCCTCACCCTGGAGGCCAGACGCAGAGCGGGTAGGAGGGAGTTACAGGTTCCTATCTGTGAGGTAGCCAAGGACCCAGTTATATAGAGCCCTGTAAGCTTCCACTTTGGATTTATCCTAAATCTGACGGGTCACTAGATTGGTGAGACATATGGCCATCAAGATCTGATGTATCCTTTTGAAAGACTCAATCTGACAGCTAAATGGAGGATAGGATGTACAATGTATATAAAAATGAGTCTTGGGTGGCTCAGTTGGTTAAGGGTCCGACTCTTGATACTGGCTCAGGTTGTGATCTCGTGGTCATGGGATGGAACCTCCACACTGAGCACAGAATCTTCTTGGGATTCTTTCTCTCCCTCCCTCTCTGCCCCTCTTCTGTTCATGCACTGTCTCTCTCTCTCTCAAAATAAATAAATAGACATTAAAAAGTTCAGTATGAAATTAAATTCTTAAGTCTCAGGACAAGAATTCAGAACGATACCCTAGCCCACTGTTAATTACAAAATAAACAGATATCCAAAGGGGGTGAAGAGGAATTCTCTTCTTTTATGACACATTCTTTTGCAAGCCATGGACTACTTTTTATGTGATTCCACCCAATCTTCATGCCATTATAACACAATTTTTTGACACATACTTTGAACCATATTTCTGATGGTCACAAAGATTTAGCTCTCTTTTTTCCTCCCTGTATAATTTGAGAGTGGCTGGCAATGAGATGCATATTCAGACAAGATGGAGAAAACATAATTTGTGGGAGACGTTGAATTACCTCCACAGAGCATGTGGTCTGTCATTAAGTGATAGCATACATGACTCATTCATAAAATTTTATCACCCTGCCACGCCAAGGTAGAAGTTTTTATTAGTGTCAGGACACTCACATTCTGAAGCCATCCGTTCTTTTTAAATGGGGGAGCAGGCAAGGAAGAGAAAAGTACAAAATATTCATGGGTCATTCGAGGAAGGGTGACTCACCTCTGTGATGATGAGACCTTATCATAAGAGCACAGGGGTTAAAATTATGCGCAAGTGAAATAAATGTGCTTACCCTATAGTGAAATAGAGAAGGTCTTCAAGTTAAAGGAGTAAGAATATGAAGTTTCTGAGTTCATCTTGTAGATTCAGTTGTACCCATGACCCAGGGCTAGACCATCGATCCTTAAATTACATGGATTTAAACTGTGCAGCCACTTATATGTGGATTTGTTTTTCAATACACTAGAACAGTAGTGTAAGTGTATTTCCTCTCCCTTATGATTTTCTCAATAACATTTTCTTTTTGCTAGCTTACTTGATTGCAAGAATACAGTATATAATATGTAAAGCATACAAAATGTGTGTTAATTGGCTGTTTAGGTTATTGATAAGGCTTCTGGTCAACAGTAAGTAGGCTATTCGTAGTTAAGTTTTGGGGAAGTCGAAAGTTATATGCAGATTTTTAATCTAATCCTTGTGTTGTGCAGGGTCAGGTGTCTATCAATTTACACGTGTGCACAAATTTCAAACACAGCTTTCACGCTGTACGTGAACAAGTTAAATGAACCCTAGCAGCCCTATTTTGAATGTAGCACTTCTCTGAATTTTTTCTTGCCTCTGTGGCAGACACCTTAGACCTTGAAATTGTTCTTGGTTAACTTCCAACTCAAACTCTCTTAGTAATATCCAACACCAAACGTATGTGTTGAAATTTCCAAGAAATTGCCATTTTCTTTTGAGTTGGGCTTCCTGGAAATCTCTCATGGATTTTAATGCATGTGCTGTAAGTGAACCAGCTTTTGCATTTCATTAGGACAATTTCTTAAGCCAGGGCTGATAACTTTCCCCGAAGGATAGGCTGTGAGGGTAAACTGGGACACACATTTTTTTTACTCTTCTTAGATTCCTTCAATTTCCTTTTCTCTCTTCCTCCTTCCCTCCCTCATCAGTTTATGAATGCTCCTTCCTCCATGCCAGATCACCTTTCCAGTATTGGATTTTAATAAAACACCACACTGTGGGGTGCAGGATCAACTTCTGGAGAAGTGGGGGAGGGGACAGCTGACATAGCCCAGGAGACACAGAGTTAGTTTCTTATGGGATGAAACTTGGCCAGTTGGAAATAGGAGATAGGTGGGAGCTGGACAAATACGTTTCCTTACCCTTTCTGTATCCTGTCGGTTACTTTGGGGTAAAGTGTCTACTTGTAAACCTTCTGTAGACTCCCCATGGACAGTAATAACAATCCTACTAGGTGACCTGAGGCTTCTTATAAAGTGGCGATACATTGCCTTCCGTCTTACCTTTCTTTCCTTATCTTTTGCTCTCATCTTCGCTGCCCTGGACTTGGGCCTCCCAGGAAAATGTTTGCACTAAATCCTTGTCTCAGGATCTGCCTTCTAGAAGACTCAGGCTAAGGTACCAAAGTTTTCTGTAGGTGTGAAAGAAGGCAGTTCAACCAGTTGAACACAACCATTAAGATTCTGAGCCCTGGGTGAGCATCAGAATACTCACCCCCTCACCACCCCTCTGCCCAAGCCAACCTTAATAACAAAGGCCCCCTCACCACCCCTCTGCCCAAGCCAACCTAAGACCATTGTTAAATGGGGCACTCACAGATTTAAAAATCTACTCTGATGATTCGGATGCAATCCTAGGTTGCCTTCAGTCTAGAGAACCAGTACTCTTCTGCCATCTGATAAATTAAGGAGAATAAGCATGGACATCTAGGAGATTACTACATTCTTTCCCCACTAGAACCAGTTAGCTAGACAAGCTTTAGAAGTTTTGGCTTAAATGCAAACAATGTAAACCCTTAACTGTCAAGAATGCAGTAAAAGGACAGTCACGCAAATGAACCTAGTTTGTCTCTCTGCCCAGAGAAACCCAAAGAAGGGGCTTGCTTAAGCTTAATGTCACTTACATAGTTATAACAGATGTGGAAACAGAATCTGCCTCACTCTTTTTCAGGTTACTTTTCCATGTCACTCCCCACTGTGATGACAAGGCTGGGACAAGCGACGAATCACCGTCAGGCTGGAGTGTAAAAAGAGGGTAAGGCGAGAATGGAAAAAAAAAAACTGGTAGCAAAATGGAGAGTGAGACTCCCTTCTACGCTATCCTTTCTTGACTTCAACTTTGGTCTGGATGGAGTTGGCTCGGACTTGGTCGAGCCACCTGCAGCCACACCCTGGGGCTTAACTGGACCTCTGACCCGCTGGGGAGACAAAGACTGAATAACAGCAAACATTTATTCCGGTGCTGTCTGTTACACTATCTAGGGGACCAAGAGGAAGAAATTTGGGTAACTTTTATGCACCTGAGTGTCTTCTTTTGTGAGCTGTAGCACAGAAACTAGAACTTCGGTAGAATAGTTTTCACAAAGAACGAAATCTGGCATTACATAGATTCATTCACCTTGGAGATTAAGAGGAAATATTTTCACACAGTTCATCCTATTAGCAAGACTCCATTAGGATACATAGCTATCTATTTGAGCGTATTAAAAGAAATGAGGGTTAATGAGAATCCAAGAAATAGTTTGAGTATTGGAAAACAAAATGGAATTACTGGATGTAATGTGATTGTGTGACGAATAGGCCATACGTATCATGAGCTTCCAATCGTTTAATCACTGACACAATTCTATGAAGAAGGTATTATCATCATAATTTTACGGACGAAGAAAATAGGTAGTTGAGTAGTTAAATCAAAGAGTTGGGTTTGGAAACCAGCTCCAACCAAAGTAAAATTTCTTCCTTTTATACTGAAAGTACTATGGGGACATTTTACATATTAGATAAATTTGGACGCCTTCAGCTATGCATTAAATTGTACCATTGAATAAATTCCTTAATTTAGAGATCTGGAAAAAGAGGTTCTTTTTTTCTCTGCAGACTACCACCTAGATAGTAGATTTGCTCCTCGTGTCAAAAAAAAAAATGTTTGGGGATACATTCAGTCATCCTGAAGTCATTTTCAGTCTCTTTTCCCTGGCTAACAAGGATGCCAACCCATAAATGGCTATTATCCCTGTTCAGCTCAAATTCGCTTTGTTTTAGTCTGGTCATGAGAAAGTTGTTAGACAGGAATTAGGCTAAGAGAGTAGGGTACAGATCGCCTACAAGTGAAAAAACATAGATAAGAATTCCTCCACCAAGAAGCTATACAACAGAAGTAACGTATTCACCAATGCCAATGCACATAAATCATGGAACAGTTATGGGGGGGATAGTTCTGCAGCAATGTCCTATTATCAATTAGTCCTTTCTGGGTGCATGACTTTCTCCATCCCCAGTTCTACTCTCTTAGAGTCAATTCCAATGAACTGTCACCTCTTCTTAGAAGTCCTTGGCCCTGATACTGCAGTGTTCTGGCTTTCTTACCAGCGGACTATCCCCCAATATCTTTCACCCAAACAAAACACACTAAGAGCTATAAAGGTAAGTTGGGTGCTTCGTGTGTTTTATTCAAACTTTACCACCAATAATATAATAACTAAAACTTCTTGAGCACTTAAGGTGTGAACAGGAGAACTGTATACATTTCCTTTTTCAAATTGCTTACTAATCTGTGCATTAGCACAATTTCTCTTTCTCCTTTCCTCCTTCCATTCGTTTTTCTTTCCCTCTTTCCTCTCTTCTTTCCTCCTCTTAAAAAATGTTGAAACGGAGCCCCACCAAGTTAGTTTATTTGCGTATGAACCATGATGGAACATCTAGAATGGCTAGAATACCTTACTGGCTGTGGTGGTAAGTCTACTTTCTCTGTTCCAGAAATAGCTGATCTCACTTCCATTTTCTTGAGGATTTGGGTAAGACAGCCAGATTCTCTCTCTCTTTTTTTTTTTCCTCACAAAATAAAGACAGAAAAAAGAAAAAACTCAGAAGACAGAAATTAATTTTTTTTTCTTCTGCAACCAAATACATTAAGTGACTTAAAGAGCTTGGGCAGATCAATTTCCTCCACATCACTTCAGACAGTATATTTGAGACACCTTTTTTGAAAAATATTAATTAATTATTTGTGGATAACGTTAGGTACTTTGTCTTATTACACTAAGTTCACTTGAAAGAAATTTCCAGGAGCCCGAGCTATTGCATCTTCTATACTTTAGATGCTTTGGTGTATACACTCTCTTGTTACATTTTTCAAGTTGTACCCATTCAGGAAAGGTTAAAAGACCTCAGAATTTTGAAAGTCTGGGGTATCATTGCCCTCTCTCTGGCTCACACCCCCTATCTGGCACTTTGAGATGAATACATATGATGAAAGTCAGTCCTTCACTTTCCATAAAGATAAACAGCTATGTCACTAGAAGAATCTGTTGACTATTGGAACTCTATGTTCTCCTTTGAAGATGCTTTAGGGACTTTTAACACTCACCCAGAGCCCCAGGAGGGAGTAAAACTCAAAAGAAGAGACCTTTTGGGAAACGCTGAGAATGAGAACTAGAAGATACTGAAGTATCACTCCGTCAAATTTCAGACCAGGCAGAGGAGAAGGGAGAGTGGGGAGAAGGAAGGAAGAAAAGAAGGAAAAAGGCAGGGAGGGAGGATCAAAAAGAAAGAAAAAAAGTTTTTGTTAGGTTTCCTGTAGCTGGGTCCACACAAAGCAAAATGAAATGTTGGCACTAATTAGGTGAGTTAATTAGAAGGTAAGATTCTTTTTTTTTTTAAATTTTTTTTTTAAGGTTTATTTATTTTTGAGACAGAGAAAGACAGAGCATGAACGGGGGAGGGTCAGAGAGAGAGGGAGACACAGAATGTGAAACAGGCTCCAGGCTCTGAGCCGTCAGCACAGAGCCCGACGCGGGGCTCGAACTCACGGACCACAAGATCGTGACCTGAGCCGAAGTCAGACGCCTAACCGACTGAGCCACCCAGGTGCCCCAGAAGGTAAGATTCTAACAGATCCAGAGAGTTCTGTGATATCCATGGACCATCATACTTGTCTGATTCAGAATATAAATGTTCTGTCCTAAAAAGCAGTGGGAGGAGGAGGGGTAGGATTTGGGGGTATGGCTGAGGGGAGAGCAGGTGCAAATGATCCTTGGGGAGGGGAGGTGGAGAAGGAGAAATTATGGAGAAAAGAAGCAGCGACTGAGTTGGGGGAATCTGCATGGAGAGTAAGAAGTATTCAAGCTGAGAGCATCATTTCTTATAAGCTTAGCAATATTTTGGATGTCCTAAGTAGCTGTAGTGGCTACTTTTTTTTTTTAATGTTCATTCAATTTTGAGTGAAACAACATGAATGAGGGAAGAGCAGAGAGGGGGGGACAGAGGATCTGAAGTGGGCTCTGCACTGACAGCAGAGATCCCAACACAGGGCTCGAACTCACGAGCCATGAGACCATGACTCGAGCCAACAGACTGAGCCACCCAGGTGGCCTTGTAGTGGTTACTTCTTGGTTATTGTCGATATTATTGATCTTGTTCCTAGTTCATAAACTCTCTAAGACTGTACTGTGGGTCTCATCTAGCTCTTGAAATCTCATTTCCAGAAAATATAACTAGGCTATTTATTTAATGGCTATCAATATATTATTATGATGTAAGGATACAACTTGGTATCACAAACTGTTAAACTTAATGCAAATTTCTCTGTGGCATTAATGAGAAAAATACCTCATCAAGTCTGTATATTTCGTAATAATAATTCCTGGATTATTTTTATGGGCACTGGCACTAGAATTATTTTGAGGAAAAAAAAAGACATTCTGAATTGTAATAATAGTCACTGAAGGTCTTGGCCATTCCTGTCATCCTGGCCTTTCCACCTTATTTCCAGCTAACAAAATCTGCTTCTCTAAATAAAATCGCATTAGATACGAACGTCAGGAAATGTTATATTTTTTCACTTCTTATTAAACATGTTTTTAAATGTTTATTCATTTGAGAGAGGGAGAGAGAGAGAGAGAGAGAGAGAGAGAGAGAGAGTTAATGGGGCAGGGGTAGACTAGAATCCGAAGCAGGCTCCAGGCTCTGAACTGTCACTACAGAGTCTGACATGGGCTCGAACCCACAAATGGCGAGATCATGCCCTGGGCCGAAGTCAGACGCTGAACTGACTGATGCACCCAGGCGCTCCTATGTTTCCTCACTTCTACATGTAAAACTCCAGAGACTGAAATGAAGGATCTTTTGGAAACTCCTCGCTCATCACTAGCTCTAAACGTTACACCTCTACATTTTCTCAGAGGATCTATAATTAACATTGTCCGACAGAATATTCCCCTCGCTTATTTAGCATTGGGGAGGAAAATTTTATTGTCCATCATCTCGAAATGACAAACTGAGGACTTTTCAACATGAAACCCCGAATCATCCCAATGCACATGTTCCATTTCTTTTTCCTGGAATAATATATGTCTGGCTTATAGAGAAAATTCCAGATTCAGCTGTTTAACAGATTAGTTACAATCTGATCGTGCTAATAACATGTGTTTTCTGTGTACCTATTACAAGAAACAGGGTTACAAAAGGCACCAAATCTAACAGTCTACTTAATGACAGGAAAGTACATTGAGACCTTGACAAAGCAGTTTCTATATTATCAGTGACAAAATGAAAATTCTTACCACGTCCTATTCACTGTGCAAATCTGAATGTTTTTCTTGCAACTGGTAAAGCACCTGCTTTTAACCCAAATGTACAGAGCCTTAGTTTTGTTTGCATGCTTACTAGAAATCTGCCCATTTCTTCATAACCATGCTACTGAGGTGAATTGTGTGACAGATATTTTGAAATGCAAATGCCGTCTTATACTTGTATAGGCTTTTCTCCTAGCAAAACGCTTTCAAAAACATTTTCCTAGCTCTTACACCTCAGACGCTTAAGGTTAAACTGCTTTGTTTATATCACAGAAAAGAAAGCCGTTAGCGTTACAAAATGAATCACCCAAGGTCACAGAGCCAGTAAGGAGCAGATGAAGGTTTAGCCCTCCTGCCTGAGTCTCCAACCAGAGAGCCTCGTCTCCTCAACGAGTATGAAAATGTACGTAGACACTGATTCTCACCTCCCAGAACCTCATATTCTTGCGGGGTCACAGAACTGGTTTAAACTAGGCCAACTCACCTGCTCCTTTTCTTTTTCAATTATCTCTTCTGTACCTGCCTTCCCTCCAAGGTGAGTAATAATACCCAAACTCGGGAAATGATTCACAACCCTTCCAGCAAATTGGCCTGTTTAGGAACACAGTAATTGGATTTATGCCTTAGACTTTTTGGCCAACCACGGATTAAACATGGCTGTACTCCTTCCAAAGCTTCCAACCTTAAAACAAGGACTATTCTTTCGCTTTAAAGTCACCTTCAGGTGATTTTGTTTTTCCTAACCGATGTATATAAAGTTGAATGTGAGCTTTTGCACGATTTTTGGTACCGTTTTTCTTGAAAGGTCATTTTTTTTTCTTTCTTCACATGTAACATAAACACATGAAGAAACGTATCAAAACTTAAAATAGGCACAAGGCAACTAGACGAACAGAAACGTTTTTACTTAAATATACTTAACACATTTCTGAGTGAACATATTATTTCCTGGAGATTACAAAATGCTTCCTTGCCTTAGAGAAGCCTAAAATAAATCTTTACTTTTTGACTCTTTCCAATGATGCGAAATCCTAAGAACATTTTAATTCCATTTACCACCTCCATTCTTGTATACTATTGTTATTATGTATTTTAATTTTATATATTTTTTTAAATCCTATGAGACATTATGTTAAGGTCTTATATAGTCCATATCAATTTAGAATTATGTGCATATTGATTCTTTCTGTTGTTCTTAATTCCTCATTTGTTTATTTCTTGTTATTTGTTTATAGTTTATTTATTTATACTTTGGCATATATTTTAGGTCCTTAATTTTTTAAAAGTTTTATTGTGATACGACACTTACCGCAAGACCGTCCTCTTAACAAATTTTAAGTGTACAATAAATACATTATTGTTCACTACAGATACCATGCTGTGCAGCAGATCTCTAGACCTTATTCATCTTACTTAACTGAAACTTTGTGTATTAATGAATCACTCCCTGTCTCCCTCTCCCCTTCCCCGCCCGCCAGGCCCCTGGTAGCCACGACTCCAGTCTTTGGTTTTAGGAATTGACTATTTTAGCTGTCTCACGTAAGTGGGGTTATGCAGTACTTGTCTTTCTGTGTCTGGATTATTCCACGTCACATAATCAGCTCCAGGCCCGTCCATGTTGCTGCACATTGCAGACTTTCTTTCTTTCTTTTTCTCTTTTAGGCTGAATGGCATTCCCCTGAACGTCGAACTCACATTTTCTGTACGTATCCATCCGCTAATGGTCATTAGAGTCGTTTCCACACCTTGGTTAGTATGGATAATACTGCAGTGCACGTGGGCTATGTACCCAGATGTGGTATCGCTGGATGATAGGGTAGTTCTAGTTTTTATTTTTTAAGGAAACCCGACACTGCTTTCCATGGTGGGCCCATTCCTTTCCGCAGCCCTGAGTTTTTTCTAGGATCAGTTTCTTTCTTCCTAAAAAGTGCTCTTCATCATTTCCATTAATCTACATCTTTGAGTGAAAAGTTCTTAGCATTTTAAAAAGACTCCGTCAGTGTTTTTATTATCACTTTGAGTCCTGAAAGATATTTTCACTGATTATGGAATTTTAGGTTGAAAGGGTTTTTTTGGGTTTTTTTTGTTTGTTTGTTTGTTTGTTTGTTGTTGTTGTTGTTCCCCCTTGTTAGTTTAATGCTCTAATTCCATTGTATTCCAGCTTCTGTTAATTCTTTAGAGAAGACAACTGTGAGGATAAATCCTGCTTTGGTCAAGATGCATTTTTCCCCTCTGTCTGCCGTGAAGACTTCCTCTATGATTGTGGTTTCTGTCGTTTCTGCTATGATGGCCCAGGTGTGGTTTCCTTTCTGTTCATATTACTGAAGTTCATCCATCTTTTAAAACATTGGGCTTGATATCTTTTACTGGCTTTGGGAAATTCTCAATGATTGTCTCTGGTAATATTGGGCCCGCTTGTCTCCTACCTCTGAATTCTGTGTCTAAACATCCTTTTACAATTTCCTCTTTTTCTTACACCCCAACTACATACCCTTCTCACGTCAGTTTGGATAGTGTTGGGCATATTTGCCATTTTTGTCTCTTTCTTTCTTCCTTCAATCTATCTACATTAAATATATTATGGTTTCTAAAGTTCCAGAATTTTCATTCAATTCTTTGCTTTTTGCAAGTATTGTCCAGTGTTCTGCTGAAAGCCTCAGTCTGAACTTAGAACACATGAAGGGTAGGTATCTTAAAATCCTTGTCTAAACACTCCATTATCCGGATGCCCTCTAGGAATTTTTTTTTTTCTGGCATCCTTTTGTATCCCTGGTTGCTTTAAATCTAATTTAGCACACTGTATTTTTACAAAATATGCAGGTGGGGCACCTGGGTGGCTCAGCCGGTTAAGCATCCAACTTGGGCTCAGGACAAGATCCCCTGGTTCGTGAGTTCGAGCCCTGTGTCGGGCTCTGCGCTGACATCTCGGGGCCCGGAGCCTGCTTCGGATTCTGTGTCCCCCTCTCTCTCTGCCCTTCCCCCCTGCCTCAAATAAACATTAAAAAAAAAGGAACGAGGCTGGACCCCAAAATCAAAGATTCAGACAGGAAGGCTTTACAGCATCTACAGCTGGAGCTGAACAGGGCAACACCACTAACAGTTGAATTAAGCTGTCTCCCCAAACTTTCCGGAGGCCCTACTTACTGGAGAAAGTTCTATCCTCCCGATTGGTCAGAAAGGCCTCGTCCTGACTGGTGGACTCAGGCAGCCCGCTGGTGGTTTTTGGATCGGGGTCCTCTGGTTTAAGTCCAGCTCCTGCTTGGGGCCGGTTCTGGCCCCGTCATGGCTCTGCTCTGTGGGAGAAGCAGTTTGACAGCAGCAGCCGAGAGAAAGCGGCCGAGGTGCACGGTGTTTTTCTCTTGGGGCCTGTGCCCCTGGTCCTTTCCGGTCTGGGTCCCACCTAGGAAAGAAGACCATTGTAAACAAATATTCCTGACTGCCTGAGGAAAAGCAAACATAAATTTCTTGTAAAGGAAGATGTAATTCTAGGTTACAAATTGCCTGCATATTGTATTTTATTTCTTATTTTTTAAATGGTTTTTTTTTTTCGAGAGAGAGAGAGAGCAAGCAGAGGAGATCATCAGCAGAAGTCGGACGCTCAACCGACTGAGCCACCCAGGCGCCCCAGCCTCATTTCTTAACAGGCTTGTGACTTTGTTTTTGTTTTTCCAGACTTGTAAGTCTTTCAAAAATTTAGTTAAGCTCCTTGGACTATCTGCCACTAATTCTGAAATAGGTAGATGACTTTAGGAGAAAAGGAGCTCTAAAGGCAAGGCTTTCTTCTTTGGCATTCATTCTTTCTAATTTTGGCTCTGTTAGTCCTCACTTTCTTGTTAGCTTTCTCGTGCATCAGTAAGATGTAATTTTTACTTTGTCCAGGTTTTTAAATTGGTCTTAGCAGAAAAGTTGGTCAAAATTCCCTAATCCAGCATTACTAGAGAAACTTTGCATCATTTGAAGAGAAAAACAAACCAATACAATGATGTGTCTGTGCTATAGGAGGCTTCACATTTGCAGCTGAAAAGGAATTTAGAAACCATTATTTAACTCTTTTACGGGTGAGCAAAATAAGATAGCTGGTTAGTCAATCAAAGCTAGTTGAAGTATCTGATAATAGTCTGGTAAATTATAATTTCATTATATGGGGGAAAAAAAAAACCTTAATCAGAAACAGGAACGATTGGATGCTCTATTCACCCCTTTCCCCAAAATCAAATAAATAGATGTAATATTGTATTATATTGTGTGTAACAAGGTAAGATATAAGGGAACGAATAGTGAGCTAGAAGCAGTAATGCTCCAGTCATTTACTTAAAACAGATAGTGAGCCAGCGATGTGTTATTCTTAAAGATCTCTGGGAAAGGAGATTCATCTAGGTATTTGGATTGATTAGTTGAGAAGAGTCAGGAGACGTGGTCTTAAATTCATTGTATACACGATTGCTGTAGCTATTTCTAATTTTTCTGCTGTCTTTGGAAAAGCGGAAAAATGGTTTTCCTCTTCCACTGAGATACACTGGGATACCTCAAACATGTGAAAACTACTTTTAGGCCAGTTCTCTGGCACTGCTGTTTTAAAACAATCGATTTTAAATCTTTTACATAAAAAGGAATAAAAAATATATGTGCATATATATATACATATATATATGTATACACATATATATACATATCAATATAGAATAATCTCTAAAACATTATGTTAGGTTAAAAAAAAATTGAGCACAAGCTAGTACATTCATATGGATCCATTCATAGGGAATGTCCAGAAAAAGCAAGTCTTATAGAGACAGCAGATTAGTGGCTGTCTGGGGCTGAAATGGGAGAAAAGACTGTTGGCAAACTAGTGCATTTTGGGTAATGAAAGGGTCCTAAAATGTATTTTGGTGATGATTGTGTAGCTCTGTCAATTTACTAAAAATCAGTGAATTGCACCCTTAACAAGAATTTCATAATGTGTAAATTATGCCTCAATAAAGCTGTTGTTGTGGCCACTCTGAAGACATGACTGATCCCCCACCCCAAGTCTAAGTTCAGACGTCAAGACTCATCATGCTATACGTACCAAGAAAGTCTGGAAAGGTTTGTTATTCACGTGACGTGGCTTTCTGGAGATAGGAGGCAGGCTTCCCAAGTTGGTCTGAAAGTGCTTGGAGAATATAGAAAGGAGATAGGGGTTTTTATCATAGTCGGGTGGAGGGACCGGGGTGAAGGTACTCTTTCAAGGGCGAGGCTTTGCATGGTTTGAAACTCCCACAGGTACCAAAGAAGGGAGCATCTGGGATTTCTTATCAGCTTTCCCAGATGTGAGGCAGAAGGGGATGAAAGAGAGGTTTGGCTTAAAGGCTGTCAGAAGTCACACATCAAAAAACATGGAATCAGACTCTTTATTAGGGCTGTTGAAAATTATTTTCCCCGAGCAACTCTGTACCCGTTCCTTAAGTCACCTTCTATACTCCCTGAGCATATCGCGGTGAACTCCACCTATAGCACTTGTCAGTCCTCATTGTCCATTTATCGTCCCCTTGACTGGATGGTGAGTGGCCTGAGTGACCTTTAAAGCCCCAGTACTTCCATAATATTTGGAACATGGTACGCACCATGGTTTTGTTGTTGTTGTTGTTGTTGAAAATAGGTGACAGCATGGAGCAAACAAAGCAGGGAAGAGAAAGATCAGGTTTGTGAGGAAAACTCCCCCCTCAGAGTGTGCTCTCCTTACCGTTCCCTCAAGCCCTACATTTTGCGCCATCTTGGATGATTTAATTTCTTGTTGCGAGGAAAATAGAAAAGAAACAATTTAGCCAAAGTGAAGCTTGTATTTTCTTTGCTGTCAGAGAGGCATTTCATATGATTATTAATATTTTCTTGTTTGGCTCTTAAGTATGTAATATCAATACTGTGTTTTAATATCCTTAATTCTTACCCTTTTGCTTAAGCTTCTCTCGTACTCAGAAAAAAATTAATCTGATGACTCTGTGTAGATGCAGTACCTTTTTCTTCCCATCTCTTATTTCCTAATAAATTCCAAGCTCTATCACACCACAATCACCCATTACCTGGTTGACTATAAGTTACTTTTTCCTGGGGTGCCTGGGTGGCTCAGTTGGCTATACATCTGACTCTTGATCTCAGCTCAAGTCTTGATCTCAGGGTTGTAAGATCAGGCCCCACACTGGGCACCACGCTGGGTGTAGTGCCTACTTAAAAACAAATAAGTAAATAAGATAAAAAATAAGATTATCTCAAAAAAAAGAAGTTATTTTTTGTCAAAGAAAGTTCCAGTTCACTCTATTATTCTACAGAAATTATTAACTCATTCTTAAAAGTGATTCAGTTTGGATAATGATTACACAGTTATGATACGCATTATCCACAGACTTCAGGAACTTTTTAGATAAGACTGCTACTACTTAATCTCAATCGTGTGTAACTAATGTATTTATGCAACAGCATTGTAAGTGTGTTTAGCTTTACTAGGTCTGTGTGAGTACATGTATACGTATGTATATAAATATATATCATTTGTAACATAGAATTGTTGAGCAAACACTGCTTTAACAATCAAATGCCTAAATTCTAGTCTTGGATACATCATGCTCAACTTGGTAAATCACATAATCTCTTTGAGTCTCAAATTCTCCGTAAAATGGAACTAAAAATCTGTGCCCTGCAGAAAACCAAATAATGGCTTGTGGCTGGAAGCTCTCGGGAAATTCCACAGTTTTGCACCATTTTAAGATATTTGAAAACCTACTGCCAGCTCCTGAAGAGATGACCCAGATATATAATCACGAGAGAACCCTATACAAATATAGCCACCAAGCCAAGACCTTATCCACACAGACCGTAAGTAGTATGTGAGTTCAGATGAAGGACAGCGTACTTACACTGTGCGATCAGAGAAAGTCTTCGAGATGAGAGGCAGATGGCACCAACTCACTCAACACTCAGTCCAAACCCATCCTTAACTTCTCCCTCTTATTGATGTTGAAGATTTTAAGTATAAATTCTTCATGCCTCTTTGCCTGAAATATGGCAGGCAATACGTTTCTCCGTCCGTCAGCTGTACGCGAATGTCTCTGGGGACTTCTGGGAACAATTTGCTGACGTGATAAGACTGCAGGTATGACAACAGGTGAGGCACTTCTTCTTGGATACGTGGCCATCCTGTGAAGACGCCATGAAGATCCTGCACATTGGACATGATCTAGTGGATTGCCTACCTCCAGACCTCTTGTCTGGGTGAAAATTAATGTCTCTGTTGAGCCACTCTTAGTTGGATTTCATTTGTTGTAGGCAACTTTTAGGGATACTAGGCAAGCCATAAGAAGTGGATGATTTCTGCAGTCAAGTACTGGCTCAAAGGGAAACACCCACGGCACTGGCCACACCTAAAACAAACTCAACTTGAAGATGAGGGAGAGAGATATGGTGGGACAATTGTGTTTCCCTGAATTTGCTACCACTGACCAAGGCTTCAGAGTGTTGCAGATAGGATTACTCACCTGTGTTAAGCATTTCTATTGATCTTGACCTCTGTTGTTGAGCAAGAGTTTCTTTAGAGAGATGGTAAGTAGGTGGATACCATTTATATGGAGATACATATTTTGTTCAACACAGGGAAGTACTTCGTAATAACTAGCACGACCCAACCTGATTTGTATGCCACCGAGTACCCATTTGGAGCGCTGACCCTGACAACGTGGACTTATCGGTGTTTATTGTTGTCTGGCTCATAAAATATTATTCAGGACAAAAGGTGCTGAAATGAGGATTATTGCAGGCAAAGTATCGGTCTTTCCTCTTAAATACTAAAGAGACTAAAACCACTGGGAGCAATTTTGCCTCCACCATTTCTCCAAGCTGAGCAGTCCTGGCATTCAGATAACTCTAAGGCTGAGAATCTCTGGTTAACCTCTGACAGTTTACTAAAAGCCACTTTCTGTTAGGCACCTAGCTTGCATTATCCAATTTAATCATTCCATTGATCATTATCCCCATTGTACAGCGCAGTAAACTGAGGCAGAAGATGAAGTGACCTAAGTATCAGTGGTTAATAAGGAACAGAGTAAGATTCAAACCCAGGTTTGGTTTTTTTTTCCTGATTCTGAAACTTACACTCTAGTAATACAATATAGTACAGATGCTGTATTGTCTTTATTTCCTTTATGATACATGGTAACCTACTGTCATTTTTCTGGACTGCAATTGCAGGACAGCTGGTCAGGAGAGCCTTTAGAGTGTCCCTATATGTGGTTAAGATACAGCATGAGGGAAGGGGCAAGGGTCATCAAGTGCCTTCTATCACAATAGGACTGATCAGGTGTACATCGATGGGGTCCAAATCATGTACTTTTAATGTTATATTTCATGGACTCCAGGCTTTCATTTTACAGAAGAAAAATAAGGGTAGTTGACAAGGAACATTTTCTAAAAGCAAAGTCAAGGGAATAACTGTATCTCCTCTCTTCCAATGGCTCCCGAACTGCTATCCAATCTGTGACAGTTGCCTGTGTTAATTTCAAAAGAAAATAATGCATTCAGGCGCTTTAGGTAATAAGGTTCAGAGACTGCATCCATTCTGTAATGCGGAGAGTGCTTAATTTGAACCTTGGGCCACTTCGTATATATTCGAGTATGATGACTTAAATGTACACAGGAGCATTTCTGAATGTGGAAGCATTTGAAATTCCAAGACATCCCATGGGTCAATCTTTGTCCACAGGTGGAAATTACCCAGACCAGCATACCAACATAGGCATACATAGGAAGGAGAGAACATGTTTTCCCTTCATAAATCTTTTCCATGTTTTATGGCTTTTGCTGCCTAAAAATTTCCTCTAAGATGCTTCTTACCACAATGTACTCATGTCTTTCCATGCTATATTCTCCAAAATTAGCCAGCAGGTGAAAATGTCAGGAACGGTGTTTTGGGAGATAAGAGGGAGAGGCTGAGATTTGTGTATGCACAAGTGTGGGCATGTGCGTGTGTGGGTGTGTGTGCGTGTATACCAAAGGAAGGCCACCTGCTGGAGAGGAAAGGTCACTTGACTGAGCTGCAAATCAGAAAGCCAAGTTTAGCCACTGTGTACATGTGGGTCTGCTCGTGCCTCCCTCTATGAGAACAAGAGCTAAACTTGATCTCTCTTTCTGGCTCCAACATCCTATAACGCTGTAAAAATGGGTGCAGTTTGGTCTATGGCCAGTTGTCAGTGCCCATTTCATCTCTCTCCAGAGGAGGATCAGAAGACTAGTGTCTTTTACATTTGATACTTCCACTATAGTATTATTTGCTCCAGTTGAAATAGATCAGTAACAGGGATTATAAAGGCTTAGATGAGCGTGTGGTTAATAATGATTAAATAGAAGAAAGATGATACAGCCTATAGCATTCTTTCTTTCTTCTTCTTTTCAGAGAGTAGAATAGATATGCCCTCAATCGTCACCACTAAGAAAGGGGCACGTCACAGGGGCGGCGAAGGGGAGCTAAGTGGACCGCACAGCAGGTGGAATATGGCACCATGTTGTAGCATGCACACCAGCAGACATAGTGTCCTCTCCGTTGGAACATCTCACCTTCCTCCACTCAGTGCCCCAAACTCAACTGTGTTATGCCCATCTCTCTGTATGTTGGAACCAGACAGTCTTTGTAGGAACAAGCATGTATCTTATGCATGTAAATCCACAAAGCCAAAGACGGGGTGGTCACTTCTCTACTTCTCTGTCAACCAGGTTTCTGGTTCTAGTCCGTTCTACACTTCATTTTTCTCTATTTGGAATTAATGAGTAGCAGGTACAAGTTTCGAGACTAGCGCACAGAGGGACTTTTGGAGTATGCTAAGGCTGATAACAGAACAAAATGGAAGCTACATTAGCAATTTACATGTATATAATATATAGAGTATATATTTGAAATATACATATTTCAAGAAAAGGCCTCTTTGTTACTATAATTTCAGGACAGCAGTAAATACTACAGAGCCCAGGATTTCAAGCACTTCCCTGCTGGGCTAGTGACTTAATTTATTTCTTTAATTTGTTATAGGCTCACAAAAAATGATATTCTTTGGAGACCTCAGTAGCCTGAGTTCTGCATGTATTATTTGCCGTAAAAGATTAATGAGGGAGCAGAGGCAATTTCTAATGGAATCCCTTGGTTTTCATCTCAGCCTTCCCAACCCCCACCTTCAAACTCACTTGCCAATTCAGCATTATGAATCTAAGTGCACTTGGCAGGTTTGATGGGGGGAGACAGAAAAGTTAAAACCCTAGGCTAAAACTATAAAAAACCCTTGCTTTTCTGCCATCACCCTGCATCTGTTAGGTGCAGCGCAGTAGTTTACTATCTCATCTTCCATAAGATAATGTATGTTCACAGTCAGCCTAAAATCTTCAAGGTTTCTTGACTTCTGACCTGTGGGCATTTCCAGGGTCTGGTCCGTGCTCCTTCTCTCCAGAGAATGCCTAAACCACCAGACTGTAAGTCATCACCAATTTCCTTTCTCAATAATGTTAACTTCTGTATATTTTAGTATTGTTGGTGTTGAGACCTACTTCTTCATCATGACATCAGAAAGAAAAGTACAAAGTAATTCCAAGTGTGGACGTAAGGGTTGTGTGTGTTCTGCATGAACTTTTGGAGGCGGAGTTAAAGGTCAGTCCCCTACTGATAATGAACTACAACACTCCTCATGGCCATTCCGGCAAGTACTCGCGAAGGCAAGTGCCGGGGAATGGCAGTGGATTGCCCACCCGCTAACAGCTCTGCTAACAGTAAAATAAGTGATGGCCAGGAGATAAGAGCTGAGAGAATTTGGACCCAAACAGTAATTCTCACAACAGCTGCTGAAGGGCCGCCACAAAAGAAAATTTAAGAATTCAAAACTTTCTCTTGACCCTCAGCCCCAAATTAAATGGCTATTGCACCATCACAGTAGAAATGTAAATTGGGCCCCATGAATGACTGTTGGGTGGAAAAATGTTCAATCCATGAGATATTCAATGAAAAAAGAAAAATATGAAATCGAATGGTATGAACTCAAATTTGGAAAAGAACCGAAGGAAAACAAAACAACAGTGTCTACATTTGCACATGCTCTGAGGAGCAGCTGTTTGTTCCTCTTGGAACATGATTTTTGAGACAGAGAGAGAGAAAGAGAGAGAGAGAGAGACAGCGCATGAGCAGGGGGAGGGTCAGAGAGACAGACACAGAATCTGAATCAGGCTCCAGGCGCTGAGCTGTCAGCACAGAGCCCAACATGGGGCTCGAACTCACGAACTGTGAGATCATGACCTGAACCAAAGTCGGACGCTCAACTGACTGAGCCACCCAGGTGCCTCATCACCATATATGTATATTTTTAACCGTGCGAAAGCCTAAAACAAGCACTCCGTGAGCAATAATAACTATTACTAATATTTACTGGTTTTATACCATGTGCCAAATATATTCAGGAAACCTGTGATATAATATTGTACACCTATTATCATATTTATTCTCCCAAATACCCCACTTTTGTGATAATGGGATTGTGGCTCAAAGATTAGTCGACTTACCCAATGTCACACAGCTAAAGGTATGTAATCTGCACTTGACCCCAAGTCTGCCTCCTCTTTGGGCCTGTGCTTCTCTCGGCATTCTCTACCATCTTACACAGTGTAATGGAAAAGCAACATAATACCCAAAAAGCTCTTTGGGCTAAGGTAAAGATGGAATTTCTGTTAGGGAGAGAATTTACCTTCAGTTAGGGAGGCTGTTTAATGAGTATGTTTGGTTAGGAAGGTTCAACTAGGTAAGAAAAGGCAAGAGTCAGTGATTTAAGGAATAAATCAAAACGTCTATTAATAAAGAAAAAGTCTATTTCTTGCTTACAAGATGATCCGGAGTGTATCAGTTCACAGCATGGCTCTCCTCCACTTGATTATTCATGAATCCAGGCTGAGGCCGTGTCTTCATCCTCAAGATGTGCCTTCCAGTGTGGTCCTTGCTGCGGTCGTTCCAGCCCCTGACAAGGTGGAAAGGGACAGGGGACAACGCCTATGAGGACCAAGCAGTGGAGCCTGGAACAGGCACCTGTCAAATCCACTCACCAAAGCCACTGGTGAGGCTTACCGTCCATACCTCCAGAAAGAAGACTGAGTTTAAGAGACCCAATGCAGAACAGAGATTCAAAAGGCAATAGAAACAAGAAATTGGAGTAAGAAAAAAAAAAGAAAGAAAGAAAGAAAGAAAGAAATTGCAGTGGGAACTACAAGGCAAGGCCCTAATCATAATCAATCTTGGAGATATTTGGGTATGCTGAGGTGGCCAGACAGAGTATGAGATGTGGGGCATCCAGCCGTTTTATTGGAATATTCACCGAAGG
The DNA here is from genome assembly GCF_022837055.1 of Prionailurus viverrinus. Lineage (NCBI taxonomy): Eukaryota > Metazoa > Chordata > Mammalia > Carnivora > Felidae > Prionailurus > Prionailurus viverrinus. The sequence continues at coordinate 9,932,065 of NC_062565.1, read as the reverse complement.
TAGTCTCAGAAATCTTGAGAATTTGAGGAAATTTGAGCTGTGGTAGCAAAGAAGGATTTAGAAGTACAAAACCAGGATCTTTATCCAGACCTTGCTCCTAACTACTTATTTGATTTCAGGAAAATCTCTTGGTCACCCCTAAGCTCAACTTTCTATGATGTTGAATAGAGAAATAATACTGGCTACATAGGGCGGTTGGCCACTGAAATAAGATAATGTATGTGAAAAGCATCGGAACCCATAATATGCTAGACAAAAGTACGATTATTTCACGTGGTCTGGGATAGGGAATCACTTTGGTTGTCGGTGGTGTAGACGAGCAAGAACTGAAAAACACTGAGGGTTAAAATAGGGGGACAGAAGAGCTCTCCAAGGAGGAGATTGGCGGCAAAAAATCAGATCTCAGAATGAGTTGTGTGTTTCAAAGGAATTTTGCCAAAAGTCTTATCTGTCTCTTCAGTGATGTTCAGCCAACGCAAAGTCCAAGATGTTTAGAAATGTGATGTGCAGGAGAAGTGAAGCGTACTTCGGATTTAAAACCAGCCAACTACTCGTTTTGCCTGTGTGTGTATGTGGTGTGTGTAGGCAAGCACACAGGCACGTGTGTGTGCGTTCGAACGCTGCTTATAGCTGCGATTGTTGCTTTTCCTTTAGAGATGGGTTTTACTTGCCGTATGTTCTGGAGGGTTAATTAAATACCAGGGAAATATGTTTCCTGTCTCAGTTTCCACATACTTGTGAGGATTTTGTCACTGACTTTGGTCCAAACAGGACACCTTTAGAAACATAGCAACACTTAGCTGCTCTTGGGAAAAGCTAATGAGTCATTAACATGTCAATATCGCTATCTTCTGCTTTAATATTTCATATCCCTGCCTCACCCAGTCTCTTGTATTCATATATACATTGTGTGTGTGTGTGTGTGTGTGTGTGTGCATTCTTTAGCAAGAGGGAATTAATTCCTAGATAATTTTAAAATATATTTCCTTATGAAGGGTGCACTGAGACTCCCTGTACATTTCTTTGCAACTTCCCGTGAATCTGTAATTGCTTCAGAACTAAATATCTTTCCTTAAATATTTCTAATACATAGAAGAGCACAACGAAGTTTTTTGGAGCTTTGGTTAGAGCGTTTCTATTGCCTACCAAATGCAGCACTGGAAGCGCTACCTCATAGATTGGGGGCAAAAGAGGATTTTCCATGTAGATACTCTCCAAATTACGATGTAAAAAGGATTTCTTGGTAGAAGGCATTCTTTGATTCAGAAGAAACCACTATGAGGAAAACTGCAGGCATGAGACGTGGTTCTTATTTTTGACAAACCCCTTTAAGAGAAAAGGGGACAATCTGTGTGGGATCATAAAAGTCTACTGGAAGGGACTTTTCAAAGTATCATGAGCCAACCAAAGCACTGTTAATTGGCATGTGTTTCAACCCTTCAGAAAGTATTTACTGAACGTTTTTTATGTGGGGGCTACTGTGCCCAGCTTACAGGTCAAGTCAAAGACGAACAAGCTGTCAGGTTCACCCAGTCATGGAAGCCACCACCCCATCCCTTCGTCATCCTCTGTCCCTGAACAGCGCCCCCGCGTGACGGATTCCATGCCTCAATGCCTGCCACCTGGTTCTCCCCTCTCTCCTCCCCAGTCTCAGCATGACTTTTTACAGTCATAGGACCAGCTTTTCCCCGGATTATAGTAACTGCTTCAGGGTCAACTCTCTCCTTTTCTAACTTCACCATCAGGATGATTGTGCGTTTTCAAATATATCATCATGTTCCTCTTAAATCCTTTGTCAGCTCACCATTACCTATGCTTGAGATTTTCAACTCCTATTTTATGCACGTGAGACACTATTTGGAAACAAAGTACTCCCTCAGAGTATTGGGCCGCCTGGCTGGCTCAGTTGATAGAGGATGCAACTCTTGATCTCAGGCTCCTGAGTTCGAGCCCCACACTGGGGGTAGAGTTTACATAAAAAAATAAATAAATAAATAAATAAATAAATAAGTTCCTCAAAGTATTAAGTAGTTGGATCCAACAGCATTATATTACAATAATTTATTTTATGAATCCCAACCAGTTGATATTAAGGTCAGTCAATGAGAACATGAAGATTACTACCAAAATTTGAAATTGGGTTTTTGTATAAAATGTTAGTCTTACATCAGCCTCCATGTCCAGTTTTATTTCTGTGTTTGGTTTAGAATTTAGAGAAATTAAAATAAACCCCAACTTGCACCAATAAATACTTGGAATTAGGAACATGTTTTTACTGGCTACTTCTGCAATCTCAGATCTCAGGAGAAGTTAATTGTATTGGCCGTGCCCAGTGTGTAATTTCTTACACATTTGAAAGAGCTTCCTTCTTTTATTAGTTATTGAAATAGCTTAAAATATAACAGTATAAAATTCAAATCAACCCCATGAAGGAGAATCAAGTCCAAAGTTCTCAGCATGGCCTATGAAGCCCTCCGTGTCTTTTCTTCTTCCTCCACTTTTATATCTGCACATCTCTATCCCCAGACTCTAGCCTGGCCAACTATTTCCGGTTCTTTGAAAGTACTCCAGTATTAAACTCTCCCCCAGCAAATTTTATGTTCTAACCCTGTTATCTAGAACCTCCAGGATTCAGTTCCACGATACTTTCCTAGCAGTTGCCAGTATATGAAGATTAGGTCCTATGATTCTTTCCAAGTATAGTTTGTTCCTTCCTTACCCAAGCCCAGCACTTCCCAGCATGTTATATAATGACTTGGCCCTGATTTCTGGTGCAGTGGCCAGGAAAAGAGAGGAGCGGAGATGTTAACCCGGCTGAATGCTGTCCTGCAGGGCATTCAGAAGTTTCCTCATTGTCTTCAGCAAAGAAGGTAGCTGTGGTGTTTAATAGGGATGAGTGGGTCACTTCTGCAGGCCCCAAGATTTCATAAACATCTGGGATTTTAATATGTTTGAGTGTATTGATTTAGATACTTATAGTTTACTCTTCCACCAACAAGGGCCCTGACCTTGGGGAAACAGCTTTCCCGGAGTTGCGAATTTAACCATTTCTGGAGCTTTGTTATCCTTCTAATTAAGTCCTGGGACTGATCTTTGCCCTGTTCTGCCCTCTGGCTACAGGAGATAAGAGCCTCTTTCAGTGCTGGCTTGGAGAGTTCCACTGACTTGCACACTTTACCTTTAATTGGTGATTAATCATTCTCAACCTTTCATTGTCTTTCTCCCTGCAAAATTGTGTCAGCAACAGTCCTCTGATTCCTTTGTCTCTATAATACTACTGCTCTGTCCTCTCAAAGGCCTGAGATACTGCACCTGCCATTGCGCTCCCTTCATCAATGTCCCAGCCTCCCTATCCCCACCTTTAACCATCAGAGGAAAATTAACGGTGGCATAGTGCCACTTGACAGGCTGTGAGCCTGTCAGCACTGGCTGTGAGCACTCTACCCACCCCCAGCCATGGGGTCTCCGTGAGCAGCCAGCCCACACGTAACCCGGCATTGCAATCCCATTTCAGGATCTGCTTCCTCAGAACACTCCTGATGTCAACTGTCTTATGTCAGATTCCCCCCAAAATAGCTACGAGGTGGAGATTTTCACTGCAGGAAGGTAATCAAGGACCTCTGGTGGCCATGGGGACGTGTCACTCAGATCTGCCCACAAAACAACCTGCCATAAGAAAAAGGTTGACCGAGAGATTCTAGATACCACATCTTCAGTTTTTGGGTTTTGCCAGCATTCACACGGTGACCATGGTCTCCTTGGGCTTCTCCACTGGAAGCGTCCTAGAGACAGCATGTTTCTGGCCAACTCAGGACTCTTCTAATGGGCAATCATTGCTCTGGGACCCCTTATCAGCCAGGCTAAGGCTTTTTCAGAGACTTTTCTTATGCAACCCCACCTGCGTTCTTCTCCCCCTTGTAGGTCCCCCTTGTGGTGTCGTCTGAAGTCTCCACTGCTCATTCCTGCTTACCCTGGTGTCTTTCATAAGCATTTTTTCAGAACACATATTTGGATATCGAATTCTGGTTCGGCATCTGCTTCACAGAGGACCCTGACACTGGGGTGTTCTCAGGAGCAACTCTTATCGAGAAGGATGAGAAGGAGGAGAAATTAGACTGTAATGAAGTTCCAGAGGATCGTCTGATTTCACGGGGACTTCCGGACCTGGGATGGACCATTTAAAGTTTTCACTAGTTGAGGCAAGAGGGCCGACGGTTTATACTCGCATCCACGCGAGCATACCCACTGGATAAAGACAGTCACGTGGAAGGGACACAAACCTGGGTGAGCCAGTGCCGATTGGCTGAAATTCCCAGGGAAAGACTCAGCTGTGAGCCACTACGGCAGACAATCTTGGAAACAGAGGGAATAAATGCCGTGGTCACCAAGGGGCTAATCTGGGTAGCCCGCAACTTCTACTTCAAAGAGGAAACGGAAGACAATTCTTATAGTGAAAGGACACTGGTCATAATGTCTGTGCTCTTTATAAAGGGAGGATATAACATTTCATAAAACTCTGTGGGTGAACAGAGCATGTCTCTGAGATGAGTGCAGGGTCAGGAGAAGAGAATCTCATAAGCAGACTGAGCAAGAGATACACCACATGTTGTTGGAGTGTACTTTGTAGGGGTGAGATTTCTTCCTGAAGTTCAGTGCTTCTGGTTCACCCTGGGAAGACGTTTCTTCCTCTTCTCCTTATAAAGGGGACAGGGGGCACCTGGGGGGCTCAGTCGGTTGAATGTCTGACTCTTGATTTTGGCTCAGGTCATGATCTCACGGTTCATGGGATTGAGCCCCGCATCGGGCTCTGCACTGAAAGTGTGGTGCCTGCTTGGGATTCTCTGTCTCCCTCTCTCTCTCTCCTCCTCCCCACCAACTCAAAATAAATAAAGTTTAAAAAAAGTGGGGACAGGAAGGCTATCACCAACTATTCAGCCATGCTGAAGTCAGCCCCAAGGTCAGGCCAAAGGGAGTCTTCACTCTTTTTAGTTCCTATAAAGTGCTTTATTCACAACAAATAGAAATAGCAATAACTACGGCTACAACAAACTGAGTGTCTAGTAAGAGACGGGCATGATCCTCCACGGTGGCTGTCAAGTTATTCAATCCCCAGAAAACTCCGTGAAGTAGAGATTATTATCTCCAATTAATGGCTGAGCCAAGTGATGGTTGGAAGGTTGACAGTTTTCCCCAACGTGATGCAGCCAAGAATCAACAAACCTGGGATCAAACCCAGTTCTCCTCGGCTCCAAGAGCACTTTTCTTTACACTCTCCTGTGCTTTCAGCCAGTTGGAAATGGGAGTTCCAACGGCAAATGCTTTTATTCTCTGTCACGCTTTTCACGTCAAAGGAAAGGCAAAAGTCACAGCCTCAGAGCCCCTGGACTGCAGTGATCAAATCCATTGATCACTGTTATCTGTTATCGGGAGACAATTGCACAGGTGTTCGGGAGCCGCAGCAGCAGATTTCATCTAAAGACTGGGAAGTTATTCTGCGAAATGCGTGCTCTTTGCCAGTGTGCATTCACTCAACTGCTTTTGTCCCACAGTATCTGTATTCTCCCACCTGATTATTTTCTCTCCATTTGGCAATCCTCAACGTAGGGGCTGCTGTGGCTGTGTATACACACACACGAACACACAAAGATTCTCCCGCTCTCCAATTACCAGGATGCAGCAGGCTGTGTGGGTTTTTCATTCTCTTTCCACATTCAACCTTTTGATGTGTTGCCTGTACCATTTTTTCCCCATGTGCTAACAAGGCCGTCTGTGAGGAAGGTTTCGTGGGCAGCCAATTACAGAGAGGATGTGAGGCTGATCAGAGGAGTGGAGCCCTGCTGGAGGACTGTCATTTACAGCATGAAAGGCAATGCAATCATGGCTAAAAGGTCTCGTTTGGATAGGAGCCGTAACCTTCCAGCCACACTTCCGGGCATCTGAATTTGATGGGTTGTTTTTGTGTGCTTTCGGTTGTTTAATTCTTGCTGTTTTGTAAGTCATCGTTGCTCATATTTCAAAATGCCTAATAGTAATGGTAATCTTTCTGCAATAAAACATGAATGAAGATGGCCTGCTCGTAAAATGCAACGCTGTGAAGAGAATCCAAGGGCCATTTGAATATATGTATGTAAATGGCTGTTGGTTGTGAATAGAATCTCAACATGCAAATGAAGAAAATGGAAGAAAATTGTGCCGCTCTCTGTGTGTGAAAGCCAGCGGTGATGCCATATATGACAGCTGTAAATGGAGGTGCTCCCAAATCAGAATGTGTAACGCGTAAGCTATGCCTCCCCGCTCAAGTGTACGTAACCACAGAAGCCGTGTTAGCTTGTGGACCGGTGGCGAACTGGCAGAGCAGAGTGGAAAAGGATCCTTTTCCTTTCAAGGAAAGGAATGAGAAACCCACAATGAGAAACCGTCCTGATTTTTCTTAATGTGCTTGAGTCTTGAATGGAAAATTGATCTGATTCTTCTTAAGGAATAAAAAGGGACAGAAAGAGAAACGAGGGTGGCTGGGGATATGAGAAACGATGACTCTGTCTGTCTGCCACCCACACCCCAACAAGGGCTGGCCTCTTCCGCCCGACCCTTCCCCATTCACTCCAGCCGGAGTCCCTAAATGACCTAACTAACTGGTGCTGTCTTGTGCCTGCAACGATTTCCATCAGTTATTAAGGAGCACACAGGCTCTGACACATTCAAGTGTGTTTTCTGACCATGTTGAAACACACACAGAAGAGTTGTGTGTTTAACCAACATAAGCAGATGTCAAGGAGTGCAAAAATATGCCTCTTTTAAAGTCAGTATGTCTGTGTATTTGTGGCGGCATATGCCCAGAACATGTGTATTTTGAGTGCTAAGCATGAGGAGTAATGAGCAAAGGAACAACACTGTTTCCTTAGAAAATAATAAATAAAAAGTCTGTTGTAATTTCGGCAAGTTTCAAGTGTTCTAACATCGTGACACCATGCATCGATTCAGGAGGTCGGAAGACGGGCGGGCTGAGGTGGGTACTAACTACAGTGAGTGATCTGAGAGAATATGGCCGAGCTGGTGACCTAAATCATGTGGGTTCAGTCTCCCACAGGAATGTAATATCAACAATGATGAGTTGCACTCAAGAAATATCCCTCTTGGATAGAACAGAAATGTGGAAATAGGCTAAACACAAAAAGTAGCTTTTAAATAGGAAAAGGCAGAATTTAACTAGAAATTTTGAAGGGGGCTAATGTAAAGCCAATAATTCTAGGCATTACCTTTGGAATTTGGATGAGGAAGCTTCCACACAAAAAAGTAGAATTAGATTTAACAATGGGCCAGCGGGGACACCTGGGTGGCTCCATCGGTTAAGCAGATGACTCTTGATTTTGGCTCAGGTCCTGATCTCATGGGTTCATGAGATTGAGCCCTGAGTTGGGCTCTGTGCTGACAGTATGGAGTCTGCTTGTGATTCTCTCTGTCCTATTCTCTCTCTCTCTTAAAATAAATAAATAAACATGAAAAAATTAAAAAAAATTAATGTTTATTTATTTTTGAGAGAGAGACAGAGCAGGGGAGAAGAGAGGGAGACACAGAATCCGAAGCAGGCTCCAGGATCTGAGCGGTCAGCATAGAGCCCGACATGGGGCTTGAACCCATGAACTGTGAGATCACGACCTGAACCAAAGTTGGACACTTAACCGACTGAGCCACCCAGGCGCCCCATGGAAAAAAAATAATTAAAAACAGCAACAACAACAACAACAACAACAGTGGACCAGAGGAATATTTTTCAGGCAAGCTGAGCAAGGAGGGCACTGAAAACCAACATTTAAATGGCTGCTGTGTGCCAGGCACTGGGGTAGGCACTTTCCAGATGTCGTATTATTTAACCTAATACAGCTTTCTGAGGTAGGGATGATAGTGCACATATTACCAATGGCAAATCTGTGGTGACACAGGTTCCGTATTTTTCTGAGGCTTACGTCACACCACTAGTATGCAAGCCTAGCTCTGTCTGACTTCTAGGAGCGAGCACCTAGGAGAGCTTCCCCCCCAGTCAACACACCTGTACCAGGTTGGTAGCGGGCAACCAGGAGGAGCCTTGGGGGGTTGAGGATAGGATGTCCTCATTAGTAAAAGAGATTAGGAAGCAGATTCTTGAAGGCACTGGGACTTCTCCAGACTTTACAGAAATGCCAACTTCAATCTAATGCAGACAATCTGAGGAGATTGGATTTTATCAAGGGCGGGATTAGATGGGGTGGCCCCTAGTGACTCTGAGAGACTTCTGCACGTCTTTGGCAGCCATGCAGGTGAACCGCTCAGAAGCCCCTCGAAATGCAAACGTGCTGCGGATAGAACTGGGCGATACCCTCTAGGGTCACCCCTTTGGGAACTGCTGCAGGATTCACGTGGAAGTCACATTCTTCTGGGTGTAACTTCAAATACTCAGCGCCCAGGAAGAGATGAGCGACAAGCACTTGGGGAATCAGAAAAGACTGTTCACTTCGCACCGCTGCCGGCCTAGCAGGGTAGAGTCACCTCCAAAAGCTGAGCATCCGGCTCGGGTTTTACTGGTCTTTTTATACACATGTGCTTCCGGGTTGGGCGGGACTAGTATAGCGAAGCTTCTGGTTCCTGGCTGCTGGCTGCTGCAAGAGGCAAGCAAGATTGCAGAAGCCAAAAGCATGCAAGGGGAGGATCCGGCCTCAGACATCCGCCTGGCCCTTTTTATTTGCATTTACCGGCTTTCCTCCTCCTCACAGGCATATTTGACCCCGTGTCTGAGCAGGTCAAGAACATTCGAGTCAGGCCACGTATGCCAATGTAGACCTGTTCTACTAGGCGAGCCCCGCATCAGCTTGGCCGAGACTTCCTCAGAGCTGCATTCCAGTCTGAGGCTCTTTCAACTCAATCTCCCATCATTCTCTTGCTCTCTCACGAGGTGGGGGCATTCTGGTCTGAAGCTCCTCTTGCCCACCTCTCTTTACGCTGACATTACACTTCACAGGTGGTCCTCCCTCAAAGTCCCTTGCACTTTTAATTCAGGCTTGGCAACTGCTTCCCAGAAGGCTCCAAATGACTCAGCCAGCCCTGGGAGTGGTAACACAGGATTGGGGTGTGGATCACTCGGCATCTAGCTGCTAAGAAGGGCCTCACTCAGCATGTCGGGTGGAATATAGATAGTCTCATGAGCCCAAGATGGTGTCCCAGTTGGTCAAGGCTACACCAGGGTAACCTGGGAAAATGACTCAGGTACTTGAAAGGTGTGGAAGAAATAGTTCATATATTCATAAGGGTAGTGGAGTTGGCTGGCCATTACTCAGTTGCACTGCATTGTAAAGTGGAGATAATGAGATTATGAGGTCCATTAACAAACAGTTAGAGATGAAGTATGAGAACTGGGGGACTTTGTAGGTAGCTCGCAGAGAGGTCCTTATCTTGTGCAGTAGGAAAACAGACACCACTGAGTTGCAGTGTTTAATAGTTAGAGATGTGAGCAAGGCTGGTATGCTCAGGTCAGAGTCCTGGTTGGGAAACCAGGGCCCCTGAAACACGGAATAGGGTTGAGTGGATGCCTTGATGATTACTGCTCTGCAGACTTACCTGTACTCTCAGGTTCCAAAAGGTGCCACTCCCTTGTCAGAGTTAGCATTTCCCATGTGGGGGAAGACACTGACCTTCTGGGGGAAGGTCTCTGTCCCTATGAAGCAACACGTGTCCACCCAGGACCTCCTCTTCTGGTTGCGTGACTGATCATTAAGGATAACCCCCAGCATAATCCTGCTGGAGGATGGCTTAGGTTTGTAAGAGAAGAAAGAGACTGCATGTCAAAGAAGGTAATAATTAGTAGGAGCCATGGTTGAATTTTGCAGGTTGGTGGTCAAAAGAACCAGAAGATAAAACTGGAGAAGCAAACATTTCTTGATTTGAAGGCACCGGATACAATACTCTGGCAAGGATGCCAAGGACTTATGGCTCTCAGAAGCCTGGAGAAAGTGCCATCGGCCATGTTGAGCATGAATAAGATGTCTGAGCTGTCGCAGCAGGCAGCACAGGAAGGAATAAGAAGCCTGAGCATGTGGGCACCTGGAGTGGATATACCATGCCAGCCAGAACCGAATGTTCCCCAGGAGGGCCCAGAGGACACCCCATCCCCCAAGGCCATCAGAAGGGGCACCAGCATCACTAAGAAGTCCAGCCATAACTCTTCTCACAGGTCAGGGTTGAGGGTAGAGGCAATCCCAGCTCTCGGCCTGTTAATAGCAGTGGGAAAGGCCGAGGCTCACGAGCTGCTCCCAGGATACGAGTGGTGGATCTGGGAGGTGGCAAGAAGGGCTCTTCCAGCCCCTGGGGGAGAGCGGGGAGCTGCTCCCTTGTCCCGGTAAGAGTGCAGCCGGTGGATGGTTCCGTGGCTGTACCTTCAGGATCGGCTCCCGCCAGGCGGCTGCCAGCCAGTGAGTGCGCACGGCCGGGTGGGAGGGAGCAGGCCGCCAGAGTCGGCAGCCTTTCCATCTGGTGCAGGACTCCTCCAACGTGCGCGCTGTGCTGCAGAGACGGTGGTGGCCTGGCCAAGACGTCTGTGGAGCCGACGGCTACGGGAGGCTCTTTCTGTGCAATCCTTCTCCCTCTTCCACAGAGGCTGCACCTGCATCACGGTCGGGAAGCTTGCCCTTAGTCCCATTCCCTCTGCCCTTTATACTCCTCTCCAGAGATCTCTTACATTTCAAATCCTGTCTTAGTGTCTTTTTCCCAGAGGACCCAAAGTACCATAAAAACCTGGGTGGCGCAGTCCATTAAGTGTCCCACCCTTGATCCCTGCTCAGGTCATGATCTCACGGTTCCTGAGTTTGAGCCCCGCGTTGGGCTCTGCGCTGATGGTGCTGAGCCTGCTTAGGATTCTGTCTGTCCTTCTCTGTGCTCCTCCCCCACCTGTGCTCGCTCTCTCTAACTAAATAAATAAAACTTTTTTTTTTTTTCGAAAGGATGGCAAAGGGGGCGAGAGACTATGGTTTGAGAAAGGCGAGTTTGCAGCCGGGGTAGCTCACTAAAGACGAGGGACTCATTCACAGTTTCTGCACTGAGATTTCTGAGACCTTCGTAACTGGGTTGGTGCATATTGTTTTCTGCTTATTGCTGCCTGATTTTGTTGTATTTGCCGACAGTAAAAGTTTCTAAAAATCCAAAGCAGGGGCAGTCCCAGCTTCAAAGAGAGAGGGGAAGGTGGGTGCCATGTTCGGTTTTTCAGTAGTCTGGGCAGAGAAGAATCCAGCAAGGGAAAGCTCTTTGTGGCAGAGAGAGTGATAAGCATGATCCTCGGCCACAGGCAAGAGAGGAGGAATAAAATACCTATTAAGACCCAGCTGGGGGGTTGGGGGGGGGCGCCTGGGTGGCTCAGTAGGTTAAACATCTAACTCTTGGTTTCAACTCAGGTCATGATCTCACGGTTCATGAGTTCGAGCCCTACATGGGGCTCTGTGGTGACAGTGGGGAACCTGCATGGGATTCTTTCTCTTTTTGTCTCTCCCCTGCTCATACTCTCTCTGTATCTCAAAATACAGAAAAAAAAAAAAGAAAAAAAATGAGAAGAAAAGAAAAGAGAACCAGCTGGGGCCAGGATGCACACCTGCCCACTGAATCAGGTTTCAAACATTCGTGGTTTCAGAGAGTCTTGGGTTTTCTCTGTGCAAAGTCATCTTGAATGTAAGGACCTGGCTTGGCATTTTGCAAGTTTCTGGGTATAACCTTTTATCCTTCAGGAGCACCAGCATGAAAGATGCCAGTTCTCTGCTTCCCACTCTCTTCTGTCTCCCTCCTGACATTAAGGCAGGGTTGTCCAGCCCCATCAGCGGTCTCTTATGGCCCGGCTTGCTGCACTTCCGTCTGGCTGCTGTGTCCCACGTGTGCAACACATGCATTCTAGTTTCTCTGCCCTCTACCAGGCGTCCCCAGTCCTCTCCCTGAAGAGGAGAAATGCCCTTTCCCTCCACTCCTCTGGGGCTCCTTGAGTTCCCAATATCTTGGTAGAGACTTGTGGGAATCTTTGTTCCTTTTTAAAATTTCTCTGTTTTCTTTTATTTTCCAGTGGCATCTCTATCTAAAATTCTAGAACAAATCTGTGGAGGAAAGAGCAGGGTTTGAAAACAATCTGAACGCCATGTACTTGAAACGTTCTTTCATGTCACTTGCCCAACCTTGATTATGTTCTTGAGAAGATTCTTTAGATCGTTGTTTTCCTTTAGGCTCCATACTCTTAGCTTGCCTCTGGACTTCCTGAGATGTTTAGATTTGCAGTATCTACAGTCTGGGATCCCCTTTATAGCCACAAAAGTCATCCCCATATATGAGCACCAAAGAGGAGTGACTTTTCTTCATTAGTTCTTCTTCTCTAACAGGAATTTTCTTTTTTTCAACGTTTATTTATTTTTGGGACAGAGAGAGACAGAGCATGAACGGAGGAGGGGCAGAGAGAGAGGGAGACACAGAATCGGAAACAGGCTCCAGGCTCCGAGCCATCAGCCCAGAGCCCGACGCGGGGCTCGAACTCCCGGACCGCGAGATCGTGACCTGGCTGAAGTCGGACGCTTAACCGACTGCGCCACCCAGGCGCCCCTCTAACAGGAATTTTCAACACTGACTAATTAATGGTCCTCGCACCAACATCATTTGATCCTATCTTACAAATTAAATCAGCACTTGGTCAACTGCAAGGAACATATGAGAACTCTAGAGAAGCCTGAAAAAAAAATAAAGATAAGCTTGGAAAAACTTAAAGAGCCTTCACTTCTTCTTTCAAATATTCCTGCTTGTTTTGGTCAGTGGGGAGGCACAGCGGAGAGCATGAGTGGAGGAATCTGTAGTGATACATGAGTACAGGCTGTGGTCATGTTCTTTGGTCTCCGTAACATCGGAAGTGGCAAGAGAAAATGTGTGTAACTGGGGCCAAAAAAAAAGCCTTCTTTGACCCCGGATGACTTACTATTCTCAGAAGAAGAATACAGATGAATGTGACTGACGTGAAAAGAAACAAAGAGTTTTCTTTCGTGGAGACTTTTCAAAAAGTCGCAATGAGCCAATCCAGCTGGGGACACAGGTACAATATTTCTTCTCCATGATCTTTTGACGAGGCAGGCAGCGGGATCACTCCACAGGTAAGAGGCCGTTGTGGTAAGAGACAAGGTGGTGGCTTGCCTTGCCAGTGAGGCTGGAATTGATGTGCTATCGCCTTGTACAGATGCAAGTGTCAAAAGCACAGTTGGAATTTTGATGGGTAATAATTATTAAATCTGAACAATTAAACGTATCTATTCTTAGGGATTATTTGACCCAATAATTATTACCCAGAAAAATTAAGCGTGTGTTTGAAATCCACGTTTTATCACCAGTGATGAGCCTGTCAATTCTATCCCATTAGTCGGTTTTCCTTACAGGGTGATATTAGTATAAGGAGAGTCATTGGAAATCACAGTTTATAACAACATATACTTACACGATCGGTGGATTATAAACTACAAAAATAATTTGCTACTTTATGTCTAGAACATCTAACAACTGGATTCATTTAAAAACAAAAAAAGCCGGACTAGATCACATTTCACACTTCTTAGTTCACTATAGAAAAGGAAGAGGGGGGGGCGCCTGGAGGGGGCTCAGTCACTTTAGCATCTGACTCTTGGTTTCAGCTCAGGTCATGATTTCATGTCTCGTGAGTTCAAGCCCTGCACTGGGCTCTGTGCTGACAGTGTGGAGCCTGCTTGGGATTCTCTCTCTCTCTCCTCTCTCTGCCCCTCCCACACTCATGCTGTCTCTGTCTTTCTCAAAATAAATAAATAAAAAGACAAGGAAGAAGGGAAAAGATCAACATTCGTTTATTGTCTACATTTAAAATACCGCACACTTCACATTTCTCCCCCTCAGTTCTCACAACACTATCGTTAGCCTTGGTTACGAGGAAACTGAAGATTTGATAAATAAAGTTCTTCCCTGAGTTCACAGAGCTGGTCAATAACGGAAGTGGGATTTGAACCCAGACCCTTGTGAGTCAACAGCCCAGGCTCTTGCCTCACTTCTCAACACGAGGTGTCTGTTTTTCTAGAATTCGCTGGAGTGACAGGGACAAGGACACCCACGGCATAACCCCATAAGAGAAAAGAATGAGACAAAAAGAAAGACACATAAAGCCATTTGACTAATACTTAATTTCAAGCTATATGTAGAGTAGAATCCAGCAGTCACATGGATTTTTTAAAAATAAACCGATGTTTCAGTGATCTTTCTTGCTTCTGACAGCTACTTGACGTCGTGTTTCCGATTCCCTGGGGCTAAAAATTTTGTTATTGCCACGAGGCAACTTTCAAAGGAAAGCTGAGAAGAACTCCAAGCTGGGGCAGAAACAGGCAAGTCTCCGGGCAGAGGCAGGAGCTCAGGAATTACCAGAAGCTGGCATGATGTTGGCAACAGCCGCGGCAGCATTCATTTCATTCAATCCGTCTTATTTCAACCAGCAAACCAGGGGGGTTATTAGGAACAATGAAAGCGTGAAGTCATTTTCAGGATTTTGCCAAATGGTCTATCGAGAGAACATAATTCAGACCTGTTATATCCTTGTGTTCGTCACAAGGACACTGCAGCCTTGGTGACATGTCAGAGACCAAGGACTAATGTGGAGGTTCTGGACCGACAGCACGAATACTTTTTACGAAAGCATCTTATGTGTGTTCTGTCGGGCCTCATGAACTTTGCCAATCAGTGCGCGACAAAGAACACGTAGATTTAAACTCTGCAGCCCTTCAGGGACAGTATTTATGTGTAAGCAGTAAAAATAAACCACAGAGATTTTATTTAAGAGGACCCCTTTAGAAATATGAAATCGAAAAAGGAAAGTTCTAGATTTCCATCTCTTTGTCTTCAATCTGGGTCTGTTGGTGTAGCTCAAATCACCGCCATGCGGTCAATTTAGTGGCACTGACAGACGTTACGTTAAAGTGAAATAGAATAGGACACATGGGCGCATGTTGTCCACAGTCAAAGGAAGTATTTCTGTAGTTACGCTTCCGTTATGTACGTCTATAACTTGCGCACCGACGTCCGTGAGTACTTCTGGTGGGGGTGTCAGTGTGTGTCACGATGGAATCTGAAAGCCACCGGTCTAGATGACATCTGAGATACCTTCCAGCTCTAAAACCACACGATTCTGCTTTTGTCTAAATTGGTGATGTCCGGTCAGCTTTTGGCAGCTGCTGGGCTTCCTGGAGGTCCGCTGGGGGTAGAGGTGGCTCAGGGACGGCCTCCATGGTGCCGATGCGTCAGTGCCGTGGTTCACCAAATGCGGCACAGCGCCACTTCCTTTTCTGGCATATCCCACGTTGTTAAGGAAGATATGCACTAAAGAACAATAAAGCTACCGGAAATAAAAGATAGCTCAAGACTTGACTGGGCGTATGCCCAACAATCTAGAGCCAGTTATCTCCCGGAAGGGCTGCTGACATGTGGTGGCCTCCCACGACGGGCCAAACACATTATATATTTTATGCATTACATGTTATACATATTAGTTTATTTCACTTTTACAACCCTCGTAGCTGAGTATTATTATGTCTCTCCCCTCTCTCTTTGAAAGCTGAATAAAATAAGCCTTCAGAAAGTAAATAACTTGTTCAAGGTCACAGATTTGAACCAAGCTGGACGTGAACCGGGTCTGATCTTAAAGCCTCTGTACTTCACCCTGCACTGTTGTGTCTCCTCAAACTAACAACGTGCCCCTTCTCTCAGCAACGGGGATGCCACATGTTTTTTGAAAATGCAATTTGAATTTTCTCTGGGATTCCTAAGGGTTTGGGAAACTTGATTGAACCAAATATTACTTGTTGTTTTTGTTTTTGTTTTTTTAATGAGGAGGGCAGAAGACAGGAAAGATTCTAGAGGGAATTATAGACAGATAACACCAGATCCCAGACACAGCCTTTTACAACTACTCTCAAAAAAAACGAAGTAAAAAAAAAAAAGTGGGTGGGGGGAGGGATGCTGAATGCCGCGTTCACAAAGTAATGAACAGCTGGAATGTTTCCGCATGATTTATCCTAATGTAACAACTTTGGGATTTTTAAGTTTTGGGGAGGAGGGATGAAGTGAAGTTCACATTCATTCTTGGTTATTTTGGGAATAGTTACCCTCTGACACCCGGGAATCTTCAACTTGAAAATCTAGATAATTGAGAGTCAGCCCCAGAATCTGGAGCGTTAACATTCCCACCGAAGGACCGGTGACCCTTGCGACGGGCTTCTTCTGCGCCGAGGCGTGTGCCTTGGCTCCCGGTGGCCAGTGACTCTCCACGGGTGCTCCGCTGGCATTTCGATGAGGGTAAGTCCACAGAGGACCTTCTGTAGACACTGAGCTTCTGGTCCATTCGGATTTCTGTTTGGACCTCCTGGAAAGCACCGTGGACACCAGACAGGTGTGCCAGGGAGCCAGGGACATCTGGAGAGTTTAGCCAAGTGGGTCAGGATGCGCTCCAGAGGTGCGATGACCTCTTCTCATTTGCAACGACAGGAACCTCCATTTCAACACCAGTGGGGGCCCCACCCACCTGCCAAGTCACTTTTCCAGACAAAAGATGAATGGCGCTGCTACAGCCATGCCGTGTTTTAAAGAGCTTGTCTGGGCACTAAACTGGCTTGAATAAAATATAAAGAACCGGGCTCTGATTCCAGCACCCCAGCGCGGTAGTTTCAGAGCCCCCGGAAGAAGGGCAGGGAGGGTGTGATTCTCTCATCAAGTAACTAAACAGCAGCTGTTCCCACAGGCAAGCAGCATAAATGACTCCTCTACCGAGAGAGGCTTACAACAAATCCCAGCTAATCTTTGTGAAACTGCGCTCTAAATGATTAGTGTTAACACACATTTACGGAGACAGTTGCATTATTTTCTCTCCTCGAAACTTCTGAGCCCAGCAAACCCCTCCTGCCCTTCTCTTTATTTTTCCACTGCAGCATCTTTTTTCACTTCTATGAAGAAATGCCAAGAATCTGCACAAAGATGTGGCCGTTAGAAAAAACATACACGTAAAAAAAAAAACCCACACACCCAAAACACGCACACAAGAAAACCCCCACCAAACCGTTAATTGCCACTCAGGGCTTGGACCGTAGGTTCTACTCTATTTAGTACAAATCAGGAAGCGAGTCAGGTAGGAAGACCAAACATTCGAATCTATCATCCCTGAGTATTCAGGAGGTGACAGAAGGAGCCACAAAGGTTTTCCAACTCTAAGTCTCATTTTGCCTAGAAGTATTTCTCCTTTTTTGGCCAGGGGATTTTTTTTTAATTTTTATTTATTTTTGAAAGACAGAGAGAGTGCGTGGGGGAGGAGCAGAGAGAGAGGGAGACAGAGGATCCCAAGCAGGCTCTGTGCTGTCAGCACGGAGCCCGACGTGGGTCTCGAACGTACAAACCATGAGATCATAACCTGAGCCGAAATCAAGAGCCGGACGCTTAACGGGCTGAGCCACCCAGGCGCCCCTGCCCCTTTTAATTCAAATCGTGCCAGCTTCCCTATGGCCTTCACGCTGCGGTCCAGTTCTGTGTTCAGCACTGCTTGCCTCAGTTTCACTTTTGTGAGCTGAGAACGCATAGGATACAGGCTGTGACAAACGATTGATTAAGTAATAGAGGGGCCGGTCCCATACCGTATCACAGTAGTGTTGAGGCACTGGGGTTGTTTTTATCTTGCCTCTGTCACGTTTGTAATTTTGGAGGGTGGCAACTTTGAAGTTGAGAAATCCGGAGTACATGTTGGAGAGCATCGCAGTACACAGAGAGCAGGGAGGGAGGGCGGTGACGTGCCTGAGCTGACATCCCAGCCGTGCCATTGTAACCAGGCTGCTAAGCAAGGTCTCGAGTAATACTTAGGACAACTTTCGTCCAAAATGCCCTTTCTCAGCCAATCTGGCACTACACCTAAAAGTAAGGTTGTTTGTGTCAAGACAAATAGGGACACTAAAATGGTTTGAGGCGATCAAACAACAAAAATAATTGTTACGACTCTTATCTCTTAGTTTCAGGATAAGTGAAAACGCAATGTAAACCTGGGTGGCTTCTCTTGTTGATTTCTCCTACTGAATGAATCTCCTTCATTCATTCCTTGGGATTTGCTTCGTTTCTTTGGAGTTCCCCTTGTGCCTATACAGCACTTCTTTACGCAAATTCTTTAGGCATGTGTCCCTAGCCACAGTTTGTGATTCAAGAAGGGCCCGATGACTCTATTCCCAAAGATGGGACTTTTCTGCGAGGTTTAAGTACAAGGTTTCAACCCATCGCCTTTCGCTTTGAAATTTCTGCCAAGACGTTGCATGTCGGGGAGCAAAGACTGAGAGCGAGAGACAGACCCAAGACTATGTCTGTAAGGCATAAAAACCATGACTAATAAATTGTTCCTTAATAAGTATTCTGGTCCATGAAGATATCTATCAGAAAAGCTGCCTGGCAAACTATATGAAGAGAAAACCATTAGAGTGTGAAATTTTCTTTTCTTATTTGTTGACTTAGTGTAGACCCACACTTAGAAATATAGAAATTAGAGAGATGGGTTAAGTAAGAGATAAAAGAAATTCATTGATTGTTTCCTGGGATCTGAGACAAAATGAGTTTTCAGCGAACATCCTATGGATTTGGTAAATAGGGAATTATTATTTATTTATTTTTTAAATGTTTATTTACTTTTGAGAGAGAGACAGACAGACAGACAGACAGACAGGTGTGAGCAGGAAAGGGGCAGAAAGAGAGTGAGACACAGTCTGAAGCAGGCTCCAGGCTCCGGGCTGTCAGCACAGAGCCCGACGTGGGGCTCAAACTCACAGACCGTGAGATCATGACCTGAGTGGAGGTCAGATGCTTAACCGACCGAGCCATCCAGGCACCCCGGAAATTATGCATTTTATGTACATATTTCCTCATTAGATTTCAACAAAAGGAACACAACTCATGACAAAGACAAACTAAGACCACTTCTTCGCTTAAAGTGAAAATTAGGTTTCCTGATTTGCTTTTGTTCTTTTGCCTATGGTCTTTCCACGTCATGCTTCCTTCCTCTTTCCTCAAAAGGGCAAAGTAGCAAACTCCCCAAGTCCAGCCTTCGTTTTTCGGACCTCGTGGTCACTTAGCCCTGCTTTTCCCGACACGCTCTCCCGCTGAAAGGCAGACACCAGCCCTATTTTTTTCAAGTTCTAGTTCTGCCCTCAGTCCAGCCTCAGTTAAGATGCTCAGGGACCGATTATGCACCGGACACTGGTGTGCACTGTGCGGGATTCGTCTATCCTCATCGGTCCCTTTGCTCCTCATACTTTCTTCCCATTTTCTCCTCATTAGCCCCTGCACTCTGACCACAAAGGAAGAAAAGGACAATAAAAGCTGGTCAGTGTTTTGGTAGAAGGATCAACTGTACTCAAAATCAAAAGGAGGGTCTGAAACGAGGTTTGAGATGCTCCGTGGCTTTTGCATATTCGTAATGGAGAGTTAGCTGTATTTCATCATAAACGCTAGCCGAGCGAAGACGGAAGAACGGACTCTAAGCTGCAACATCTAATTTACTTTGGGTATCCTCCAAAAAAGTTCACCATGTAAAGCGATAAACCGGGGTCTCCTGTATTCCCTGTTCTCCCCACCCACCTCTAATGAAAGGGTAGTTGCTCCGTGTAAATTTTTAAAAGCAAATTTGAATGTTCTGCCTCTGCTAATAAGCACCCAGATGATCAAATACAGACATTACTCACGCAATATCAGCACTGCTGAAAGTACAAACACATCATTTTCTATTGCAAGCTGAGCAAGAAACAGCTATTTTTACGGGTCTGCAGAGTGAATTGATTGTGTACAGAAGGAGAGAGTGAAAATCACACCAGAGTGAAAGTCGTATTCCACACATGAAGAAGACAATTTAACAGTCTGTGCACAAGTGAGGGCTGGATATGGAACGGGGTTCATTTGGACCCTGGACTGCAGCAGCATATTCTAGAACTTTGCACTGAAAGTGTGTCAGTAAGGAAGAAATGTTTTGTTGTTGGTGTCACAGAGGTGAGAGTTGTTTGTTTTGGTTTTCTGTAGAACTTTAGGGTAATGCTTAGTGAGCTTCATCAAGAAACATATTCAAATAACAAGTTATGGTGATGACTCTTCCAGGAGCTACTCCCCTCTCTCGTAAATCAAAAGCAGAATTTTATATACTGTTTTCTTGGTGCAGTCCACATTCATGATGGTATTTGAAAAAGTCAGAGAACCCCGTGGGATTGTCATTAGGATTACAGGAAATATTCAACATCAACAAAATTAGAATAAAAATACAAAGAGGTAGATAGATAAAATAAGAATCATGAGCAGGCACATATTAGATGACGCTCACGGTGTTAGCTATAAAGGATAATATATTTCCAAAGCCGGATGTTTCTTGCTATGTAGAATGTTCCTTCCCCACCACCCTTCCTTCAGTGAGCTTGGGATGATGCATGTGGTCCAACCTCTTTCAATCTCAGTCTCTCTCTCTCTCTCTGTCTCTCCCTATCTCCGTCTCTCTCTTTTTCCCTTTAACTTCCTATAAACAAAATGCAAAGAGTAAAATGAAAAAAGTAATATTTTCTACCTACAGAAGAGCAATTTATTGAGATTCTTGTCTGAGAAAAACACACTCCTTTTTTTGTTTGTTTTTTTGGACTTATTTAATGTCTAATCGGTCGGCCAAAAAAGAAAAAAAAAAAAAAAGAAGGAAAGTGGGAGTAGAACAAAAGTAGAAAATTAACTCCCAAGCCATTTGTGTTGGGCAACTATGGTTACAATAATCAACAGCTCAGCCATGAAAGTAAAATGAACTTAGCTTCAGACACTGTAATCTCCACTATCTGTTTCCTCATTATTCCTTATGGGAAAAACACGGTGCTTAATATTACTGGGGGCAACATATTTATCTTATATAGTATCACTTTCTATTCAGGGGTACCTGGATGCTAACGACAAAAGCCAAGTATCTGGTATCTTTGTGCTATACCCAGCTATCTTAACTAACGAAGTTGATCTGGAAGAAAGGAACCATTTTATTTATTTTTTAAAAATTTTTTAACGTTTATTTATTTCTGAGACAGAGAGATAGAGCATGAGTGGGGGAGGGGCAGAGAGAGAGAGACACACAGAATCTGAAGCAGGCTCCAGG
This sequence comes from Prionailurus viverrinus, assembly GCF_022837055.1. Lineage (NCBI taxonomy): Eukaryota > Metazoa > Chordata > Mammalia > Carnivora > Felidae > Prionailurus > Prionailurus viverrinus. The sequence continues at coordinate 9,910,890 of NC_062565.1, read as the reverse complement.
CTCTGAGCTGTCAGCACAGAGCTGACGCGGGGCTTGAACCCCCGAACTGTGAGATCATGACCTGAATCGAAGTCGGACGCTCAACCAACAGTCACCCAGGCGCCCCAGAAAGGAAACATTTTAATTTTGCAGGACATTATATTCAGGTTTAGATATGTGTCTGCATATGTATGTTTACATATGTGTTTGTATATATACACACATATATGCCAACAAAGCAAAAGAAAAGTTATACCAAAAGTGCAGACTAGTGCTCTTTTTAAAAATTTAATATTTATCACTGATCTCACAGTTGGTGTTTTTGACAATCATAGCCAAGCATGAAATTCCACCCAAAGTCTAGAACATTTTCATCGCTGGACAAAGTACTCTGGACTCCTTTTCCAAATTCCCATCCTCCAAAGGTGATTATTTTCTAAGTTCTATCACTATGGATTAGTTTTCCCTGTCCTTGGAATTCGAAAAATGGAATAATACAGTATGGGTTTGTTTGTTTGTTTGTTTGTTTTTGCATCTGGCTTCATTCACTCAATACAATATTTTTTAGATCATTTCATGTTGGTGAGTTTTTCATGATTTCTTCCTTTTAATTTGTATATGAATAATCTACAAATTGTCCATGTTCCCATTGATGAATATTTGTTTTTTTTCTAGCTATTAAGAATAAAGCTATTACAAATATTGTATAAAAGGTGTTGTATGGACATATGTTTTTAGGTCTCTTGGATAAAGACGTAGGGGTGGAATTACTGAGTTAACTGTCAGTACATATCTAGCTTCATAAGAAACTGCCAAACTGTTTCGCAATATGATTGGACCACTTCTATCAGAAACATATTAGAAATGTATATTATTTTTAAATATTTGAATCACTAGTCTTTTCTTTTTGCCATTGCAATGAGTATAAAATAATACTTCATTATTGATTTAATTTGCTTTTGCATTGATTTAATGGCTAATGATGTTAGGTATTTATTAGTATCTTTATTGCTCTTTCTGGAGAAGTGTATGTGCAAGTCTTTTTTTTTTTTCAACGTTTATTTATTTTTGGGACAGAGAGAGACAGAGCATGAACGGGGGAGGGGCAGAGAGAGAGGGAGACACAGAATCGGAAACAGGCTCCAGGCTCCGAGCCATCAGCCCAGAGCCTGATGCGGGGCTCGAACTCAAGGACCGAGAGATCGTGACCTGGCTGACGTCGGACGCTTAACCGACTGAGCCACCCAGGCGCCCCTGTGCAAGTCTTTTAAACTAACCATTTTATACCGAGGTGTTTGCTTTCTATTGTTTTGTAGGAGCTCCTTACATATTTTACGTAAAACGTTGTGATATATACATTACAAATATTTTATTCCTCCATGCCTTTCATGTATGGAAGCTTACCTTTTCCTGCTTAAGGTGATAAGAAGTTTGGCTGAATTCCAATTTACCAATTTTATTTTGTATCTTATCTATAAAATCTTTGTCTATTTCAAGGTCACAAAAATATTCTACATCTCCTGCTGAAAAGCTAGATGATCACAGCTTAGTTGTCTGAATCCAGGTGAATCTATTCCTGAGCTCTGTTTTGTTACACTGACCCATTTTTCTCTCTCAATACCAATACCACACTGCCTCAACTGCTCCACCTTAACACACGTTTTGAAGTCATGTAATGCTAATCCTCTATCTTTATTCTTTTTCAAAGGTGTTCTTATTTTTCTGGGTACTTTGTGCTCTGGATGAATCATAGAATCAACTTGTCAATGGCTACTTCTAAGAGAAAAAAAAAAAGTCCTGGGATTTTATTACTGTGGCACTTATACTATAGATCAATTTAAGGAAAATTGACAGTATTAAAAATATGGAGACTCCCAATCCACGTACAAGGCATATCTTTCCATATATTTAGGTCTTCTCTAATTTTTCTCTTCTAGTTTTTGCTATGCAAATCTTGCAAATCTTAAGTCAAATCTAACCCTGCATGTTTTTGATGTTACTGTAAATGGCATTGTTTTTCTCATTCCATTTTCCAATGTCCCTTGATAGTAAATAAAAATACGATTGATTTTTGTGCATTGGTCTCACATCATGCAAGGTTGCTAAATTCACTTATTTTTCTAGTAGCTTCATGTAGATGCCGTTGGTTTTCTATAATCATGTCGTCTGTGAGTAACGAGTTTTACTTCATCTTTTCCCTTGTATTTATTTTCCTTGTCTAATTGCACGGGCTAGACCCTCTGGTACAATGTTGAGTAGAAATGATGAATAAGCATTCTTGCCTGTTTCAGATCTTAGGGGAAATTCATTCAGTCTTTCACCATTATCGTGTTAGTTGTATGTTTTTTCTTAGTTGCTCTTTCTCAGGTTGAGGGGGCTCCCATGTATTCCTAGTTTGCTGAGAGTTTATATGAGAAAGGAATGTTGTATTTTTATCAAATGTTTTTTCTGTGTTTATCGAAATAATTACATAGTTTCTTTTATAGTTTGTTGTATGGTACAAGAAATGTTGTAATTGATTTTCAAATGTTAAAGCAACCTTCCATTCCTGGGGTAAACTTCACTTGGTCACAGTGTACTATTATTCTTTTTATATATTATTGAATTCCATTTGGTAAAAATTTTGTTTAGAAATTTCACATCTAAGTTAATGAGAAATAATTGTCTGTAGTTTTCTTTTCTTGTAATGTGTTTGTCTGGCTTCTGTACCAAAGTCGTGCTGCACTCCTAGAATGAGTTGCAAAACATTCCTCCCTTTTCATTGTCTGAAAGGGTTTGAGTAGAATTGTCATTGCTTTTCTTCTTTCTTTGTGTTTAATTTGTTGTTCTTTTGTTAGTTTCTTAAAGTGAAGCCTGAAGTCATTGTTTTGTACACTTTCTTCTTTCTAGTAATCGACATTTATTATAAATTTGCCTTTACATACTGCATTGACCGTATCTCACAAATTATACGATGCTTTAAATTTTTGTAAATATTTATTTATTTCTGAGAGAGAGAGTGACAGAGTGAAAGTGGGGGAGGGATAGCATAGAACCCCATGCATGGCTTGAACTCACAAGCCATGAGATCATTTCCTGAGCTGAAGTCGGATGCTTAAACAACTGAGCTACCCAGTTGCCCCTTTAATAAGATTCTTTAAATTACTTTTAAAAATTGAAGTATTTCATCAGACTTATGCAGTCTTGATTTAATGATTTCAGTGTTTTGTGCTATTTTTGTGGTTTTTGAATAGTTTTCTATGGACTATAATTTATTTGCTTTTTTTTTTGGAGAGATTTGTTGGTATTATTTATCACTTTTATCTGTTTTCTTTTAAAATCTTTTAAAATAGTTTTGAAACTATTCTATGTCTAAATATTAAAAGCAAGAATAAAATCTATCATTTGACACACTACTTCATAGAATTTAACACACTTTTAATTTTTATGCTTCCATTTTATAGTGTTTGGATGCGTTATCTAAGGTCTTAAATGTTATTTTTATGTACAGGATGAGTATATGTTCTTTCAATAATTACTTTTTGACATTTGGATTTACAATATTTACAAAACACTTATGAAAATTATTTAGACTAACCTTCACACTTAACTGGCTCAAATAAATTATTTAATACAATAATTTGCTCATTTTATGTTTCTCTTTTGAAATCATTTCTCAGGTAAATAATTTATTTCCAAAAGGCTCATGAAGGGAGCACATTTTAAGGCCTTGTTTCTCTAACAAAACAAAACAAAACAAAACAAAATATACTCCATCGCCTTCACAGGAAAAAAAAATGGCTTTTAAATTATTTAACCAAAACTTTTCCCCTCAAAACTCTGTACATTGCCTAGAGAAATTCTTCATTGTGTTATTTTTTTTCTTTTTTTTTTAATTTTTATTTATTTTGAGAGAGAAAGAGAGAGAGAGGGAGAGAGAGAGAATCCCAAGTAGGGAGCAAACCGCAAGACCATGACCTGAGGGGAAATCAAGGGTTGGACATTGTCAGTTGACTGAGCCACCCAGGTGCCACCTCATTGTCTTCTAATTACTCGTAATAGTAAATGTCGCCCCGTGTTTTATATCTTTTAATGATTATTCCTTTTTCTTTATTTTCTTTTAAAAACATCTACCAGCCATTCTGTCGTGAAGCTACTTCTAGCTAGAAATACTATTTTCCAACAGAAATGGTTTGCAACTTTCTCTTGACCTCTTTCAGTGTCATCTTGGGTATTGCTAGAATCTTCTTCCTCATTTTGAACCTGGAAAACATATACATGGTCATTCTTCCCGGTAAAATTTCCAGAACCTAGTGAGCATTGACCTCATGTTATTCTGCTAAATTGTTTGGAGTTAAAACTATCTCTGCTGTTTCTTTCACACTCTGAACCTACTGAATATACAGCAAAAACAAACAAGCACACCCAAAGTGTCAAATTTTCAGCTCTCAGTGCACTTTTTGTCTACACCCTGAGCAGCCATGATCTAATTCTTGGAATTAGAAAGGTAGTGAGTTTTGATACAATATGTGCCTATCAAGAAGTCAAAAATAATTACATTATTTTTGTGCAGTGTTTCCACTGTTCTGGTGAGAACGAAATACACATGCATGTGTGAGCTATGGAATGCGTTATTTTGGCAATTCTGCATGCAGTTAAGTGCTCTCATATTTGCATTGTGAACGGGCATCACCCAATTTTTAGATGACAAAATTCATGCTAATAATTTAAAAGGTTCCTTTTTCTTCACGTAGAATGATATTTTAAAAAACACTATAATACGTTGAGAGGTATCGTGGAAGAAAGGTAAAGCTTTATCTTATAGTACATTAACGACAGTTATTTCCTACTTATTCAACAAGGGGCTCTGTGTTTTCATTTTTCACCTGGCTTGTAAATTATGAAGCCTGAACTGCCACCTGTCCGTGGCATCTCCCACTTTTTCTCCTGGTTGATCTAGGAGGGGCCCTGCTTTGATATTACTCATGGCCCCAGGAGCCAGGACCACCTGCCCTTACAGTCAGCTCCTGCTACCTGCTGGTTGATGTCTCTGATCACCTGGCCCTCTGACTCTTCTAAGACCAAACCAACATGCCCCTCACCTTTCCAGTCATCCTATTTCAGATTCCTGGCGTCTTATGTATCATTTCCCTCCACACATCGTGTGTGCTTAGTCACCAGCTCCTGGCCTGTGTCTTGATTGCCCTCAGTGCCTTAGGCTCACGGATTTATGTGGTCAGGGACTCACAGTGGAAAAGTCTCATTCATTGTTTCAAACTGGTTTTGCTTCTTTTACATCAGATGAAAGACAAAGTAACCAAGAGCAAACTCAAATGTTATTGGCTTCAGGTACAACCCCAGATTCTACCTTTTCAATAGAAAGGGCATGACATCTTATCAGGTTAGTTACTAAAACAACTGTCAAACAATAACATGCAATCCCCTTAGGTACAGATGAGCAAATTAATACCTAGGGAGCATTCATGACCAGCTCATTACCGCACTAGTTAGCAACAGAATTGGAATTAAGATCAAGATTTTCTAACTCCTAATATTTTATCCAATACAGATGAGATTTCTGATTGGGATCACAATATCAACAAGTTCAGTCCTAAGTACCTGGACGGGGTGGGGGAGAAAGGCATCATTTTAGATGCCCTTGCATAGCAGACAACCATAACCATCTCTACCAGATCTGGTCATGCCTTACTCCTTCTGCTGCCTCTTCAGTCCTTGCCAGTCCTTGCCACCATCCGAGTAATAGTCCAGAACTGCCAGCATCAGCATCACCTTGAGCCATTTGGAAGTCAACATCCTCAGGGCCTACCTCCAGTCTGAAGAATCAGAATCTGCATTTCAACGGGACCTCAAGGGGATTTAAATACACTTTAAAGTTTGAGAAGCATCAACCTCAACTTAAAATGCTTTCTAAATTGAGAGGGGTGGGGAGGGAGGAAGGAAGGAAGGAAGAAAGGAAGGAAGGAAGGAAAGAAGGGAGGGAGAGAGAAAAGAAAGAAAAAGAAAGAAGGGAAGAAAAAAGGAAGGAAGGAAAGAGAAAAATGCTACTAAAAATCTCTCAGTCCATCCATGTTTAATATGAGAGGCCTGGGGACTTTGTTTCATTGTTTCCTTTATTCATTTTTCTTCTTTTGCTTCTTCTTTTTTCTTTCCCAAGGCTTTTTGTTGCTGTTACACCGAGGAGCTGCAGGAGACAGAGGGCTTGGCAGCCTTCCCACAATCCTCAGCATGTGGGAATAGCTAGTAACAAAGTGTAAGCCCCTGCCAACTGGTGGTTCCGTGTAAATGTCTCTGTTAACAACCAGCACTGCTGCTAGCAGCCGTCGGAGCAAAGCGGCAAATCTGTTCCTCTCTCCGGTGTGGAAAACACCACCGGAAAAGTCACCTAATTACTTGATTAAGATGTATCAATCCTGGAAATTGTTGATCGAGAACACCGAATCTCTGACATCTGATTCATTCTTGATTAAACAGAAAAGTCTCATTCTGGCTCTTACGTGTTGTTTCCCAGTATTGTGTGTGGCCCAGGGGAGGATAACGGTGGAAACTCTCTTTTTGGGGGGGGGGGGGCAATTAAGTGTGCAGGGGAGAGAATCAAAAATCAGTTTGGGGCCAGATCCTTTCGGCTGTCCCAATACAGCCCTTCAATAGGATCCTGTGGCAACAGTCAGAAAAGATGGATGGTCCCGGAAGGATCAGGATTCTATAAATCTCCAACAATAGTTGCAAAAAATCATTATTTGGGTCAGCATCCTGATTCTATTTTGAAAAACCCTAAGAATATTCTCCCTATTTAAGATACAAAGACCTCACTATACCTCTGCCTTGTTTAAATGCATTGTTGAGGAAGATTTCTACCTGTACAATCTCACACCCAAATTCCTTTTAATTTTTCTCTTCCCTTAAATACAGTGTATCTGGCTCAGTCATTACCCACCTGGGGCGGGACGGGATGCAGTTTAGTGACAAGCACCTGCTTGGGGTCATGATGTCACATCCTTCACTTTAATGTCTGTTTATTTTTGAGAGAGAGAGAGGGAGAGAGAGAGAGAGAATGGGGGAGGGGCAGAGAGAAGGAGACACAGAATCTGAAGCAGGATCCAGGCTCTGAGCTGTCAGCACAGAGCCCGACGCAGGGCTCGAACACTCAGACCAGACGAAATCATGGCCTGAGCCAAAGTTGGATGGATGCTTAACTGACTGAGCCACCCAGGCGCCCCACATTGTTTACATTAAGAGTAGCAGGTGACCCACCTTCGGGGATCACCAGCACCAGGAGTGGAATAGTAACAATAAAGTTCTTCCAGAAGATTTGGGGTTTTCTTTGAAACGTAGGCTGAAAGGAAAGAAGGATATCACCCCCCCCCCCCGAAGCCATATCATGGCTACCATATCCAAAGATGTGCTTTTTAAATGAAAATAAATGGGCCCCAGGGGACCTGGGAGGCTCAGTCTCTTGAGCATCTGACTCTTGATTTCGGCTCAGGTCATGATCTCGCAGTTTGTGGCATCCAGCCCCGCTTTGGCCTCCATGCTGACAGCACAGAGCCTGCTTGGGATTCTCTCTCTTCCTTTCTCTCTGCCACTTCCCCCACTCCCACTGTCTTTGTCTCTCTCAAAATAAATAAGTAAAATTTAAAAAAAGAAATGGGTCCCACCTTCCTCCTAGGAACGCCTTCCTTGATTGAAAAAGAACGGAAACTTGCTTTTATTATTGACTTCCGGTTGACGTTCAGACAGGACGATTTACCACAATTCCATGTTTTCATCTTCAAATTACCACGTGGCCATTGTCACATCGACAGAAACACAGGAAAGACCGTCTTCAATAACCCCAGCCTTCTTTCTAGTTCCTAAGCATGATGAAATGAACCAGGTAGCAAGATGGTGTCATCTGTGGCTGCGTGTATTTCCAGAAGGTAACCCTGCCTGGCCCAATGCCGAAGCACCACATCCAAACCATTCAGATGATGTCAGGCTTTAAACATAACCGAGTTTGCCTGTTTGGTGTTATCATGGTCTAAGAATTAGAATCCAGTCGCGCAAAAGAGGCTTCAGTGGCTTACTTTTAGCACCATCAGTACACAAATTTGTTTCAGCTGGCACAAAGAGGCTTTGCAGGCTGGAATAATTCTCAGTTTGCCAAAACAATAGGTAGGATTTCCAGCGTCAGGCTCCCCTGTTTCACAAGAATGAGATTTACAAGATCTCGACCAATGTTCAGCCAAAATCTTCTAAGACAGTCTCTGTTTTAAATATTGCATTCTAAGGGCCCCTGGGTGGCTCAGCTGGTGAAGCATCCGACTTCACCTCAGGTCATGATCTCATGGTTTGTGGGGTCGAGTCCCTCATCAGGTGAGCACGAGCCCCGCCTCTCTCTCTCCCTCTCTGTCTCTGCACCTTGTGAGATTCTCTTGCTCTCTCTCTCTCTGCTCTCTCACTCACTTGTGCCCTCTCTCTCTCTCTCAAAAAAAAAAATATGTATCGCATCCTATTATAACAGTCTATGCTCTTTTTTATAATTTTATTTTATTTTTATTTTTAAAAATTTTTATTTAATTTATTTTTTTAATTTACATCCACGTTAGCTAGCATGTAGTACAACATTGATTTCAGGAGTAGATTCCTTAATGCCGCTTACCCGTTTAGCCCACACCCCCTCCAGTAACCCTCTGTTTGTTCTCCATATTTAAGAGTCTCTTATGTTTTTGTCCCCCTCCCTGTTTTCATAGTATTTTTGCTTCCCTTCCCTATGTTCATCTGTTTTGTATCTTAAAGTCCTCATATGAGTGAAGTCATATGATATTTGTTTTTCTCTGACTGACTAATTTCGCTTAGCATAATACTGTAGTTGCATCCACGTAGTTGTGAATGGCAAGATTTCATTCTTTTTGACGGTCGAGTAATACTCCATTATATATATATATACATACATATATATATATATATATACATACATATATATATATATATATGCCACATCTTCTTTATCAATTCATCCATCGGTGGACATTTGGGCTCTTTCCATACTTTGGCTATTGTTGATAGGGCTACTACAAACATTGGGGTGTATGTGCCCCTTCAAAACATATGCTCTTGGGGCGCCTGGGTGGCTCAGTCGGTTGAGCGTCCGACTTCAGCTCAGGTCACGATCTCGCGGTCCGTGAGTTCGAGCCCCGCGTCGGGCTCTGGGCTGATGGCTCAGAGCCTGGAGCCTGCTTCTGATTCTGTGTCTCCCTCTCTCTCTGCCCCTCCCCCGTTCATGCTCTGTCTCTCTCTATCTCAAAAATAAATAAACGTTAAAAACAAAACAAAACATATGCTCTTAACTATTACAATACCACATCCCTGTCTCCATAAACATTGAAGTGTTCTAAGTATCTAAAGTACATTTCCTCTCACAATGAAAAATGATCCCATGTCCTCTTTAAACCACATTCTTATTTGGGGTTCAGAAAAGTAGTAATGTTGTTTTGTGTAACACACAAATGACACTTAGAGATACCCAGGACCTTTCCAAAGGATATTGGCTGATAATTACTGGTAACAGGACATACACATATCCTTGAACTTTTTACATCCAATATATAGCACATTTGTCTGAATGAACACTGGGTGGGGAATTACTGATAATTCTGGAAGAGGGGAATTCGTGTCCAGATTTCCAAAGCTGTTCATTTCTATCTTTTCAGATCAAAATTTTTAGCTGGACCCAGTAGTTTGTCATGGTTGAATGTGTGTCACTGAACTTTACCACCTATGAAGCAAGAACTACCCACTCATTTAGGGTAAGTTCCTAGAAAGAAAAGGGGAAGTTCCTAGAAATGTTTGTTTGTTTTATTTTGTCTGGTTTTTACATTATGCATACTCCCCTCCTAGTAGAGGACTGTTTATAATAAAGGAAGAAGACACACAAAATGGAATCCAGGGTAGAAGAAATATCTGTGAGCGTTGGTGTGGTTTGTGGCCAATGAGATCATTCTTACCCAGAAGCAAGGAGAAGAAAAACTTAAGTAAACCTGATGTACCTGATTCTTTTTTTTTTCAACTTTTACTTTGCTTTCTTCTCCAGAGCTCTCCTTTTAATTATCTTACCACGTTTTTAAGTCTCATATGTTAGATTCCTTTCCTCTATTAAGATATGATCTCATTCCCCTGTGTCGCATCATTTACTCTCTTCTATTTGCTCCCCTTGGATGCTTTGATTTACTCCCATGACTAATATTGAAAGTCATGATTCTTTTTTTTATTTATTTTTTTTTTAATTTTTTTTTTAATGTTTTTATTTATTTTTGAGACAGAGAGAGACAGAGCATGAGCGGGGAAGGGGCAGAGAGAGAGGGAGACACAGAATCGGAAACAGGCTCCAGGCTCTGAGCTGTCAGCCCAGAGCCCGACGCGGGGCTCGAACTCACAGACTGTGAGATCGTGACCTGAGCTGAAGTCGGACGCTTAACCAACTGAGCCACCCAGGCGCCCCGAAAGTCATGATTCTTAAATAGCATCAATTCCATTCTTTTTTCTGGGCCAGACCTCCCACTCATCTCCATTCTTGTGGCCTTCAGATAGTTTATTCTTACCAGGTCTGAAATAAAACTGAAAATCCCATTGTCCTTAAGCTTTTATCTCTTCCTATATTTCCAAGCACATAAGAGTATATCTAGTCCATAAACTGAGCTAGAAACTTGGGATCATTCTGTCTCCTCCACCAGGCTCTGAGTTGCATGATTGCAAGGACTTTGTTTTGGTAACTCCTGTAGACCCGTTGTGTAACAAAGTACCTGGCACCTCACCTCACCTGCTTAATTCATATTTAATCAACAGATAAATAAATTCTTGACTCATTGTTTTTCCCTGCTCTTATTATCCATTAGGTTACCAAACATTGTAGTTCTAGTCCAGAAGCAATGCTGGAACTCATCTTCTTTTCTCCACTTGCAGCGTCTCTGCCATGGACTTTTTACTTCTATGTCTTCTCAGGGCAGTCCATCCTCCTCATTGCCACAAGGGTTTATCTCCCCAGAATGAAGATCTGATCAGACCATTTATCCATGTGAAAACTCCTGTTGGCCTTCTATACTCTAACATGGTCTTCCACCCAAGGGTCTAGTTTCTCTCCATTTGCCATTTCTTCATTGTAAGCCTTATGTTATACCCAACTGGACTAGCTTCCATTCTTAAACACGACACTCATTCTCCCATTCCCCATTGATTTGCTCATGCCCTTCTCCTAGCCCAGAATCCCCTTCCACTGTCCTTGTCTCATGGCAGGGCAACTCAGTACACCTCTTTCATGAAGTTTCCATGGATTCTTCCAGTTTGCACGTCCCTTGAAATTTGCTCAGCACCCTTTCAAAGAAATATCATATAATTTTAATTTTAAATTCCATTTTGTTGGCTGCATTGTGAGTTCCTTAAGGGAGGAATCATGCTACATTTATTTTTTACTGTTTCTGCTGTCCAGCCAGATTGTAGCACATAGTCATACAGGAGCGACTATTCAGTGTAAGTGTCAAAGCAACTCCTCATCTGGAACAGTGAGAATAGAAACCATAGGTCTAAACTGAATAGGAAATGGAAGCATATGTTCACCAAAATTCTGGGAGACTTTAATATACCATAAAAAACTAGTGATCAAAGCATTTTGATTATGAAAACCCGGGTCTGCAATGAAACAGGACAAAGGGCTGAAAGATGGGACAGGGAGACAGCAGTTAAGAGTTGTTTTTATATCTGTGAGAATTACTTGGACAATTTTTACTTTTCCGACCTTGAACCGTAAGCTTCCAAGAAGTCCACCTACACATGATTGCCTGATGAGATCAGCACAAGGCATGCTCGAGTGCTGGCTATAGTTGTTTATCTAAGCAGGAGCAAGTAACAACTGGTACAGTCCTAACCCCACCGTTAAATGAAAAATGATTTGGCACAGACTTCAAACTATGTTAACATAATTGAGCCTTGAGGTAGGGATACCGGCAACCTTTATTCTGTTTTTCTCTCTGAAAATTGTTTATCTTTTCTCTATTTATAGTGTATCACAATCCTCTGAATCGGTAATAATAGGTAGGTACACACATACAGAATATGTCATCGTATACATGTAGCTATATTTCATTTATTCCAACAGTGAAATTCACTGATCAGAGATGGTTCTGTGTCTGAGAGAATTAAAACTGAACAGCTTTCAAAAACTGAAGAGTGTACTTGCTTGAAAAAATGCTATGTCATTCATTTAAAGATCCATGAGTTGAGCCTGTATAGAAAGAAAACAAAGGGCCATAGCTGTACCTTTGCAATTTTAACCCATTGGTGTTGTCTCTCTAGCCCTTCATGGTAGCCTAGAGCCAACATAGCCAGTGCCTTGTGTTTATCTCAATATTAGAATACATGCGTATCCTATCTTCAGAAGTACCCAGTAAAGACCTCTATTATTTGATCCGAAATTGGTCTGAGAAGGAGCATTGCACTCAGCTGTTACATAGTAAATTTTTTGCATTTGAATGAATGAATGATATAAAGAGGGCTAGTATCTTCCACTAGGGATATAAGGCTCACTGCTAAGCCTTAGTACTCCTGACATATTGGAGTCCCTCAGTCCCTATCAGGGCCAACCCTCTAAGTGTTCACAGATATGGTTGTCTGCCAAAGATAATCTCTCCCCACTACTGGCTTGCTGACATTAAGTCCTTCAGTTTGGGACAGAAGGTCATCTGGAGAAGGATGTAAACAATTGGGGAATTGTTGAAGGAGGTAAAATTCAACTGCGAAGGGAGTGATAATAGCATACTGATTTAATGTTATAATACGTAGGAATTACTAACCTCGATCAGATCTTTCCATAAATATTTTGGCAGTGTGACAGAATAAACCTAAAAAGGGTGGGAAGGGAAGAATTTCCAACTGGAAGAGGGCGAGTTCAGTGAAGGATGACTTAAAGAAATGAAAATGATTCTTCAGCTATTTTAACCATTTTCTCAGAACTGATCGAAAATGAGAAAAAAGCAATAGTGATGACAATAATAATTAGGTGTTATTACATAATAATGCTTTGCTAACCATTTTTCATAAGGTTGTCTGATTTAATCTCTAAAAGGATCCCAGGCGCAGGTAGTGTTCAACTCATTGCACAAATAAACAAAGGTTATAGATGCTAATTAACCTGCCCAAGGTCATAGAGGTTAAGTGGCACAACTGGATTGAAACTCAGGTCTGTCTGCTTCTAAATCTCACACACTTGACAAACACAATGTCATGTGTATGCAGTGCTTTCCACATAAAACTTCCCACATGTGGCCTCTCCTACCCCAATTCTCACTTTCCACCATCATCAAATTTAATGGTAATTGTGGCAAGACTAAGCTCAAGACAGGGAACTGAGTTTGGTCTTGAACGTACTGAAGAGAGTGGCATTTTGCATACTTGAATTTTGATCCCCAAGACTATCCTGCTACCATCTTGTGGTCATAATGGGGCACTTGGTCCGAATTCAGAGGACAGGTCAAATTGGAAATTTGGTTTGTGATCTGCTGCAATGCAGCTGGCCGGTTGAGCCCAGCAAAGGAAATCAATGGTCCTAACTGTGAATTAAATACGGCTTAGAAAGGAGGATCAAGCACATCCCTTCAGCTAAAGAAATTGTCCAGTTCAATTTTGTGTTTCATATTATCGATCACATTGGATTGCCACTAATGAAGACCAGTTGGAGTTTCATCACCATCATCGTCACCATCATCATCATCGTCACCATCACCATCCATTCTTATTAACGAAGAGCAAGTTGGACATTTATTCAGTCAAGACCCAATTCCTGACCTCTGCTCTTGGGCCAGACACTGTTGTAGGTGCTAGGCATTCATCAGCTATCGTGGCAAATAAGATAAAGCTTTGGCAGAGCTTGTGGTTGGAGAGGAAAGAGTGATTATAAACTAAGCAACTAACAGGAACAACATCCAAGAGTTAACGTGGGGTGATGGGAAGGGATGTGTGGGTCACCTCAGTTGTGTCGTCAAAGACAACCTCTCTGGTAAGACATCTTCAGCAGGGGTCTCTCTGAGAGAAAAAGTCAGCCACGACAAAATCAGGGGGAAGGGCTTAATAACATGTTTCATCATCTTTTCAGGTGATTCTGATGCATTTCCTTGATTATGCTGGGAAGCAAATTTCTTGTTACCGCATTATCTCTAGCCAAAACTAGTCCCAAATAAAAGCTTCATAGGGGATTTATATACACATCAAAGTTTGAAGGGTGCCTGGGTGGCTCAGTGGTTAAGCATCTGACTTCAGCTCAGGTATGCATGATCTCACGGTTTGTGGGTTTGAGCCCCGCGTCGGGCTCTGTGCTGACAGCTCAGAGCCTGGAGCCTGCTTCCGATTCTGTGTCTCCCCTCTCTGCCCCTCCCTTGCTCGTGCTCTGTCTCTCAACAATACATAAATGTTAAAAATGATTTTTAAAAAATAAAGTTTGAGAACATTTCTTATAAAGGGCTGCAAAATCTTTGCCTTCTTGCAAATGACTTATACCGTGACTTGCAACTGACTTATACTAAAGACACAATCAAATGGAGAGATCATTAAATATTCAAACTGAATTTTTTTTTTTGAAAAATCACAAAATCCTATGTACATTCATAAAACTTAATAATAAAACAATCATTAAATCTGGGTGATAAACATTCCATCCAATCTGTCTGTAATAAAGGTATCACAGGTAGGAGGCTACTCCTTCAAATATCATATGGAACGCATCTGCCCATCAAAATGATCCAGAAATTATAAAATTGTTTCTTTCATTCTCCCAAGATCATTGGTTATTAATTGCACATTCATGAGTTTTAATGAAAGAAATGTTATTAGTTTGGCTTTGCGGGGGACCTTATAAAATTGTGAAAGAGTCAGAGAGGCTGATGAAAGAAAAAAGATTAATGCCCATGTAGTGCCCAGAGGGTGACTAAGGCAATTACTTCCTTAGGAAGCAGTAGCTCTCTCAAACTGTTGATTCTAATTTTCACAAAACAAAGCAGATTTGAAGCTCACGCATTGACTTTTGCCCAAGAAGATTTGAAAATTCTTTTTACTGGAGTTGGAAACTTTATTCCAGGAATGAGAAAAGCTTTTCCCAAGCAGAATTAGATAATTATCATAGTCGTGAACAAATTGGCTTTAGCCACAATGAATAATGCATATGGGCACAAGAGTTGCTACACAGTACTTTTTGTTTACTATGGGAACACTAAGAAGCCAGAACTATAAAAACATAAGGAATTCATTTGCTATTGCCATGTCCCCATATTAATAACATCACAGTAATGAGTGTTTTTTTATGGTATTTATCATACATTTTTAATTTAGATTCAGTGTGTCTGCACTTTTTCTTTCTGAATACGAATACCTTTTTATACCTATATATATCAAAGTTATTCATATTTGATTCTATGATTCTATCTGAATCAAATTATATTTGATTCTATACCTATATCTATGCTTATATCTACAACGAGAAGGCATTCTTGAATTAACTACAGCACCCCCCAGTATGGCCCTCATTATAGTTTCTCTTCAAATCCAGCGGGAATCCCGTCTCCACTCCACCAAAATAAATGTCTCAGGTTGAATTGAAGATATATCTAACAATGTCTCTCCGCTCTTCCTAAGAGAAGTCGTCTGTCAACCGTCAATAGAGTCGGAGTTCCAGGAGCAAAATAGAGAAAACTGAAAGCAGAGTTTCCCTTCTGGGACTAAGAGAATACATAAAAGACCCATTTGAATGAATAGAATAGGCCTTTAATTATTTATTTATTTTTATTTTTTTATTTTTGAGACAGAGAGATAGAGAGAGACAGGATCCAACGTGGACTCGATCTCACGACTCTGGGACCATGACCTGAGCCAAAATCAGGAGTTGGATGCTCAACTGACTGCACCACCCAGGTGCCTCTAAGACAGGCACTTACAAAATCTATAGCTATATAACAAACATTTTAAATTTAAATTTAAATAAGTAGATTTATTTATTTCAATCATTTTAAATTAAATTTAAAGTTAAAGCTATTGTTGTCTCTCACATTTCTGTGAATTCACTGAGCACAGCTGGATGGCTCCCGTGTGGGGTCTTGTTGGCAGTTGTAGTGAAACCCGGCTGACTTGGGTGGCCGACGTGCCACCCTCCCGTGACTAGCAACTGATGCTGGCTACTGGCTGTGAGCATAGTAGGGCTTTCTATATGACCTGGGCTTCTCACATCACAGCAGCTAGGTTCCAAAAGCAAGTATCCAAGAGACCAAAAGTAGAGGTATATTAGCTGTCTCTTGGGGGGGGTAACAAATTACCACAAACTTACCGGTATAAAACAACACCCATTTATCATTTCATAATTGCTATAGATCAGAAGTCTAGACACAACTTACTTAGCTGGGTCTTCTGCTCAGGAACTCCCAAGATTGCAGGCAGGGTGTCAGTCAGGACTACAGTCTCATCTGAGGTCCACGGTCCTTTTCCAAGTTTAATGGTTGTTGGTAAATTCCATCTCTCTGCAGCTGTGGAACTGATGGCTACTTGCTTCTTCAAGGTTGATGGGGAATATATCTTGGTTCGGGGAAGGTCTGAAACTTAAAAAAAAAAAAAAGAATAGCTGGGGTGCTTAAGTGGCTCAGTTAAGTGTCCAACTGTTGACTTCGGCTCAGGTCATGATGTCATGATTCATGAGATCGGGCCCCATGTTGGGGCTCTGTGTTAGCACAGAGCCTGCTTGGGATTCTCTCTCTCTCTCTTCCCCTCCCGTGCTGGCACATGCTCTCTCTCTCTCTCTCTCTCTCTCTCAAAATAAATAAATAAATTAATTAAAAAAGAATAACTTTATTGATGCACCAGTCACATCTCATACAATTCACTCATGTAAGATGTGTCATTCAGTGGTTTTTAATATTGTCATTTATTCAACTATCAGCACAATCTGAGTTTAGAATATTTTTGCTGTTCCAAAAGAAGTATTAGCAGTTAGTCTACACTCCCCTCCCCCCCATCTCTGGCCCTAGGCGATCACTAACCCATTTTTGTGCACAGATTTTACCCTTCTGGCCATATTCATGGAATCATCTGCTGTGTGGCTTTTTGTGACTGGCTCCTTAAATTAGCATAATGCTTTCCAGGTTCAGCTGCATCGTATCTCGTATTAGCCCTTCACTCCTTTTTACGGCTGAATACTACTCTTTATAGACACAGCACATTTTATTCATCTATTCATCAATCGGTGGACAGTCAGGTTGCTTTTACTTTGGGCTATTGTGAACAATGCTGCTCTGAACACTCATCTGGAAGGTTTTTGTGGATACGTGTTTGCATTTCTCTTGCCTTTATACCAAGGGATGGAAGTGCTGGGCCAGGAACTGTCAGACAATTTTCAAAGCCTCTGTGCCATTTTACGTTTCCACCAGCTATGTGTGAGGGTTCCTATTTCTCCTTATCCTCATCAATACTTACTATTGTCTGTTGTTTTTCTTCTAAATATCTTAGTGGGTATTTATTATCTCACTGCGCTTTTGATCTTATTTTCCTAATGACTAGTGTTGTTGAACATATTTTCACGTGCTGTTTATATAACTTCCTTGGGAAAATGTCCATTCAAAGTCTTTGACCATTTTTTAGTTGAGTTACGTATATTTTTTTATTATCGTGTTGTGGTTTTTACATATTACAGACATAAGGCTTTTGCCAGATATACAATTTGCAAATATCTTCCCTCCTTCTATGTGTTGACTTTTCACTTTCTTGACTAGGTCCTTTGAGTCACAAAAGTTTTAATTTTAATGATGTACAATTTGTCTGTTTTGTTTTTTGTCCTTTGCACTTTTGAAGTTTTATCTAAGCCATTGTTGCTTCACCCAAATTCATAAAAATGTACTCTTATGTTTTCTAAGGGTATTATACACTTGATGCTCACATTTAGGTGTATGATCCATCTGGAGTTAATTTTTGTGTATAGTATGAAGGGAAGTTCAGCTTCATCCTTTTGTGTAAATATCCAGTTGTCCCAGCATCATTTGCTGGAAAAACTAAGCCCTCTTTTAAAGGACTCACCTGAGTAAGGCTGACCTAGCCAGG
Organism: Prionailurus viverrinus; assembly: GCF_022837055.1. NCBI lineage: Eukaryota > Metazoa > Chordata > Mammalia > Carnivora > Felidae > Prionailurus > Prionailurus viverrinus. Next base: position 9,892,815 of record NC_062565.1, on the reverse strand, counting down.
ATAATCTCCTTCTGATTAGCTCAAAGTCAACGTATTAGGCACCTTAATTACATCCGCAAATCCATTCACCTTTGCTATATAAGGTAACATATTCACTGGAGTGATACCCAACAGACACACACGTCCCACTTATAATCAAGAGGAGGGCATACACTCTAGGGGGGAAGGTTTTAGAGGACATGTTAGAATTCTGCCTGCCACAGGAAGCTGCCAGTGGCTTAGGCCTGGGCTTGGATGCTGACAGAGCATCATTTCCATTATATTCTGTTGGCCAAGCGGTCACAAAGCCCACCCAAACGCAAAGGAGGAATTATAGAAAGAGAATTTAGGAAGTCGTGCCTGTCTGTAATTTACCACAGTGTGCTGTCGCAAAAAGCAGCTTTAGGCAAGGCTGTTTATTGAAATATTTACTTCTAGTCTTCCCTACCTTAAAATTCGAAAGAACTTTGTAAAGCAAGGAGATAACATCTTATAAAGAAAAATCTGGAACAGAATGCAATAGCTACTTGAGTCCATGTACTAAAGAGGAAATAAAAACCCAGTTCTAATGGGAGTTGGGTCTGATCCTCTATTAGTCTGGACTCAGGACACACCCAGATGAATCACCTTGGCTGTCCCATGGAGTACATTTCCTTCTTTGTGAGCAGCAGGTGGCCTATGAATGACCTTGGAAAGATGATTCAAATCACGCACAGCAACAATTTTCTCAGAATTAAGAAGTCCAAAAAGACTTGATTAGAGCTGAAAGGGAAAATCTCATTCTGATCCTGGAGGAGACGTTGATACCAATTTGATTTCTGTGGCTCCAGGCTCTGAGCTACTGCTACCAATGACTCTATGCCCGCCTACATTACCCTTCCTCTGTCTTCTGGGTTAGGTCCAATGACACAATGTAATTAGTCAAATTGACTCTGAGTAACCTATGGCAGTTTTTGTTAAAGTGTCCAGAAAAATGAGGGGCGCCTAGGTGGCTCAGTCAGTTGAGCGACTGACCTCGGCTCAGGTCATGATCTCACGGTTTGTGAGTTTGAGCCCTGAGTCGGGCTCTGGGCTGACAGCCCGGAGCCTGGAGCCTGCTTCTGATTCTGTGTCTCCCTCTCTCTCTCTCTGCCCTTCCCCCACTCGTGCTCTGTCTCTGTCTCAGAAATAAATAAACATTAAAAAAATTTTTTTAAAGTGTCCAGAAAAATGAGACCTATTTCAATATGCAAATTACATAGGAATAAGCAGCCTGTAGTAGCCAAGGCATTGCAGAAAGCTTGTCCGCATGCAAGATGACCAAAGTTTTCTTTACTTCAGATAACTTCCTACATTACTCAATTTATGCAGCATGTGAATAAATTGAGTAATGTAGGTCTATCAGATATATTAAAAATAGAGTCTGGAAATAGATGAAAACCAACGGCCTCTCTTTCCTTTGGAATCCAAAAGAAAAACTGAGTGGAAATCTTGAAATCTGAGGCAGGTTGGTAGAATATACAAAGGAACAATTAGGATATTGAAGTAGATGTGGATTTTGCTCTTTTGTTTTGTTTTTAGCCTGGCTGGAATGACTCTAAATGTCTTTTTTCCAGTGGCCGCAACATGAAAACAAAACAAAACAAAACAAAACAAAACAAATATATATATATATATATATATATATATGGATTCACAAAAGACCTAGCTAGGTTCCAGAGCAGTTTCTAAAATTTATCATGATTAGTACTCTCAGTAAAGTCATCTCCACATTTCTTGCTTGCATTCTCATTTTTTAAACGATAATAGTCATACCTATCCTACCTGCCTCACAGAGATGTATTATTAAAATCTAGTAAAATATACCTGTACGTCAAGCGGGATGCTTTGAACTGCTTTGAGGAAACCAACCTAGCTTGAAGAGTCAGATAATTTCTCTTCACACGACTTCCAGAGGAATGGCTAACTTAGAGGTCGACTGCTTCGATAACCCCATGATGTCATTAGGAACAGATGTTCTTTCCAAGTCTCTTTTCTGTGGTTGACAGATTTTGGCTTAACCCATCGGCTTGTTCTCCAACTCACTGTTGTAAGGCAATCTTTGCCTCTTTTATTTATCCAGGGAGAAAATAGAAATATTTCATTCCAGGCCTTATAACTATTCCTGGACCAATAACAATGATCGGCAAACCGCGCTATGATTGACTTATACCTGGATTCCTAAAACGATCCGCCTTTGATTCATCAGGATCTTTTCCAGGAGCTGAAGAAAAGAGAAGGTTGCAAGGGTTATGTGAGGGACATGAGTTGCAAGGGTTATGTGAGGGACAAGAGGACACATGAACAAAACTGGGGTTCTGTGAAGAATTATGAGAAGGAAATAAGGGCTGAGGAGGCAATCAACAGTGGTACATCACTTAAAAATAGCACATTTTAATAAATATTCTAGAAAGTGTTTTTAAATTGTATTTCATTCAAAGGCACTGGTTCATCTTCCCCTAGAACAATATTGAAATTCTCCAAAACAGATTTCATGGGGAGAATTTGGCTCACTCGGTAACTATCAGTTATGACATGATAAGTTATGAATTTTTTATAAATTATGAAAACTATGATATAAGCAGGAATGGTTCAAGGCGTACGTATAAAACACAACATTGAGAGAAGAGTTTTGAACAGATACATAGGAAGATTTTATAATACTTTAAGCTATAATATTTTATAATATTTTAAGCAGGTTTAAAAAACCAAAAGAATGGAATTGTAATTTTACCCCACACTTCAGACAAAAATCAACTCAAAGTCCACAAAGATCTAAATGTAAGAGCTAAAGGAAAAGACTTCATGACATTGAATTTGGCAATAATTTCACGGATAGGACACCACAAGCACAGGAAAAGAAAAAAAAAGAAAAAAAACAAACTGGACTACGTTAAAGACAAACAAACAAACAAACAAACTTGTGTTCAGCAAAAGACGCCATCAACAGAGTGAAAAAGCAACACACAGAATGGAAATATTTTCAAATGGTATATCTGAAAAAGGATTACTATATAGGAGATGTAAAGAACTCCTACAACTCAACAACAAAAAAACAAACAACCTGATTTAAAATGTGCAAATCATATCTACTTTTATGTATATACCCAAAATGATTGAAAGCAGGGTCTCAAAGAGGCATTTGTACACCCATGTTCCTAGCAGCATTACTCACAATGGCCAAAAGGCAGAAGCAACCTAACTGTCCATCAATGGATAAATGGATAAAGAAGATGTGGTCTATGCATACAATGAAATATAATCAGCCTTAAAAAGGAAGAAAATTTTGACACGTGCTGCAACATGGATGAACCTTGAGGACATGATGACAGGTGAAGCAAGCCAATTACAGAAAAACAAACACTATATGATTCCACTTACATGAGGTGCCAAGAGTAGTCAAGTTGAGAGATGGAGAATAGAATGGTGGTGGCCAAGGGCCAGAGAGGGCAGAATGTGCAGTTATTATTTGGTGTGTATAGAGTTTCGGTTTGGGACGATGAAAAAAGGTCTGGAGAGGGATGGTGGTGATAATTGCATAACCGTGTGAATGTCCTTAATGCTACCAAACGGCACACGTAAAAATGGTTAAGACAGTAAATTTTGTGTTATACATATATGACCAGTTTTTTTAAAGCAGTTAGCAGTTAAAGGATTTAATAAGGATACAGGTGAGTAACAGGTAAAGAGATACATAGGAGAGGTCCGGAAGGGTCCCAAGCAGAGGACCCCATAAAGTTGAAGTGCATTGCCCTCTCAGGTACATGGATGTGTTCACCTATCAGGAAGCTCCCTGAGCCCTGTACTATTGGGATTTTTATGGATGCTTCATCAGGTAGCCATGATTGATTATTAATTCCATGTCCATCCCCCCCGCCTTCTCTTCATTAGAGAATAACACAGAGGGGGTGGGGACCGAAAGTTCTAAGCTTCTGCTCATGGCTTCGTTTTCCGGGTGACCAGCCCTCCCCCCATCCATTAACCATCCAGAAGTCCACCCCGAGTCACTTCATTAGAACCAAAAACACCTCTATCACCCGGGAAATTAAAGGGTTTGGGGAGCTCTGTGCCAGGAACTGGGGGCAGAGACCAATATAGATTTTCCGTCATGGCACAGCTTGAACAAATGAATGGGGCAGAACTGCAAGGAGGGAACTACATTAGTTAAAATGTCATATATTATCCACCCACAAGCACAAAAAATTTGTCTGCATTTTAGAGCCATTCCATAGCTCCTTAAAGTCCATCCGAGATTCCAAATTAAAAGTCCCTCTCTACCTCTACTTTTCCTTCTCTGTAATGTTTTTATTGATATTCTAGTCTTTATTTCTCTGTTACTCAATTGTCATTTCTAAATAGGACTCACCAACTCAGCTGAGTGCCTTTTCTGAGTGCATTGTATCATCTTTATTTTGGTTTCTAATTTTTTATGAGTATACTTGGCATACAATGTTACATTAGTTGCAGGTGTACAACATAGTGATTCAACATCACTATATCGCAAGTGTCTCTATACTACCTTATTACAGTATCAGTGACTAGATTCCCTAGGCGGTGCCTTTTATTCCTGAAACTTAGCCGTCCCATAACTGGAAGCCTGTAACTCCCTCTCTCCTTCACCCAGTTTTCATCCCTCCACCTTCCCACCCCCCCCCCCCCCCATCTCTTTGGCTGTCAGCTTATTCTCTGTATTTATAGGTCAGATTCTGCTTTTTGTTTGTTTGCTTATTCACTTGTTTTTCAGATTCCACCTATGACTGAAATCATATAGTATTTGTCTTTATATGATTTATCTCATGTAATATAATACCTTCTAGGCCCATCCATGTTATCACAAAAAGATTACATCTTTTTATGATTGTGTAGTATTCCAGGTGTGTGTGTGTGTGTGTGTGTGTGTGTGTGTCTCACATCTTCCTTATCCCTGTATCTATCAACGGACATGTATGGGCTGTGTTTTCTGTCTTGGAAATTATAACTAATGCTGCAGTAAACATGGGGGTGCATCTAGCTTTCTGAATTAGTGTTTCCATTTTCTTTGGGTAAATATCCAGAAGGGTAATCATTGGATCACATGGTTTCTCTTTTTAACTTTGTGAGGAACCTCCATACTGTTTTTCCATAGTGGCTACACCAGTTTGCATTCTCACCAATAGTGCACGAGGGTTCTTTTTTTCCCCACATCCTCACCAATACGTGTTATTTCTTATCTTTTTTTTTAAATTTAAACCACTCTGATATGTATAAGATGATAGCTTACTGTGGTTTTAATCTGCATTTTCCTGATTATGAGTGATGCTGAGCATCTTTTCATGTGTCTGTTGGCCATCTGGATGCCTTCTTTGGAAAAATGTCTATTTAGGTCCTTTGTTCATTTTTTTTAAATTTTTTTTCCAACGTTTATTTATTTTTGCGACAGAGAGAGACAGAGCATGAACGGGGGAGGGGCAGAGAGAGAGGGAGACACAGAATCGGAAGCAGGCTCCAGGCTCTGAGCCAACAGCCCAGAGCCTGACGCGGGGCTCGAACTCTCGGACCGCGAGATCGTGACCTGGCTGAAGTCGGACGCTTAACCGACTGCGCCACCCAGGTGCCCCGGTCCTTTGTTCATTTAAAAACATTTTTTAACATTTATTTATTTTTGAGAGGGGGGGAGGGGCAGAGAGAGAGGGAGACACAGAATCCAAAGCAGGCTCCAGGCTCTGATCTGTCAGCACAGAACCTGACGCGGGGCTCGAACTCATGAACCATGAGATCATGACCTGAGCTAAAGTTGGACGCCTAACTGACTGAGCCAACCAGGCGCCCAGATGCTTATTTTTTCAATTATATTATTATACTGTTGTTGTTGTTTGTTGTTGTTTATTGTTGTTTTGGTGTTAAGTTGTATAAGTTCTTTATATATTTTGGATATTAAACCCTTATTGGATATGTCATTTGCAAATATATTATTCCATAAATTGTCTTTCATTTTGACGGTTTCCTTCACTGCACAAAAGCACTCCTAATAGTTTTTGCTTTTGTCTCCCTTGCCTTAAGAGACACATCTCAAAAAGTGTGGCTACGGCTGATGTCAGAGAAATCACTGCCTGTGTTCTCTTTCAAGATTTTTGTGGTTTCAGGTCTCACATTAGGTCTTTAATTCATTTTGGGTTTATTTTTGTGTGTGGTGTGAGAAAGTTCACCACAATTATTTTTTCTAAGTGTACAGAAATGTTTACAATTTTGCTATTTTACTCCTAAAGTTTATAAAAGGTATTATGTGTGTAACAAGAAAAGCATTGATTTACTACAAATATCTAGTCTAGGTGTTATCTGGTTCCTCTCTGCCTCCTAAGAGTTTCAAAATGTTGCTTGAATTCCTATCCCAAACCTTGTAGAAGTTGAAACTTCTATCCAAGATTTGTACTAATTCTTAGTAGTGGAGTTTGTCTCTGGTGTTTAGTTCTTTATCCCATTAAATTATCCCACATTAAGAAACTTTTTTTTTAAATTTTTTTTTCAACGTTTATTTATTTTTGGGACAGAGAGAGACAGAGCATGAACGGGGGAGGGGCAGAGAGAGAGGGAGACACAGAATCGGAAACAGGCTCCAGGCTCCGAGCCATCAGCCCAGAGCCTGACGCGGGGCTCGAACTCACGGACCGCGAGATCGTGACCTGGCTGAAGTCGGACGCTTAACCGACGGCGCCACCTAGGCGCTCCTAGAAACTTTTTAGACACTCTCAAGAAAGCTATTCTCCTCTGCATTCTATCTACCTAGACTCTCATCAGTTTCACAAACATGAAATGAAGCATTAAATGTTTCACAGACGAGTGTAGTTGGAGAGTTAACTGAAGTTTTTCAGAGATGGAAAGTGGGGTTGGCTTAGATCACAACCCAAACAACATCAAATTGAATATTAGCCACCTAGCTCTTTATTTTATTTTATTTTATTTTATTTTATTTTATTTTTGAGAGAAAGAGAGACAGAGTATGAAGGGGGCAGAGGCAGAGAGAGAGGGAGACACAGAATCCGAAGCAGGACTTGAACTCACAAATGGGAGATCATGACCTGAGCTGAAGTGGGATGCTTAACCGACTGAGCCACCCAGCCTCCCCAGCCACTCAACTCTTAAAAGTCATTTTTGTCTCTCCGCCTTGGTCACTTCACACATGTAATACCCCAACCTCACACCACATCCAGCTCATACTATCTCCTGTCTTGCTTTTATCTCTAACAATAACTCCACGAGTAACAATTCATACTTCAAAAATGAATGCACAAAACAATTTGAGTCTCTATACAAGGCTGGCCTGGTTTGGCTTTTCCTAATCATTTATTTTGAAGGAGGAGGAGAATGTTTTCAGTAATGTCTTTCAAATTGTTGAAAATGAACGGTTGCTAATGTTTCAATACAATATTTTAAGATTCCTAGCCATCAAACAAAAAACAACAAAACACTCCATCATGTTACTCTGATAATGTAAAGGGATTACCTGCAAAATATTTTGGACCAGTACTTTATTATTTTCTGAAATTTATTCCATTTATTCCTCTCTCTATAAATTAAGTGACTAATCTGTTTCATTTCACTCACTGACATCACTCTCCAAAGATGTACACATAATATATTATATGCAAGACAAAGCAAGAAGAGTGGGAAGGAAAGTAGTGGAAGTCACCAGAATGGTGAATGGAAGGGCTTCTATGATTTACTAGGATAAGAAATCAGAGGAGAAAAACAAAAACGCAAACAAAAACAAAAACCTTATAGTCCAAAAATAGCCAAATGGATCATCTTGAAAGAGCTGCCGAAATGAAGCTGTTAAGCTCACAAACCAGAAAAGTGACACATATTTAAGAATGGAGGGGAAAATATCTACGTGCATGTACCTTACGTGTTTTGGCAGCCAGATGAATCGTGAGACTATTCTGAAGACTTTCTACCCGCATTCAGCAAAGTGCACTCTGGTGTACAAATGTGGTCAACACAACACACACGATCCAGCGTGAAATGATTGAACTGGTGCCAGGCTGTAAGTTGGGGACCCCCATTAACTCACTAGGAGACCAGATCATAGTCACCGAGTCACATTCATTCGTCCTTTGTGGTCCTTCCATAAGTTTTTTCTTGGAATGCTCATTACTATGTGCTGACCCATGATAGTACATTCTGGATTGCAAGGATTACTTAAAAATGGCCAACGACCTCAATGAGCCGCTAGTGTAGATAACAGACATTTGCTGTGTGTCTTGTTTTTAGGGTAGCACCAGGCAGTACGTATTGTGCTAGCCAAGAGGGAATCACATTCTTGTACCACATTCCTCACTGTCAGAGGAAATACCACAGGGCCTGAGCACCTTGGTCATGACGCAAATACACCACTGAAGATAAAGTTCTGGGTGAGCTGTGAAGGCCTATCCAGCCAGCCCAAGTGGGAGGAGTAGAATCTTCTCATTCGTTCCCAGGCTCCTGTGTCTGGACGGTAGGTACCACAGATCCGATGCGAAATGTACGCACCCTGAAAAAGACAAAAAGCAAAAGAAGAAAACTGCGAACTCAAAAACTATAGCTGTTTTAAAGCCATCAGTTTCGACTTTTTCAAATGTGACCCAACAGAGCTGGTGATATATAAATACTGTTTGAAGCTGGTGATATATAAATACTGTTGATCTGAATATATTTGAAAGAACATGGGCTGGGGCCCCCGAAATTAAGCGTATCAGGACTCACAAGGGTCTTTGAATAGTCCCTGCAGAGATAAGCCTGGGTTCCAGTCCTGGCTCAACCATACACATACTGGTTGGGGGCCTGACAAACCAACTTACATGTTTTAAGCTTTAGCTTAGTGTTCTATAACATGCGGACAGTAATATCCAACAAATCATTGTCAGTAACAAATGCTTTATTACATAGAAAGTGCCTGGCACACTTTAAAAAAATATATTTGTTGGGGCGCCTGGGTGGCGCAGTCGGTTAAGCGTCCGACTTCAGCCAGGTCACGATCTCGCGGTCCGGGAGTTCGAGCCCCGCGTCGGGCTCTGGGCTGATGGCTCGGAGCCTGGAGCCTGTTTCCGACTCTGTGTCTCCCTCTCTCTCTGCCCCTCCCCCGTTCATGCTCTGTCTCTCTCTGTCCCAAAAATAAATTTAAAAAATTAAAAAAAAAATGGGGCGCCTGGGTGGCGCAGTCGGTTAAGCGTCCGACTTCAGCCAGGTCACGATCTCGCGGTCCGGGAGTTCGAGCCCTGCGTCGGGCTCTGGGCTGATGGCTCGGAGCCTGGAGCCTGTTTCCGATTCTGTGTCTCCCTCTCTCTCTGCCCCTCCCCCGTTCATGCTCTGTCTCTCTCTGTCCCAAAAATAAATAAACGTTGAAAAAAAAAATATATATATATTTGTTGTTTTTCTTTTTTTCCATATATTGTAGGTGCTGCTGTTGACATATCTTTTTTAATTTTTTTAAATGTTTATTTGTTTTTGAGGTAGAGAGAGAGAGAGAGAGAGTGGGGGGGTGGGGTACACAGAGAGAGGGAGACACAGAATCCGAAGCAGGATCCAGGCTCCGAGCTGTCAGCACAGAGCTCGATGCGGGGTTTGAACCCACAAACTGCGAGATCGTGACCTGAGCTGAAGTCGGATGCTTCACCCACTGAGCCACCCAGGCGCCCCTGCTGTTGATGTATTTCTTAACATGTTGTTCGTGGATAAGGATGTTTGGAATGGATTGACAGGTAAACACTTGGGCACACAATTGTTCTGGTCATGCTAATCCCAACTTCCCTCTGTGCATATCTGATTGTCGCTGTCCTCCCAAACAATAAGCCCTGGGGGGATTGTTAGGAAAATAATGATATATCAGGAGATGCCTTGACTTCCCAAGGTGGTGCTATGGTGATACTCAGGAAAGGGCTTGCCTCGCTGGGCTGGAGGATGATGACTCCAGGGACACTTGATGGTCTCCTTAGACACTTTTCCTCTCGGTTTCTCCCGTTCTCTCCTTGTCTTTCTTTTGCTTGAACCTCTGTGAAAAAATGAACAGGTTTTGCTTTTGAGAAAGGTATCCATGTTAATTAGTGATGTGCTTGATCATAGGATTTCTTTTTAAAATTATGAAGCCTTAAGTAGTTTTCTGAGAGTTCATTTTTTTAAATTTTATATTTGGTAGCTACGGTCCTGAAATAAATTTCATCTCCAGAGAGATAAGAACATTTGTGTGAGGGACAGATGAGTGAAATTTTCACAGTTCAGCCTCCATTTCTCCTCCTTCCCCAAAGTCCATCATTTTTGTTTTAAGCATCGCTTTCTTGCCAGTACACCCCAAGGGTATTCTTTTCTTAATCTTTCTTAAAAAGTCTTATGTGGTTTCTTGTCCATGCATTAACCAGTCGTCTGGTTAGAAGATCGCATTGATTTTATTGGTGTTAGTATGGTATACAGCTAATAAAAATGTTAATAAATAAACGTAATTAATTCCCTTCCAATCTCAACCACCTTGTTTCTGTCCGCTAAAAGTAAGATTTACTGCATTTTGAGCTTTGCATGGTCCCGAACACCCTGGCTCGCAGTGACCCAAGAGAACAGGAACCCACCAAGAACAGGAACAGGGATGCTCTGAGATTTCCACTTTGCTCCAAGACGTTACATCAAGGCATCCATGGAGACAAGAGATTTTTGGCTCTTGTAGGGCCAGCTCTAGTCACACAAACAAAAATTGTTTTTTGATAGAAATATTGCACAAAGTGTATGTCTTCAGTGGAAGGCCACGAAAAATCCCAACGATGAGCCCATGCCAGTGGGCTTCACTGTTTTCCAGCCGTACTCTTCTCTTCTTATGAGAACCTGAAGGTCCAGGCAAGAGACTCCTTTCGTAGAGAAGTGAGTTTCCCAAGCTGGCCACTGGTTTGATGCAGAAGTAGGAGAGAGTTATCTGACAACAGGTGAGTTAGCAGTCATGTTTCTTTGGCCCTGACCAACCCATCAGGGGTCTAAGTTTGCGGTCTTCCACCTTCCTGAAATTCTGCTTTTTATTTTATTTTATTATTTTATTTTTTATGCTAAAAGGAGTACAGGAGTCAGATACTGTGTGGCACAGCTATACTCCGGAGTGGAAGTGTGTATTTTTCATATACTCAGAGTAGTTCCACAGTGATACTTTATAGATACATTTGTTGTTGTTTTTAATCCACTCCCAGGTTGTGAATTATTTAGCTGAATATAAAACCCTTCATTCATTTTACAGCAATGTGGACTGACAGAACGGAAACCCAGAAACAGTGAAGTTAGATAGCTACACTTGCTTAGCATTTCACAGGTTAGAAAGCCTTTTTCATATACATTCTCTTTACTTGACCCTTCCAACAACCATACAAGCAGAAATCGTCGTTTCCATTTTGCACATCAGAAACAAAGTCTCAATGAAGTGACATGACTTGGCCAAGGTTACTCAAAGAAGCAATTGGCAAACTCTTATAACCTTGGATACCATTGGCAAGAATCTAAATATTCATTTTCATATGCATATGCTTATTTATAAGTTGTACATACATGACACGGTTAATATGTGGAATATATTAGAAAACCTACTCCCAGGGCGCCTGGGTGGCTCAGTCGGTTAAGCGTCCAACTTCAGCTCAGGTCATGATCTCACAGTTTGTGAGTTTGAGCCCCGTGTCAGGCTCTGTGCTGACAGCTCAGAGTCTGGAGCCTGCTTCGAATTCTGTCTCCCTCTCTCTCTGCCCCTCCCCTGCTCACGCTCTGTCTCTCTATCTCTCAAAAAATGAATAAACGTTAAAAAAATTAAAAAAAAAAAAGAAAACCTCCTTTCAAAATGGGAATTTTAAGGACGAGATAAAGATAAAATAACCAAGAATTGTTTAAGTTACATATTCTTACCAATGAAATAAAAATTTGTGCTAACACAAAAAAACAGTATTAATTATACTTTGAGTGAGAAAACTATAGCTCAATAAGGTTTATTGTTTTTTCAAAATTCTGATTTATTCTCGTATTTTAGCCATCTGAATTTCTGGTTTTAAGCTAATTTTATTTGGGCACTTGGTATTATGGCCAGACAAAAAATGTAAAGTCACTCAACATTAATATGTAAATAAAATAGAAGTGTGTTGTTGGTCGTACTGATTAAATTGTGGAGATCATTTTCAAGTCCAACCTCTAATTATGCAAAGTTTTCTATTTTTTTAATTTTTCAATGTTTATTTATTTTTGAGACAGAGAGAGAGAGAGAGAGGCAGAAAGACAGAAAGAGAGAGAGAGAGAGAATCTGAAGCAGGCTCCAGGCTCTGAGCTGTCAGCACAGATCCCGACACGGGACTCAAACCCATGAACTGGGGGATCATGACCCATGACCCAAGCCAAAGTCAGACGCTTAACTGACTGAGCCACTCAGGTGCCCTGCAAAATTTCTACTAAAATTCTGTTCAAAAATTTTCTTCTCATCTGACCTGAGCTAATCATTCTTACAAACTAAGCAGAAGATATTAAAATACTGCTATCTCGTATTATGAGCCAACGGGCTCCATCTTCCAGTTCTGTCTCTGACAGGGCACTTTCAAGGCAACACTGTCATCCTTTCAACAAGATAAAATTTAACGAACTAAAAAAATCAATGATTTTTCTTATATCTGGGAGAGAACTGATGTCATGAGGCAAACCATGACCCTGAAATCTCACAGCTGAGGTCTGGTGTCCAGAGCAGAGGCCACAAGAGCCTCTAGGAGAAACACTTAAGTGGAGGCTAAACATGGATGACCTGGAGGGTGAGCCACTTCTGGTGGCTGCAGTCTCGGGGGGGGGGGGGGGGCCCTCACTTTCTACATCTGGGAAGTCCAACAATTCCTCAAGATGGAGAGCCGGGAAAGATCCACTCATGGAATACACCCAGAGTATTCTCTGTCACAAAGGCCTACTCTCCAAGGGAGACTAACAGTTCAGAAGGCTCTTATCCCATCCGGAGAAAGGGCATTTCTTCTGGTATAGCCTTCTCCAGTCTTCTCGCCTCATGTAAGGGGAGAACGAAAGCTAGAAATTACTTGCACAGGTCAAAGCCCAGGGACTCGGGCCACTACAAGACTGAAGTTTAATCATAGGATGATAAGACACTTTCCCTTTCCTACCTTATCCCTATACCCACAGGACTCAAGTATGATAACAGCAGTTTAGAGCTGAAAGAGCAGCGAGGAAGAGTACGTAGGCAGTAGTGGGAATTTAAGGCTGTTACTGTCTACATCTATAGCAGACAGTAAACATAGCAAGACTCTAGCCATTACCGTAAATCTTTACACTAATGACCCCAGTTCTCTCCATTCAATATATGTCTACCTTTTATTTTTTATTTGTTTTAATTTTTAAGTGTTTATTTACTTTTTGAGAGAAAGAGAGGGACACAGAGCATGAGTGGGGCTCATGAGGGAGACAGAGACACGGAACGCAAAGCAGGCTCCAGGCTCTGAGCTGTCAGCACAGAGCCCGATGCGGGGCTCAAACCCATGAACCGTGAGATTGCGACCTGAGCCCGAGTCAGATGCTTAACCAACTGAGCCACCCAGATGCCCCTATTTCTACTTTTTAAAAAACAATTCCAGGCATACTAAAAGGCAATGAAAAAAAAAATACAACACAGGCTCAAGAGACAAAATAATCATCAGAACCAGACTAAGCTATGACCTAGTGTTTGGGACTGTCAGAGAATTTAAAAATAGTACAATATGTTAAAGGCTCTAATGGAAAAGGTAGACAACATGCAAGAAAACATGGGTGACGTAAGCAGAAAATAGAAAGTCTGAGAAAAAACAGATTTGTTCAAATCCATAGAAACTTGAACGTGTTCTCATTTAGAAGACATAAAAGGATGCAAATAAATAAACAATGTCATCATCCTCAACCTCTCCCTGATATGGAGGTCCCGCTCTTTTTCTAGGATTTCTTCTCAAATCATATATGATGAGAGACACTGATGTGCAGATCTAATGAATGAGTAAATATCAATCTGTATATTAAATATGCATGCATCCATTTGAGAGACAAATGCCCTATTACATAGCCAAACTCCAATTTACTTTGGCAACTGATATATGGAAGAATTCATTCATATTCATTCAAATTGATACCATTTTCCATTGTGACTCTTGGGTGAACTATGGCTCCAATAGTTGAATTTTCTTGTATAGAGAATAATAATACTTTCTGCTCAAACTGACACTCACCTGAACTGATATACAGAATCAAAAGCTAGTCAGAGTAAACCAGTACTTACGAGGAGGGAGATTGGGTGACCAAAAGTTAATTCATCTTGCATTTAATTTAAAAATAGAGTTGTCTCGGGGCGCCTGGGTGGCGCAGTCGGTTAAGCGTCCGACTTCAGCCAGGTCACGATCTCGCGGTCCAGGAGTTCGAGCCCCGCGTCGGGCTCTGGGCTGATGGCTCGGAGCCTGGAGCCTGTTTCCGATTCTGTGTCTCCCTCTCTCTGCCCCTCCCCCGCTCATGCTCTGTCTCTCTCTGTCCCAAAAATAAATAAACGTTGAAAAAAAAAAATTAAAAAAAAAAAATGACTCCAGGTTTTAAAAAAAAAAAAAAAATAGAGTTGTCTCCACTTAATATTTATTTCCAAATTATTTTAATTGACATGTGTGGGAATTGAAGAGTCTTGGGTTGGACTCTTTCTCTGGTTGATTAGGACAGAATTGTAGTGTTTGTCAAATGTTCATGTCCCAGCCCTCTTTGAATACAGCAGGGCATGTGACTGGCTCTGGACAGTGGGCTGTGAGCAGAACTGGCATGGCTCACTTTTAGGTCAAAGCACAGAAGAGGTGTGAGTTCCTCGTCTGTGTTTTTTCCATACGGTAGTGGCCATGTTGGTTATTTCCAGGGGTAGAAATTCTCATACCACACACACACACGACTCTCTCTCTCCACACACACAACTATATTGGAATACAGCAGGCAGGGAAAAGCATTGGCCGAGCCACCAAGACTTCAGAGCTGATGAGTTAACCCTGGTATGACTGAGCCACACAGTAATCGTGAGGCTCTTGTGGTCTTTCGCTCTTGTGTCTTCTCTGCAGTAGAAACAAACAAACAAACAAACAAAAAACAGAATTAGAAATCTATCTCTTGGCAAGTCGTCATGAAGAGTTAGTCCTGGTTAGTCTATATAATCTTATATAGAGATTAGAAAATACACCATAATACTATATAACACTACAACACTATATATGTGAATATTAAGGTTTCTATAGATGGTATCATTCAGGAAAACACTAGATATCTTCTACGTAGTAGGGCAGCCTGTGATTTTCTCAGTATTGGGCTAGGTCTTTCTAATCAGAAGAATACACTCCAATATGCTCTCCTGGTTTGCCTTCCGGTGTTACTTCAAACAAAGATCTTCAATTTGGAGCTGAGTTCTTTGTCCCCCATTCCCCCGATTATGTCCATACCCACGTGCTGTGCCGTGACCTCCGCAATCACACACGTATCTCCCGTCTCCTCAATACACAAAAAATGAGATCCCTAGAATCTTCAAAGTTTCGTTCTCCGGTTATGTTAGCACTGGCCTGTTGCAGGGAAAGACAACTCTGTGGAGAAGAAAACACGAGAGAGTAGGAGTTAAGTAGACACAGGCAGGATCAGCCTGCATTTTTCTCTAGCTCTAAAGCTCTGAATACTGCATAAAACTGTCATGAGTAAGTGACAACTGAGAGCAGGCAATTTCTTGAGTAACAGGTGAGGTGACTCACAAGTTAGTTCTTCCAGTAAGTTGAAAGATAAAAATCTAACCACTGAAGCAATGCTTTGTGTTGTCACTAATTGTGAATCATAAATTTAAAAATATGCTGAAGGTAGAAAAAGAGATCAAACTGATTTTCATTGTTGCCTACTTACACAGTCGACTTATTTAATAAATGACAGTGATTCCGTGGTCTACCTACTGGGCTTAGAAATATTAGCAACTCAACTGCTCAGAGTGATAAAATGTTTCTAATTTAAAGTTCTCCTATTTTAAGTAGAGGACATTGACAACACAGCATGTGGAGATTTATAGAATTAGAATTGTTGAAATGACTGTGTTATATGTCTTATACCTGATTTGTCCAACATAGAGAGGTCTATTAAAACATTAAGTATGCATTACTACAACTTAGAACTTTATGTCATTTACTTCTCAAAAATGTAGTCTTTTAATTTTAAATTGGGCTTAAAGACAGAGTAAGATAAATAAGTACTTCAGGATAAATTGGTCGCAAGAACAAGGAAAGATAAAATTGCCATTTGTAATTCAGCTGCCTCTAACTGTAAATGTTTACTAGGTGCATGACCCCAAAGGAAACGCTTTGAGTTGATACTTAATGTTTGATTTATCCTTAGATACGGTTTCAAGTGCCTTCTAGGAGTCAGACAGAGAACTGGATGTTAAAAAGACAGATTTGGGTGTTTTGTTTTGTTTTAAAGAGAAACTGCATTCAGTTTTTCTTTTCTTTTTTTTTTTGAAGAAATGTTTATTTATTTTGGGGAGAAAGAGAGAGAGAGAGAGCACATGAGCAGGGGAAGGGCAGAGAGAGGGGGACAGAGGATCTGAAGCGGACTCCTCATTGAAAAGAAAGCCCGATACAAAACTTGAACTCTTGAACCGTGAGATCATGACCTGAGCAGAAGTCTGCTTAACTGACTGAGCCACTCAGGCACCCCAAAGACTGATACTGATAGCAGGGAGTTCACACTCTAGTGGGAACAAGCAAGAAAACACAACCACAGTGAGTGTTCTGCAAGAGAGGTCCATAGGGCTGCAAAATCCACAGAAAGAACACCCGCCCCAGGTTGGGATGGGTTTGGGACAAGGTGAGTAGGATGTGGCTAAGAGAAGGGTCACTGGGACACTGGATGGAGGGGAGAGGCTGGGCAACAACGTGGAAGAGAGGGGAGTGTGTGTGGTTGGGAAACTCGTAAGCAGATTGAGCACAGGCTGGCCGTGTGAGGGACCTCCAGACAGTGCCACCCAAAGGGACCGTCCTCATCGATGCTAAGGTACCCGCTCCCCGTCTCACCAATGCGGGGCCACCGGCCACACATGACTATTAATCCCTTGAAATGTGGCAAGTGTGAGGGATGGAATTTTAAATTTTATTCCGTTTAAACTCATTAAAAAAAAATTCGAGCAGCCATCTATGACTAGTGGCCATCCTACCAGACACACAACTATAGATTCAGAGCTGCTGAATCGGGGGGGTTTGCAGAGTCGTTGAAGAGTCTTATAAGTCGCGTTAAGTAGTTTGGATTTTAGCCAAAGGTAAAGAGGACTTAGTGATGAAGAATTTTAAGCAGGGGGTAGAGTGATGAGATTCCCGTAGAAAAGTCACTCTAGCAGCTGTGCTCACGACAGGTGGAGAGGCTCACGGCTCAGGAGAAAGAGCAGAGAAGCTAAGTAGAGTAAAGGATAAAAATGAGGAAGAGAGTGTGAGGGAATTAGGAGGAGGAGACAAACGTGATTGGAGGTGAGAGTAAGCAACCGTATGAAGAGCCGCTTCCTGGTGTCTGGGTCAAGTGCAGAGATGGGAGAACGTTGGTCTCCCTCATCCACAACAGGTGTGAAGATTGGGAGGTGTTGCTCTATTCCAGTGACAGCGAGTTTGAGTTGCCTGTGGGACAGTGAAGTTGAAGAAATGCATAACAAGGACTTCTGTGGGCCCATTAGCAAACAGAGAAAGAAACAAAAATGGCACCTAGGCACACTTTCTTAGTTTCTATATTCATGGGCAGAAATTTCGTGACCATCTGTTGACATCTTGCAACCTCAGAGGATTCCGGTTTAGTTAAATGCATTCAATACTAAACACTGTTAAATGTAATATAATAAAGATTTTTTTATTAAAAAATTGTTTTAACGTTTATTTTTGAGAGAGACAAAAAGACAGAGGCGCAAGCAGGGGAGGGGCGGAGAGCAGGGGAGACACAGAATCCAAGCTGGCTCCAGGCTCAGAGCCGTCAGCACAGAGCCCGACCCAGGGCTCGAACCCATGAGCTGTGAGATCATGACCTGAGCCAAAGCCAGACGCTTCACTGACTGAGCTACTCAGGTGCCCCGATATAATAAAAACCTTAAAGTGCTTGCAAGTTTTACTGTAAACATCACTGTATAATGCTTTGAAAAGCATATTAATTATTTAAACTTTGGGACTAATTATACTTTGGATTAATTTGAGGTTAGTAAATTCTCACATGCCAAATTACAGTGTCTTTCCAAAGATGCATTCTAGTGACTGATGTCCTGTATAAATAGATTTAATGTTAGCATAATATGAATGTCCTTTTCCTTGCCAATGTAATCAGTATTTACTCTCCTACAATCCCTTTCCTCCATATAAAAGAACTTTTATTGTTTCAGAATTCCTTCTGGAAACTTATAAATCCATTCCAGGTTTCTACAGATAATAATTATGGCTCATATCAAAATATGCAAAATACTAATAGGAAAAATCATTTCAAGCCTACCCAATGACTATGTTAGTGTCCTAAACTCCTATCTGACATCTAAACGAAAACCCTTTATGGGGAAATATAACCCACTGAACACATCTCAATTTTAGTCACAAATAATAAAATGATCATTGGTTTAAAATGAATCTTTCGACTTTTCACACCATTTTTCCAATGATTTACATGCATCTTTGCAATTTCCACACCAAAAATCTAGTTTTTGTATGTGGGTCCTTTATTATTTTTTTTAAGTATTTAAAAAAATTTTTAATGTTTACTTATTTTTTGAGAGAGAGAGAGAGAGAGAAACAGTGCAAGCAGGGGAGGGGCAGAGAGAGAGGGAGACACAGAATCCGAAGCAGGCTCCAGGCTCTGAGCTGTCAGCACAGAGACTGAGGGGGCGTGGGGGGCTGGAACTCATGAACTGCAAGATCATGACCTGAGCCAAAGTCGGATGCTTAACCGACTGAGCCCCCCAGGCGCCCTGTATGTGGATCCTTTAACTATGGAGATGCACGTCTCCAATCGTAACCTGGCTGTGTCCTAGAAGTCTGGGTGGACGGTTTGGTGCCCAGAATAGATCTTTACCCCAGAAACAACGTGCTAAATGTTTGGGAGCCTCCCGGGATGATGCACAAATGCCAATCTGCCATGTGGTGGGAGCTAACAGTGCTGCAAAGCCAGAAGGCAGGCTGCTTGCGGTCCTGAGACCCGGCCTGCTGGAGGGGTGAGACCACTGACGGAGGGCTAGAAAGGGAACCATAAAGGAGAAGAAGGGAAAGGACAAGGGCCAGGGATAGTGAGCAAGGTGGAGAGAGAACTTTTGGAAAGGCGAGGTAGGGAAAGAGATCGACGGACAGGACCACGTCACAGTCCATTGCTCTGAGTTCACTTTCATTTTAATCCCCTAGTGGCTAGTGAAGGAGAGAATGAAGAACAGGAGAGAAGTTGGGAGTGAAGGAGAGCTTTTTCCTTCTCTTTTCCCCCTCCCGATCCTCCCCTCCCAGAACTGGCTGTTCCAGCTACCCCCGCCCCCAGCCTGGCCACATCACATGGAGAGAAAAAGACTGTATACAAACAAAAAACTTCAAGAACAAAGGCTACCCAGTGAATTGTTTCATGTAGATAATTATAATATTGGCCACTGTCTTTCAGAACCATTGCACGCTGTGGTCACACGGCTGTAATGAAGAGATCACGCTGTGCACTGAAACGTCTCCTTATCCTCTGGGATTAGATTTAGATTCGGCCTTCTTCAGAAGGGTTTCCCATGGTAGGGAGAAGAGAAATCGAAAGAGGCAGCAGAAGGAATTGTCTAGCTCTCCCGTTTTGCTAGCCTGGAGAAAAGGTGCCTTAGCAGGAAACTCCGTTTGCAAACAATGAACATCTTTTGTGTTCCTTGTTGGCAAAGCAATTGATTCTAGTTAGAGATTGGCCGGGTGCCACGCTGTGAGCAGTTTGTCTTTTCTGTTCTGAGGGGTACAGTAGGAAGAGCCGTGGTCCAGGCTTTTTTTTTTTATTCTTCTCTTATTATAGCCAGCTTATTTATAGCCTTTCTTCCGGCCACCCTTCCACTGTGGCCAGCTGTATGCAATGCATAGGTCACATTTTTAGAACATATATTTATTAAATAGAGAGAGAGAACAAAAATAAACCGTTTGAGACATTAAAAATGTTTTAAATGCTTATTTATTTTTGAGAGAGAAAGAGAGAGACAGACAGAGAGCATGAGCGGGGGAGGGGCAGAGCGTGAGGGAGGCACAGAATCCGAAGCAGGCTCCAGGCTCTGAGCTGTCAGCACAGGGCCCCATGCGGGGCTGGAACCCACGAACTGTGAGATCGTGACCTGAGCTAAAGTTGGACGCTCAACCGACTGAGCCACCCAGGCGCCCTGAGACAATTTTTAAAGTGAGAAGCTAGAAGACAATTTCTTACAACCAATGTCCTCTCCTCTCCCCTGTCCCTTATGTAATTTACACTGACCTCTTCTGTCCTAAGGAAGAAACCAAACCCAAACGTTATACTATAAGCAGAAAGGGAATGGGATTTATTCGAACTTTATTTTTTTTTTCAACGTTTATTTATTTTTGGGACAGAGAGAGACAGAGCATGAACGGGGGAGGGGCAGAGAGAGAGGGAGACACAGAATCGGAAGCAGGCTCCAGGCTCCGAGCCATCAGCCCAGAGCCCGACGCGGGGCTCGAACTCCCGGACCGCGAGATCGTGACCTGGCTGAAGTCGGACGCTTAACCGACTGCGCCACCCCGGCGCCCCTATTCGAACTTTATAATGCTGATGCGGATGTAACAAAGATGTACTTCACTGTAAGAACGTTCCTTTTTCCTAAGGAGCATACGGGGAGCCCACGGCAACCATTAAGTTTCTGTTAAGTTTGCTTTAATAAAAGTAAAAACTACCTAATATTGATTTTTATTTAAATTTTAACTGTTTTATGAAGAAAGAGTTGAACATCTATTATTACTATCATATTTATTAGCTCCTTCTTATCTGCTGTTTAAAGAAACTTGAGCCCTTTATTATGACCATGGAAGGTATTATACAAATGGTTTAATATGAAATGGTATCTTATGATAGGCTTTGGTATCACTGACACTTTGAAAGCAATGGAAATTGAGGACCCTCCAGATGACCACAGAGTGGCTGAGGCCCCGAAGTGTGGCTTCCCTGCTCTGACAAAGGGGGCCACCACGATGTCAGAGAGGTGCTGAGTAAATCCGCTCCCCTCACACTACCGCTTTCTCATTCGTGACATGTGATCAGGACCAACTCTGAGCAAAACCCATTTTGAGTATCTCCTGGGATGTCCCTGAGTTGGGCTTAGAAGACAAATTCCGTGCCTAGGAAGGAGAAAGAGAAGGTGAGCCATTTCCCCCAGATCTGGAAGGGATGTTGTTTGTTTGATTTTACATAGGGAAGGAAATATAATCCTTTGTAACAGTAGAATGGGTTCTGCAAGATAAACATCCACGCTTATTTCCCAAAATGCAATACCCAGCAACAAATGCGAAAAAACCAAGCAAAAGGCCAACCAAGAAAAGGCTTTCAACATTGTTGTACTGATTAATCGCTATCCAGGCCAAGCGTGAAAGAACAGCCTTTCCTTTTAGCAAATATCCTGATGGCAACAGAAGAATATTTTAGAGGACTATTATTTAAGTGTATTTTTTTAATGTCATAGAACATTGGGGCACCCAGGTGGCTCAGTTCGTTGAGCATCCGACTCTGGATTTCAGCTCAGGTCATGATCTCACAGTGTGTGGGTTCAACCCCTACATCATGTTCTGCATTGACAGTGTAGAGCCTGCTTGGAATTCTCTCTCCTTCCCTCTCTGCCCCTCCCCTGCTCATGCACTCCCTCTCCCAAAATAAATAGATAACCTTTAAAAAAAAGTTAAAAAATAAAATGTAGAATATTTTGGGAATGTAATACTAATCAAAACCGTTTCTAAAGATGAGTCACCAAATGCTTGCTACACCTTAAAGAATTACAGAATTGAAAACCACAAAGGGATCTCACCACATTCCCCTGAAGATTTTGATTTAGCTATCCAGGAATATACACTTGTGAAACATTCTCACAAAAGTTAAGAAATCAGCTCAACGCAAAAAGATGAATTTGACTTCTTTTAGTCAAATTTGATCTCTGAATAGAAATATAGAGAGCTGAAGGATTTAATAAGAATTTTAAAAATTTAAATAACAAAATCAGCAGCAGCTTAATTAGGACTGTTCACGAGCAACTGAGAGGTAAGACTGTGTGCTAACTCCTTCTTCCATTTATATGGGGGTATAATTTATGGCAAGTCATTTAACCTCTATCTTAAAGGTTGATTTGTTTTATTGTAAAAGAATGCATGCTCATTAATAAAAGGAAATAAAGGAGAATAAGAAAAAAAATATGACTCATAGTTTTGGCACTTGAAGACCCTGTAGGCATTTTGGCTTGTTTTCTTTTTGTTTTATTTGTGTGCCTATATTTGTACATATTTATGATATAGTCTTCTGTATGCACACATGATTTTGTCTTCTTCCCTTTGTTTCTTTCATACCTTCTTTGTTTAAACACTAAAATACATTTAATAAGACATTCTCTTTTTTTCTGATGATAAAAGTAACATTTTAATTATTTTGTTTAAAAACTATGGAAAGCTATGTAAGGAAGACGAAACATCATCATTAATTCCACGACAATGGAAATAACCACATCTGGTGTGTGTCTTTTTCACCCACAGTCCCACATTCACCCATTCATCCATTCGTTCAGACACACTTTTGGAGAAGCGGTTATGTTCCAGGCTCTATCGTTTGCGCTAGGAATCCAGCAGTGAATGAGACGAAGCTTTACGTTCCAGGCACATTAAACATAAAATAAGTAAATAATTTAAATGTGCCATTTGTCTGACAGTGAGAGGGAAAGAAAGCAGGAAGAAGCCACACGGGGAGTTGGGGGAGTTGCAATGTAAAACAGCAAAGTCAGAAGAGAGTTCAGGGGACCTTGAAGGACGCTTGAAAAAAGACAGGAAGGAAGGAGAAAGGGAAAATATTTGACTATTTGGCAGAAGAGCGAGTGCAAAGGTCCTGAGGTAAGAGGTCAGCCAGTGAATTCAAGCAATAGCAAGAGGCCAGAGCAGACAGAATGAAGAGGGTATAAGTTGAGATCCAAAAGGCAAGGACAGTGAGATTCCCTTTCTTTTTCTCTGCATGAGATGGAAGTCACTGGAGGATGTTGAGGAAAGAATTGCCCTGACCTACTTATGTCTTAAACAGTCCCTTCTGGAACCTCGGGGTACAGAGGACCCGAAGGAGGCTGTTGTGATCATCTGTGTGAGAGATGATGGTGGCTTGGACTAGGGAATTAGAAGTAAAGATGATGTAAAAGTGTTTGCATGCATTTTGAAAGACCAGACAAGAGGATGTGAGAGACAGTGGAAGGTTAAAGGGAATCCACCTTGGGTCCAAGCGTCTGGTCCAATGTTGTCTCATTCCCTGAGACGACAAGGACTCAGGGAAGGACAGGTATGTGTCAGGGGGCCCCAAGTTCAGTTTTAGACACGCCGAGTTAAAAGGGACATTTGAATCTACAGTTGAGGGGAGGGGTCCAATCTTGAGATAAACCTTTGATAATTATCAGAATATTTTCATGTAATTTCTGATAACTTATCGGAATATTTGACATGTAATGGGATGAGATGACAGGTGGATTGGGGGACAGTCTCTTTTGGGCAAAGCAAGAAAAGAGAACCGTACAGGAGTGATTAACAACATAAGATTGGTGGGATGGTTAAGTAGGAGTTTACTCAACCATAGGCTAGTCTCAAAAATAAAAACATCTGTGGCTTTGGATGTTTAACATCTAGAAGGACTTTTCAGAAAATAATGCTAATTTGTCTGGATGACATACACCGTATTTGGTCTCCAAATATCATGTAGAGAACTTTAGCAGTGCCTCAAATAGTACACTGAGGATTGCATAGAAACCATCAGACATCAACTCTACAAGAAGTTAAAATCTAATATATATTGTAATGATAATAATATTATATTATGTGCTTTAGGTGAATTGACAGTAATATGCATGTACGAGTGCACACGCGTGAAACAATTTTCAAGGCGAGAGATTTAAAACGCTTGGAAAACACCGTGCCATAGGGGTAGCATCGGCACAAAGCTGCAAAGGTGTTTTCACTGCTTACTTGTGTTATGGATCGCCTGGCTACCCGTAGCCATCCTCATATTTAAACAGGTGAGTTAAAGGGCCAGAAAGTGACCAACCACGTGGCCCAGCAAGGGTAGGTCCCTCACATAAGCATTGACTTCTCCTCTAGCAATTTCCCCACCCCGCGGCCCAGGCCCTGGAGATCCTGGCGTGGGCTCCGATTCCATGCCTGGTTCACCCACACACCGAGAGGATCCTGCTCGGCCACCACCCCAAGAGGAATGTGGGCCGCACAGTGAAATCAGAGGGCTTGAGAATATCGGCCCGTTTCCCTTTGTTGTGTTTTTCTGAAATTATGTCATCTGAGAGTGACCCTCTATGGTTCCTGCATTTTGTCCCCTGGGCGGGGGAGGGCAGCCCAGCAAAGTCTGGAAGCCTGCTTAAAAACCCTGCATGCGGCACTGTGATCATTTCTCGTCATTTATTTTTGCTGAAGTTATGTACCTTTGATTAAACCTGGCACAGCACTTTAGAAGCCAGTGATACACATCAAAGAAGTTAGCTCTCCTAGATCAAAATAGACTGCAGGTTTGGACCTAGACCAGCACTGTTTGAACACTAAGAGCAGTCCACAGCAGGAAGCAATTGCTTTTGGACAAGAATCAGGAAAGAACCAAATGGATTTCCTCTATTTCTTCCTTCATTAGCAACATGGCAAATGCCTTCATCACATCAGAAGAGAAATCTTTATTGGGTTTTCATTCAAAAACCTGTTTGGGAGGTGGAATTTGAGGCGGAAAATTTAAGCAACCTTCTAACTAATTAAAGTTTGTAATAAGGGTAAACATAATTTATATTTGAGAGGTAGAATAAATACTTTATTGTTCCCTTTATTTTGTTAGGTAATTGTCAATACAGCCCAAATACGTTTGGAGAATGTGGATTTACTTTGTCTCCTTTTAGTGATCCAAGCACAATTGAAAGGAATATATAGATGCGTCATAAATAGGATTGAGTGGAAAAAATTATACACATAGATAACGCTCTTGAGAACTCTTATCCGAAGGCATTTTGAGAGAACGACGGAGTTTCGTTTTTATATAATCTGTCTTCAGAGAAGAGCACCTGGTTTATGATAGACATTCAGTAAGTATTTGTTTAAATCCTTCTCGATGCCTATTTCTAAATCACACATAAACAGATGTATGACGTAGACCACACATCGTCTATTTAAAAGTAAGTTCAGTCAAACTGATAGAAGGTCAAGTACAATGATCGGAGTGAACCAACGGGTAATCAATAATTCTGTTTTTTACTTTTGCAACAGTAACTAGTAATTCTGTTTTGATTTTTTTTTTTTTTTTTAACAATGAGATTTCTAAACGCTGAGAGATTAACGACCTCTTTTGTTCTTCACAGGAGCCCTGTGATGTCGCCGCTGTTATTGATCCCGGTCTCCGGATGGAGCCACTGAGGCCCTGAGAGTAAATTAACTTGCCCATGATCAATCAACTGTATGAATCGGGGATCCGCAAAGCGTTTCTGTAAAGGGCCAGATAGTGAATATTTTCGGCTTTGCGGGCCATATGGTTGCTGTTCCAACAATTCAGCTCTGCTCTGCTGTGGTAGCATTCATTTAGACCATGCCTCAATGAATGAGTATGGGCTGTATTCCAGGGGATTTTATTTATGGACACTGAAATTTGAATTTCGTGTCATTTTTGTCCTGAAATATTGTTCTTTTGCTTTTCCCCAGCCATTAAAAAAAAAAAAAAAAAGGTAAAACCCATTCTTAGTCTGCAGTTAGCACCAGACGGGGTGGTGGGTGGTAGTTGACTAACCCCGGATACAAGTGGTACGGTCAGGACTCAGACCTAGGTCCTCTGCCACAACCCCGCTCTTCCCACTGCGCGATGTGGCTTTGTTTCATAATTGAGGAGAGACCCTACTCTGAGACTTGAAATCTGGAGAGTTTTACTGCTGTTCCTACTTTTGAAATTAAGTACAAGGCTCAAGCATTAAGCCTCAGCATCCAAAGAGAGAGAGAGAGAGTAATCACAGTCAGCAGAGCAATTAGCAAAGAGAGAGCCAATAGCAAGCCCCAAGAACACTTCATTGTCAGCTGGAGGGTTTGGCTAAAAGTAAATTTAATACTCATTAAAAAATGAACATTGCTTTAATGCCACTTCAGAGGCTGGTAAATTGTAGCCGGCTCCAAGCAATTCAGGAAGCAGTCCCATTGCTTCAAAGCTAACATCTACTTACACGCAGTTCCTTCACGAGGCAGAAAGACTGGGAGAAACCTGATCTTGGAGAGGTTAGGGATCCCCTGAAACAGTCCAGACTTGGAATTCTGTCCCCCGCCCCACGCCGCAGAGTGAAACACACATGGTCATGAGCAGAAGAAAGTAGCCATTGATTCTACAAAGGCGCTGGCAGATAAGCTTCATAAAGTATGGCCCCACCGAGAGAAAGTTTTGAGAATTGCACCTGCCTGTAAAAATAGTGATTAAAAACACACTCCTATCAAGGTACATTTCATCATTTTTATATTTGTTTTCCTCCTCCCATGCCATGATTTACAGCCACACCTCTGAAGCACGGAGCTGAAATCTGTCTCCTTAAACCTCTCTTCCCTGAGTGATTTTGTTGGGATAGAGATGTTCCCGAAAGTTGAGCAATTGCTGGTGTGCTGTGGAATAAAACTGTCAGTGTGATTTAAAAATACATATTGTAGAAAATAAGAAAATGCGTTTTCGAAACTTTGTCATTTTGTCTTCTCTGGAAAATGAAGGCAGTGACGCGGAGAGTTCAAAAAAATAAAAAGGCTTTGTTAATTGTGAGGCATTTACAACCTCAAAATCGTATCTGAGTTCCCTGAGAGCTCATAGTTATTCAAGTATCTCGGATCTAAAATAATAGGAGCTAATTGCCTGAGTGATCGATGACCTCAGAAAAACACACTTGAGAATGTACATTAGTGAAGACAGACAGGGAAGGAATTGAGTGACTACCCACATATATGTACACATATGTTCTTTTTGGGACATTTTTCACTTTTTGGATTTTGGATACAGGAGGTTGATCATTTTTTATAGTCCCCATTTTCTTTTTGTTCTGGTTGGTTTTATGACATCATGGAAATTGACCTAAAAAGATGAAATGCTGGGCCTGTATTTAAATTGCTATTAGTTTTACATTCGCCTACTGCCTATAGTTGAAGAACTTCCTCAGCTCCGGGGGCTTGTACGCACACATATGGGCTTGTGGGATATTCTTTCATCAGAATGACATTAATATATCTCATCTCATAATGAATATTCTGCACTACCCTTTGAAGAGAAAATGCATATTCATGCACTCATGGTGAGTGGGTAAGGGAGGCAAAGAAAGAAAGGAAAGAAAGACCATCTGCAGAAGAGGGATGAATTTACTCCTCCCATCTCAATAGATACATCGATGATAGAGATAGATAGATAGATAGATAGTAAATAGAATTTCAATACATCCCTTAAGCACAGAAACAGATATTTGCAGTTTGAAAAATAAATTCTTCCCAACCCTTTTTTTTTCATGAAACACACAGAAAATGATAATATTTTTTAAATGCACTGTGGTAAACAGGAAGAAGTTTGAGAATGCTACTTAGGGATTGGTTACCGATGTTCTCTTATTTCACTCATATTGTAAAGTCGTGGTAAGAGTACTGGGAAGGAGATCCATGTTAAATCAAGTGTCCAGTACAATTATATCAAAATATTTAAAGAGAAATTTGAGTTTGATTCTGTGAATATCTTTTTTTCATGCCAGGTTTTAAGCTTGAAACAGCTATGCATAATTCCTAGCCAAAGCTTTGCAGTGATGATTTCTTCAAATTCTTAGTATTTGTGATCTATGAGATACATCTATATGAGTAAATAACGTATTTTTAAAACATCTTTAAAACTTCTCAATTACAGCAGTTGACTTTTTAAAAGAATTTTCTTTTCTTAAATTATCAATTATATTGAAAGTTCTTGAGCTATTGTGTTTGGATTTCAAATCCACGTTAACTTTTTCTATATCAATTATTTCAGTAACGAGGCTCCAATTTGCAAACCATGCCTACATTTGTTGGAGTATTCACTCTGTGGGTAGCTTATATGTCAACAGAAGGCATATCCAGCAAATGGACAGAAGTATACCAGAAGGCCCGAGAGGCCCTGACCAAGGTTCTGCTTGTGTCTCTCAACTTTCCAACCTTCCAAGCAAAAGAACCAATCACCAGCTTGGAAAATGGCTTTCCGTCCTCAGATATACTGGGATTCTGAGGGTCTCCAAGCCCACTGAAAGTTTCTATAAAAGAGATTTGCTATCTACCAAGCAACCAACTTTAAAGGTGAAGCAAGAGGTTTCTATACAGCCCTGGAACTAAGAGGTCTTTCCATGCAGAAGGGAGTCAACCCCTTTCCAGCCATTATATCACAGATTATCCCAGTTGACTACACTCTCATCCAAGGAAGCTACGATTGCTTATTCCTGGGCTTTTTCACTAGCTTATTCTAAGGATGGGGCAATTGTGAAAACAAACAAACAAATAAAACAGTTTGATCAACATCACTAACACAACCTAAAGCCACAAATTAGGTTTGTTTGTTCGTCGTTACACCTTGCTAATGGTTGGAAAATGCTTTTCTGTATATAAAGGGATTTTGTTTTGATTTGCTAATATTATAAAAACCACAAGCTTATCATTGAATTATGAAGAACTCAAAAAAATGTATGTCTTAAATACAGAGTTTCCCTGACTTATGATGGGGTTACATCCTGATAACCCATCGTAAGTTGAAAATGTAGTAAGTTGATACACTTATCCACCTAACTTACTGAATATCACAGCTTAGCCTCACTTACCTTAACGTGCTCAGAACACTCACAGTAGGCTACTGTTGGGCAAAATCCTCTAACACCAAGCCTATGTGGTAAAAAGTGTTGAAAATCTTATGTATTTTATGGACCGTTGTACTGAAAGTAAAAAACAGAAGGGTTGTGCTAACCACTGTAAGTGTATCCGTGGTTGACATTCCTGATCACGTGGCTGGGGCTGTGGCTGCCACTGTCCCACATCAAGGGGGAGGATCATACTGCATATACCGTAGAAAAGATCAACATTCAAAATTCGAAGTACAGTTCCTAGTGAACGTGTATCACTTTCATGCCATTATAAAGTTGAAAACTCGTAAGTTGCACCATCATAAGTCAGGGACCATCTGTAAATTACATCTCTTGCCTAAATTTTACTTTCCCCAGAGATTGTTCGTAGAGGTTTCACTTTGACCTTGGTCAGCATGTGACGTTTAGAATTAAACGTTAAAAAATGTATGTTTTGCATCAGGTAAAAATTAGATCATTAGTAATTGCAATATCAGAAATTTGTTCTTTTGTGTTCTTCATCATTAATATATGCAAGGTACTTGTTAAAAATAGTCTCCATTCTTTACAAGCTCAAAAGATATTCTGATGGGGTGTCTGGGTGGCTCAGTCGGTTGAGTGTCTGACTTAGGCTTAGGTCGTGATCTTGCAGTTCATGAGTTCAAGGCCCGCATCCAGCTCTCTGCGGTCTGTGCAGAGCCAGTTGCAAATCTTCTGCCCCACCCCCACCTCCCCTACTCATGTGCTCTCTCTCAAAAACAAATAAACATCAAACAATATTCTGATGGTAAGAAAGTTAAAATCAGTTTGACAGTGTGGGATTTTAGGTAGGATCTATGAGCCCAGGACAATCTGGGGACATCAAATCCAGTCTCATGAAGCTGAAATCTTTAGACAGCTACTTGTCAGGTCTGGTTAATCGTCACAGGAACTACCAAGAAGAGCTGAAAAGAGCCAAAAGTGTGAGGCTACACTCTAGTTATTTGGTTACTTAGATACCCCCATAGTCCAGCAATATAAACAGAAATATTTAATAAGAGAGAAAGCAGATTAAAAATGAGTTGTATTGATAGATGTGATTAACCCAATTTCAATGTCAAGGCTCTAATATTTTAATAGGCTTAAGTCTTTTGTTCTTAGTCACACGCATAATTCCCTGTTCTCATTCCTTTGACTTAACAACAGAAAAATCTGAATCATCTCTGTAGAAAAATACACAGTCGGAAAAACTGATCTGAGTGGGTGCAATTAATTGTTACCAAAGTTATTCCGTTATGTTCTGTGCACATTATATATGACCAGGTATAAAAAGAAACATTTATAATCATGTCTGACTGTGGTGAGAAAGACATTGTTTCCTCCAAGTGTGATTATGGCAGAGCAAGACAACGTTTATCTAGTCAGCCTTTAACTCGAATAGCTTGTGTCAAAATTGAAAAGGGGAAGGAAAAGACAGAAGTTTTCAGCATACAGATCCCCGGATGCAGGCTGACTCCCACACAACAATTTCCTCCGAGCTTCTTAAACACAGGATATGCTCAAGTCCCAGAAAACCGGCAAAATTCAATTACTTAGTAATAAGTTCTTGGGAGGCATATTTAGATGGTTTACTGCTGTCAAATTCAGAGATTCCCAATTAAAGCCCTATCAGAATCACGAAGAGAAGCTTCAAAATGCGTATTTTGTCATGGAGAAATGATGCACATAAATGAATAGTAAACTCACCCCTAATCCACTCCAGCTGGAAACCTCTGAAACAGAAAGAGAACAATGAAGAAAAACTATTCATCCAGGGGTATCATGTAATTATTTGTGTGGGCGATGTTACCTATGTGTGTGCCTACATATACGTATATATGTGTGTGTGTGTGTGTGTGAATAAAATGAGCTTCTCACCCTACATCTGTGGGCAAGAAGTCCTTAATTTGCTGTTAGAAACATTCACTTTCAACAGAGATCCCAGGTCCTGTCTCTACACCCTAAGGCATGGTTAGAAGGGGGATTTGCCAAGCATCCGTGTTTCAGTTCCCCAGGGAAGGGATAATCACCCTGACCATGCTTTCCTCTCATTATGCCATTGAGCTTACCAGAGACCTGATAGGCAAGGGCAGAGCCAGGATTTGCCCATGTAATTTGGGGGATTCTGTGGTCTCATTCAGAAAGCTTAACACATTCATAGTTTCTGGGAGGCCAGGGAGTGAATGATTGATAGGCATGGGCTAAGATTTCTCAGAAATGATTTCCATGGAAGCGTAGGTGTCTAAACATTAGCAAGGGCCATTTGGGTTTAGTAATGCCTCCTATTAATGGACAAATTCTGCAGGTTTTTGTCAAGGTGAAAACGGTCTGTGAATACTTAAGTATTATGCAATCATTCTTACCTGTTCTTTCTCCTCCCTTTTTTTCTTTTAACCCAACCCCTTCCTCTAGGGAAATCAGTCATCCTAAACATTGTCCAATGAGGTCTTCAAACACACTGGGACCCCCTGGAGAACTTTTCAAAACACAGGTGCCTGGGTCACACCCCCGGAGGTTTTGCTTCGATTGGGCTGGGGTGGGCCTGGGCATCAGGGGTTTTAAAAACTCCCCCAGGTGATATGCAGCCAAGATTGAGGGATCACCGCTCTTTGGAGAAAAACAAAAACAAAAACAAAAACAAAAAAACCCCAACGAACAAACAAACAAACAAACAAACGAAAAGCACACACACAGAAACTGAGTCTGGGAGTGAGAGGAGTTAAAAATGTGAGTAAATCAACACGATCCAACGTTCTACTTCCAAAACAGAGAGATACCCACTTCTGTAGGGGTAAAGGATAGCCCAGCCCCCTTCGCTCAGAATTTGCGGTTTGTTCACTGTTTCACCGTCTCCGTGGTATTAATTTTCCGTTTCATAAACCTGACAAACCTAATTGTTAATTACGTAACATACGCTCCACCCTCACAGCTCCGGTTCCTCTCAGAACCCTCAACTGATATAAAGCTACCATGCGATGACCCACTATATTAAATTTCAATTTAATTATCTTTATGACAGCATCGCCTCCTTGGAGGAAACGATTAACTCTGAGATGGACTTCTAATACAAGGGAACGGTATTGCAGTGAGCCTTGCCCTAAAGCCCTGTGCTACGATAGAGGCTGCATTCGCAGACACAAGAACAACAATAAAATGGTGGAGAAATGAGCTTCTTTTACGTTTCTCTCAGATCCCAGGGATGGGATCCCTCAAAGGTCCCTCCTGGCACACACAAAAGTGAATGGCATACAAAAATGGGGGGTTCATGCACAACTCATTTGTGCATTTGCACGCGCACACACAGAGGCACGCTTTAGTTAACAGCAGAGAATGATTCTTAAATAATCAGCACGGAGACAATAGTCAGTAGCTCATGGACGGTACATGTTCATTACTTAATATTAATCTTCTTCTAGTTAAACTTGATTTAGTACTATGTAACCTTAAAAAAAAAGCTTAGAGTGTTTTACTTTTAAACATTACTGGAGATGACTTTCAGTAAGGATCTCTTTAACCTTGGTTTGCAAATTAAAAGAGCTAGAAGCTTGCAAGGTTAGTCGAAGTAATCGTTTCCCTAAATTAACACTAAAGGGGCTTCAATTCCATGCAACTATGAGATTAGGTGACTGCGAAGAAACGGACTAGAAAATGGAACCGCGGGGCTTTGAGAGCCATGTTCTGGAAGCAAAGCCGGGAAAGGAATTTTGTTATCGTTAACTAAGCATTTATATAGCACGTATTTACAGAAAGTACTTTGAAATCAACTGCAATCAGGAGTGGACTGTCACCATCCCACATACGTGCTGCCTTGTTCCCGTCTTTGTTCTCTTTAAACATGGTAAGGAAATCCAGCCACCGAGAAATCGGTTGGTCCAAATCTCAAACAATGGCCTCCAACGTAGACACAGACAATACCATGGAAACTTGGACTCTTTGATGAACTGAAAATATTGTGTGTAGCTAGGGCTCCAGCTTGGGCCTGGTTCAGACTCACTACGGTTTGGTTTGTGGGGGATGTGGGAGGGAGAGGTGAAAATCTAAGAAGCCTTTTTGGTAAGAAGGCATCTTGAGGGAGGACACATGTAGACATTTAAGCGAAGAACCAGTCCAAGGGGAGGGAGTGTTTAGAGGGCACCACGTGCCTGTGACTCATACAACCAACACCTTCAACCCCAGGGAGAAGTTGCAATAAAAAGTAATACTTGAAATAGATATGTTACTAAAATTTCTGCAACAGATTCGGGTGATGGATGCTCTATCTAGTTGGGGTTATACCCAAGTACAGACGAATAGAAAAGATAGCTTTACAGAATTTGCAGATACCGTGTATCAGGGGAGGTAGGAAGAGGCTTTACGATATCACTGAAGTCTGGCTTTCCATAAGCGCTCGTGTATTTGATGGAATAATATGGTGGCAAATGGGAAGTATGAGGTGATAACTCAGAGCGCCGTGCTAAGAGGGGAGACGGGTGACAATGCCAGAGGTGTTTATTGTTACCATCAAATTGGTGTGTATGGAATCAAGATAAATGATTAGAGTCCAAACAAAATTCTCGCATCATAAGTTAGCAACCTATGTAGCCTGAATATACAATCTTTGTACTCTGTTCCGCATTAGGACTTAGTGCAACATGTTGCCAATGGAAATTTAATAATATTTGCTCAATGAGACCTGCACGAACAATCACTGCCCCACGATTCCCCGTTTGGGTATTTCCCCTCTGTATTCTAAGATACTGTACAGTTTTGCAAGATGCATGGGTCAGGGCTCAGTCAGGAAAACAGAAACAACTTTTGGAATTTCAAATGGAGCTAACAATACAGGAAAATGGTTACTAAATATTGGGAAGGCTAAAAGAGTAACAGGCAAGTGTTTGAGGGCACCAGGGTGGCTCAGTTAGTTGAGCATCTGACTCTTGATTTTAGCTCAGGTCACGATCTCATGGTTTGCGCAACGGAGCCCTGCTTCGGGCTTTGAGCTGAGAGTGAGGAACCTGTTTGAGATTTTCTCCCTCTCTCTCTCTCTCTCTCTTCCCCTCCTCCAATCTCACACATTCCCTCCCCCCCTCTCTCTCAAAATAAATAAATAAACATTAAAAAAAAAAATAAAGGAGTAACAGGGGAGGGTTTGATTAGTAACTGTGAGACAACATTTCCAGCCCATTGGAGAAGGAGCAAAAGAAAAAACACAAGCCAAGAGCCCACGGGTCTCTGTTATTGAAACTGCTGGATAATCTGCCGCTGGTGGAGCCGCTGTCCCTGCCACTTCTCTGCAAGACCAGGGACTAAGCTGATTGTTCGGCAGCTGTTGCCAGAAGAGCTGCCTGAAGCAAAAAGGAAAGAAAATGTCCCCTCTCCTATTCCCACCTTTCAGTCTCCTGCTATAGGGCCTCCTGCTAGAAGATCATGAGGAAGCCGCTGGCTAAGGGAGTCTGTTAAATAAAGTTTGCAGACTTCCACCCTGCTTGTAAAAGAACGCAGATGCATGGGAACGGACCTGAGAGGCAACAGACAACCAGCCAGCAAACTGGCCAACCAATGCAAGTCAAAGGAGGAAGGAAGCTGACAAGACTGCAGAAGTCCCCGTAGACTCAACTCCGTGGCCAGAGGGGATTTTTTGATAGAAATTGTGCGGCGATTGCCTCGTGGCGTAACAGGATAACCATCCCATTTCACCTCTTTGCTCTGTGATCCATAGATTTCTCTTTAAAATATTTGCTTCTATTTACTTGAATTCTGGTTGGAAAACTTTGACAAGCGCCATCAATAATACGCATAATGTATTAAAAGCTAAAGCACAATCAATATAAATAGTATACATTTGACTAGACTCATAATCGGCACATGGATCACCTGTAGACGCTCAGGAGAAGAAAGACAACGCCAACAAAGAAATCGAATGCCTGACACAGGGCCAAAGGCGGCATCTGAGCATGAGACTTGATGGAAATAGCTTGTGAAAATTCACTCCCATTAGAGAATGGCTTTTTTTATGTCAGCTCAATAACTTCCAGGAAATAAATGAAGACATGTAAAAAATCAAAGTGATATAATCATGTAAGTGGAGCTTTCTAGAAATTGATAATGGCATAGCATACCAGCTCCAAAGTATGACAACATTAACCACATCAGGAGAAAGTAATGAATTGTAATAAGTCTGGAAACAAGCTCAGAAGTAATTAATATCTCTGAATCAGTTTTGTGAATCTATTATCTTAATTTTGTGGTATTTTGAATAGAATGAGAAATACTGAGTAGCAAGATGTTAACTAAATGATAGTGATTTCTGAGACTTGGGCACATACCGCATCTTGCCTTTTTTTTTTTTTTAATTTGTTTTTCAACGTTTATTTATTTTTGGGACAGAGAGAGACAGAGCATGAACGGGGGAGGGGCAGAGAGAGAGAGAGGGAGACACAGAATCGGAAACAGGCTCCAGGCTCTGAGCCATCAGCCCAGAGCCTGACGCGGGACTCGAACTCCCGGACCGCGAGATCGTGACCTGGCTGAAGTCGGATGCTTAACCGACTGCGCCACCCAGGTGCCCCCGCATCTTGCTTTTTTTATCGGAGACTGGAACGCTACATTTCGTCTTCGGAGAAAGTAATCATCTGTATAAGGAAGGAAAAGTTTTAAAGCAAGTTAGCAGTCAAGTAGAACCTGAATGACAAATGCCAGATCTCCCCGAAGGCTGTAGCTACGGACAACCCATGGTCTATGGAGGGAAGAGGTATCCAGTGCAAATTATTATAATGGCTTTATTTCACATTGACAGACTTGGCCATACTTTGGTGTATACTCCAAAATAAAAGCCGTATCATTGGTTTTGTTGTTTCTCATCCTGTTTATTTACTTTTTTTTAAATGTTTATTTAGTTTTGAGAGAGACAGAGCACGAGCGAGAGAGGGGTAGAGAGAGAAGAAGACGCAGAATCTGAAACAAGCTCCAGGCTCTGAGCTGTCAGCACAGAGTCCCACGCAGGGCTCGAACCCACCAGCGGTGTGATCATGACCTGACCCAAAGTCAGACGCTGAACCAACTGAGCCACCCAGGAGCCCCACATCACGTTTCTTTCTTTTTTTTTTTCAACGTTTTTTATTTATTATTTTTGGGACAGAGAGAGACAGAGCATGAACGGGGGAGGGGCAGAGAGAGAGGGAGACACAGAATCGGAAACAGGCTCCAGGCTCCGAGCCATCAGCCCAGAGCCTGACACGGGGCTCGAACTCACGGACCGCGAGATCGTGACCTGGCTGAAGTCGGATGCTTAACCGACTGCACCACCCAGGCGCCCCATATCACGTTTATTTCTAATAACCAACTGCTGTTCTTAAGCCAAGGATCCGAGCCATTCCCTGTGAAGAGGCTAGCATTACTCCCCTGAGCCCCAGAGGTGGCTCGGGTTTGCTAGAGACAATCAAGCCAAGCCCTGAGGGGACGAGAGAGGCAGCTCCCAAGTACACGCTTCTCCCAAATGCACAAGGGCACATCTACCAGCAGTGGGAGCAGTGGGGAACAGCCACCATCAGTGCCTCCCTGAAGTCAACCCCGAGTGCATAGGAGCTTTGCCCAATTGCTGTCATTGAGGTGGTGTCCTACAAAAAAAAAAAAAAAAAAAAAAATCACAAGCTGCAGAGAAGGAAAGGTCTATAACCAGACAAGGATATTGGAAACTTATGCCTTGCATGGGCCCAAGTAATATGTTTCTGATTCTAGGACAGCCTCTAGCCAAAGAATGTCTTAAATCTGGGTGCAGTCCTATCTTCTACTTCCTCTTCCGGTGGCTGCCTGCCTCCCCAACCTAAATAGCTATCCTGATTTCCCCTTCCCTTAGGAGAGGACATATGCCTATTCTCTACAATGTTCTGTTTACAAAAACTGAGGGTGCAAATTATGTATTTCATGAACGAGAGGTATGTTTGTATTAATGGGGTAGACTTACACTTACAATCTCTCTGCAACTGGGATGTGAATTTCCATCTCACTGTCCAAGTGAATTCATAATTTCAATCCGCCATGTTTCTTTTTCTGTCTTACCGGTCCATGTAGCAATGGTATATTTTACAATCTTTGGTGTTTAGAGACTAGATAAAATATAACACTTCATAAATGTGTACTGTTGGGTGAATTTCAGATTCTGGCTCTATAAAAAATGAGGGTCACCGGTACGCGAAGGTGATTTCTTAAAGTTTCTCCCACCTTTGATACCTACTATACCGTATAGCGGATTCTCAGCAAAGATTGTGTGGTAAAGGAAATGAATTGTTATTGATGAATGATCCTGCGAAGAAACGATGCTGTGGCTCAAAGTTAATAGGTATGAAACAGCTTAACGGACTCCAGGCTGTTCTGACTCCAGAACACCTCTCCATACCGGATATTTTTAAAGATCAGGAAGTGGTATTCACAATTTACAAATCAAGTTAGAACTTTTCTGTTGGGAAGAAAAGGGAATGAATTATTCCATGCCAGAAAGAGTCCAGCGATTTCTACGACGGGAGTGGTTCCGGAGAAAGCGACCAAAGCCATATATCTGCCGAAGGTATAATTACTTTTGAGTTTACAAACTGTATCGAAAGTTGAATGTGTTATGGACTGTGATAAAACGCCCCCTTTCCCCTTCGCCTTTTGAAAGTGAGTGCACTCAAAGACCCGCTAGATGCATTACAGGGACACATCAGGCGTTCTGTGAGCTGAGAATGTCCCACTTTGATCTCCCCACAAGCAGATTTGTGACACAGTGTCCCCACAGAGCAGAATGCACCGGCACAGGAGGGTCTTTTAACTAGAATGCACAGAGGGAAAAATTTATGAGGTTCTTATGAAGTGGTTTGTTTTAGCTCTGAATGGAGGACAGGAGGGAGAGAGGAAAAAGGGGCAGTTTTGTGACATAAAGATCCAGTTGGGGCCTGGTGTGATTTTTATCATCTTAGATCACATTTGAGGAGACTAACTTCAAAGCCTAAGACTGCCTCAGTACAGCATGTGAGACACGAAAGGCGAAAAGTAGCTGGTCTGTAAACAGCCCGTGAAGCCAATCGCCAGTTGATATTTCCTGAACTAAAATTCTTTCAGTTACAATGGGAACAGCTTCTCGGCATATAAAGAGCGTCAGTCCT
Source organism: Prionailurus viverrinus (assembly GCF_022837055.1). NCBI lineage: Eukaryota > Metazoa > Chordata > Mammalia > Carnivora > Felidae > Prionailurus > Prionailurus viverrinus. The sequence goes on along the minus strand of NC_062565.1, from coordinate 9,854,622 downwards.
CTTTGGTTCCAACGGGGCTTTGTCATGACTTGTAATGAGCTGAACATTGTAATGCAGGTTCTAAAAAAAAAAAAAAATTGACTATTACTGTGTGTGCAAAAAATACAATGCCCATGCACCAGGACGTTAACAAAACAGCAACGTGCACAAACTAAGATCGCACGTCTATTCTCAGCTTATCTTTGCTTTTCGCTCCTGGGATCGTTTCTGTCTCAAAGGGAAAGGAAAGCCGCGTGGGCAAGCATAATTCATATGTCAGAACGGGCGCTACCACTTTTGTGTGAATCGGCACTCTGTAAACAAAACAAAAATCTGAGAAATGTTGAAGTCCAAACATTCTCGGACAGACAAACAGAACAAGCTTTCCGATGACAATGGTAATCAGGGGAGATGGTAGGTAACACAGGCTTTTAAAATTGGAATTGGAATTTCGGGGAGGCGTGCCGGAATTAGGAGCTCTTTAAAGAGCTTTAAGTTGACCATACTCTTAAAAAGGGGTACATTCAAACTTTATTCAAAGCCACTCTTAAAAATAACTTCGTTAATAGAATTACAGAAAGGAAGGTTAGGATCGGTAAAAGGGTATAAATCGCAATGATGATTATACTGATTCATCTTTTTTTTTTTTTAACGCCAATAATTAGCAAAACCCTCCAAATCGAATCCATCATCCGTCTGTGGCAGGCGAGTGACAGATGTGCCGACTAATTGGGAACAGACAACCCAGGTGACTAATCAAAACCACCACAGCTAACAAATACTGAATATTTGTAATTGTCTTCACTGGACGTGCCATGCTTTGCACGGGATCCTTCGTAGTTACCTTAGCCTTTTCGGCAGCCCTGTGAGGTAGGTAATTTGAGCTTGGCAGATAAGCAGCCTGAGGTTGGGGTGTTTCGGACCTTGCTCATGTCAGACTGCCGGCCGTGCTCGATGTGACACTGCCGCTGTGCCCGGAGCCCTAGCGCCTGACTTGCCTCTACGTCTCAGTTACTATCGCTATAAAAGGAAAAGGGAGAAACGACATCAAGATTGCTGTTACTTGGGCATTTGTGGAAAGTGAGATGGGAGAAGCTGGAAGTGAATGGTGAGCCCCCGGAACGGGAATCATTACGATCTTGCAAGACTGAGACTTGGTCTGAGCACAGAACCTTAGATCAGGAAGAAATTCTCAAGAGGATTATATCCTCTTCTGTGCAGTGCGTTCCTGGCCATGTAGTCTTTCCTTGAATACTTCCAGCGACAGGAAGCTTACCACCTATCGGGCGGCTCATTCCAATGTCGAATGACATGAACTTTTGGAAAGGCCATCCTTATATGGAGCCAAAATCAGGGTAATTGCTTTTACAAAAGTCATACTAAGCCCTCTATCCCTTGATCATTCAAAGGGACCACTGTTTCACTATAACCACGAGAGGTAGAGTACAACTCAAAGGGCATTATATTCGGTTTCCTAAGTGGTGTATCCAGATTTGGATCTGTTTCTGTCAGCTGGGTCGAGGCTGGGAAACCCCAGCGGCAAGCTCGATTACGGTGCACAACCCTAAATGACAGGTACCAATAAGCCGGGGGGCGTCGCACGTCACAGAATCATCGTACTTTTCTACAATCTTCATGGAAGCTGTGTCGGCAAAGATAGACCGGCCACGTAGTCACGTGCCTGGGGAAGGCAGCAGGGTGTTGGCAGTGGGTCTGAGAACGGCCGGTTTCTGCCAAGTGGGTGAGGAGCCCAGGAGGGCGTGAAGACTGATCCGGTGTCTCGGAGAAGGGAGGACGCAGGGACAGGCCGAAGAGTGACCGTGGCTCTCCAGAACCCCAGGCTTCCTTCGGGGGCACGGCCTCTGAGGGACGCAGCCAGGCATGGCGCCCCGCTTCACATGCCCACTCTGCCCATCCAGCCAAACAGACTTAACTTCAGGGAAAATATTTGTTCTCAAAGCAAACAGAATAGGAGCACACGTTAGTCTCTTTTACAGACGCACGGTGCCGCCTCTTAGCCAAATGCCTCGCTCCTGCGCAGTTCACTGCACTCTGTAAACCAAACGCCAGACGGGACAGGAGAGTGTAACTCCTTCGTTTCTAGAAGGAAATGTAAGACCTGCTGGTTTCACCTCGTGCTTTACATCCATTTCGTCTGACATGAACACTTAGCAATGACCCTGTCTGCGTTGTATTCGAAGTAGAAAGTGCATCAAAAGAACTTGGGAGTGTGGTTCCTTAGGCACTCTTGGCAAATCCACACAGCCCTGCTGAATCCCCCCACACCCCCACGTTCCCCACCCCCCATCTCCGAGACGAGCTCCCCCGACCTCCAGAACCGGCACAGCTCTGCGGTCTCGCTCTGAATTTCTTTTTTATTTTATTTGTTTTATTTTTAAAAATTTAATGTTTGTTTCTTTTTGAGAGAGAGAGAGAGAGAGAGAGAGAGAGAGAAGGGGACAGAGGATCTGAAGCGGGCTCCAGGCTCTGAGCTGTCAGCACAGAGGCCGACGCGAGGCTTGAACCCACGGAATGTGAGATCACGACCTGAGCTGAAGTCGGACACTTAACCGACTGAGCCATCCAGGAGCCGCAGCTTTGTGAATTTTTAGAATTTTTTTATTTTAATTTTTTTCCAGTCTCTCTTGTGGAAGATGGTACATACTGCTTAAAAAAGTTAAAAATGGGGACGCCCGGGGGGCTCAGTCGGTTGAGCATCTGACTTCGGCTCAGGTCGTGACCTCGCGGTTTGTGGGTTCGAGCCCCCCGTCGGGCTCTGTGCTGACAGCTCGGAGGCTGAGGCCTGCTTCGGATTCTGGGTCTCCTCCTCTCTCGGCCCCTCCCCCACTTGTGCTCTGTCTCTCTCTGTCTCTCAAAAATAAATAAATGTAAAAAAACCAAAAGTTAAAAACGAGGGGCGCCTGGGTGATTCAGTCAGTTGAGCATCTGACTCTTGATCTCTGCTCAGATCACGATCTCCCTGTTTGTGAGATTGAGCCCCGCGCTGGGCTCGGTGCTAACAGCGTGGAGCCTGCTTGGGATTCTCTCTCTCTCTCTCTCTCTCTCTCTCTCTCTCTCTGTCCCCCCCACCTCTCCCTCTCTCTCAAAATAAATAAATAAACTTAAAAAATTAAAAATGATTCAAGAGTCACAAAATTTCATACTTGCAAAAGGAACACAAATAATTACTATTTCACAAGATTTCTCTAAGGTAGTGCATTTATACTTCTGAAATTTTAAAAGCCGAAAAGTAAATGGAAGCTTTTTTTTTTTTTTTCAACATTTATTTATTTTTTGGGACAGAGAGAGACAGAGCATGAACGGGGGAGGGGCAGAGAGAGAGGGAGACACAGAATCGGAAACAGGCTCCAGGCTCTGAGCCATCAGCCCAGAGCCCGACGCGGGGCTCGAACTCACGGACCGCGAGATCGTGACCTGGCTGAAGTCGGACGCTTAACCGACTGTGCCACCCAGGCGCCCGTAAATGGAAGCTTTTGAGACACCCTGTGAACAGCTTCCTGTTTACAGTATGTCTGGAGGGAATACAGCCACTGGACGACATCTTTGTGTCGAGGCTCCTTCACTCACTGCCTGACGGTGAGCAGGCATCAAAAAGGAAGAGGATCCCCACCTTTAAGATGCCATTTCTGGTTTGTGAACACTCTTCCTCAATGGTGGAGGAGTTTGCAAAAGGGCATCTGCTTCTAGATTGAATCCTGGCTCTGCCCACGACCCACGACTGGAATTCAGAGAGCAACATTTCACCCGCCATGGTTACCGGATATAATCGCCATGAAGACGGAGAGGCCGAGAAGAGATTGTCTTGACTGAACTTCCAAAGCCAGAGCTTTCAAAGAGCCTGCTTCGAGAAATTGAGGGGACCTGCCGACTTGGTTCATTCTTTCTCCTCTCTGAACTAGAAAAATACAGAAAATTTGAGCGCGGAGCTCTGATTTTCATTCCCGTTCTTTGACCTCAACTCTTGACTGCCTCTACCCTTCCCATTTCCCCTAAGGGCCACTGAATGTCACCACCCCAGAAAAATATGACTGGACTGTGAGGAAACCAACATCAGGCTTCATCACTCAACCAATACAGGATAATCAAGCAGAAATCATTTCCTAGCCTAATCACGTTGAATTATTTCATGAACACGGAAAACAGACAGAATGGATCTTTCATCATCTCGTCTTTTATTAATCTTGGATAAAACTCTGAGTTGGAACAGAAGTTTCCTGCCTCTCAGTAGACACTTTGTGGAAGACACTGTTCAGGCAGTTTATGTTTAATTTCATTTCTCCCGCACAGACTATAACCTGATTGAAGGTAGAGACTGTGTCTGTTCCGTGTTCTCTCGCTGGCACAGACCTGGCTCATGGAACATAATCCAAACGAATTATCAGAGGAATAGCAAGGCTCACACTAAAGCAAGCTGTGAAAGAATGCTCATGTTTTGCTTCCTTCCTGTCTATTCTGGGTGGGATAAAAAAGCAAGGGTACTGGGGTGCTTGGGTGGCTCAGTCGGTTAAGTGTCCGACTTCAGCTCAGGTCATGATCTAACACTCTGTGAGTTCAAGTCCCGCGTCGGGCCCTGTGCTGACAGCTCGGAGCCTGGAGCCTGCTTCGGATTCTGTGTCTCCCTCTCTCTCTCTCTGCCCCTCCCCTGCTCGTGCTCTGTTTCTCTCACTCTCAAAAATAAATAAATGTTAAAAAAAAAAAAGAGCAAGGGTACTTTCATAAAAAAGGATGATGTACCCTACTCTAAATTTTGACAGGCCAAATTCCAGGAAAGGGTCGAGATGGCTCTGGCTTGAATTTCAAAGGGAAAGATGCCAACCATAAGACAAAGTGTGTTGGGATAAGAAAGAAGTCTTGAAAATGGTCCAGAGCCATAAGAGACTCAGAAGAGGATGTAGATTGCAATGGAACGGAAACTTGGGACCATTTCTTGTGAATGTTGTTTTACACGTGTGTGTGTGTGTGTGTGTGTGTGTGTGTGTGTGAGTGGCAGACAGGGCTCCCCATGTAGATTTCGTTCCAGGCCGGCTTTCTCACAAATGTCTACGTTTGCTGACAAAGGAAAGTAACGTGTTCATTTCAACCAGGAAGGCCTATTGTCTCTGTGTGTCTCTGGCTTATTTGCTTGGGAGGCTTAACCAAGGAGCAACATGCAGGCCTGAGAACGGGCTTTGAAGTTGCGCAGACGGCTAGTTAAAACGTTTCAAACTGTGTTCTGCCTGTGTGTTAACTGCTGTGGAAGAAAATGCTTCAGAACAAGAGGTACATTTTTAGTATATGGAACCCTGAAAAGCTATTTTTATTTGTTCTGACCCTCGCAATACCCTGTGCCTCTAAATTCCTTCAGAAACACTAAGAGTTTTCATTCCCGTGTTGCCTTCAAAGCACTCCAAGGGATGGGAGGCTTGTGCAAGTATCTTTTGAAAACGTGGAAAGGAAAGGTAAATTTTAATAAAAGGGTAGTTCCGGGGCGCCTGGGTGGCGCAGTCGGTTAAGCGTCCGACTTCAGCCAGGTCACGATCTCGCGGTCCGGGAGTTCGAGCCCCGCGTCGGGCTCTGGGCTGATGGCTCGGAGCCTGGAGCCTGTTTCCGATTCTGTGTCTCCCTCTCTCTCTGCCCCTCCCCCGTTCATGCTCTGTCTCTCTCTGTCCCAAAAATAAATAAACATTGAAAAAAAAAAATTAAAAAAAAAAAAAAAGAAAAAAAAAATAAATAAAAGGGTAGTTCCTACTCAGTCTTAAATATAGTTGACCCTTGAATGGCACAGGTTTGAACTGGGCGGGTCCACTTGTATGTGGATTTTTTACAGTACAGCACTGCAAATGTATGTTCTCTGCCTTATGAATTTTTAAGAACGTTTCCTTATCTCCAGCCTGCTTTATTATAAGACTACAGTATGTAAGACATGTAACATACAAAATATGTGTTCATTGACTGTTTGTGTTATTGGTAAGGCTTCTGGTCAACAGTAGGCTCTTAGTAGTTAAGTTTTTGAGGAGTCAAAAATTGTAAGTGGATTTCGGACCACGCGGTGGGGGGGGGGGGAGGTCAGTGCCCCTAACCCCCAAATTGGTCAAAGGTCAAGTGTTTTTTTTTAATGTTTATTTATTTTTTAGAAAGAGAAACAGAGAGCAAACTGGGGAGGGGCAGAGAGAGAGAGAGGGAGACACAGAATCCGAAGCAGGCTCCAGGCTCCGAGCTGTCAACGCAGGGCCCCACGCGGGGCTCGAACCTACGAACCGTGAGATCATGACCTGAGCCGAAGTCGTTCGCTTAACCAACGGAGCCACCCACGCGCCTCTGGACACAGCTGTTTTCATTAATGGTTAAAAACTATACAGGGCGTCTGGGTAGCTCCGTCGGTTAAGCATCTGACTTCGACTCAGGTCATGATCTCACGGTTGCCGGGTTTGAGCCCTGTGTCCGGCTCTGGGCTGACAGCTCGGAGCCCGGAGCCCGCTTCGGATTCTGTGTCTCCCTCTCTCTCTCTCTGCCCCTCCCCCGCTCTCACTCTGTCTCTGTCTCTCTAAGAAATAAACAAACATTAAAAAAACTTTAAAAAATTGTGAGAGATGCTTCCTTTTTCAACTCTTTATGTCTGACACACAGAAACCACCCCGAGAATTTGCTAGACGGTACCTGGAGACTCCCATCATACCATACGTGCAACTGAGACCTGCTGTCTGGTATCTGCCCAACAACCATCCAGCTGGTTCTGCGGACCCAACCCACACTGCTGCCTCGTACCGTATCCTCTTTCTTCGGCGCTGTAGTAAAATATACATCTGTTTTGGTGGCACTTTGCTAGATGCTTTACATGGATTACATCAACTGTCCTTGTTATCTCCCTACAAGAGCATCTACTCTCTCCATTTGGATGAGAAAGCCGAGGCCCAGAAAGGTTACCTCCAACATGACAAAGCCTGGACAAGAGCACAGTTCGGACTGATCTCAAAGCCACAGTGGCTAAGCTACCATGTCCCTAAATCTCCAAGTCAAATGAAAATCTGTATCTGGAAACGGAAGTGAAGGAAGGGGTTTCCCTAAAGACTGTGACAGGAAAAAATTGTGACGATCAGGCTGTTTCTTGACCGTCATGGGATCGGCTTCATGGGAGAAAATCGCGCCTAGACGCGGAAGCCCCAGTCCTGCTCCGTCAATCACTAACTGAGGGGAACACTTGCACAAACCCACCCCTCTGGGTCTCGGCATCCTGCTCGCTGAGGCCAGGACTCGAATCCACTCCACCCTCCCCCATCTGGCTGCTGGGAGGATCCAGTGGGGAAGACAAATAGGAAAACAGTTCCGGACAGGTATTAGAGGACTGATCGTTTCAAATTCTAAGCACGGTGCAAAGTGTTTCAACACTCTGCCTTTGCCATCATCAAATGGAGAATTAACTAAGTTGATGGATGGATCAGTACATAACTGAAAAATGAACACTTCTCGGGGCACCTGGTGGCTCAGTTGGTTAAGCGTTGGACTCTTATGGGAGCTCAGGTTGTCATCTCTCAGTGGTGAGATCAAGCCCTGAGACGGGCTCTACAGTGACCTTGTGGGGCCTGGTTATGATTCTCTGTCTCGCCCTCTGCCCCTCCCCTGCTCTCTCTCTCTCTCTCTCTTTCTTTCTCAAAATAAATAAATAAATTTTTAAAAAAATGAACACCTCCACTATGTTGCTCAGGGAGGAGATCATTAAGAAGATTTGCTCCTGCCATTTGAGAATCTCCTGCCGTTTATATCATTCCAAGAAATAGTGAGAGTGAGAATGTAGTGGGTTGAATGGTGGCACCCCCAAAATCATGTCCACCCAGTACCTCAGAACGTGACCTCATTTGGAGGTAGGATCTTTGCAGATTAGTTAAAGATCTTGAGATGAAATCATCATTGTGGACTTTGGGTTGGCCGTCGAACCCATGACTGGTGTCTTTCTAAGAAGAGGAGAGGACTCAAGGACACTAGGAGACTAAAACAGAGGGCGATGCGCCTTCCTGAGTGCTGCTCTTATGTCACCATGGAGACCACCGCTCCTGTATTCCCACCTTGAGATGCTCCCCCATACAGGGGAGCTTCAGGGAATGGATGGCATCTGTCAGCCTGCATCCGTTGTTTAGAGCTAACCCTCACTCACCGATCAGTGCTTGGCTGCTTGATAGGATAAATATCTTAAATATTACCCCTGCTCACAGATATTACAGGGAAGCAATATTCAGTTGCAACCATATGACTCTGCTAACTGCTTATCTATCATTACGTTTGATATAATTTTGTGTTTGGAGCTTTCCATGCAAATAGACTAATGCTGGAAGGACGCAGCGTCGCAGCTGGGTCAAGAATAAAAATGTTAGCGATAAAAATTACACAAGACTTGGGCATAGCTTATGGTCTCTGCAGAAACAGTCCCAGCGGATAATAATTACTTCTACTTTTCACCTTTGCCGCAAAAAGAATGCGAGAGGCAGGAAATGGGAAAGAGCTGTCTTAGCTTAGAAAAGGAGAGAGGGTGTAAATTAAAAGAAAAAGAAAGAGCAATCCTTTTACGTATTAAAGGGATTGAGATCAGGGCCAGGGTTCAAGAAGTTTACTGAGGACTCCATGGGTGGGAGGTCCTTAGTATTTGATGGAAGAACAAACAAGAAATAATTTTCTCTATAACTATTATTAAAATTATTATAGGCTATACTGCAACGTGTAATCATCGAGACTGAAAATCTTTGGCAAATGGTAAAACACTGACTGCTCTATGGGGGACCAGGAATGGAAATTTCCTAGGTAAGGTCAGCTCCAAGCATGTTCTTGCTCTTCTTCCCTCTGGTGCGAATTCCTCCCAAGTCACCATTATTAACCACATCTAACCAGAGATATAAAAAAGGCTAAAGAACCATGAGGGGCTGTTGAGAAGAACAATAAAGCTTAGCTGTAATAAAATCCCAATGTTTAACACTCTTCACCTCGCTGATCTTGCAAATAGAACTTAAGGCCCCACCTCACATATGTCATACCCGGCAAGAACGCAGGCAAAAGAAATAGAAGCAGGTGTTGCCCATAAAGGCTTGGACCCTTAGGGCACCACCTGTGTCCACATAAATCCAACGCAAACAGTATCCAGCTAAGTCGTGAGCGAGGTTATAGGATTCATCACGACTGCTGCCAAGGCAAGAAACCGAGGACAGGTAATTTGGCCCCCTTTAAGCGTTTGAGACACATCGCCAACTATGTAGAAAGGGACAAAATTCTCTTCCCTCCCGAAATTCTTCAGGGAAAAAAAAAAAGTGGGAGTCTTGGCCAATACAAAGTGAAACCTCGGAAGGTGCGCCGAAAATGTCCAACCGTTCAGGGGGGTCAAGCAACTCTACTTCAGTACGTGGCTCATTTGCCAGAATATGCCAAGTCACACGCGCCAGGAAGTGAAGACAGTACCAGCTCCAGAAACAGTACAAAGTTGTCGGCTGTATGTCACCCGACCCTTTGATCATCAGGCTTCGTGGTAATATCTCCCTTCTCCTGGCAGCAGTTCTACAGGAGGAGTGACGGATCGAGTGTAGATGGATTTCTACGTTCAGTAAGGGGACCCCATATGGGCCTCCTCTGTTCTGATCCCAGCTTGGAGCCCGACGCCGCAAAGCACACGGAATGTCTAAGAGCGGGGGAGACGTTTAGGGAAGACGTGCTGATGTATCCACAGGGTGAACTGTGTCTAATCTTCTCCAACGACCTTCTCAGCATCGGCTGGAATCATTTCCTCTCCCAAAGCAGACACCCACTATTAAAATGCAAAATTCCACCCTCTGGAAAATCACACGTATGTGCCTGACTTCCTTGGAGGTTTTGCCTTCACTGGGCCAAGGTGACACCTGTTGTATTCCAAGCTGCCCGCTGAGTGCCTGCTTGGACGCTGCAAATCTGAGAGCCTAAAAGGGGGTTCCTTGCATATCCGGAGAATGCACAGCAAATCTAGACATGCCGAAGGAGGCATCTGGAAAAACACACAAAGAGCCCGAGCCTCGTCGAGAACACTCAGTCTCGAGCTGTTGGACTTTGACTACTACGGGTTACAGCTCTGATTTCCCAGGGGCGATGCTTCTGATGAAATATGTCAGTTCTTTGATATTTTTGCATGATGGGTTTTATTGACATAATGCTGGACCCAACACCTGGGCCTCATCAACGCCATCGTTAGTGATGATTTGTGAACGCTTTCTGGTCTTTGGGCATATAGAGGTGCCCTCCAGTCAGACTCTCCCTGTTCACTTCACATGCCCAGCGTGAGATCCTCAGCGTGTGGGAAGTGCCTGTGACTCTCGGCCAAGGGCCGGGTGGCAAAATCAGACCTACTGTTGTAAAATAAGAAAAGAATGTCCAAACTCTAGATGCCTTTCGAAAGCTGTTATAATGGCTCAAATCCGTTTGTGCATAAAACATTTATACATCTGTATAAATTCATGCCTTTTTAATTAAATTCTTTACTCATTAAATTTAACTCAGCTCTCTCTCTCTCTCTCTCAAAATAAATAAATAAACTTTAAATGGAAAAAAAAGGTAGGGGGTTGGGGGAGCCGCCTGAGTGGCTCAGTCGGTTAAACGTCCGGCTCTTGGTTTCTGCTCAGGTCATGGTCTCACGGTTTGTGAGTTCAAGTCCCATGTCGGGCTCGGCAATGACAGCACGGAGACTGGTTGGGATTCTCTGTCTCCCCCTCTCTCTCTGGCCCTCCCATGCTCTCTCTCTCTTTCTCTCTCCAAATATATAAATAAACTTTATGAAAAATGTGTTTAACTCAAGAATATCTTATTCGTTTAGACACAGGAGAAGACAAATGTTTTGGTTTACAAGATTTTCTTAAAATATGAATAGTCAGTTTTGTTCCTGCAGAATCAGTAGTTAAAATATCTATTGTTGTTTGCCCGGGTATATTTCAGGTGTCTCCTTCCCGTAACCAGGATGTCATCTCATAAAACAGCCAGGTCAGTGGCTTTCGAAGGTGTTGTCATCAAGACCAGATCTTTAGCAGCGCTTTTAAAGCTAAAGGGACACTCGGATGCTGATTTCCATAGCGCACACAAATTACTCCGTAAGATGTGTACAGGTTAAAGAACCGAAAGGAACACACGCTTGCTAAAACCATCGCCGAATATTGCCGAAATTAAATGTGTAAGAAATTCAGGGCACTTAATAGCATCAAGAGGCGGTGTGGTTTGTCGACCCCACCCCCGAAGGCTCCATGGCTGAAGTTCCTGCTTTGCAAATCTGCTTTCTTGGCCAGGATGCTGCTGATAATTGGCTCCTGGGCAGGCATGCCCACTGAGAGGCACGAGACGGCTGTTGATATTTTGATGCCGAAAAGGGTCTGTCAGATTTCTCTTTCCTGCAACCGCTCACTTTCTCTTTGCCTCTTGTCACTCCCCGCCCCCCTTCTGCTCACTTTACCCACATTAAAGCTGTAAGTAAATAAATGACAGGCTGTGGCCTATCATCAGGTGACAGATCGTCCAGCACGGGCTCTGAAGAACGGAGACGTCGTCATCTGTCTGGTCCCCCTCACATTCCCTGTCAGCCTCGCCGCATCCGGGTGGCATGTCACAGTCGACGGAGCAAGATGAATACAGCAGTGTGAACATCAGCTTGGGAGCGAGTCAATCAAACATGTGACTCTTAACTGCGCAGCAGCCCTTCTGCTCCCGGGAAAGAAAAGCACTCCGAGAGAAAGAAATGCCTTTTAGTGGCCTGCTTCTGCTGCTGGTGGTTGTTACTTAATTGAATTTAAAAGGTTTTTTTTTTCTCCTTCTTCTTCTTCAAGTTGAGGGGATGCGTCATATTTCCCCCTATTGAGAGTGGGGGGCACGACACAAATCTCCGTGTAAAGAGATCAACTGTTATGGAACCATCCGAGGAAGAGGCACACCAGTGCCATGGTCCTAAAGCGCTCTCACAGAGCTTTATACCCTCACCCAAGAGAAAAGTTTAGGCAGCTAGTAAGAAGTGACAAGAGAGGACATGATGAAATGTCTCATCGGCTACACTGAAGGGCCATTTGGAGGAATTTTTTTGAGGGCTGTTCCAAAACAAACAATGAACCATGTATTAAAATAAACGAAGTCATAAAAATGTCAGGAGGCGTGCCAGAATCATAACGACTTCCCAGTGTGAGAGGAAATTTAAAGAAAGATAATGAACCTTCTCCCCAAATGAGAACAGCCAGCTCCGACTGTCCCCATGGGTCTGTCTCCCATCTCCTTCCTGCTACGGTTTGAGAAGCTTTTGGGTGCCTCTTTCACGGCCCATGAAGAGAGAAAATGTGAAGGACACTTCCTTTGTTCCGTTGAAATAAATCACCGTCGGCCGCCATGTAGGTTGAGGTGGAGGTGCAAAGACCAATACGATGACAGCCGCCTTCTGCTCGCTTCCTGGACACTGGGCACCTCACCCCCATGTCGACAGCAGCCATTGATGGAACTTCCACCCTTTGAGGCCATGCACTCAAGCATTGATGGTTTCTGAAAACTGGGTAGTTTTGTTGTCTGCCCAAAGCACTTATGAGACTATTCAACAATATAAAGCACCAAAGCGAGAGTGTCAAAAACTCTGGAATTATCCCAAATCCTTAGCGATTCTGAGGAAAGGATGTACAGTGTTAGATGAAAAGCCACTGAACACTGAATGCTGTTATGCCTCCATTCCTTGATCTACCATTGGAGTCTGCACATTCTGGCCCTCTCTGAACTTTTCAGCCAGATTTCTTTACCTTTTAGTACTCCCCTGCTTTGGTCTGAAGGCTCGTGTCCCCCCTGCCCCCCGACCACCGCCCCAAAATGTATGTGTTGAAACCCCAACCCTCAAAGTGATGGTATTTGGAGGTGGGGCCTTTGAGAGGTGATCAGGTCATGAGGGTGGAACCCTCGTGAATGGATTAGTGCCCTAGAAAAGAGACCCCAGAGAGCTCCTTCATCCCTGCCACCAGGTAATGACACCAGGAGTTGGCAGCTATGAACCAGGGAAGGGCCTCTCACCAGATACTGAATCTGTTGGTGGACGCCTTGATCTTGGACCTCCCAGCCACCAGAGCTGTGAGAAATAAGTTTCTGTTTGTCAGTCACCCAGTTTGTGGTATTCTTGGTCTAGCAGTCTGAATGGACTGACATCCCCCTCTACCCTATTCTTCAGGCAAAACATAATCCCCATTACCCTCTATCCCGGTGGCCCACACTTTCCTATACCTTGGCTATTGTTTACATTAATTCCCTCCTGGGATGCATCTCAGCCTTCTACCAATTTGTTAAAAAAATGCATATGCATTGACCTAAAAATTCCATTTCTAGACATTCGTCATTAAGGAAATGAATTCACTTTAAGGAATCCACTTTTCAGCATGTTTATGACAGAAAATTAAAAAAAGACAACAGCTTCAAATTCCCAACATTATAGGTTTAGCTGAATAAATCATAATACATCTATATACAAGATAGCATTCAGGCAACAAAAAACGATGCTATAGATCAATACTGATTCCCATGAGTGATATCCATGGTACATTTCTTTGGAAAAAAAGATAAGTCACAAACTGTCGTGTATAAAATGGTTCCATTTTTATAAAAATGTCGATTCCCAATTATGTCTATATCCATTTATAATTATACTTATGTTTGTATCGACATTCCTATTTATATTGAGACAGACACTAGAAACGCCCACCTATGCATACATGTAGATTCTCTGTGGACCCGGGAACAATTTTGTGTGTATCTGTGTACAAATGTGTATATTATGTAGTCTTTCACAAGTACAGATGGATTGCCTTAGCATTAAAAATAATTTCAGCGTGAACCATGTTTCAAACTTCAGCTCAAATGCTCTTTTTTTCCACCCAAATCTTTTCCAGAAACTTCATCAGTAAATTCTTCTTTTCTAATTCTATCTATATCTATTTTACGTCATTGAAATTTCAGCTTACCTTAAAGACATCTGTGTATTATCAGACTACAAACTACACTGGGTGTAGCACTCCTTTCTAATTTATCCTTGCGTATAAACTTGTAGCAAATGTTTAACAAGTGTCTGTTGTATAAATCAATACGGTTTGCTGAGTCAGTAATTCAGAATTTGGCCCCACATCAGAATCACTTGTAACGTGCCTTTTTTTTTTTAATTTTTTTTTTCAACGTTTATTTATTTTTGGGACAGAGAGAGACAGAGCATGAACAGGGGAGGGGCAGAGAGAGAGGGAGACACAGAATCGGAAACAGGCTCCAGGCTCTGAGCCATCAGCCCAGAGCCTGACACGGGAGCCCAGAGCCTGACGCGGGGCTCGAACTCACGGACCGCGAGATCGTGACCTGGCTGAAGTCGGGCGCTTAACCGACTGCGCCACCCAGGCACCCCGTGTAACGTGCCTTTTAAAGGTACAGAGCCCTGGGTCCATCCACACTGTTCTCAGCCCAGCCAGCCTTGCTTTTTAGGTCAGAAGGGAGGAATAACAGTCCTGAGGCTACTTCTAGATGGCTTCCTTAGCATAATAAGCATTTCTTCTTCTTGCAGGCATGCTTACAATACCTGTCCACAGACTAGGACTTTGGCTGTCAATGCCCTGAATTAATTACTGCTCCTGCAAAAAACACATGAGCAATCATTAACTGATCAGACTTGATAATCAAGGTGCCTGGAACATTGTAAATGTTTAATAAATGCTTGCTGAAGAATGGTTATATTCTCCTATGTTCCTAACCTCAGAACGTGTACATCACCTAACTCTTGACTTATGTAGGGATTTCGCTGTCTAATTGCCTTGACTTGGCCCCTTTCTGTTTCCTCAATACTCATCTAATTGTCTTCTTGAGAGCTGATTCACCTCGAAGGCTGATCATATTATTTCTGTAAGTACAGACCTCTCCGCCAGCCCGGCACAGGAAAATCAGACAAATGTGTACCAGGGGGATGTTTCAAGTACAGGATCAGAGGTTCTTGGGTGGGGAATGGGATCCTTGGGGTCAATCCATGATCTCAGAGGTGAGTTTGGGGCAGAGAAGAGCAGGTAATGAACATCATCATCTGGCAGTAGGAAAACGGGGAGGAGAAGGGAATCCGAGCAAGGACATTCCAATATTGCAAGGATAGTCAGGGAGAAAGCTGTGCAGTAGGCATGTGGGAATCCTACCAGGGAGGTGAAAGTGGAGACGCTGTTCAAAGAGTTGTGCCAGGCACCCCCTGCTCCCCACACAGGCACAGCTGGGTGCATATCACTGTCACCTGTTGTCCCTGCTGCTTAGCAGCTTTGTCCTCTACTTGCCATTTCTGCTGACCTCACTTGCCTAGTTCTATCTCCCAGGGATGGACTGTGGTGTGTCTGCCCAGAGAGATA
Organism: Prionailurus viverrinus; assembly: GCF_022837055.1. Lineage (NCBI taxonomy): Eukaryota > Metazoa > Chordata > Mammalia > Carnivora > Felidae > Prionailurus > Prionailurus viverrinus. Next base: position 9,839,275 of record NC_062565.1, on the reverse strand, counting down.
CATATCTTGGGGAGGGGGGAGAGAATATGGAACACAACAGGAATTCTCACCGAGGCTACTGCATCGCTATAGACCACACTTTACCTGTGTAATTGTTGTGTTTAGACAATGTAGCATACAGAATATTATCGATCGCAACATTGTCACATTGCAAATCCTTCTCCACAGAGGTCAAAGCCCCTTTTCTGGACATTCATGAATTACAGGTTTTAAAAGCCCATGAGCCCATATTGAGCAACACTGTCTCAATTTTTCGATTTGAAACCAGTATCTACGGTAAAGCTAGGTTCCAGTCCTTATTCAGTGGAAACAAAGAGGATACTCTGGTAATTAAAATGTGTGTGAATGTGTGCTAATATCTCGAGCACACTTTTTTTTTTTAATTTTCCTGAACACCCCTCCCTTTTTCTTTGAAACGAAATAACTGTCACAGACTTTGGAAGTCACTTGGGAATACCTTTGAAGATGTTTGTTCATAGAAAAAAACTGAGTCTTATCATATGATATAAATATTTAAAAGTAAAGTCTGGCAACTTTTACGAAAGTGAAATGATTTGATACTTTGAGCTCCTCTGTCTCCACGAGCAGATTATCTGGGAAACAGCAAGTATAGGTCACCTTTCTTGATATTTTTCTTAATTTTTTTAATGTTTATTTATTTTTGAGAGAGAGAGAGTGTGTGAGCAGGGGCAGGGGAGGGTCAGAGAGAGAGAAGGAGACACAGAATCTGAGGCAGGTTCCAAGCTCCGAGCTGTCAGCACAGAGCCTGACGTGGGGCTTGAACTCACAAACTGTGAGATCATGACCTGAGCTGAAGTCGGATGCTTAACCAACTGGGCCACCCAGGTGCCCCGATACTTTTTCTTTAGCGAGTTTATTTGTAATTGATAGGATGTGAGTCTTTCCCTGAAAAATCCATATATTTACCTTAAATCACCCTTTGATGCCTTCTTATTCTAGAAGCCTCTTTCTTTCTTATCAAGCATCTGACCTGCGGTCTCCTCCACCCCCCATCTCAAGTCTCAGTTTTATCTCTAACTTCCCCGCAGGGACTTACCTGTGATTGTGGTTTTCATAGTAAACACGTTGTTGGCCCCTTATTTTCTTTTCATGGACTGTAATTCTCTAATGGCCGCCTTGAGTTTTCTCAAATCTGCCTACCATCCTCCCCTTTTCCCTCACCAAGATAGAAAATATGAAGCATCCATAGAAACCACATCCGCAATGATCATAAATTTATAATTCTCCTCGGGAGAGCAAGCTTTCAGCTTCTACTGCTTGTGCAGTTTGGGCCAAGTGCAGAGTAGCTAGGTGTGCACAACTGAGGCAGTGTGTGTGTGTGTGTGTGTGTGTGTGTGTGTGAGAGAGAGAGAGAGAGAGAGAGGGAGACAGAGACATACATATGAAATACAGAGAGAGAGAGAGAGAGAGAGAGAGAGAGAGAGAATGGACGTCATGGGGAGAAGGAATGGAGCAGGCATATGAACGTGACACCCAGAGGGTCTGACGAAAATTCAGGTCACGCTGAGAAATAGGCCAGGTAACAGCCCTATGGCCTGAGGTGTGGAGCCCAAAAGAAGAAAGAGAAAGGGACTCAAGGTCCGTGAAGTGATGTCTGTGGGGTTATAGAGGCCCACTCTCATCTTTAACAAATGTTTTTTCCCTGGCGACTCTTACCTGGCATGCACACGTGTGTGCGTGCACACACACACACACACACACACACAGCTCCCTGCTTTACACAGGTCTATTACAAAGGTCTATTACACAGATATACAACCACTCTTACTATTAAACCCTATAAAGTAATATTATTTAATATAATTGACACTAAACTAACATTTCATTTAAAACAGATTTTATGGGGGGGGGGGGCAGTTGGCTCAGCCAGTTAAGCGTCTGACTTCAGCTCAGGTCACGATCTCGTGGTTTTTGAGTTCAAGCTCTGCATGGGGCTCTGTGCTGATGGCTCAAAGCCTGGAGCCCTGCTCCGGATTCGGGGTCTCCCTCTCTCTGCCCCTCCCCTGCTCATGCTCTGTCTCTGTCTCTCAAAAATAAATAAAAGTTAAAAATAAATAAATAGATAAAACAAATTTTATACAAATGATTCCAATGTCATAAATTCAGGCACAGCTTTTGAGATCTTTGGAGCACCTTCACTCTCAAACCATGCTTTTTTCTTTCTTTATATTTTTTTATTAAATTTTTTTTAATGTTTACTTATTTTTGAGAGAGAGAGACAGAGTGTGAGCCAAAAAGGGGCAGAGAGAGAGGGAGACACAGAATCTGAAGCAGGCTCCGGCCTCCGAGCTGTCAGCACAGAGCCTGACGCGGGGGCTCAAACCCACGGACTGTGAGATCATGGCCTGAGCCAAAGTCGGACACCCAACCGACTGAGTCCCCCGGGCGCCCCCATGCTGTTTTCTAATGTTATACAAAACCACGAAAAATGAACTCCAGTGGGAGTTGCACGTAGTCTTACAAAGACTTGAAAATGTTCCGGATAAATACTTTGGCTCTAATCTGTCATAGTGTTCTTCTACTTCCATCCGAGTGTAAAGATAGAAAAGGTTACTCTGAGAATCAAAATGCTTAAGAGAAAAAGGAACATTTTAAGGAATTTTCCTGAGGAGGGGCTTATGCATCTCTTCTGATAAACTGCATAATGAATTTTCCACATTGTCAGAGTTATTTAGGCTAAAATTAATTAACCGAAATTTTCAAATTGAATCCTAAGAAGTGTGGAGGCTGCTTTTCTGTGTTGGCATGCAAACTTTTGAGTCTGCATCTGTCTCCATTCAAAGATTCCATCAATGGGCATTTGAAGTTGGCTCGCTCCATCAGCAATTCTGAAGGTGGGAGAGCAGAAAAGATAAAAGGGCTCGTTAAGTGATTAGAGTCACTGGAACTGAGAATTTGCCAGAGTGAAAGATTTTGTGAAGAAAATGAGACTTCAGGGATGTTTAGATACATCATTTCTAACTTTGGGTGGGGGGGTAAAGGACACCCCTATCCACAAGAAGCCCCCCAGCCCCCACCCCTGAGGCTCCTGCCAGTAGTCATGGAGATGACTTTGGGACGAATCTCTGCATCTGAGATGACCTGAAGGAACTTGCCAGAATAAAGAAGGCAGACTAAGACTTCCCCAGCTTCTGTCTGGGTGGGGAACTTGCATCACATCACCAGCGAGCGACTCCTGCAGAGCCTCCAAGGAGAAGTGCTTTTGAACTTGACAAAAGGTATTTTCATACTAGTGAGTCTGCCCACCCCCGCAACCTATCCGTGCTTTCAAATTCTTGTAGTCACAGGTAGGAAGGCGCTCTGCTCCACCAGCGCAGCACAGGACAGGGACGTCACATGTTGGGGGAGAAACGTACCTGTGGTTCCTGGAACAGGAAGAGGACTGGGTACAAAACCAAATGTCTCAGTCTTCACCAAACCATCAGTAAACTTACGCACGAATCTCCATGCCTCTGAGCTTTTCTTTCCTTATGGCGGACTGTTACTTTAAGGATATGTCCTAATGTGTTCCTAGAAATCCCCCCAGGGGTCCGCGAGTCATGCATCTGACTTCCCTGCACAGCTCTGGTAGGTCAAGTCAGGGCTCTGCTGTCTGACGTGCTAACAGCACCTTCGAGGAGGTGACAAGTGGCCAGCAGTTATCACCACTGTAGCTGATGAACTTGACTCCAAGGCTGTGGTGAATCAGACATCACTGCAACTTAGTGCTAGGGACCCGGATGAGAGGGATCTGTCTCATTGCTTTTGTAAATTGAGGAGTGCAGTTTTTTCTGTTCTAATTTGTAGGGGGTCCAGGAAAAGCTGCTCCAGACGCAAAGCATTACAGAAAGCTCAGTTACACAGTAATTTTGTCCCTGGGGTGCAAAATGTTCCCACAATGGCTGAGCCAGAAAGATTTTATTTGTCAATCACCAGACTGTACCTAAGACCACCACTCTCCCCCAATGGGGGTATATACTGAATAAACTCGGTAGACCGGCGCTCAGAAATAGTGCTCAATCTCTATGCCGCTAAGTCGGCAAAAACCGACTTCGCTTAATATGGGAAATTTTTATTTGCTTGAACATGTACATTGAAAACATATTTATTTTCTAGTTTAATATTGATGGGAAATACAGGCAACCAGGGTGCCTTCTTTTTTTCTTACTCAATGAATTAGAACTCAGAATTCGTGGCTCACAACTTGCCTATGTATCTTCTTTCGCCATCTTTCAAAAACTCGTGGTTCTGTAAAATGGTGCCATGAAAGAGAAATGCATACCCTGGAGAAACCATGCTTCTTTATAAGATTGGCCATGAGAAGAGATGTCTGAGAGAGCATGTAATACAGTCTACTCAGAATCACCTACATGAAAATTCGACCCTGAAGTATTTACTCCACTTTGGTTTTTGATACTTTGAGTGTCATCTGTGAACGAGGAAAGCAAGATACAAAGGTTGAGAGCCATAAGGAAAGATATAAAGGTTGAAAGCTATAAGAAAAAAAAAAAAAGAAAGCTAGAATATCATTTCGGTCAGGGTATTCTTTAAAAGCTGTCAATAATATTCTAAAACCTTCCCATATTTCTTTCTAAGATAAATCTTTTCAAGACAGTCTTTTTTATTGTAGGCGTGACAATACAGCGTGGAGATATCATGTTCCTATAGAATGTCTCTGTTGTCTTTGCTAAATACCTGTGAGTCTGCAATGAGTCAACTGGGATAAGTTGGAACTTAATTTCCTAAAAGTCCTTCTGTGTGGGTCTGAGTTAAAGCCCAGGGAGGAAAGCACAGGAGATGTGGAAGCAGGAGAGAGACAGTAGACTACGCTCTAAACGAAGGTCGTCCTGATCGGAAGCGGGGACAGAAGAGGCAGAGACACCGGCCGGTTCCGGCTCACCCTCAGTCTCCCCCAAGCTGCTTCCAGCGACTCTGGACGAGCGGACCCTGTTGACCAACAGCAGCCCGAGGCCCACCACTGAATGTGTGCTCGCAAACCCGCAGAGGCCCAGCTCCCCAGAGCCTCGAAGACCTTCCCTTTCACCGTCCACCGTGCTTGGAATCTGACTCACTGCACCTCGGACCCCCGCCTGGACCCCCACCTCCAACACCCCCCCCCCAGCTCCCGCCACCCCACCCGGTGGAAGCCCCGATTCCTGTAATGAATCCCTTATCCCATAACGCACACTGGTCCTGGTTCCCTGACTGATACAAGTGGATGCATAGACATCCCAAGTGACAAAGGAAACATGAAAAATGATTATCTAGTATTTTTTTGTAAATGATTTCTTTATGGGGACATTAAACTACAGTACAAACTATCATTATGTTTTTAAAATCCTAGGCTATTGCTCTGTAAATCTTTCCGTTCATTACGAGACAAGGCTTGGGAATGAACCATACATGTATGGATGGACTGTCCAAAATGCACGTGAGTTATCAAGTTTCTCATGGTCCGTTCCCTCTGAGGCAGGAGAAAAGGTTTCCACGGTCAGGGAAATAAGCGTATTTGGTGTAGCTTTCTCTCAGTCAGCCAGTTTCTCCCCAGATTTAATAAACAGCTTTCAAAAGGGGTATAAAAGTGTCTGCTCAAAAGCCTGCAGTCTGTTATTTGTGGAAGTGCCTGTGGAGTCACAGACCTGTTTCCAGAGAAGTGGATTATCATCTTGTGATAACTCATTGCTCAACACTGAGCAATACAGTTCTGTGGGCAAACAAAAAAGCCATTCTGTTTTGGTGACAAAAGATGAAGCCAGTTATTAGCAATTCGATACAAAAGGAGTAGAGAGGACTGGAAATGAGGAGTCAAGCCAAGTTCGGCACGTATTATTCACAAAAAGCCCTCTAGTAATGACAACCACCAGAATCCTACAAAAATCCTTTTCGCGGAACCCATTTTCTGGCTTTGCTGTCAAAAGTAAAGATGATAGATTAGCTTCCAGTGACTGTCAAAATTAAAATCAAATCAATTTTAATGACAGAAAATAGACTATTTCCGTTTGTTGGTTCCAGAGAGAATGTGTGATGATGAATTTCTGAAGTCTTTAATTTATCATTGCACCTTGAAAAGGATCTTTTTTTGCAAACAAGACTTTTCTAAATCGTTGACATCCGTGTTTTTTGTTTTTTGGTGGGTTTTTTTGTTGTTTTTTTTTTGTTTTGTTTTGTTTTGTTTGAAAGTAGATCTGCTCAAATGTTGAGTGCTGTTTCTGAACTCGTCCACCGGGTTTTCTCCCAGGGATACTTTTTTGTATATTATCTCATAGCTGCAGGCTTATTCAAAGGTCATCAGATCCACTGATTTTTGTCAAATATCCCCATGTTATTTCATCTGATAAATTATAATTTGTGATTGGCCTTTTGAAATTTCAAAGGATGCCAAACAATAGATATAGTTTCCAAAATAAAGAACGACTGCAAATAAAAACCAAACTCAAGCCTCAAACAAATAAACATGAGAGGGAAAATATTAGAGAGTTCACAATTCAGGTGGCTTAATCTTATTTAATGAATTTACTGGGTTTTTTTAAATTTTCCAAATAAACATGTGACTCAATTCTTCATAAATGCTAACACCATGGGAACAAAAGGGCACATGTGACAACTTCCATCTGAAGTTAATATTTGAAAGATGAATGTATCTCATTATCACAGGGGTCACACACTATCCCCAAACCCTGGAAGGCCAAAGCCAACCATGACTGTTAGCCAGATGTGATGTTAATATTCTTTCAAAACACTACTTATGCTTAATTATATGTGACACTACAATGGCCCGTGAGAACTCTGAAGGCCATGAGCACATAATGCATTTTTCTGTTCCTTGAAATATGTAGAAAACGAAACAACAGGATCAATTGGTACTCACTGGCATAATCCTCCTTTTGTTAGATCTGCCTTACCACAGCTGACCTGAACCCTAAGAAGCATTGTATTAATTGGGGGCCAGTCACGTAATGCCCTTACACTTCCACGGTATACAAGTGACTAGCATGGTTCTTGTCATGTGCTAGGCAGTCAAGATACCACTGGCTACAAGAATGGATCCGAAAGAGGAAGCAAGCAGAATAAACTAATTTGACTAATGCCCCACTTTGCCCTGAATCATCTCAAAGTCTGTCAGGTTTTTCTTTATTAATTTTTTTTAACGTTTATTTATTATTGAGAGAGGGAGACAGAGCATGAGCAGGGGAGGGGTAGAGAGAGAAGGAAACACAGAATCTGAAGCAGGCTCCAGGCTCTGAGCCATCAGCACAGAGCCCGACGCGGGGCTCGAACTCACAAACTGCAAGATCATGGCCTGAGCCGAAGTCAGACGCTCAACCGACTGAGCCACCCAGACTCCCCTCAAAGTCTGTCAGTTTTTAAAAGAGTTTGCGCCACGTTCTTCGATCACTGCCTTCTGTGTCTCGCTGCCCTCCTTCCCTGAAGCTTCAGTGGGCCTCTGCAGCTCCTTTGAACTGTGAACACATTGCTGACATACAAGATGGAGGAAAAGACTCACCTAGAAGTTTGCGTGCATCAGCTGTCTTAGCGATAATTTATGAGCAAATATCCACTCTAATGTATGTGTAATAAAAATGTACATAGTTTTACTTGTTAGGATCCCACCAAGGGTATCAATGCTAGTGACTTAAAGACCTTGGGCCTCAAAAGTCTCCTATAAATCTGCAAGAATGACACCAGCCCTTCAGGAAGAAAATGGGTGAAGGGTATTCATTAATAGATCAGTTACTCAGGAATAAAAAAACCACAATATCATTTCCATAGTATTTTTCTGTGTAGAAGTTACATATAAAACTAAATTTAATAACTTTTACTACTAATCAAAATAGCAAAAACATTAAGGTTATAATTAACGACATAGCCAAGTGGTTTTTTTCTTCCTTTTATTTTCCTTTCTCTTTCCTTCCCTTATTTTCCTTTCTTTCCTTCTATATTGGTAAAGGGAACCCAGGTTGGTTCAAATTCTCTAAGTTGGACTCAATTCCTTTAACAACATATAGTCAAAGCTTTTAAATGTCCAAACTCCGTATGATGATGGGCATTCTAACACACTATGAATGGGAATATAACTTGTAAAACTTTGTGACGGACAATTTGGAAATATCTTTTGGCATTTGAAATATTGATGACCTGGCATTTCCACTTCTATCTGTTCTCACAAAGGTACATAGACACATAATGGAGAAATTAGGATGACAATCTCAACATCTATCGGTAAAGGAAGGGTTAAACCATGGTTCCTCCTCCATAAGATGAAGAAGTAAGAGGGCACTAAAAAATTGAAATATAACTGGGTACATCAATGGGAGAGTTGGCCAATATACGATAAGTGGAAAGATAAAAAGTAAATCGTTTGGCAGTATGCTACCTATAACCTATTTTTAATTTGATCATAATACACAGTAGCCTATCTTTTCTATAATGTTAAATTTCAGAAAATTACTTATAGTCAAGAGAAAAACACAGATGTGTATATATGTAGAAATTCTATTTCTAGAAATTTTTCCCTATCGTAAATAGTTTGCTCCTGTTACAAACAACGATTTAGAGACTGGGTTTGATATGATATGCATATATAGCATGAAATTCCGTTCAGTACCTTGAAATGAGGTTTTAACTACATATAAAAAAATTAAAACATGTTTATAATATATTTTTAACATTTAGATAGAATATAAACTGCATGGACAGTGTAACATCACTTTGGCAAACAGCTCCTAAAAATGTTCCTTATGTTTATAAGCAAAATATATGAATGAATGCAGACAAATGTATACACATATGCAAAGAAAAATGTCTGGCAACATGTTAGCAGTGGTTAATTTTGTATTGTTGGATTAGGAGTGTTTTTTCTCTTTTTGTTTAATGTTAACTCTATTTTTTCCCCAGAAGACATATACAGCCTGAAAAGATACGAAGTGAAATGTTTTTTTTTTAAAAGCAGATGTGTAGAAACTGATAATCACAGTAATAAAAATAGAAATGCTCAGGAAACAAACAAAAAGGTTTACATTCTGGGGGATAACCAAAGAAATATGAATTTAAAACAATAATGACATGCCAAAGGCCACTATTAAACTGGCAAAGATATTTAAATTTTTTAACGTTTTTTCATTGTTTAAAAAATTTTTTAAGGTTTATTCATTTTTCAGACACAGAGAGAGACAGAGTGTGAGTGGGAGAGGGGTAGAGAGACAGGGAGACATAGAATCTGAAACAGGCTCCAGGCTCTGAGCTGTCAGCACAGAGCCCCACACGGGGCTCGAACTTGTGGACTGTGAGATCATGACCTGAGCCGAAGTCAGAGACTTAACCACTGAGACACCCAGGCACCCCTATTCACTGTTTGGAGAGTCAGGGAGAGAGTGAGCAGGGGAGAGGCAGACACACACACACACACACACACACACACACACACACACAGAATCTGAAGCAGGCTCCAGGCTCTGAGCTGTCAGCAGAGAGCCTGATGTGGGGCTCAAACTCACAAGCAGTGAGATCATGACCTGAGACGAAGTCAGAGGCTTAACTGACTGAGCCACCCAGATGTGCCAAATTGACAAAGATTTTTAAGAGCTGACTCACTGGAGGCAGGAAGTAAAAGATTTCTCCTGCTTTGCGCAGGGAAGGATAAGTTTTGTGGAGCCTGTCTGGGAAGCCATTCAGCAAGAGTTACGAACTTTAAAGACGCTCATCATTTGGGCTAGTAACTTCACTTTTAGGAAGACATCTTAAGAAAGTACTCAGAGCCTATGGATAAAGATGTATGCCATTGGCCATTTAAAATTATGAAAAACTCAGAAACAGAGCATTCCATCATGGGGTGCATAGTGAAATCATACTAAGAGTCGTGTCGAAATACAATGATTTGAAACAAATGAGAAAGCGATCGTGTCGTTGTGTGAAGAGGAAAGAAAAAGACCCAGGGTTCCAAATCATACAGAAAGCAAAATTCCCAAAGAAGGAAAGACGAGAGAATATACATCAACATATACATCAACAGGTAATATTTTCTCCATCCTTGTGGGAGAATCGCATAAAATTTTCATGTTCATCTTGCTACTTCTGTTTTTACAAGTCGTGTCCTTAAAATTTGTCCGTTGAAAATTCGCTCAACGAGAGGCATGGAGAAACACAACTATTAATCTGTGACACTGGCTCCAAGAGAGAAACAGACTCGGGGCTTCTAGGATGCACGTCGGCTCCTATACGCAGAACCTTACACGTTGATACGGGGATTGGGAAGGGTAGTATCGGCCAATCAAACAGGAAGAACTTGAGGGTTAACACTGAGATGTACGGCCTTGCTGGGTGGTTCTTAACATGCGGTCCAGGACCAGGATCATCAGCATCACCGGAGGACTTACAAATGCAAATTTTCAGGGACTCCCCCCCCCACCCCCACCCCAAACTTACTGAATCAGACCTCCTGAGGGTCAGGCCCAGGAAATCCGTGTTTTAACAAGACTCGTGGTGCTTCTGATGCATGCTGAAATTTGGGAATCACTGATCTTGCTGACACAAGAAACCTCGTGGCTTCACAGGCCAGTCACCGGGAATTCTGTGTATCCCACGCTGGCTTTGGGACAGGCACTGAAGCCAGAGGGCCCGAAAGGATCATTCCACGGAAACCTACTGGTCTTGCCTCAAACACCATAGTCACAAATGGTTTTGAAAACACTGGCAGAAAGTTGCTTACTGTGTTGGCAGAGCTTTGGTTCTGAAAAGGAATTTGGCAATCGTCTGATCTCCACATAGTTAAAGATGACAACAAGACACTCGGCAAGGTGAAATCATGGGATGGGGTTTCCTTGGCAGCCAGAATCTGGACTGACATTCGCTACCTGCCCACCAGTTTATATCACACTCCATTGTCCAAAGAGCAAAAAGTCAAAATGAGCGACTTTCCTTTTTTTTTCTGGGAAAAATAAAAAGTCAATATTCTTTTATGTCATAAACAAATAGGGACATTGATTCCATTTCATAATATCTTTAATGTATCTTCCAGGCCTGCCATCAAATAGCTGTCTCTTTTGGATAGCCTTGGGAAACTATCTACTAGAGACATAGCTACACAGATTTTGTGAGTTGGAAGGAAACTAGGAGACCAAATAATTCACAAACTTAGGAGGCTAAAATCCATAGACATTATTCAATGGTATTAATATTTTAAAATTGTGAGTCCTCTAGGACCTTGTTAGACCTAATGGGGTCAGTGGGACAGTCAGCATCAACTTTATCTGGGAGCTGGTTACAAATGCAAACTCTTGGCCCCCACCCAGACCTACCAATCAGAAACTGCATTTTAGCAAGACCTTCGTATGATCCTTATGCACATTGAAGTTTGAGAAACATTGCTCTCGAAGTATTCCATTTGTCTTTAATGGTATGAAATTGTACTTCCCTTTGGAAAAATACGGTGCTTTCAATAGAATTGGCCAAGTTCTTACAAGAACATTAAAATCCCAGGAAAGTCTGATGTGTATGAATGTAGCACACGATTCATCAGGATGTATATATCACTAGGGTCATCTGGTTTGCAAGTAACAGGGCAACAAGTTAACCTGTCATACACAAGAATACTATTTGTTGACTCATAGAAGTCCAAGGCGGAGTAAGATCCAGCTTTATATGATCAAGAACTCAACTATGTCATTAAATATTGAGTTCTTTGGCTTCTTGTCCTCACTTCTCAGACCTCAGGGTCAGAATCATCCTACAACAGGTGTCCCTCAGATTTTTCAAGATAACTGTTAACAAGGCTACATACATTTTTGTTTATGTTTAGTGGGAGGGAAAAGAAAAAAAACATCTCCCCCAAGGATGGTTTACAATAAGGATGAACAAACCTATAATTTGTTTTCCAAACCACCATGCTTTTAAGAATGAAAGGGAGGCACTGTTAATAGTCATGCCAAGAAAATGAGCATAAACTAAGACTGTCACGGACAAACCAAGACATATAGTCACTGGTCAGCCTATACATAAAATCTGTAAGTCTTTCCCTTCAGTCAAATCAGGTCACATATCTAGTGTGATATATAAACAGCAATTGTGGGAATACCATGTCATAATTGACTTACGCGAAATTTGGATCCTATTCTGTAGCTGGGACCAGGATGGGTGTTAACTTTTAAAAATGGAAGAGGACAGGGGTGCCTGGGTGGCTCAGTCGGTTAAACATCCAACTTCAGCTCAGGTCATGATCTCACAGTGCGTGAGTTCGAGCCCCGCGTCGGGCTCTGTGCTGACAGCTCAGAGCCTGGCGCCTGCTTCGGATTCTGTGTCTCCCTCTCTCTCTGCCCCTCCCTCCGCTTGCACTCTGTCTCTCAAAAATGAATAAATGTTAATTTTTTTTTTAAATGGAAGAGGACATGGGGTAAATGTCATAATAGGAAAGAAAAAGGGGAGGAAATGAGTGTTTCATATGCAACTGACAGTGTTGATTACGGGAAGCATTGGTAAAACCTTCCAGCCCTATAAGTTCAGATGGAGTGTTGATGCTTAGCTACTAGGGCACCAGAAGCCAGGTACCCACAGCTATGTGGTGATTACCGACGCTCAACACTCATACCCCGGTTGCCTCTGATGCTTCATTAAGTATAGTTTTCTGGCGTTGAAACGGCCTCTTTGAAAAAAGATTCTGACAGAAGATTGCGGAAACATTTCTTTTCTTACTTGCCAATGTAAAAGCCGGCCACCCAACGTCAGCTGCTCACATTTTTTATGATTTCACTGACCAGTAGAATTTCAAAGTCAGGGCACAACCTTGGCAGGGCTTGGTGTTAACTTTGATCCTCTCAGATAAGGTATTTGTTTTGACATTATTATCACGAAACTTTCAAAATGACAGAAACAGTCTTGATGGCAATATTAAAGAAGTTTTAAAGGTGAAAAATATATCACGTCAATTTCCTGCCTCTAACATAATAAATAGTTTTATCTTAGGGTTATTCCCTTCCAGTTTTTCTCACATGCATACCTATTTTAACACAGATGTAATCTGGGCATCACTGTAATTTTGAGTTCTGTTTTATCACTTTAGCACCATGCTGTAAACATCCTAATTAGCATGCCATTCCTACAAGAAGTGTTCAGGGGGAACGATGCTCAGGAAATAAAACCCCTGAAAGACCGACAGTTACCTGAAAATCTTCTGTTCAAGCCTGTCTACTCTAAATCACTATGGGGTTGGGGAAATCATTCCTTTTCCTTTAAATCTAGCATTTATTGACAATCCAAAATCAGTAATCATGGATGAAAGCCCCTAAAAAATATGGCACTGATTTTCAAAGAGAAGATGTAAGTAGTAAGAGGCAAATGGGTCTTTTTGGCTAAAGACAAAATTCTTCTCATTCTTTACTCTTATCTGGGATTTTGTGATCACACTTGTTCTGCTTTGGTGATTTTTTTTTTTCATAGATCGGGAGAAATACTTGACATTTTAGACTAAAGTGACATCGGTGTCCATATGTGCCATTTTTAAATGGAAAAAATGCTAAATGACTGTGGTCATTCATTCCAATAGCTGGACGGGGGAGAGGTAAGCAGTAATAAGGGACTTGATGTTTCCCTTTCTTTCTGTGCTCGAGAGAGGACAGAGCACATTTCCCCCAGGCCACACGTGCAGGCGAGAGCCTACTGCAAGGGGTCGGGTCCCTGAGTGTTTTCAGCTACCAGTCTTCACACGTCTGTCTACCCCCAGGAGGCTGTGAGCTCCTAAGTCAAAGTGAGTGTTTTATTCTTCCCTATACTCCAAATTCCTAGCAGAGTTCCTGGCAATGCAATGCATAAAAAATATTTGACTGGGTGTCTAACTTAGTCATGAAATAAGTTCCATGGTATTTAAAAATTTTTTTTAAGTTTTATTTATTTGAGAGAGAGAGAGAGAGAGAGAGCGCGCACATAAACACAAGTGGGGTAGGGGCAGAGAGGAGGAGAGACAGAACCCCAAGCAGGTTCTGTACCATTAGCACAGAGCCTGATGCGGGGCTCGAACTCACAAATCATGAGATCATGACCTGAGCCGAGATGAAGAGTCGGATGCTTACCTGACTGGGACAGGCGCCCCAGGTCCATGGTATTTTTGAAAACAATAGTGTTCATCCAATTGTTTTTGTAAAAGCGATGCTCTCTACCTCCCCAAGATGCTTCTTCATAAAAAGGCACATTTAATAAATCATCTCTCTAATTCAGGGACCAATCTGTTAAACAGAAGAAGATTTTGAGGGGCGCCTGGGTGGCTCAGTGGGTTAAGTGTCTGATTCTTGATTTCGGCTCAGGTCATGACCTCAGGGTCACGGGGTCAAGTTCGGTATTGGACTCTGTGCCAACAGTACAGAGCCTGCTTGGGATTCTCTCTCTCCCTCTCTCTCTTCCCCCCCACCCCCCAATAAATAAATAAACAACAACAAAGACTTTGGAGGCACTGGGGCACCATTTCATAAACCGTCCCCTGCCGTGGAAGCTTCAGTGCATCTAATCCAGTCGTCATAAAACACCAAGTGTGTGGTTTCACCAGAGAGCTGTGCCATTGTTTCAAAACTAATTAGTCTGGATTAATTGCTGTCATGTAGATGTAGAGGGAACATTTCCTGGGAAGCAACCACATCCCTACACTCATGTGGAGAATCTATCGGCACAGCCATTCCGAGGAAGCTGGCAACATGGATAAAAAGATTTTATCAAAAAAAGTCCATTTCCAGGAATTTACCCTCAAGGAATATTCGTGGTGGTGCCATGTATTCATTTAGGAAAATGCTGACCATTTACTGAGCCTCCCATAATGACAGAATTTGGATGGGGTGAAGCCTGTGCCTTTCGATCCTAAAGGGGTCCTTTCTATGTGATGGAGAAATCTGGTGGACAACACCGCCCTGTCCCTGGGCCAGGAGGTACCAGGTGCCGCATTTAGGGAAAATGGGAGAAAACTGGGCTTGTGAATTACCAAAGCAGCAACTTTTTCTCCGCTTCATTTCCAGATAATCCACTTGGACCTAATAGCCAGGAAAAATCTGCAGTTAGAAGTTACAAATTAATAGAAATATTTTTTTTTTTTTTTTGGGACAGAGAGAGACAGAGCATGAACGGGGGAGGGGCAGAGAGAGAGGGAGACACAGAATCGGAAACAGGCTCCAGGCTCTGAGCCATCAGCCCAGAGCCTGACGCAGGGCTCGAACTCACGGACTGCGAGATAGTGACCTGGCTGAAGTCGGACGCTTAACCGACTGCGCCACCCAGGCGCCCCAATAGGAATATTTTTGCCATTGGGCAAATAAGTACAATGCACTGTGTGTGTGTGTGTGTGTGTGTACATAGTAACACTTCTCCAAGGCAGTCAAAAGTAACTGCAGAAAAGGTAGAAACAAGAAATGAAACATCTTCACATTATTTGAAGTACCATGAGCATGGGACACTGCATCTTTGACAGTCCAGTTTAATCCCATTTTAAAATTAGCATCTTTTTTTTAAGTTTATTTATTAAAGAGATTATTTATTTATTAAAATTATGTATTTCTTATTAGAGAGACAGAGAGAGAGAGAGAGAGAGAGCATGAGCAGGGGAGGGGCAGAGAGCAGAGAGAGAATCCTAAGTAAGCTCCACACTGTCAGTGCAGAGCCTGACCTGGGGCTCAAATCCATGAACTGTAAGATCATGACCTGAGCCAAAATCAAGAGTCAGACGCTTAACCGACTGAGCCACCCAGGTGCCCAAATCTTCTTCTATAGGCCTCCTTTAAATATTATTTATCCGATTACTTCAAATTCCTCACTCAGATTACTATGTTCAATGCAATGTTTATAGTAACTATGATGCACGGGGCACTGTGTCTGTACATTTTTGTTCTTCAGCAGGTAACAGGTCTGGTCCCCATGCCAAAGGTTTTACAATCCAATTTAGTTTAGGCAAATAAAACATATAAGGGATTGGACCATAACCCCCCAAAATTATAGATATCCACGTATTTCTTATGGAACCCAACATTTTTTAAAAATAGTTGCTTTCATGAAGAAAAATTGGAATAAAACTCTGTGAGACAGAACATATGGGAATCTATCACCCACCTCATCCCAAGAGGGAAAATCCAGTTGCATATATTTTTTTTTTAGTTATGATTTGTTTACATTCTTAGAAGTCATGGAGTCCCTCCACACTATGCAGACTTAGCAAACATAAACCACAGTCGTTTTTCTCCTTACTTACTTCCCTCCCAACAGCAAATCATTACCTCCTCCAACCCCCAGGTTCAAAGTACTTTATCCCCAGAATATTCCCCCCCCCCCCGAATACAGAATAGTCACATGCCCCGTCTTTATTCCTAACACAACTTAAGATAATTTACAAGACAATGCCTTGTTGCATGGTCCCCGGAAAACACAGAAAGCACTCCACTTTTATTTTTCCTTCTATTTCAGAAATGCTTGCTCTACTGCAAGGGTCAGCGAACTATGGTCCGAGGGCCAAGTCTACGCCATGACCTGCTTTCTGGAAAAGAAAAAAAAAAAAAAAGCCCATGCTGTGCCTTGACTAATTCAGTTGATAGAGCACGTGACTCTTGATCTTGGGGTCTTGAGTTTGAGCCCCATGTTTGGTGTGGAGCCTATTTAAACAATCAAAGAAAATACATTATAAGAAAGAAGATAGAATAAAAACAGTTTTAAAGAGGCACATAAAATTTACCACCTTAAAATTTTATGTTCATGGTTTACTGTGTGTTGAGTATATTTACATTATTATGAGGCAGGTCTTCAGAATTTCTTCATCTTGAAAAACCAAAATTCTATACCCATTGAACATGAACGCCCCATTTCCTGTCCCCTAGACCTCAGTAATAATCATTCCACTTTCTACTGCTATGAATTTGACTAACTCACATACTTCGTATGAGTGGAATCACACAGTGTTTGTCTTTCTGCGACTGGCTTATTTTACTTAACAGAATGATCTTAAGGTTCATGCATGTTGTAGCATGTGACAAAATTTCCTTTTTTAAGGCTGGATAATATGCCATTGTATGCACAAACCATATATATTTTTTTATCCATCCAGCCACGGATACGTGAATTGCACCTACCTCTTGGCTATTGTGAATAATGTTCCAGTGAACATTAGTGTATCGATATCTCTTTCAGACTCTGCTTTCAATTCCCTTAGACATATATCCAGAAATACAATTGCTGGACCATACAGTAGTTCAAGTTTTAATTTTTTGAGAAACCTCCATATTGTCCATAATGGCTGCACCATTTTACAATCCTACCAACACCGTACAAGGGTTCCATTTCTCCTCATCTTCACCAGCACTAGTTTTTTTATGTTTTTGTTTGTGTTTTTTTTTTATTTTGTTCTTCTATCATGGCCATCCTAATGGGTCTGAGGTGATATCTTAACGCAGTTTTGATTTGTATTTCAGTGATGATTAGTGATATTGAGCATCTTGTCACATGCTTATCCATTTGCAGTTCTTCTTTGGAGAAATGTCCTAGTCAAGTCTGCCCGTGATATTGTTCTTGTTGAATTATAGTTTTTTAAATATTCTAGATTTTTCCCCTTATTAGATGTATGATTTGCAAACATTTTCTCCCATTCTGTGGGTTGCCTTTTCACTCTGTTTATTGCTTCCTTTTTTAAGATTGAGGTAGTTTCATTTGTCTATTATGCTTTTTCACCTGTGCTCTTGGCATCGTAGCCAAGAAATTATTGCCAAATGCAATGTCATAGATTTTCCCCTATGAGTTTTATATTTTTAGGTCTCATACCCATTTTTAATTAACTTTTGTATATAGTAGAAGGTAAAGGTCTAATTTCATTCTTTTGCATGTAAAAATTCAGTTTTCCCAACACCATTTGTTGAAGATGGTACTTTCCCCCACTGAATGGTCTTGGCACTCTGGCTGAAGATCATTTGACCTTATATGTTAGGGCTTATTTCTGGAATTAGTGTTGGTTCCATTGGTCTATGTCTGTCTATATATCAGTTTCACGCTGTTTCAATACTGCAGTTTTTTAATATGTTTTAACATCAGGAAGTATGAGACCTTCAATGTTGTGTTTTTTTTTTCAAGACTGGTTTTGCTATTCATGTCCCTTGAGATTCCATGTAAATTTTAGGATTTTTTTTTCTATTTCTGAAAAAAAAAATGTCATTAGGATATTGATAGGGATTGCATGGAACCTGTAGGTCTCTTTTAGTAATATGGACATTTTACCAATATTAAGTCCTCCAACCATGAGCATAGGATGTCTTTCCATTTATTTCTGTCTTCTTTAACTTCCAGTACACAAGTCTTTTGCCTCCCTGGTTAAGTTTGTTCCTAAGTATTCTTTTTGATGCTATGGTAAATAGTATACACACACACACACACACACACACACACACACACTGAGAGAGAGAGAGAAGGAGAGATAGAGACAGAGAAAGACCTTCTTTTTCTCTTGTGGCTGATATTAGTATGGACACTCTGCTATCTTTTGGTTTCCATTTGCATGGGATATCTTTTTCTCTCCTTTCAGTTTCTGCCTGTGTGTCTTTACATCTGAAGTGTGCCTCTTGTGGACAGCAAATAGTTAGATCTTGTTTTGTTTTGTTTTGTTTTTAAATTCATTTTATTTTGTTTTTAGTTTCATTCAGCCAATCTTTGTCTTTATTTTTTTTTTATTTTTAAAAAAAAATTTTTTTTTCAACGTTTATTTTTATTTTTGGGACAGAGAGACACAGAGCATGAACGGGGGAGGGGCAGAGAGAGAGGGAGACACAGAATCGGAAACAGGCTCCAGGCTCTGAGCCGTCAGCCCAGAGCCTGACACGGGGCTCGAACTCCCGGACCGCGAGATCGTGACCTGGCTGAAGTCGGACGCTTAACCGACTGCGCCACCCAGGCGCCCCTCCAATCTTTGTCTTTAGATTGGGGAGTTTAATCCCTTTACATTTAAAGCAATTACTGATAGAGAATAACTTTTGCCATTTACTGTTTTCTTCTTGTAGCTCTTTTGTTCTTCTTTTCCTCTCTCACGGTCTTCCTTTGTGTCTCTTGATATATATTTTTTTAATATATAATGACATGCTTTGATTCCCTTCTGATTTCTTTCTGTGCATTTTCTATAGGTACCTTCTTTGTGGTTCCCAAGAGTGTTGTATAAGACATCATAAAGTTGTAAAATCTACTTTAAACTGATGATAACTTTAATCACAAGCACTCTACTCCCTTACATCTCTGCCCCCTCAAATTATATTTATATTATATATCAATTAGCAATAGATTTATATTTTTAGGCTTTGTCTTTTAAATTCCATATGCTAATTAAAAGTGACTTATACATCAACATTTTAATTCTACAAGATCTTATATCTGTCCATATGTTTACCTTTACTAGAGACCTCTATATTTTCATATGATTTTGTGTTGCTGTCTAGTTTCATTTCATTTCAAGTTGAAGGATTCCCTTTAGCATTTACTATAGGGCAAATCTGGTGGTGATGAAATCCTGTAGCTTTTGTTTATCTGGGTAACATTTAAAATTTTTTTTTAATCTGGGGAAGTCTTAATCACACTTTCATTTTTGAAAAACAGTTTTGTTAGATATAGTATTCTTGGTTGACAGCTTTTTTTTTTGTACATTGAATATGTCACCCCACCCTCTTCTGACCTACAAGCTTTCTGCTGAGGCACCTGAGAGGTGATAATCTGAGAGGAGCTTCCTTTCACATGATCAGGCACTTTTGTCTTGCTGCTTTTAAGGTTCTCTTCATCTGTAACTTTTGACAGTTTGAATATAATGCATCATAATGTGAGCCTCTTTGGGTTTTTCACAGCTAAGGTTCACTGAGCTTCTTAAATTTGTATGTCCATTTATTTTCACAAATTTGAAAAGTTTTGGGCCATTATTTCTTCAGATACACTATCTTCCCATTCCTCTCCCTTCTCTTCTGGGACTCTCATTATGCATATATTAATCCACTTGATTGTATCCATAAGTTCTTTGCCCCTCCTCAGTTTTCTTTTTTTTTTTTTTTTTTTTTTTGCTCCTCTAGCTTGGTAGGTTCAAATAGGCATAACCTGTTTTTGCAAATAAAATTTGTTGGAACATGGCTACACCCATTCCTTTATGTATTGTTTGTTTGTTTTTAATGTCTATTTATTTTGAGAGGGAGACATGAGGGGCAGAGAAAGACACAGAATCTGAAGAAGACTTCAGGCTCTGAGCTGTCAGTACAGAGCCTGACATGGGGTTTGAACTCACGAACCGTGAGATCATGACCTGAGCCGAAGTCAGACGCTTAACCGACTGAGCCACCGAGGTGCCCCCATTCCTTTATGTATTGTAAAACCTTTTTGTACCTTTTGTATGACATTGGCAAAGTTGAGTAGTTGCAATTGTTTGTCACCCCACAACAGTAAGTATGGTCAGCAAACCCTAAAATATTTACTATCTGGCCCTTTACAGAAAAAGCTTCATAATCCCTGCCTAGAGCAGCATATCCTGTTTATGAAACAACAGAATATTTTTCATAAAGAGTAAGCACCCTAAGGATTCCGATTCTTTAATCCTCAAAGCAATGTCTTTTTATAAAAAATTTTTTCTAATGTTTATTTTTGACACAGAGAGAGACAGAGCATGAGCGGGGTAGAGGCAGAGAGAGAGGGAGACACAGAATCGGAAACAGGCTCCAGGCTCTGAGCTGTCAGCACAGAGCCTGGTGTGGGGCTTGAACTCACAGACCACGAGATCATGACCTGAGCCGAAGTCAGACACTCAGCTGACTGAGCCACCCAGGTGCCCCTCAAAGCAATGTCTTAAAAGAAGAAATGATTAAAGCATAGTAGAAAAGAAGAAAGAGGGGCGCCTGGGTGGCGCAGTCGGTTAAGCGTCCGACTTCAGCCAGGTCACGATCTCGTGGTCCGCGAGTTCGAGCCCCACGTCGGGCTCTGGGCTGATGGCTCAGAGCCTGGAGCCTGTTTCCGATTCTGTGTCTCCCCCTCTCTCTGCCCCTCCCCCGTTCATGCTCTGTCTCTCTCTGTCCCAAAAATAAATAAACCTTGAAAAAAAAAAAAAATAAAAAAAAAAAAAAAAAAAAGAAAAGAAGAAAGAGTATCCTCTATGCTTCTGCTGAACTCTGATCATCCCACAAGGTCCAGACAGTTGCTGACTCAAGGGTTATAGTTCCCTGGTCAATAAGCCTGCTTTACTCTGCATTCACCATCTTTGGGAACCCATCAGGCAGTTATAGAAAAGTCAAGCCATGCCATCTCAATCTGACATAGAACCACAGTCAAGAAAATCCTTGACTACTTCTCACTTTCATGACAAAAGCCCTTCAAAGAAATCAAGCTAGTTAAAACACGGCCACATTAAAAAATTCTCTTAAGGGGCACCTGGGTGGCTCAGTCAGTTAAGCACCTGACTTTGGCTCAAGTTCATGAGTTCAAGCCCTGTGTCAGGCTCTGTGCTGAAAGCTCAGAGCCTGGAGCCTGCTTTGGATTCCATGTCTCCCTCTCTCTCTGCCCCTCCCACACTCACACTCTGTCTGCCTCTCTCTCTCTCTCAAAAATAAAACATTAAAAAATTTTTCAAATTTAAAAAAAATTAAAAAATACAAAATTCTCTTAAGACTTAAAGGGATTGACTGGGTTCAAAATGGCTTACAGGCCATATTGTCTAATGTTCTATGTTGGATACCTCCCTTTTATTGTATTCCCTTTTCTCATTTTCCATCCCATTTTCTCTTTATCTGAATGTGCTATTTTCCTCTTAATTACCCTCACCACTGCCTTTCCCCAACCAAATTCAATTCCTACATTTCAGTTTTCCCACATGTTGCATTAGTTTTTTTTTTTTTTTCTACTCCCCTTCCCATCTCCAGACACAATTGTAACAATTACTGAAATAGAAATGAGAATACACAGGTTCTGTTCTGGGGTTTGTCGATATTTAGCTTGGTATCTTAGAGATGTCTTTTTAGTCCGTGGGTGTTAGATTAACCTATGACTGAGTACGTTGATCCAGGATCTCTAAGACACATCAGAAGTATGTGGGTTAGGTAAAATGGAAACGACTTATTTCTCAGCAAGGAAAATAACAAGGAACAGGTGTTTCAGATGCTTTGTGTGCAACATTTCACAGCAATACACCAGATGTATATGGGCAGATTATCTGCCGAGCTGCCAAAAAGGGGCACAAAGACATCTCCATCAAGGACTACAACCCAGGCGCTAATCTCTTTTAGCCGTGTTGCCAGACATGAATCCAGGGCCAAGAAAACTGGGTCTGGTTTCACATCAACCACCATCCCTGTTTTCTAGGAAAATATATTCTGTAGGCCAAAAAAGGAAATAATTTTATGTGATATAGTTATTTTATATAATATATTATTATGTGTCATATATACTATAATATATAAAATGTAATTATGTAATGTAATACACAATGTTATATGCATTTTACTCCAATTCATAATAATATACAAAATATTGTAATTATATAACATATAATATCATGCATTTTACTTCAATTACTTTAAAAAAATTTTTTTTAATGTTTATTTATTTTTAAGAGAGAGAGAGAGAGAGAGACAGTGTGAGCAGAGGAGGGGCAGAGAGAGAGGGAGACACAGAATCCAAAGTGGGCCCCAGGCTCTGAGCTGTCAGCACAGAGCCCGACCCAGGGCTTGAACTCATGAACAGTGAGATCATGACCTGAGCCGAAGTCGGATGCTTAACCGACTGAGCCACCCAGGCGCCCTTTACTTCAATAACGTTTTATTAGTTTGCCCCTTAATTTTAAGCATGCAGAGGAAGGTATGAATTGAACACATCGGTCTGCCATTCCTGACACTCTTTCCATTCTAGTTGAAATGCACCTGCCCCGAGCTCCCAATTCATAGAAGCAAGTAAGTTTTCCTCTGAACAGGTGCTTGTAACAAAACTTGAAAGCTGACCCAAGAGTGGTCCTTCCATGGTTTGTCCAGCAACTCAGGAGGTGGCCCAATTAACAGCAATTAATTACCTGCCAATTACTTGGTTTCCTCTGGAATTTTGAGTGAAAAAATATAGCCATTCTCAAAGAAAAGGGAAACAGAGAGGATGAGCAATGAACGGCGAAACTGCTGTCAGAGTGACCCTCTGAGCCTGAAGGGAGACAAAAAATGAGAGTGCCCCTCCCTTCCTTATGACCCATCGGTAGTTTCCCATTTATTTATTTATTTATTTCTGAAATTGGCATCAGCCTTATATTTTGTTTTTGAGAGACAGAAAGAGACAGAGCATAAGTGGGGAGGGGCAGAGAGAGAGGGAGACACAGAATCCGAGGCAGGCTCCAGGCTCCGAGCTGTCAGCACAGAGCCCTACACCGGGCTTGAACTCGAGGAGTGTGAGACCATGACCTGAGCCAAAGTCAGACGCTCAACCGACTGAGCCACCCAGGCGCCCCAGTAGTGTCCCATTGAAACTCACACGTCATTCTCCTGCCGCAAGTCTCCCAACATCTGCCGTTTGCCCGTCTCTCAATTCTCATCTCTGTCTCTTCTGACAGTTGCTCCCCACTCCCTGATCACACTGAATTTTCTATTGTCTTTGTTCCTGTCTTGGAATACTGTGCTTCCTATTCCTTCTATCTAGGATTAACCTCTTTGTGTGGTTGGCCCCTTGTCATTAGTCAAATCTCCATTTAAAATAGTACTTGTCCCTGGGGCGCCTGGGTGGCTCAGTCGGTTAAGCGGCCGACTTCAGCTCAGGTCATGATCTCGCGGTTTGTGGGTTCAAGCCCCGCGTCGGGCTCTGTGCTGACAGCTCAGAGCCTGGAGCCTGCTTCGGATTCTGTGTCTCCCTCTCTCTCTGTTCCTCTCTCCCTCCTGCTCTGTCTCTCAAAATAAATAAAAATGTTACAAATAAATAAATTAATAAATAAAATAGTACTTGTCCCCTTAGCATCCAATCTACAGTACGATTCTTCTCAGTCATTCTCTACCCCACTGGCTGGTTTCATTCCTTCCTTGTATCCCCCTTCTCTGTGATTAGCTTATTTCCTGTTTCATGATCTACTTCCTGCCACTGGAATATCCTTCCATGAGAGAAGAGGAGACGTTAACCATATTCTGTAGTGCTGCGCGTGCATTGACTGAAATGGTGAATGGAAGAATTGTTTCTCAATTATCCATCAAATTAACAGAATAAAATGACAATAAGTGAGTGAGACCCTAAAACCGCCATATGTGTGTTGGGTTTCTGACTGCAGTTTCAGGCCACGTGTCTTCTAATAGTCATGCCCATTTTTTTTAAAATGACCTGTACGGCTGGTCCTCGCCCCCAGAGAGTATCAGGCACGTGGGCCTGAGTGTGACTTTGGGCAGCAGGTGGTCACCCGAGGTCAGACCCTCCCCCCCAATAGGGCAAGTTCCACTGCTTGTGTTCGCCCAAATCCCTGTTCTGTTTTCAGTTCACTCCATACCTGGCAGCAGAGAGCCCTCCTGCTTTACGGTCCACGCCCGCACCAGACCCAGCTTCCCGAAGCCCAGCCGGGGCGCAACTCGCCAAGCAGTTGGGAGAGGAATTCAGAACAATTTTGCTCCGTCCCATTAAAACACTTACCAGATGCAATTGTGTCAGAGGTAACAGAATGCTTGTGTGCATGGAAATGCTGGAGTGAAGCAACGCTATGTTCACTGAGTTTCAGGGATCCATTCCACTGGTTCCCTACTCGGAGAAGAGACAACTTTTGGGTCTCCCTGGGTAACTGGAGAAGATGAAGGCAACACGGAGCTGGCTGGACGAGGGTGCTGGCAAATACAAACAGAACGGAGAAGACAGAAATGAGGCTGGAAAGGGAAGGAAAATGTGATAAGGACCCAGTTGTCATCTGAATCTCAGGGATGGGGGCAAAGATGTTTCAGTGATGATGCCACATTTCCAGCTTGAGTGACTGGCCCTTTAGAACCCCTGGCAGATAGACAAGTAGGGAGGAGCTAAATCACAAAAGCTGTTAATAGAGCCTATCACTTGAGAAGTAAAACAAATAGCCACATATATACTTGGTCTACGTCGTAATTAATGTGGGAGTGATCAGAGATGAAAGAATAGGTTGGATAATGTTGCCTGTTGCCTTTTGGGACCCTCTCAGAGTTCCATGAACTTGCCTGACACTCCCACACTGCAGCTTGTATTTTAACCCAGAATCCTTGGGCTAGGTTACCAGGGGGGGAAAAAAAGCCAAGAAATGAGATGGAAGAGACATGCTCAATGAGTTTTAAGAAGCCGAACAAGTACAATGCCATGGAAACCAAAATGTGTAAGAACTTCAAGAGGGAGGGAATGGAACATAGTTCCACTGTTTAAGATTTAAAGACCCAAGAGATTTCAAAAAGTAGAACTGAGAAAAAGGTGATTGCATTTGTCATTAAATTGCCAGAGAGTCAATAATTAAAATCGCTATTATTGCACAAGACCTGACTGCATCTTTTTGGTTTTATTCTAGGAGATGGTAAAATTCATATTTGGGAGAAAGCTCTATATTTATTTTTTAAGTTTATTTATTTGTTTTGAGAGAGAGAGAGAGAGAGAGAGAGAATCCTAAGCAGGCTCTGCACTGTCAGCATGAAGCCCGACATGGGGCTTGAACTTATGAACCAAGAGATTGTGACTTGAACCAGGATCAAGAGTTGGACACCTAACCGACTGAGCCATCCAGGTGCCCCAGAAAGCTCTGTATTTAAAGAATTACCTCACTAATCTTTTTGCGCATACATCTGCACAGAGAGCCTCTCCACCTTTAGAAGAGGGTTTGAAAAACAAAGAATGAAACTGCTCTACAGAGAAGGTGAAAAAGATATTATAGAAAGAGAAGACAAAGGTCAGAGGGATAAAAGGGATAATGAAGCATGCGAGAATGAGCCGGGAAGCAAGGAAGGAAGACCCCCGGTGCCAAGGGAAGGGTCCTGAGAAAAGAGGAAGCTCACCTCCTATTATCGGAAATGACTACTGGGAAGCTAATATCTGATATTAAATTTAAATTGAGGTCCATATGGTACTATACTTATAATTGCCCACGATTACTGCCAACCTTGGAAAAAGTCTGCCATGCAAGAGTTATTTTTCGAGTTATTCACGAAAAATGGAGAAACCAGGGTGGTGTTCACCTCAGGGGGAGAGTGGGCCAGCAAGAGAAAAGGAATCCCCAGGGATGACAAGTGACATTTAAGAAGCAAACTGCTCAGCAGGCCAATCAAGATTTCTATTCCCCTGAAATCTGCAGGAACACCAAAGGATAGTCTCATCCCGGTATGGGGCGGAGTCGCAAGTTGCCATATTTGGATATTAAAAGGAAGGGTGGTCTACAGAGTCTAGAGAAGCAGGTGACCCCTTGAGCTCCAAGAGTTTCACCATTTGTGTTTTTGTTTTCGTAACCCATACTGGCAACAGACGCCTGTCCTGACCCAAAAGCAAGCACTCAGGGCTTACTTAGTGTCATTGAAGGGATTGCATGGGACTCCCCTCTGCTGAAAATGATCTCCCTACACTTCCTGAATGTCATAAATTACAGATTAATTTGGGGTTCTCAATTATTCCGCCTTGTGTGAAAATGATGGTCCTTCCTTTTAAAAGCTATCTGAGATTATCTGAAAATTTCGAAACCAGTCAAGTGGGGAGAGAGAAGAGAAGCCTGGACGTTCCAGCCTTGCCCAAGGCAGGGAGAAGGTTTTCCAGACCCTCAAGTGGCACTCATGCCCAGCGTTTGAGAAGTAATGGGGTGGATCAAGGGGAGGCAAAAGTGATGGCACCCCAAATAATTCCACTTATTCAGAATCTCTGCTTAGAGCCAGATTGGTCTCCAATCGTCTATTTCCTCTCTCTCTCTCTCTCTCTTTTTTTTTTTGGTGCCATTTCTGCTGTTCCACCCTTTATGTTCCATTCTCCCAAGACATCTTCAATGACTTGTTTTAGCCACCCTTCCCCCCACTTTTTCCTTTCTCTAGATGTGGAAACAAGCAGCAAAAGGGGTGACACTTAAGCCATAGGAAAAGGAGGTGAGACAAAGATCGTGAGTCATCAGCCACTCGGCATTGTGACACCTCAGTCCTAGAAACTGAGTCCATTTGGCCTGGATTTCAACTCACGCCTCTGCTTGGTTCATAGGCAATCTGTCCATGTCGAGCCAATACCAGTAACTGCCACAGAGGACGGGCTTTGAGACTCATCCAAGGAGACGGCCACCTTGTCTTCTGAGTTTAGTTTCTCACCTCAACTGTTTATTCGTTCTGAATAAAGACTGTAGGATTAGAAGAGCAATCACTTACTCTCTCCCGAAGCAGCTCTTTCAGCTACAGCAGTAAGTCGGAGGCCTTGTCTCGAGTTTTGATGATTATTAACATCTCTCTAATCTTCTGTGTTGTTCTGAATCCTCTCTGTGGAGAAAAAGAGGTTAAAAAAAAATGTAAGCAATGACAAAGCTTCTGCTTAGAACAGGTGTGAGCGATTCACAACCCACAGCCCCAATCTGCTCTGTTGTCTCTTTTTATAAAGTTTAATTGGAACACGGCAATGCTTACCCATTGACGCACCGTGTATGGCTGATTTCACACCACAACAGCAGAATCGAGTAGTTGCAAAAGAGATCGTGTGGTCTTTAAAATCAAAAATATTTACTATCTAGCCCTTTCTACAAAAAGCTTCCCAGCTCACGACTGAAGCCTCACCTTTTCCCGTATAGACCTCCTTGAATTTGTACAGTTCTTTGCCATCAATCATGCTTAACCGGTTTACTGCTACAAGAATATGCATAGTGTGGGGACTAGCTGAAGCGTGAATTAAAAATAAATATTCAGAGTGTACTTAAACTTGAATGTACCAAAGGCAGCATGGCGATTCTCTAAATTCCCTTTGGCCATTTTGAACAGAGCACAGGGCTTCCAAAAATCTACAGATCTTCAGTGGAGTATGTTGCAAACATTACAGAAGCTCTTCAAAGGTGTTCAGCTATTATTTCGCCAGCTCGAAGCAACACATCATTATCATGAGAAAGGATTATGATTTACGAAATAGTGCAGCAAAGCAAAAGGTGTAAGTCACATCTGCACCACAAGAGGTATTTATAACACAACCGTTAGCAGCACCCCCCCCCAAATTTCAAAACCCTTTAAACCACTTTAGCTAGAGTGCATTTCAAATGCATTTTCAACCAAAGACTGACATTCGCAAGCACTTAAAAAAAAAACAACATGTAAGTTAGAAAAGAAATTCAAACTCTTTAAAACTTTTTAACTGAAGTGTAGTTGACATACATTGGTTTATGACCTAGTGGCTTGTGACGTAGGTATATGATGTAGTGATTCAACAATTCTATACATTACAAAATGCTCACCACCTGTCACCATACAAGTTATTACAATATTATTAACCATTCCCTATGCTGTGTGCTTTTCATCCCTGGGACTTATTTTTTTTTTTTTTACGACTTATTTATTTACAAGCTCTTAAAATTAGTATTAATACAGCATCTTAACATCTGTAATCATACTTGGGAGTGTCAGACTTGCCCATTCACTGCATATTTTCTATAAACAGTTCTTTGACTACAATCTTTGAAACCTTCCCACAAAGTAGAAAAGAACTATATTCTTAAAAATAGCATTCTTCTTTTATAGAAAATGTCAATGTTGTAAGTTCTACATTTTATAAAACAGAAATGTGGTTGGAATAGTTTGAGTATGAAATCAATAAAATTTGGAAAATATTTTCAAATTCCAATGGGCAG
Organism: Prionailurus viverrinus; assembly: GCF_022837055.1. Taxonomy (NCBI): domain Eukaryota; kingdom Metazoa; phylum Chordata; class Mammalia; order Carnivora; family Felidae; genus Prionailurus; species Prionailurus viverrinus. The sequence goes on along the minus strand of NC_062565.1, from coordinate 9,810,525 downwards.
AATTATCTGAGGTTTTCAGGCCTGCTAATCTGATTTTTTTTTTTTTTTTAGTAAGCTTCATGCCCAGCACAGAGCCAAAGGTGGAGCCCAATGTGGGGCTTGAACTCACAATCTTCAGATCAAGACCTGAGCTGAGATCAAGAGTCAGACTCTTAACCAACTGAACCATCCAGGCACTCCCATCTGAAATTTTAATACCAAGACTTTACAGTATCTGCCTTAATTCCTTAAGTATTTTTTTTTACCTGTTTCTAAAGGCTATTGCAAACCAACACTAATGTGTGATGTAGCCCATTTTTTTTGCAATTTTTTCACTCATTATATAACAAACATATTGTCAGGCTTAAACATCCAGAATTGCTTGAAATTCAAAGAAACCAATTTAAAAATAATTTACAAACATGAATCTAAGTTAGAGAATGTTCAACTTTTAGTTCAATGTGGCTCAGACCTAAATTTAGCAAACTATAAAACAGCATTTCTCACCGGTTCCAAAGATGACCTAGTCCAAGGTTGGCTATCCTTCCAAGGTGATATGCCAAATCTTAAAGTGTTCACTCTTTACTTTAGAAGAGCCTTATTATTATGGCTTGAGGGAGACTTTCTGTGTTTAAGAACTTCTCTTTTATTAAAATTTTTTAATCACTTATTTTTGAGAGAGATACAGAGGGGAGGGGAAAAGGGGCAGAGAGAGAGGGAGACACAGAATCTGAAGCAGGATCCAGGCTCTGAGCTGTCAGCACAAAGCCCGACACGGGGCTTGAACCCACAAACCACGAGATCATGACCTGAGTCAAAGCCAGGTGCTTAACGGACTGAGCCACCCAGGCACTCCGTGTTTACGGACTTCTTAAACACAAAGCAGTGATGGCCCCCTAATTCTGGTGTTCGTTTACAAAGTCCTTCTACACATGTTATCTCATTCATTCTGGAGACAAGGGTATTGTCTCTACCTATTTGACACAGATGTGGAACATGAGTTCAAAAGGCTAAGTTATAGGTCACACAGCCAGAAGGATACAGAGTTAGGGTTCAAAGCCACATCTTTTAACTCCAAGATCCAATGTTGCAAAAAGGAGAAAAGATAGTTGGGTCTGGACAGGTATCAGGAGTCAAAGCAGCTGAAGCAGGCAAGCTGTGTTTGTCCCCAGTAAAGTCCGGGTATTGAAACAGTTGGACCTGTTGTTAAGTGAGGTTACAAAGTAGATTCACAGCGAGGAAGAAAGACAAACATCACACCAATATAAATACCAGTAAATGTGAAACAGAAGATTCAATAAATAATAGAGAATCAGAGACCATCAGAAAAGGAGTAGCAAAAAACAAAGTGGATGACCAAAAGTCCTGTAAAAAAAGTCAGCACTCAGAAAATTACAGGACACACACACACACACACACACACACACACACACACACGGGAGAAGGCCATGTGATTGCCAGCCATCTCTGCAAGGTAGGGAGAGGCACGGAAAGATTTTCCCTTATAGGTTTCAGAGAGAGTTTGATCCTGCTGACCCCTAGATTCCACACTTCTTGGCTCCTGAACTGTAAGATAATAAATTTCTTTGTTTTAAGCAAGCAAGCAAACAAACAACAAATAAATAAAAAAAACAGAATTGGGAGAACCAGGGAAAGCAGTAGCAAAAGAGATTCTTCTACTTATTTGTCAAGCCTTCTATTTTAATCTTATTTTATTTTTATTTTATTTTATTTTATTTTTATTTTATTTTTATTTTATTTTATTTTATTTTATTTTATTTTATGTCAGGCACACCACTAGGTACTGAGAATGCGTTAACAAAATACTATCTTGGCTCTCTACGATTTCATAATATTGTAGGAAAGATAGAATGATGAGCAAGCGATCACCACACAAGGTGATAAATCACAGAGGGAAAGCCATATACAGAGTCCTGTGCAAGTACAGAGAAGAAATGATACAAGGACACAATGACAAGAGATAATCCTGGTAACTGCTTCACAGCCAGAAGCTTTCACATCGTTCTGCGAACATGGAGGTGGCGGCCAGACTGAAGTTTGTAGAGCGACATGGTTGAGAACTCTTGGCTGGTTTATGGATGAGGAAGGCCCATAGGCTGTTAGTCATACCAACATTTAACAGCAACCAATCACTAACCAGCTGAGACAGAATAAGTGAGGAAAACACAAAGGTGAGGTTGGGAAATCACGTAGCCAGGAGGGAGGAATGAAGGAGGTCAGATCAATGATGCAAGAAAAGTCCCAAAGATGAATTCCTGCCACTTCACAATTTTGCACCAGATCAATTCTGGTGCTAATTAACTAGGGGGATCATACAATACATTGACTACACCGGCTATTGAGAGTCAACAGAAGATCTGTCAATGATTATCCATGGCAATGGGGACGAATAGTTATCTTATATCAGATCTGTGGGAATGTGACCAGGCCATCTTTCTGAACCTCCATTCAAATGGGATAGTAATCTCTACCTGAGAGTTGAGAGCTTTGAATTAAACAACGGAAAAGAAAGGTATGTGAAATTCCTGGTTTGCTGTAGGCAACATATATTATTGATAAATCACTAACTAAAAAAAAAAAAAAAAAAAACTAGGGTCTCTCCCAACTCCAACTTGGATGCTACGCCATCAACACTCATTTGCTAGTCAAAAGCAGAGACCACAAGAGCAATTGGGACCTTTAGAAGTTCGGGAAAGGACTTGAGGACTCTGCTGGGTGAGACCATTCTTCATACGCTTCTGCCTGCCAAGGAGGCTGAAACATACCGTCGGTTTCCGAAACACAGAACACTGCAGGCTCTGCCTTGGAAACGGAGGTCATCCTAAGGGAGGCATCTCAGACACAAAGCCAGACAACAGCAGACACACAGGGGAATAGCTTTATGTTCGAATGAAACACCAAGCAATTTATAAGTTCTTAGGTCTGAACATCACAGACAATCCCTTTTTCCACGTCATCTTTTCCTTTGTCTGTGCTTAGTGTTTATAACGGCTATCCAGACACAGGAGATCAACTGTTCCAAATGACCAGATCTCATGTTTGCTTCTCTTTCATTTTACCAGAGCCGCCAAGTAAGTGCTGCAAAATTATACCAATAAGCAGGCAGACAGTTCAGCAAAGCCAGGGAAAAACATTATCTTCACTTTTGTAGGTGACCATCAGGTACCTGGGAGGCCTTCTACAGACGACTAGAAAATGCATCCACACCTCTTTTTTGATCTGATTTACGATTTGCATAGTTCATTTTACCATATGGCTCAAGGTTGAAGGCACAGTGTTGGGGAGAAGACAACAATTAGTGATTTTCTCAATCTATGGTGGTCCTAAAATCCCACACTTGCAGCCCAGATGTATCTACAGTGATGTGTATAGGGCTTTTCTCATTGTGTATGCATGACTATTATAGTTTCTGCTACTGAGGATCTCTTGACCTTGACCGTGAATCTCTTTACCGCACAGTGTCTCTGCTTTGCTTCTGCCTAATGAAAACAACATTTTTTTCTGCACTCTAGAACAGGTGCTATAAAGAGGACAGACTTTAAAAACAAAATAAGGGGACTCGGTGGCTCAGCCGGTTAAGTGTCTGACTCTTGATTTCAGCTCAGCTCATGATCTAACGGTTCATGAGTTCGAGCCCTGCACCGGGATACCCGCAGACTGCATGGAGCCTGCTTGGGATTCTCTCTCTCTCTCTCTCTCTCTCTCTCTCTCTCTCTCTCTCCACCCCCCTATCTGCCCCTCCCCTGCTCACCCTCTCTCTCTCTCAAAATAAATAAATAAAACTTAAAAATTTTTTAAGTAAATAAAATAAAACAAATTTACAAGAATAGATAATAGTAATGAAAGAGAAGGGACACCATTTTCAAGTCTTGTTTCTTCAATTAAATAGCTATATGGCCCTGGACAGATAACCTGATTTCTCCGAGCCTTGGATTTCTCATCTATAAAATAAAGATATTGGGCCAACAGACACCTAAAATCCCTCTCGTCCTAGTGTCCTAGGTTTCCATCATTTGAAAGCCCAGCCCCTCAGATAAGCAGAGTGTGGGATAGTAGAATGCATCGCTTACGCCCTGCAGACATTTTTTTTTAAAAGAAAAGAAAAAGAACACAGATCTTTATTCCTGAGATGACTCGTAGGCCTTTGGGGAGCAGACTTCCTCTCTTATGGAACAAAATGGTTTTTTTTTCCCCTTTTTCTAAGCTTCAGAAAGATGCCATGTGCCTCTCTTGGGTGAGCATTTATTTTCCGGAATTAGAATTGATGTCAATGAAATGAAACATTCATCACAAGTGATAAAGACACAAATGCATTTGTCACAGCCTTAATAACATATGGCTATACTGCAAGCGGCTCTATTAACCCCGCAGTGACTTAGTGCCATTCTGGACCAACCAGAGCAAGTTCTCAAAGCAGCAAGCAGACTTCATCCTCCGGAGGCCGATTCAATGCAAAAAATAATAATAGAAAGGAGAAAAAACAAAAGTAAGCACACATCAGCAGGTAAATGTTTTAAAAACCTCATGAAGAAGAAGGAAGAAAGAAAGGAAGAAAGAAAGAAGGAAGGAAGGAAGGAAGGACAGAAGGAAGGAGAAAAGGCGTGCCTGGGTGGCTCAGTCGGTTAAGCATCCGACTTCGGCTCAGGTCATGATCTCACGGTTCGCAGGTTCCAGCCACGTGTCGGGCTCTGTGCTGACAGCTCAGAGCCTGGATCCTGGAGCCTGCTTCGGATTCTGTGTCTCCCTCTCTCTCTGCCCCTTCCCCACTCACTCTCTGTCTCTCTCTCACACAGATGAATGGACACTAAAACAAAACAACAAAAACAAAAACAAAAAAAAAAACAAAAACAAAACCTCATGGGAAAAAAATGTGAAAGATTTTATGCCATGCACAGTTTGAAGAAATATAAACTTTTCATTTTGATATAATAAATACGATTTCAAGTTTTACAAATGTAGAGCATCGTTTGCTTGTCGTTTGTTTTTTAGGTTCAGGTATCCAGAGGAGGAGGAAGCCTACAGAGTTCTTCAGTTGGGTCTTTAGTTTCTGAAAATGGCCCAACTTTCTTGAACAGACAGTGCCTTGCTGCTGCTGAGAAGCTGGGGTTCCTGTCCTGGTCCCAGCCTGGGGCTTTTGGAGGTTGGTTGGGACAGGGCTGAGGGCCCCGCACTCACTGCTTCAGAGTCAGAAGGTGTTTGGATGCTGCAGGCGGAGGGGCAAAGGCCAGAGCTCACGAAGGCAGGGGCTCTTGGTCTCCAGCACTTGCTGGGCTCAGTCACTCTCCTCATCAGACTCCGAGTTCCAGAGATGAGCCCTCCAGGCGGTCAAGGGCCGGCAGGAGATGGGACGTGTGAGGAGGAGGCATTCTTGGGGTACAGAATCCTTGACTGCAGGGTCCCACGGCTCTGAGTCAACCACCAGGAAACTGTGCACGACTACAGCCTGTGCCCCCTTGTAATAATCACAGTGCTCACTGTCTCCCATATGGGCTGCTACATGGGATCCACCCGCGCGAGCCGCAAGGCCTCGTGGAAAATGTGGGGGGTGGGCTTGGACCTGAGGGTAAATCAGACTTAGTTTCTGATCTGCAAAGCAGCGTGTCTGAATGGCGAAGAAAGAAATAAATAAAATTTAAAAATCATATATTCTTTAAGTCACTCCAGATAGGTGGTTATCTGTCCTTTGCTAAAACATCTATTGCCTTAGTAATGCTGGTAATGAGAGAAACAGGCCAACTGACTCTCCCAACTCAGTGGACTCACGTTAGCTGAAGTCCATTTCTGTCCCCAGGGAAGACATAATTGCCAGGGTTTCCATATACACAAAAGACAGTTATTGGTTATGTCCTAGCTTCCTTCACGGCCTTCTACACTCAAGTAGAAATATAGTCACATCCCCCTGCGGACGGGAGAATTATAGCTTCTGGAAATACTTTCTGTATAAGAACATTCTTAGAAACTTCAGTCTGACTATGGGTAAGAAAGCAAATACATATTCTAATAAAACAGAAGCATGCGACCAAGTTGGTAAAGTCATTTTAAGAAGAAAAATTCTGGCTTGGGTTCATCCGTTTCCCTGGATTTTTTTTGGAAAGTTCATGGTGGGTTCTTTGTGCATTGCTACACAGCCCAGGTCCCACCGCCCCCGGGACCATCCATCTGCAGGTCTCTTTCCTTTCCTACTGTTGCCATACAGCCAATATTCAAAGGGCAAGAACATTTCATCTGATAAAGATGAAAAGAAGGAGTAAGAAGAAGCTGATGGCCATCCTGACTCTGCTCTCTCATTTCCAAACGTTCCACCACTGTGGTGACCGCTAAAAAGGCTGAGTCCGTGACATCAGTCCCTCAAAAGGAAGGATGGAATAGCCGGGTAAAAAACGACTTCAACATTCCTGCATCACCCCGGTCTACACACAAATCCATGGTTCTCCGCAATCCGTCTGATGCAGAGACGACCCAGGACAGATATGTTTTGTTTTGTTTTGTTTTTTTAATTAGAGAAACAGTCCCAAACCTGGCTGCCAAGAAGCGAGCCCTTCCTTTTAGTTAAAAGCAAGTAAGTCAACCGAGCCTTCCCTACAAGGTTGCAAACGGAAGATTTCCAGCCAAGGGAATTCTAAAGGGTCTATCAACCAGGAAGCTGACATTTTCCTAAGCACATACTTGTTGATATTTTTGGATACGGGAAACTTGTGATTACCTGGAAAGGTACAATAATGCCATGTAAAGGTCCTAGGCCCAATGGAAGAGAAGACCAGGCAAGGTCTAGAGCTGTGATATTTTAAGATACTTTCACAGAATATACCTAATTATGTCATCGTAAGCCTGCATGAGCACACATCAGAGCCAACATCTTTACATGCCCTTCCTGCAAACACATGTTTAACAGCTTACTAACGCTCATGAGCAGGAGAATGAAGCCTTTGTGGGACAACAAAAGGGTCATACTGCTTCCTTCATACAACACCCACTTTTGTGTAGCCAGACCCTCCAACACCGAAACTTTTAATAAGCCACTTGCCCACAAATTAAAGGGGATTCTGCAATTCCATCACTAGAAAAGAATCTGATTTCAGCGTCACAAGAGTGAATGAAATAGCAATCTTCGTGTTATAAATTATGCATCTTTCATCTCAAAGGACAATAAATAAAGCATCTTTCATCCCTTTGAATCCCAAAGCAGTTAACAATTTATAAACTAACGCATGGGAATCACTTGATTCATCACTGAAAGACGTCTTGCCCTGGGATGCCGTGTTGTTGTTGTTTTTTTTTTAATAGCACACACAAAACCATATTGAAAGATGAGAACCAAGGAAATACTATACCAATAGCCTAGATTTGAGAGATTGGAGTAAAGGAGATAGAAACTTGATTCAAATTCACTCAGAATAGAAGCTCCCACTGCAACTCAGGAAGATGTTAGTTTCACAACTTCCCTGATCCCGAGGTACAAGCCTTCAGAGTTCTTGCTGGCCTTCCAATGGGCTTCTAATCCTCTCACTCGCATTACTACAAAACACATTTTTTGCAGCCAACATTTGGTCACATCATTCACCTATTGGCAAACCTGGTCACTCCTCACTTTCCTTGGTGTAGCAGGAAGCCCAAATGTTTTAAAATGGCGTGAAGGATCCTTCACCACCTCGTTATGGATTATGAAAGATCCTCCAAAATCCAGTTGTCCCAACTCATTCGGAGAGGACAAAAAAGGGTTTCTCAAAAGGTAACCAGAGTAATTTGACTGATACGATTAACATTCTTTGCAAGCGTTGGAACTGTGGAGGAAGTAGATACTATTTATCCAGACAACCCCATTATTTCAAGGACCACATGAAACCACAGGAAAATTAGATGTCTTTTCCATATTCACGTAACTATGTAGAGACAAAGTTGGAATGATCCTGGAAGAGTTATTGTCAACTGGTGGGAGATTAGGATCCAGATTAAAAATAAGGCAACCATATACATTCAAACTAGGACACATAGGAGAATAAAAGGGACCCACACTAGTGATATTTACAGAAAAACAAGAATAAACTGGGACTTATCCAAGGCAAACTGGACTATGGCTCTCCAAGTTAAAAAAAGAAACGGTTAGAATTTCCAAAAGGTTGATCATAAGCAGTTTGATAAATCATATGTAATGTATCTACTGCCCTTGTAACAGAGAATCTTCTGGTGGTCAACATCTATTTGGTTGGCCTGCCTTCTCTGGAAGAAGAATGAAAAAGCATTGTAGGAGTTTCGACTTTTGAAACGTCAACTAACACCGCTCTAGAATCAACATGACAAAATTCTTTCCGGGAGCCTCCCAAGCTCTGGGAGCTGCATTTGATGCCAAGTCTTCTCACTCCAGGGGGATAAGGGGGGCTCCTGAAGAGAGGGGCACATTCAGAAAGAGAAGCTCTTCATCTGTGGCATTGAATGAGCCTCTGGATGGGTGCCAAAGGCTCTGAAAAGGGCTGTATTTTCCTTATTCACACATTTCGGATATAACTTCATGAGTGATGACTAGTACCAAAGACCACATTTTCACCTGCCAAATATGGCATCTCCTTAATGAACTAGGCATCCCTACCCATGTGAGATCCCGGAGCTGGTTATGATCAAACAGGAAAAATGACATTTACTGAACTATTAACACCACTATGCAAATACTTGTGGTTTTTTAAAACAGACATCCTTTTAAATACACGTTTGAAGCTGAGACCCTATGGTATCAGAATCCAGGGCAACAGGTTAGATCAGCTTCTTGTAAGTGCCTCTTAGCATCTTTTCCCCAGTCTGGAGCACTGTCTATGTAATAGTTTGCTTGCTTTTGGCTTCCTCCCCCCCCCCCCCCCCAATATCAACCCTGTAAGATCCTTTACACATGTAAGCATTTAATCAATACACAGAGTGATACTTAGAATGTGATCTACGGGCAGTTAAAAAGAGCGGTGTTCCAGACTAGTGAGAACAAATGACTCGTTTCCAGTCCTGGTCTCTGAATACACTGCTCAGAATAGGGTAGGTGTTCAATAAATGCTTGTGGAATAAGTGTTGAAAGAATGCCTATAAATCTTTCTCTCCTCACAATGACTCAAACATATAAAGTGGAATGGTAGCCTCTGGGCTAGGAAGGTTGGCCTGCGTGCTCTCCCCATTTGCCTGCCTGATTCCAGGTGGTGACATTGTGGGTTGGCTGTGTCTGCTTCAACCTCCAATTCTAAGCTTTCCTAGAGTCTCATTAGATACCTCCTCTTTTCTTCACCCTAAACAGATTCAGGAACAGATGGATATTTCAGGGGGGGGAAAGCACACTCTATGCTTGGTAAAGACATAGCTGGAAAGACAGGCCACGTATCAGGAAAGGCCAGCTGATTCTGAATATTCAACCCTCTCTGGACCTCACTAGCACACCCACCGATGCAGACTCTGAAAAACGCTGGCACTTGAACACCAGACCTGTCTTTTTAAATGAATCTCAGGCTAGGATCACCTCCTAGTCTACGGCACACAGTCATGGTGCACCTGCCCATTCACTAAAAGCTTTTTTGCTCAAGCGAAATAAAACACAGATCCCTAGGAGTACTCAAATTGACCCACTATTACCCACTAGAAGACAAATCAACATGAGCTTAGGACCACGCAGGTCCTTTTGCATCTGGCATTATTCGGGGAAAAGGCGGCCCAGATTTACAAATTTGCCAGATAAATGGTTTAGGAAATGGTAGGCTCTCTCTGCAGACCACATGCAAGGGACTGTGTGAACTCCTGATCAGAATTAAATCTGTGCAAGGAGCTAGGGGTCCCGGAAGGTAAATCCTAGAGGATTTAGTTGTAAATCCTCAAGAATTCCTAAACACCGACAGGAATGCCTGGTTCTCCCACAACACATAGGGATTTGAGCAATTTCTCCAGGAATCTCAAAAGAGGTGACTCCCAACTAACACGGGAGGCGAAGCGACAGCGTGGGCTGGATTCCAGATGTTTTCAACCACCCCACAGCTCTGTCCGCGGGTCCTTTTGCCCTTCACATATGTGAAAATGCTCTCCGTCAACTTGCCCGGGATTGAGAAGAAGTTTTAGAATATCACTTTATAAAGGGCAGGTGGTGTGTTTCGTGTATACGAATATGTACGTAGATGCACACAAGGAAGAAGAAGACTGGCGGGCTTTCTGTGTCCTCTCCTCCTTTCTGCCTGATCACCGCGAATCGGGGCTCTTTCACAGCACAAGCAGCTGGGGAAGGAGAACGTTCGGGGCCAAAGCCGACGTGTTTCCACTCGCCACGCAGGTGCGAAGCAGTTGCACCACCAGCTGCCCGGAGAGTGACTCTGCTTCTCCGCTCGCCCTGCCCCCACAACCACCCCGGGGCCCTTGCCCACACCTCTCCCAGCCCCACTGCTGGGCTTTGGAAAGAACCCAGAGGCCCCAGCGTTACCTGGCAACCGCGCACCTGTGAGTCAGGTCAGCCAGGCGGTGCTAACCTGTGTGTTCCGGCTTGTGGGCTTCCAGTGTGTTCTTAGGCTCCCTTATTATAGCTCACTCCCCCGGCCCAGGGAAGAGAACAGAACTGACTGTTTTCCTTCCCGGTTTCCAGGAGACAACAGATCCGCTGATTAACTCTCCGCTGAGGGTTCAAAAAAGTGAAGGGATACAGACCACGGCGTTAACCTTGAACAGGTGGCTTTTCAGAAAGGGTCCAGTTTTATTTGGGGACATAGATCTCCACCAGTAAACCAGACCCTTCACTTGGGGAAATTTAAGAACTCTGAAGAGCTATAATAAATGTCTTTAAAGAAGAAAACAAAAGTTATGTAACAATTAGGGCGTTTGGGGTTTTGGTTTTCGGGGTTGGTTTGCTTGTTGCTTTGATCTGTTTCTCTCCAGCGTGCATCCACCAGGAGGGGCTCCTGGTGTCAAAATTCTGGGAGAAAGTTGATCCAGTGGCTCTGGGCCGGGCCTATCTGCCCGGCTCAGTGAGCAGCGCTGGGGTTGGACCAGCAGTCACCCTCTAGCAAAGCCAGAGGTCCTGTTCCGGGCATGGAGACCTGATGCTGACCTCACTTCCTGTCTGCCGACCTCACTTCCTGTCTGCTGACCTTGCTCCTCAGGGACACCGTTTTCTGGAAACAGATGAACCTCTGTAAGGGCAGAGAACTGGGCTGCAGTGGTGGCTCTGGCTTCCGTTGCCCCAAGGGGGGTAAATCAGGGCGGGGAAGAGCCCAGCCACATGTGGATGTCCGCGTGCTGCTGGGGCAACCCCAGGAAATATTTTGTATACGTTTCTTCAATCCCCCTTAGTGCATTCAGTAAAAGAAATTCTCGTCTCATTTTTCTGTGTACCATACGGCGAGCTTTGTAGTTCCAGGCATGGGGTAGGCTCCAGTGAAATCTGACCTCCCTTGTTCCTGCAGTTTTCTTTCCCGATCTCTCCGCTCCCTCACCTGTTTACTCTCCTCTCTCATTCTCCTCACAGGGGACCCGTCATCTTCTCCCACTTCGTTTTGTTCTCTCTCCTCCATCCCGTCCATCCTTACTTATCCCATTCTTCGGCCATTGACTGCTTGGCCTGAAAGCGGCCAAGTTAGGTGTTTCAACCTCTGTGAAAGGTGTTCTTGGAATCATCTTGGCATATATAAGAAAGCATAAGCTGGCATATCAAGAAAGCCCAATTGCAAAGTAAGCCAGGGGGCCAGTGGTTTCCAAAGACTTCTTTTGGGGCTTAGGCAACCCTCCACGTGGAGGCACAAATGCTGGTTGCTGTTGCTGTCATCAGCCCCATTTTTTTTTTAATGTTTATTTTTGAGGCAGAGAGTGCATGTGGGTGGGGAGGAGCAGAGAGAGAGAGGGGCCAGAGGATTCAAAGCAGGCTCGGATATGACAGCCAAGAGCCCCGTGCCGGGCTCTAACCCACGAAGCCATGAGATCATGACCTGAGCCAAGGGACGCTTAACCAGCTGAGCCACCAGGCGCCCCTCATCAGGTCCATTTCTTGTATTGGGGGTGGGGGGGGGGCTTTCTGAATCACCCTGCTCCCTTAAATCTTTTGACGTTAGGTTTCGTCCCAAAGGGTGCTCCTTTCCCAGCTATCTTATACATATCACCCTCAGGTTGAATCCTCAGAGGCTTTGAGCTGGTAGAACTTACAAAGGGAGATACTCCTCAGGGCTCCTTTATCTGAGGGCAATGATGTGGTCAAGGTGACTTTGAAGTTCCTTCCTTTTTTTCCTTCCTGCCTTCTCACAAAGACTCAGGCATTTTCTTCTAGCCAAGAAAAACAAAACAAAACAAAACCAAAACCAAAACCCTGTTATGTTGGTATTGTTGATTTTTCAAATGTGTTACTTTAAAAAAAAATGATAAGTGATAAGGAATGGAATACCAAACAAGCTGTTTTTTAAGAAAACTAAATCACTCCCTTTAGGGGTCTTTTATAATTTACTTTGTTTTCCAACACTGGGATTTTACAAACCTGTTTCAGTCTTGCAATCTTACTTGAAGAAGGAAAAAAATCTCTCCAGCTCTCTTGCTCTCTCTCTCTCTCTCTTTTCTGATAGGGTTGATTGTGTTTTGAGTTTTCTTGTTTTAATAAGAAACATTTACATGTTTTATGTCCTGTATATATATAAAAAAGAAATCATTAGCAATGCCCAAAGTTAATAGCCTAAGAATGTATAGCATAATATACTGCAGTGTCACTGAGAGAGTGAAAAAGATTTAACATAGGACTCAGGGGGAGAAAGTATAAACTGTGTGAAACTATTACTACTCCAACTAGTTCTAAAAGAGCTCAATGTGAAACCAACCAGAAAATGATCATCCCACAACTATAAATATAAAGCACTAAAAAAGACAAAAGCTCTCCGGCATTGCGAAAAATCCATAAATAAAAAGTACCCCCAAAAGCATTTGCTGGCAAAAGTATTTAGTGTGGCAATAAAAGAGAGTATTTGTTTTCTTTATATTAAGTGATTTTTTATGGAATCTGTACAATTAAACACTGCATAAGAGCCTAAGAATTAGAGTTTGTGTTTGGCACCTAATTGAGTACAGAGTCAGGAAGACGCAGAATCTGAAGAGGTTATGTGTCTTTACATTGGACCATCAAGGTTACCTGTAATGTCTTGTTAAATAAAAAGCGTTCCATACTGAAAAAAAAAAATCCTTTCTTTGAATGCACACGTACACATATATACATATCAATGCACAATCTGAAAGCAGGATTCTTTTTTATCGCTTTAGGTTTCACACACAAATTGTGGAAATATAAGCAGGGTGGCATTTCCAAAGGTAATTCTAACAGGACACTCTTCATATCAAAAATATTTTAGTTAAGGAATATATGATCTCATTTTATTTTGTTGATATTCATTAGACTACAGAAGAGTGGTTTTTTAAGATGGACTTACCTGTTGTCCGTTAAGAGGAAATCACAACAGTTCTAAGTCCTAAGTCCTAAGCACGTAGGACCAAGAAACAGCAAAGAACCGACTTCAAAATTTATACAAAATATCAGCTCGAGTCATCAAGTTTAGGACTTCTGAGTCTCAGCCAAACCTTGCAGATCATGGGGTTGATAACAAACTTAATAAAGACAATAATAAAATAGTTTTATCTTATGTATGTTTTGTATTTTGATGAGATCAAGTAACCAAAGTGTACGGGCCAGGTGCTTCACCCCTCACAGTCACTCTGTGGGACACAGAGGAAACTAGGGGACCTGATGGGCAGGAATGCTGGTAATGAAGACACGGCAGCGGAGGTTGGCATAATATTTGCCTCCACCCAATATCATTAGCAAAAGATGGCCGAATGCAGCATCAAGGGTGCCATATGCCCTTCCAACGTCTGGACTCCCCTGGAGCCACGAAAGGGAAGCACTACCACTATTAGTTTGGATCAAATGCATTTTCCGAGAATTGCCTTTAAAAACCTGCTAAATACAGCAATTTCATATGGATTAAAACTAACAGTTTACAGACAGTCCAGAGCTTGACCCATTGAGAATAGTTTGCTTATTGCGAAGGCGAGGTTCTACACTGATTTAGTTCTACTTTTTGTCTCTCTCTCTCTCTCTTCTCTCTGAGAGTGAGAACAACTACGGGACTATAAAACTGGTCATCTCAGGGGCTCCTGGGTGGCTCAGTCAGTTAAGCATCTGACTTCGGCTCAGGTCATGATCTCATGGTTTGTGGGTTCGAGCCCTGAGCAGGGCTCTGTGCTGACAGCTCACAGCATGGAGCCTGTTTCAGATTCTGTGTCTCCCTCTCTCTCTGCCCCTCCCCAGCTTGTGCTCTGACTCTCTGTCTCTGTCCCTCTCAAATAATCATTAAAAAAAAAAAAAAAAAAGCTGGTGGTCTCAAAGATTAAATCACAGTGTGTCACTTTATAGAGTTAGTATAGAACTTTTATGCGTATTAACCTCTGGAATCTTCCCAACAATACTTTTTTAATGTTTATTTATTTATTTTAAGAGAGAGAGAGAGAGAGAGCATGAGTGTGCTGGGGCAGAGAGAGAAGGAGAGAGAGAATCCCAAGCAGGCTCCACGCCATCAGTGCAGAGCCTAATGTGGGGCTTGAACTCATGAACTTGGAGATCATGACCTGAGGCGAAATCAAGAGTCAGACGCTTAACCAACTGAGCCACCCAGGCGCCCGCCAACAATGTTTTGAGAAAGATATTCCTATTACCTTTTTAAAGATAGGGACCCTAAGGCAAAAAGCAGTTCAATGATTTGCCAGAGGTCAGAGAAGTCCTGAGTGGTAAAGCCCGGTTCAGGTTCAAGTCTTCCCTGGCAGATCTAGTGTTCTTCCCTCTATTCCAGTGTCTATCTCAGGAACTAAAAATGTCCTGTAAGCAATTACCATGTGGAAAGCTCTGTGATCTATACTGATTCTCCAAAGATGGGGGTGGCTCAGGGAAAAGGCAGATTTGAAGCGGATTCCAGGGTTACGAATCTACACAAACAGGGAATTCTTAGGCAGAAGTGGGGTTTGGAGGAAAAGATGGTAAGTGTATTCTTAAGCTCGCTGTCTGAAATTTTGTAAAGTATGTAGGTGGCCAGCCAGAGAGCACGGAAGGAGGCCGAGGCTAACACAGGACACTGGATGAGACCAGCCAAGGACAAGACAGACTGGAAATGGAGAGTGACTAGGATCTCAGGAAAACCTGGAGGTTGGGGGGAAAAACGCCGATATTCAGAAAGAGGGGAAAAGTCCAGTCCCATTTCAAGAAGTGGGAACATCAGCCGTAACACAGAGAAAGATCACTAGTTGCTCGAAGATGAAAGTAAAACAGTGTAGTAAAGGCATGAAGAGATCGTAATGTGGAAGGAAGAAGGGCTGAGACCATGCTTGTTGGGTTATCCCAAAGTTCTCATGAACGACAGAGGAAAGAGGCGGGTGATGTTCACAGAAGTAACATTTGGGGACGGCTACTGTGGGCAGGTCAGAGGAGAGGAATCGGGCCGGATCAAGATGACTCTGATGTTCACGGAACACCCAAGTGTGCTCAGACGACTTGAACGTGCAGTGGAAAATCATGGCAGCTGCCAGAATTTCTCCCCAGGGCCCAGAAATAGAAGAATCTGACCAGGTTTAGGGGCTAACAGGAAACACATGCTCTCAAGTCCAAAGAATGAGAGGGATTTTAACATGACATGTGAAGTTAGCCAAAACGGCTAAACATAAATCTAGGCTTATATACGTAAGAGACAATGGGAAGAAGGACAGAAAAGATTGCAATAAATATGGACGGCAAATCCGGGAAGTGTGGGGGACAAGAGGAATGCACGGGGAATACAATCTGTGTGTCGATTTGGTGGCTGGCCATAAAAGCTCAAATTCACCGTTGTTTTTTTGTTTGTTACCACTTGCATTTTCATTTTTAACCATTTACTTTACCTGCCTGTCCCGTGAGAATGTCTGTGTTTGCAACCATTTGTCAAAACTTTGTATCTCCGTCCTTTACTCTCCTGGCTCCAGAATGCCCATGTATTGGTTTCCTGTAACAAATTCAAACAAATGGGGTGGCTGAAACAACAGAAGCGGATTCTCCCTTTTGGAGGACTCTCTCCAAAGTGGACTCTCTCCTTTTGGAGGAGTCAGAAATCAAGGGAGCAACAGGGCCACACTCCTGGAGGCTCTAGGGGAGAATCCAACTTTTGCCCCTTTGAGCTTCTGAGGGCCTGCGGGTGGATGCAACTTTGGAACCACGGTTCAGTCCAATGTGTATTTCAACCTACCTTCGATCCACATTTACTCCAACACACACACACACACACACACACTCCTGTTCACCAACCTTCACTCATAGCACGGATGGTTGACCTCCCCTTTTCTAGGTCTCAAGGTCAATTTTTGGTTTTCATGAGATTTTCAGGCATCCTGAGCAGCTGTGGACATCTCCACTCCCTTGCTGAACCTCTAGGATTTCCAGTTTCCATTCTTCTCACCATCCTTTTACGGGCTCATCTGCGGGCACAATCTCTTCCCCGATTCACCTCTAAATGGTGGTGCACACCAGAGGACTTCCTCTTCCTTGCTCCCCCTTTACTCTCTGGGTGAAGCTGTCCACTCGCACAGCTTCAGCTCCATCGCTGAGTTCAGTACATCCAATCTAACTCCACCCCGACTTCTTGCCTGACGCCCACGGCAACACTGGCCAATGGAACTTTCTGCTATCACTCTCTACATCCACACAGTCTAGCACAGTACCCACTAACCGTTCACAGCTACTGAGCAACTACATTTTTCATTTCATTTCCTTCTAGTACATTTACATAGCCACATGTGGTACTGGCTACCTTATCAGATGGTCCAGATCTAACGTCCCCTGTACCTGATGGGCCAATCCTAGTGAACTTCTTGCTGTTCACACAATATGTCTCTCCACCATGCTGGCAACTATCATCCAGGACTCCACTGTCACCTCCTCTGAAGTCCTGTCAACAACTCATGTTACGTGATCTGATTCCACCTTTGTCTTTCCACAACTCATCTTCCATTGTGTTATTATCTGATATGATATGTTATAACAAATATATTACATATAATATACATATACATCATTTTTTAGTTTTATATGCTTGCATGATGAACTCCTTGAAGAGAAAGACTTTATGTTACCTTGATTCATTCTGTAGTCTTTATAAAGCCAACACGGGACCTGGTACCTGCTCACTGAGTCAATAAAAAAATGAATGACTGGATGTTGCCCAGGGATCACCTTGCATCATCGGAGACAAAGCTGGACAAGGCACAGGATCTAAAATATTAGGAGCGTCTGGCTCCTTTCACCATTCCCCTCGTGAGAATGGCCAAGTCTGGGTAATTCATGAAGGTTTTGCATTCATCAATTGGATGAAAAAAAAAAACATGTTTTGTGTTTGTCTTTTTGGGTTGGTTTGGGTTTTTAATGAGCTGCAGTTTCAGGAGCCTTAAAAACTGGAAGTTAGACGGGCTCAACGGGTAAGGGGCATTAAGGAATCTACTCCTGAAATCATCATTGCACTATATGCTAACTAACTTGGATGTAAACGACAAAATAAAATGAAATTAACAAAAAAACTGGAAGTTAACATGGTTAATTAGGTACGTGAACCATTTGGCTGTCACCCTTCATGCTTAAAGTGCAAATCATTCTAAGCCTGACTCTTCTCTGAGATCTGAAATGTGGTGATTTGGAGAATTCCAAATAGTGGTGTATAATTCTTTAGAATTGTAGTTAAAAGGGAAAAAAAGAAGCTGATACTTTTGCGAAAGAGGAAAGGGAGAAAACGCAAAAATCTTCTCTAATTTTGGCTATAGGATGTGCGTGGGTGCATGCATCTGTTAATGGGGTGAAGGGCAGCGTGTTCGTAAAGGGTTAGGCAGGCATACAGATTTCGGGGAGGGAGACTCACGGAGGCTTTTTCCGATCCTGTGCATTCGAGGCAGACTTCAGCGCCTGTGGCTGCTCTTTTTATGAGAACTGGCACACGTTTAACTGCTATAGCTGTTGGCTTCTAGGCTTAGTGTAACCCACAAAGGAGGCACTCATTCACATTTTAGCTATCATTTCCATCAAACTGTGCAAATTCTAATGGTACCCAATCCAACTGGATAAGGCACAACCAAATAAGTATATCCCCTAAAAACTCTAGTACCTAAATACCTGAAGTGTCTAGAAACATAGTGGTGGTATATACTGAAAATAAGTACAATAACTGGAAACTTAAAATTTTCCTTCCTAACTATATGGAAAAACCAAATAATCTTTGCACAGAAGGCAGGGAGTAGCAATTCCATTAAGATATTACGTGGGGGATAAAAAGCCCTCGTCCCATTTTGTCTATTTCCAGCCCCATTTTGCTCATATTGTAACTTAGAGAATCATTCAGAGAAACAGAGTGGGAGGAAGAATATGAGCTACATTTCGTTAGAACTTCAGATACATTTTTCTTTCCTGTTTTATCTGAGCTTGCAGGCGACATCTTCTTAATGAGGGTCTTCAAATTTCTCTGCCTTTTAGAAATGTCTCCAGTGTGCCCTGGGACAACAGTCTCTGATTTTAGCTTCTAAATACGCTCATAATATAGAGCAATTTTTTTTTTCCTTGGCTCTATTCATTGTTTTACCTGCTTTAGAGGGAATTATGGGTTTGATTAATGGGCTGAAAGATTTGGTCCTTTTTAGTTTCCTTATCTCTATTCCTTCCTGATGCACGATGCTTCCAACGGTCTCTGAATACTTGAGAACCATAACTGCAAAGAGGAGTTTAAAATAAGAGTAAAAATAAAAGTGGGATGGTGTATCCATGATCGTGGTATTTGTGGCAACCGCTTACACGAAATGTATTCGTACGTACGTGTAGATGCTCGGTCATATACTCATTTATTCATTCGACAGACTATTTGCACCAGGAATGATGCCTGGTACTGGGAGGACTCTGTAATGATTTCAGGTTCCGCTAAATCAAAATGAGGTGGTGACCAACCATTTCACTCGACCTTCAATAGTGCCCACGGATATGACAACGGAAATAGGTATGGAAAGCGAAAGTAGATATAGTAGGGTTTATTTATTCTGTTTTAATTTGGGTCACTATGTTAATCAAGTAGATCATCAGGAGACACCTGTGTTCAGTGAGTTGCTAAAAATGTATGGCACGTGTTTGTAATGAAACAGACTCCCAATCTTGTAATCCACAGGTGCAACACAAATAACCACAAATAATCAGGCAACTAACCCCATCATCACTGGCTGTGCAAGCTTTGAGTCAAATACGTGTATTTATCACCCTAAGTAGCTCTTAAAGATGAAGTAATGCACAGGGGCTTACTCAAGGGCTCGACAAAAAGGATTATCTAAGAAGACAAAGTATTTCGGTATCAGGAGTCCAGTTAACAAAAGGCTTCAGTGAGAGCTTCTCTGTGATTCCTCTAACCAATAGAAATGTGCTATTTTGGGGCACCTGGGTGGCTCAGTCAGTTAAGCAGCCGACTTCGGCTCAGGTCGTGATCTTGCCGTCCGTGAGTTTGAGCCCCGCCTGGGGCTCTGTGTTCACAGCTCGGAGCCTGGAGCCTGCTTCGGATTCTGTGTCTCCCTCTCTCTCTGCCCCTCCCCTGCTCGCGCCCTGTCTCTCAATCTCTCAAAAATAAATAAACATTAAAAAGAAAAGAAAAGCAATGTGCTATTTTGGCATGTCCTTCATGTGCATATACAGAACCAGACAGGTGAACTTCTTTATCCTTGGGGTGATCAAGTCACATGACAGTCTAGCACTAGAATAGCACTAATAGCAACTCTTTGGAAAATAGCGTATTTTTTCTCCATTTGGGCAAAATATGCGTAAGTTCACTAAAATAAGCTGGAAAATATTCCTGACTCGTTGAAATGCAATCTGTGAGCTCCAAAAATAAATAAAGATTGCTCCGAAGAAGTCTAGAACATGATATGATGCAAAGCAATGGTAACAGATTAAGTGCTGTCATGCTCCCAAAGATCTGAATCAGCCTGTTCTGCCTGGTTAACATGAAAATAAGATGTGCACAGAGATCTTAAAGTATCACTTTTCTCACAGGTCCTCAAATCTGGAATTTTAAACATGCATTTGTGGAAACATAAGCAGTGGTCATAAACGTGTGTGTGTGTGTGTGTGTGTGTGTGTGTGCATTCACTCTAAAATGTAACATAAACACAGACTAATATTTCATCTTTATGGAAAAAGGGAAATATTCTGTTTAATCATAGAATAAAATGAATATGCTCTACTCAATCATACATACACACAAGGTACATATATACACACAAGTTTGCGTTCCCTGCCCTTCCCCCACCAACATCTCATTTGATCCTTAATAAAGACAAATGAGAGCACAAACAGTGGTTGGGAAATTGATTACAAAGCAAAACCTTGAGGTGACGCAGCCAGGGAAGACCTGAGTGTATTTTGCAGGAAGTATGAGGCTGTTCACGTTACTGCCCCAAAGAGGAGCCGTTGGTAGATCAATTTCAATCAAAAAGTTCTTCACACCGAAAGGGCATGTTTTATCCATGGCTATAGAACTCATAGCGCTTAGAATCCAGAGAGCTGGAGCAGAGGGCCTCATCACGCACTGAGAGAACAGTGCAATTTCCATGGTGATTAAGTACTTCCTGGAAAAGGGTTTTATCAGATGGCCCCGAAAGAGGAAAATGCCATCCAAAACATGTTAACAATGGACTGTGAGCAGACACAAAAGCTGAGCCTTGCAATTTTGCGGAAATAGTAATAAAATGTCCGAGAGAAGGAGCATAACCATCTCGGCACATGATCGGATCGAGCCAGAACAGCATGAGGGCATGCGGTGCCAAGTGAAAAGAAACTGGACTGATGGCACCAATTCCTCACCCTTTCCTTTATCATTCCTTCTTGCCATGGGGACTGCATTTCCTTCCCTGCACCCAAAGAAAGAAGCAGAAGGTACTTCCTCATTTGGGGTTTGATCGTGGGACTTGCTTTTACCGATGGAATGTTAATGGAAGTGATAGGATCAAAGGCTTTTAAAAAGGTTTCAGTGGTCAGGCTGTCTTTTTGCATTTCTGCCACTGTTAAGAGAACTAATAAAATAAAGTACCTGCCCAAGCTAACCACTGACTCCACCTAGAGCGTAAGAGACAATGGGAGCTGATATCTGTGACAGAAGCCAAACCCTGTCTACCCTCCGCTGGGGACAAGGGCAGTTTATTTTGTAAGTCGCTTAGATTGCTGTGGTTATTTCTTATGCAGCAGTAGCTAACTGACAGAGAGTAATTCCATTCAAGTATGGGAAGAAATTTCCTTTCTTTCCTGGAAATAAGAAGCTACTAAAAGAGATTCAGGCTACAAATGAGGAAGATAGAATCATTAACACCTTTTTCAAAAAAAGAGTTTCAGGGATGGCAAAGATACATGCTGGAGCCTCAATTAGCCTCTAGAAGGAAAAAACCAACTGATCTTTGTTCCTTCTTTCTTATTTGATCCCAAACAAAAAATCATAGAAAACAGAAATTCTACCTGATTAAAAACAGACTCTCTGGCAGTTTCCTGAGATAGGTAAGAAATGCTTCCTTTATGCCAACCTATTCTACCATGTTATAGACAGTTCATCCAGTACTTGGCTAAAGGCATGTGATTTAATTGGTCCTCATTAACTTGAACCCAGTTTCTCAGAACAAACCTTCTCTCAATAAGTTGAAAGACAGGGAAACATATCAAAACTAAAAAAATCTTTTAACCCGAACATTGAGCTAAATTAAGAGTTTTTATTTTATTAAATTATACATTGGTGAGAACCAAGAAATTGTCAAAGAATATTTGCATGAATTTGCTTCTATTTGCAAATAATGAGCACAGTTGTTTTGGCTCTTACTCTAGTGTCGGACAGATAGAGGTACGGATCTCAGCTCTGACGCTTAATAGCTATGTGACCTTTCGAAGGAAGTCAGATTCTGAGCCCTGATTGCCTCTGACGTAAGAAAAGTATACACATAGTAAGTGTCTAACACTACCACTATCATCATCAATATCATCATCATTCTCAAAATCATGGCCATGACAATGATCATCATCATCATGTTCATAAGAACTTTTGCAGAGCGGGAGAGACGATCCACGCCATGCCTCAGGAGATGACTTTGACAGAAGTGCTCAGAATAAACTGGAGACGGCAAGCAAACTAGAAACATTGATGGTTTTGTTAAGAATATCTCTATCTTTTCCATCACCCTCTTGCAATATCCCCCCCCACACACATCAGCAAACTTAATACTAGCACACAAATAAGAAATGCTAGCATTTCTGCCTGAGGTGAGTAATAGCCAAAGATCTAGACAGAAAATTCCCTCTCCCCACCTTGTTCAGGAGCTCGGAGCTAACTAATGGACAGACAGACTGCGGACTTGTACCTAGGGATCTCGCCCTCAGTACTCACTTGTGATGCTCCTACATGGTCTCTTTGCTGTCTACGCTGCCAGCCATCTGCTCTAATGGCAGCATGCCAGCTCACAGGATAGCTTGCTGGCTCTGCTGAAGCCCAGGGGCCAAGAAAAGGTTTTCAGCAAGAAGCCCTTTTGAAACCCACAAGGGTGCCTGGAGAGAGCTCCTGGTTGCCTCTCCTCCCCACACAGCGATGCTGATGGTGATTTTCACTTCATGACATTTTGTTTGACCTGTGGATTTAACTTGCTGGGTCTCCCATCTAAATCTTGAAGTCTGGAGAGAAAAAAACCTGAGCCATGCATCGGTACCTGTGGCTGCCAAACAGACAGGTGGTGTTATTGCCTGCTTCTTGGCAGGGCTAGTGGGAAGTGGCAGGATTTCTATCAATACTCCGCTAGTGTCGTCTCTAATCCCCTAACGTTCTCCTTTTTCCTCCATGATACTTCCTGCTTCCCAACCCTTACATTATCTGTAAGAATTGGCAAAGGTTTCTTTGGTTTACTTGTCTTCCACCTGTATCCACGTTAGTTTAATTGGAAGACATTAAAATAGATACATAGAGGGGCGCCTGGGTGGCTCAGTCGATCGAGCGTCCCACTTCGGCTCAGGTCATGATCTCACCGTCTGTGAGTTCAAGCCCCGTGTCGGGCTCTGTGCTGACAGCTCAGAGCCTGGAGCCTGTTTCAGATTCTGTGTCTCCTTCTTTCTCTCTCCTCCCCGCTCATGCTCTGTCTCTCTCTTCTCAAAATAAATAAATGTTAAACAAAAAATTTGAAAAAGATACATGGAAGTTATTCTCATAAGATATAGAAAAAAAAATTTTTAATACATTTGGTGTGAGACTAGAATGTATTTTATAAGTATATTAAGGATCATGTACCCTTTGGAGCTGATAGAACCATAAGAGTAAAGGTCTTTTTAAGTTAGTAAACTAAAAGTTTTCAACCTAATGACCAAGAGCATTTTCAGTTTATATTCTAGTAGGTAATAGCTTTTTTAAATGCTTATTTTTGAGAGAGAGAGAGAGAGAGAGAGAGAGCAAGTGGGAGAGGGACAGAGAGAGAGAGGACAGAGGATCTAAACTGGGCTCTGCAATAACAGCAGAGAGCCTGGTGGGTGGCTTGAACTCATGAACCATGAGATCATGACCTAAACCGAAGTAAGAGGTGTAACCGACTGAGCCACCCAGACACCCTTTAGTAATAGCTTTTTATTTATTTATTTATTTATTTATTTTAACATTTAACCACTTTTGAGAGACAGAGCACAAGTGGGAGAGGGGCAGAGAGAGAGGGAGACACAGAATTTGAAGCAGGCTCCTGGTTCTGAGCTGTCAGCACAGAGGCCGATGCGGGGCTCGAACCCACAAACTGTGAGATCATGACCCGAGCCGAAGCCACATGCTCAACTGGGCACCACATGCCACCCAGGCATTCCAGTAATAGCTTTTTAAAAAAAAAAAAAATAGAGAAGTGTACTCAAACATCTAGAACCTGTGGTAATAAGTTCAACAAAAACACCTTGGGTAGTCCTAATAGATATTTGCACCTGTTAAGGAGAAAGTGCAGAGGTAAGAGTTTAAATGTCACCGGATGATAAGAATGTTGATTTTAGGCCAATATTCACTTATTCGTCCTTCAACAACTATGGACCGGGCATTGAGCATAGGATAAGGCATTGGGCTTAAGGTTAATGATAAGAAGGCAAATCAACCAAAACACCCTCAGTCAAGAATTTTACTATCTAGAGTCGTGTGTGTACTTGTGACCAAACAAACATAAAACAAAGCAGAAATGCAGTGATGGGGAAACACACAGCTATTATGAGACTATTTCCTGCAGCCTGGAGGGAATTAGGGAAAACTTCTTGGGAGAGATCCAAGGCAGTTTCATTACGAGTTTGAATTCATAGGGGTGCCTGGGTGGCTCAGTTGGCTAAGCGTCCAACTTCAGCTCAGGTCATGATCTCACGGTTCGTGAGTTCCAGCCCCGGGCTCTGGGCTGACATCTCGGAGCCTGGAGCCTGCTTCCGATTCTGTGTCTCCCTCTCTCTCTGCCCCTCCCCACCTCTCAAAAATAAATAAACATTTTTTAAAAATTAAAAAAAAGAGTTTGAAATCATGTCACTTATCCTTACTCAAGAGGTTGGTTGATTCTATTCATGCATTTACTATTGAAATCTGGCTAAATTTCTGGGTTAGATTAAAAAGAATATATGGAATGGGACTAATTCATTCTTGTTTTCTGTCACCACAGGATGTATATAAAAATCCACACAGATGAAGGAAGTGCACAGCATTATATAAATGAAAATTATTATCATTTATTTTCAATATTCCTTCTCATCTACTGAAGGAAAGAAAAGGTCAAAAAAGAAAAGAAAAGAAAAAGAAAAAAAACTGCAAAGAATGTAATGAGTGGACTCTGCTTATCTATTTCAGAAATGAAGTTTTCTACATAATCATGGAATCTTACTTAGCACCAGCACGGGCTTTGTGTCTGCCCATCTGTCTAGCTTCAAAGGGACGACAGAAGCCCCCAGTAATGCGCAAACCTTCCCATTCCTTCCAGCTCCAGTAAGACTATTTCCCTCTCCAGAAACTTCTTCTGCCTTAGGGGTGCCTCGTTGGCACAATATGGGTGGGATATACAACAGATGCTGGCAGTTGTGTCAACTTCCTAAGAAACAAGCAAACAGGAGAGACTAAATTTCTACTTCCCCAATACAGATAAATCATCACAATCGATATGCTTTCTTCTAAATAACTCAAGTTGTCTCCTGACCCTCAGGTTATGGTTAAAGAAGAAGCTCTTCTGAAAAAAAACGCTTAGTCTCTGTCTGAGTAAAAGCAACACAAAGGTGTAGAGTGACGGACAAGAAATTGACAAAAATAGAAACATGCAGTGATCGTAAATGGTGTATTACAACCGGCCAGAGGGGGAGAAGACCTGAATTCTGGACCCAACCACTGGCCTCTTTCACTGCGAGAACACCCGCAAAGCATTCAGTGGGATCTTCATTCCTTCACCTGCATGTGGGGAGTCAACCAAGCAATTCCCAGACTTCCTTTTCACTCTTGGCCATTCAAAATCTTGAACCAAGAAGCTTCGTCCATGAGCTCCACCCACAGCACTGATGGTCCCCTCCACTCTCGTTCTTCCATCGAGATGTACTAATGCAAGTAAGAAGCCCGTAATGGACTATAACCCTCTAAAGGTCAAATGACAGCTTTGCAATTTCTATTATGTGTAACCTTTCAGTTGACTCCTCATGGATAGAGGATCTTATTTAAATCTTCTGTGTCAAGACATAAAATGATTAACTTTCCTAAAAATTTTGGTGTTCTGCTTCTATTACTGCTTAGTACTATTTGTATTGATATTTCAGAAGCAAAATAATTAAACCCTGCCTTTTCTTTCTTGTTTGTTTTTAAGAGTGTCCAAGAAGAGTTAAGCTCCTAGATTCTACCTGAGTCAACATTTAGGATTAGCTATTTCTCAGAAGGTGGGAGGGCGATGGGGGGAGGTGATACTTCAACATCTCAACATTTGCGATGAAAAACGTGTGAATATATTCACACATGTACATGTATCATTCCCAAGCATGTACATGTTATTTTCCCCTGATGTACGATCTCAGTAAAATATCAGAGAGAAAAAATGTCAGACATACATAGCATAGCAATCAAGGGCTAATGAAGATCCAGGTATTAAATCAATTAAGAAGTATCAAAAGCTACCTAATCATCAAGGAACAAAATTGGCACCACAATATGTAGCAAGTATGGGAAAGCCTAATTTACTAAACATACCCTGCAGTCACATAATTGCATGTAATTTTACCAGCATAATTAACTAATTTAATTACCACTTCTCAAGTGCATCAATTATTGACATTACAGAGTTTTCAGACAGCAGAATTACTGTGTGGTACATCCAGAGAATGCAAAATGCCTTGTACGCCTATTTTTTCCCATCGTAGTCAACCACGGAGGAAAGAGGTGGGGTTGGAGGGGGGATAACTCCTTTAGCGGGAGGCTCGGCTGGGGGGCAGGTTTAAGGGCTGAAGCACCCACCAGGCAAAGAAGGAGAGGAAGTCCTACCACTATGCTCTTCAAAGCAGTTCTGTGCCAGGGGGTAGACGAAATGTGCAAAGCCCGCTCAGATCAAGAATAAGGTGGTTCTGATTTTTTTTTTTTTGGCAAAAAAAAATCTATGCAACAGCTATTCAAAATATGACCAAGAACACTGGCTGAAAGCAAAGGAAATAAGAGAGAGAGAAATTTGGACATTTTTTTAAAAGAAACGAAGCTTGCCTTTGAGAATGAGTTTTCTCTATTTTATATCTTTTTTTTTTTATTTCATTGTTACAAAAACATTAATATGAGGGATCTGCCTAGAACACTCCTTGAGCTTGTCAAGTCAGGGAGATGTCATGGCCCTACTCCCAGAGGGATCCGAGCTTCACGTGTGTTTAAGAAGAAACAGACAACATTGGTCAAGATTGTTGTCACATCACAAAATTTCTGAACAGCGATGGCTGAAATTACTAAGAGTCCTGGAGTGGCTTTGTGTGTCTTTCCACGTGACCCTCCTGTATCTGGCCTTTGTCCTGCTTCCTACTCCTATCTGGAGGTGGCTGAACTGCGAAACAGCTCTCACACTAGCAGAGTATTTCAATGACGCCATTCAGCGTGGAGTAAGATGTGACAATGGAACTTCTTTCTTACCTTTCGAGTCCTTAGGTATCTATAGGACTTTAAACCCTTTACTGACTCTGGAAATAAGAAAAGGAGTCCTTGTTACTTTGATCTTCAAGAGTTTACTTGGTGCATCACTCTTAAGCGATTCAGAAATTAACTTTATGAAATGGAAAACATGTTTTCACTCACACGGATAAAAATCAGGTTATAGTCTCAAGACCCGGACCTTGTATTGGGGAACACTTTCAGAGCAAATTAATCGGGCCCAGTTTTACAAAGAGTCAGTTTCTGTGGAGCATGTGTATTTGCTTTTTGTAAGAAACTGGCATGTGAGAGTTGGAGACAGAGAATCCTTATCTCATCCTTGGCGTATCTCACTAAGCAGGGCAATGGCGTCAAGTGCATTGAATTTTCTCTGGAGCTTTCGGCAGGGCTCACCCATCCCATCTTCTTTACATAATGCTTCTTCCTTCTCCACCACCTTTCAGAGTCACAGACCTCCTACCCTCTATCTTTTTCTTTTTTTTTTTTTAATTAAAAGGCTTTCATTTTTTTAATGTTTATTTTTGAGAGATACAGTGAAAGAAAGAGAGAGAGAGAGTGTGAGCAAGGGATTTGCAGAGAGAGAGAGGGGGGAGACACAGACTCCAAAGCAGGCTCCAGGCTCTGAGCTGTCAGCACAGAGCCCGACGCGAGGCTCGAACTCATGGACCACGAGAGCATGACCTGAGCCAAAGTCGGAGGCTCAGCCGACTAAGTCACCCAGCCTCCCCTTCTACCTTTTATCTTAAAGCAGCTTTAACTTAAGTCACGTGTGGATATTAAGTATAAGTTTTCTGTATGATATTCCATGTAAAGTTTTAGGCCTTCTGAAACGATTACAACTTTTAATACCATTTGTATTATTAAGAGTCAAGTTGAGAAATGGTATTTTGCAGGATGGAGGGCTGGGTGGGCAGAGAGCCTTGTCGGTGCCTCCTAAAACCACATGAGTTCAATAACGTTCTTCCTCAACAAAAGGTTGTTTCTAGTATTGAAACACTCCCGTGAATTAAGCCCTCTGCATTTTTCAGTCCTAATCCAGTTTTCTGTGAATGTAGCCCACAGAAGAGTCAATAAAGTGTGTTATGCAGGAGCAAAAGCCTTTCCATTTCAGGAGTGCCTTTTATGAGAAGTATATTAACTTAAGTCACACCCTCTGTCTCGAGGAAGTCCCTGAGAATTAGGTTTTAAATTAACTTCAGTCTTCAATTCAAACTGCTGATATTTACTCTTCACTTCCTGTTATCATTACCCAAAGATACTAAACTTTCTATAACACAGATCTATGTGGGCAGTGGTCCAGGAAGACACATACAGGGGAGGAAAACGTTCCCTCTAGTTTGCTGGTGTTAAAATCTTTAAGCCAAGTAGATCAAAAATATCCCTTCCATCAGAGAGAGAGAGAGAGAGAGGAATAAAGACCATTTGGAAAGTGGTGATAGATCCTATGAATAGAGTAAATGTGTATAGGGCATATTCCTTCCGACAGTGCCCACAGACTGTCCAGACATTCACAGTGGCCCGTATAAGGACAATACAAGGATGAGTCAATGCTCTGTAAGAGCTCAGCGGGGGAGAGGACTGGTAGCGAGGGTCTTCAAGGAAGTCTTCCTGAGGGAGATGGCATTATAATACATCTCAAAGGAAGGAGAGCATGTAACACAGAGAAGTGAGACAAAGCGTAGAAAAGCATAAGAAACACCATGACGGAAAGCATAAGATGGCAAGTTTGTGAGAAAATAGGCCTAAAGCCTGGTGGCCACATACAAAATCAGGACGGCAGCGGGGAGGAAACGAGTCGGGAACTGAGGTCCCAAGGCTCTGTCCCTGCCCTTGCTGATAACTGGTCTGAGATCCAGAAAAGCCTCCTCAGCTTCTGTGTAAAATGAACAGTTTCATTTGGACAATCCCCATGTCCTCCCCACACGCATAAAATCCTGTGGGTTGAAATTGAAGTTTGCCATGTTACAAGCTTATAAATATTTCTTTCTTTTTTTTTTTTTTTTACTCTTTTTAAAAATCTGGGCACACCTTCCTGGTTTCCTCCATACCTCTTACCATCCCTAATTGGGATTGATTTCCCATGCTGGATCAAGTCATTTCATAGCAATAAAACTTACAATATTGCTCTCAATCACATACTTGAGGCGGGATTACAGGACTCCCCACAGAGGATGCCCAAGTACCAGTCCGCCAAGCTGAGGATGCCCACAGACCACATGACCGCGTACCTTCTGTCTTTTCTGCCAGTGCTTTTCAGACAAGTGACCGCCTCCCTGGTCTCCATGTCTTCAAACTGGAGATTCATCCCTTACCCTCAGAGTGGGTTTCTGCCACCCCATATTTTACTAGAACCTACTAGCAGAGATTTTTGATAATGTTCTCATCACCATTCTCTGTGAGTTCTCTGCAGCATTTATTTGTTGACATAGGGCTCCAGGAAGGTGACATTCATGTCCAAGAGCCAGATAAACACTTCCATTGGTCAGGACAGAGAGCCGAGAATGGTGAATTCCTGGAACTAATGAATGTTATTTATCAACTCCACACCCTCCAGGCCTACAGAGAAGTTTTGTTTTGTTTTGTTTTTCCCCTCTCCCCAGACACCACATCCATGGTATCTTTACAAAACACCAATTAATTCTCTGATTCTCAAACCCTACTGTTCAGGAGTTTTTATGGAGGTTTCATTACATAGCATGATTAATCAAAGCATTGGCCATCGGTATTGAACTCAATCTTCATTGGCCATTGGTACTGAATTCTCCTCTTCTCCCCAGAGATGGACAAGGTGCTAAAATTTGCAAACTTCTAATCACAGCTCGGTCTTTCCGGTGACCAGTCCTCATCCAGAAGCTATCTAGGGGTCCCAGCCAGGAGCCATCTCATCAGCACACATAAACACTGTTATCACTCAAGGGATTTCGAACAATTTAGGATATCTGTGACAGGAGCTGGGGCCAAAGATCAAATCTTTATTTCTTTTTAGACCACACGCATCCTATCTAACATTATCAGGGTGTGTCTGATGCTACCGCCTGGCTCTTCAAAAAAGCACTTCTGGTCCAGAGGTAAGCCCAGGATGACCCAGGAGAAATGTTATTGCGCATAGTGATCCCTCCATCCAAGATCCTATTCACCAGCTGCCTGAAGCTCTCAGAGGCATAACTACAGCTAAGTTGGCACTTCTGAAAGATTGAGGATCAATCACAAAAAGGAAAATTAGTCACCAAGAAGCCAGTTGTTTGGACAATGTTCAGTTCTTAGCCCTCTGCTCATGTCACCCTCCATGTTTCCTATAGATCCCTCCTAACAGCAAGGTTGCCGCTGTGGAAATGATGTTCTCTCTGAAAATGTTTCTCAAATCCATATTTCTAACCCTCTCCCCTGAAGCCCGGGCTTCAACATCAGCTGACGACAGTGTCTTATCTATTGATTATTACAGTATCATGTCCTTCTCCACGCTCCAAAACTAAACTTATCATCTCCCCTGAGATAAGATTCTTCCCAATTGTTCCTACTTTTTCTGTTTTTTTTTTTCCTTTTATTGGAATCAGGACAACTCTGATTCTCAACTTTT
The DNA here is from genome assembly GCF_022837055.1 of Prionailurus viverrinus. Lineage (NCBI taxonomy): Eukaryota > Metazoa > Chordata > Mammalia > Carnivora > Felidae > Prionailurus > Prionailurus viverrinus. The sequence goes on along the minus strand of NC_062565.1, from coordinate 9,779,766 downwards.
CAAGTTCCAAATCTGGACACCAACTTTATTTTTTTAAGTTTTTATTTTAATTTAAGGTGGTTAACATACAGTGTAGTATTAGTCTAAGGTGCACACTATAGGGATTCAACACTTCCGTACATCACCCTGTGCTCCTCATGACAAGGGCACTCCTTAGTTCCTGTCACCTATTTCACCCAGCCCCCCACCTGCCTCCCCGTTGGTAACCATCAGTTTATTCTCTATAGTTAAAAGCCTGTTTCTGGATTTCTCTCTTATTATTTTCCCCTTTACTTGTTTTGTGTCTTAAATTCCACATGTGTGAGATCATAGGGTATTTCTCTTTCTCTGCCTGACTTATTTCACTCAGCACTATACTCTCTAGCTCCATCCATGTTGTTGCAAATGGCAAGGTTTCATTCTTTATTATGGCTGAACAACATTCCATCGTATGTCTATACCACATCTCCTTTATCCATTTATCAATTGATGAACACGTGGGCTGCTTCCATATTTTGGCTATTGTAAATACTGCTGCTGTAAACTTAGGGGTGCATGTATCCCTTTGATTTAGTGTTTTTGTATTCTCTGGGAAAATACGCGGAGGTGTGATTTTTGAATCATAAGGTAGTTCTATTTTTAACTTTTTGAGGAACCTCTGTACTGTCTTCCACAGTGGCTGCACCAGCGGGCATTCCCACCAACAGTGCAAGAGCATTCCTTTTTCTCCACATCCTCGCCAACTCATTATTTCTGGTGTTTCTGACTTTAACTGTTCTGATAGGTGTGAGGTGATATCTCATTGTAGTTTTGATTTGTGTTTCCCTGATGACGAGTGATGATGAGCATCATTTCATGGGTCTGTTGGCCATCTGGAAGACTTCTTTGGAGAAATGTCTGTTCATGTCCTCTGCCCGGTTTTTAATTGGATTGTTTGTTTTTTTCGGTGTGAGTTTTATAAGTTCTTCATATATGTTGGACATTTTGGATCTTTATCAGATATGTCATTTGCAAAAATATCTTCTCCCATTCCATAGGCTGCCTTTTAGTTTTGTCGATTGTTCCTTTCACTGGGCAGAAACTTTTTATCTTGACATAGTCCTAATAGTTTTATTTTTGTTTTGGTTTCCCTTGCCTTGGGAGACATATCTAGAAAGAAGTTGCTGAGACTCATGTCAAAGAAGTTACTGTCTTTGTTCTTTTCTAGGATTTTTATGGTTTCAGGTCCCATATTTGGGTCTTTAATTCATTCTGAACTTATATTTGTGTATGGTAGACACCAACTTTATTCTTTCTTTTTTCCCTAATTTCATAACCAAGCAGTCATCAATATGCCAATTATTTTGTAATAAGCATTCTCATATTTGCCCCTTTTTCCCATTCTCTGGCAACGTCTAGCCAGAAAGTCAGCTCTGCTTAATCAATGTTGGGGTAAACTGGGTTGTCACTTTGTGGTGGGATAGTGGCTAATCTGTTGCCAACAGTTTCCCCATCGTGCACTACTCTGCATTTCCATCGTAAGGTTCATTTAATTAAGGTATTGCTCTCTTTACTAAGATTTCTTCATTCAAACTTTACTGGTTCCCGTTGTCAAATTTCTTGGCCTACCTTTGAAGAGCTTGTGCAGTCTTAGTCTTAGCAAATTCCCTAGATACCTTTCCTAATTTTCCTATACATGAAACCTTCACTCCAGTTAGATTATTCTAGTCTGGTATGCTTTGAGTTGGTAGAGGGCCTGAAACCAGAAGACAAGAGTTCAAGTCTGTCTCAGCTGCCTGATTTCTGTGAGACTTGAAACACTCATTTCCCTCTCTGAAAGTACTTTCATCAAAAATTAGGGGTAACAAATACCATCATCGTAAGGTTGTGCCGATTATAGGGTTAAATATCAAACACAAGAAGAGTTCCATAAATCCTTCCATACTATGCAATTTAAAGGATTTATTACTTATCATTGAATCAGGAAATCGGAAATGTGCCCCACTCATTGCTTTTATCCAGCACCAGGCCTAGTGCCTAATACCTAGGTCCTTAATAAATACTAGCTGAGTAAATGGATAAATGAATGATAATACAATCATCTTGGCTGTCTCCTGAGACTCATGAAGAACTTCCCTAACACCATGACTTCATTCCTGTGACTCTTAGGCATTTGTGGTCTGTAGAATTTAGCTACGTTTTCATATAAATTTGACTTGTCACCTCAGCTAGATCATAGTTGAATTGAGGGCAGGGACTTCATTCCATCTCTTCGTGTTTCTGCAGAGTGCTTATACTTAACAGTAACCTTAAATCTATTAGCAATAGTACACAAACATTGCCATTTTCTCTGAACAATTCTTTAAATTATCGGAGAGGAGCATGCGCGTGCGCGTGTGTGTGTGTGTGTGTGTGTGTGTGTGTGGTTGTATGTACCAGATCTAACTAGACCAGAGAGCTACATCACTTCTGAATTAATTGGACTCTGAAATCCAACATCTCACCCTTATTAGCAAGTATTTCCAGACGCAGCGTCTCTCTCTGCTACTAATTTGAGGAAAATACCTTTCACTAACAAACCTTCATTTCACCCATCAAAATGATGTCTGGGATGCCATCTTTGGACAAATATGCTCTTCATTAAAATTTTCTACCTGATATGTACTGCATTTTGTTCCTTTTATTCCTAAGCATCTGAAATATTTCCTTGCATAAGAATAGGAGCCCCTCTGATACATGTGATCACAGACTTATTTGTTTATTTGTTTGTTTAGAATAAATCCATTTGGAAGGGATAAGTGACAGAACATTCAAATAGCTGTTGTTTGGAGCTTCAGGGCAACGAGAAAGAAAAATCTTCCTGGGCTTGGAGACCAAGATAAATAACAATCAATCTCCCATCTCACAAACTGAAAATTTCATCCATGCAACTGACTTCTTCACTTAAGCTTATTGCCAACAACATGACAGATCTTCCAGTAGAATCAGAACAATTTACAACATCTCGTGTCATTGTAGCAGCTTTTCATTTTGCTGCAATTGAGGCTGGTGAAACCCAAGAGTTAATTTTAATAAGACTAATCAGCCCATCTTGACAATAAAGGGGAAGGAACAGGGACAGGTAGATAACTGTATGTTTTGACATTAGACCATTAACATGCAAATCATATGCAAAATCATATGCTAACAAGTGTGAGCCTTTGTTTGTGGATGGACACTTTTTCTCCCAAATGGACAACAGCCCTGATTCAATTCTATACAGGAAGGCACTTAGCAAGGCATCTGATATGCACAAGGAAAGTATAAAATGCTCTCTGAGCCCTTATTTTGACCTCTTTGGAAGAGCAGGATTCCTTTAAATTTGACTTTATTGCCTGCTCACCGGAAGGGAGCACTGAAGCATGACAGGGAACAGAAGCCCACGTAATGCCCGTGCTCTCCGCACACAGTAAATAACAGTAGCGAGAACACAGGGCAGCCAACACAGACAGTGTCCTTCACATCACCCAGAGGCCACACCAGAGCTCCCGGGGACAAGCAGCATTAATTATAGACTAATGATGCCATTTGCATGCACATTTTTAAAAACAGTAGTGAATGTAGTCCTAATAATTGAGCATGAGTGAGAGATGAGACTGCATTAAAATGCTCTGTTGAGTCTCCTATCTCATTTTTTAAAAAGACCTCGATCACCTTGGCGCCCATCAGTACACATTAACATTGGGTACCCACGCGACACGGAACATTATGCTGGCTCTTTACAGATACAATCACTTCATCAACCTGCTTTTCAAGAGTTTCCCCACCCTCCTCAACCCCTTACGATCCTAAACAGAAGGTTCTGGTGGTAGGGGGTAAAAATAAAATATAGTAACTTTTGACGTGAACGGAAAGACAAAACAAAATACAAGAATTCCGATGTAGGCGAAGAGATAGGCTTGTATACATAAATTGGGATTGTGTTCTGGGTACCGATTTATGTGATTCAGGCAATTGTAGAACCGGATGACCGGAAGGGAAAATCGCTTCAAGAAAGTAACTAATCTGTTTCCACGAAGCCATGGAGAGTCTTGGTATTGTTATGGGCTTAAGAGTAAACCTGGTTTAAGCCCTCTCAGAGGAGGGCATCAGCCAAACCAGGAGCTGAGACTTGCAGCTTAGGAGGGCCAGAGGCTGGTTCCAGAAGCCTCAGTGTGCCCTGGACTCCATAGGATTTCTCCATCCGTTGCCAGAAGGGCTAATGGTCGGCCAGGAAGCCTTTCAGGCAGAGCACTTCTGATTGAAAACAGTCAGGCAGATGGGGAGCTTAGAGAGATCCTTTCAAAGTTTCTCCTTTTCAAAAACTTATAAGACATGTTCTATGCACTCTTTTAACTTCATTTCATTCCATTCAGATAGTACTGAAGCATTGGAAACTGACTTAAGGGTTGATGCTAAGTCCATTTGGGCAGGTGCCCCTCACTCTTACTTCCTAGTTCTTATCATTCCTTTTACAGTATATATATATATATATATATATATATATACACACACACACACACATATGTTTTACATATTTATACATTTTAGTTATATATTTACATATAAATGTATTTATAAATTTCCTTAGAAATTTATAATAGTCCTACAATATAAACATTTGATATTTATATTTTATGAATTATATATATTAAAATTTTTAATGTATATTTTATATATACTTTAAAATTATTAAAATGGAATAAAATTAACCTTCATTTATCAAAAGAAAAAGGACAAAAAAAGGACAAAAAAGAAAAGGACCCTTCTTCATCCTTTTCAAAAATGTCAATATTTCAGTGTCCTCCCAGTATTAGTAAAACTGGAAACTGAATTATGATAGCTTCAATACTGACAATGTACAATTTCAACAAGACATCTTTTTGAAAAAAGTTATTTATTTAGAGAGAGACCGTGTGCACGTGTGTGCACAAGCTAGGGTAGGGCATAGAGAGAGGAAAGGAGAGAATTCCAAGCAGGCTCTGTGCTGTCAGTACAGAGCCCAATGTGGGGCTGGATGTGGAGCTCAATCCTATGAACCAGGAGACCATGACCTGAGCCAAAATCGAGAGTTCTATGCTCAGTTGACTGAGCCACCCAGGCACCCCTCCATAAGACATCTTCTTTTTTTTAAAGTTTATTTTTTAGAAAGAGAGTCAGAGTGTGAGCAGGGGACAAGCAGAGAGAGAGGGAGACACAGAATCCGAAGCAGGCTCCAGGCTCTGAGCTGTCAGCACAGGACCCGACGTGGGGCTTGAACTCACGGACTGTGAGATCGTGACCTGAGCCGAAGTCGGACGCTCAACCGACTGAGCCACCCAGGCCTGCCCCCACCCCACCCCACCCCACCCCCCCGCCTCCATAAGAGATCTTAAGAAAAGTCATGGCATAGGGCATGAAGACCTGAGATGCACCGGTGTTTTTAGGGGAGGTGCTAACTCGTGATTGTCCATGTCATGGTTAGAATGGGGTTCAGGAAATCAAAAATCCTTATAGATAAGCTGTAAGAAAGTAAGTAAGTCCATGGCGTGCTCACAACTGAAAAAAAGCTTTCAAGATCATCCAACCCTGGGCCTTCATTCTCATTTTGAAGATAAATAACCTGGCATCTCGAGGTTATTACTTGCCAGAATTACAAAGCTTGTTAGTGAGAGGACCAGAACCAGGATAGAGGTCGCTTGACACGCACTCATGTCAAGTCTGAGGTTGTTCTTTTCTCCCCATGTGAGCTGGGTTGCAGTCAACGTTTACCCAGGAAAGTGACGCTGGGAAAGGTGTGTATGGCCATGTTTCCCAGTACATGCCATGACACCTCTTCGGACCCTCGCTGGGTGTGTTTCCTGCCAGCAGGAGACAGGCATGAAGACCTCATACAAAAAAGCTCTTTGGGGCTTATTCTTAATCATATGAATAATAACATTTTGTGTTGCTACAGGCTTGGGCCTTTGTCAAAGTACTTTCCTGAGTTCCATTCACACTCACTCACTCACTCACTCACCCAGCTACTACTTCCTAAGCCTTCATCTACATTGTTTTATTTTAATGCTCAGATCAGGCCCCTGAGGAAGTGCTCCTAGTCTGTTTTGCAGACAAGACGCAGGCCAACAGGAGTCAAGCTGCTTGACCCGGGTTACTGTTACTGGTCCATAGCAGAACCAGGGATCAAACCCAGGTCTTTCTAACTCCAAAGCCAGAGTTCTTAACCACACTGGCGGGTGACCTCTGCAGTGACACATGTGTATGTCCACCTAGATTAGGTGAGCTAATTGCCACAAAATTATCAGAAGGTCTGTGTTGTTGTAACCATTTTACAGATCATTCATTCATTCATTCATTCAACAAATATGTAGGCATGCCTACTGTTGCCAAGCACTCTTCTGGTCATGGATGAACAAGATGTGTAAAGTTCCTGATCTCATGGAGCTTACTTTCTAGGAGGGAAACAGGCTGCAAGCAAGCCATTGTATAAATAAACAACACAATATCCAGGTGAGTGCCAAGAAAGAAATTGAGCGGAACAAGATGATACAATGGCACTGGGAATGGAGGACATCTTAAATGTGGAGGTCAGGGGCACCTGGGTGGCTGAATCGGTTAAGGATCCGACTTTGGCTCAGGTCATGAGCTCATGGTTTGTGAGTTCAAGCCCCACGTTGGGTGAGCTCCAGCCTCGCTTGGAGTGACCTCCAGTCCTGCTTTGGCATCTACGCTGACAGTGTGGAGCCTGTGTGGAATTCTCTTTCTCTCCCTCTGCCCCTTGCTCACTCATGCTCTACCTCTCAAAAATAATAGAACAAAATGAACTGTAAAGCAAATGGAAGTTCTCAGCAGGTGGTGTCTATGCGGAAAGAAACCTCTATGATGACAAAGAGTGAGCTATATGAATCTTGATAAAACGAAGCCTTACAAGATTATGATGAAACCAAACCATAGAAAAATAAAATAGCCCTACCTGAGGTCACATAGCTAGTCTGCTAGTGGCAGAACGGGGAATCAAAGCCAAGTCTCCAAGCCCTGCCTTCTTTCCACGACAGCACACAGGGGTTTCTACAGGTCAACCTTAAACCAATCAGCCATGCCGCTTTCGTTTTCTTTTATCCTCCACAAGTGCTTTCAAAAGACAATTTTCATATAGAAACAGATAAGAGCAAGACACGTTTTCCCTTGTGCCAGCTAGTTTCACCAGAAAGAATTTACTAAACACTTCCTATGGGCTAGTTCAGAAAGGATGCCAAATATAAGGATGCCCATTTTTACCAAAAAAGGGGAGGGAGGGAGACATTCCCATACTGGACATGCCTTCTCAAATATGATTCTTCCCACTGTTGAGTCTGTGAATGGCTTCTATGGTAGGCTCAAGTGTATGTTTTAGTAGTTTTTGAAACTGAACTAAATTGTGCTTGTTCCATACGAGCCAAAATTGGAAGAAAATCCCAACTGATGTCCCTACTTTCCTGGGATTATCTGAGAGCCCTGGGCTGACACAGTCCAGGAACCCTGGAGAAAGACCTCTGGCCTTCTATTATTGATGGTCCCCTCCCCCGAGATGCTCGTTGCCCATGCTCACATGGCATACAAATATTTGGATGGCTCTGGTGGCAGCGTCCGTACTTTCCAAGCCAAACTCATAAGCCAGGGTCTTCACTGCCACTCTCAAGGCCACACATTTGGTGATCAGTCTCCAGGCATCCCCAGAGCATCTCCTCAAAGGCTCTGCCACCTACGGGGGGGCGGGGCGTTCCATGCAAATGGGCGCCAGTTGCCAAGTGGCCTCCTCTCCCTGGGAATAATCCAGGAAGATACACTTGAATGAGCTCAAAACCCAAAGTTCGTCTCCTCTCTCCCCACTCCTTTTCAAACTTTGGGTGCCCAAAACTCACCCGGAGAATTTATCAGAGCACAGATTGCTGGGCCCCACCTCAGGGACTCTGATTCAGCAGGTCTGAGGTAGGACCAAAGAATATACATTTCTAACAGACTCCTAGGGGGTGCTAATGCTACTGGTCCCCAGACCACCCTTGGAGTCGCACGGCTTGTGTTACTTTTGCTTAAAAGGGAGAACGAAGTTATCTTCTCATTCTATTTGTGAAAGGGTATAGGGCAGCAAAAAGGATAGCACCCCAATTAATTTTTCAGTAACCACGCGGTCACACTAGTGAAGACAGAAGAGGGAGAAAATAACGAAGGGCATTTGATTTCCTGAACCAGGTGCCGGATGCTCGTGTGAGAGGGGCTTCCGTGGTGGGACCTTGGAACGGGGGCTGCCTTCCCAGCCCAGATCTCGCCTTACAGACCCGCGCTCGGGTAGACCCGTGGCAAGAGGAACAGTTGGGAAATTTGTCCCAGGCAAGTCCGGGCATTTGCTTTTCGCTACCAGTTAACTGGTCACAAGTGGAAAGCTCAGCTGCCCCAGCACAGAATGCAAGCAACACAAATACTCATTGTGTGGCCGCGTGTCTCTGGCACCATCAAGCATTTCATACTGCAAGTGCAAGTGTAGGAGGGAAGCCAGAGAAGAAAATACATGTGTATATGCACATACGTATAACACATTGCAGAAACCGAGAGCTCCGGCTTGCCACCGTGCATGTTTCACACTTCTTTTCTGCACTGCGCTCTAATCCTGTGTGCGTCTGACCTCTGCCTTCCACTACCATATTCCGCCGAGGCTATATTCTGTTTTCTTCGATGTTCTGCCGGCTTTGGGCAAGAAGGAGCCTTGAAGAACACACATGTACATCTAATGCCTCCTTTCACCACCTGAACCTTCACCAAACCTCATTTTAGAACAATGACAACAACAACAAAAGGTTCATGGGTTCTGCAAGAAATGCTGTAGAGGATGTGCGAGGAAAGAAAAAAAAGAACTTGAGCAGAGAGCATGGCCCGTTATCTGGAAAGTTTTCTCCTCCCTACAATAGATCGATGCTTTCATAACAGTGCTAGGAAAACCAGACCAAGAGTGTTCTGGAAGTGCTCAAAACAAGAAACTTGTGGGGCGCCTGGGTGGCGCAGTCGGTTAAGCGTCCGACTTCAGCCAGGTCACGATCTCGCGGTCCGTGAGTTCGAGCCCCGCGTCGGGCTCTGGGCTGATGGCTCAGAGCCTGGAGCCTGTTTCCGATTCTGTGTCTCCCTCTCTCTCTGCCCCTCCCCCGTTCATGCTCTGTCTCTCTCTGTCCCAAAAATAAATAAAACGTTGAAAAAAAAAAAAAAAAAAAAAAAAAAAAAAAAAAAAAAAAAAAAACAACAAGAAACTTGTAAATCACCTCAGTCCCAGGTAGCCGTTTTCTCGAATGTAAAGTAACGGGAAGCTTCTCTGGGGATTCTACGTTGCACTTAGAGTTCATGTAAACAAACAACCCGAAAAAAGTTAGTACAACACCAGGCTCGAGTACATGCACGGGGGTGCAGGGGTGCAGGCACGCCCTCAGCATTGCTGTAGAACTCTGAGTGGGGCAGGAGAAAGTTGGAGAAAGATCCACCGACAATAAAGGCAAGATTCGCCCAGAGCATCTCTGTGGGATTATGGCAGGGTGTCTTTCTTTTTTTTTTTTTAATTAATTTTTTTTAATGTTTATTTTTGAGAGAGAGAGAGAGAGAGAGCAAGGGAGGGGCAGGAGAGCGGGAGACACAGAATCCATAGCAGGTTCCAGGCTCTGAGCTGTCAGCACAGAGCCCGACATGGGGCTCAAACTCATGAACCGTGAGGTCATGACCTGAGCTGAAGTCGGAGGCTTAACCAACTCGGCCCCTCAGGCGCCCCTGGAAGGGTATCTTTCAAACAGTCTCATCCCGGACACAACCCGGAAGGAGGAAGAAGGAGCTACTTGCATTTTTCTTATCCTGAGGCTATACTCAATTCAGACATCCTGTCAGGCAAAGTCTGCCCTTTCCAGTCTGCAGCAGCTTGTATTATAACACCAGGTATCACAGTGCATTATTCATCCATTCATTCACTGCTCGACCTTTCTCTCTGGTGTTCTCCTCTTACGTCAGAAACCATCATGGTGACAACAAAATTATTGATGGGAAAAGTTTGCTGAAGAGCCCCGATGTAACTCAATTTCCCTCCACAACTTGAAGGAGACATAGGAATTATCTATACAAGAGAGACAAGAACACAAATATAAAGTTGAGGGTCAATAAAACAACCTCCGCCAATGTTAATGGAAACATGGAAAAGCATCGCTTTCAAAGATGGACCACTAGGAGCACTTCCTCTCATGTACCAATGTAACTTTTTTCCTCCAGTGATAGCCATGACTTTGTATCCTTTCTGTAGGTGAGAAACAGGAGCTGGGAATTTCAGCCATCTACTTGCTAATTAATATTCCAACCAAAAAAACCCCAAAAGCCAACAAAATGCTCTGCTATAGATATTAGAAATCGAGCTTCCCAAAGGACTGTCACATTGTTTTTAACCCAAAGCTACGATGCCTCGCCTTACAACTCTGAAGGTTTCATTACTGTCTGTTGTGTCTTCATTCTCCTTTGGAACGTCTCCAATTTCCCCGGAAACACAGGTGGTCTTTTGAATAAACAGAACTAACATATTGAGCTCCATAAGCTCTGTGATGAAACGCATTTCTCTCGTTCACAGCTGTTGCTTGCACAGTTGGAATAATGCGCGGCTATGAGGTGGCTACTTAGTGAACTGGAGGTTCCTATTCTGAGCAGAAATTCATGGAAAGGCGTCTTCAGGTAAAGGAGGAGCAGAAAATAACAAGTGGTGCTCCCCGGGGGTCCGGACATTTTCCATGGTCTGTGTGAGGGAAATGAAAATGTGCTTAGGGCTCCGGTGAAGAATTTGCTGGTATTCACCCGACTTCAGACGAAGCCCGTGCTGGGTGGACTTCATTCTATCACAAAATAATTGGCAGAGAGGTCCTTGAATCGGCATTCTCTACGCTTCTGGCATTTAATTGGGCTCAAATGGTAGCTGTGATAAGATTATTTTGATCACCTCCTGCTCGCTTGACACGAAAAATGTTTGAGGAGCCACAGGATGATGTGAAGTCCATTTTACAATGACACCGGGGTCGATGTTCAAGGGTTTAAATAACATAAACAGAACCAAAAACCAAGCAGGAACAGTGATATTTGTGCTGCAAAGACTTGATAGTGGCGAGTGGTGACACGGTCGCAGTCGTGACTCAGCGCACAGCCATCTTGAAATTTCGTCGGCTATGATTCCTCTCCAAATATAAAATTAATTATGAAGTGTTCCAGTGGCTTTCCTTACTAAACTGTACCTTATTACTTATAACAACACAAGAAACTGCTTTAGTAAACCGATGGCAATGCATGCCAAAAAGGTGGAGGGGGACTTCTAATTTAAAAAAAAAAACTATTTTTTTTTTAAATTTTTTTTTTCAACGTTTATTTATTTTTGGGACAGAGAGAGACAGAGCGTGAACGGGGGAGGGGCAGAGAGAGAGGGAGACACAGACTCGGAAACAGGCTCCAGGCTCTGAGCCATCAGCCCAGAGCCCGACGCGGGGCTCGAACTCACGGACCGCGAGATCATGACCTGGCTGAAGTCGGACGCTTAACCGACTGCGCCACCCAGGCACCCCCCAAAAAAAAAAACTATTAAAAACACACAGGCAAATTTTTCTCAGGGGATCTAAAATGACACAGAATATCTACACTGGACTTAACCTGCCGGTCAAGCATAGCATAGAATCTCCTCCTTTCTCACAAAACTCATAAAGTGAAGAACATGATTAAATAAATATTTATTCTTGAAAACCAAAGAAGAGTATCACCTTGGATTAGAAAGACGTACCTCAAAATAGGAAACAGAAGCCACAGTGGTAAAAAGAGACCAATGCTTTCAAAAGACTTTATTGCTAAAAAAAAAGAAAAGAAAAGAAAAAAGAAAAGAGAAGAGAAGAAAGAAAAGAAAGAAAGAAAGAAAGAAAGAAAGAAAGAAAGAAAGAAAAAGAAAGAGAGAAAGATTTATTGTTGTATATGCGTAAATACGTGTGTGTGTGTGTGTGTGTGTGTGTGTGTGTGTGTTTGCAGGGCAGATTTTATGTAACATTCCATCTAGTTATTTAAAACTTGATCTTTAATTAAGAATCATATAAAACTCGAACCTCTCGGGGCGCCTGGGTGGCTCAGTCTATTAAGCGCCCGACTTCAACTCAGGTCATGATCTCACAGTTCATGGGTTCAAGCCCCGGGTCAGGCTCTGTGCTGACAGCTCAGAGCCTGGAGCCTGCTTGGGATTCTGTGTCTCCCTCTCTCTCTGCCCCTCGCCTGCTCATGCTCTGTCTCTCTCGTCAAAAATAAAATAAACATTAAAAGAAACAAAAAAAACCTTGAACTTCTCAAGATTTGGGTTAATGTCGCTACAAGGTGGTCTTATAAGGAAGTTATCATAATCCATAACGGACAGGGCAGAAGTATTCTTAGAGAATAAAAACACAGCAGCAAAACATCAACCAAACATCTAGAAATGTCACACATGAAGTAAAGAAAACAAGGTCTACTTATGGAAGACTTTAAAATGGAAAGACTAGAAATAATGGAGCAGCCCAAAAGGAATTTTTTTAATATGTATATTTTGTATCCAGGGAGATGGTAAGTAAAGATAGACATAGCTTTTTGTTTTTTTTACAGAATGTGGAAAATATAACTTTGACTAGGGTCTGACACATACGAAGCATGCTATGATGGTTAGCCATTATTTTCATTCACTACAGTATTTGCTTCATGAAGGCAGAGTATTTATTTACTGCTATATTCTCTAGCACCTAGAAGCATTTCTTATATACAGTAAGACGTAAACAACCAATTTTCAGAGGAAAGGATACATTAGATAATTGCACGTGTGAAAAATTAACAGTAGGTTATTTTTTTTTTAATTTTTTTAGAGAGAGAGTGTGTGTGTGTGTGCATGCACAAGCGAGCCAGGGGCAGAGCAGAAGCAGAGGGAAAGAGAGAGAGAATCTTAAGCAGGCTCCTCGCCCAGTGCAGAGCCCGATGCAGGGCTGGATCCCACGACCCTGGGATCATGACCTGAGCGGAAATCAAAAGTCAGATGCTCAACTGACTAAGCCACCCAGGTGTCCCAACAGTAGGTTATCAAACAAGAGTAGTGGTTATGAAATAAGAGCAAGTTTTTATAAGAACTAACTAGATGTCTTAGATGTGAGTGGAATCATCGTTGAAATAAAAGATTTACAATCAATGGATCAGAAATCAACATTGCTATGGGGGGACTGGCGGTATTGTTGGCCCTAGAAAAGGTGGAAGCATTCTCAGGAAGCCCTCAGAGAAAGAAGCATGTGCACAGCTTGGCCAACAGGGGCTGGGGGATTCTGACGCTAGCATCTGAGTCGGGAGAACTCAGGAGTCAGGATAGGAACACAGGAGCCGAGGCCAGAGTTGAGGAAATTCGCTAGAAGCAGAAAAGTGCCTAAGTATCATGGAGCCAGAGAGGAAGTAGTATAAGGAAAAGATCTAATAGGTAAGTCTGAGGGAAGACAATCAGGTGGAAAGTGTTCTAAATTTCATGTATCATTTAGGATATAGATAAAGGTATTGTTTAGCTTTACATTTTACTGTTAAATATGCACCGTAAAGTTCAATTACCAGTAAGCGATTAAAAATAGAATGTGTACGGGCGCCTGGGTGGCTCAGTCAGTTAAGTGTTCGAATTCAATTCAGGTCATGACCTCACAGTTTGTGGGTTTGAGCCCTGCGTCAGGCTCTGTGCTGACAGCTCAGAGCCTGGAGCCCCCTTCGGATTCTGTGTCTCCCTCTGTCTCTGCCCCTCCCCCACTCGCGCTCTGTCTCTCTCTCAAAAAAAAAATTTTTTTTAATTAAAAGAAAATAGAATGTATAATTTTGAATGAGAGAAAAAATTGAGGAAGAAAAAAAAGTTAAAAAAATTTCAATCCAAAAAGAGTAAGAGGAAAGAAAAACGGGGCGGTTAGAAATTAATGGATAAAGTTGACGAGAACAACAATAAAAACTACCGAATGGACCAAAACCAGGTTTAAGGAAAAAGAGAATCACACTGGGTTGAATCAATGTGTTAGTCCTGAAGGACTCACCCCAGTTCAGATCAAATAATTAACTCACAAACAAAATTACCAAAACCACTACTAGTAACATCAGTAAGTATGAACAAGAAATAACAGATTTTGACTGACAGAAACTACAGATTTCATATCACCAAAATGGACAAATCTCAGAATCTTAATAATGAACGAAAAGAAAGTCCCAGAAGATTTCGTACACAAGTACCCTTTGAATAAGATACACAAATAGGCAAAAGTAAACCATTTACTTTAGGCATATATCCCTGCGTGTTATAAAAATTCTTAAAAACCAAATGAAAAACACAAAACCTATGACAGTCGGGTTAGAGGAACAGAGACAAAAAGGGAACATAGGGGCATATGTAAGTTATTGCGTAAGTTTCTGTTAACAACTTACTTTGGTGGCATATTCACATATGTCCACTGTATTATTGTTTAAATTAATTAAAAAAATATATTGGCTAGAGCAATGCTGTTAAAGTGTTCCTGAACCAAGGATTAAAATGAACCCAATTCGGTGTACCCAAATCCTTAAAATAAAACCTCAGGGCATGGTCCTCCCAGCTGTAGAGTAAATCAGTCACTTGTAAGATTGGACTGAAGAAGTATTTTAAATGTAGCACGAAAGAGGGGGAAAAAAGATTAAAAGCCATAAGAAAATTTAAAACATTAATAATAGAAAACCCCCTAAACTTGGTATTCGTATAATTATCTTTCTAGAAGCAAATAGGAGACAGCATGAAAGATAGGCAATGCTCGGAAAAAAATAATAGCCAATTATTTCCCAGAACTAGTAGGAAAAAAACATGAGCCTTTAGGCTGACAGTGCTCACTAAGGGCCAGGAAGGAAAACAAATATAAAGTCTCACTCAAAATGCCATAAGCACAAACACAACTATAAAGAGGAGGAAAAAAATCACAAAATCCACCAGAGAGAAAAGAAAGATTATCTTCAAAAATAAGAATGAGACTGGCATCAGACTGCTTCTCAGTACCACAGAACGTAAGAAAGCAGTGGAAAAATATTTCTAGGTCCTGGTAGAAAATAACTTTGAGCCTAGAATTCAAGGCACAATAAAAATGCAAGAGTAAAAGTTAAATGAAGGTATTTTAATATGTTTAAGCACTTCGAAATTGTGCCATCCGTAGACTCTCACAGAAATAAACTCTTCCAACAAGAAAGAAGTAAACACAAAAGGGAACAACAGAGATTTTAAAAAAATGTACTGGTAAACAATATATGAGTAGTAAGTTGAACAAATAATAATAATAATAAAACTATTTGAATAATTAGTTGACATTAAAATTCCAGATGATAGCATGGGCTATGGTGGGTTTCTGTTTTTGTTTTTTTTTTGAGGGGGGTGGTGGTTAGCGAGGGGAATCCAGAGTAAAAACATTCTAACAATTTTAACATCCTTAAGAGGGTGAGAAAGTAACCAGACTTTATTCGAAATGCTCATGTTTATTTATGTTTGTTAAAAATGTACAGGTGAAGGGGCACCTGGGTGGTTCAGTCAGTTGAGCGTCCAACTTCCCGCTCGGGTCATGATCTCGGGGTTCATGAGTTCGAGCCCCACATCAGGCTCTCTGCTCTCAGTGCAGAACCCACTGCAGATCCTTTCTCTCTCTCTCTCTCCTTGTGTTTCTATCAGGTTTTGCTTTATATATATAAATAAAAATAAATAAATATTTAAAATAAATAAATAAATAAATAAATAAATAAATAAACATTTAAATAAATAAAAAAATAAACATTTTAAAAATGGACACGTAAAAACAGGAGGATGAAAATTGAAAGTATGGCTTTAAACCAATACAGGAAAAAGTAGAACAAAGAAATCTTGAACAATTCAACAAAAACACAATGGAGAAGAAAAGGAAACAATGACAAAGCACACTACAGGCATACCTCATTTTATTGTACTCTACAGATGCTGCAGTGTTTTGTTGTGTTTTGTTTTGTTTTGTTTTGCTTTACAAATTGAAGGTTTGTGGCAACCTTGGATCCGGCCAGTCTTTCAGTGCCATTTTTCCAATAGCGTTTGCTCACTTCATGTCTCTGTGTCAGGTTTTGGTGATTCTTGCAACATTGCAAACTTGTTCCTTATTATATTTGTTGTGGTGATTTATGATCAGCGGCTCTGATCTTTCACGTTACTCTTGTAATTGTTCTGGGGCACCACGAACCGTACCCACGTAAGATGGCAGAATTGATTGATAAATGTGTGTGTTCTGACTGCTCCACTGACCAACCATTCTCCCATTCTCTCTCCCTTCCCTATTCTCTGAGACACGACAGTATTGAAACTAGGCCAATTAATCATCCAACAGTGGGCTCTATGTGTTCAAATGAAAGAAGAATCACACATCTTTCACTTGAAATCGAAGGCTAGAAATGATTAAGCTCAGTGAGGAAGGCGTGTTGAAAGCTGAGACAGACTGAGAGCGGGGCCTCTTGCACCAACAAGTCAGCCATGTCATGAACACAAAGAAAACTTCTTGACGGAAGTGAAAAGTGCTACGCCCGTGAACACACAAATGATAAGAAAGGGAAACAGGCTTTTTGCTGATAGGGAGAAACTTCGAGTGGTCTGGACAGAAGATCAAACCAGCCCCAACATTTCCTTAAGCCAAAGCCTCATCCAAAGTAAGGCCCTAACTCTCTTCAGTTCTGTGAATGCTGAGAGAGGTGAGGAAGCCGCAGGAGGAAAGTTTGAAGCTAGGGGAGGTTGGTTCAGGAGGTTTAAGGAAAGAAGCCATCTTCCTATCAGCAAAGTGTAAGGTAAATCATCGAACGCTGATGTAGATGCTTCAGCAAGTTATCCAGAAGATCTAGCTAAGACAGTTAACGAAGGTGGTTACCATAACATTTTCAATATAGACAAGACAGCCTTCTATTAGAAGAAGATGCCATCCAGGACTTTCAGAGCTGGAGAGAAGTCAATGCCTGGCCTCAAAGGACAGGCTGACTCTCTTGTTAGGGCTAATGCCACTGCTGACTTGAAGTTGAAGCCAATGCTCATTCACCATTCCAAAAATCATAAGGCCCTTAAGAATGATGCTAAAATCTACTCTGCCTGTGCTCTAGAAAAGGAACAACAAAGCTTGGATGACAGCAAATCTGCTTACGAGCTGTTTTCTTGCATATCTTAAGCCCACTGTAATCATCTAATGCTCAGAAAAAAATGATCCCATTCAAAATATTACTTTTCGTTGACAACGCACTTGGTTACCCAGAGCTGGTGGAGATGGACGGTGAGATAAATATTATTTTCATGTCTGCTAACACAATATCCATTCTGGAGCCCAAGGACCAAGGGGTCATTTTGACTTTCAAATCTTCTTATTGAAGAAATACATTTTATAAGGCTGCTACAGATGGTAATTCCTTTGGTGGATCTTAATGAAGTAAATTAAAAATCTTCTGGAAAGGATTCACTATTCTAGATGCCACGAAGAACATTCATGATTCATAGGAAGAGGCCAAAATACCAACATGAACAGGACTTTGGAAGCAGTTGATTCCAACCTGCATGGATAACTTTGAGGGGTTCATGACTCCAGGGGAGGAAAGAATTGCACATGTAATAGAAACAGCCAGAAGTGGAGCCTCAAGATGAACCTGAATTACCACAACCTCATGATGAAACTTTAATGGGTGAGGAGGTGCTTCTGAAGGGTGAACAAAGAAAGTGGCTTCTTGAGATGGAATCTCCTCCTGGGGAAAACGCTGTGAAGATTGTTGAAATGACAACAAGGGATGTAGAATATCACATAAACTTTGTTGATCAAGCAGCAGCAGGGTCTGAGAGAATGGACTCCAATTCTCAAAGAAGTTCTACTGTGGGTGAAGTGCTAACACACAACATCCTCATGACTGGAGCCAAAACGAAGAGTTGGACGCCTAACCAACTGAGCAACCCAGGCGCCCCAGCAATAAAGTCTTTTTATTTATTTTTTTTTTTTTATTTAAAAAAAAAATTTTTTTTCAACGTTTATTTATTTTTTGGGACAGAGAGAGACAGAGCATGAATGGGGGAGGGGCAGAGAGAGAGGGAGACACAGAATCGGAAACAGGCTCCAGGCTCTGAGCCATCAGCCCAGAGCCTGACTCGGGGCTCGAACTCCGGGACCGCGAGATCGTGACCTGGCTGAAGTCGGACGCTTAACCGACTGCGCCACCCAGCCGCCCCAATAAAGTCTTTTTAAATTAAGCTACCTACATTGGTTTTTCAGACATAATGTTATTTCACACCTAATACACTACCGTATAGAGTAAATACAACTTCTATACACACTGGGAAACCAAAAAATTCATTTAACTCATTTTATTGCAATATTTGCTTTATTTTGGTGGTCTTGAACCCAACCTGAAATAGCTCTAAGCTGTTCCTATACATTGAAAACACAGGAAAAAAGACACCAGACATAAGACTAAAGATCTTAATAACTGTAGCAAATGTTCATTCTGAGAGAATCTCAGAATATAAAATAGTAGGCAAAAAGAGGCTTTTATAAAATGCACATAGCTGAAGGAGAGGGGAATCTGGGAGACTGAAAACAAGGGAATGGAAAAAAGCGCAAACCAGTCAAATACTAAAAAAAAAGGAGAAGGTATAATGATATTAAATCTGACAAAACAGAATCCAAGGAACACAGAGAGAGATCTTATATATCAATAAATGGAAAAATGTAATAATGATAGAAATTTTTGAACTGGAATGAACCCAAATAAAGCTTAAGACATATATATAAAGCAAAACCTGATAGAAACACAAGGAGAAACAGACAAATCCATAATCATAGTGCATATCTGTCATATACTGACAGATAGAGTAGCCAAAAAAAAGCAAGGATGTAGAAGATTTGAACAAAATAATGAACAAATTTGCTGTAACGATTTGTAATAGAACTTTGCATCCCTAGAAACAGGGAATGTACATTCTTCTCAGATACACAAAGACCATTCACAAAGACTGCTCTAGACACAAAGGAAGTCTCAACAAATTCCACACTATTAGTACCAAGATGGCTACATTACACAAAATAAAACTAGAAATCAACAAGAAAACAACCTCTGGGGCGCCTGGGTGGCTCAGTCGGTTAAGCGGCTGACTTTGGCTCAGGTCAGGATCTCGTGGTCCATGAGTTCGAGCCCCACGTCGGGCTCTGTGCTGACAGCTCAGAGCCTGGAGCCTGTTTCAGATTCTGTGTCTCCCTCTCTCTGCCCCTCCCCCGTTCATGCTCTGTCTCTCTCTGTCTCAAAAATAAATAAACGTTAAAAAAAAAAGAAAAAAAAACAAAACAACCTCTTCCCTCCTAACTCCATATCCCTAAGATTTTTCCCGTGTGTCAGTAATTAATGAGTTGAGCAGGAAAACAAAATGAAAATTGCATAATATTTAATAATGTGAAAAAATACTCTATATCAAAGCCAGTGGGATAAAGGCTGTATATGGCCCTTGGAGGAGAATTTACACACATAAAATAACTTCTTAAAAACACTACAGATTAAATAAATTGATATTTCTACAGAATATACTACAAAAGCAGTAACAAAATGAACCCAAGTAAAGCAATGGTAAGAAGTAAAGATAAAACCCCGAAATGATAATAAGCATACCAAAAAAAAAAGAATGAATTAAAGCAAACCCGTGCATCACTTAAAACACTAATGAAATACTTTTTTGTATATGTTAAAGAAAAGAACATTAAGTGGTAATAAGAACAACAATAAATAAGTTCAAAATGAAACACAAGTAAATAAATGTCTCTACAAATCAAAATATTTTTTAAGCGTATTTATTTATTTTGAAAGAGAGAGAGCTAACACTAGTGGAGGAGGGGGAGAGAGAGAGGAAAAGAGAGAGAATTAACTCCAAGCAGGCTCTGTAACTGTTAGTGCAGAGCCTCATACAGGGCTCTATCTCATGAGCACTGAGATCAAGACCTGAGCCAAGATAAAAAGTTGGCTCTTAACCAACTTAACCAACTGAGCTGTCCAGGGTGCCCCAAATCAAGATATTTTTAATTTTGGGGGTGCCTGGGTGTCTCAGTCAGTTAAGCATCCGACTTCGGCTCAGGTCATGATCTCACAGTTCCTGGGTTTGAGCCACGCCCATGGGCTCTGAGCTGACAGCTCAGAGCCTGGAGCCTGCTTCAGATTCTCTGTCCTCCCGGGCTGATGCTGTCTCTCTCAAAAATAAATAAATAAACACCTAAAAACAACAACAAAAAAGATAGTTTTAATCCTTTAAGTTGTAACAGAACATTTCAAAATTACCAAGAATCTTGAAAACGTGTATGATAGGGACAGTTTTCTAGAAAAATATAAATTACCAAAGAGAAGTAGAAAGCCTGCACACACTAATTAGCACAAAGCATAGCTTGAAAAAAACAAAATGCCAGCATCCCAGTGTCCCAATGTCACTGGTATCCTTCCAAGCAAGGTTGTATCACTGTAAATACGCTTAACCTGGCCCTATACTCATTTCTAGAAGTGAGGTTCTATGGACACTGAAATAAACTACGAATAGGAATTTAATCAGCACCCAAATTTCATGCCTATAGATAATTAACTCCTGGTTGTTCTTGCAAATATGGCAGCCTTTACTAAATTTGTAGTTTTTAAAACGCTAATAACTGTAACAATGGCTGTAATACAGGAATTGTTTCCATATCCAGTGGCATTCTTATTTAATCTCATTAAATTTATAATTTTCTTGGCCTTGAATTGTTCGTTATTTCACAGGGAGCTTGATTCTCAGATTCCAGATTTAATAACAAATGCCTAAATTGTGTTGATGAGGAAACCGTAAGAGAATAAACTTATAGAACGATACAGAAAAGCTCTTGCTTTTTTTTTTTTTTCCAGGTTTTACTCCAGGTTTCTAAATGAAAGACAGAGTGAGACAGAGACTGTGAGAGGTAAAAGTAAACTTTTAAAGCTACGATTAATATAAACTATCGATCCTGATCATTGCGGTGGTGGCCAGAATAATGGCTTCCCAATGACCATGCCCCAATCCCTAGGACACAGAATGTGTTACCTTACATGGCAAAAGGACTTGCAGATAGGTTAACGTTAAGAACTTCAAGGTAGACAGAACGCAGACAGACAGGTAGACCTGAACTGTCCAGGTGGATCCAGCCTTATCACATGAGCCCTTACAGCACAGAGAGCTTTCCCTAGCTAGAGTCAGAGAGATTCAGTAGAAAGAAAGCTCAGAGAGATCCCAAGCGTGAGAAGGGCTTGACACGCCGCCACTGTGGTTCTGAGATGTGAAGGGACCATGCACAATAGTGGAAGACAGATTTCTAGATGCTAAGGGCTGCCCCTGGCTGACAGCCAGCCAGCAGCTCTCAAATACTGAGGCAGCAGAATTCCACCCACAACCCAAATGTGCTTGGACAGATTCTTCCCCAGAGCCTTCAAAAAGGAATGCAGCCCTCCCATCACCTTGATTTCAGTCCTGTGGGATCGTAAGTAGAGAAACCAGCTGAGCCACAGCTGGCTGCACTGGAACCAGCTGTGTCCAGGCTTCTGACCCCCAGGACCCGTGGAGATGAGAAACAAACAATCAAATGAATATTGTTTTACGTCACTGAGTTTGTGGGAATTTTTGCAGCAAGAGAAAATGAATACAACCACCAACGAAAATAACAGATACAAAGATGCAGTGATCTTACTCTCCCCCACAAAAGAGTGGGTGCTCAAATCTTCCTGAGGACTATCCCCAGGACTTAGAGGGTCACCCCCCAATATCAGACTCACCAGTATGAAGAACTTTCCAAAACATCAGCCTTGGCTTTACTTGCGTCAGCAAGTTACGAAGAAGTGAAACCATTCTTTGTTCTGCTAGCATTACACCATATGGTAATGGATCCACGTTCGCTCTTATGTGCCAGATGGCATCGGGACACCAACCGCTTACAGTGTCATCTAAAACATAGAGGTAAGCAAAAATTTAGGAATCCCTGATGTTAAAATGGGAGACAAGACATTACGTGACCGTGTGAAAGTCCGCGATTTTTTTATTTGAACTGACCATGAGCCTATTTCAGGATTTTTGTCCAATTGTGAGTCTGTGCCCTAAATTATACCACTACTAGGCAGTGCTGAAATCATCTTCATTATCTATGACACATTACCAGTCATTAAAGCAATTTGAAATGCTGAGCCTCTCAGCCATCTGCCCTTAGAAATACCCAATTATATTATGCAACCTCCTTAGAAAATTTTGATGGCATAAGGTCTCCCTAACTTGCATCCACACTTTGATAAAAAGGCAGATTTTACCATTTCACATTTCATATTAGTTTGTATCTGACATATTAGTTTGTATCTGACACCAGGTGTACAATTTGGAAGGTAGAAAAACTTTCTAAGAAATTCAAGCTATTCACCCATCATCAACATGAATTCTTTGCCATAAATCTGACTTTTTTGAAAGGTATGTATTATTACAGATTTTTGTCATCACATGATCCTAGAGACATCATATGCAAACAGCCTAGGAATATTTTTTTAGCTGGATACTAAGTGTCTGAAGTTTTAGGTCAGACTATAAGGATGATACAAACAAGTTCTGGAGATGACTTAATAGACGGAGTTGAGAATCAATGTGTTGCTCAATAATCACGAACAGGACTCAGTCCTGAACAGACTTGCAAGCCTATCCAGTCTCCGTCCATGGAGGGCTGGAGGCACATACCCTGAGAACGTTCCATAACCCCTCTGCTGTTAGACAGGAACCTGGATTTCTGCCTCAGTAGGAGAGGGTTCCAAGCCTGTGTTAATTTGGTCCAGAACACGTTAGGTCTAGTCTAGGATTCATGCTAATCATTTGCTCATTAAGAGTTCACCTCTTCAAGGAGATGAATTGCAGAGCCATTCTTCCTGGTGAAGAAAACTACAAGCAACATTTTCTGTTTAATCATCCCACATTATGTTTTTCTCAGGCAGCCCCTCCCCTTAGTTCGTTTTCAGTTAAAGCCTAGCTGCTTGGAATTTCTGTTCAGCACAGGGACAACCTGATAACAAAGCACAAATTAACTGGCTACAGCTTGATGGTACTCCTGGGGCAAAGGTTGTATGTATGGCAAGAAATGCTGCTGGTCAAAGTTTGTGCTTTAATTTCTTTTGAATTCCTGCAGTGAGCGGATCATCCAGCGGGCAGTTTGGCAACAAGAAAATGATGAGTTGTTCCAGAACCATTCTTTCCTTTCCTGTTTAATCTCTCACTGTTCCTTAGCAGATTGGGAGAGATACCTTCTGTGGGGGAGAGAGCCTGATAAATTCTATTCATTCTTTTAAAAATAAAAAATGAATGCTTACCATGTACCAGATGATATAAGAACAAAAATACGGAAGAGTTTCTGCTGCAAATCATATGTTCTCACAGCTTATAAGGAAACTGCATATACCTTTATAATAAGCAGAATACATTTGGAAATATCATGTCTCTCTCTCTCTTTCTTTTTTAACAAATTCACATGAATCATTTCTTAGGAACTAGCCCACAACTTTTGTATTTCATGATTAAAAAAAAAAAAAAAAAAATATATATATATATATATATATATATATATCATCCATTTCCAAACACTTTCAAAGCGTACAATTCCAGGCTTTATGATTATTTTTTTTTGTAACATACATTTTAAATAGGCTTCTATCAGAAAAGGAAACATACTTTACTCAGAATATTTTACTTTATTTTTTTACTGTTTAGTTTTGAGAGAGAGAGAGAGACAGAGCATGAGCAGGGGAGGGGCAGAGAGACAGGGAGACACAGAATCAGAAGCAGGCTCCAGGCTCTGAGCTGTCAGCACAGAGCCCGACTCGGGGCTAGAACCCACGAGCTGTGAGACCATGACCTGAGCTGAAATCATTCGCTTAACCCCCTGAGCCACCCAGGTGCCCCAATCAGAATATTTTAGATCAGATCGTGGGATGCGTTCCATGGAAGCATTCTATAGAAATTCCCCGTCCAATACTAGAGTAGAGTCACTAGCAATATGAGGCTATTTAAATTTAAATTCTCTAAAATTAAGAACTCAGTTCCTCAGTTGTACTAACCACATTTCAAGTGCTCAAGAGCTACGTGTGGCCAGACAGCACAGAATCATGTGGTCATCACAGAGAGTTCGATTGGATAGCACATCTATAGTTGTCCCTGTAATTATCTTTATCCACAAAAGATGCTATTTTCTTGACCCAATGTCTTAGCCTTTTTGTACAATTGTAGACTGCAAAGGATGTCCAAGAATAAATGTATCAACACTTATTATTACCCGGGCATTATTACTAATGCTTGGAAAGTTGAGGAAGATCACTCAGGGCTTTCGTCTAGATTCTGAGGTCCATGCTGGATTGAAATCCTTAGCCTTCTGGTTCCTGACAAGAGTATGTGGCTGATTGAAATCTAGGGCCGGGATGATCAGATTTTATCCACTATGACAGTGCTGACTGATTTGTAATAGCTGCTTGATTCGGGCTCCTGAGCTCAGAGAGAAAAAGTGGCTTGATGTGTTAATGATGGCTTGCAGGTCAAGAGCTGATGTCACGCTTGCTGGGCATTTTCTATCACTACAAGCATTCGCGTGCAACTAATAAGCACACGCACAGTGGGAAGATACACAGGCACCAGGAAAACAATTTCGAAGCAGGCAATGGTATGTTTCATATCCCCTGGACTACCTGAAAATCACCCTTCAGCTTTGGCTCTGTAACTTTAGAAGGAGATAGATGGAACTCCAGTGATAAAAGGAAAAACTTTAAATTACTCTCTTACACGTTCCCCAAGCCCTGAATAACCTAGCCCACCCTCTCTCCATCTTTCATAAGAGATATGAGTCCTGTCTGGACTAAGAAAAACCTCTTTGGAATGGTTCTGAGAAAGAAACTATAAAATAACCTTCCAAGAGAGTCTTTTATGGAGAAAATGAAATGTCACCTCTCCTGCAGTGGCTTAAAAAATATGTTTTCCTGAAAATCAGAAGACACACAGAAGGCTCCTTCGGGCCGCATGATTCTGCAATAGTCTCTTGAGGATTTAAGAAATACCATTTGTCATTCTTAGACCCTTGCCTGTCCCCTGCATAAATTCCTAGTGCACTCTGTCCCTAGGAGAAAAATGTATTCTTTTGCTCACAGGAAATGAAGTTTGAGATCTGCTGTAACTCCAACTTTCTATTTGGAAGGTTGAATTCTATAAAGATTTCCAAGCTTATCCATCTAAATCTCCACATTGAAAACTCTGGTTCAGCCGCTGTGAAGTTACACGGAGGTTGATCCCAGGTTGGGAGCTGTCTGAGAGCTTTGCTTCATTTTAGACTTTTGTATGGAGTTTTGGCCCTGTTTCCAAAGCAAAGAAAAAAAAATGCAAATCTTTTTCAGTTTTGTTAGCGATGCTCATGGCATACATTGGTTAAAATGGAAGTCTCGTTGACGAACTGTGATTTTTCAATAATCTGTGTGAAGTTTTGTTCTATTTTCTGGGATAACCATGAGTTAGTGGTATAAAAACAGAAGTTTGTTTTTTTTTTTAATTTTTTTAATGTTTATTTGTGAGTGAGAGACAGAATGTGAGTGGGGGAGGGGCAGAGAGAGAGGGAGGCACAGAATATGAAGCAGGTTCCAGGCTTTGAGCTGTCAGCACAGAGCCCAACAGGGTGCTTGAACTCCTGAACCACGAGATCATGACCTGAACCGAAGTCAGACGCTCAACCGACTGAATCCCCAGGCGTCCAGAGAAGTTGTTTTTATTTTATTTTATTTTATTTTATTTTAAGATTAAAAAATCTTACTGAGGTGAAATTCACATAACATAAAATTCACGATTTTTTGTTTTATTTATTTTATTTACTTATTTATTTCTTATTTTATTTACTTTAGTTTTTTATTATTATTTACTTATTTATTTTTTAATTTGTAAGTTAGCATCAGGGCTATAATCATTTCAAGAGTAGATTCCAGTGATTCCCCAGAAGTTGCTTTTAAAGCAGACATATTAAAGGAGAAATTCTCCAAAAGCATCAATTCAGACTGGAAGAAATTGTGTCCTTTCTTATGATCAAGAGGATCACATTTATATAAAAGAGAGACTACCAATTTAAATAGGAAAAAAAAAACCGGAAGGAAAATGATTCAATTTGGTTCTTACTGAAATGTCTACTTATTAAGATTTGGGAGGAGGGGCACTAATTTGTGATTTGGCATCACAATTGTTATCAGCCTGGAAATCTCGTTTCCATTAATTCCTTAAGAAAATTCAACCATTCAACGACGAGTATACCTTTGATGACTTAAAGTATCAGGCATTCTTCTATGGCAATGTGACTGCTGGGTGACGAACCTCCTTGTACGTTGTAAGCAGGTACAAGACTGACAAAGTAACGCACAAGCCTTCCATCAGCCGGACCTTTCAGCATGCACAAAATGAGTATCGGATGATTTAAAGGTATACTTTTAAAAATTCATGCTATAAGAGAAAGGAAAAGAAAATACGGAAACAAATATTTTGTGCAATTTTATGCAACTTGTCAAAAGAGCACAGTAGTCACAGTCTTATGTGAGAAAACATCAAGGGGCACCTGGCTGGCTCAGTTCAAAGAGTGACTCTTGATCTCGGGGTAGTGAGTTCAAGCCCCACATTGGGTGCAGAGATTACTTAAATAAACAAACCAAAAAAAAAAAAAAAACTTAAAAAAAGGAAACATCAAATATAATCATAAATACAATACAGCCCCATACAGAAATATATATGTGTATATTTGTATATGAAAATATATATACACATATATATACATACCTACATATGTATACATACATACACATATACATATGTGTGGGTATACATATGAAGTTTATCTAGAACCTAGAGAATCCCCACATAAAGAGTATTTCTAACAATGTGACATATGAATATTCTAATTACTAGCCATTTGCCCAAAAAAATGTTAAAAGAAAAAAATTGTAAATGAATTAACTTGGATATGCAAGCAGAATGTCCAGGTAATAACATTTATTGAGAGCTTATTATGTGGCAGATATGATGCTAAACACTTTACACACATTAATTCACTTGATCCTTACGAATCAGTAAGGTACAATTAATAACTACATTTCATATATGAAAAAACTAAGGTTTACAGTGCTTTGCTAATTTGTCCAGCTACACAGCCAATAGACGCCGAAGGAGACGCCAGATCTGTCTGATACTGAATCCTCTCTTTTGTGATGAATAGGTAAGAATTGTCTTACATTAACATATCAAAGCACCAGCTTATGAGGGTTAGTTTCTGCTCACTCAATTATGGTGTTTTATATATACAAATGGTTATTTCCCAAGTGCTTAAAAATACTCGTTTATTTCAAGTCAATCAATGCATACTGAATGTGTACTCTGTGGCGGGCACTGTACTAAGACATCAGGACAAAAGGATGAATAAAAGGTTTTTCAGGTCCTCGAGTAGGTCAGTCCAATGGAGGAGAAAAACAAATAAACATATGTTTACAATATACCGTGCTAAATACCATGCTTCCAGGGTTCAAAGTGCTTCGGCAGAAAGAAGATGGCATTTAAAAGCCTGTTTGCAAGATTAATATTTTTAGGCAAGCTTTTTACTACATACCGTTTGCACAGAATTTTAACATAAATTTTCATTAATTCCCAAATAGGGGAGTTTTTAAGTGTTATTGTTGTTAATACCACCATCACTGAGAGTATTGAACAAACAAGCTAAGACAGTCTAGCTACTCTGGAAGGAAATGTGTCTAAGTCACCCAACATAGGTAGTCCTTTTTGGAAAAGAAAAGTAGGTCAAACTGTGGTGGGAATTTTTCTTTTAGTCATAGGTTCACGAAAGTCTTAAGCAGCTGAATACAAACTTGCTTCTGCCCCGTGGAAATATCTAATAATATTTTGAATGTTTATGTATAAACTACAGAATATTAAAATGATATTTTATTAATGATGCTAGGAATATTTAAGATTATAATTAGCTCTCACACAGAAAGCACATTTTTTTCAACATAAATGAAATCTGACTACTGA
Source organism: Prionailurus viverrinus (assembly GCF_022837055.1). NCBI lineage: Eukaryota > Metazoa > Chordata > Mammalia > Carnivora > Felidae > Prionailurus > Prionailurus viverrinus. The sequence goes on along the minus strand of NC_062565.1, from coordinate 9,751,673 downwards.
GGAGGAGCACTCAAAAGTTGGTATCTTCTTAAGGAATTTTTAATTAAATCCTTATTATCTTCTTGTTCCAAATAAAGTGATGGTGGCTCTCAAATATTTGTTCCACCTTAAGGAATTTTTCATTAAAATGTTTTGTTATCTACTTCAGGGATTTTTAAATACGCTGTGCAAACATATTGTCATACTACCAAGGGACCCAACGCAGGATAATAAAGGACTCTCAGTTTGTACTATGGCAACTGGTCTTTTCTTCATGGGTAGACTTCAGGACTAACCTTTCCCTGCATCTCTGTTCCCATCCACTCTGTTCCTAACTCAGTATCCCCATAAACTGCAGTCAAGCAACCAGACAGGAGACAGGGCTAAATGGCAGCCCAAATGAACGTGGCACTTAAGAAAGTCCCTTGGAGGGGCACCTGGGTGGCTCAGTTGGTTAAGCATCTGACTCTTGATTTCAGCTCAGGTCATGATCTCATGATTTGTGGTTTTGGGCCCCACATCGGGCTCTGCACTCACGGAGGAGAGCCTGCTTGGGATTCTCTCTCTCCGCCCCCCCCCCCCCCCCACTGTCTCTCTCTCAAAATAAATAAGTAAACTTAAATAAAAAAAAAAAAAGAAAGGAAGCCCCTTGGAGATCAGACAAACCTCTTGATCAATGCATCCTCGCAGAGTTCTTCTAACCTCATAAAAGAGAAGATTTAGCAACCATTTTTTCACTGTAACTTATGCTTTGGAGTTGAGTCCGGAATTATACCATATACGTGAACTAACTAGAATTTAAATAAAAGCTTGAAGAAAAAAAAAAGAAAGAAATAGACTTTTCCCCGAGTAATTTTATCTGTAAAATGGGAACATTAAACTTGATCATCGGTGAGATCCAGCTCTTACGTTTATGAGGTCTTGATGCCCAAGAATCAGGTAAAATATTTGTCTACCCATATGTGAAGATAGTGTGTGCTTCCTTACGTAGACAGTATGTAATACTGGGAGTCTGAACGTCTCCTATTTTTCTAAAAGAATTACATAAATGAGCTAATAACGTAGAGGAGATTTAGAGATTAGTTGTTGAGAAGATTCCTATGACTTTTGGACCCCTGAATAAAATATTAGCAAAATGAATCACTCAAAAAAATAGTGAAGGTATGACAGAAAGCTAGTGTTTGTCGGTGAATTCATGAAGCACACGGCAAGCTAAGATTTACTGTTTGGGAAAAGCCAAGAGAGGCCCTCTTCTCACACTTTCCGACATAAATAGAAAGTATAGATGTGTAGATAGAGATATTCGTATACCCTAAACATGTCCATTGCATAAAAGGTGGGAAAAAAGATGAAACACCTTTCAAGAGTAGTTACCTCTGAATAGTGAAACCACAGACAATTGCTGTTTTCTTTTCTTTTTATGCATTCCCTAAATTTCCTCTTATTTATCATCAGGAAAAGATATTTTGATACAATGGATTTGTTTCTATTAATAGACCCCTGGATGTGGTCTGCTCGAGAGTTTTAGCAAGAAGAAATGTTAAATAATTTTAGCATACAAGAATATCTATGGCCAATGTGCCTATGAGCAAGAAATATGAGAAGTTTGATCTAAATACAGAAAAGCTGAATTCAATTCACATGTCGCGGATGAGGCACCAAGAACAAAAAGAAAAAAAATGTATTATGCTCAAAAGTGATGGTTGGTGGCCACAGTTTATATTTCATGGCTTGCCAAGAGACTGTGTTTTGCCAACTTTGCAAGACCTACTCTTTACATGATGGGATGAACAACGAGATAAAAACTATAAATTACCAAGGAGAATTTAGGGGATATTGTTAAGGAATTAGAGTAGAATGTGGTCATTTATTTCATTTTACTATATTCAGACATTATAAAATTTTGTTGGAGAAATTTACTAAATATCTTCCCTAAAATGAAGACATTTTTTAGACCCAAAGATCCTCAGATGCCCAATTTCTTGGATCACTATTGGCTCGTAAAAGAGATCATGCTTATTGATGTGATAAAGTATCCGAACAAAACGAAATTAAAACTATGGAAATACAAAACACACGATTTGCTTTCATGAAAATATGAACGTGTCTAAACTCAACGTGGACCCCTGGATGGAGTGATCTGCATTCCTCCTTCCTCTCCATGCTGCACTCTGGGTAAATAGAATCACAGTCTCAGAAAAATTGTGGAGCTATGTTATGGAAATTAATTTGCAGTTTCAGAAGAGAGTTGTGGGAGGAAGGAAAAAAAATTAACTGCTTCTCCAATCTTCCATAAATTATGAGTGCTTGACTGGAAAGGCAGAGGCCAGTGAAACCAAAGGAAGGGGAAGGGGCTCCATAGATGATCATCTAGGGGGCTGAATGTGTTCTATCGTCTGGGCAATGACATGGACCCCGCATCAACAGATTGCAGCACATTCTCCAAGTACGTGTATCTTCTTTCAGCTGGAAACAAGTGACAAAAAGTACGTATCCAACAAAGTTTTTGACACTTTTATCACTGAAGACCTTATCTGGAATTCTCAGAAGGAGAAAGTACTCATGGGACTGGATTATTTGCAAGACATGTTACACATTTATTGACTTCAGCTAAGTATATGTTCAAATTCCAATCCCTCCCCCCGCCTTTTTTTTCCAACATGTTTGAGTGGCTAAAACTCCAGAATAGGTAATATATTTTTTAAACACCCATTTATGCAAACCCAGTATAAATTAGATATATTTTTTAATCACATTAACCCTTCTATGGCAGCCGTCACGAGCCTCATTTTTCAGATGAAATGTCTGAAATCCAAGGGTGAAGTGATGTAGGGTCTTACTACAGATCGCAGGTGGGAGAATTGAAATGCAAATCTATCTTCTGGTTGTAAAATGGTAACTTTCACATATAGCATGCATCCTTCTCCAAAAAGTTCAAGTTTTATCTTTCTTCTCTTTAACTCATGACAGTTTCTTATTACACTGGATTATGATCAGGATCTCCACTTATCTATTTATACATCATGTTCATTGTTCCTATCTTATGCAGAATAGTACAAAACGTTGTTCAATGACTTTTTTTTTTTTTTTGGCACGACTAGGACAGCTTTACATGATTTTTCTCTTCCAGTTTAAAGTATGAGAATTATTTTAAATACCTCAAAATATTAAACCATTCTTAAGTTACTGGTGTGGATACTGTGTGGTCAAGGTGCTTTTTCTCTTAATATGTTGTTGGATTCAATTTGTTTATAGTTTATCTAGAATGTTTGCATTTATTCATAAGTGAATCAGCCCACAGCTTTACTATGTTATTATGCAATGTTTGGTTTCCAATGTTCACTTTAAGAAAAAAAGCATTTGTCTGTACTTTATAACACTTCAAACAATTGTGGAATCATGTATTCCTTAAATTGGGGGTGAGAATTCACCCAACAACATAAGAAAAAGAAAAAACAGGAGAAGTAGAGCTTCCTACATCTAAAGACTGTGAGTCTTATCTTTTTTTTTTTTAATTTTTTAACATTTATTTATTTTTGAGACAGAGAGAGACAGAGCATGAACGGGGGAGGGGCAGAGAGAGAGGGAGACACAGAATCAGAAGCAGGCTCCAGGCTCTGAGCCGTCAGCCCAGAGCCGGATGCGGGGCTCGAACTCACGGACCGCGAGATCGTGACCTGAGCTGAAGTCGGACGCTCAACCGACTGAGCCACCCAGGCGCCCCCGTGAGTCTTGTCTTTAATGAGCAAACTTCCAGATGGATCTGAACCATGAAACTTCTGCCTTAACCTCTCCACCTAAACTGAGGAGTCGACTTAACTCCAAGGGGACAAGAGCCACTAAGAAGGAACCGTACCTCTCCAAATGGAGGGACCAGGGTGTGTGCATCTCAGCACTAGAAATTCCAGACAATTTGCCAAACTGCTAAATACCACCTGCCTCTGTAAACACACGTTGCTTTTCGTACACAACATGTTCCAGGTACAAGGCAGCTCTCTACCAAGGACCCAGGTGCTGTGATTTTCTGACTTTGCCCTTTCCACATGTTAGCAAGCTGCCACAGCAGTCCCGGCTGCCACAGGCTCACATGACAATATCCAGAGAGGAAGGAAGGTATTTCTTCCCCGATGTCTACTCTATTAGGTAAAACATTTTCCAAGAGCTCTTAGTAGACATCCCCTCCTGTCCCTTTTACCAGGAAATGTATCTTGTGTCCATGCCATAGATGCAACGGAGATGAGAACACAAGTACAAGGCATTTCAGCATCTATTGTAGGAGTTTGCTCTCTCAGCAAAGCAAGAAATGAAGGAGAAAGAGCTGTTCTGAAGGCCATCAACGCTTTGGTCACAGGAGAATAAGGGACGATGGGCGCCCAGGTAAGACCCATTGGGGATGAGAGGAAAGAGCAACAAAGAAGGGAGTATTGGGCTACAAAACACAAGCATGTTCATGTCCCAGGGCTGAGAATTACAGAGGAAAGTGTAGTTGTCTTTCAGTATTGTGCATGGGCTAGGCTTTGAATACATTTTGAATTTTCCCATAAGATTGAATGGATGGAAAAGGTAAGGTCAATAAGGTCTGGATGTACTCAGGGAAGCCCAGGATAGGAATATTTGAGAGCACATCTTATTTTTCTGACATTGAACTCAAAGAATATAGCAGTTAATTTTTACCTGATCAAAGACCAGGGCGAAGCCTGGACACTGCAGTAGTTCAATCATTGTTACGCCCACATGGGATATTTTAGGTATGGGACCTCAGGCTGTTACGGGGACTCACGCTGTCCTATATCCCTCTTCATTTTGTTAATCCACTAATACTATCTTTCATCACAGGGATGACAATGCCTGGCGTATGGGAATAGAGATTATTTATTGCGGAAGGAAAAGAGATCTGTCTCCAATATGGCAAAATAAAGAGTAGCAATTCCTTATCATTCTTTGTGTTAAGTGTGTTACTGAGGCTTACCTCATCAGTGTTTAATCGGCTTCCTTCCTATTTTTCCCTCCACGAAGCCAGAGAGGTACATATTAAACACAGGAGTTTTTGACAGCTTCCTCTTCCCTAGGGCAGCTTGCTCAACTAATAATAACTAAGATATCTTTTGACAAGTGCAGCTAAGAGCTGGTAAAGCTTAGTCAATCTACATCGCCTTGTTGGCACTTCCTTTCCATTTTAGACCTGCCTTACCTTGAATAATGGAAACTGAACAATGGCCGCAGAAGCCATAAAATCCAAGAGAGATAGTGGGTGAAATCGGGCAAGGAGGGTTAGTGGGGATGAATGCAAAACCATACTCATATTGATCAAGGGAAGGAAAATACTTTTTCCAACTGCAATTGCGGCTGAAACCCATAAATTAGATGATTGAAGTAATAAGACACGTGAAATGGCTTTTAAGTCCACTACCTACTCTGTGTAATAAATTTCAAATGACATCGAGGCTTTTAGTGGAGAGAATGATTTATTGCCATCTGCAAGAAGGAAGCTTTCAGGGATTATCTCTAACGTGGCAAAACACTATTCCAAATTTCACAAAATTAGCAAAGCTTAGTGAAGCTTGGTGACTGAACTGACAAGCAAGCTCAGAAAGAAATGTTTAATGGAACAAAAATAACTGCAAACACGCGCTCTCACATACCAATACTTAGGCGTGTATTATCTCCTCAAAAGAAATCCAAATTTAATGTTAAAGGAAGACGTTTAATTTTTTATTAAAAAAACATTCCTGAGAATGTTTGATTTGGTTTTTGATTATTTTTACTATGCGCACATATCCCCAAAAGAACATAGAAAAGTATAAATATATTCCAACTTGCTTTCATGGTGGAAGGGCCAAAATCCTAAGTTGACTGAACTTTTCTTGCCTCAGGGAACACCCTTCATTCAAAAAAAGCTGACAGAGTTTAACGAACTACCTGAACAAGGCATAGAAGGGACAATTGAGGAAGTAACTTTCCATAGCCATCTCTTTTTTGTTTTTTTTTTAAGTTCATTTATTTATGTTGAGGAAGAGAGAGAGTGCACACGTGCATTCATGGGAAGGGGCAGAGAGAGAAAGAGAGAGAGAATCCCAAGCGGACTCCACGCTTGCAGGGCAGAGCCCAGCCCAATGCAGGGCTTGAACTCATGAACCATGAGATCGTGACCTGAGCCAAAATCAAGAGTCAGATGCTTAACCTCCTGAACCACCCAGGTGCCCCACATATCCATCTTTTAAAAAAATTTGCAGTTAGGCGACTTAGGTAAAATCTGAGAGGTTCGTACAAAAGGGTATTATTAGCGGCGGAGCAAACAGCCTGACAGGAAATGACAAAGAAATCTGAGGATTGGGACAGGAAGCGATGAGAATGATGCCAGGAAGTCTGAGACCTGAAAAGACTTCCTGGATCTGGGATCTATGGCCACTTGTGCTTTCCTCTTGCCCATCTATCTAATCCTTTTGTCCCAGCAGCGTTGCAAAGAATCAGAAAGTTGGGGATCTGGAAGCAGGACTTCCGTGCAGGCAATAGGCTCTCACTGGCAGAATTCTTGGATTCCAGATAGGCAATATTGGAGTTTTTTTTTCCTTTCCTCCTGGTCTAGGATGAGCAGCACTGGGCTTTCAAGAGGGGCGACATCAGCCTGGCATATATTGTGTCCCCTCCAGTGCCACTCTTTCCCTTTCTTTACCCACAGTCCCCTCACTTTCTGAGGACCTGTACTCAGTCCTGGCTGAGACGGAATTGGCAGCCGTGCATTAACCATTTGTTGAACCTCTTTGTTTTCCCTCCACATCACCTATTTTACTACCACAGAGACTCAGATTTCATTATCTCGCCTGTCAAGACTACAGTCTAAGAAAGGAAATGTTTTGGATATTAACGCAGCCTCTTATTCCCCCTCTAAATTGAACGGAACTGTGTTCCAATTTTTAATGATTTCTCCATTACCGCAAGATAGAAAAATAGCAAAAAAAAAAAAAAAAGAAAAAAAAGTGCTTCTCAGTTACATAATTAAAAAGAGTATCTTCCTTAGATAATTTTCAAGTTGCCAATCTAAGAACCGTACATGGCTTAATTGTTAACAAGTGGTATGATGGGACAAATAACTAAAGCGGGGGTGAATCATACAGTGTGATGATGTGTTTTTGTCCAACTCCTCCTCATAGAAGCAAACTATTCCTACAAATGATAACTGGTAATTAAAAGTCACAAAACACATCATGTTTGAGGTAGCCAGTGTCTCTGGATATGCCAAGGCATTCTCTCCCACTGATTAATTACTAAAATATTCTGTCTCGGGATACCTGGGTGACTCATTTGATTAAGTGCCCGACTCTTGATTTCAGCTCAGGTCATGTTCTCACAGTTCACAAGACTGAGCCCCGCGTCAGGCTCTGTGCTAACAGCATGGAGTCTGCTCGAAATTCTCTCCCTCTCTCTCTCTCTCTTTCTCTGTCTGCCCCTCCCCCACTTTCTCTCTCTCTCTGTAAATAAATAAATATTAAAAAATAAATAAATAAGGGGCGCCTTGATGGCTCAGTCAGTTGACCTTCTGACTTAGGTTCAGGTCATGATCTCATGGTATGTGAGTTCAAACCCTGCGTCGGGCTCTGTGCTGACAGCTCAGAACCTGGAGCCTGCTTCAGATTCTGTGTCTCCCTCTCTCTCTGACCCTCCCCTGTTCATGCTCTGTCTCTCTCTGTCTCAAAAATAAATAAACACTAAAAAAAAATTAAAAACAAATAAATAAATAAAATGTATCTCACAGATGTATGAGTATCAAACAAATCACTTCTTTCCAACATTTCCATTTGCACTAAATCTGGATGAACAGAAGTAATCCTCCCTATAAGTAATAAAATATTCTTCAAGAAAGTAGACCCATCATTTTAGAAATGTGGAGAAGTATTTCAGTCAGGGATGAGCTCCCCAAACCCTGTGATTTGAATTCAGCAAGCAATTAGTAACTACGTGTTCTCTCAGTTTCCGAGCTAACAGAAAGACCTGTGTCCAAGAATACTGGAATCTCACCACAGACACTATTCAAAAATAATATTATTAATTGAAAAGTATTTCTTTCTCAGAACCCATTTGTTCTAACTATCTACTGCTATATAACGAAGCACTCTCCAAACCTAGTGACATAAAAATAGTGACCACGTTCTCATGGCCACGGAGTCTGTAGGTCAGGATTTTGAGCAGAGCACACTGGGGAAGGCTTGTCTCTGCTCCAAGGCATCCTGGGTCTCTGCTTGAAGACTCAAGTGGGTTGAGAGTGACTCAATCGTTGGGGACTGGACTCATCTGGAATCTTCTTCACTCACATAACTGGTGCCTGAGCTCAGCTAGGGCTGCTGACCAGCATGCCGGCAGATAGTCTCTCCACGTGGCCCGGTCTTACCCCAGCATGGCCCCTGGGCCTCAGAAAAAGCCCTCTGAGATGGAACATCTGGTAAACAGGAGATCAAGGCAGACATCGCTCGGCCTTTTCTGGCCCAGCCTCAGATCATATAGTATCTCTTCCACTAAATCCTGTTCTTTGCAAGTGAGTCCCAAAGGCCAGCCCAGTTTCAAAGGAAGAGCAATGAGACTTTGTCTTTGATGGGGGAGTGGCAAGGTCACATTGCTGAAGAGCCTGAGGGATGGGAGATGTCATGGCCATCTTAGGAAAAGTCAATCTGTCACACTATCCAAGGAGGAGGGTGGGATTTAAAATTCATTTAGCATCTTTTACATGCCATTCTTTATTTTTTCTAATGTTTATTTATGTTTGAGAGAGAGAGACAGAGAGAGACAGAGAGAGAGAGAGAGAGAGAGAGAGAGTGAGTGGGGGAGGGGCAGAGAGGGAGACACAGAATCCAAAGCAGGCTCCAGGCTCCCAGCTGTCAGCACAGAACCCGACACGGGGCTCGAACCCAAAAACCACAAGATCATGACCTGAGCCGACATTGGGGGCTTAACCAACAGAGCCATCCAGGTGCCCCAGAAGCTTCTGACTTCAAAAAAACAAATGTTTCATTATTATTTGAGATTCTACATGTTGAGTAGGCAGTTCTGATATTGGCTGGACCTGTAGTGGTCTGAGAACTTGGTTGATCTGGAACCACCAAGAGGGCTCCCATGGCTGGCCCGAGATGCTGGTTTTTAGCTGGGAGCTCAGATGGTCAGCTGACTACAACATCTACAGAGAACCTCTCCCATGACTCAAGCATCCCACAGAACGGGGGCTGGGTTCTGAGAGGCAGTATCCCAGAGCAAGCATCCTCAGAGACAATAAATGAAAGCTGCCAGCCCTCACAAAACTTGACTCAGAATTGCCAGGGTCCGATATCGGCCATATTCAACTGGTTAAGCCGTCACAGCACCTTTGAGATTCTAGAGTGGAGAAAAGCAGTTTCACTCTCAAAGGCAAGCAGTCAAGAATGGATAGACATCTCTATCCACCACAGAAATCATAGAGTGAGAAAGAAAACACAAATAGAAACTATTTTGGTACCACTTCTGTTTGTGAACAGTTAGGCTCATCAGACACAACATAGTTGGTTAAGCAAAGCTCAAGGCAAATGTTCTGAACCCTTGATTCAGTGTTCAGAAAGAGGAAACCCGTTTCTGTGTGGCTCAGTTGGTTGAGCATCTGACTCTTGATTTCACCTCAGGTCATGATCCCAGAGTTGTGGCTCAATGTGGAGCCTGCTTAAGATTCTCTCTCTCCCAGGGCGGTGAAGCATCCAACTTGGCTCAGGTCATGATCTCACAGTTTGTGAGTTCCAGCCCCACGTCGGGCTCTGTGCTGACAGCTCGGAGCCTGGAGCCTGCTTCGGATTCTGTGTCTCCCTCTCTCTCTGCTCCTCCCCCACTCGTTCTCTCTCTCTCTCTCTCTCTCTCTCTCTCTCTCTCTCTCTCTCTCTCAAAAATAAACATTAAAAAAAATTTCTCTTCCTCTGCCCCTCTCCTGTACTCACGTGCTCTCTCTCTTTCTCTAAACTTAAAAAAAAAAATAGGAAACCTGATCTTCCCCAGTTGTCAGTAGGTCAGGGTGCCCTACAAAAGGGATTTGTATCATTTCTTTGTGAAGTACTTGAGACAACGCAACTTAAGAGTGCAAGTTGGTTACACATATGCCAGCTACCATCCTAAACAACTGCCCCCTTATTTTATCTAATGCAAATTGAAAAAAAAAAAGTTGCATGGGAAAAGGATCATGATGTTAGTTAAAAAGAGAGAGGGTTATAAACTTGTATTTATACCATCATTCTGATACTGCTTTTGCTTGTATGTTTTTCAAAGTGTTGGCATTTCATGCAATAGTATATGGAGGTTCAAGTTCACTATCTTCTGCTGCTCCTAGAGGCAGCGTACTGTATATCCTTGGGGATGGTTTCCAGAGATTAAATGTCAAGACTGGAACTTCTGAGCACCTGGGAAGCTAAATGCTCTGTGGCTGGTCCGAGGACCTGGGACCTGGCCATCTTAAACATGGAGTTGCCCAGGTGAGCCTTCGAATGTCGTGATACAAACAAGCGAGAAAGAACGCCTGGGTATTTACGAGGGTCCGAGCCAGGGTGTCTGCTCCGAAGGGCTGGAAGAGTGGGAGGTTCTTCAGAATTTTGAGAAAAGCATGAGAAGGTTGACAATACATCCAGGGAGGGAGTGTAGGTTGCAAGTTTAAGTCTAATGGAAGAGCAAGCCGCAGGTGGAGGGGCCTTTGCATGGGGTATGTGGGAGGCCACTGGGGGCATTAAGCTCCACGGGTCTGAAAACCATAGCAGGTCCGGGGGTGGGACAGGGCAAGAGGCAGAGGGGAGCACTGTCTCTAAATAAACTGAAGAACGGAGGCTCTTCCTGATTTCCTGGATGGCAGGATGTTGCCGTTCTGTGCCAGTCTAAGGAAAGAGAGAGAAAAGGCTGAAAATAACTAAGACTGGATTTCAGCCCCAATGAATGCGAACAGAGCCAGACGAAATTTGATTGTACCCAGTATTAAGAAATGTGAGTTGACTTTTAGCTGAAGAGCAATTCAGACCTTTCCTTCCTTCCTTCCTTCCTTCCTTCCTTCCTTCCTTTTTCTTTCTTTCTTTCTCTTTCTTTTTCTTTCTTTTTCTTTCTTTATTTTCTTCTTCTTCTTCTTCTTCTTCTTCTTCTTCTTCTCTTCTTTTTCTCTATCTATGTCTCTCTGTCTCTCTCTCTGTCACACACACACACACACAAACACACACAAGGAATAGAAGAAAAACATACTATAACTATTAACAATCATGATTTATATGCTGTTAAATGATGGCTGACATTGTTACATTTTTCAGGGTTTTTCTTTTTTCTTTTTTTTGGCAGTGACCATACATTAATCGCAAAATTGCAAAAGGATAGGACAAAATAGAACCTAATTAGATGACAAGCAAAAACCTAAAGTGTATTCTACTCCCCAGTAATCCCCCTTGAGCCAGGACCAGGCACATGGCTCTACGCGAGGTCCAAGGAAATGAGTTTCTATGGTCAAAGACAGAGCAGCATGACCGTAGCCAAAACAGTCGAAGTAGAGAAGAACTTCCACCCAGTGTTGACAAACGCACTCAGCGGCTCTTACTCAGCACGCTTACTCTCTGCTCTCACTACTGTCAACGGATAGAAGATTACTCTGGAGCTGACTCCACAAATGGGGCTTTACTCTTATTCCAGTGAAATTAAGCTTTCTATGAAATAAAGAAAACAAATAAAACATTTGCCAACCGTATCCATCTTCCTTTTCCATCTCTGGAAGGGGTAGGTTCTAGGGTGAGGTCAGAGGAAGAAGGAACAGAGGGAGTGAAAATAAGTCAAAATTTTGTTTTCAGAAAAGAGAACAAAAAGAAGAAAGAGAAGAAGGCAGTCGTAACTCACCAAGTAACAATGATATCTGGTGCTTCACAGGAAGCACGGGGTCTCTTTGGGTGCCATGAAAGTGGGGTGAGCATCTTTCACAATAGGGATGTTTCCAACCCATTTATCCTAAGGGCTCAAAATACATAAAGTTGTTTCTCTTGGATTCATGAGTGAAAATGAGAAATATACAGTCTTTCATCAAGCAGTTGAAGGTCAAAGGCAGGGAAGACAGGGCGATTGGGATCAAGACAGAAGACTACGACTCCTTCTGGGTTCATCAACTGGATTTTAAAAGTATCACATCAGAGCAACTTTACTATGAAAAGCCAAGTGAATTAGTCAGTCTTCCCCAGAGAGACAGAACCAATAGGATGTGCGTGTGTGTGTCTATGTATCTATGTATCTATCATCTATCTATCTATCTATCTAGAGATTTTATTTTATTTTATTTTTTAATGTTTATTTATTTTTGAGACAGAGAGAGAGCATGAATGGGGGAGGGTCAGAGAGAGGGAGACACAGAATCTGAAACAGGCTCCAGGCTCTGAGCTGTCAGCACAGAGCCCGATGCGGGGCTCGAACTCACAGACCGCGAGATCACGACCTGAGCCGAAGTCAGACGCTTAACCAACTGAGCCACCCAGGTGCCCCTATCTAGCGATTTTAAAAACTCAATTCATCCTACTATGGGGACTGGAAAATTCAAACTCTGCAGAGAGTGTGGTCAGATTGGAGAGCCAGGGAAGAAGTGATATTGCATCTAGAGTCCTAAGGCAGTCTTCCTCCAGAATTCCTTCTTCTTCAGGAGACCTCAGTCTTTTTCTCCTGAACCCTTCCACTGATTGGATGAGGCTCACCACATTATGGAAGGTAATCTGCTGTACTTGAAGTTTATTGATTTAAATGTGAATCATATCTAAAAATGACCTCACAGCAACATCCAGACTGATGTTGACCAAACATTTGGATATCACAGATAAGTCAAGTTGACAGGTAAAACTAACCATCACAAAAAGCAAACACTTCACAAAATGCCAAGAGTACACAAGAGAGAGTAAAATTGACTCAGATGATGAAATGGTGTCATAATGAAGATATTTTTTTCGAAATGTACCACTCAATAACAAAAGTTGGGACTGTCAATTGCACGCGGTTGTTCTACAGTGGGTGGAAGCGGAGCTTTCTGTCAAAAAGACAAGTATCAGGGTGTCTGGCTCTGGTCATGATCTCACGGTTCATGAGTTTGAGCCCCACATTAGGCTGACAGCATGTGGAGCCTGCTTGAGGTCCTATCTCTGCCTCTCACCCTCTGTCTCTCTCTCTTTCAAAATAAATAAATAAACTTAAAAAAAGAGAGAGAGAAGAGTATCAGGTCCACCTGTTTCCTGAATCAACTGAATATTTTAAAGTATCTTTTCTCAGGGCGCGTAGGTGGCTCAGTTAAGCGTCCGACTTTGGCTCAAGTCATGATCTCACAGTTCATGGGTTTGAGCCCTGTGTCGGGCTCTGTGCTGACAGCTTAGAGCCTGGAGCCTGCTTTGGATTTGTGTCTCCTTCTCTCTCTGCCCCTCCCCTATTCATGCTCTGTCTCTCTCTCTCAAAAATAAACATTAAAATAAATTTTAAAAAAATTAATAAATCATCTTTTCTCTAAACCCACTTTCACTGTGACATTCTGATTTTCAGAAAGGACCATTAATTAATTCTTGTGGCTACCTGGTTGTTACTCTAACAGTCTAAAGAGTATCTGGGTCTCGACCAAACCTTGGCCACCACACTTAACCTTATTTTCCTCAATTCTCCATGTACAACGCTGGTTACAATCAACACGTCACTTTGTAGTTCTACAGAATCTCAACACTGTTCCTGCTTTGTGGCCCTGTTTATTTTCTTCTCATCTACAATTTTTTTCCTCTGTCTGTTCGCCAAATGTACTGATCCTTCACAGAGTAACACAAGCTCTATCTATCAATCAGTCAAGTTCATCTCTGAATTCTCCATTTTTGCCACTACCAAGTGCTCGGTACACCTTCATTAAATACTTCATAATACGATAAAGCAACCTAAGGTCAATGATACTATTGCAATAAACTCATTTCTATTAATTTTGTTTCTAAACTTTGCTGATATGAAGAGGAATAATAAATATAACATCCAAGGAACTGCATTGCTATCCAATCAGTACACAAATAATTTATAGTGACAGAATCACAACATTTTATTTTCAATAACAAAACATCTATTGAAGTCCTACGATATGTACCAAGAGCTGGACTAGATTCTGGAATTAAAATGAGAGATGAGATGACAATCTGGCAGGGGAAAAACAAAACAAAACAAAAATTAAATGTCTTGTGGGTACAGCAGGATACTTGTATAATAGAAAATAAGCAAAATACTTAGAAACCATCTCATGCATTTCTTTATTTTATTTTTTTTTTTAATTTTTTTTCTTCAACTTTTTTTTGGGGGGGGGGGGGACAGAGAGAGACAGAGCATGAACGGGGGAGGGGCAGAGAGAGAGGGAGACACAGAATCAGAAACAGGCTCCAGGCTCCGAGCCATCAGCCCAGAGCCTGACGCGGGGCTCGAACTCACGGACCGCGAGATCGTGACCTGGCTGAAGTCGGACGCTTAACCGACTGCACCACCCAGGCACCCCAACATTTCTTTATTTTAAAGCTGAAGACACCAAGGCTCAGAAAGCAACAAGCAGCTGGTCCACAGTTACATGTATATTTAGGCAGCAGAACCTGGTACTGGACCCCAAGCCATCCATTGGTTGCTTCAATTCATTACAGCCCATGGAGAGAACAGGTTCACCCACATAGCATAGCAAATCAGCACAGCTCCAGATTTCACCTAAAAAGCATCTCATCAGGCTCTCAAGCCAGGATTTTTTTTTTTTTTTTTTTTTTTTTTTTTTTTTAGAGCAATGGCCCAGTCTGGGAGCAGCAAAGCATTAATCTCACCATTAAGGCCCTGACACTGCTGAGATCTTTACCACCAGTGAGTAGCAATTATTTTTGTAGTAGAGGTCCATGTACAGAGAATTGATTCTCCAGTGCATATGAATATCCCCTATTAGCCCCACTTGATAAGTGGGGGCTGTGCTCAGGGCTGCAGTGGAGGGCTACAATTGCCCAATCGAATAGTCTCTCTTCATGCATAAACATTACTCCTGCTATCACTAATGGGATAGGGTTCCACAGCGCTGCGGAAAATAGAGCCCACAGTCTTGTGATAAATCTGTCAAATGTGACATGCTCTATGTGAAGAGCAGCGCCACGGCTGATTAAATGAGCAACCCGGTGTATGGTACAATAATGCGTCAAAGCACTCGGGTGCAGACAGCTGGTTCGAAGCTCCGGGAGACAAATCAGGACTTCAAAGATGAGTCATTAGAAGGAACCCAGGTTAAAAAAAAAAAAAAAATACCCATACTGGAAACACTGCAGACTTCTCTCATGAACATGCCCTTCACTCCCCTTCTCTTCCTTGCCTTCTTTTGGTCACTCTCCTAAAACCCAACGTGGAAGTCTGGACAAGGTGCCCTACGGTACTGAGGTGAGAGCCAGAAACACAGCTCATCGTACACAGCTCATCGGTGGTCTGGCTGGATGAGACACAGGCCAACCGCTGATCTCTGGCTGTCCTTCCATGCTGTGACCAGGGGACACGCCACATGCCCTACCTGACAAAATCCCCAAAGACCAAAGCTCTTCCTTCCCTCCCTTTCCCCCTTTCTTCCCGCACCACGTAGTGATATTGTGACATAATATGAAATATATATTTGGTTTGTGTCCCTGGCTCCTAAGACCCTTGGAATTTCTCCAATGACGAAGGTTAGTGGAGCATCTTCTATTATTCATAACAAGTCCCTTTCCACCACACCTGGGTTTATGCTGATGAGGTGACTCTTGGAGGTTGGAGGCTGGTTGCTGAGGAACCAATCATGTGACTAAGGGGTTGGAACTTTCTTTCCCACCCCCAGCCTCTGGGGGCTCAATCACCTACTGCCAATGACATAAAGAATCATGCCTACTTAACAGAAACTCTGTAAAAATCCCTACGTGACAGGTTTGTGAGAGCTTCTGGGTTGGTGGACACATCAAGGTGCGAACAGGGGTGCACCTGAATGGGGCTTGAAGCTCTGTGCCCCTTCCCTATACTTTGCTCTATGCATCCCTTCCGTGTGGTTCTTCCTGAGCTATATCCTTTATAATACATCAGTAACAGGGAGTAGTGTTTCCCTGAGTTCTGTGAGCCATTCTAGCAAATTATCCAACCCAGGGAAGGGTCATGGGGACCCCTGTCAGTCACAAGTATGGGACAGGAGGCTTGCACTTGCAATTGGCCTGTGAAGTGGGGGCGGGCTTCTGGGACCAAGTCCTCAACCTGCGGGGTCTGTGCTGACTCCAGGTAGCTAAGTGTCAGAATCGCATTCAATTTATGTGCAAGGGACATTCTGGCTCTGCTTCAGATAATACCGCATCAACTCTACCAGTCCGATACTGGCAAATCCTACGTACTTCTGGGAACGATGTCTTACAGACTATTCACAAAAATAAATTACAAAGCCAATTTGCAAAAAAACAAAAACAAAAACAAAAACAAAAAAACAAAAAACAGCCCTTGGAGTGCCTGGATGACGAGATGGGTTCACTGTCTGATTCTTGATTTTGGTCCAGGTCACGATCCCAGGGTCATGGGATCAAGCCCCCCCTCCCCCCGCCCCACCGCCTTGATCTCTGCTGAGCATGTAACCAGCTTGAGACCCGCCCCCCTCTCTCTCCCCTGCCCCCTTGCACCCTCCCTGCTTGCACTCATTCCCTCTGTCTAAAATTTTTTTAAAAAGACTTTTTGAAGACTTTTTACATTATTCATTTGTTTGTTTATGCGCTCATGCATCCATTTACATAAACTATATTTACAGTTCACAGTGTAGGTAGTGTGCTAGACTCCAAGGGTCTAACGTCTGCTGGAGACATTTTTTCTGTCCTCAAAGAGTTTAGTACCTCAGCAGGGTTTAACACACCTTTTCTGTAGAAACCAGATAGTAAATCTTTTAAGCTTTGCAGGCCATCAGGTTTCTGCTGCAATTCGTTAACCGTCACGGTAACACCAAAGCCGTCATAAATCATATGCGAATAAGTAACCGAGTTCCAACGAAACTTTTTTTTAATGGATCTAAAACTTGAATTTCATACAATGTTCACATGCGACAAACTATCATTCTTCTTTTGACTTTTTTTTAAGACATGAATGTCTTAAAAATGTAAGAACCATTCTTCTCTCACAAACCATACAAAAACAGGAGGTAGGCCAGATTTGGTCCATGGGCTCTACTTTGGCAACCCCTGGTCTACATGGGGAGAACTGGGGTCTACAGAGAGTCTGTAGATCACTCTATTCCCATCCGGGTTGATAAGAGGAAAAGAAACCCATATAAATTATGTACCTCCAGGCTCAGGGGTACAAGGCGAGCTTTGGGTTTGACTACATTATGTCTCAACAGAAAGCTAGACAATTGTTGGAGACCACAGAAGTATTTCTCACCTGCTCTTAATGGCATTGTTCCTCATCTGTTAAATGAGATTGAAACTCCCTCCCTCTTGGTGTTATTGCCAGGACTACAAACGATGCTCATAAAATACCCAGCCTGCTCCTAGCCAATAGAATTCACTCCATACTGGCTGCTGTAAACAAATCAGCTTTGCCATACAGGGTGCACAGGGAATCTGAAGGATTGTTCTTCCACTTTAATTTGGATCGGGGCACTTTTCGGTGCCCTTAAAGCAAAGGTGTTTGTTTGGTTGACTGGTTGCTCAATATTTTTAAGTTAGAATTTTATTATTACTATCGTTATTACTTTGATATTTACTGTTTAATTTTGCCTATATTACATACTCATTCATCCTTTTTATTATTTTAAAAAGAAACAGAAAGGCCATATATATGGGAGATAGTCTTGCCCACAGCTTATGCCCCAAAGAAGAGAAACATAAATATAGATACCCCTTCTCTCCTTTTCTTGGGAATGTCAGTCCCCTAAAAAGATCTCCTTTTCTGATTTGGGTTAGTACTCTTTGCCCGAGAATAATCCTTCGGCTATAGACTGAACGTTTGCTTCCCCCCGGCCCCCAAATCCATATGTTGAAACCTAATCCCCAATGGGATGGTATTTGGACATGGGGCCTTTGGGAACTGATTAGGTCATGAGTGTCGAGCCCTCATATATGGGATTAGTGCCCTTATGAAGAGACCTTTCTCGGGTCTTCTTCCACTATGTGTAGATATGGTGAGAAGATAGCCATCCCGGAACCAGAAAGCTGGCTCTCACCAGACACCAAATCAGCCGGCACCTTGATCTTAGAATCCCCAGCCTCTAGAACCCTAAGAAATACACTCCTGTTGTTTATAAGCCACCCAGGCTATAGTAGTTTGTTGTAACAGCCCAACTGGACTAAGACGCCTTTCAAACAATGACCACTCCGTACAAAAGCACAGACTCTGAATTGTGCAGCAAATTCCTACTTTCCCCTCCATCTTGCACACACACGCTTGCCAGCCTCCGATGAAACAGTAGATTCAGACCTAATCACAGCACTGGAATATTCCCGAACCTCTAAGCTTCCCTTATACCGAGTACATGAACCCGCCCTTCATAAGGACAGTGCCCACCTACACCACTCTGCCCAGCATCCAAACTTTTTAAAACTCAGCTAGCATCCATAGAGTTTCTAAATTAAGTAGAATAAGGTTGCAGACTTATTGCTTCCTTTTGTTTTTTTTTAAGTAACTTGATGAAACTTTTTATATGAACTGGTTCCAAGCATACCAATCCTTAAAAAGTAGCAAATCCCTCCTTAGGCTGATGCAGCAGACTTAAGTACAGCTTAGAGTTGAACAAATAACCGGACCTGGTGGGTAATTGTTGTCAGAAATAACACTTTGACATGCGCTGTGTTAAAATAAAATGAGTCTATTTCACAAACATTTTCCAATGGAGCAGGATTTTTAAAAATAGGTAACCTCGTTCAGTTACATTCCCAGTTGTGAGACTACTTTTTCACTTCATAATTACAAGTGACAGATGTTGAGCTCCTAACTCAGACCTGGCAGTATGCTAAGTGCATTACTGTATATAACTCTCACACAGCACCATGGACTGAGGACTACTGTTGTTTTTATTTTATAGATAAGAAAAGTCAGGATTAAAAGAGTACCTTGTCCAGGATCCCACAGCTCATAAACGATGAATGTAGATTTGATTTTTGGTTCCTCTGACTTAACCACATATGGGTCTAAGGGCTAAGCAACGTTGTTTCTGATGAGCCGATTCGTTCCCCTCTGAACCCACTAGAAGGATCTAGAGTTTTTCTAAAGTCAAGTGGTTGCATTTATTCTTTAGATTAAACACGTTTATACTATGTGTCCAGAATGCTACATCTTCTCTGAGTACTTGTTTGAGCACATGAAGAGACAGAACTCTTTTTTTTTTTTTAATTAATAATGGCCTTAGTTATAACCATTTCTACGGTCCAACTCCTTAGGTAAGAATGAAAGTGGTGTCCAAACATTTCGCAACATCTGTATGCCTGGCATTTAAATCATATGGGCTTCTTCAAATGTCCATTGATTGATGGATGGAAGAGAACATACAGTGGAGTGTTACATAACCATATAAAAAAAAAGAATGAAATCTTGCCATTTGCAAAGACGTGGATGGAGCTAGAGAGTATTATGCTAAGCGAAGTCAGTCAGAGAAAAACAAATACCATATGATGTCACTCATATGTGGAATTTAAGAAACAAAAAAAAAAATGAGCAAAGGGAAAAACAGAGAAAGAGAGACAAATCAAGAAACATACGCTTAAATATAGAGAACAAACTGGTGGTTACCAGAAAGGAGATGGGGGAGGGATGGGTTAAATAGGGGATAGGTAGGAAAGAGTGCACTTGTCATGATGAGCACTGGGTGTTGTGTGGAAATGTTAAATCACCGTATTGTACACCTGAAAGTAATATAACACTATATGTTAACTATACTGAAATTAAAAATATATACATACAGCATATGGACATCTTTTTATGAAACAATGCTAAGGCTCTCCCCTTAGTCTGACCAGTTCACTTAATCAGACCTTCATTTTGATACTGAAGTTGATTAGAACTCTAATATTTGAACTAAAGAGCAAATGGAAACTTTCTTGCTAAAATAAGTTTGGTCATCACAAATAAAATACATCGTTTTTATTATCCTACATTTTAGAAAAATGCCTTCTCTGAGTTAATTTCATGTTATAACTTTAGCTTTTATAGTTCATGCACATGAGCTTCCATTTTTGGAAGGACTCTGCATCTGTGAGAAAATAACTGAATACATACATTGTTTATTGTATTACCCAATATCCCTTACGTAGAGATCCAAGTGATAGACTCCATCCAAAATTTATTGTAATTGTCTTTCCAAAATAACTTGTAGCCTTCTTAATTACCATTCAATAAATACCATCCTAACCCCTGGGTTTCCTCTATTGTTTTTGTGCCAAACCTGTATTGTGCTTTGTCCTTTGTGAAACCAGAACCAAATTTAGTCCCAGGTATAGTAACCTACTAATCACAAGTTCCTGTTCAAAGTCTCCTGTTTCTCTAAAGTGCATAGGGGTTGCTGCATAAAGTAATGCATAAAGTAATAGGGGTTGATGACATGATTAGTATCTATGCACTGCTCTTTGACTATGAGAAAAATTGTTTCCATATATACAGAGTCTTGTATCAATTATTTAGTCAATGCTCAGACCATATCTGCCAGTCCTTATTCCTTCATGTTATCTTAAAATAAAGGTGATGTCTTAAATAAAGAAACATGTGCTAAATCAATGTGATCCATTTGTCAGTGACATGGAATCGGGTTTGAAAATATACCCTCCCTCCCATGCAGGCCACTTCTGTTAAGTAGATGGTGCTATTTAAAATTGTAAAGTTTCAACAGGTAGACTTTCTCCAGTTGTAGATAATTATGGGAAGAGGAAAAAAGAGTAGAAAATGTACCATCTTGGGTGATATTAGAATATCCTAGCCAACTCTGAAAATATGGACAAATAAAGAGATGCAGTGGGGAGGGAGATCTAATAGTGCATTTATACAAATCTATAATACATTTAAGTACAATGGGACGCTGCCTCTACCCAACTATTTCTTATCATTTATTCAATCCAACAAATTTAACAAGTCACTGCTGTATATAAGGCACTTTTCTGGACATGAAGAACAGAAAAGTAAATTAAGTAGTTTTTGCCTTCAAGGATTTTATGAGGTATATAGCATTTGTAACTGTCTTGGGTACAAATACACTTTAATGTTAGGGTTCAAAAGTTGTACCTGACCCTGTCCATCCTCTGTTATATGCTCCTGCCTTATCACAGTTTGATTTGCTTTTCTCCATACTGCTCTTCTAGTGTTTGACACAATTCTATTCCTATTCAAGGTGAGAAGCTTTGTGCGTATTTCCCCATTTCTATACTTTGTCTCTTCCAGGCCAGCTGACCAAAGCCTCCCGGGAAACCTTCCTGGTCAGACATACACTTCTAAGGTCAGATAGGAGAACCCCCAGTTATTCAGGATCGACTCTTTTAGAGAAGACCCTCTCGAAAGGTCAAGGTCGGTAGAATCTCACTGCCCCCAACAATACTAACACGTTTAACATATGAACAATTGAGTTCATCCGACTCTCCAAAGGCTTTTCTTCTTTTCTTTGTCACTTCAAGAACTGGTTTAAAACACAATTATATGGTAATTATTCCATGTGATGTAATGAGCAACTTCTGACTTCTTTTCCTCATTTCAGACAATTCAATACACACCTGAGACTTCATTCCTCTGCCACAGGTGTGCACATTACCGTCACAGATAGAAAATATAGGATTTCAGAGTTCGAGTAAGACGAGTTCCTACTCAAACCTTTTTCTGCTGACCAGATTAAGTCCTATTTAAATCATTGTCAGCCACATGTCAGGTTATCTCAGAAAAGGTATACACAGAAAAAAAAAAAAAAAAAGCAAAAAGGAAGACATGAATTCCCAGAACCCTGGATCGGCTAAAAGTAGAAGTTAAAATGTGATGTACTCGTTCTATTTGTTATGATTCTGAATTATTCAGCAGCACTTTTGGACACAGGGGAAAATGGGCAAATATTGAGTTTGTATATTTGGTCTACTTAATGTCACAAGTTCTGTATAATGTGACAGTATTGCATAATGTACAGTGGAAAAATACATGTTCTGCTCACTTTAGTCTCACAAAACCCTATTTCAAATTTTAAGGCAAAGGCAAATCTAGTGATATTGTCCCTATGGGCTGTTATTTGAACCTCTGCAACTTTGGGCATGTAATATGTGACTATTCACTAATAAGATTATTTAGTCTACAGATCATGAAAGTGTTCTGAAATCTGTTTCAAAAGAATTACTACAGGATTTCCAGTTCCAACAATATGACTGACTAAGTCTGAAGGCTCTCCCAACACAGATTCTTAGAAATAATGGATAAAAGAGAACCAAAAGTCTTCTGAATGCTTAGTTGGCTTTCAGGAATTAGAAGGTGATCTCTAGAGGTTAGGGGGGAAAAAAAAGAGGAATTAAAAGCCAAAGTGGTGGGACCTGGGTGAACTCTGTGGGGAGGCCTCTGTCTTCATGACCAAGGGGCTGGATGTTAATATCCACGTAAAGACTGAATGAATGTATGTAAAAAAGGAAGCTAGAAAAGAAGTTAGCTCGTAAAACTGGGATCGTTGGAGACAGACAAGGAAGAGAAGACAAGGGGGAAAATCTGCCAATAGGCAGAGGAAAAGAACAAGAAAGAAGAAAAGTTATCTGTCTTTGCCTAGGCTCTGCTGCAAAAGCAATGCACACGAACCGAAAGCCTCTTGGAAATGCAAACCCACATTCACTTTCTTCATGGTCAGATATTACCACATGGTCTGGGAAACTTCAAGCTAAAAATTCATACAAAATTTGGTCATTAGCCAAAACTAGAGCCTTCCAAAACTCAGGCCCAAAGGACTGTCGTGGAAATAATAAGCCCCACCTAAAAGATGTGGTCACAGTGAAAATCACCAAACACAAAAAACTGCTCCAACATTTGCAAGACTAAGGAGGATTAGGAGTGCAAGGACTTTAGATGATAAAACAACAACCAGAAAGTAAAT
Source organism: Prionailurus viverrinus (assembly GCF_022837055.1). Lineage (NCBI taxonomy): Eukaryota > Metazoa > Chordata > Mammalia > Carnivora > Felidae > Prionailurus > Prionailurus viverrinus. The sequence goes on along the minus strand of NC_062565.1, from coordinate 9,728,638 downwards.
TTTATAAAGTAAAGTACATTTGGCTCTTGGACAATGTAGGGGTTATAAGTATCAACCCCTGTGCACTTACAATTCCATGCATAGCTTTTATTAATTTTTAATGTTTATTTATTTTTGAGAGAGAGAGAGACAGAGTGTAAGTGGGAGAGGGGCAGAGAGAGGGAGACACAGAATCCAAAGCAGGTTCCAGGCTCTGAGCTGTCAGCACAGAGCCCAATGACACAGGGGCTTGAGCCCTTGAACTGTGAGATCATGACCTGAGTCGAAGCCAGACAATTAACCAACTGAGCCACCAAGGTGCCCCTCCATGCATAACATTTAACTCCCCCAAAACTTAACTACTGATAGCCTACTGTTGGTCAGAAGCCTTACCAATAACATAAACAGTCACACGTATTTTGTACATGAATCATATTTTATATTCTTACAATAAAGTAAGATAGAGAAAAAGGTTATTAAGAAAATCATAAGGAAAATATATTTACACTACTGTATGGTATTTATTGAAAAAAAATCCACACATAAGTGGACCCACATGGTTTAAACCTGTGTTGTTCAAGAGTCAACTGTAATTAAGCTATAAAATCCAATTGCCAAGTTGCTTAGTCTAGAAGTAAGACATTAGAAATAAGCCAATTAGAAGCCATAGAAGTAAAAAATATAATCACTGAAATTAAAAACTCAGTGTATAAGTTAAAGAACAGATTAGAAATAGCTGAGAGAATATGTGAACTGGAATATGTATCTCAGGAAATTACACAGTATAAAGGACTGAAAGTCACAAAGATAGAAAATATTAACAGGTGACAAAGAAATATATTAGATAAAATGAGGAATTGCAACATATGAATAACGTAAGTTCCAAAAGAAAAGAGAGACGGAATGCAAGGAGATAATGGCTGAAATTTTTTTGGAAATGATGAAAGACATAAGTCTTCAGATTGAAAGTGTGTGCCCAATGGCTGTGGAGCGGCATAAACAAAAATCAATCCTCACCCAAACACATTATTGTGAAACCAAAGAATATGAAAAAAGAGTAGCAAATTTAAAACCCAATAGAAGAAAGAGCAAATTATCTACAAAAGGACAAAAATTCGATGGTAGAGAATAGAAGCTACATAACAAGGGAACAATATCTTGATAACATTTACAGAAAATTGTTGAGCAAAGTTTGCATCAAACCCATAATTTTTGAAGAGTAAGAGAAAAATAAATCATTTTATCCAAAGAAACAATGGCAAACAAATAAATTAGTAAGCAAGCATTAACTACATAAAAAAATACCTAAATATGATACAATAAAGACAAAATGCACATTAATATACCGCCCAGTAATTACCACATATGGTAGGTGCAAGGGCGTGGGTTGAAGAAAAAGTGGTCTAGTTTCTTTTATTATCTTGAACAAGTTAGAGATAAATAACTTCAGGTTAATATCTTCTATTCAAATTTTAAGGGTAGCCATTAAAAATACAAACAAAACTTTTATTTTCAAAACCAGTAGTAGGGGAAAAATGAGCATAAACAAAATTCAATACATTTAATAAATATTAGGAGGAAAGCGGAAAAAAGGAAGCCAAGAAAAATGTAACTAATTAATAGCATAAAAATAAGTAGTGGGGGAAAAAATCCAAATAAATCTAAACAGACAAAAACCAATAGCCGAAAAACAGTGATTGTCAGATTGCATTTTAAAAATTAAACACAGATATTGTTAAATTAACTCTGGGCACTGTCAATGCCCAGCCCACCTTCTACCTGAGTTCCTCCACAGCTATTGTCGATCACCTGACCCAGAGAACTCCCCACCTGTCAAACACCTGTTCCCTTCTCCCCTGTTTGAGGGCTTTTGTAAGCTTCCTTCCACAGAGGATCAATCAGGATATATGAGGGATATAACATTCAGGGCAACCCTCAAAGGCACAGAGTCATTGTACAAACTGCCCAGCCCCCCAGAAGGTTTCTCAGAGAGTCCTCAAGGCAACTGAACCTCAGTTCTCTACTCTTTATTTGCACAAAGTTCATTGTCTTTCTTCTCATCTCACCTCCCCCATCTTCTCATTTAAGCTTCCTGGCCTCAATCCCCAAATAAAATAGCTGCACCCAAATCTGAGTTGCAGGGTTTGCTTTGGGGGAAGTAATCTTCCTCGTACCATAAAAAAGAAATACTTTAAACAACCAATGGGTGTTGGGGCACCTGGGTGGCTCAGTCAGTTAAACATCCAACTTCAGCTCAGGTCACGATCTTGTGGTTTGTGAGTTCGAGCCCTACATCGGGCTCTGTGCTGACAGCTCAGAGCCTGGAGCCTGCTTTGGATTCTGTATCTCCCTCTCTCTCTCTCTCTCTGCCCTTCCCCTGCTCACACTCTGTCCCTCTTTCTCTCTCTCAAAAATAAATAAACATTAAAAAAAAATGTTTAAACAACAAACAGGTGTAAAGACACATATATTTAAAGGAAAATAAATCAAGGAAGGTTTATCAGGCAAAACAAAAGACCTACTAAACAACAGACCAAATGGATGGATGGATGGATGGATGGATGATGGGTGGATGGATGGAGAGGTGGATGGATGGATAGACAAATGATAGATACAAAGATAGATAGAAAGATAAGAATGATTCTGAACTATGTGCTCTCTAAAATATAGTCTCAAATATATTCAAGGATTCCTAAAATTACAAAGTAGCTAGCAATCATAGCAGCAGCTTGTAGAAAGGATGTCTTTTAGTAATTGAGAGACCATGCTGACTAGAAATCAGTAAAGATAGTAAATAAATTGACAGCTTGACCTTAGAAACATAGCTAGAACATACTAGACCACAAATGAAGTTTCTATAAATACCAAACAGTACATATCAGCTAAGTTCTCTGTGATGCAATAAAATTAAAATAATGAAAATATTACTAAGTCCTCTCATACATTTGGAAATTTGGAAAAGCACCCCTAAATTATTCATGAGGCATGGAAAATATGAAAATGGAAGAGAACAAATGTAAAACTGAATGACAATGAGATACATGTAAAGCAATACTTTGAAAAAAAATTATAATCTTCTTATATCGATTATACTAACATGAAAGGAAAATTAAAAGTTAATGAAATAATCATCCAGTTGGAAAAAAATGAACAATGGAATATACTTGAAGAAAACAGAAGTGAGAAAAATGTTAAAATATGGTCAAAATGTTATAGAGAGAAATGAAAAACACCAGGACTAATTACATCTACACTGTCCAATTAGGCAGCCCCTCGCTTTGTGTGTCTATCAAGCACCTGAAATGAGACTAGTGTGGCAATGAAACTGAATTTTTAATTTAATTTTAATTAATTTACATATACATTTTCAAACTGAAGCAATACAAAGTAGCTTTTCATCCAGTGACATTGTCTTGGTAGAATTTATTGCTTTAGAAAAGCTATATTTCACTTTAACCATTGGAAATGAATCATCCAATTTGAGATCTCCTTGGAATATAAAATACACACACCAGATTTTGGTGACTTAGTATAAAAAAGAAGAAAATACCTCATTTGTAATTTGCATATTGGTATATGTTAAAAGTGATAATATTTTGGATATATTGCATTAAATAGAATACAGCAAAACCTTGGATTATGAGTAACTTGTTCTGCGAGTGTTCTACAAGACAAAAACATTTCTAATAAATTTTAACTTGATAAACAGTGATGTCTTGCAATACAAATAGTGCGTGATGCTAAACATCACATGATCACAACTGAGCCAATGGTTCTTGAAATTCGCTTTGATATACAAGTGCTTTGGATTATAAGCATGGGTACAGAACAATTTCTGCTCGCAAACCAAGGTTTTACTGTGCATTATTAAACTTAATTTCACCTGAGTTTTTTTTTTACCCTGTGTTTGAGTGTGGCTACCAGAAGATTTTAAATTATTTATGTGGTTCATATTACATTTCTATTGAACAGCGCTGACTTACAGAGTTTAGCAACATTATTGAGTACAAGAATAAAATATAAAATGTAATAGCATTTCTATGCAACAAAGGAATTACAAATAAAATTTTATTAGGATACAATTGCCACAACATTATAACCAGGAGAAAAAGTACTGAAATAGATAAAAGTATACGTAGATAAAAGGAGAGATATTTCATATAAGTCAATTAAAAGTTTAAGCATCTTAAAGACGATAATGCTGTCCAAATAAATGTATAAATTCAGTGCAATTCAATGTTTCTGTATACTAGACATGAACATTTGGAGGCACAAATTTAAAATCTGTGCCATTTAGACTTAGATATAAACCTAACAAAATATGTGCAGAATCTGCATGCTCAAAACCATGAAACACGGATACAAAAAATCAAAGAAAACCTATGTAAAATACAGAGATATGTCATGCTTATGTTTTGGAAGACATGGTATTATTGATATGAAAATTTCCCTGAAATTAATCTATGAATCAACACGATCCCAATCAAAACCCCACTAGCATTTTTGCAGCTAATAAGTGAATCTAAAATGTATGTGGAAACACAAAGGAATTAGGAAAGTTGAAACAATTTTGACAAAGCAAAGGTTGGAGGGTTCACACTATGTAATTTCATCATCTACATAAAGCTAAGTTATCAAACAGTGTACTATCAAAATAGACCCACACAAATATACCTAATTGTGTTGACAAAGGGGTAAAGACAGTTAATGGGAAAGAATAGCCTTTTCAACACGTTTTGAAATAGTTGGACATTCGTATTCAAGAAACGGAACATCAACCTATTCCTTGTGCCCCATTACAAAAATTAAATCGAAATGGGTCATAGGTCTAAATGTAAAGTGGACAACTATAAAATTTTTAAACATAACATAGGAAACAAGTCTTTTAACCTTGGTTGGGTTAGGCAAAGAATTTGTGGACACAAAACTATAGAAACAACCAGTAAAAGAGAGAAAAATGATAAATGTGGACTTTATCATAATGAACAATTTTGATGAGTTGGCTAGTAGAATGAAGAGCTAACCACCAACCGAGAGACAGTATTTGTAAGTCACGTATCTGACCAAGGGCTTGTATCCAGAATATATAAAGAAATCTCAAAAGTCAACAGTAATGAAACACACAGACCGATAAAAGAGTGGACAAAAATTTGAACAGACATATCTTCAAAAACGATATACAGATGGCAAACGAACACATGAAGCACAATGAGGTACTACTACATACTAGAATGGCAAATATTAAAAATTCATAAATAGAAACTGATCATACCAAATGCTGGTAAGGATAGAGCAACTGAAACTCTCATACATTGCTGGTGGAAATGCAAAATTGTACAACCACCATAAAAGTTTGTTCTATAGCCTCTTAGAAGGTTAAACACACACTTATCATATAGTTGAGATATTTCACTCTTATTTGCTCAATTAGAAACAGGCTATTAAATATAAGTGAGTTTGATATACGACAGAGATGTGTTACATATCACAGGGAAAATGATGGACTGACTGGTCAATAAAATGATAATGAAAATTAGCGATATGTGATAAAAAAATGTGTCTAGATCTTTCCCCCCATGGCATACACATGCAGGGGTGCACACACAAATGGATTAAGCCCTAAACATCAAGAATTAACTTAGTAATGTTTAGGGTAAAATATAATAGATCTATATGGTATCAAAGTAAAAGGGAATTTTTAAATAAACACAAAACCATAAAAGATAAAAGAAAAAATGCTAAGTTTGAGAACATTCCCAAAATAAACTTCAATGTGAAAAAACACTCTAAGTAAAAGGAAAAAAAGGTCCACAGATTGGGAGATCTTTGTAGCACATATAACTGACACATTAATACTATTCAGGACATAGAAAAAATTCCTTTTAAAAAAACCAAGAAATTAAAATTTCAGTCAAAAAGTGAACAAAGGTGATAAAAATTTAATAAAAACCTGAATTGCCGTCAACATGTGAAATATATTCATATTTATATTTAGTCCTTCAGGAGAGAAACTTATTTAAAAACGATGGCTTATTAATACAATGGAATACTATATAGCAATTTATTTTTTTTTATTTTTTAAATGTTTATTTTGGGAGAGAGAGGGAGACAGAGCACGAGCAGGGGAGGGGCAGAGAGAGAGAAGGAAGACACAGAATAGGAAGCAGGCTCCAGGCTCAGAGCTGTCAGCACAGAGCCCCATGCGGGACTCGAACTCACAAGCTGCGAGATCATGACCTGAGCCGAAGTCGGACGCTCAACCGACTGAGCCCCCCAGGCGCCCCCTATATAGCAATTTATATAAATGAGTATATAGCTTCAGAAATAAAACTCTAAAACCTACTGTTGAGTGAAAAAGGCAAGTTGCAAAAGTACACCTCTAAAAGAAACATCAAACACGTACATTTTAAAATCACATTATAAATAAGTATTATGTACATATACATTCGTAAGTACTAAAAGCATTAGAACTGCATGAAGGAACACGTAGAGCACCAAATGCTGGTAAGAGCGAGGACCGGTTCTCTGTGGGGATGAAGAACGGCCCAGCCACTTAGGAAGAAAGTTTCTTACAAAACGAAACATACTCTTACCATGTGATCCAGCAACCCATGTCCTTGGCATTTGCCCAAAGGAGTTGAAAACCTACGTCCACACAAAAACCTGCACACAGATGCTTACAGCAGCTTTGTTTATAACTGCCAACACTCAGAAGCAACCAAGGTGGTCTTCAGCAGGTGAGTGAATAAATTCACTTGATCTGCCCACACAATGGAATATTATGCAGCATGAAAAAGAAATAAACTATCAAGCCATGACAAGACGTGGAGGTACCTTAACTGTATATTATCAAATGAAAGGAGCCAGTCTGAAACGGTTACATACGTACGTGTGATTCCAACTACGTGGCATTCTGGAAAAGGCAAAATGATGGAGAAAGCAAGACCAGCAGTTGCCGGGAGTGAGAGGGCAGAGAGATGGACAGGGAGTACAGAGGAATTTTTAGGGAAGAAACGACACTCTGTTTGAAACTTTAACGATGGATACGTGTCATCATACATTTGTCGAAACCCACAGAATGTACGCCACCAAGAGTGAACCCTAAGATACGCTAGGGACTTTGGATGATTAGGACGTGTCAGTGTAGGTTAATCCTTGGTTTAAAAATACAACAACAAAAAAGAAAAAACACTCTGGTGACTGATGTTGATAATGGGGGACTAGGGTGGGCAGGGGGTGTGTGGGAAGTCTCTGTACCTTCCTCTCAACTTGGTTGTGAGCCTAAAACCGCTCTACGGAACTCTTTTTTTAAAAAAAGACATGGAAAAGGTTCACACCATTTTCTCAAGAGTGGTGTCTTCTGAGGAGAGAGACAGAATAAATGGGACGAAAATTTGGGTGTATGAGTCGACTTCTACTTGTATGAGAAGGGGGTGGGGGTGGAGAGGGAGAGAGTTGTGCACTAAAAATGGCAAACGTTAACAACCATTTAAACTTGGTGGTGCGCCTATTTTCTGTTTGAATTTTTTCATAATCTTTAAACAATTTCTCTGCAGAGACATAGCATTTCATAAATGTGTTAAACAATGTCGAAATTATTAGAACCCACATTTGTCTTCCAAAATAGTTCCATTAAAGGGCAACTCTCATTTACTTTATATGTTTCTGAAAAATAACTTGTTTGCTATTTCATATATACTCCTTGGTGAAAGATTGGGGTAAAACACTGAGCTATAGAGTTCAGGGTGAAGGGAAGGGGTTATGGATTGGGTACCTTGATTACGAGGTCTCTTCGATGTTCTGACATACATTGGTTACTGGGCATCGTGCATTTCTTTCAGTAAATATCAGATGAATGTTCTAAGAATATTAATTAATTTGCTCAAGGGGGTAGAGCCTTAGGTAAAGAAATGACATTAGAACTGGAAGCTTGAGAAGCTGAGGCTCTCACTGTACGTCGGGGGGTTACTTGCCCCCACTGATGCCCACAATGCATTGTAAGTTGTCAATGCCGCACCTGGGAAATGATATTTAGAAAGGTCCCCATGCTTCCTCCACTCCCAGCAGGATACCATGAATTATTTAATTTCCTAGAATTCCTTAATCTTTATACCAAAAAAAAAAAAAAAAGTTTGTCCTCCACTTTAACAGTCATATCACTTTTTTTTTTCTTCCAGTGCCTTCATGAAGTTCCTGCTATGGAAGCTTAGCCTTCCTTGATGGCGGTTATTGGAAATGAAAAGCTGCCGGGTCTTGCCAGCCTCCATCTTACGCTATTTAATTTTCACTCTGGAGTTCACAAAATGGCCTTTTCTATAATGCATTCCATGTTTCCGGATAGAGAAGATTGCTAGCACAGTAAATATCCATCTAAGCCTTCGTTCTCATCAACAAAACATGTCGTTTGTAGTACCCACACATCAACAGAACTTCCTCAAGCCTGCCACTATTGCTTTTTCATAATTATATTTTATAATCCTCCTTTACACACGAGAGCTCAATTCACTTCCTCCTACAATGCATTAGCAAACCTCTTCACATCCATTAGTGGTATCACAAGCTCCACAGAATCGTTCCCTCTTCAAAATATTTTATTATTAAGTTACTGTACTGTGAGCTGGGAGTCTATGAATATTTAAGCAAGGCATTGTATGTTTATGTACACTCGCCAAGACAAAAAAAAAAGCCTATTTGCCTTAATATTTTGGCAATGGTTTAAAAGCTGCTATGTTTTGAAAAAGAAATGTTTGTTCAAGTTGAAATTGATTGCTATAAATAAGTAAAGAATCCATTTCTGTTTTGTTTTTTTTTTTTAAATCTTGATGATCTAAACCTTACCTGCTCTTCAATCTGCAAATAAAGTGTCAGTGCTGGTTAACAGCCAGGATAGGAGCAAACTGACTGCAGGGCTCGGAGAAGCCAGAAAAGTTTGTTAGCACTGCTAACTCTTTCCAGTTTTGCTAGCTCTATATTCACTTTTTAGCATTTGATTAGCCCTACATCTCATTAATGGTTATGGTGACATCTCCATCATTGTTTATAAATTCTTAAGGTATACCATTCAGGTTAGTTGGGTACACGTATAGACATCGATAATCTATTGATTTCATCCAAAATAAAGTTAATTATATGGTTTCGAACATTGCATAGTTGAGATGGGATGATCAAAAAAAAAAAAAAAAAAGAAAGCCTGAGGGGCGCCTGGGTGGTTCAGTCAGTTAAATGCCCGACTTTGGCTCAGGTCATGTCTCCTGGTTCTCGAGTTCGAGCCCTGTATCAGGCTCTGTGCTGACAGCTGGGGGCTCAGAGCCTGGAGCCTGCTTCAGATTCTGTCTCCCTCTCTCTCTCTGCCCCACCCCCGTTCACACTCTGTCTCTCTCTCTCTTAAAAATAAATCAACATTAAAAAATTCACTGAACAATGTTGGAAATGTCCATCAATGAATGAAGGGATAAACAGAAATGTTATATCCACATATGGGATATTTTTCAGCAATAAAAAGGAATAAAATACTGGTATTGTACAACATGGATAAAACTTGAAGACATTGTGCTAAGTGAAAGAAGCCAGCCACAAAAGGCAACATATTATGCAATTGCATTTATATGAAGTGTCTCAAGTAGGCAAATCTGTATAGATCTGTGTAGACTGCAGGCAGATGAGTGGTTGCCTAGGGCTTTTGGGGTAGAGGGGAATTGGGGACTGCAAGGTGACAAGTGATAAAGAGATTCTGTTTGTTGAAGTTTGCCTCTTTAGGAATGCCCTGATCTTAGAGGCTCAGATGGTCCCAGGTCGATTCCCTTTCTCGCTTGGGCCACATTTAGTTCATGAGAAACACAACGCCAGATAATGGCACACTGCGGTCATTGTTGTTCCACTTGTCCAACAGGAGCTGGCCGTCTGTGCTGTTGTATTTTTGAGATAGGAATTAGACCATCCACAGGGTCTCCCCACTATGGAGAACATATTTCATTGGCTCAGTGAAAGCCTTCTTATTAAGCTGAAGAATTGAACCCAGTTTAGCGTCTTATTGAGTTGGGGCAGAAAAGGAGTACTCACAGGACACTCAAAAGTGTCTCCCCAAATTCTCTCTCTGCCCATTCTCAACTTCCTGTACCCCTTTATCTCCCTTATTTGGTAGAGGGAGTTAAGCGTTTTCTAAACGATTTTTGCCACCTACTTTTTATATCTTGGTGTAGCACCAACTCATTTTGGAATTTGGTACCTAAAATATTGTGTGTGCGTGTGCATTTATATATAAAGACATCTTTATGTTTATTTCTGATTCCTCTATAGAACTATTAGTTCGCCAATGGCATTGACTAGGTCTGTTACATTCATCACAGTATACACAGCATTTATTCCAGTATGTGGCACTTAATAGGCATTCATACAATATTTGTATAGTGAATGAATGCATGAACACATTTTTTTTAACTTATTCATGAAAATATATAAAGCTAATTCAGAAAGATCCCCTACCCAGCTCTAGCCATGAAACCATACAGGTCCCAAAAGCAATTACCATTTTTTCCACAAGAAATGTTTTTTTCATTTTGAGCCTTTCCCGTAAATGCATCAGTTAAGTAATAAACATTATTTCCAGAGTTCTACACAGTTCTGCCAAAATGTCAATCATGCTATGACACAAACAGGCTTTTTTAAAAATAAAGCAATTTCCAATACAATTGTATACTAAGTGCCATGAATTCTCAGTTAGCTATACAAAAATATCAGGCCTCTCTGCTAATGAAATGAAGGGAAATATAATTGACAGTTATCTTATGAGATTTCATTGTAATGCACATGATGTTATAATAAATCTGGTTACTGGAAATTCTGTGGTACACTGCTTAAAGTATATTAATTGACTCCCTTGGAGTCAGCTTATTTTGAAATTCCTGATTGCAAGCATTGATATGAATGTACTATACATATGAAGTACATTAGAATAGGCCTTTTCCAAATCCGTTGCATGTGATCAGTGGACGAGGAGCCCTACAAAAACTTCTGTTACCGTCTATTGCCAATTTGTAACAGATGTTGTGGCAATAAAAAATTCCAATTTGAAACAAATAAAAAAGACTCTCCGTATTAGCCTTTCCACGGTGCCTACTCTGGATTAGTAATTCCAGACGAAGGGCGACCGCTAACTCTTTGCAAAACAGAACCACTCAAAAGTCAAGAACTAAAAAAAATGAAGTTCTATGTGACCTGAATTTGAGAGCGGTGTCATGAGTGAGATTTTATTTAAGCTTTTAAAGTGTGAGGGTTTTGTTTGTTTGATTTTGAGAAAGGGAAAATGATGGCATTGTTTTCCCTGCTTGTTGGAGTTTTATCAGCAACCTCCTTACAAGATTCATTACCATGAAAGTCCGGTCAAGGTCTACAGAAGGTTGAGATGGCATCTTTAAAATTTGTGACCAAATTTATGACCAAGTGAGGGAAGTCCGTTTCTGACTGTTCATCATCTAAAGTGCTCAGAGTACGTATACTTAAAGTGAAAATATCATTCAAAATGCAAATTCATTTTGAGTATCATGTAGGAAAATACCCAGATGTTTAATGAACCTATTTTTTTAATTAGGTTATTTGTCTTTTTATTATTGAGTTGTGAGAGTCCTTTATTCTAGATATAAGTTGCTTATCAGATACATGATTAGCAAATATTTTCTCCCATTATGTGGGTTGCCTTTTCACTTTCTTAATAGCATTCTTTTTTTTTTAATTTTTTTTTCAACGTTTATTTATTTTTGGGACAGAGAGAGACAGAGCATGAATGGGGGAGGGTCAGAGAGAGGGAGACACAGAATCGGAAACAGGCTCCAGGCTCCGAGCCATCAGCCCAGAGCCTGACGCGGGGCTCGAACTCACGGACCACGAGATCGTGACCTGGCTGAAGTCGGACGCTTAACCGACTGCGCCACCAAGGCGCCCCTCTTAATAGCATTCTTTGAAGCACAAATTTTTTAAATTTTGATGAAGTCGAATACATTATTTCTTTCCTTTTGTTGTTTGTGCTTTTGGTGGTATCATATCTAAAAATCAATCACTTAATCCAGAGTCAAAAAGATTTATGACTATGTTTTCTTCAAAGGTTGTCTGTTTTAGCACTTTAAATTAGAAATTTGAGTTAATTTTTACATATGGTGTGAGATTGGTGTTTAACTTTATTTTTCTGCATGTGGACATCTAGTTGTCCTATCCTAACCCAGCACCATTTGTTGAAAAGACTATTCTTTCTCCCATGGCACTCTTGAAGAAAAGCTATTGACCATAAATGGGTTTACTTCTGAACTATCAAGAATATTCCATTGATATATATATGTCTGTCTTTATGCCAATACCACACTGTGTTGAATGTTGTAGCTTCCCATTAAGATTTGAAATTAAGAAGTGTGATTCCTTCAGCTTTGTCCTATTTCTCAAGATCTTTTTTTAGCCCTTTGCATTTCCATATGAATTTTAGAATCAGTTAATTTAAATGAAGCTTGGATTTTGATAAGGATTGTATTCTATCTGTAGATCCATTTGGGGACTATTATCATCCTAACAATATTGAATTGTCCTATCCATGAACATAGGAAGCCCTTCCATTATTAGATCTTCTTTAATTTCTTTCAAGGATGTTTTCATTTTCAGTGTACAAATTTGTTCAGGCTACTATAAAAATACCACGGGCTCGGCAGCTTATAAACAATTAATATTTATTTCTCACAGTTCCGGAGGCTAGAAGTTCATCATGGTGCCAAGTTCACAGTCGACACCCTCTGGCTGTGAACCTGCATGGCGGAATGGGCTAGGGATCTCTCTGGAGCCTATTTTATAAGCCACTGATCCCATTCATGAGAGTTCTGCCCCAGGACTTCACCTCCTTTGGACCCCACCTTCCAATACCATCACATTGGGCATTAGCATTTCAGTATATGAATTTTGGGGGGACGCAAACATTGAAACCATACCAAAGAGTCTTGCAATTGTTTTAGAATTTATTCGTAAGGATTTTATTCATTATTGATGCTATTGTAAGTGGAATTGTTTTCTTAATTTTATTTCCAGATTGTTCATTGTCAATGTACACAAATGCAATTGATTTTTATCTGCTGATCTTATATCCTGCCACATTGGTGAACATATTTATTAGTTCTTTATTTCCCCTCTAGCTTTCCTGAGTATAAACTGATGATTAAGCCTTGTATATATTTAAGGTGAGCAACTTGATGATTTGATATACCTTGTGAAATAATCGCCACAATCAAGCTGATTAACATATCCATCACCTCGTAGTTATCATCCTCTTTTGTGTGCATGTTGGCAACACTTAGAATGAACCTATTTTTATTTTTCCACTCCTACCTTTGGCAGTGTGTAGACCTATTATTCTGAGTTGAGAAACCAGGTATTGGGAAGAGTGCAGAGCAAAAGTTAGAGAGAAACAAGAGAAGACCAGTCAGATGTTACACCAGGGGGATGAGCAAGGGGACAGAGTCTACAAGAAGTATCTACAAATGGCTGGGATGTTCAAACGTTCTTCAAGGTTCCATGTTTAGCCCCTTTCCTCTCTCATTTTGCATACTGTCCCTAGGTGAACTCATCCACTTCTCTGGTATCGCAGAGACTGATGATTGCCTCCAAATACCCTCCACTCCCCACCTCTAAAAACAAAACAAAACCTCCCATTTTTAGCTGGGCACATGTCCATCAGTTGAACTTCTACATTACCTAGGGTCTTTTCAACCTAATTTAAGCCACATGACTACATTCTAGCCAACGAGGGATAATCAGAGGTGTGATACTTCTAAGGCCTTTGGTTTTTATTCCACTATAGTTAACATACAACATTATCCTAGATTCAAGTGTACAATAGAGTGATTCAACAATACTGCACATTACTCAGCCTCACGTTTTTCTTTAAAAATTTTTTTAAGTGTATGGATTTATTTATTTATTTTTTGAAAGAGAGGGAGTGCACAAGTGGGGGAGGGGCGGAGAGGGAGGCTGAGAGAGAGAGAATCCCAAGCAAGCTCCACACGGTCAGTGCAGAGCCTGATGTGGGGCTTAAACTCAGGAACTGGGAGATCATGACCTGAGCCAAAGTCAGACGCTTAACTGAGTGAGCCACCCGGTGCCCCTTAACATCTTTCTTTTAAAAAGATGGTCGAAGCCTTCTTTCTTCCCTGCAATGAATAAATAATATGTGGGTATGTGAATGGTAGAACTCCAATAGCAGTTTGTGACCTAGAAATAGGTGAGCAGTGAGCTGGAAGGAGACCAGATATTTGTAGAGCTGCCATTCTCCGTCTGAATTATGTATCCCTAGAATTCTTTACACGAGAGAGAAATACATGTTGTGGGTTTTTTTTTCTTTGCTTCATTAAGTCACCGTTCCCTGAGTATATGTAGCAAAAGAATATTCCTGACTTATAAATGTCACTTTAGGCAGTAACTCCGCAATCAATATTCCCTGTCCTGCTTTTTCCACAAAAGTTTCCCCCTAAGTATCCAGCCACCTCCTGGATAGTTTACTTGAATGGATCAAAAACAAACAAAATAAAACAAACAAAGAAAACCTGACGAGAATAGCACAAAACTTACATTTCCTCAAAAAAATAGGGTCTTTATTCTGTATTTCCCAGCTCCCATTGAGAGGACATCCCATTTATTAGCCAAGTGAAATATCTAGAACATCTTTTCTCCTCCCACATCCTCATCATCTGCCAGTAACCAGCATCACTCTTGCAAGGCTTCTAGGGTCTTCCCTACTATTTCTCTTCACCCCTATTTCTGCCATTTTGGTTTTGGCCCTCACCAAGCTTTCCCTGAATTAGAGTAACAGCCTCTTAACTGGTATGCCTGCATCTCAACTCTATTAACTTCTACAATCGCACATTAAAATCTGAATGCATCATATTCCTGCCTAAAATCTTTCTGTGGCTCCCATCAAGAATGAAATGAAGCCGGGGCGCCTGGGTGGCGCAGTCGGTTAAGCGTCCGACTTCAGCCAGGTCACGATCTCGCGGTCCGTGAGTTCGAGCCCCGCGTCGGGCTCTGGGCTGATGGCTCAGAGCCTGGAGCCTGTTTCTGATTCTGTGTCTCCCTCTCTCTCTGCCCCTCCCCCGTTCATGCTCTGTCTCTCTCTGTCCCAAAAATAAATAAAAAACGTTGAAAAAAAAATTAAAAAAAAAAAAAAAAAAGAATGAAATGAAGCCAAACTGCCAAATTCCTTGGCGTAGTAGGCAAGGCCCTTGGGGATCTAGTAAGTGCTGATTCCCCTAATGTAACTCCTAATACATGTCCCTTCACTGGCTCCTTCCTTTGCCCACTAAAACAATTGCCTCTGGAAAGCCAGTCTTTTCCAGGCTTCTGCTTCTTTACCATACTGCATCTCTCACCTGGAATGACCTCCCTACTTACGTGCTCAGAAAATTCATCTAAATGTGCAGCTCAGATGACAATACTGCTGTGAAGCTGTTACTGACATCTGGTCAATAAAATTCAGACATATCTTTAAAGTTGCGCTTTTCAAATTGCCTGGCAATTGTTTATTTGTGCCTTTGACTCCTATAATAAACTGTGATGTTGTTGAATCTTTTCATCTTGGTAGTCCCACTGCCCAGAAAAGAATAGGTATTTACTGCAATGGTGGTAATAACAGCTAACACTAATTAAGAATTTACTGCATGCTGACACTGTTCTAGATACTTCATTTGTATCTCAGTGAATCGTCATAACAACCAAAGAGGAGACACTGCTTCTCAAAGAACTAGAAAAAGAACCAACTGAGCCAAAAATTAGTAGAAGGGAGTCTCCAACAAAGGGCAAAGCAGAAATAGGGGCGCCTGGGTGGCTCAGTCGATTAAGCGTCCGACTTCGGCTCAGGTCATGATCTCACAGCTCGTGAGTTCCACCCGTGAGTCGGGCTCTGTGCTGATAGCTCAGAGCCTGGAGCCTGCTTCGGATTCTGTGTCTCCCTCTCTTTACCCCTCCCCTGCTTGTGCTCTTTCTCTATCTCTGTCTGTCTCTCTGTCTCTCTCTCTCAAAAATAAATAGACAAAAAAAAAAAAAAGAGCAGAGCAGAAATAAATGATATAGAGTCTAAAAAGAAAATAGAAGAGATCAATAAAAGTAAGAACTGTTTTCTGAAAAGATAAAACAGACAAATCTTTAACTATATTACCAAGACAAAAAGAAAGGGCTCAAATGAATAAAACTATAAATGACAGAGGAGACATTAAAATTGATGCTATACAAATACAAAGGATTATAAAAGAACTACTATGAACAATTATATATCAACATATTGGACAACCTAGAAGTAATGGATAAATTCCTAGAAGCATACAATTTGCCAAGACTGAATCATAAAGAAATAGAAAACCTTAACAGACTGATTAGTAGTAAGGAGATTGAATTAGTAATCAAAAACCTCCCAATAAACACGCCTGGGTGGCTCAGTCAGTTGGGCATCCAACTCTTGATTTTGGCTTGGGTCATGATCCCACAGTTTGTGGGATCAGGCCCCACATTAGGTTCTCTGCCGAAAGTGCAGAGCCCGCTTGGGATTCTCGCTCTCCTCTCTCTGCCCCTCCTTCCACTCATGCATTCTCTGTCTCTCTCAAAATAAATAAATAAACTTAAAAACAAAAAACAAACAAATAAAAAACTCCCAGGAAACAAAAGTCTATGACCGGATGACTTTACTAGTGAATTCTACCAGACATTCAAAAAAGAATGAATATCAATCCTTCTCAAACTCTTCCAAAAAACAGAATAGGAGGGAATACTTCTAAACTCACTTAATGAGGCCACTATTATCCTGATTCCAAAACCAGGAGAAGACACTACAAGAAAGGAAAATTGTAGGCCAATATCCCTGATGAACATAGATGCAAAAATCCTCAACAAAATATTAGCAAACAAAATTCACCAATACATTGAAAGTATAACACACTATGATCAACTGCGACTTATTCTAGGAATGCAAAGATAGTTCAACATCTACAGATCAATATGATATACCACATTAACAAAATGAAGTATGAAAATCCTATAATCATCTCAATAGATGCAGAAAAAGCATTTGACAAAATTCAACACCCATTTCTGATAAAAGTCTCAACAAAGTGGAAATGCAGGAAATGTACCTCAACACAACAAAAGCCTTATGACAGGCCCACAGCCAACATCATGCTCGATGGTGAAAGACTGAAAGCTTTTTCTCTAAGATCACAAACTAGACAAAGATGCCCATTCTTCCCACTTTTACTCATCACAATATTTCAAGTCTTATCCAGAGCAATTAGGCAAGAAAAAGAAATGAAAAGGGTCCAAATCAGGAGGGAAGAAGTAAAACTGTTACAATTTGCAGATGACATACTATTATATATAGAAACCCCTAAAAACTCCACCAAAAAAAACTGTTAGACTAATTTAAAATTTCAGTAAATTGCAGGATACAAAGTCAACATGCAAAAATCAGTTGCATTTCTATATACTTACAATAAACTACCAAAAAGATAAATTAGGAAAACAATCTCGTTTACAAGTGCATCAAAAAGAATAAAATACATAGGGATATACTTAACCAAAGAGGTGAAAAATAGGTACACTGAAAACTAAAAGATGTTAATAAAAGAAATTAAAGACACAAATAAATGAAAAAAAATTCCACGTTCATCAATTAGAATTAATATTGTTAAAATGTCCATACTACCAAAAACTCCCTACAGAGTCAGTGCAATTTTTATCAAAATTCCAATGACATTTTTCATAGAAGTGGGTATAATAATTATAAAATTTCTACAGAACTACAAAAGTCCCTGAATAGTCAAAGCAATCTTAAGGAAAAAAAATAAAGCTGGAGGTATCACACTTCCTGATTTCAAACTATATTACAAAGCGATAGAAATCAAAGCAGTATGATATTCTCATAAAAACAGACACACAGATCAATAGAACAAAACAAAGAGCCCCCAAATAAAACCAAGTACATATGGCTAATTATTTTTTTGACAAAGGAGCTAAAAATACACACTAGTGGGAGGATGGTGTCTTCAATAAATTATGTTGAGTATAATGGAAGAATAAAAGTGGACCCCCATACTATACTGTACATAAAATCAACTCAAAATGGATGCTAAGACTTGAAATGGTAAAACTCCTAGAAGGAAATGTGGAGTTAACATTTAACATTGGTCTTGGCAGTGAGTTTTTGGATTTGGTATCAAAAGCAAACGCAACAAAAGCAAAAAATAAACAAGTAGGGCTACATCAAACTAAGGAACTTCTGCTCAGTAAAGGAAACCATCAATAAAATAAAAAGGCAACCTATGGAATGGGAAGAAATATTTGCAAACAGCATATCCAATAAAAAGTTAGTATCTAAAATACACAAGGAACTCGTACAAAAAAATAACAAAATCACAAATAACTCAATTAAAAAAAAATGGGCAAAATACCTGAATACACATTATTCCAGAGAGGACATTACAAATGGCCAACGGGTACGTGAAAACGTGTTCAACAGCCAACCATCAGGGAAATGCAAATCAAAACCACAATGAGATGTCACCTCGCTTTTGTTAGGACATGTATTATCAAAAAGATAAGACATAACAAATGCTGGCAACGATGCAGAGACATGGGAACCTTTTTGCACTGTTGGTGGGAATGTGAACTGGTCCAGCCACAGTGCAAACCAGTACACGGTTTTCTCAAGAAATTAAAAACAGAACTATCATATGATCCAGCAACCCTACTTCTGGGATTATCCGTCATCTCAAAGAGATATCTGTACTTCCATGATCGTTGCAACATTATTCACAATAGCCAAGGTATGGGAAATAATCTCTCCCTCTTTCTCTCTCTCTCTGCATATAGATAGATAGATAGATAGATAGGTAGGCAGACATAGATATATAGATATAGATAGAAAACAGATAGATATAGACATAGGTAAGGATATGGATATGGATATAGATATAATATTATTATATATATTCAGCCTTAAGGAGAATCTGTCATTTGCAACAACATGAATGAATCTTGAAGGCATGATACTATGAAATAAGCTAGACAGAAAGAAATAAATACTATATAGTATCACTTATATGTGGAACTGAAAAAAAAAATGGAATTCATAGAAACAGTAGAAAAGTGGTTGCCAGGGGCTTGGGAATGGTAGAAATAAGGAGAGGTTGGTAAAAGGGTATAAACTGTCAGTTATGAGATAAAGTTTGTAATGTATAACATGGTGTCTATAATCAATATCTTTGTCTTGTATCATTGAAGTTTGCTAAGAAAGTAGAACTTAAATGTTCTCACCAAAAAATGGGGGGGATAAATATGCGGGGTGATAGACGTTTCAATGGACTCAACTGGGGAACCTTTTCCCAGTGTATATACTTATCAAATCATCACATACCCTTCAAATATCTTATAATTATATTTGTCCATTACAACTCAATAAAGCTGAAGAAAAGAAAAGAAAATACAAATTCCTGGCCTCAAACAAGATCTACTGAACCAGCCTTCCAAAAATAACAGGAGCATTGATTTAAAGTACATGCAAAACTTCTGGGAATTTTAAACATGCACTGCTATTTTGATTCCAATCTAGAGATGCAAATATGCTATGTCCCCAAAATGCCCCAAACCTACTAGGCTAATAAATCTCTTGGAAGGTACAGTAAGCAGCTGTGGCAATTCTCATTGTGGGCGAACCCATGCCGACTCCCAGGGACCACTGTTCCCCAAGCCATCCCTTTCATGACCCACTGCAGAGAGTCTCCCGGTTCTCAGCTTGCAGTTTTAAAACTTTGTGTCTCCGTTATGATGACTGAGGCAAAATTTTCCATTCAATGGTATTCTGTTTCCGTACAAATGCTCTAAATATTTCTAGCAGTCATTCTGCACGTGACTTCTGTATCATAATATGCAAATGCATCTGAACCTAGTGTGTGGAACTCATTTCAACAATCTGGGTGCTTTCTCCGTCCTAAAGATGTTTGTCCCATCGTTTTAAATGATGGAGAGCTTTGTAATATTATTTCTTTAAATATTATCTTCTGTTGACTAAGATCCATATTATTTTCTAAATGACATTTTATGTGAACTATGTCATTCATATATTTATTTTATTTTTATTTTTTAAATGTTTTTATTTATTTTTGAGACAGAGAGAGACAGAGCATGAACGGGGGAGGGGCAGAGAGAGAGGGAGACACAGAATCCCAAGCAGGCTCCAAGCTCTGAGCTATCAGCACAGACCCCGACGCGGGGCTCGAACTCACGGAGTGTGAGATCATGACCTGAGCTGAAGTCGGACGCTTAACCAACTGAGCCACCCAGGCGCCCCCATATTTTGCTTTTAAACATGTTTCTTCAGGTCAACTTATTAAAGAACTGGCAACTCACGGGGCGCCTGGGTGGCTCAGTCGGTTAGGCGATCAACTTGGGCTCAGGTCGTGATCTTGTGATTCGTGGGTTCGAGCCCCGCATCAGTCTCTGTGCGGACAGCTTGGAGCCTGAAGCCTGTTTTGGATTCTGTGTCTCCCTCTCTCTCTGCCCCTCCCCTGCCCGTGCTCTGTCTCTGTCTCTCTCTCAAAAATAAATAGACATTAAAAAAAACCTAATAAGAAGAGTTGGCAAGTCAGCCAAAAATTATGCATTTTTTTCTAAATGCGTAATCCAGAGGGAAGGGG
This sequence comes from Prionailurus viverrinus, assembly GCF_022837055.1. Classification (NCBI taxonomy): domain Eukaryota; kingdom Metazoa; phylum Chordata; class Mammalia; order Carnivora; family Felidae; genus Prionailurus; species Prionailurus viverrinus. The sequence goes on along the minus strand of NC_062565.1, from coordinate 9,707,957 downwards.
TATATATGTCACATAGGGTGTGCAGAGATAAATACTACATCTTAAAAGTTTGACTTCTTTTAGCCTACAGGACGTAAGTTTAAATAAATTCTGTTCATTTTTTTTTTAAAAAAAAAAAAAACTTATTCCATGAGCAAAGTGACATCAGCGCCAGAATTAGAACACAGATCTTCCAAGTACTAATCCAGGACCCTCCCCACTTTACCACGAGGTGTCATGGCAGGAGAATGCTAATGTAACCCCAATGTGAGCATTTGGTAAATTAGAAAGATTGTGTCCTACAACCAGGGTTCAAACATTGGTCGAGGGGCGCCTGGGTGGCTCAGTCGGTTGAGCAGCCGACTTCAGCTCAGGTCAAGATTTCAGAGTTTGTGAGTTTGAGCCCCATGTCGGGCTCTCTGCTGCCAGCACAGAGCCTGCTTCGGATCCTCTATCTGTCCATCTGTCTCCCTCGTCCTCTCCCTCCCCAACTTGTACTCTCTGTCTCAAAAATAAATAAACATTTTTTAAAAATTTAATTTCCTCATCTGAAAGTAGTTCACACCTCACGGTGTATTTTTGTAAAATCAAATGAGTTACAATACATAGAGCTTAGCCTTGTGCCTGTAGGTATTATTATTAGCCATATGATGCCTCCTTTACATGACTAATAGAGCAACAATGACAGAAATATTTTTTTGGTATAATGCTATGTTCTAAAGCAATAGAACGTGTTCTCTCTCCTGAAATCTTTATTCTAGATGAATTTAAATCTATCTGCTTTTTATGTCTCACAGAATTTTATGATAGGATGCTAATATCTTGCATTTTGAACCAATAGAAAGTAGGCGACTTAAGAGTAAAACTCACATTAAAATTAGCGTTGCCACTTTCCTAGAGATGGTATAAAAAGTGATGATATGACTAAAGACTCAGCTGGATTCCTGTCAGTGCTAATAATGCTTGAACTTCATCAGTTATGAGGGCAATTAAAAAATCCATTCAACATTTCTGCACAGACTGTGGTCTCCTCCTCCTAGAGAATTCCTCTGGATCATTCCAAGGCATGCCGATAGCCTGTTGGCTAGATCCACTCGTCAGCTTGAAAGGAACAAACAAGGAGAGAAGCGTGCACTCCTCTCCTAATACACACACCACGTATTCCATCAGATCGAAGAGCTTCTGTGTTCTCCAGCAAGAAATAAGATAGAATGTTTGGGAATAATAATTCCCAAGCCCCTGGATAGGAGATACCCAATTGGATCTCCAGTTATTATGGAAAAAATTAAGCTTGTTGCATTTATTTCTGTTTTTTTTTTCTAAATCCATCACTGAATGTTTGAAAGCAAATAGAGCGTGTGCCGTGTCATATGCTTGTATTGGGGAGATAGTCCACATGTTCCACACAAATGTTGACGAAGTCATCGCTTCAAAAGAGTCACAAAGCAAGCCCGGACACAATGCTTTTACACAAAGTTTAGTAATTAACCGTGATCAAACTATCAAAATTAGACATTTCTCTGCAGTAAATTTTATATCTCCTTCTAAAATGCCTCATATCTGAGGGGCGCCTGAGTGGCTCAGTCATTAAGCATCCGTCTCCTGCCCAGGTCAGGATCTCACAGCTCGTGAGTTGGAGCCCCACATCGGGCTCTATGCTGATGGCTCAGAGCCTGGAGCCTGCTTAGGATTCTGTGCCTCCCTCTCTGTTTGCCACTCCCCCATTTATGCTCTGTCTCTCTCTCCTTCAAAAATAAAATATATAAAAAATTTTTAAAAACATTAAAAATTAAAAAAAAATGCTCCATCTCATCCATGGTGACAGAACTCAGAAGTGTGAAGCTTGATATAACACATTAAATATAATAGTTGTTGGGGCGCCTGGGTGGCTCAGTCGGTTAAGTGGCTGACTTCAGCTCAGGCCATGATCTCACAGTTCATGGGTTCGAGCCCCACGTCGGGCTCTGTGCTGACAGCTCAGAGCCTGGAGCCTGCTTTGGATTCTGTGTCTCCTCTCTCTCTCTTTGCCCCTCCCCTACTCACGCTCTGTCTATTTGTCTCTCTCTCTCTTTCTCTCTCAAAAATAAATAAACACTTAAAAAATTAAATATAATAGTTGTCTGACTTCAAATGAAACTACTTCTCGATTCAAAAGAATTCAACAATAACCCTTCAAATATGTTTGGCATTAAATCTATCAGAGTCATAGTTCAAGACTGAAATTTTTATCACTCTGTAGTAAAATCTGTCTGAAGAAACTAAAGTTAAAAGAAGGGACATTTGAAGTAGTCCAGTTTCCTTTGGGGGATATACAAATGTAGTCAATACTTCCCAGCGGTCAAAAAGAGGTTAATGCCAGCTCTGGACTTCTTCAAAGAAGGTGCATGTGAGGCCATAATGATTTAGATAGCATGGCAATGATTTCCAGACATCCCCCAACCTCACCATTTTCTCAAACCTTGAGAAAGCTTTCTGATTCTCCCCATATAGGCCACTTTGACAAAGGAGCTGAGTCTTTGAAAGAAAAACATTTTTGGCTCCGTTAATGCTGGTGTATTCTTCCAGCCCAGTATTCAGCGTTCAGGACAGGCAATTACATGCAAATTTGTTGGGAGCTAGGAGGTTCATTTACTACATTCAACCCAATAGAGGAAGGTCAATAGAAGTGCAAAACCTAATCCTAGATGAAAGCACCGTGATCAGGTAATGGTTATAGAGTTAAGGCCTTCCGAAGAATGTTAGGAATCAAAGAGCACACTAGAGAAAAGCATTATGCATAGTGCTTTTTTGAACCATATGGGAAAGACAACAGACAAAGTGAACCAAAGAGTTGGAACACAAGAAGGTAGACATGCAGTTCAACACAAATTGTTAGGGTTTTTCAAAAGATATGAATGAGGATTTGACCAATTAAAAATGGCTGCCTCAAAAACCTTTTGTTGGCTATTTAAGGAATAGTGATGTGCAAACTCATTTCTCAAACTTACACCATGCAAGCCAATGCTTGCATTTAATTCTTAAGGAAAAGAGGTCATCTTTACTGCTAGTATTCCTGTCTTTTAATTTGGGGGGGATTTTTTTTTCCTGATGTTTTCCCCCACCTGAGCCCACATACGCGTTGACATTTAGTAAAAGCCCTGATACACCTATGAGTCCTTGTCGCTACACGGAGGAAAACGCCGAGGGAAAACAGGGACATAAATGGCTCTGAGTTCAAAACTAATTCAGAAGAGTCAAACTCTGAACGTGAAGACGTTTTGGGCATATCTTAATATGTTTTATTTCTATTTGCCTTTTTATGAATGTGTGAGAGTGGTATGTGATTAAAATATCCGTATCTGAATCAATCTACGAGAGTCCTTTCAACAGGTATAAAATAGAAATTCTTAAGTAATATGTATGCATCGCGTCAGGATTTAATCAACAGCATTTTTTTGTTTTTCTGTCTCGGTACATAATATAACAGTACATCTTACAATGAATGGTGTTAAGAGGCAATGAAATAAAACACTACTGAAGAATACCTTTAAATGCTTTTAAAGCTCCGTAATCTATATCAAAAGACCCGGGAAACCTGTTAAGAACAGTGGTCCAACAGCTGCAAAATGGAACAATGCAGAAAGGGGATAGTATAATTATCCATCATTCCTTTAGCCCAAGATGACTCAACCTATAACGAATTTACTCCCAAGTATCTAAGGTGAGTAAGCCATTCTCTTAGAGCAAACTACTTGCTGCTATGAGGTAAACTAACCCTTCCCAAAACCATTTAATAAATCGCTTCTTACAGAGCGCTAAATTGGACCCTGATGTTCTGAGACGTTAATTTGCCACACAGGAGAATTTTTCTCCTAGGGGGCATTTTATTCCTCTTACCTCATATCGCTCATGGGGAAGCTAAGGAAGGCATTTAGATGACTATGACCCTCTAACGTTTTGCCATTTCAATGAAATGCACGGTGGGGTTCATAACAAAAATGGCTTCACCACTGTTATGGAACTTGACTGAATTTCTTTCGGGCAATGATTTCAGGGTTTGTTTTTGCCTTTTAAGGAAAAAAATTTTTGATGGGTTTAGGGTTCGAGCCTTTTCTTTTTTTTTTTTTTTTTTTGGTCATAACCCTAGTTTTCTATAGATGGTCTATTTTAATGTTTTGTTTCCTCTCCTCTTTCTGTTGCTAAGCAGATGGGACATGTTGCTATGTGACATTTTACATGACTACTTTTATACAGCTTCCACAGCAATGACCAGAGGTCACAAAAACATAATCATTCACATTGAAAACCGGAGCACTTGCCTTTTTGTTCCTGGAAAACTACAGAGAATGTACCAACAGCCCACATCGTTTTAGAATATAATAATGGTTAATAGTCATATCCATTAAATACGTTTTTCTATATAATACTCCATTGGAGATTCACGATGCAGTGAAATGCCGAGGGGAAGTATCAGCACCAACACCATCATCCTTGTCATATTTCAGGAGAGACACATGAGATCCTGAAAGGCGGGGTCAGACCGTGAACCCATGGCGATGATAGGAAGTGAGGCCTCCTCATTTGACTTCCCACCCGGAAAATAACAAACTGCTCTCTGAAGCATCTGAAGGCTGAGAGTTTGACACCTGTAATAAAATCTCATTTAAAAGTATATTTTTACTTCCCCGACCTCTATCTGCTACCCTTGCATCTTCTTACTCTTTCATGATAATTAAAATAGGGGGCCCCGGGTGGCTCAGTCGGTTAACCGTCCGACTTTGGCTCAGGTCATGATCTTGCCGTTGGTTGGTTCGAGCCCCAGGACAGGCTCTGCACGGATAGCGCAGAGCCTGCTTGGGATTCTCTCTCTCTCTCTCTCTCTCTCTCTCTCTCTCTCTCTCTCCCTCTCTCCCTCTCTCTCTGCCCTTCCCTGACTTGCACCTTCTCTCTCAAAATAGATAATCTTAAAAATAATAATTAAGATAATAATATTATTCATAGTAAGAGCTGTCGTTGGTCTGATACTAAGTTCTACTAGACATCCAGACAAATGCTGTCTCTATGTGAGCCTGTGAAATCCTCACGACAGCCTAACCATGAAGAATCAAAGGCTCAGAAAGTGAATAGCATGCCTAGGTCAATCATGTAGTAGGTAGCAGAGCAAAACTCGCAGGTGTCCAACTTCCAAACCTACTCCTCTAACCGTTCCTCTGTACTGTCCCGGCAGCCAGCTCTTCCCACTCTGTGCTGCAGGTTGCCCTTCCAAAACTGCTGTTTTAATTCATGTTTTCCGTTCTCAAGAAACAGGGAGACGGTTTTGGAAAGCAAGCAAAGGTTTGCATTTGGGAGGGCATGGTAAATTAGCCGGGTGATGGAGAACTGAAGACAACCGTCATGCAATGACAATAGTGTGGGTAGATGTGTGTAATTCATTTTTCTCTAATACATAAAACAGAGAGAACCCAGGGACCACGTACACAGCGCACTAGAATGAGCATCGGGAGAAGAATCAAGAAACTTGGGTCTGAGTCCGTTTTCTAAGATCCCTTTTTAATCACGGAATGGACGCAAAGGAACATTTGTATAAATAATTTGTAGTACAAAGAATCCCAGCAAAATTAAGACCTATCTCTCCACCATCCGGTTACAGAAAAAGAGCGTTACCGTTTTGCGCATAGCTTCCGCTTCTCCCCCTGCCCAGGTAACCGGGCTCCTGGATTCCTTGTTTATCATTCCCTTTGTTTCTTTGTCGTTTTACCACGCAATTTGCATACCTAAACAATGCATTGCTTAGTTGTGCATATTTGGGAACACGGATTTTTCTGTACGCATCTGCCGTCTTGTGTGACTTGCTTTTTTCACTCAACATTACATTTCTGAGATGTGTTCCTATTGTTTTCGTATTTGCAGCTCATTCTTCGTGATTGCTCTATGTATATGGATACATTTGTCATGTGCACGATTATATCACAATGTATTTATGCATGCTAATTTTAATGGGCTTTGGCCGTACTTCCAGGTTTTTGCTAGTATGAAAATTACCACTGTAAAGATTTTTCTACCTTTCCTCTGGTGCAAGAATTCTCTAGAATATATATACCTATGGGCAGAACTGGCTGGCTTATAATCTCAGCATACCATCCAGTGGCTGGATAGCGTCCAATGATGTTCCAAAGTGTTTGTACAAGTGTGCCCTCCTCATGCAGCGTGGAAATGTTAACAGTTGCCCCACACACGTCCCAATAATTGTTCTGTTAGCCTCCTATTCTTTGGCTGTCTGCTGAGTGTGAAATGGTGATTCGTTGAGGTTTCGATTTGTATCTCCCTGAAAACTAAAGAGATTGAACATTTTTCATTTGTTTAAACACCAAATTTCTTCTGTGAAGTACCTGTTCAAGACTTTTGTCCATTACTGTACCAGGTTGTTTGCTTTTTCCACTCTGATTTGTGTGTATTTTTTTCTATATTCTGAATAGGAATCTATTTTTAGCTTGAGGTGCTAAATACCTTCTCGGTCAGAGGCTCGGATCTTCATATTCTCTAGCAGATCTTTTATGAACAAAAGTTCCAAATTTTACTGAAATCAAATTTATTTTTTATTATGGTTTGTTCTCTTGCTTCTTTTCAAGCAAATCTGTCCCTATGAAGATCGTAAAGTTCAGCTTCGACATTACCTTTTACAAGTTTCACAGTTTTTCTTGCACACCTAGGTCTTCAACCAGCCTGGAACAGGTATCTGTATGTGGTGTAAAACAGGAGGTCTGATTTAATTATATTACTACATGTATGTGGTTCTACTATTTGTGGGAAATTCTGTGTTTTTCTTGATGTTCCGTAATGCCAACTGGGTCATAAATCAAATTTCCATAGATGTGAGGCCCTCTGTTCAACTCCATTATTCTCTCTGTGGGTCCATTTGCCAGTATCATATTGTCTTAATTACTCTTTTTATGTGAATTCTTGGCTTCTGGCAAGAAGGTCTCTTCACCTAAGTTTTGTGTTATTGACCAGTTAGCAGGGCTCAACATAGCTTTTGATTTTTCCATATAGACTTAAGAATCAGCATGCAAAGCATCACAAAGAAAATCATGTCATGATTTTTATCAGAATTTCTTTTAGCCTATACAGAAATTTTGGTAGAACTTGAATCTTTATAACATTGAATATTTCAGTCTATAAGTATCATATAGTCTTCCATTTACTTGGGGCTTTTTCAATGTGCTCCCATAAAGTTTTAACATTTTCTCTGTAAAGTTTATGCATACCTTTTATAGATTTTTTTCCCTAAATGCTTAATATTTTTGAAGCCATTGTAAATTGTATTCTACTTTTAAATATTTTCTTATATGTTTAAAATTATAGATATATTTTGATATATAGATATATATAAAAATATGTATATATTTTGATACATAGATCTATATATATCGATATTGTGAAATTATCTGGTGAATTCAAATAAATTATTTATATACTGTGTTGTTTTCTTTTATTAAAAGTTTATTTATTTATTTTGAGAGAGAGAGGAGGGGAGAGCATGCAAGCCGGGGAGGTGCAGAAAGAAAGGGAAACAGAACCCCAAATAGGCTCCCCCCTGTTGCAAAGCCTGGACAGGACCTAAACCAAAATCAGACAGATGAACAACTGAGCCACACAGGTGCCCCTAGTATATTGTTTTCTATATGAACAATTATATGCAAATAGTAACTATGTCTTCCTATATTTACACAACTGATTTATTTAATTTTCTTAATGTGCCAGTTACAACTTCTAGTACAATGTAAAAAAGAAATAGTATACTATGCAAATCTGTCCTGTTACTAATCATAAGGTAGTTCATTTTAATGTTTTTCCATTAACTATGAACTATTCTGCTAAAATGACATCTATTTCTTGAAGATGAACTTTATCTGCTTTTTGTTTACAACAAGTTTTATAATGGATAAATTCTAAATTTTATCAAATATTTTTTTCTCCATATATTGAGATCATAATATATACTTCTCTTAATTATCAATAGGATAAATTACAAATTAATTTTTTACATAAAACCAGCTCTGAATTCCTTGTAGTTGGAAGAATGCCAGCTTTTTTTATGTATTGTCTTCTTTATACACTGTGCGATTTATTTTAGTACTATTTTCTTTAGGACATAGTCATCTCTATGAGCAAGGTGGGATTTTTTTTTCTGTTCCCTAGTTTGTATGAAATTGGAATAATTTATTCCTTGAATATTACATAAACCTCATTGACTAAACCATCTGTATTAATGTTTTATTTTTGGATTGTTTTGTGTTGTATGTGTGAATGTGGGTGTGGAACGGAGAGGTTTTTAACTGATGAATCAATTTCTTTGTTGTTTTTTTTTTTGATGAATCAATTTCTTTAATGGTTATACAATTATTATGATTATCTATTCTTATTCTGTTAATTGTGGTAAATTATATTTGGGGGAAATTTTCTGATTCTAATAAGGCTTCAACACTGGTATAATGTTCATTGTTCTTTGAATGTATGCAGACTTTGTGGTACTGGCCTCTTTTATTCCTAAATTATTATTTTTGTGTTCTCTTTTTTTCTTAATCAATTTGGCCAGTGAATTCTTTGCAAAGAACAAACTTTTGGCTTTGTGTATTCTATTAAGCATTTGTTTTACATTTTATTATAATTTCCATTTGATCTACATTTTTAGGTGCTATTCTGGGTTTTTTTCTTGTAGTGTTATAAGTTAAAATATTAGCTCATTAATGTTCTTTTTTTTCTTTTCTAATATAATCAGTTAAAAGTTTATAACTTTCCTCTAAGTATCAACTTTGCTATAGGCCATACGTTATGATATCCAATGTATTTGCTTTTGTTCTGTTCTAAATATTTTCTAATTTTATTATAACTTCTTTGGGGCCTGTACTTTACCTATAAATATATTTCTTGCTCTTCAAATGTCTGCCTTGTTGCTGGCTGTAGATGGTTCTTAATTTCCAACTCAACTGTTTTGTGCTCCAAAAATTGTCTGAACGAACTCAATCCTCTGTAATTTGTTAAGCCTTATTTCATGGCCCAGTATATGGTCTATTTCTTTTCCATGAATATTTAAAATAAATACGAGGTTCACAATTAACACTTATTAATTCTGCTCTTCAGATCTTTTCCATCTTTACTGATTTCTATATCTGCTTGGTCTGGGAACTACAAAGTGATATATTTTCAAATCTCCTATCATAATGATAGACTTGGTTAACTAGAAAGTTTTACTATTTCATGATCACCCTTTATCTCTAATTACCTATTTGACTTAATGGTCATCTTATCTGATATTATTATAACTATCTCAACTTTCTTTTGACTATTACTTATCTGGTTACTTCTTTATTTATGATCTGTCTTTTTCTGTCTACTTTTAAGATCTTCTGTTTGTCTTTGCTGTCATTAGTGCACTGTAAAATCTTTTTTTTTTTTAACGTTTTATTTATTTTTGAGAGAAGAGAGAATACGAGTCGGGAGAGAGAGGGAGACACAGAATCCGAAGCGGGCTCCAAGCTCTGAGCTGTCAGCACAGAGCCTGACTTGGGGCTCAAACCCACGAATGGTGAGATCATGACCTCAGCCGAAGTCAGATGCTTAACCAACTGAGCCAACCAGGCACCCGTGCACTGTAAAGTCTTTAGAGCTGCATTTCTTTTAAGTATCCTGTGGCACTTATTGTGGCCTCTGACTCTGAAGACTGTTGACCTTAAGCTTTTCTGGAAAATTCTCAAGCATTATTTTTTTACTGATTGCCTTTCCTCCATTTTCTCTCCTTTCCTTAAGAACTCCAACTTCTTTTAACCTCTCTTTTTTATTTTACATCTGTTTTTCCTTTTTCTGGATTATAAATACTCTTCAGATATATCATGTCATTACATATCCAAATGTGCTTAGATGTAATCTTCTGTTTATATCATTTGTCAAATATTTAATTTCAAATATTACATATTGTTTCATTTCAAAAACTGTATTCGAATTTTTTAAAAAACCCTACTTGATTATTTTTTTTTTTTAGTGTTTATTTATTTTTGAGACAGAGAGAGACAGAGCATGAACGGGGGAGGGTCTGAGAGAGAGGGAGACACAGAATCTGAAGCAGGCTCCAGGCTCCGAGCTGTCAGCACAGAGCCCGACGCGGGGCTCGAACCCATGAACCGTGAGACCATGACCTGAGCGGAAGTTGGAGGCTCAACCGACTGAGCCACCCAGGAGCCCCTGAAAAACTCTATTTGATTACTGTTAAGACTCTTGCTTATATTCAATCTCCTTTTTCTCTCTTTAAGCATATTGGAAGTGCATATAGTTTATATTCCCTGTTTGTTAATTCCAATATTTCAAGTCTCTGGGGTTCTATTAAACTTTTTTTCTGCTGACTCTTTCCATATTTCCTTGTATGTTTTGTTGTGTTTGTGAGCTTACTTTCCTCAGAGGTGTATATGTGGGAATTCTTTGAGAACTGGATTGAATGGGATTTTCCCTAGTGGGTTTGCCTTCGCTTTTCCCCGGATGCCTGGTCACATGGTTTCACTTTAAGTTACTGTTTGAGTTTACTGAAATCATCAATATGTAATCCAGGTATGAACTCTTATGGTGGACTTCCTCTCTTTCTCTCAGCAAACACTAAGTTGAGACAGGAAATTTTATTTGCTATTAACACTACCTTCTCCTACACATATAATCCAGGACAGGGTTAAAGTTTAGTTCTGTCTAACTCAACAGGGAGGATGTAGCTTTCTGGGATCCTAGAATGAATCTCCCACAAAATTCCCTCTCTCTCCCCTCTCCTGTAGGGATGTAAAAACCAAAGCTCGAGATCACCTGGATTCGGTAAATATTTTCGTTTTAAAAACCGCTTCAGTGCCAGGTTACTTCTCCAGAGTCCTGCTTTCGCTTAGTTTTGAACCTCTGAGTAGGCTGTCCGGTTTAGCAAATAAAAATACCCAATTTTTTATTGGTAAAATAAAAACTGGATGCCCAATTCGATTTGAATTTTAGACGACCAGTAAATAATTTTAGCATAAGTCTATCCCATCAATATTTGGGATATAATCATACGGAGAAATTATTTGTTGCTTATCTGAAATTCAAGGATACCTGGATTTCCTGTGTTTTATCTTGCAACACCCCACCAGTGGAGTTCTCATTTTCTTGCCGGTTCATTGACGCCTCTAAAAAGCCTTTTTAAAAAACTATCCTAAGTAGCACGTTTAGTCGCTTCCTTCAGTAAGATCAGTCAAGTTACCAAGTTTGCCATGCTTCCAGAAACAAAAGCAGCTCCTGCGCCTCTCCTCCCACCCCCCCACCTTTGTGAAACTGGGGAAGTCACCTGCCTCTGTGAACCACAATCTTTTCTCCGCATATCCTGGAATTTGTGAAGGATCTGAGAGATCATCTCTCGTAATCCCGTATGCTAACGTAAGGAAAACTAAGACTCAGATAAGTAAAACAATAAGGCCACTAGGACACCCAATTTGGTGGCAGGCTGGGAAGCAGAAACCGTCCCCAGCATTCCTGCCACTGTACCTTATTGACTGTAACGGCCCAGCGAGCTAAGGGCATCAAGGCACTGGGCAGAACACAAAGTATTGAAAACAGATAAAGTGTTAGACTAAAAGTAGATAAAATACTAAAAAAAATGGTTGTGATTACAGGGTCTCAAAAAAAAAAAAATTAGGCAGCCTAAAATGTGAGATTGACCGTGGACCAACATTCAGGGAAGGAATCTCCTCGGAATAGAATATTGTACTTACACACTCTCTTCTTCCAGGAATCTCAAACATAACAATGAGAATTTTCTATGAATATTTAAGACAAACAAGCTAACAATATTGAAATAAAATATCTGGTCCGAAATAGACCGTTTGAAACAAGAATTTTGACCTAGAATATAATACATTCCCCATAGCAAATAAGACAAAAAACAGAACTTCATTAACAAAGCGCTCTCTTTTCTCCTTCCTCTTTTCTTACAAAGAAATGCTTTCAGAATGCTTAAGACTCTCACCATGCTACTTTCCTCGCTACAATCAGCGCATGATTGCCACTCAAATTGCTATACTGGTCCTTTTTCCTCTAGCTCTGCATAAAAAGAAGACGCAGATGAATGGATTTTCTGTGGGTTAATTTATTAGGAGTGCAAAGCAATTATCAGCAAGGTAAATCATGGAACAGGAAGTACACTGTTACACGCTGGTTGCTGTATAATGCAGGTCCCTTGGCCACAAATGCAATTAAAGGGTTGTATTTTATTCCTTTTAATTTTATCTCCTACTCTATCCTTTGCTTAACCCCGACAAGCCTGACTGTGCGTCAATAGGCAGTCAATAAGTAGAAATGTCTAATAACTACCACAAACAATTTTGCATTTTTGATGCTACGAGACACATTTTCATGATACGGCGCCATAAATCTTCAAAGTGAGGGATGGGGAATTTCACTGTACGACTCCGTTCCCAGGGCATCAGCTTGTCCGTTTCGCGTGGGGCTGCCATCGGGCGAAATTATATTACTGTCATGTGACCAGAGACTGATGTGAAGTGAATTAAGCAGTGCTTGCAAATGCCTGTCACATTAATAGTATCTAAATCTTCTGTTCTTAATTTTAAAGGGCAGGTCCTAAGAAAGTCATGTTTACTAGGCTTTCAAGACTCATAAAGAAACCCTGACAACAAAAGGAAGCCTTCTCCCCACACAGACCAGTACAAACGTGGGCAAGATGAAAGTGACAGAGAGGCAGCGTTTCCACAAAGAAAGTGGGGCTCAAGTCCCGGCTCCTGTCACTTACAGCTAAATTCGGTCCCATTTCCTAACCCCTTTTTGCCTCCGTTCTCCCATTTACAAAGCAGGAATAATGACAACGCCCTGGTGAGATTCTTGATAATGTAGGGGAGACATCCAGCGTGTAGTCAGAGCCCTGTGAAAGGAAGCTGTCGCATTGATGTTGATTATTCCTTGTTTACCAAGAACTGCAAGGCAATAGCAATATTAAAAATCACACATCTGAAGTCACACATCAGGAAATACCTAGCGATCAGCCTTCAGGTTTAACAAAGCCATGAAACTGTACGGGAAAGGTGGGTGATCCGAATGGCAGGGTCAGAGAGAAATGATGCTTGAGGAAAAGTATGTGCCCTGAAAGCCCAGATACGGAGCAGAGGTGGTAACAGAAGTGAGACTATAGGGGAACTTGGGGATTCAGTGGGTAAGTGTTGGCTTGGACGGTACCAGAAGGGCTATTCAGAGCAGTCGAAGAAGAATCTTCAACCATCACTAGCTTAAGATGTTCAGATTTGTCCTCATGGACAATTTGAAGCTCTCGAGGATTCTGGAACAACTAAACGGGTAGTCATTTGAAATTTTTTCGGACACATGGGCTTGTATAATTTTTTAGCTTAATGAGGTCCTGTTGGAGGGAAAGGCTTGAAAAATGAAATGGCCAACCAGAAGGCTGTTGTCACAGGACAGGTAAGAGGTGAGGAGGGCGGCAGGCACAGCAGGTGACTCTGTCCATGACATGAGCTCAGGGGTGGAACTGCTGGAGCCTAGATGTCCAAACCAACCCTCTGCCTTTAGTGAGAGGCTCTGTCCGTAGTGATGTGAACGTTGTGCACAGAGAGAGTTAGAATGAAACTTCTCACATTTTAGCACCTCAGTGTGAACCTATTTGTTTTTCCTAAAGCAGATGTCCCTAAGGGATTGTCAGCAAGGTGGGAACAGCTCTGAGCCCCTAGGGGGCAGGCAGCCAGGACTAAAGCAGAGAAGGATCTGAGCGGAGGGTCTTGGGAGACTGAGTAAGGCAAGCTTGTGTCTGGGGCTGCCCTCCAGGGTGGTGATGATGGTGGGGCCAATAACGTTATGAGTAATTAAATGTGGTAGTGAGAGGTTATGTTAGTTACCTTGGGAATTAAAAACTAATGCTATAATGTATGTTATAAATAAACAGTGATGTTAACATAGTGTTCCCCCCAAAGTCACCCTTTTTGTTTTTCGCGGAATTCAGTCCTTGGGCATGCCACCTCCCCCCCCCAACCCCGTCCCGTGCCTTTGTGTGAACGAGTTGTAGCTTCGATCCTGTTTTGCACCACACTTCCATTGCGCAAATGTCTTTTTAGCTTCATCTCCCTTCACTTGAGATAACCCATCATTATTGTCTCAGCTTATCTATGAAACATGTGTTTTATGTTCGACTTCCACGTACAAATTGAAGTGAGTTGTCAACATCATTGCGGATGGATACATTCCACACTAAGTGCATGCAGTGATACAGCCGCAGCGTGGTCAGCACCCTCTTTATATCTGCAGCCATCCCTACCAATGCCAAAATAGGTTCTGAACAACTTAATGCTTTTGTTATTTAAAATGTGATGCATTGGGGCGCCTGGGTGGCGCAGTCGGTCAAGCGTCCGACTTCAGCCAGGTCACGACCTCGCGGTCCGTGAGTTCGAGCCCCGCATCGGGCTCTGGGCTGACGGCTCAGAGCCTGGAGCCTGTTTCCGATTCTGTGTCCCCCTCTCTCTCTGCCCCTCCCCCGTTCATGCTCTGTCTCTCTCTGTCCCAAAAATAAATAAACGTTGAAAAAAAAATAAAATAAAATGTGATGCATTCACGATCTGAACCCCCTGCTCCAGGGTAGGGTCTCGGACGCCTCGATCACCTCTGCGGCCCTCATACCATGTCCCCTATCCCTTCACTTAGGAAGGGACTGGAGTTTTCTAGGCTTAACCACAAACTCCTCGTCACGGGTGGGATGGCCTCCTCTTTTTTGGAAGTGATCATTTTGCATTGCGTGACACTTCAAGTAAGTACGCGCCTTAATGGGGGAGGGGTGATAAAGGACATTCAAACCGCTTTTTGAGTGCCTAGTGAGGTGCGATTGAATCAAATTCCAAACTTTGAAGTTGGTGCAAAATGGAACATGGTTCACACGTATTGCTGTTGAGTCCCTATTCATCGACTTATGGTCCAAAATAAGGTCCCATCTTCAAACTGAATTCTTTTCAACTCCTGTGCTGTCCCCGTCCTACTCAGAGCTGAATTCCATTCTCCCCTGAAGATGTAAGTCTCCAAGTAATTTTGGGGGGCGGACCTCAAGGAATTCAGTCACCGTTCCTGCTTCCGTCCTCTCCACTGCTGGCCTTCGGCCTGCTGTCACAGTTTCTAGCACACCCTGCTCCTATGGCTGCATGGACCATGGAATCCTGACACCAGTAGACTGTACTGGTAACACCATCTCTGGTCCTGTTAATGGCTACAACTGCCTTCCCGGTTTCTTCTCCCACCACTTTTTTTTTCTTATCTCAATATTTTTAAAGATTTTGTGTGTGTGTGTGTGTGTGTGTGTGTGTGTGTTTATTTGTTTTTGAGAGAGAGAGCAAGTTGGGGAGGGGCAAAGAAAGAGGAGAGGGAGAGAATCCCAAGCAGGCTCTGTGCCATCAGCCCAGAGCCGGACCCCGGGCTCAAACTCAGAGCCCTTGAGATTGTGACCTGAGCCAAAATCAAGAGTTGGACACTTGACCGACTGAGCCACCCAGACACCCCTTTCTCCCACCACTTCTTACTTTATGTTCAGTGCACCTTCATACACCGGCCATAGCATTCAAACATCCATCACTTCACGTACGCTGTTCCCTCTGCCTAGAATGTCCTTTACTCCCTGTATCTCCCTTGTTCACACGGGCAAACACTTAAATCCCAGCTAAATCCTTGTCTCCGCCATCACCTTATCCCTGACTCCCAGAATTAGCCATATACCCTCCTTTCTCCAATCCTCACGGTGCATCTCCAATATAGTATGTAGCACATTGGATTATAACTTTTTTTTTGGTCATGCTTTTCTTCTTACTAAATAGATCATACGAACCACGGTAACATTGGAAGACCAGATCTGTAGAAATCTGTGCTCAGCTAGGCAGACCCATTTAGATATTTTACCAATTCACCAATAACCAAGACTCTGGTTAATTGGCAAGATAGGTAGATAGATGATAGATAAGAAAGACAAAAGGCTACTTAAGAAAAAAAAATAGTTCTTAACTAGAATGAGCTTTATACCATGATTTAGAATTTGACCTCGATTCAGTCCCAACCACATTCTGAGAAAATCTGCTTGAAGTGAAATATTATGTGGCTACTAAATGAGGATATTTGAGAAGAGCGGAGAGAATAAGCCTATATGTATTTAAGGTCAGTTGTACAAAGGATAGGAGAGCTGGGTAAACTTACCGATTGAAATGTTCCAGAAAATTTGAAAAACTGAACTGTCCAAAAAAAAAAAAAGAAGAAAGCAAAGAACCCACACATTGCTAGTCAGCATAATTTTGCTTAGAAAATAGCATTATTTCTGCTTGATTTGATTTTGTGTGGTTAGGTTCGGAGGAAATGTTATTTATTATATACACAGCTAAGCTTATGTAATTACCCTCAAATGTTCTGGTGTAGTACATACAGCCAACAACACAATTGCTTGCTGCCTCAATTTGGAAAAGAGAGGGAAAAATTAGCCATGTAATAGTTAATTCAATTTATAAAATTAAATGTGTACTGAAAATATGCCTGGTAAATATTATGCCATCTGCACATGCTCAAACAGCAAGCCTGGTTAATATTTTATAGTTTATCTGATAAAGTTAACAAAAGAATTTAGAGTGGAGACATACACTGAATATTTCATCACCTTCTTAATTGCAGAATACAGACAAGACATTTTTTTCCCTTTGGGAAAAATAAATGTTAAAAGTTATTACAGATGGAATCAGTTTGGCAATTAGGTTGAAATCCAACTGAAACCAAGCAGAAATTGATGGCTGCAAACATCACAATACCAAAGTATTTTCAGCCAACTCCATCAATTTACATGATGAAGCAGAAATGTTGATAGCAACGCGGTATAACTCAGCTAGCAGAGGTTATATTAACACAGAAGAAAAACTGGCTTTGTGCCTTTTTTCCCCAATAGTTAATTCAACAGCCATCAGGAGATGTCATTCTTATGCACAGCAGACAATATGATATACCTAAGGCTTTTCATTCTGACTTCTGATTTAAAGGTCTTCAGCTTGTGCTGTGGACCTTAACCTTGAAGCCAAGTGCAAATTAGCTTTAAATCAATGAAGCTGATTAAGGCTCCATTGTGGGAGAGCCCTTAATAGAAGAAGGGAGGGGACGGAACCACTTGAAAACAGCAAAAGATTGGCCTCTCTTAACTTGGAACATATGTAATGCTTTTCAGCTCTCCTCTACCCTGACAGAACCATGAATGGTTTTAAGGCTATTTACCTGCTAAGAGAATGGAACCAAATTTTCCAATTCAGTGGAAAAGGCCAAGTGTGAATCAAAGGTATTTTTTTTATTTTTTTGCAAGCGCTAGAATATAAAAGGTTATTTTAAAAAGAAGTAAAGAAGGGAACATGAAAACATCTCCCCAGTAGGGGCCAAGAAAATCAAGTTTCTATCGTGTAAGGGAAAAAATTGTGAGATTTTAAAAGTACTTCGGGTTTCTACTTATTTTTGTTTGGTTTGGTATTTTAAAATATACCATTTCTCAATAACAAGAACTCTATGCGAACTTGCAACCATCGAAAGAAAAAGTGACACAAGTGAATGTATCGGCCAAAAGCATGTCTCAGGAGCTGTTTGCTTTGAAAGTGGCCAGAATGAATTGCAGCTGACAGGCAGGACCATTTGTCTGTCTGTACCCCACCACCCACCCATTACCATGGGAACTTTTCCTGACAGATTTATCACTCCTTCCCGATTTCCCAGTGGCGGTCAGATTCGGGACAAATTCAGTTTTTAACCAAAGAATGATCCTTTGGAACATCTTCAGAAATACTAAAAAGGGTAGACTAGAAAGAATATTTTAATAAAGGCTTATTTTTTTTTCATCTAAGTTAATTCTTTACGGCTGCAATTCACTTCTTCAGGGGAACCTCATCTCACTGTGGTAGTGACCTTCTCCACCAGGATGTGGATAGGCCTTCTCCTTGTATTTTAGGCATGATGACTTTGAAATGATGGAAAGGAAATTTTTTACCAAGAACTTTGGGGGAAATAAAGCAAATACAAAAAGGAAGATCATGCCTACTTCCTACATTAGTTACTAGGTGTAAAATGCTTTCAACAGTGCTTGGTACATAGTGTGTGTTCAACACATATAGGCTACTGGCTATTATTCCGCTAAGGTTTGGATGCACACGCTTGGCCTTCTCAGAGCCATCAATCCTTCCTTACCTTCCTCTTCAATCATGTGCCCCCAAAGCTCTACCTTGAAACCCTCAGGATTTCCTCTCCTATTCCAATCTCTGTGGGACTTTAATGGAGGAAGAACAAGAGAGCTGCCCTAGAAAAGCAATCAGTCACGCCCACCTAACCGAAGTGGCCAAACCATGCTAATACATAGTCACCAAAGGTAGAGGCATATAATTTTTTAAAAATGAAAACACAAAACACCTATACTAAAAACAGAGCAAAGCACATCCTTCCCCACTTTGACAGTTAAAGAGCTGTCCCCTACATGCCTCTCTAGGTCCCTAGTTTATCCTGTATAAACTTCCAAGGCAAAGCAGACTAAGAGACAGCAGAGAGCTGAGCTGGCAGACGAAAACTGAAAAGGGGCAGAGAATGGGGGTGGAAAAGGCAGCATAACACTAGGAAGGAGAGAGAAAGAGAGAGAGACAGATTAACGAGGGGACAAAGGACGAGATGACAGGATGAGCCGAGATGTACCATAATGCTCCTCCAAGATGAGGGTCAGTGGCAACTAAGGGAGGAAGACAGCTCTGCTGGGCACAGACTCAGGATTGCCCAGATCTTTCCACCTGCTGAACTGTGGCTACGGGACCCTAGTCGGGGAGGAAAGGCAAGGAGAGAAGGTTGGGGCGTCCCCATGGCTAGACAACCGGAATTCAGAGAGTGATAATCATGACTTCTGAAACCACAACTGCCCTCTGCCATCAACAGGATGTTGTGACAGCGATTGCACTGTGTCAGATGCTGACATCTCCGGAGAGAGGTACTATTTAAATGCAAACTGTTCTCGGGGCACCTGGGTGGCGCAGTCGGTTAAGCGTCCGACTTCAGCCAGGTCACGATCTCCTGGTCCGTGAGTTCGAGCCCCGCGTCGGGCTCTGGGCTGATGGCTCAGAGCCTGGAGCCTGTTTCCGATTCTGTGTCTCCCTCTCTCTCTGCCCCTCCCCCGTTCATGCTCTGTCTCTCTCTCTGTCCCAAAAATAAATAAACGTTGAAAAAAAATTTTTTTTTAAAATAAATGCAAACTGTTCTAGTGATGGTGATGGTGATGAGGAAGAAGAGTACAGTGATTGCTTTCTCTTAAGACCTCCTTAGCTGGAACTATCTGCCTGGATAGGGCCCAGGCCGTTTGCAAATCTCATTAAGGCTTACCAGTAATTAATGGTCATTTAAAATAACCCGTGGAAAGCATTTGAGAGGTTGCTGATAAAACGAAAAGCAGAACTAAATGATTAAGAGTAACTTTCATCTGACCTCGGGATTTTGATCTCTGCATCCTGGTTGCCAACAACGCCATTCATTTGAAGACGTGGCATCTATGACTTAGACCAACCTTACAAGTAGATAAAGACAGCGTGCCAAAGTGGTATAGTTCAAGAAACTTTCCTCCCCCCGCCAAATATCTCCTTTGCCCCAATGTGAAAAATACCCAGCAACCTGTCCTTAAAGGTGTATTCCTCTGGATTTCCCAGCAACCAGCTCTCTTGTCTTCAAATGCAAATGCTTCGGGATGTGATCAAGAAGTTCAAGTATCTTTGCACGACACCCCCCCCCACCCCAAGAGCTGTGGTTTTGTTATCTCGTGGTGGATTTGTCCCCTTTGAAGACGGATCCCTGGCCACCTGGAATGATCCGTCATCTGAAAAACGGGGGTGGCATCAAAACAAAGTAAAAGCCATTTTAAAATTTAAAAAATAAATAAATAAAAGGAAGCAGCACGCCCCCAGACCAAAGCCATTCATTCCAAGACTTTGCTTCGAATCACCCTGGGTTGTTCGAAAGATCCGAGCGCGAGAATAAAGAAATAAGGAGTCTTCTGTAGCTCTGATGAAAACCAGCATCCACTGAGCGCTGCTGGTCAAGTTCTACTTGTCCTGCTACTATTCATAACTGGAGAGTGGGTGATTGGTCTCCCCCCATTATTTCTGGCTCTCAGTTTTGCAGGAGCGGAGGAGGGAGGCAGTTCGGGACCCAGACACAGACCCTCCATCTAGTCATTGCTCCCTCATTGCCAAATCAGTCCTCTGCAGGGTCGGGGCCCTCACACCTCACGGAGGGCACAGAGAGGGTGAGCATCGTTCAAAGGACCTACTGTACTTCCTTCCAGATGAACGTGCCAACAAGCTTTCAGAAAAACTTGTTTATCTCTTCATGCATCATAGAAAGCAGAGAGAAACTTGTTTGAGCCTTGAACTCCTGGAGGGGAAACAGGCGAGGCTTCCATCCACCTGGACGGAGTTCAACACCTGGTTAGAAGACAATTACTTATCAGTCAGGTGCACGGGCTGAGAGGGGTCACGAGTCGACCTAGGCTGGCCACCTCAGACAGATCACCCCAGATTCGCCCCCAGGTGCAGAGCAGGCCCCCGGGGCCTCAGGCATGCTGCCCGTGACACACATGACAAATAGGATGTGTGCTCTGCCCACTTTTCTTTAGCATCTTGAAAACCCCTATGTGTCGCCACCAAGTGGCTTCTGAACGTGTGTATGTATGTAGATGTGTGCGTGTGCGCGTTGATATCTAACTAAACGTAAATACACGCGCGACGACCGAAGCAGAGCTATTCCTAACAAGTTGACCAACTGCATTGCCAGACCTCACCCCCATCTCGTGAGCACCGTGAGGTTATGTGTGTTCCTGTGTAAGAGGTTCTCTCTCACATACCAGTGGATGCACACTGTCCAGAGAAACCTGGCTGCATCACACCACAAGAGGCATCATTTCAAGTACCTTTAAGCTCATAATTAACACCGCTCGTGTCGGCAGGGCCAGAAGATGCCCTTCCGAGTCTATTTCTCATCTCCCTAGACGGTCGACATCCTTATCTCACCACTGTCCCTGCCCCACAGGGATCCCTACTTCTTCTGGTGTCCGTTGTTAACTCAATCTAAGGCTTATGTTCTCACACAGGTTTCAAGTGTGGTTCAATTGGTGTTGAAACACACGGGAATCCTCCGAGATCCTGCTTCCCTCCTCTGTGGCCCACGTACTATTCTCCCTATTTCTGCTGCGAGTTTCAAGTATGTCTTTCGGCATTTAGCTTCTGACTTTGAAAAATCTCGACGAATCCAGAACGTACGACAGCCTGATGCTGGGGCAGCTCACCTGGCTTCCCTCCACAGTAAGACATGTTTACAGATGACAAAGGCCAATGCCTAAGCAGGACCACGGGAAGTTGGTCACTCTGTCTCATAGTCGCCCAGATGGCAAAAGTGTAGACTGCACTTGGCAGGTACGACCAGGCTTGATGGCATCTTACTCAGAGTCCCCAGTGACCCTGAGGAATGTGCACACTTTCACCTATTCTCTGAAGAAGAACCTTGACACATCCCCTGTGAGATGGGTTTTCTGTGGTACCAATGTTCCACCAATCTGCTCACGGGACCCTTTTAAGTTGGTATGTGCTCTTGTCTGTACGATTCTTCAGGAACAAGGAGCCCTTTTTAAACATAGGGTGGCTGGGGCGCCTGGGTGGCTCAGTCAGTTAAGCGTCTCACGTCGGTTCAGGTCATGATCTCGAGGTTCTTGAGTTCAAGCCCACGTCAGGCCCCGTGCTGACAGCTCAGAGCCCGGAGCCTGCTTCGGATTCTGTGTCTCCCTCTCTCTCTGCCCCTCCCCTCTCACACTCTGTCTCTCTCTCTCTCTCTCAAAAATAAATAAACATTTAAAAAAAAGTAGGGTGACTGACATACCCTCTTCCCAAGTAGTTTATGAAAAGGAAAGGAACCAACTAAGAGGATATTGTTTTGTAAGCTGGCCTTAAAGAAAACAAAGCAAAACAGAACAGAACAAAAGCTATTTTCTCAGATAAAGTTTCTCCTGGAACAAACTCAGTATGTAGCTATTGGGATAACACTCTCTGTGCCATGCTCTTAAAACACAGATGAAACACTGAAACAGGATGCCTGCCTTCTCAGATGCTACTTAAGAACCCTGAACCCCAGAATTAAAACGTAAACATTTTAATGCCTTTTTAAATCACTTCTGCCCCATCCCAGTCTTCAAAATCAGATGTTGCCATAACACAGAAAAAGATACCATCTCACAATCAAACGTCTCAAAATTTACCACAAGGAACATATTATTGTTCATTAGTTGATTAGACTTGGTGAGAGATTTTTTATGTACATTTTGCTTTTGTGTTGATGTTCATTACCATTGAGTAGGAACTTTCCAATACCCTTAATTATCTTCCAAATATTTAAAAGAAGTTCAAGTCAAGTACAAATGTAAAGGTCGTGTATGTGATCAAACATAGCACACGATGGAAAAAAAGTTACTTCCATCCTAGCCTACATAAAATACAGAGGACTTTCAGGGCTCCTGAGTGGCTCAGACGGTCAAGAGTCCGACTTCAGCTCAGGTCATGATCTCACAGTCCATGGGTTCGAGCCCCGCATCGGGCTCTGTGCTGACAGCTGGGAGCCTGGAGCCTGCTTTGGATTCTGTGTCTCCCTCTCTTCCTGCCCCTCCCCCGCTCATGCTCTGTCTCTGTCTCAAAAATAAATAAAACCATTAAAAACTCTTAAAAATAAAATAAAATAGAGAGGACTTTCAGAAAACATAAGGAGCAGTATAAGTGCCCGCCCCTGATTTGGGAGACGATTATTTGCTCTTCCCACAGCCCATTCCAGCCCCAACTCAAAATAGCATTTAAAATAAAGTGAAACCACCTACAACTACAGCACAGTGTGGAAAATCTTTTTGGAGAACTTTGTTCTCCGAGATTCTACAAAGCGTGGGTCAGATTTGATCACCCCTCCGTTTCATTTTCTTAATCGTTGTAAGTAATTTAAGAATTTCATGAGATCCTAAACCTACCCTGTTGCAATCTGATAATTTTAATGAGAAAAATCATCATGTTCGCGTACAAGGCAACCCATGGGACACATTTATTATGGGGAAAAAAATCTATCTTTAGGAAACATATTACCACGAAGACTTAAAATTAAGAAAAATAAAATATCCCTCCCCCTACCCTAGAATTGGTGAACAACGTCTTCACAAAGTATCTCAAAGGTTTCCTTTATTTTCTAACGTGGACATTCTTGGGACTCAAACACAAGTCAGTCAAGGAATCGGATGCTGACAATATGAGACGGGTGAAGAAATTAACGTTTCTGCTAGGAGAAAGCCCGCCTCCGTGGAGGGAAAATAAAAGTGCTTGGGGGCGAGGAAGGGGAAAGAAAGCCCCAGTGAGTTTAATAAGTGCCATTATTGCCGAGAAATCTAAAAGGGTGATAATGTGAATCACGAGAGAAATGCAATAGGGCAGCTATTTGAAATTTGTTTTTCACACATTTTGTGCAAAAACAACCACTCTTGCAAGAAAGGTCAATCTACCCACACGTTAATCTCCAATCAAGCAGCACTCTGAGAATCCAAATGTGATTGCAAATCTCCCGCATGCCAAGATGAAGAGATTTTTCATTGCAACCTATTACTACCAGCATTTTACATTCATTATGGTCAGAGGTTGAAGTGCACACTGGGTATTTGGCTGGTGCTGAATTCCAGCACTCCCCTCATTATACTGGAATAGAATTAACATATGAACACACACACACACACACACACACACACACACACTCACAGCTATGCTATAGTAACATGGAAGCATATGACTTACCCTGGCCCAAGGAAGGAGACTCAGACTTAGGCTTCCTCCCCAACCTTATTTCACTGCCCTGGACTATTGCGGGGGCCCCTCTCAGCGCCCCACAGCTTGCCGCATGTTCCGGAATAACTAGGCGCAGCAGGAAGAGCGGGAGCAACATGCAATTAACAGAGGCTGTCCCTGCTTTTGTTAATTCGAGTCAGACCCTGAAACTTTCTGTACTTCAACACCTGCGGTCGTGCCTTAACCTCCTTTTTTAAAAAGAGTTCAAGAACTTTATTTTAAAATAGCAAATGCAATACACAGGGGGAAAAGTGGGTAAAACAAATAAACAGCTACCGTAACCCACACTCCTGGCAAGACGTAACAGACTCCCAGACTTGCCCCTTCTTCTGAAACATAAATACCTCCCTCCCTGCAGCCGTCACCAGTATTCCTGAAATGCATCGTATTTACTTCCTTGACTTTCTTTGAGGTTATATGATTTTATATGCCTAAAATATGGTTGAAGTACACCTGTTTTTAATGATGTGATTCAATTCACATAGAATATATTCCATCATGCCTGGCTTTTTTTGTTGTTGGTGTTCAAAAGTATATCTTTAAGGGGGCGCCTGGGTGGCGCAGTCGGTTAAGCGTCCGACTTCAGCCGGGTCACGATCTCGCGGTCCGGGAGTTCGAGCCCCGCGTCAGGCTCTGGGCTGATGGCTCAGAGCCTGGAGCCTGTTTCCGATTCTGTGTCTCCCTCTCTCTCTGCCCCTCCCCTGTTCATGCTCTGTCTCTCTCTGTCCCAAAAATAAATAAACGTTGAAAAAAAAATTTAAAAAAAAAAAAAAAGTATATCTTTAAGACTGACCCACCTTCTTTTGTGAATTGGCAGTTTGTTCATTTTTTATTATTGCATACTGTTCCAATGTATGAATATGTCATGATTGACCTGCTTGTTTGATTATAAATTGACATTTGGACTCTCTCTCTCTCTCTCTCTCTCTCTCTCTCTATATATATATATATATATACACACAATATATTTACATATATACACAATATATTTATATATACACACAATATATTTACATATATTCAATATATACATTGACTGCCGCTGTGAAAAGTCTGGTATGTCAGATATATGCTGGGACGCATATATAGGAATATACTGGGGATGTATGCATAAAAGTGAAATTACTGAGGGGTGCCCGGGTGGCTCGGTTGGTTAAGCATCCCACTTCGGCTCAGGTCATGACCTCACAGCTCATAGGTTTGAGCCCCGCGCCGGGCTCTGGGCTGACAGCTCAGAGCCTGGAACCTGCTTCCGATTCTGTGTCTCCCTTGCACTTGTGCTCTTTCTCTGTCTCATAAATAAAGAAACATTAAAAAGAATTTTAAAAAAGAGTGAAATTACTGAACCACAGGGTATACATATGATTAGCTTTACCAGACACAAGCAAACAATTTCCAAAGTCTCCATCCCACCAGCAAAGCCTGAGAGTTCTTATCGTTTACCTACCCAGTAACACTTAGTTGTATTTTGGTTTTTGTTTTATTGATGGCCTGAATGACGGTCCTTTCCTACTGAGATACAATAGTTTGAGGGAGAAGCTCTCCCTGGGCTTTGCGAGCCTCTTACAATCCTCAAGCACTGACCTACTCCAGAGGTCATCAAAACTTCCTTGATCTCGTCAGCGTGCACTACAACTAGAGAAGCCCTTAATTTAGAACTTCTTCACATGATAAATCGCATTCATTCTAAAAGCGCTATGATATTTTACAAAATCTGGGGAAAAGTCCAGAGACAAGAGACTACATTTTTATCAAAGATCCAGTAGGTGTATAAATTTAGAACTTCTTCACATGATAAATCGCATTCATTCTAAAAGCGCTATGATATTTTACAAAATCTGGGGAAAAGTCCAGAGACAAGAGACTACATTTTTATCAAAGATCCAGTAGGTGTATAAATAAAATGAGATTAGGGGCGCCTGGGTGGCGCAGTCGGTTAAGCGTCCGACTTCAGCCAGGTCACGATCTCGCGGTCCGTGAGTTCGAGCCCCGCGTCAGGCTCTGGGCTGATGGCTCGGAGCCTGGAGCCTGTTTCCGATCCTGTGTCTCCCTCTCTCTCTGCCCCTCCCCTGTTCATGCTCTGTCTCTCTCTGTCCCAAAAATAAATTTAAAAAAAAAGTTAAAAAATAAAATAAAATAAGATTAGAACCAACAGTTTGGCACTCTGTAAATCAACTAAATAAACACCAGATTCTGCACAAAAAAAAAAAAAAAAATCAGGTCTTATTAATGCATCTGACAGGGTTCATCACAAAGAAGAATAAATTGGGGAAAAACAGTGTGGGAATATGGGAATTAAATAAAGAAAAAGCCTGCTCCTTCTTAATGTTTGTCTCCTCCTGTACACACACACACACACACACACACATACACACACACACACACACACTATTTCACTCACCACCTCCAGCACTAATTAGTGAGTGACTTCTTTCCCTTGAAATGCTGACAAGTTCCAGTTGAATACATTAAAAAGAGAAAATTGAAAATTATTTGAATATTGTTAGTATTTTTCCAAGAATGCACTTCTCTCATGATGGAGTTCCATATACACAGAACTATACCCAAAATGTGAATTTTCTTTGTTAGGTTCCTGCTGAACAGGGCTCTGTGTGAAAATCCCGCATGTTTCCTAAATAACTTTTTTGTTTTCTACTTAGAAAACTGACACGAACAATAGATGTTCATGTGAAGGTGCAAAAACTCGATGAAGAATTTGCTTTGCAAGTTTCCAAAATCAGGATTATGACTTTCCTTACCTAGATCTATTTAGACATGAGAATTAATCAAAAGTTTATTCTTTATTTGGGATATTACTTATTATTGTGTATTTCGTCACTCAGGGAAGATCCTACAATGTGTAGATTACAACAATAGTTAACTGGGGGAGGGGGCAGCGCCTAGGTGGCTCAGTCTGTTGAGCGTCTGACTCATGGTTTCAGCTCAGGTCATGGTCCCAGCACCATGGGAGGGAGATCCACACCGGGCTCTGCCCCGAGCATGGAGCCTGCATAAGATTCTCTCCCTCTCTCTCTCTCTGCCCCTCCTCCCCCCCACTCAAACACGCTCTCAAATTAAAAAATAATAATACATAAATATAGTTAGCTGGGAGATGCAATATTCATCACTGATCGCCCTTGTGACATGAACTCATTTATAAAGACTAGTAAGAGATTTAAGGTGGTATTAATCAGAAGGGGCCAATGGTTCACAGTTATCACATTTATCTGAGGGAGCTTGGAAAATGCAGGTATTGTAAAAATTCTGATTTAAAGGTATTAGGGTATCATATTTTTTCATCACCATGGTTACCCTGAAACCTAGCCAATGTTAAAAATCAATGAAATAAGGAGGGAGAAGAAATCTAGAAAAATCAAACGCCCAAAGAACCAATCCCTTAACTTTGAGAGTTTTTAGGTTATTAACATTCGAGTTAGTATATCAAATATACGGTGTCATATATTCATGATATTCCTCCCACATCTCCTGTCCCCTCCAAGCCACTATAATAAAGAAATACGACCATGAGTTTGTCAGTCTGAACCCTATGTCTGTTCACAAAGCCTGTATTTCAGCTGAATTCATTCCCCCCTTTTTCTACAATAAGGAGGACTGTATTTCCAAGGGATTATTGCATTCTACCATGTTCTACTTTATGATAACTTTCTTCTTCATACTCCCATTACAGCCAATATTTTTGCTTTCTCAAAATATGAAAGAACTGAGAAACCAAATGGGTCGAATGTTAGTTTTCTTTCAAGCCACAACAATGTTGATGTACCCCTTTCTTTGAAGAAAAATATGACAGTGTGCACTACTAAAAATGGGACAATTCAGGGGCGCCTAGGTGGCTCAGTCGGTTAAGCATCTGACTTTGGCTCATGATCTCATGGTTCGTGACTTCCAGCCCCGCGTCGGGCTCTGTGCTGACAGTGCAGAGTTTAGGGCCTGCTTCAGATTCTGTCTCCCTCTCTCTCTGCCCCTCCCCCACTCACGCTCTATCTCTCTCTCTCTCTCTCTCAAAAATATATAAACATTAAAAAATTTTAAAAATGGGACAGTTCATAAAAGAAACAAAGAACAACAGATTAAAAACCTGCGTATTTTATCAGATTATCAAAATTTTACTGGGATAATATGTACTGTTACAAAGGTAAGTGAAACCAGAATCCGAGTTATACTTTATTCAAAACAACCAACATCCCGTAATTCCGCCAGACACACACTGGCCAGGTTCCAACCCAAAAGCAATGGGTGTGTCCAATCCTACCAATGCCAGCCTATCCAGTCTAAGAGAGACTGACATTTCCAACACCAAAATTACAGTAACAAGAAAAATATAGGACACTAAATTCAAACTATAAAATAGTTCACTATAATTTTGCATTTTACCTTTCCAAGTAATCAATATTTTTTTCTTCTGGACCGAATCTCATAGTTTCTATTAAACCAATGCAAGCTAAAAATATGGTCATCCTAAAAGACAAAAAGAACGAAGGACCAGATGATTCCCATATAGCCAAACTAGAATTTTATGATTGATTCTATAAAGATAATAATTAATCTTCTGAATTCTAAATGGCAGACACAAAGCAGAATAAGGAAAGATAAGAACCACGACGATAATAGATCATTAAGACACAATATGCTTTTCTTGAATGACAAAATGTTGTCTCTTTCCCTCTGAAAACAACAAAACTATTAGCGAAAGCATTATCTGAATGGCCTATTAAAGCCAAGGAACTAATAAAAACCATGAGATTATCTTCAATGACTAAAAATCGCCACCCATTATAAATATATCCAGCCATCTGAAATTGCTTCAAAGAAAATCAGAAATACACACCATTTTGCGAGGCTGATGGTGGATTTCTTTTCCTTCACTGTGAAAGTACTTTCTCTGTCACAAGTGATTTCTCTTTCTCCCCCCCACAAATAAAGAAATAAACGCAAACATTTGTAAACACTTAAAAGTCCCTGCAGTGAGAGCTAGTCTTCAGAGTAAACAATGTCAGTTTTAATTTTTTTTTTAATGTTTATTTATTTTTGAGAGAGAGAGACAGAGTGTGAGTGGGGGTGGGGGAGGCAGAGAGAAAGGGAGACACAGAATCCAAAACAGCTCCAGGCTCTGAGCTGTCAGCCCAGAGCCCCACGTGGGGCTCAAACTCACGAACCCTGAGATCATGGACCTGAGCCGAAGTCCTGAGTCGAAATCGGACGCTTAACCGACTGAGCCACCCAGGCGCCCCACAATTTCAGTTTTAAAGAAACAAGGCATTCGAGTTTACCGGGAAAAGTCATTCTTATCCCTTCCCTGTGTTCTAGAAACTAAGTATACCAAAGTGAAGACATACGTGAAATGTGGTTAAAAAAAAAAAAAAAAACATTCCAGATAAAAATTTGATTCTCAGAACTAGTGTATGGACTTGATTTTCCCTGCCCAGATAAGGGCATCGTTCTCCTTGTGGTCAGCAAACGGGGAAGAGTTTTAGTTGTTTTGTTTTGTTTTGTTTTATTTTGCTTTCCCTCTAGCTACATTTGAGATTCTAAAGGGCCCTCTCTATAATACTTGAAAACAAACTTGTCATAGTTGCTTATACCCCTAAATGGAAATAACAGTAATATGTTTAGAAAATTCGTGTTGAAATTGTTTTAACATGTTTTTGTTGTAAGCGTGATTGTTTAAATCAGTACCTAGGAGCTAGTGAATTCCTCTGAACCATACAACATAAATTCTATGTGTCTTATTTCTTTAAAAAAAAATGCGTGTGTATGGTAGAACTAAATATCATGGAAAAAAACCATTTCAGGTGCAAAAGTATAATCCATAATCTAAATATTTAGGTATACAACTAAACCTACAAAGAAACAATTGAGCGGTATCTCTGAAGGCTGAAAACATCTAGAAATCTTGAATTTGTAGTGAGCCAAGCACTGGAATTAGCAATACCCTTAAGACCATCTGCTAAATCATGACGTCAATATGGTTCCACACCTTCATGGGAAGCAGGAGACAAAGCCTACAGTTGGCCCCAGGATAGAAGCTAGAGCAGATCCTCTTGTGAACGGATAGCAAAGAACAAACTGAGAGAGAAAAAGAGAAAACCCACAAAGGAAGATGGTGTTCAAATGTGCTCGCCAGGTTTCTGACTTGGGATAAAGAGGGTAAAGTCTCCACTAAGATTTCATAATCATAAACCACAGTTCATGCAGCATTCGGGCTGGAATTCATGCTATGTGCATAACTCTGAAAACCTCAAGCTGAAAATTATTAAGTTGGGCTTCATTGCAGTGACTCCGGGAACCTGACATAAACAAAGGTAAAGCCTCACTAAGAGGAACCATTTTCAACCTAGACCTCCTAGAACAGGCACGATCAAGTTAAATTCCCACAACTGAAAAGAAAATACACATTTTCTGAACCAGGAACTAGGCCTCAGAGAAATAACAAATCACAATTGAGGCCTCTGAACACTACAGAGACTATAGAGGGTGCTGGGATTGTTTCACAAGGACAAGAGACGATCACAATGAGAGGCATTTGAAAAATAACCACATAGATGCTAAGCACAAGAAGTCAGAGGAAGACCAATACCATGGGATTTCACTCATATTTCGAGTTTAAGAAACACAATACATGAGCAAAGGGAAAAGTGAGAGAGAGGCAAACCGAGAAACGGGCTCTGGGTTTTTTTAATGTTTGTTTATTTTTGAGAGAGAGACAGAGACAGAGAGAGAGAGACGGAGTGTGAGTGGGGGGAGGGGCAGAGAGAGAGGGAGACACAGAGTCCAAAGCAGGCTCCAGGCTCCGAGCTGTCAGCACAGAGCCCGATGCGGGGCTCAACCTCACAGACCGTGAGATCATGACCTGAGCTGAAGTCGGATGTTTAACTGACTGAGCCACCCAGGCGCCCCACCAGGAGGTAGACTCTTAACTCCAGAGAACAAACTGATGGTTGCAGGAGGGGAGATGGGCAGGGTGATGGGTAAAGTCGGTGATGGGGACTAAGAAGGGGCACTTGTGACTAGCACCAGGTGTTGGACATAAGTGACGAATCACTAAATTCTACTGCTAAAATCACTATTACATTGTACGTTAACTAACTGGAATCCTTTAAATAAAACCTTGAAACTAAAACAGTAACAACAACAAAACAAACAAAAAACAACCAAACAAAAAGAAATAATAAAATAAGCTGTTGTAAATTCCATAGTACATTATTTGTGAGAGTAATTAAAATAGCCCATTATTTACAAAAGTAACTATAAAATGTATGTATATGTGTATTATATGTAATTTTCTCCAAATAGAGGCATGCTTCCATAAAGAATTATTCAATCACAAAAAAAGAAGGAAGTATATAGTAGTTGAAAATAAAAATTTAATAGAAAAGTTAAACAACTGGAAAGAGAAAACTAAAGACAAAATCAATGCGTGGCAAGAAAAATCTGGAGAAATTATGCAGAATAAAGCCCTGAAGGATAAAGAGAGAGAAAATATAAGAGGTCAAAGTAATGGGTGATAAAAAGAGATAAGCTAATATTTATTAATAAACGTACTAGATAGAAATAGAAGGAGAATGTGGGTGAGATAATATTTAAGGAAATATTGGCTAAAGTTTGTTTCGGAATTTTTTAAAAATGCAAATTCTCAGATTCTCAATATATCCAGAGCAGGATAAATAAACAGAAACTCATACCTGGACATACATCAAAAGTCTGCAGATTATCTTAAAACAATCCAGAGGTTAAAAGGTGAATTAACGAAAGTAAGAATTAGACAGGTGGCTGACTTCTCAGTAGTAATGACACAAGTCAGAAAAGAGCAAAATGAATCAGCACACGCTAAGGAAAAATAAATGCCAAGCCAGAATTCTATATTCACTACCATTACAATTTAAGAATGTGTACAGAATAAAAGCATCAAACAAATTCTGAGTATGTACTATTAAAAGAGACTCACTGAAGACATACCAATAGGATTTAATTTAGCAAAAATAAAACTGAGTGAAAAAAAAAGTCTGAAAGACAGAAAATAACAGTGAGAAACCCAAGAAGAGAAATAAAAGTAAACCTGGGTTACCTAAACAATAAAGAAAGGACATTGAATATATAAAACTATAACATCTATTTTATGGGGTCTGAAAAACACTGAAAAATAATAGCAAATAAGGCAACAGAAAAGTAATGAGACTTCAAGTATTTTAAAATAACCATATTATTAAGTGAGAGAGTGATTAAGATTCTGTAAAAAAATTTTTAATGTTTATTTATTTTTGAGAGAGAGAGAGCTCACAAGTGGGCATGAGAAAGCAGGGAAAGAGCAGACAGAGAGGGAGACACAGAATCTGAAGCAGGCTCCAGGCTCTGAGCTGTTAGCGCAGAGCCTGATGTGGGGCTCAAACTCACCAATGGCAAGATCCGGACCCGAGCCAAAATGGGTCACTTAATCGACTGAACCACCCAGATGCCCCAAGATTCTTAAGTTAAACATACAGAATACTGGACAACCTAGAAGAAATGGGTAAGTTCCTAGAAGCATATACTCCACCAAACCTGAAGTAGGAAGACTGATTACCAGCAATGAAATTGAATGAAATTGAATCAGTAATCAGTAATGAAAAAACTTCCAACCAACAAAAGTCCAGGACCAGACGGCTTCACAGATGATTTCTACCAAACATTTAAAGAAGAGTTCAAATCTATTCTTCTCAAACTATTCAAAATAATAGAAGACAAAAGAAAACTCCCAAATTCATTCTATGAGGCTAGCTTTACCCTGATAGCAAAGCCAGACAGAGACACGACAAAAAAAAGAACTACGGACCAATATCTCTGACGAACATCGATGGAAAAATCCTTAATAAAATACTAGCACTCACCACGATTAAGTTGGATCTATTCCTGGGATGCAAGGGTGGTTCTGTATTCTCAAATCGATCAACATGATACATCACATTCATGAGACAAAGGATGAAAACCATACGATCATTTCAACAGATGATGGAAAAAGCATTCGACAAAGGACAACATCCATTCCTAATAAAAACCCTCAACAAAGTAGATTTAGAGGGAACGCATCTCAACGTAATAAAGGCTGTATATGAAAAACCCACGTCGAACATGATGCTCAATGGGGGAAAACTGAGCGCTTTTCCCCTAAGATCAGGAACAAGACAAGGATGTCCACTATCAACACTTTTATTAAATATAATATTGGAAGTCTTAGCCACAGTAATCAGACAACAAAAAGAAATAAAAGGCATCCAAATTGATAAGAAAGGAGTCAAACTTTCATGATATGCAGATGACATGATGCTCCCATTTAGAGAACATCATCCATTTATTAGCCAAGCGAAGTGGTACCTGAGGGGCTCAGTCAGTTGAACGTGTGACTTGGACTCAGGTCATGATCTCACAGTCCGTGAGTTCGAGCCCCGCGTCAGGTTCTGTGCTGACAGCTTGGAGCATGGAGCCTGCTTCATGTTCTGTGTCTCGCTCTCTCTCTGCCCCTCCGTCGCTCACACTCTGTATCTCTCTCTCTCTCTCAAAAATAAATAATAATCATTAAAAACAAAACCTTCCCCATTAATAAACAAAAATAAAGAGGTGAATAAGAATACAGAACATAAATAGTAGCCTCAGTATTATGAGTTACATAAAATTATTCCTAACAATTGGAAAACACACATTTTCTGAAACCGCATGTAGAACATTGACAAAAACATAAAATGTTCTTTTATAAAAATATAATATTATCACAAAAATCAACAATAGCAGAAAACTTATTTAAATGACCATATACTTAGACAATACAAAAATGCTAAGTAACTCAGGAATGTTGGTAAAATGATACGCAGAGAGAAAATTAATGCATTCAATGCCTATATTAAAAAGGAGGGGTACTTGGGTGGCTCAGTCAGTTAAGTGTCCGACTTCGGCTCAGGTCATGATCTCATGCCTTGGGAGTTCGAGTCCTGCATCAGGCTCTGTGCTGACAGCTCGGAGCCTGGAGCCTGCTTTGGATTCTGTGTCTCCCTCTCTCTCTGCTCCTCCCCTGCTCATACTCTGTCTCTCTCTCTCTCTCAAAAATAAATAAAACATTAAAAAAATGTATTTTTAAAGAAGGAAAAGCTAAAAAATACTGAACTAAGAAGATAACTTAAGTTTCAAAGACAGAATGGACTCGAATAAAGTATATGGGGTGAAATAACAAAAAGAAATCAGAAAATAATAAAATAGGAAAAACAAACAAACAATAGAGGATCACAAACAGCAGCTGACCTTTGAGAGAAGACCAATTCAATTGACAAACCTCAGGGAAGCTTGAGTAATAAAAGAGAGCAAATAAACAATACGGAAATGGAAAGGGTGCATAACTACAGGTGCTTCAAACATTTAAAAAGTGGTAAAAAAAATTATCTACTTTATGCTATCAAAAACATTGAAATAGATTCTTAGGGAAATATATATACACACATATGTATATATGTAAATATAAATATATATTTATTATTATAAACATATTTATTAATGTGTATATATTTACATATATTTACATACATACATATATATATATAAAAATCTTGTCAAATGGACTAAAGAACTAGACCACATGAATAGTTTTAAAACCATTAAATAAATTTAATCAGCAGTTTAAAATATCCCCATAAATGAAACACCGGGCCCAGGGAAGTTCTATTCATTATTCATAGACAGATAATTCCAGTCTTACACATAATATTTCAGAAAATATAAAAGGAAGAAACATTCTTCAACTTATTTTATGTGGCTAGTATGATTTTGATACAAACCCAGGAGAGGAAAGTATAAAAAAGGAAAATTACAGGCCAATTGCACTCATAAATACGGGTACATAATCTCCCTCAACAAAGTATTAACAAAACAAATCCAGCAAGCACAGTCAAAAAAAGTAATCATAGCCAAAATGGACTATACCAAAAGTAAAAACTTCTTCATCAGAGACAACAATCAACAGAGTGAAAATGGCATGCTACAAAACGAAAGAAAATATTTATTTGCAAATCATATATCTGATGAGAGGTCAATACACAGAATGTATAAAGAATTCCTGCAATGAAACAACAGCAACAATAACAACAACTCACAAATAACCTGATTTAAAAATGTGGGAAGAACTCGAATAGAGGATCTGCAAACGTGCTACAAGCATATGAAGAGAAGCTTCCGATCACTAATCATTAGAGAAAGGCAAGTCAAAACCACAAGATGTTATCTCAGACATCTCAGGACTGCAACTATTGATACAACAGAAAATAACAATTGTTGGCAAGGACGGAGAGAAATCGGAACCCTCTTACGGTGCTAGCAGGAATTTAAATGGTACAGCTGCTATGGAAAATAGTATGGTTGTTCCTCAAAAATTAAAAATAGAATTACCATATGATCCGGCAATTGCGCCTCTGGGTATTTATCCAAAAGATCTGAAAGCAGGATCTTAAGAGGTGTGTGCACAACCGATATTCACAGCAGCACTATTCACAATGGCCAAGAGGTGGATACAGTCCAAAGACAGATGAATGTATAAACAAAATGTGATATGTACATACAATGGAATATTATTCCATCTTTAAAAGGAAGAAAACTTTTTTAAATGTTTTGTAATTTTTTTTTTTTTTTGAGAGAGAGAGACACACAGAGCACGAGCAGGGGAGGGGCAGAGAGAGGGGGAGACACAGAATCCGAAGCAGGCTCCAGGCTCTGAGCTGTCAGTACAGAGTCTGACACGGGGCTCGAGCCCATGAACCATAAGATCATGACCTGAACCGAAGTTGGATGCTTAACCGACTGAGCCACCCAGGTGCCCCAAAAGGAAGAAAATTTTGACCCATGCTGCAACATGAATGCACCTAAAGGACATTCTGCTCCGTGAAATAAACTAGTCACAAAAGACAAGCACTGCGATTCCATTTACTTGCGGTATCCAGAATAGTCAAACTCGCGCAAACAGAAAGTGGAATGGGGGTTGCCAACGACCTAGAGAAAGAGAACGTGGGGAGTCATTTAATGGGGACAGAGTTTGGCAACATGAAAAAGTTCCAGAGATCTGTTTCACAACAATGTGAACGTACTTCACGCTACTGAATGGTACGTTTAAAAATTGTTAAGGGGCACCTGGGAGGCTCAGTACCCAAGCATCTGACTCTTGATTTCGGCTCAGGTCATGATCTCACTGTTCATGAGATCGAGTCCTATGTCGGGTTCTGTGCTAACAGCAAGAACGCTGCTTGGGATTCTCTCTCTCCCTCTGTCTTTGTTCTTCCCCCACTCACGCTCTCTGTTTCTCTAAAAACAAATAAATGTTTTAAAAAATAAATAAAAATAAAAATGGCTAAAATAGTAAATTTTATGTTTTTGAACACAATTAAAATTCTTTAAATGCCAATTTAGTTTAGCCAGGAAACGTATAGTTGGTTCCATATTAGAAATTTGATTAACGTAATTTACCACAGTAACAAAGGAAATAAGATTATCTCAAAAGACGAAAGTTTGATAAAACTCAATATTCATTCTTCATTCATTCTGCAAAAAGGCCTAACGAACCTTCTTATCAAAGGCTGTCTTCTACGCATGTGCACACATGAAGCTTACAACTCACATCATATTTAATGGCAAAACGTTAAGGATTCCTTTGGAAATCACGGATAAGGCATATTTGCCTGCTGTCAGTATTTCTATTTAATGCTATCCCTAAGGTCCTATCTAGTGCAATAAAAATGGCTGGACAGGGTAGTGGGGGTCAGGAAGGTACACAGCAGGAGAAGGAAAGATTTGGAAGGGAGGCAGCAAGGGAGAGGTGCGCAGAGGAAGGGGAAAAAAAGCGGAAGAAAAAGAGAAAAAGGAAATGAAATGTTAAAGCCATAAAGAAAGGAAAAAATAAAACTATTTTTGTCTTGTATGATGATTTTTATATGGTTTACAAGTAACCAAATGAATCTACAAATAAATTACCAACTTTAGTGAGACAGTTCAGAGTTGCTAGATGTGGTTGTTACATAAAAGCCAATCACCTTTCTGTACAATAGCGACACGTAGAGCCTTTCATTATTTCAAATATGCCATTTTTAGTAGCACCGAATATAAAGTATCCAGAACGAAAGTCACATGAGACCTTTCGGAAAAACTTACCAACTTTTGTTCAAAGACATTAAGGCAGATGTAAGTAAATGGAGAGATTTATCATATTTACAGACCACATCGTTCAATATGGTAACATGGCGAGAATGTCCGCTCTCCCCAGTTTGGGCCACACAGTCACGGCAATTTCAACCAAAATTCAGAAGAGGCCTTACATAGGAATTAACACACTGATTCTGAAGTGTGCAGGAAAGAGCAAAAGACCAAAAACGGCCAAGACACTCTGGAAGAGGAGTCAGGTGAGAATTTATCCTCTGCCAAAAAGACTAAGAAGCCAGTTTTTAATTAAAACGGTGCAGAATTAGGGCATGCATCGTCAGATAAACTAACACTACACAACTGAGAGCCACGAAACAGACCCAGATGAACGTGCACACTGAGTGTACGACAGAAGTGACATCAGACACCAACAGAAAAGCAGGAGCTATTTCATAAATCACGCTGGGGAAGCCAGTTGTTCCCATAGGGCAAACAATGGAACCTGATCTCTCCTTCACACCTCGTAAAAAAAACAATTTCAGACTGATCGAGGGCTTACTACTTTTATAAAAAGAATGTGACAATGTCTTTTTGAGAAAAAGGATTTCTGAAACAAGACACAAAAAAATGAAACCATGAAGAAAATGATTGGTAAGTCATTTATAGCTAAGAACTTGTTTATCAAAAGATGCCTAAAAAAGGATGAAAATCCCAGTCACAGAGTGAGAATGATTACTTGTAATGCATACAGTCATCATAGGATTTGTATGAGAATGTTCCTAATAACTGATTTTAAACATAGGGCACTGGGGTGGCCCAGTCTGTCAAGCATCTGATGTTTGATTCCAACTCAGGTCATGATCTAAGGGTGGAAGGATGGAACCCTGCGTCGGACTCTGTGCTGGGTGTGCAGCCTGCTGAGGATTCTCTGTCTCTCTCTCCCTCTGCTCGTCCCCCCCGCCCCGCCCTCTCTCTCCCTCAAAAAGAAAAAAAAGTAGAAGGGTAGAAAATTACGTGGGAAAGAAAAATACACAGTATCAGTTGACGGATTACTAATTTACTAACAAAAATTATAGATCAAGCAGAATAGAAATTAATAATACATCATAAAAGGAAGATGCCCTAGAGATAATAGGACGTCTTTGCACCAGGAAATAAGCACAATGATGGTCATCGTAGCATTATTTATAACAGCAAAAATCAATGAAAACAACGAAGATGTCTACCATCGGGAGAATTGGAAGATAAAACAGAAATACAATGGACTAAGTGCACTCAAGGCTCACCATTCTTAGCTAAAGGAGTACCCTGGTTCAAAGGCTTCTTCTCTGGTTAATTCTCCCTCTCCCTCTGGAGATTAAAATCTGTTATTTCTGGATATCTGCCCTCTACGCTATATTTATATATAACTGACCCACTGGACTCAAACCACAGTTTTATTTCAAAACTAGAAAATACTCTAGAGCCCCATTTATTTCATCATTTTCCACTTTCTCTCATCAGCTTCTCACCTCCATCTCCCTGCCACACAACAAAGACACACACACACACACACACACACACACACACACACACACACGTTTCTTGTCACGAGCCGCACTTGACTTCCAAAAAATTCAAGTCTCTTAAGATACCTATGGAAATGTCCACTGCCTCCCTGGGATGACAGCTTAATCCTTTTAAAACCCTAACTCTATATTTAGGACGA
Organism: Prionailurus viverrinus; assembly: GCF_022837055.1. Taxonomy (NCBI): domain Eukaryota; kingdom Metazoa; phylum Chordata; class Mammalia; order Carnivora; family Felidae; genus Prionailurus; species Prionailurus viverrinus. The sequence goes on along the minus strand of NC_062565.1, from coordinate 9,669,182 downwards.
AGAAAACAATTTTTCAACACCTGAACCAAGAGCAGAGGATGATTAAGATACAAATTTTATGTGCCAGTTTATTTTATTTCTAATTATATTCTTAGTAAATGATGTTAATATTTAATAGGAATGACTTTGCCACTCAGTGCTTCGCCCAGTAAAAACCAGAGCCCTTAGCATTTTATTGGCACTAAAGCAGTCAGCTGTAACACAGGATAACAGCAAGGGTAAAGAAATTCTGCTCCGTCCCTAAATTAAATGTCTCCTCAATGACTTGAGTGCTCAGGTAGAAACAGCAGTTGCTCAAAGAAATTGGCTCCTTTACAATGAAAAACAATCAACATAGCATTTTCCGCAAATCCAAGGAGACTACAACATATGTAGAGGAGATGACAATAATTTTAAAAGGTGTTGACAATATTATCATAATAGAGGCACCTGTTTAAACCAGAGCTGACCCTCTTGCATTATGTGGTTGAAGGAAATCCAAGCAGATGCTATACACGTAATCCAGAAAGAACCTCAAGGATCACCCACCCCACGTGCTTGTCATTGAAAGACGGGTAACATGACTTATTCAACAAAGTACATTCAACAGCATCACCCTCCACCCGCAACATATAATGTCACAAAACTAGTCACGGGGGAAGCACCTGGTCCCCAGAACAACATTCTCCGGCATGTCATGATACCTGGTCAACCAAGATCAATTTTAGCGGTTCATTTATTTCACGGAACAATTTACATATGATTTCCTGAGCTTTATATTTCCTTAATGCATATAAAAATATGATTTGAGAAAAATTCCTCCTGTAATTTCAGGTTACTATTTGTCTTGCAACTTGAATGGCATGTGTCCATGGTCAAGTGGCTAATACAGTATGACTTTATACAGAAGATCTATCTTCAACCATGTTTTCCTAGCAGGTAAACAGAACCGAACTTAATGTCAAGTTCCTAATTGAGACGTCATCATCAAAATAACTTGTTTTTACGTGTCTATTGATGTGTGGCTCTGTACCGGTGACTATGAAACCTCAGAATTAAAACATCATATGATTTCACTCATATGTGGAATTCAGGAAACAAACCAGATGAACATAGGGGAAGAAAAGAAAAATAAGATAAGAACAGAGATTGAGGCAAACCATAAGAGACTCTTACATACAGAGAACAACTGAGGGTTGCTGGAGGGGAGGAGGGTGGGGGGGGGGGGCGGTTAGACAGGTGATGGGTATGAAGGAGGGCACTTGTTGGGATGAGCACCGGGTGTTATATGTAAGTGTAACTGTGTTCTACTCCTGAACCAATGTTAATTAACTTGTTAACTACCCTGAATTTAAATAAATAAGTAAATAACATACTAAATAAATAAATAAATAAATAAAATGTCTCTCCCTCATAGGATATGCAATTTAAAGTCAAATAGAAGGGGCACCTGGGAACTCTTGATTTCGGCTCAGATCATGACCCAGGGTCATGGGATCAAGCCCCATGTCAGGCTCTGCACTGAGGGTCAAGGCTGCTTTGGATTCTCTCTCTCTCTCTCTCTCCCTCTCTCTCTAAGGAGCCTGGGTGGCTCAGTTGGTTGAGTATCCAACTCTTGATCTCAACTCAGGTCATGATCTCATGGTTTACGAGTTCGAGCCCCATGTCAGGCTCTGCACTGACAGCTCGAAGCCTGCTTGGGATTCTCTCTCCCTCTCTCTCTGCTCCTCTCTGACCCCTCCCCTGCTAGGGCTCTCTCTCTCAAAATAAATAAATAAACTTAGAAAAAAAGATTCTCTGCCCCCTCCCTTGCTCACACTCTGTGTCTTAAAGAGACAGAGAGAGAGAGAAAATGTACATATTAAAGACCCCAAGATCAAATACAGACACTAAAACATAAGCCAGCAAATATGTTCAATTATATCAAATGGTTAGATAAATAAGGGAGTTATAAGAGGTTTTTTTTTTTTTCTTAATGGTTACGTTTTTCATGAAAATCTCTCTCTCTGTCTTGAAGGTTTATTCAGGAGTTGGGTTTGAAGAGCTGTCTTAACAAAGGAGAAGGAGCCTGAAGAGGATTTCAGGGAAAGAGAACATTCAGGAAGAAACCAAGACGTAGGATAATTAAGAAAAGAGGCATGAGTGCTAAGACGGCCAAGGGGCAAGTTCAGTGCAGCGGACCTCGAGCGTCTCGATATGAGAAAACAAATATATTGCATGAATATACCACCATCCCTCAGGAACCCCATTCACCTGCCTAGCAGACCTGAATGGTGTTCACAAAAACACGCTTATCTATTACTCAGGAAGATCTGACTCATTTTGAGTTCCCAAGTAGGTCAAACCAACAATCTTTAAACACCTATATTTGAGAAATATTTAAGAATAGTTCCTCAATCTCACTTAATTTCTAGCGTGGATGGTTCATCAGTCGCTATTGTTTTCCTCTAAGCTATTCTTGTAAAAAGGCAACTCTTTTATCATGTTGGGTTCGCTCACACTTACACACTTCTATGAATCTTTTAGGCTGGGCTTCTCCGAGACTGGTCTCGGAAAGAAGGCATCAGCGTCCCCAAGTAACTTGTGAGGATGGAAATTCCCAGGCTGCACCTCAGACCTGCTTGCGCAGACGCTCTGGAGGGGACGTGCGGCCATCTGTGTTTTAACAAGACCCTCGGGCAACTCCAGGCCTCACTCGAGTTGCAAACCACAGCTTTGTACCTGTTAGGAATAGCACACACATGCTTGCTGTGGTCCCAGTTAGGACACGCATTTCCGCTCACCTGTAGAAACACTGCAGGGGGAAGGGGGAGGTTTTGTAGCTTCATCTCAACATTGATAACGGCATATTTATGTTGGTCAATAAATACTCCCCAAATGGTATAATGTTGTTAAATACCTAGGCACTGTAGATCCTAGTGGGTCGCGAAGCATTTGCCAATATATTGTCAATGCGGCTGAAAGCTTTAATGAGCTCCCAAGGGTCTCCAGTCTCTCTTGGGTCTCAGGTGAGGAAGACCTAGGAGGCTGAGACCTCACAGCATCTCCCGAAGTGACAGGTGGAGGATGGCCCCAGGAGGAAGGTCTAGAAAAGTCTCCTGGAACATCTAAGAGTAAAAAAAAAAAAAAAAAAAAAAAGAGAGAGAAAGTTTTAAAAAAGGAAACTAGGCCTGAGATTTCTTTCTTGCTGGTCACCAGACCTTTCTCCAGGCAGATCTGGGTCACCTCCAGTGGGCGGGGCCGAGGCCTCACCGTCAGCATCTGGAAATGAATGGACTTATAGTGAGAAAATGTCATTCCCCTTAAGTCTTAGTCTGATACCCATCAGTGGTACTTAACAACACCTTGTCCAAATACGAAAAATTAGAATAAAATAAAATAATAAAAGAAAATGTCTAAGACTGAATCGCAGAAAAATGATTATATATATATATATATATATATATATATATATATATATTTTTTTTTTTTTTAAGAAAATGTTCTAAACTCTAGACTTTTCTGCACGCTGGGCCAACACCCCACCAAGTGCCTGGAAAATCCTCTACCTGTGCCCACCCCACCCCGGTTCCCACCGTCCCGGGTAATGAAGACCTTCCTGCCTGTCACCAACACCAATTACCTCACCCGGACTTCACCGTTAAAAAGGGGGGAGGGGGGGGGAAATCACTATTTCAGCAGCGGTCATTTAAAAACAAGAAGAAGAAGAAAAAAAAAAAACCCGCACATCGACAACAATGGAGAACTCCCTCCAAAATTAGCCCACGCCGTCACATAAATTGGTTTTCTTTGTGATCTCAAATTGACTTGCAGCTCACTAGTTGGAAAATAGTTGCTGAGAAGCCGGGGCCTCCGGCTCGCGGATCCTGCCCGCCTTTCATCGTGTAAACAAACGCATCAGATTTAAAGCTTTCCCATAATTGTTATGCTAACCTTGGAGCGAAACCTCTCCATTTGCATTTGAAGGAGCTAAATATTAGGCAGGAAAGAAAGTGCTCTTTTTGAAAGCCTGAGAAAGTGTCCCCGCGCGGGGCTGGCCCGCCATCTGGGCCGCAGGCTGGGCGCGCAGCCCCCGCCCCCCGCTCCCCGGCTGGGGGCGCCGCCGGGGCCGTAATCTGGGGGCCGAGCGAGGCGGCGCGGCCTCGGCGGCCTGAATGGGGCCGGGGACGTGGGAGCCGGCCGTGCCCGGGGACAGGCAGCGCGCCGCGGGCTCCGCTCCCGTTGCCCGGAGCGCGCTCCAAAGCGCCCACGTCGCGCGGGGGGCCACGCGAGCCGGGCCGGGGGCACAGAGCTGCGTGCTCCCGGAAGCAGAAATTCACATCTTCGGGCCCGCTCGGCCCTGGAGCTCGCCGAGCCGCCGACGCGGCCCGTCGAGGCGAGGCTGCTCTTGCAAAGCGCACGGCTGCACATTCATCTCGGAGTAATTAGAAATAGGAACACCGCACCGTGGGAGCTGTTTCAAGACAGGAAGGAAGGCTCCAACTTCCCATCAGCCTGTTCTGGGGGGAATAAAGAAAAGCCAGGCGGCCCTCTCCCTCTTCGTGCAACCTGAACACAAAACAGGTCTCCGGACTCAGGAAAAAAAAATCCCTCCTGGGAGGGTATCTACGGCGGCATACAGCAGGAGAGCAGAGCCGGAGGGGCTAAGATATTGCCAGCTTCCGAGGACATAATTATTTTCTTTCACCACTTCCCATTTTCTTCTCATTTCTAATATAATTCAAAGGTGCTTTGATTTTTAAATGATGGTGCTGTTGTCAGAATTAGCATTTTTCTCTAGTCCTAGGAGACATTCCAGAGGAGAAGGGTATTTTTATTTTCCTTTTCCCCCTGCCCAGGATTTGACAAAGGCTTCTCATGCATCGCTGGGCTGTGTTACAAAGTTAGGGGATTTTTTCCCTCGCTCAAAAGAAGATCATTGAGGCTGCAAGTAACCCTGGTTGCTGCTAGGAGATGGAATTCTTTAGGCTACAACTGCTTGTTGCAGGAATAACTGGCAACAAGAAGAGGGACGGCCCTGGAGTCCCCCAGGGGGCAAGAAAGAGGCAATGGTGGGATGTGAGGCGAAGGTTATTGTTTTTCCTAGTCATAAACAAAGTATCAGTGTTTGACAACTGTCCAACATAAGCACTAAGTGTTCTGTTTATTTCATAACTATTTATTCAATGGCCACAAGTGTGTGTGTGTGTGTGTGTGTGTGTGTGTGTGTGTTTGAAGAATCGGGGCCTTGTTCTCAGGCAGACCCAGGTTCCCTTTTGGCTTCTCACACTTACCACCTTGGTGGTCTTACTCAAATTAGTTCGCTTGTTGCAATCCCAATATTCTCATCTGTAAAATGGGTACATGATCTCCATCTCAGAGGGCTATTGCCATGATGGAATAAACACAGCCTGGCACAGAGTAAGCTCTTGATAAATCAGAGCAGTTCCTGCATCAACATCATCCTTATCATCCTCATCGTAGCTGTCATTATCTCTTCTCTGAAGACTCTGAAATGAATCTTTAAAAATATGTATTAAATGAAGGGAGCGTTCAAAAATACTGATTTGTCGACAGCCAGTTCCTGTCGGGAGGAAACAGACAAAAGACCGCAAAATTCCTTGCTCGTTCAAGCTAGGGGGAGGGACGGGCAAGGAAAGGAAGGAATATGATCACTGCAACCGGCGATATGTTCCATCAAGAAAAGGATCCTGGGCATCGGGAAGGGGGGTGATTGGGACAGGTTCAGGGGACGCAAGGGGCTGGTTACCACGAGGTGGACGCAGGACCTCTCAGAGACGGTGACAATGATGGGGGTCAGCCAAGCAGAAGCAGGCCGGAGAAACTAAGCAATGCCAGATCTCGTAGGGTCAGGAGTTTCAAATTCTTCCCGGGGCAATGAGAGACCGCCCGGAGTTTCAAGAGAGGGAATGACGTGATCCGACGTATTATTTAGGAAGGTCACCCTGGCTCCTATGTGAAAGAGCAGACCATGGAACGGGGTGGAGGATGGTGGGGTGAAGGCGGTCTCCAGGCCTCCTTGCACCCGGGAAGCTTTTACAAAGCCAAACCCCACCTGGGTGCGTAGAGTAGCGCCCACACGTTTTTGTTGGGTTTTTTTTTTTTTTCTTACTCTGTTTCGGCTTTAAACTCCCAAGGGATTCTAATATACAGTGAAACTTGAAAAACACTAATTTAGGCGTTTGGATTGTCCAGCAAAGGATGATATGCTAGAAGTAGAAGTGGCAAGAGGCGGTCATGGTCAGGATACGACTTGGAGGGAGAGCAGGTCAACCTGCTGTTGAACTGGAAGTGACAGAGGGCGGCGGGGACAGGAAGATTAAGGAATGACCTCGAGGTTGGGACAGCAGCAGGACGGACGGTGATTCCATTCACCGGAGGAGCAGAAATGAAGCCGAAGCAGGCTGGCGAACGGGAAGCCGGGTTGCTGGAGACTGCAGGCCAGAATTACTCACCGGGTTTTGTATACAACGCTTACTTGACATCAATACAACAGGCGAATTATGCTGTGGAGGCATCTAGCAGACAGTTGATTTGAGAGACAGTAGGTCAGAACCTTAAATGTATCAGTGTCGCCCAACAGATCTTCCTGCACGGTCCGAAGCAGTAGTCACTCACCACACGCAGATGTCGAACCCTTGAAATAAGGCTAAGCTGGCGTGACGGGCGCTGCATTTTTATTCTGTTTTAATTAATGGAAATTCATTGATGGAAATAGCTCTGTGTGGCCAGTGGCTGCTTCCCTGTTGGCAAAATGTAGGTACGTGTTGACGATTCCCATATCCGTATATCTGGCCTGAACCTCTTCTTTCAGACTGGGACACCTTCTCATCACCTCCCCAGCAACAGATCAAAGCCTCTGTCTTCTTCGGCTTGGATTACTGCAGCATTAGATTACTGGTCACCTTGTTTCTTCCTGACCTTCTGTCGTATATTCTCAAAACAGCCCCTAAAACCATCTTTTTAGTTTGAGTCGTTTTGTGGATTCCTTTGCTTAAAGCCCTCTAGCGGTTCCCCATCTCAGTATAGTAAAAGCCGAAGTCCTTTGTCTAGGACACAAAAAAACCTGCGTCATCTGACCCTTTCTTTGCTCCTCCAATTTTCCTCCTTCCTGCATCCCTCCTCTGTCTCTGCCGCAGCATTTTCACTTCTTTTGTGCAACAAAATTAACTCAGCAATCTTGTTTGTTGCCTGCTCTCCCTTACTAGGAAGTAGGCTTTATGAGTGTGGGGATTTATGTCTACTTTGTTCGCTATTGTGTCCTCTAGTATCAAGAGCACAGTAGCTTGGCACACAGTAGGTACCCAGTAAATACGGAATAACTGAATCAGAAGACAGATAATATATGCTCACCTGGATCACCTAGAAAGACTATACACAGGCAATAGAAGAGCCCCCAGGACTGAGCCTTGGGTCTCGCCAACACACAGAGCTCCCCTGTCCAATATGGTAGCCACACGTGGTTTTTGAACTTTTGAAATATGCTAGTCCAAATTAAGTATAAAATACCCACCAGGGGCACCTGGGTGGCTCCATCGGTTAAGAGCCCGACTCGAGATTTCAGCGTTCAAGCACTATATCAGCCTCTTCACTGACAGTGGGGATCCCGCTTGGGATTCTCTCTTTCCTTCTCTCCGCCTCTCCCCTGCTTGCTTCTCTCTCCCTCAAAGTAAATAAACACTTTTTTTAAAATAACCCACCAAACTGTGAAGAATGTAAAGTATCTCATTAATTATTCATACTGATTGTTGAAATAATATTTTGGATATACTGGGTTAGTTAAAATATGTTCTTAAATTTGATTTCACCCATTTACTTCTACTTTTTTTTTTAATGGAAAGATTAAATACTAGGAAGTTTAAAATCATAAATGTGGCTCCTGTGATATTTCTGTTAGACACATCACTCTCGAGACTTAGAAGAAGAAAAGCCAGCAGGGGATAGTGTCCAGTGAGCCAGAGAAAATATCAAGCAAGTATGGTGCATGGAAGATGAGAGAAATAATTGTGCCCAGTAGGAGAGAACAGTTAACTAGATCATGTGAGTAATATGAAGATGGAACATTGACCAAAGATTTGGCAAGATGGAGATCACACTTAACCTTGAGAAGGGTGGCTTGTGAGAAACGTGTGGACAGAAGGTCAAATGTAGACAGTTTAAGTCAGAATATAAAGAAGTACAGACAGCCAATATAGACAACCCTCTCAAGAATGCCTGCTATGAGAAATGGGATACTTGCTGGTCACAGAGGAGACAGAAAAAATTAAAGGTGGGAGGGATTTTGAAAGCTGAAAGAAACCATCAAAGAAAGCCCCAAATTGGGAAATGTAGGCTAAACACAAAGAGTATAGAAGCTTAGCATTTTGAATCTGAAAGGGCCCTTGAAGTTCATCTTGGACATTATAAATAAGGACTTTGAGGCCCAAGCAGGTGAAGGATTTGTCAGTGTCCTACAACAGATCGGAAACCAGAACCAGAAACATGGTCTACAAATGATTGCATGGTCTCCAATGAGATTACATAATCTCATTTCCACAGAGAAGAACATATCCGAATCCTAATATATTTAACCCCAAATATTTTTCCTCTCATAAGCAGAATGTTTATGTGATTATTAATGGTCCATTAAGAGCTAACATATAAAAAGAATACCTAACACTTATTGAATACGGTGTGCTATGTGTCTGGTATTTTACATATATTGATAGTGATTCATGGAATAATCCCATGACGTAGATAGGTATCACACTGGTTTTACAAAATAGGAAAGCAAAATTTTGAGAGTTTTAGCTACTCATATATGTAACTGCTTGGAGCCAAAGCTCACAGTCTTTTCAATATATCAGATGGCCTCACAATCATAAACTTTTTGCTTGGAAATCATCCCTCTGTAGGGGAAAATACCCAAATCAGCCAGCTGATGTAAAGCAAAACTACTATCCAAATTACTAAAGCAATATCCACTCGTAAGTCAAGTAGCTCCTCTCTAAGGTATTTGTTTGGCATTGTACTTCCAAGGTCTGCACTCAAACAAAAAATTTTAACCAGGACAATCTTACAGCTCTGAGCAAACAGTGGCACAATCACGGAGGGGTTTGCCTGTTAGTTTTCTAGAATGAAGCACACTATTTTCCTACAGAAAATCCCACTCATCGAGTGAAAACGATCTTACGTGCCGCTGGTATAGAATGACTGAGTGTCTCCACTGGAGTAGCTTCAGTAATTCTCTGTGAATTGGATAATACTCACAAAGAGATTCATGTTCAACGAAGAACACCCATCTGCACTTCACGCCTAGGACTTTCATACCTGTGACCACATACGACTTCTCTACATAGAATAGAAAACAACTCTGGATAATTACTCTTTCCATGTACAAAAATTAAATTGCCTGGAGTGCTCAGAGAAGGGTAGAAATGAGAGGTTCTGGTAAATTTTATATTCTGCTTAACCTGAGGTCAACAAAACGGACACTCTGTGTTCCAGCTCCACTGAAAATCTCCCTTAAATGCCTACATCTTCTTTCCTTACTGTGTAGGAAATTAAACATTATTTGATCTTTTTCTTAATGACTCAGTATTTTTCAGTGCTTCGGGGCATTATGTTCAATACCATCTCACAATACCTATCCAGGACTTACTTATACATAGAGCCAATGGAGGGAAGGGAGTTTTACAAAGTATATTTCCATGAACTTTGCAGAAATATGTTTACTTACGATTTGCCTCCTTTTGCGAAAAGTTGAGTAGCCTAAACACTTCAAGTAATGAGATTATCTGCTAATTCAGGTTTTAGCACCCAGTTTTGATCCCTTGTCCACTAAGATTATACAATGCTGTTAACTCCTAAGAGAAATACAGCATATATTGAAGGATTTTGATTTCGGGTCTTGTTGTTGTAACATTGCTGGTGGGTTTGTGCTGACCCTGCCATAAGTCCTCACTTAGAAATTGTTGTGAACAATGATAATTCACATTCACAAGAAATGACGTTCCCAAGATGATCGGTCTGGGGCGACGAGTCTGTGGCCACAAAGAGGCAAACTTTCACACGTGTTCATCTCCAGGGCTTTCCGTCTTTATTTTTCTTAACTCCTCCGTGGGGTCTCTGATACAGCTGGATCCTTCCATTTGGAAACTCTCTTCCCCAAGCTACTACTTCACTTTTTCTTCTTTTCCCTCATCCTCCTGCTCCGACCAGACCTTAGTTTCCCTCACTAACTCTTCTCCTTGTGCCCCTCAGCTCATTCGTCTTTTTCCTCCATTTCTTCCCTCAGTAATTTCATCCGCTTCCCAGACTCTAGCTGCCCTGGATCCACTGACAACTCAGAAGTTCAGGATCTCTACTGAGCCCCAAATGTGTATATCTAAGCAGCCTCCCGGGCAAGTCTACCTGCACATTCTGGAAGTGACCTAGAAGTTAACGCATCCAAAGGAAGCTCATTAGGCCAAGGTTTTCCCTTATCACTTAACAGGCCAGTTAGTTACCTGGTCACTCAGGCCAGTCCCCTGGAATCCTATTTTTCCCTCACTCCATTGATTCTAGCTCGGACAGACAGCAAACCTGTCCTTTCCGCGAAGCTGGTGTATAACCTTAGTTCAGATCTGCAAACTTCCCCTCTGGCTTTCCTCTTTCCACCTGTTCACTGCCCTGTGCATTGCACACACTTTGCACAGGGGCATCTCTCCAAAACACAGATTTGAACTATTATACTGCTCCTCCTTGGTGGACCACCACCCGCATCTCTGGGGACCACGTCCTCGACCCAACCCATAAAATAAAGTCCAGAATTATTTTTCAGAGCATGACGTGTCCTTCACCTCCGGCCTTAACTTGTCACACCCACCCCCCACCCCCCGCAATGCCTTTGCACACACACCTAACAAACACCACCTCCTGCTTTCTGCTCAACTCACTCCTGTCTCATTACCCCTAGAACTCCTATTTAACCTTCAAGGCACTTTGTCAATATCTCTTTTATGCACTTATTACATTGAATTATAATTGTTAATTTATTTTTTTTTAATTTTTTCAACGTTTTTATTTATTTTGGGGACAGAGAGAGACAGAGCATGAACGGGAGAGGAGCAGAGAGAGAGGGAGACACAGAATCGGAAGCAGGCTCCAGGCTCTGAGCCATCAGCCCAGAGCCTGACGCGGGGCTCGAACTCCCGGACCGCGAGATCGTGACCTGGCTGAAGTCGGACGCTTAACCGACTGCGCCACCGAGGCACCCCAATATAATTGTTAATTTACACATCTCCCCCTATATTGTGTTACAATTACTAAAAGACATGAGACAGGGACGATGGTGTTTTCACCATTAGAAAGATATGCTAGATATTAGATAGATATGCACTGTCTAGCATAGTACTTGTAACTCAGTGGGTACTCAACCGATGTATTGGAATTGAATGGCTCAGTGATGAACTCAGTCTAAAATGGTCTAATGAGCTCATCTTCATCGTCTACCCCTTCATTATCCAGGACAGGCATCCTCTTCGACATAAGGGAGAGGGGATTTCTAATTTCAGGCACAGGGTATGTCTTCCTGATTTGTGAGGAAAAAAACAACCCCTCTTTTCTTCACTTCCTCAGGGGAATAAATTGCATTACACAACTGTGGGAACAACATGTTTTTTAAGGGCATACTTTGTTGACCTGATCAAGTCTTCCTTGTCTCTTCTGTTATTCCTTCTCTGAGCCTGTCTGCCTTTTTTCAAAAGAGAAAACACCACAGAGCATTTCTATAATAACATGGTGTATATTATCACGTTAGCTACAGTTATAATAAAAGTAGCTACATAATCAGATTATACTTTGCCTCATAGCCATAGAAATAATGGGGCTTTATCAGGAAATTTTTATAACCGAATGGAAATTCACTAATGCAATAGGAAGTTATCAAATGTAATATAATTCAGGAGTCCCAAACTGCTAGTGTCTCAGTAGGTGAAGGGGGGTAAAAAAAAGCTATTTTATTATAATGAATCTGTTAACAGAGACATGCTTATTATTCTCATAAAAATGCTCAGCATATGTTTTTTCTCTTATATAATCTTTTCTTGCTTTATTTCATTTTGTTTTTACTTGGATGCTTTTTTATGAAGAGTCTCTTTGAGTATCAAAAGAAAATTAAAATGATCAGTGATCAGGGGGTTATTTAGTAGAAGAAATCATCCAAATCTTGAAAATATGGACTTGTACTTCCAAACTGCTAAGAGAGTTTTAAAAAGGCTTCCATAAATGTAATACACACAACAGAATATCAGTGTGGCCATGTGTTGTGGAAAGTGACAGGCTTTCTACTCAACATACATGAACTAATGAGCAAGAAATCGTACATCATATCAGATAGCCACTGCTCAAATCCTGTCCAAACGTTTACCTGTGTTTCCATGGAACGACAATGAACAAATATGCAACATCTAGGTAGGTACAATTTTTGCCTTTACTAGACAATGGTTTCATGACAGTCGTATTATCAAATTGAAAGAAAAATATTAAATGGCTTTTCTACTTCATGATAAATCAAATTCTAGAATTCAAAGGAATTTTTCTTTGAATTTTCTTTTCCTTTCTCTAAAAAAAAATACTCCTTAGTCCAGGATTGGGAAAAGAGTAAGTGACCACACACACACACACACACACATACTTTATATTTATATTTATATTTATATTTATATTTATATTTATACACATATACCCACGTATGTAATAGATACCTGGTGACCTGTTATTCTGGAAGTTTTGAAAGGGAGATGTTTAGGGGAACCTGGGTGGCTCAGTTGGTTAAGTGTCCAACTTCCACTCAGTTCATATTCTCATAGTTCATGAGTTCAAGCCTGCACTGGGCTCTGCGATATCACTGCATGGGATTCTTTTTCCCTCTCTTCTCTGTCCCTCCCCCACTCACACTCTCTATGTCTCTTTCTCCTTCAAAATAAATAAATGAACTTAAAAAAATAACCTTAGACAATTGAAATATTCCTAAAAAGAAAAGAAAGGAGAAGTTTATTTATTGGTTCAATGGCCTCCTCTCCTAAAGTATAGCTACTTCTCCTTCTGACCACCTGGGAGCAACCACAATTAGGTAACAACCGTCTGCCATGAAAATGTACTTAAGAGAGACCAGAAATACTTATTTCAACCACTTAGACATATTTGCCATTTTGTCCTTTTGATCAATGCTTTCTACACAGTTTTGTTTCCAACCAGAATATTCCTATGGCTCGGGTTCAGGATCTGATCTGTGCGGAAGGGCTCCAGCTGGTCACATCAGCTCCCCTTCTCTGGACTACAGACACGGTGTTCTCCCCTCCAGCATCTAAGCCGAGCAGAAAAGGAGGATGTGATCTGGTAACGACACAACCACACATAATTACTTATACTTTTTAGGATCATGCTTTCCAAATCTCGTACAAGCCCATTGTTAGTATGTGATTCTACGTGGTGGGATAGATGGGTGGGGGTTAGAGGATGTAGGGAAGAATAGGAACCAATTTGGGGTGGGGACAGGTGGTGTTAATTCAAAATGACACATCTAGAAGAGACTCATCTTGGTCTGCCGTTTGAGGACAAAGCTAAAGGAATGAACAAAGTCTTCAGGAAGCATCTTTGTATACGCAGAATTAACATAGAAAGGCAGGGCGCCTGGCTGGCTCAGTCCCAGTCCGTTAAGCGTCCAACTTCAGCTAAGGTCATGATCTCATGATTCATGGGTTTGAGTCCTGCATCGGGCTGTGCACTGACAGTGCAGAGACTGCTGGGGATTCTCTCTCTCCCCCTCTCTCTACCCCTCCCCTGCTCTCTCTCTCTCTCTCTCTCTCTCTCTCAAAATAAATAAGTAAACCTAAAAAAATAGAAAGCCAGTTTTCTGTCCTTCAGAACGATCCCTTCATCCTCGCAGGTAGGAAGTTCAGAGTTCCGTGAAGGGTTCCAACAATCTGCTACTCAGCCTCTTTCCCTTTGCCACTAAATAGCATTGCTTTCATTACTTAAATGTACTTCTGTCCAGGTTTGGACACACTACCCTCCGCTACCTATACATCTCATCCGCTGTTTCTCAGAGCGCTGTGGCCCAGTGGGGAGGGGAGAGGTCATAGAACAGCTCATGCAAGTGACATTATGTTCTCACACCAGTGATCCTGTACTTAAATGTCCCAATTTGATGAAGAGTAGAGATTTGTAATGAATCACTCCCTCTTTAGGAATACTGACTTCTCAACCCCAGAGTTTTAAAATACCTGTATGAGTAAAAGCAAACTGAAAACCGTAAAGCTCCTATAAGAAAACATAGGTGGTAAGCTCCTTGGCCATGACCCTTTGGGTATGAGACCAAAAGCAAAAGGTGACAAAAGCCAAAATAAACAAGTGGGCCTACCTCAAAGTGAAAAGCTTCCACACAGCCAAGGAAACCATCAACAAAATGAAAATGCAACCTACCAGATGCAAGGCAAATATTTGTAAATCATATAGTTGATAAGGTGTGGGGAGTTAAGATTCAAAGTATATAAAGAACTCATATAATTCAATAGTAAAAAAAAAAAGATTATATTAAAACAGACTGAGAATCTGAATAGACATTTTTTTTTTCCAAAGAAGACATCCTAATGCCCGACAGGTACATAAAAAGGTGCTCAACATCACTAATCATCAGAGGAATACAAGTCAAAACCACAGTGCGACATCATCTCGCACCTGTTGGAGTGGCTATTATCAAAAAGATAAGCGATAACACATATTGGCAAGGCTGTGGAGAAAAAGGAACAGTTGTGCACTGTTGGAATGTAATGGGTGCAGCCATTCTGAGAAACACCATGGAATGTCCTCAAACAACTAAACATAGAAATACCATATGACCCACTGATTCCTCTTGTAGGAATACACCCAAAGGAAATGAAATCACTCTCTCAAAGAAGTATCTATATCACCTTGTTCATTTCAACGTTATTTACAATCGTCAAGACATATAAATAAAGTGTCCACTGATGGATGAATGGATAAGGAAAATGTGAGATGTGTATACACACACACACACACACACATGCATATGTATATGCATCCGTATGCATATAACTCACATATCCATATATGTATGAATATCATTCAGCTATAAAGAAGAAGAAAAGGCTGAATATGCTGCCATTTGGGACAACATGGGTAGACCTTGAGGGCATTATGCTGAGTGAGAGAAGTCTGAGAAAGATAAATACTGTATTATCTTACATGCAGGTGAAATCTAAGGAAACCAAATTCATAGAAACAGAGGGTAAATTGGTGATTGCCAGAGGTGGGGGTTCAGGGGTGGGGGGACATGGGTGAAGGGACTCCAAAGGTGCAAACTTCCAGTTACACAACAAACAAGGTCTGGAAATGTAACGTACAGCATGGTGACCATAGGTAACAATGCTGTTGAGTCCATGTGAACATCTCTAAAAATAAAAGTAGGACTTAAAAAAGTGTTTATCACAAGAAAAAGATGTAACAATGTGAGGTGATGGGTGTTAATCAAACTTACTGTGGCAGTCATTTGGCAGCGTATACTATTTTGCCAGAATCATTTCCCAGGTAGCAAATCATTACGCTGCTCACCTTAAACTAATACAATGTTATAGGTCAACTGTATCTCAGTAAAACTGGGGGAGAAAAAGATTACAGGAAGATAAGTCACAAGGCATAGACTTCCTTGTTCCCGTCTTCCTCTACTGTTCTATGGTGTAACTGTCTTTAGTATTGAAATCACCCTTTTAGAACAACTGCCACCTGCTTATCAGAGATGCAGGCTCTGCGATTGTAATACCTCAATGAGGTACCCCGCTCGCGAACTTTCAAGGGGCAAGATCTTGGCCATTTTATTTAAACCCTGTACACTTCAGTTTCCTAATCTGGAAAAGGAAGATAGTAACCATAATAGCCATCTGGGCTTGTTCTGAATATTAAGTGAGCTAATGTGTGTGATGTGCTTGCTACATTGTAAGGCAAATAAGTAGCAAATGTTGATTATTATGAGAAATTAAACAGCGTATTGCTGGTTAATAATGAGTCCTATCATTATAATGAGTCTTATCATTATAAATATATTATTAAATCCACACTTTGTTTAAATTTTACTATTATCTCCAAAATATGTAGCAGTTTTAGGGGCACCTGGGTGGCTCAGTCGGTTGGGCATCTGACTTCGGCTCAGGTCATGATCTTGGGGTGTGTGAGTTCCAGTCCTGAGTCGGGCTCTGTACTGATGGCTCAGAGCCTGGAGCCTGCTTCGGATTCTGTGTCTCCCCCTCTCTCTGCCCCTCCTCCACTCATGCTCTGTCTCTCTCACTCTCAAAAATGAATAAATGTTAAAAAAAATTAAATATTTAAAATATGCAGCAGTTTTGTGGGTTTTTTTTATTTCGGTTATCCAAAAAGATATGTTTTGCATAATCATCTTAAGGAAACAAAAAGATGGGTAACTGCCAGGCATAAGCCTCAGGATGCCGAACAGCTTTACAGAATCACCAACTGCTGTGATCATTTCCCATTGTCTCTCTTGTGTCTGTTACATTATAAAAATCTTGTCAGCAGACTCATGTCATACCTAGACCCAGGAATTTCAGTCACTGGGGTTTCTGAGAGGCGCGGGCTTCTGGGGTAGAGGAAATACCAGCACCTCGCTTTTCAAAACAAAGTATATTTCCCTGTGCCCCCGAGTCTAGGAGGAAGACCATGCACTTTGCCGCACGAGTGTAGACAGACTTCCCCCGGGAGAAGAGGAGATAGCCATGAGAAGAGAACACAGGTAGGAGGCGTCCTGGAGTCAGAGGCCCTCAGCAGGGCCTGACCTTGGGAGATGAGCCCTACACAGCAGGCAGGAGAGAAATTGGAGGGGACCTGATGCAGAACTTGGAGTAGGCACACAAAAAAAGATGTTGTTAGACGTGAGACACTTCAGTGGAACAGATTCTAAGGTTGACACTCGCTCTGATGAAAAGATAAACCGACAGGGGCATTACTGGGTAGTTAAGCTAGTTTTTAAAAGGGGCCAGGTAGGGACAGTTAGTACCTGGATCCTGTCTTCATATGTGGGGCACCTTGCCCTGCAGGTGCTCTGAGTTGCCTTTCAGGTGCTCTGTTCTTCCCTAAGTGAGTATGGAACCAATGGTCTGCACCAGTTTTAATCATACATCGTTGATCATTCCACCAAGGGTCCTAACCATTCACTGAGAGTAAGTCTGGGGTCTATGCAAAGATAGTGAGAACAATTGCTATATCATAAAGCTAGAACATTCCACTTGGCATCAGATGCTCGATACTGAGTGCTCTCCTTGCCTTCATCATTCTGAGGACCTTAATGATGTATGCAAAAATCAGTCTCCTGGCTACGGTGTCAGATCACAGCAGGCTTCATGATTCTTCTACTTAATTTTTATTTTATTTTCTTAATTTTTTTTAATGTTTATTCATTTTTGAGAGAGAGAGGGGGGAAGAGAGAGAATGAGTGGGGAAGGGGCAGAGAGAGAGAGGGAGATACAGAATCCGAAGCAGGATCCAGGCTCTCAGCTGTGAGCACAGAGTTTGACACGGGGCTCGAACTCATGAACCGTGAGATCGTGACCTGAGCCGAAGTCCAATCATAACCAAGTGAGTCACCCAGGAGCCCCACTACTGACGTTTTTATTAAGGACCACTGCGGCTCTCTATTGAAAGAATTCCTGAGACATTAGGAGTGTTTTGTTTGGAGAAGGGAAAACAGAAGCCAAAGGTCAGAGAAGGCTTTATGAAGTCAGATCACCTCCACACCTCACTTCCCATCCCACACTTTCTACTCACAGAGTGACCTCTCCCACTGTGACTCCATCCTGTCTCTTTACGCTTCACGGGAAAATCTGATTTGCTTTGCAACACACTTTGACAGATTTACTTCCATTTGCTTCCATGAGTTTTGAGATTGAGCTCTCTTGAACCCTCAGACAGGGACTCCTGTTCTAGGAGACCACTCTTGAGATTGTCCCAAGCCTTTGGACATGTATGGACTCTTCAAATCCATACCCGCTCTCTTGAATGGTGTTAGATGGCCGTGCTTCTGGGAAGGATTTGGAGCATATTTCCTGGTGGGTGGTGAGTCCACAGCTGGGATTATGTGAGCAAACTTGAGCCTAGCCTGTGTCAGATCTTTCTTCCAGGTGCTGCAGCATTCAGTGCCATTGAGTGAGTGTGTTTTGTTTTACTCACTACCGACACTTACGTGGCATTTTCAGAGAGTTCTCAGGGCTGCGTTGCATGTTTCCAGCCCCAAGAGTCACAGTGGCTTTCCGCCCTGTCTGCTTCACTCTAGAGAGTCCGTGGAATCATTAAAGGGGGAAACCGTGGCAGTCGAAGAAACACCCACAGCAGCCATCTCATAATGATCGTCCTTTCTTAACTGAGAAAGGAAGACTACCACTGCCCAGATGGGGATCTCTGGAAGTCACCCCCATTCTTCAATTTAACAAACATTTATTGGGAATCTCCATGACTGAGGCAACAGGGAAGAAGTCGATATGACACTTTTTAAGAAAAAATCTGATATTATGAAACGACTAACAGGTGCCATATTTTACGTACATTATCCCGGCTAATCCTTACAACAGCTTTTTGAGCTGGGGAATATTATTCCTGTTTCACAGATGAAGAAACGGAGGCTCAGTGAATTTCTCTCCCTCGCTCAAGCAGTAGAGATAGAACCTTCTGACTCCAGAATATAGAGCGATCTTTTTTTTCAACGTTTATTTATTTTTGGGACAGAGAGAGACAGAGCATGAACGGGGGAGGGGCAGAGAGAGAGGGAGACACAGAATCGGAAGCAGGCTCCAGGCTCTGAGCCATCAGCCCAGAGCCCGATGCGGGGCTCGAACTCACAGACTGTGAGATCGTGACCTGGCTGAAGTCGGACGCTTAACCGACTGCGCCACCCAGGCGCCCCTAGAGCGATCTTAATGTGGATGAAAAGACAGTTCCTTGGACAACTAGAATTCAAGGTGATAAGTATAACAGGATGAGAACATTTTCAATTGCCATATGAGTTTCGAGGAAAGAGATAAGAACTTGATCCTCCCTTCCCCTTGACCCCCCCACACAAATGAGTCCCTTCCTACCCACCAGCTTGGCATGAAGCAGAACAACTTAGAAATACATTGGAACACAGTGTCGCAGTTACTTAGGTTAAAAGTTTGGAGCTGCACCTGGGTGGCTCAGTCGGTGAAGTGACCCATTTCGGCTCAGGTCGTGACCTCGCAGGTCAAGGGTTCAAGCCCGGGTCAGGCTCTGGGCTGACAGCTCAGGGCCTGGGGCCTGCTTCCGATTCTGTGTCTCCCTCTCTCTCTGCGCCTCCCCCTTCACGCTCTGGCTCTCTCTCAGAAATAAACATGAAAAGAACCCAGAAGCTTGGGGATAAGACTGTTCACTTTCTATGCATGGATACTGTCACACATTGGTGACAGTTTCTCAGAACTGGGTGATCAGTTTCTCAAAATGCCCTGCTCAGGAGATCAGCTGGGGCTCAACAGGGCCAGGCCGATAAGAACCCTCCTTACCCTCAGATGGTCTTCTGTTGTCAAAAGCCAATTCTGTTTTCCCCTTCCGGAAAGTAGTATCTATAAATCTGAATGATACCTATTTTCCATTGTAGATGAAGCAAATATTGGTAACCAGGTATGGAACAACTTACTGCCTAGGTGAAAAAGATATGTGGAAATGTACGGAAATAAAATCATTTTTCCACATTTGGTAGCAAACTTCTTAAAGAATTTTTTAATGTTTATTTATTTTTGAGAGAGAGAGAGAGAGAAAAACAGAGAGAGAGAGAGAGAGGCAGAGCGTGAGTGGGAGAGGGAGACACAGAATCCGCAGCAGGCACCAGGCTGGGAGCCATCAGCAGCACAGAGCCTGACACAGGGCTCGAACTTACAAACTGCGAGATCATGACCAGAGCTGAAGTCGGACGCTCAACTGACTGAGCCACCCAGGCGCCCCAAGCTTTGTGGGGTTTTTTTAATGTTTATTTTATTTTATTTTTTTTAATTTTTTTTTTCAACGTTTATTTATTTTTGGAACAGAGAGAGACAGAGCGTGAACAGGGGAGGGGCAGAGAGAGAGGGAGACACAGAATCGGAAGCAGGCTCCAGGCTCCGAGCCATCAGCCCAGAGCCCGATGCGAGGCTCGAAGTCACGGACCGCGAGATCGTGGCCTGGCTGAAGTCGGACGCTCAACTGACTGCGCCACCCAGGCGCCCCTTTAATGTTTATTTTTGAAAGAGACAGAGAATAAGGGTGGGGAGGGGTGGAGAGAGAGGGAGACCCAGAATCCGAAGCAGGCTCCAGGCTCTGAGCCGTCAGCACAGAGCCCGATGCGGGGCTCGAACCCACGGACCGCGAGATCGTGACCTGAGCCGAAGTCGGACGCCCAGCCGACTGAGCCCCCCAGGCGCCCTGACGTTTGGTAGCAAACTTCAAGTACCGTTCACCTTTTGGTACCTCCTTCTCTTGCCTAAATCCAAAATAATATAGTAATGAAAACACATTTTATACGGTACGTGACAGGACAATACGGTACGCTTATTCCCCCAATCCTCCTGAGATAAGTAGGAATTATTTCCCCTAGAGCAGAGATGAGAAAAATGGCTCAGATAAAGTGTATTTCCAAGGGTCAAAAAGTATCTTTCCAGGATTGCGGAGCCAGGGAGTTCTCTAAGCCAGAACTGTAGCCCAGAACACCACGTTGCAAGCTGCGTGCTCCTTCTACGCATGATGTGGTTTTGCAGCAGGTGTGAAATTCTCTTCACTATCGCCAAAAGTGACACTCTAAAAGATCATACCCTTGGGGCGCCTGGGTGGCGCAGTCGGTTGGGCGTCCGACTTCAGCCAGGTCACGATCTCGCGGTCCGTGAGTTCGAGCCCCGCGTCGGGCTCTGGGCTGACGGCTAAGAGCCTGGAGCCTGCTTCGGATTCTGTGTCTCCCTCCCTCTCTGCCCCTCCCCCGTTCATGCTCTGTGTCTCTCTGTCTCAAAAATAAATAAACGTTAAAAAAAATTTTTTTAAAGATCATATCCTTTGCCAATTTTGCCGTCTCAGCAAAACTCCCATTACTTCACATATATCTCGGCATCTCTTCTTTCAACGTGGAAGCCTTCCGTTTTACGGGACTCTATCTGTATTACTACATTCCCACTATTATGACTTCTCATTGTTTTCTAGTATCTGTGGTTCTGAATTTTTTATTTTCAGTCTTTTCCTTCTGGCTACACCAGACATTCATACACAGGAAATGACACAAGTG
This sequence comes from Prionailurus viverrinus, assembly GCF_022837055.1. Classification (NCBI taxonomy): domain Eukaryota; kingdom Metazoa; phylum Chordata; class Mammalia; order Carnivora; family Felidae; genus Prionailurus; species Prionailurus viverrinus. Next base: position 9,647,905 of record NC_062565.1, on the reverse strand, counting down.
AGTGGAAGATTTGGATCCACATCTAGACCCAGGAATGGGTTATTATTTCAGTAGTAATCTTAGAAAGTTGATCCAAAAGCATCACTTAAGCAAAGCTTAATTTACTTGGGTAAAACGCAAATTAAGCAATGAGTTTTCCAAACAAATATCTGAGATACTAGTATCCCCACAGTTCCCAGAAGAAGCAAATGGACAGATAAAGACCATGTATATATATTTGCGTCTTCAAATAAGGACAACTGGATACAGAAAGTCTCATAGCTTTAAAAGATTTCTTGGGGCGCCTGGGTGGCGCAGTCGGTTAAGCGTCCGACTTCAGCCAGGTCACGATCTCGCGGTCCGTGAGTTCGAGCCCCGCGTCGGGCTCTGGGCTGATGGCTCAGAGCCTGGAGCCTGTTTCCGATTCTGTGTCTCCCTCTCTCTCTGCCCCTCCCCCGTTCATGCTCTGTCTCTCTCTGTCTCAAAAATAAATAAACATTGAAAAAAAAAATTAAAAAAAAAAAGATTTCTTGTACATGGCCAGTTTTTAAATGAAAATTGTATTTATCTAAGACATACAGCATGATGATTTGATACACATAGTAAAGATTTTACTACCGTCAAGCTAATTAACATACCTTCTCATATAGTTACCATTTCTGTGTGTGTGATGAGAGTACATGAAATCTACATGGGCATTTTATGGAATTCTCACCCCGACCCCCACATCATGCCATGCTTTGGAAAAGCATTTGTCTTCTCAAGATATCAGGCATTTATATATTCGCGTCTTGTGATGATGTATGTTGGGTTTAGTAACGTCTTACCAGGCCAAGAACTTACCAGTTGGAGGCAGTCTAGAGAGGCAGTTAAGATGGCCAAGTGTACACAAGGCTGCAGAAAAGGGGAATGGAATTCGGGGGAAAGAAACTCAAAGCAATGGCCTTTTCATCCCCTATCCCTTTGGCTACAGGATTCTACAAAGGCCACTAGAACTCGGCTCTCAGTTATCGAATCCTGGGCCTTCGCAGATTCAGAATGGAGAGAGAAACTGAGATTGTTAATTATTTTTTTCCGTTTTATTTGTTTTGAGAGAGAGAGAGAGGGAGGGAGAAAGAGAAAATCCCAAGTAGGCTCCACACCATCAGTGTGGATCCTAATGCAGGGCTCGAACTCAGGATTGTGAGATCATGAGTCGGGCGCTTAACAAATGGAGTCACCCAGACGCCCCTGAGACTGTGATTAACAAGAAACATGAACACCGTATTTAGCACAACCTATTCATCAGGCACAGTGCCATCTGTTTACCTACAAACAGCCTCCCAGATAGCAAATAACACCCAGCTCGATTCATGAGGGCATATCCAAAGTACGGTGATATTTCCAGGAAATGAGTATGGACAGAATTCTGAGGCAAAAGGTGAATCATCAGTGCCTCCCCCAAGAGTGACCTCCCAGGAGACATTTAACACCTGGGAAATACCAATGAATGTATTGGGTTGTTCAAACTCATCCAACGTTGGGTGGCTTTTTCATAAATAAAGATCTAACCATTTCCTCTAAGAATCTGTGACTTGTCACTCCTCCTAACATCTTGTCCCGATTTTTAAGAAATGACAAAATCTCAAACCAGACTTTTGTAAACGTAACTTGCTTTTTCCTCTAATTCGTGGGGGGAAGTAAAATTTTGAAAAAGACTTGTTGGTTTAAGAAACTAAAAATATAATCAAGAAGACCCCAAATATCAGATGCAACTTTCTAACTTCTGTACCTCAGTTTTTCTATCCTTAAAATGGGATTAACAATGTTGCAGTGCGCCTGCAGAGGAATATAAATTTAATCAGCATCTTAAACCTCCACTTTGTAATCCTCAGAGGAAAAGGCACTGTGTAAATACAAAGTGATCTTCTTGTGCCTCATTATCTGAGCTAATATTAACTGTAGAAAAGCTATGTCGACTGACATAAAATGGATATTGGAAGAAAATTGCAGTTTGATTTTGTTGTTTTATCATTTCTATTGGCAAGTGAGGACAAAGTAAGCACAAAGGAGAAATAGATGACAAACATTCATTATATTATGTCACCCAAATTCCGGCTTAGAAATAATATCTAATAATAACAGCACAGTTCCTGGTTCTACCAACTTCTAAAATAAAAACTAACTCAAACCGAGCATGCCAGCTAGATATAAAGTAATACCTTTAAAAAAAAAAAAGGCTCAAACTCACTTCTAAATATCAGACTGGAATCCTGATAATTGACCAATAGCATCGCTTTCCACTACTTAATAGCACATCGTTAGTAAAAGTATAAATGTCCAGAATCTCATATTGATGTTGTTTTCACTGCTTTTTGTTTTGTTTTGTTTTGTTTTGTTTTGTTTTGAGAGAGAGTGTGGTGGAGAGGGGCAGAGGTAGGTAGAGAGAGAAAGAATCTGAAGCAGGTGCCACACCCTGCAAGGAGCCCCAGTGGGGGGCTCAATCCCATGACCCTGGGATCATAACCTGAGCGAAAATCAAGAGTTGGACGCCTAACTGACTGAACCACACGGGTGCCCCAATATTGTTTTCACTTTTATGAAGTGGTCAGGTGATTCTCATGCAAGGATAGCTTATTCTGTAACTCAGATACATGGTCTGTATGGTTCCATGGAAGCTTCCATGACTGGCCCAAAACATCAGGCAGAGCAGGAATGGCGCCCACATCTCATGACCACTTAGTTAACGACGTAACCCTTGCACATTCAGTGTGAGCCAGACTCGAGCCTCTTCTTCCGAGGATGAGAATGGGAGCGTTAGCAAGCTGATCTGCAAAATCCAATCTGAAGCTCATCCCAGTACACAACGACGAACTGATCCTTTGTGTTGGTATAAATAGTGCTGTGCGATTCTTTTGTTTATTCATTTCGAGAGAAAGAGAGCAGCATGAGTAGGGGAGGAAAGAGAGAGAGAGAGAGAGAGAGAGGGAATCCCAAGCAGGCTCTGAGCTGTCAGGGCAGAGCCCAACACAGGACTTGAACTCATGAACCATGAGATCATGATCTGAGTGGATACCAAGAGTAGGACGCTCAACCGACTAAGCCACCCAGGCACCCCATAGTGCTGTGAAATTTTTAATGCTTTACAAACTTTCTCTCATTTACCTCCTTCAAAGCAGGGTCTCTGTCTTCCTTGTGCTCTGTTTCCCTTGTGCTAATGCAGTGCCAGGAATGTTGCACATATTCAAAAAATAGCAAATATTCATGTTATTTAGTTGGGACCCTAATTCGTTCATCTTATAAACCAGATTTTACCTCAGCTTCGCGTAAGTACTTTTCTAGCTCAAGTTGTCCTTTTTCCTTTTTCTTTCCTTTTTTTTTCTTTTTCTTCTCTTTCTTTCCTTTTCCTTTTTCTTTTTTTCTTTTTCTTTCTTTTTTTTTTGTATTTTGGCGTTTTTTTCCATCTGTAGCTTGTCCATAGCTATATGATTCTCTTAGCACCTTCAAAAGTTGTCCAGACTCCTGCAGTTTCTCTTTTTGTTTTTTTTGTTTTGTTTTGTTTTGTTTTTTCTCCACTGGGGATTTCACAGCCCAGGCAAGGGTATTTTACCCTGTGACTGCTTTCTGCTAACTCAGCAAAGACTTTAGATCAAATTTCCTGATTGTTCACGGAGGATATTTACATTTCCACAGCCAGAAGTAGGGAAGACAGAATGATACTGGTCATTTTCAGGGTGTATTTCAGGGCTTTCCTTTTACAATTACAACATTTTCCTCCAGCTAACCACTCCCCCACCCTTAGTTCCTTATCCATTGAATTGCCTATTGTTCATATACTGCCTTGAATCTTTTAGGCTTTTTTATGAATTACTCATGCTCAGGTGCCCTTAATAATAATCCTTAACCATCTTCTAGCTTAAAACCCTGCTTCTGAGTCTAAGGGAGGATTAGTAAGTAAATCTATTTTTTAGGCATTTTTTTATTCCCATCATCATAAAGAAATTATTAAAAATTGCTGTGTGAAATTGTGCTAATCAGTATTTTAAGATAGTATCAAAACCATAGATGGCTAACGTGACCAAAGACCAGACTGTCCCCAGGAATCAGGACCATGCAAGGGCATGGGACCAATTGCCAGGAGATCCGGTTTTAGGTGTAACATGTTCCCGAAGTCTGGTTTCCTCACCTTTCTGCCTCCAGCGACTGGTGTCAAAGCTGGGTGAAATAATGCAGAGAAATGCGTTTATAAACGGTAACACTCATGTAAGATTCTTCAACCTTCTTATGCATACATGTTTACACTGAAAAAGAGAAATAGGGGTGCCCGGGTGGCCCAGTCGGCTAAGCGTGCGACTTCGGCTCGGGTCTGGATCTCCCAGTTCCAGAGTTTGAGTCCCAGGTCAGCCTCCTTGCTGACGGTGGGGGGCCTGCTTCAGATCCTCTGTTTCCCTCTTTCTCCGCCCCTCCCCCGCTCACAGCTCACCCCCTCTCTCACAAATATAAAATAATAAACACTAAAAATGAAAAAGAAAATAGAAGATTTGAAAAGGGACGTGGAGGAATATTGCAGGTATGCTGAGAAGTCTCTGCAAGATTTCTTTTGACGTAGTTCTTCGGCAATATATTCTACTTCCTTCAGGAAAATTCCAGTCTCTAACCTAAAGCCCTTGTCGTGAAATAACGTCCCAAACATCATAACCAATTTGTTTTGACTACTAAAGAGGCCCCTTCACAGTCCCTATAGTACACCCCCAATTATATTCAAGCCCTAATTAATCCTGGAAGTGGTGGGCAGACCCTAGGTTGGTGTATGTTGACCGAGAATTCCAACCCTCAAGTGGTAATTTTGCCATACTCAGCGGTATTTGTGGCCCTCGCCATCCAAATGACTTTGCTCAAACGCCCGTCATCCCATTTGGCCTTCACGCCTACAGACTCGAACAATCCAGCCTAATGCTTTCTTGGAGGTGACGCGCTCCAGTTCAAAAGTCCGCATGTCCCCCAGGCCACTGAGGGTCTCAGATCTACCAGCGAGGCACCACCACATACTTCGTAAGAGAGACTGTGAATTAGAGGCTTAACTGTGAAGTTGATTTTCTCAGGAATGGGGTTGTAGGAAAGAGCTCTTCGCTTTTCTGAAACAAGTTTGCAGCCTTAAAGCTTGGGCCTTATAAACAGTCTGTCTTTGGACTTGCTTTTCTTTCCCTCCCTCAAAGGTGTTCTGGAAAGCAGAGCGTGTGAGAACATAATACAAATGAGTCATATGGGGGTGGAGGACCCCCCAGGAGGGGCCTGGCATTTAGAGATAAAGACACTGCGAGAAGGTTACCCAAATTGCATTTCCACTGGCCAAGTCCTTTCTCCGCGGAATAGCAACGTAAAATAAAAACGCAACACAAGGACCAGGAAGGATTGTTTGCAGGGATAAACAGGACGGGAGACAGACTCACATGTGCCACGTTTTTCCCACTGCAGATGAATAAAAGAGGCAATTATCTAATAAAAAAATGTACTGTTAATTGCCCCCAGTTAAGCAGTACTACTGTTAGAGCTATTAAGTACTATTTGGACTGAAGAGATTTATTTCACCTTCCTCTGCTTGGAAATTTGACATCATTCCTGGCTTCCATCTCACCCCCCAATTATAATCCACTGGAAATGGGAAAGCGACAAGAGCCATTTAATGTGTCACAACAAGAGTGAGGGGGAAGAAGGGCTGGAAGTGAAGGCTTTTCAAAGACAGGGGGGGAAATAGTGTCGCATGATGATTACAGAATCTGGTGGGGTTTTTTTCTTCTTTCCCCCTCCTTTGCCGTATGGATTCGTTTTGTTTTTGTTTGTGTTTTTGTTTTCTCCCTTTAGGGCCAAAGCGTTATGGTTAAAGGGTGTGTTCTTTCGGGTTTATGGCTCTGACTAATGGAATTGCTCTAAATAACATTTTGATCTCGCAAGGTCACCCAGAGTGCTATACCTTTCCTTTAATGATTCAGGTCTGGACCAGGCATTTCCCAGAATTGAGATGGTAATGAAGTCATTAGTTTCTTCCTACTTGAAGCCCTGGCTAGAAAGCAGAATTCTATGGGCAAAGTCTGAGTGGGCTTTTTTCATAAATCTCACACCCAGCTGAGCTGTAACACCTGTTACATTTTCCCAGGAGCTTGAGCCATAAGACCATTTCCAATCTATTTGCTCTTCTTCTTGCGCAGGACACTGACAAAGGCAGGGGTCCCTGTTTTCTAAGGCACTGCTAATTGAAAATCTCTGGCCGGTGCAAATGTGAACTCAAACCCACAAGAGTTCCAAATAAGGCTCCAATGAGTATTTCCTCCTCTTTTTAAAAATGGCCTTTCTAACGCAGGTTATACAAGATTAATTTGTTGGAGGGAAAAATCGTCATTGAACCTCTTTGCCCCCAATAAACTTTTACTTTCCATGCATTTTTTTTTTAAAGAAAGAAAAGGGAGGGAAAATAATAAAACCCAGAGATCAGCTAACCCTACAAGACCCGTGTTTGTAAGAACTGGAGGGGGGGGGGGGGGAGCATAGCATTAAAGTGTATTTGCTTTTGTTGGTGTGCTTTTAAAATCTCTGTGTATTAATTTTGAACGCAAGAAAGGAGAACAAAGTTGAGTCACATGAGCGAGCAAATGTAAAGTGATTACAATGGCAAAGCAAGTTTCAAAAACTGTTCTCAAAAACTGAATAATTAAAAGAGGAGGAAATTTTCCTCTAGGATTCTTGAAAGGGAAAAGAAAATGCATTCATCTATAGAGAAGATGGGCATTTCTGGTCCTCATAACAGTCCGTGGGGAAACAAAACAAAACAAAACAAAAAACAAAACAAAACAAAACCCCAAAAACCCTGCAAAACAAGGGAGGTTTAGAAGAAGCAGCTATGAGGCCTCACCTGGCATTTGGCAGGAAAAAGAAATATCGGAAATAAAGTAGATGTAAATAAATGAACAGTTACATATTCCTCTGGGAGCTCAGACACCCTAAGAATTTGAGTCTTAAAGATACAACGTTGGGATCCTAGCCCCACAAATCGTAACAGAGCCCACAATCTGGCTGTTCCACCAACTACATTCTTCACCCAAAGCCCCTAAAGAGATGGCCTGTCTCTGAATTCCATACCACAGGCTTTATCGCTTTATTGGTGTTTGATGTTTTGTGACTTGTTGGTTTGGGGTTTTGTTCACGCGTTGTTTTTAAGTGCATTGCTTGTGGTCATTGTCATTGTTTGAGTAGGTAGCACTTAGGTCATTTGGGTATCTTTGCAGGCCTCCTTCTTTTTTTTTTTTTTTTTTTTTTTTTTTTTTTTTTTTAAATTTTTTTTTTCAACATTTATTTATTTTTGGGATAGAGAGAGACAGAGCATGAACGGGGGAGGGGCAGAGAGAGAGGGAGACACAGAATCGGAAACAGGCTCCAGGCTCTGAGCCATCAGCCCAGAGCCCGACGCGGGGCTCGAACTCCCGGACCGCGAGATCGTGACCTGGCTGAAGTCGGACGCTTAACCGACTGCGCCACCCAGGCGCCCCGCAGGCCTCCTTCTTAAGGCACATTCTCACTCATTATACTCCTCCTTTGCCAGAAGTGGAGAAGCTGGTCTAAAGCGTGCAAGCTTTCAGTCATGATGTGTGAAGGGGTGTATGCATCGGTAGGAAGAAAGCTACCATTTCGGTGCAGGAGGAAAAAATAATGAATGACATTTTTAAGTCCACGTTTAACAAGCTGTCTTTCTCCAACATAGATTAACTCTACTGTGAAATCTGTGTGTGGTTCTAAATCCAATCCTGAGAAGAGCTGAGACACTCAGAACCTTCAGAGAACACTTGTTCATACAGTTCCTAAACCATATTTGAAACCACCAAAAATGGATTTGGTTGCCTATTTATTGGAAAGGAAAGAGGTTCATGATATACCCCTGAGTGAAAAAGCTTTTCAGCTCACCCATCTATGAATCGCCATATTTTTTGGTAAGGTCAAAAGTGGTCAAGTATCTACAATGTCATATCTCAGCTTAAATACTGTGTAAGATAATATGAATAAAATGATCTGATTTTGTCGTTGTTTTATATATACTCTGAAAATCTACCGTAAGTTTTCCCTGAAACAGAGATTAGGGGTAACTTTTACTTCATTTCTTCTTTTGGCTTACCTTTATTTTTCACTTTTTCTGGAAAAATCTCTGGGATCCCCCCAGGAGGTCCAGGCCGGCCAAAGCTGAAATACTTGAGAAAATGTTAGCTACACCCTTTGGGCTCTTGTCAATCTCTATCCCAATGCTCAATCCATGTGTACTATTCATGGTGGGGAGGTGGGGTGGGGGGAGTAGGGGGTGAGGATGGTGTTCTTACCCATATTTCACCAATTCTGACTTTGTCCATATAAGCTGTAGAGTCAAACAACTTAATAATTTAAGAATCAATTTGGACTTACGATTTTTGCCCCACTTAAATCTACCATGAAAACATGTCACAATTCTGTCCGGAGAATTTTCTGTTTCCATCCACCATAACAAAATTAAAGATATGCTCCCATGGAGGAAAAGTCAAGCAAAACAAAGACTCTCCATAGACTGAGTCTAAATTTCTGGAAAAAAATATGGTGAAGGTGGTGACCTTTTATTTGTTAGGAAAGACCAGTAACACTGATTCTATCTGACTTACCTTCTCTCACTTCCAGAAATTTGGGTTATTTCTAGATTCTTCCATCTCCTTTCCACCATCCACCCCTTTAGACTCCCTGCTTGTGTTTTTTGTGTTTTTTTGACTCTGCATGGATCATTGCCAATTTCTGCCTTTCCTGCTTGTTCCTTTTATGTGGTTATTTATGTCCAAGAGACTGGACCTTACCACCATTTCATCAATAGTTTCTGCCACTTATTGCCATATTTTCTTATCATAGTAACTTCCTTGATCAATTTTCTATTTTGTATGTGTTAGTGATGAGTACTGGTATTCATAATCTTTCTAAGAGCTCAGAATTTCTTTTAAAAGGGACCATTCTATTATTTAGGTTGGTGATACCGATCTATATTTTAATTAGAGAAAGTTGAGCAAAAATTATTTTAAACCCCACACTATTCAGGGAGGCAGCCTGAAGCAGGAAAAAAGAAATCACCGGTAAGATAAGGTTGTAGCCCAGGTTTTGTGACTCACTCTGTGACTTTGAGCATGTCACTTAACCTCTATGGGACGTAAGCCATCATCTATAGGACAAAAGATTTTCAAGACAGAGAATGTAGGTCTCTCTATTTCTACTTTTGTTTTGGCTCTCAATTCATGAATCCATAAATCCCTTTGAATTCTTACGTGCAACACCAGTTTTCCACAATGACTACTAGCCAAGAGTGGTTGATCCATCAGCCCCGTGATTCCCAGGGCTCTGGAACGTGGCTGAATCTCCATTTGCCAGGCAGAGAGATTCTTTTCATTCCCTTAGTGCCCGTCGGTCTTCAAGGCACAGAGAGGACTCTACTCCTGACAGGTACCTTGGTGGGTACAGGTAACCTTGCTTGAATGAACTCCTCAGAAACACCCGATAGCTTTGAGTTTCACTGTGCCCACCCATGTCCTGTAACACTTGGGAATTTCCTGGATTCGTTCTTCCATACATTCCCACCCAAACTACACGCTAATGGAATAGGAGTGGAAATCAGCTACGAGTGCGGAGCGCCGTTCAGAATCGAATGGGAAAATTTTCTCAGCCTCAGGTAAATAAAAGTAAAAAGGCAGAGCGCTCTTTGAATTCTCCTGGAGACAAAAAAAAAAAAAAAATTAAAATGTTCTCTATGAGTTGCTCCAGGGCCCCGGGCAGGCATCCCCCCCCTCCCCACCCCTTTTTAAAATAAGAGCTTGCCCTTCCCTGCACAGCCCTTTTAATACAAGTGAAAAAATTCCAAATTCCTCATTTGTTTAGCCTGAAAATCCCCTGCACATTCCCACAAACTACTTCCTTTTCTCTCTTTTTAGCAAGACTCCCCTCTCTCTCTTTAATGAAGAGAAGTTCAGAGGGTTTTTCCCATGAATAGATGGCAGGCACCTGGGAGTTATGAATTTTAAAGTGATCATTTTCTTTCAGCCATGCCGGACAATGGGCATCTCCTTTTGACTCACTTTCACAGCTTTGAGAGGCTCTCAGATCAGCCACATTCCAATCGGACTGGAGTCAGCTCGGAGCTGTGCTGGACCGCATCAAGGTCTCGCACAGAAAGACAGGGAGCAGATGGCCGGCCCGGCTCTCCTCCCCCCTTTCAGCGCGCAGAGGCAGGCAATGTGGGAAAGCGTTGGCCCGGCATTGCCCATTGATCCCTGAATAGAACCACCGCGGGCCACCAGCCTGTAGGTATGAACCTCTGTTAACAGATGGTGAGATCATTATGAGCAATTAATTCCTTTAATGTATCAGTGGGAACATGTTGGAAAGGATGACGCAAACACTCAGTGAATAGTGAGCTCCTCGCTCCTGGGGGAGTGAGCGAGCGGGTGCTACCTTGGGGGGCGGCTGGGAATCTCTCCCCAGGCTGCAAGGCCGCCTTATGGCTTGGGACGGGATCTGGGAACGGACTGCCCGGCACGGAGGTGTGGTTTTCATTAACTAATTGTGAATCTTTCCCTTCCTTCATGATGAATGCCAGATTTGTCTCTAGGTCATTTTTCTGTACAAGCACCATCCAGAAACAGAGACACAAACAAAAACGGTGCTTGTCAGTCAATCCGAGGTGCGCAGGGAATTATTTCACAGAATCCGGCAGAGAATCAGGTCATGGGGTCACTTTTGCTAAACACGATTTCAGTTGCGAAGGTTCGAAATTTCAAAGAAGGGTTTCTTTCAACACAGATGAAGCAGTGGTAATACTCCGTGCATCCCAGGGTTTGAGTCTGCAAACTGAATGTTTGGATGCATGATAAATGGGTAGATGCAAGGAGAGTCATTTTTAAAAATATGAATTCGCAAACATAGTGAATTTGAGCAAATGACCCATGCAGCAAATTACGCCCCTTGCATCGGTGAGATAATTTTTAAATTCCGCAACAAGGTAAAAAGGATGGTCGGCGGCCATCTGGGAAAAATTGGCACCCTCTTCTTCAGGTATTACTCTGATTAGTAATCAATGAGATAATGGCGTTTTTACGTGTTTTTCCTACTTTTGGAAATAATATTTAGTCGTAGGGGTGTTTTTATTTTATAGGAAAAAGAAAAATCTACAGATGGTTGGGTAGCCCTTAGATTTTAAGAAGATAGAAAATACAGGAACAGGAAATACTGGCAACTATTCGCTTAATTCATATTTAAATGACACTTTTTGCTTGTAATTAAGACACTCAAGCAGTGTCTCTGTTCATGAAATTTACATAACTGTACAATAGCTTGCCTAAATGAACAGCAAATGGCAGTTAACCTTGAAGTGTATTATCTTAATTGAATAAATCTGGCTTTAATTCAATAAATTAAAAACAGAAATAATATCGCAAAAGACTTTTAAAAACAGACTTGCCATCACCCCCTAAATACAGACTGGTACTGTTTATAGTTGTGTTGGAATGCTCGGACATTTTCCAGTATGATTTTAGAACTCTAAAAGCATTCTGGGTACACATTTGCTATTTTTCCATCATTGTTTCCAAAGCAAATCAATGTCACTTTTTGGAAATCATTGATAACAGTATCTGAACCCTGAATCAGAACTCATAAGCCTGCTGATTTAAGATGATTCTTCGTCCGGGTTTCCACTGCCTCTACCTCCATGGGAAATTTGGTCTTCCTTTTTTTCCAATTCTTTATGACGGAGTGTCCTGTGACACACAGAAAAGACTAAACAGGGGGGAAGAGACTTCTTACATAGGAAAGAGACATTCCCACTACTTGTTCATTTAAATCAGATTCCCATGGGCTACACATGCCTTCAGCATCAGGGAAATGACAAAAATTGCTGAATTCTTTCTCCCAAAGTTTGTTGCATTAATCGGCAAAATTATGTTTCAGTGATTATACAGTTAAGGAGAAGAAATCATGCAATATGTTTTTATTTGCATGAAATAAGTTAATGAGGCACCACCTGTGCCTTGTATCAGTTTATGGGGGAAAAAGCAGGAGAACACAGGTGTTCCAAGAGCATCACGGTAGACTTCCTACATTAATTTAAAAACCCTAAAAGCATTTAGCAGCATCTACAGTGCATATTGCCAAGGAATAACCTATGCACACAGAGACGTGCATAAAAATTATTGTGAAGAAATTCCTGGTTTCTTGGCTAGCAAGGAAAAAAAAAAGCCGTAATTCATTCTTTCCTTGTTCTCACAGTGTTTGCTATTATACCATCTGCAATATACAATGTACATGCTCAGCCATAACCCGTACGGCTGGAAAAGAAGCATTCACACTGTGAATTACCATTTTTCCCAGCATCTAGCTCTAGTCAAAGACAGCACAATAATAAACTAGAAGCTCCTTTGTCTGTTAAACATTGTTCTTCATTACTACATGAAAAGCAAATTGTCTTTGTATAGAGAAAGAGTGGCACATCAGCCATGGGAGTGGGGGGAAGGGCTTCGCCTCTCTCACTGACCACCTCGCAGACACAGAAGCCACTCATCTATCTTTCCCCACCGGCCCACCCAACTCTGCTTTCCAAATCATTTCGTCGACAGGCACGTTGGGGAGAGATCCCTTGTTCAGTTGAGTGAGATGCTGGATTGGAGGCTCACAGGAAGCTTTTACCCTGAATAGCCTAACACTTACATCCACAGATTTCTTGTTTAAAAATCTCTTCGGTGTGTCCCTTTACAATGTTTGGGAGAAGTGAAGCTTATCAGAGATGCTCTTTTTCCTGTGGTTAAATATACTCCACGAGTTATTGTGCTCTTTGTATTGTTTTTGAGCTCCTAAGGGCCAAATGAGAAGACAGCCAACAAAGAAACAAAACATTTGGAGCAGCCGACTAGATAGATAGACAGATAGATAGATAGAAAACATATACCAAGTACATGAATACCAGCTATCATGAAAGTTAAGAAAATGTATAGATTAGACCAGAACCACCCATTCAAGGAAAGGGTCCTCATGATGCAAATCAGTTACTTACAAGAGACTGATGATTTTCTCAGGGCTTTTTAAGTCTTTTGGATGTAATAAATTCCAACAAAACTTGCAACATCATAAGCTTGCTTGTGAAAACTTAGTTACTAAATTAAAAACTCAAAAATCTCTCCTCATAGGGAAGGCAATGGGCAAACCCAAGTTCTCGTTTTAAATCTCGAAGACGATTACCTCTTACTGACGTCTCGTATGACCCACAGTAGATCGTGGCCACAGTGTGTTGCTAGAGAGGTCTGCCAGGAGGGACTGAAGAAGGGGACCCTGCTAGACATGACGTGAGGAGTCAAAATCACTTCTGTTAACTCCACTCCACTGGACAGAGACCGGCTGGGTGAAACACCCTGCCTGAATATCAGTCCCAAAGTAGTTCAATTTGTGCATTTACTGTTCAAAAGAAGTTGAGATCTCATCAGAGACTGGTAAAAATCACTGGGGGGAGAATGTCCAGAATCAGCTTTGGACATAAAACAGCCGTTTCCGTATTGATGGGTTTTGCAGTCTAATTTTGAATGTGACTGCAAGTTTTTCTCTCTGGCAGACGGGAAAAATACCTGGCTCACTGAATCGTCATGAGGCTTTTAGGAAATCACATCATAAAATAACTACATTAGCTCTCCATAGCGTAGGCTCTCAATAAATGCCAGGTACCTTTTCAGGTGTAGATTAACACTTGATTTTCACTTAGGAGATGGGGCGCCTGGGTGGCTCAATGGGTTAAGCGTCCGACTTTGGCTCAGGTCATGATCTCACACTTCGTGAGTTTGAGCCCTGCGTGCTGAGAGCTCAGAGCCTGGAACCTGCTTCAGATCCCTCTCGCCATCTGCCCCTCCCCCACTCACGCTCTGTCTCTCAAAAATGAACAAATGTTAAAAAAAAAAAAATTTTTTAATTTCAGGAGAAAAAAGTACATAATTGCCAAGCAGCATATTCACATTTGTTCTCTCCTGAGGAGAGACACAACTTTTATTTTTAATGTGCAACACTTGAAATGGCAACTTGAGAAATTGTGAAATGTTTGCGGAGGTAATTGGGACAATCCTTCTCAACTCCGAAATTCCGTTATTCTCGAATGTTCTCGAATGTCTAAAGTTCCTGTGCTCAACCCAGAAATCAAGTCTGTTACCCTGGAGCTTGCAACCGTATCCCATCTAAAAAGAAACTCGCCTATGTATTTTTATCATGCATCACGTGACAGGGCTAGTTTTGACTTAGGCAGGCTCATTCTGTGTAAACAAGATACTGACATCATCAAGACACAGAGAGGAATAAACTGAGTCCATGGCCATGAGAAAGTGGTAAAAATACATGAGTCACATCAGAAACATCTGTCTTCAATCCCAAGTTAAGGACTTCCCAGGCTAAGGGGCAATTTGTGAATCATACGATCGACTCTCCAATTCAAACATTGGCATTGGTCTTAATTCTACTGATACGTAAAAGGATAACTAATGATTTATCTTTTTTAATAATACTGCTTTTCCTTGTAAGTTTGCATACTGGTTTCCAAATGGTTACAACAAATACTTTTTTTTTTTAATTTTCAGCTTGAATGCTTCCTTCTTAATTCAGAATGACATTTGTTCCTAAACTCATAACACAAAGTATTTACTAGTACTTCGTATAGTTGTGCCTTTGTTTTTTCCCTCTCAGGGAAAACATGTTGAACTTCCTGACTGCTACTCCTCAACATTTAGACCCTCCCTTTCCAGTATCCCTTTTCTTTCCTTCTCCACAGGCTCTTTCTCTATCATTTCAAACATACTCGGACCATCTCAGTTTGGGGTGGTACTTCTTCACTAAAGAGTGATTTTGCCTCTGGGAACTATTTAGCAACATCTAGAGACTATTTTGGTTGTCAAAACTCCATGCCATTGGCATCAAGTAGGTACAGACCAGGGATGCTGTTGAACATCCTACCATGCATAGGGCAGTCCCCTTGCCCACCCCACACAAAGAATTATCCAGCCCCAAATGTCCATTGTACCCAGGTTGAGAAGCCCTAGTCTAGAGGAGGAAAAAACCTGAGACCTAGTTTTATGTTATTTTGTGCCAGCTACTCCACTCCCAATCCTTTCCTCTTTGCTAACCTGTCTCAAAACCTCTCCCCTCTATCCATTTCCTATTACCCCCTTACTCCTTAATCATCTGCAATTTATTTTCCTTCTCTACAAGTCACGGCAACTGTTCTCTTCGGGGTCACTAACCTCCTTGCATGCTCGACCTCACAAGGCAATGAACACTTCCTGTCCTTTATTGGGACATCACTGTTGCACTTTGCTTGCTGACCACTTTCGCCATCGTATAACTCTCTCATTCCTTGGCACCATTGACAAAAATGGTCTACAAGTCTTAATCATTACATCTTCTTCTTCCTCTTCAGCATCATCATCATCAACAACATCTCCTCAATCGTCGCGACCACTCACACCTCATGCCTCGCTTCATTCCATTCTCCATTTAAATATCCTCCCCGCAAAGAGCCTTCCCTGCCTGCTCAACTCAAAGTAGCGTTATGGGATTTTCCTTTCTCCTTAACTTGCTTTGTTTTTTTATTATTACCTGATACTATATTATATGAATGTATACTTGAGTTTGTACCTTGTGTCTCTTCACCGCATTCCTTTTCCCCAAAGAATATAAACTTGAGGACAGAGGAGGGACAGTGCTTGTTTTGTTCACTTCTATGTGATTAGCACCCGGCACTTAGAGACACATGCATATTTGTAGAATGCGTGACTGAATGAAATAATGGATGTGTGAATGAATGAGTGAATGAATGCATGAATAGTGGGGGGAAAACCCCAGACCTTCGAGTGCTTTCCACCTGCCAGCACTGTGCTTAGTGCAGTGTCTGATACTGGAGATTTTTTCTTAAAATTCTTTCCTATTGTTGTCTTCTAAGACATTGCCCTAGGCTGATTCTACTATTTCCATGGTCATTTCTCTGTCTCCTTTGATGCCTCCTCCCTCCTGCTGGGCCATTCCCTCCTCAAACGAGGGCCATCTCCTTATTCTGCTCCCTCCTTGACAGCATGTTCCAGTGTCCCACTTGAGTGACCCTGATAAGATTCTGTGTGTGGCACCACACATCTGTAGAACCAGTTGTATCATGGGGCATTCTGAGAACCCAAACATGTTCTAAGTCAATGCCGTTGCTGCTGAATGCATCTACAAAGTATGACATTGGCAGAGATCTTGAGGGAGGAAGAAGCCTTAAATATTTGGGAAAGTGGGGGGGCGGTGGGGGGACGGGCTGTATGCTGGAATAAGGAGACTGAAGGGTGTAACGCTGATAAAATACGGTGGTGAAGAAATTTTCATTGGAAGCCCCTTTATGGACATATAACTACATCTAATTTTCTAAGACATGTGGACAGAGAAATTAAAGATGAACTGAGGTCCCCTTCATGCCTAAAGTTCTGTGATTTACTAATCACAAGCACTGTGTCTAAATAAGGCACAGCCCGCTGTATTGTGCTCCACGGATGTGTGTTTCTTTACGACTTGGAGGTTTGAGGCAGCTCTGGGTTGAGTAAGACTAAGCTGCCACTTTTCTACCAGTATTTGCTCACTGCATGTCTCTGTGTCACATTTTGGTAATTTTTGAAATATTTCAAGTTTTTTCATTATTATTCTATCTGTGATGGTGATCTGTGATCGGTGATCTTTGACTTTACTATTGCAATTGTTCTGGGATTCTGTGAACTGTACCCATAGAAGACAGAGAACTTAACCAATAAATACTCTGTGTTCCAGCTGTTACACTGACCAGTCATCCCCCAATCTTTCTCCCTCCCTCTCTTCAGGCCTCTCTATTCCCTGAGACACCATGATGTCGAAATGAGGCCAGTTAAGGACCCAATGTGGGCTCTAAGTGTTCAAGTGAAGGGAAGAGTCACTTATCTCTCACTTTAAATCAAAAGCTAGAAATGGTTAAGCTCAGTGAGGAAGGCATGGTGAAAGCCAAGACAGGCTGAAAACAAGGCCTCTTGTGCCAAACAGAGAACTTGTGAATGCAAAGGAGAAGTTCTTGAAGAAAACGAAAAGTGCTGCTCCCGTGAACACACGAATGATAAGAAAGGGAAACAGCCTTTTTGCTGATAAGGAGAAAGTCTGAGTGGTCTGGATAGAAGATCAAACCAGCCACAACATTCCCTTAAGCCAAAGCCTCATGCAGAGCAAGGCCCTGGATCTCTTCAGGTTGGGTGAGAGAGGTGAGGAAGCTGCGGAAGGAATGATTGAAGCCAGCAGAGGTTGGCTCATGAGGTTTAAGAAAGAAGCTGTCTCCATGACATCAAAGTTCACGGTGAAGCAGCAGGTGCTGATGTAGAAGCTGCAGCAAATTCTCCAGCAGATCTAGCTGAGGTAGTTAATGACGGTGGCTACACTAAACAACAAAAGTTTGGTTAATTTTTTTAATGTTTATTTACTTTTGAGAGGTTGGGGAGAGGGGCAGAGAGAGAGGGAGACACAGAATCCGAAGCAGGCTCCAGGCTCTGAGCTGTCAGCACCGAGCCTGACGCGGGGCTCGAACTCACAAACTATGAGATCATGATCTGAGCCGAAGCTGGATGCACAACCGACTGAGCCACCCAGGCGCCCCACAGGTTTTTAATGTAGATGAAATAGCCATCAACTGGAAGAAGATTACATGTAGGACTTTCATAGCTTGAGAGAAGTCAATGCCTGGCTTCAAAGCTTCATTGGACAGGCTGACTCTCTTGTAAGGAGCTAATGCAACTGTTGACTTTAAGCTGAAGCCAACGCTCGTCCACCATTCCAAAACTCCGAAGGCCCTTAGGAATGATGCTGGATCTACTCTGCCAGTGCTCTCTCTATAAATGGAACAATAAAGCCTAGATGACAGGACATTTGTTTACAACATGGTTTACTGAATTTTTTTTCAATATATGAAATTTATTGTCAAACTGGTTTCCATACAACACCCAGTGCTCATCCCAAAAGGTGCCCTCCTCAATACCCATCACCCACCCTCCCCTCCCTCCCACCCCCCATCAACCCTCAGTTTGTTCTCGGTTTTTAAGAGTCTCTTATGCTTTGGCTCTCTCCCACTCTAACCTCTTTTTTCTTCCTTCCCCTGGTTTACTGAATATTTTAAGCCCACTGTTGAGACCTACTGCTCTGAGGAGGGAAAAAAAATCCCTTTCAAAATATCACTGCTCTTTGACAATGCACCTGCTCACCCAAGAGCTCTGATGGAGATGGACGAGATAAATGTTGTTTTCATGCCTACTGATGTAACATCCATTCTGGAGCTCATGGGTCAAGGAATAATTTTGACTTTCAAGCCTTATTTAAGAAATACATTTCATAGTACTATAGCTTCCATAGACAGTGATTCCTCTCATGTATCTGGGCAAAGTAAATCGAAAACCTAAAAAGGACTCACCATTCTAGATTCCATTAAGAACATTTGTGAAGGGGCCAAAATGTCAACATGAACAGGAGTTTGGAAGAAGTGAATTGCAACCCTCATGGATGACTCTGAGGGGCTCAAGACTTCCATGGAGGAAGTCACTGTAGTTGTGGTGGAAACAGCGAAAGAACTAGAAGGGGAGCCTGAAGATGTGACTGACTTGTGCAATCTCATGATCAAACTTGAACAGATGAGGAGTTGCTTCCAATGGAGGAGCGAAGACAATGGTTTCTTGAGATGGAAACTACTCCTGGTGAAGACACTGTGAAGATTATTGGGATGGCAACAGAAGATTTAGAACATTACATGAACTTAGTTGATAAAGCAGTGGCAAAGTTTGAGAGGATGAATTCCAATTCTGAAAGACGTTCTACGGGTAAAATGCTGTCAAACAGCACCACATGCCATGGAAAAAATGTTCCTAAACGGAAGATTCCCATGGATGTGACAACCTTCATTGTTGTCTTATCTTAAGAAATGGCCACCTCCACCCCAGCCTTCAGCAGCCACCATGCTGATCCACTGGCAGCCATTGACATGGAGGCAAGACCCTACCCCTGCACAAAAATTCTGAACGGCTGAAAGCTCAGATGACAGTTAGCATTTTTTTTAGCAATAAAGCGTTTTAAATTAAGGGTGTACCTTTTTTCAACATGATGCTATTACACAATTAGTACAATGTAAGTGTAACTTTTATAAAATTCATTCGATTCGCTTTATTGCAATATTCACTTTATTGCGGCGGTCTGGAACTGAACCCACAATATCTCTGAGGTTGCCTGCACTAAAATAAATAGATGAGAATGAATGCAATAAAACGCGTGCATACTGTTGATGGAACAGACTCAAGTGTGCTGCTGGTCATTCTCCGAATCAGTTCTGCGCCCTTTCCTGGCCGGCTCTGTGCCCGAGGCTGACTCCCGGCCTCACCCCCCATTCCGGCACCAGCTGTAAATGGGAGGACGTGAGGAGGGAAAGTGGGGCCGGTTTGCCTTGTTCCCTCCTGCGTTGCCATCAGGAGGACAGCTCCTTACTGGGCCCAGGCGACCCCTCCTCCCTCCAGGCCCAGGAATGGGCACAGCTGCCCCTACTGCCAGCTTCTGGAAGTCTCCGAGTCCCTCTCGTCCCCCGTCAGTGCCACAGCTGGCAAACCGAGTACAGCCTCTGCACCTGCACCACTTGGGATGAAGTGTCTCCAGCTGGAATCTTGTCCCTTATCTCCTCTTGTGCGTATGTGAGTTAGATATTTTTCTGTGTATATACAAATTGTGTGAGCATAACTGTCCATTCTCTTTTCTTTAAATTTCTTTAATCTTGCCGTTTCTTTATTTTTAGATTATTCTCCATTGTTGACATACTAACTTAAAGTAACTCATATCTATATTGTGGTGTGTGTGTGCGTGTGTGTGTGTGTGTGTGTGTGTTTGTCATCAAGGGAAAACTTTTATTTTAGGGTGTCTGGCTGGCTCAGTCGGTGGAGCGTGTGACTCTCGATCTTGGATTTCTGAGTTCAAGCCCCATGTTGGATGTAGAGGTTCCTTAAAAATAAAAATCTTAAAAAAAAAAAACAAAAATGTTTAACTGTATGGGAGTTGAAAACATTCAAACAAACAATATCTTAAATAAAACAAAAAAATTTTTCAATGAAAAAAATGAGTTGCAAAATTTAAACTCCCCTAAATTAATCTATGAACTTAGAGCTAATCTAACTGAAATATTATGACCTTCTAATGGAGTGATCTTATTATTTAGGTTTTTTTCCCAATTAAAAAAAATCAAGTCATTCAGGAAAATATTAAATTCTTGTACAGAGTTCTAATACATGTTCATGTATCTGAAAATGACACACAAAAATGCTGATGCCATACAAAAATGGTCTTTATTGTTTTAAATCTCAGTATGCGTGCCAAATTTTAATGATGGATAAAGTAATAGTGGACTTTTTATTTAAATCAAAATACAATACTTACATTATCTAAATCTGCAGTGTCCAATGATGTGAAAATAATGTATTCACAAGAATTATATCAAACGAATCTTTATTTGAAAAACACTATCCCAAAATTATGTTATATCTACTTGAATAAGAACGACCGTAGCAGCAATTAAATGACAGCAACTAAACCAAGAAGAGATCAGTGAAAACGACTGTGAAGACAGAAAACACTTGCAGACGCGCCGAGGCTGTGGGTGACCAGGACCCGGCTGCCGTGGGCCGGGCCACACCTGCAGGGGAGCCTCGATCCCTGAGCCCTCAGCACGTGACCCTCCTCTTCCCTGGGGGGCTGGTGGCCCAGGGGACCCCCGGACACTTGCGGGCCTCTGTGGGCTGTG
This sequence comes from Prionailurus viverrinus, assembly GCF_022837055.1. NCBI lineage: Eukaryota > Metazoa > Chordata > Mammalia > Carnivora > Felidae > Prionailurus > Prionailurus viverrinus. The sequence continues at coordinate 9,627,072 of NC_062565.1, read as the reverse complement.
AGTGGAGCACCGGGGGCCGACGGGCCACTTGGGAAAGGCTGGGAGTCAGACGTGGCGTTGGCCAGCATTTGCTTGTGGCGATCCTTTCCTTCTCTCAGCTCCTCGAGGTTCCTCCAGTCAACACAGCTGCCGTCCAGCTTTCTCCAGCTCTGTCCTCAGGGAAGAGGATTTATTTGTTTGGGGAGAGAGGAGAGTGGGGGAGGGGCAGAGAGAGAGGGAGAGAGAGATTCCCAGGCAGGCTCCACACTGTCAGTGCAGAGCCTGAGGCGGGGCTCAGTCTCCTGGACCAGGAGGTCACGACCTGAGCCGGAACCAAGGGTCAGACGCTCAACCAACTGAGCCACCCAGGCGCCCACGGATCTCTTTCGATTGGAGGCAGTGCTTCTCTCCATTCTTTGCCCATGTCTTCGGCCGTCTTCCTCTAGAGGCTGGGAATCTGATTTGTGCAGTTCGTGCTTCTACACACGCTGGGAAGTTTCTTCTCGACTCCCAAGCAGCCTGTTTCCTCCTCAAACAACTGTCTGTGACGTTGCACGATGTGTTCCTGACGTAATCCAGGCAGAATTGGAAGCTTCAGCTTCAACCGCAGAATCTCACCTTCAAGCTGTGAATTTTCACACTACAAAGGTGCTTCTTCGGTTTGGAGTCTTGTTATTTGTCCTGCGAGCTGTTCATTTGTTTGTTTTCCTTCCCACAGTTGTCTGGCTATTTCTTGATTTTCCTCTTTGTACGTTGAAGGGACACCCTGAAGTCAGCATCGTCGATGACACTCTTCAGATCAACTACTGGCCGGTGGATGGGGCCATTGCCATCTTCTCTTTTGCTTGACTGCCCCTCTCTCTAAGGAGATCAGAGAAGGGGAAGGTCGTCAGCAGGTTTTCAGCCTTTGATAGCAACTGGCTGAGTTTCTCCCTCGAGACCTGCCGCATCCCTGCGTTTGGCTGCTCCAGCCCTTCTCTCTCCTCCTCCTTTTCCTGGACTCTCTGCCTCCATCTTGCAACTTCTTGTTTGGACGGTTCTGGACTTTCCTTCAAACCACCCATTATTTCCTCCTGAAGTTGTCCTCTGTCCTTCTCTGATGCCTTGAAGATGGGTTTTTCATCAGTTGCTTGGGAAAATTCAGGGGGCTGGCTCCTCTGTGCCTTTTTCAGGGAGTTGACGGTGACGTCTTGGAGTGACGACCTGCTCAGGTTTGTTTTCATCGCCGACAACCACAAGGTCTGTACGTGAGAGGACCGGCCTCCGCCCCAGGTGCCTGAGGGCCTCATCGGCCTCTGTCACTGGTGCGAAATTCTCACCACGTTCGCCACAGACTTTGTTGCAGGCAGAACATGGTTTGCCTAGAGCCTTCACACTTCTTAAAGTTCGTAGTCTCTTTACACTCAAACCAGCACCGTAGTACAGACCGGGATCTCCCAGGGAAACACACAGAGGCCCGGGACATGGCTCCAGCTTTCAGAAATCACCCACAGAGCACCCCCACCACCACCCAGACGCTCCAAGGCCAGCTGGAACGTGGATCTGGTGACGGGCGGCAGGCCCTCCATGGCTGTATCGCGCTCCACAGCGCTGTCTCCAAGTGCCAGCGTCCTGTGGGTCTCTACCGATGGCTCAGACCCCCGGGGAATGTTCTGCCTCTAAGATAAACAAGTGCCCGACAACCAGGGCAGAGTAGTCGGGCCGGGGGAAGGGGAGGCCAGCCAGGGGCCAGAAAGCAGTTCTCCCTAACTTGGCCCTGAAACAGAAAGGGATGTCACTTACACAGGCACGGGCGCAAGTGCAAAGGGCTGATGGCAGCTTGGAGCCCCCACTACTCCAGGCCCACCTGGCCCTACAGCAGACCTAGGGGGCTCAAAGCAGGGCCAGGCCATGTCCCTTTTCTCACACCAGAGCAAGTTAGGACAGAGGGGTGGGGCCCCTCTCCCTGTCCCTGGGTGAGGCTCATTTTCCTGATTTAAGGTTTCCTTCTGCCGGAGGAGGCCTGGTGCTGCCCACGAGATCCTGGGGATCCCACCCTTCTGAGTCTTCTTCTCTCCTCTGTATGTGGCCAGTGTGGGCAGGCAGGGGCCCCGGGCGGACGGATGTCCCCAAAGGTATTAACTAAGAGACCTGGATTCCGACCCTAACAACTCAGGAGAAATCAATCACAACTGGCAGGTCTAATGATTTCCCGGACTTTCTGTGGAGCCAGTAGCCCCTGTTCGACCCGGAGTTCCTGGAAGGGGTGACTCTGCTCCAGAGGTGACAGAGTGACCGGGTTCCTTCCCTCATGTGGCCCTCCATCTTGAGCCCGTGCCTCCCAAGATGGCCTCGGGGAGGGTCCCCAGTCCATGAGTCATCTTCAGAAGTGGGCCTCTGGGGAGGCGGTCCTTCTTTGGGCTCAGTTTACCACTTTTACTTCATTAAACCACATCTCACTCTCTGGTGTCTCTCGGGCAGACCCTGCTCAGGGCCTCCTTGTCCACCCCCGGGGACTCTGTCGTGAGCAGCTTGTCCCCAGTCCCTTTACTGAGAGGGACACAGGACAGCTGTTAGCCAAAGGCTGTCTGGGGGTCCTGAAGGGCTCCATGGGTGCAGAGAACAGAGGCTCTGACCAGGCCTGGTGGTGCAGGGAGGAGGCAGCAAAATGCCCACGGTGAGAGTGGCTTCGTTTCTTCTTCTTCTGTTTTTTTTTTTTTTATAAATGTTTATTGATTTTTGAGAGAGAGGGTGGGGGGAGGGGCAGAGAGCGAGAGGGAGACACAGAATCTGAAGCAGCTCCAAGCTCTGTGCTGGCAGCAGAGGTCACGACCTGAGCCAAAGTCGGACAGTCAACGCACTGAGCCACCCAGGTGCCCCCACCAATGCAGCTTCTTTTTGACTGGACTATTTTTAAGAGCAGTTTTGGGTTTGAAGGAAAACTGAGTACAAACAGAGCCCAGCCAGCAGCACGCCTGTCTGTGACCCTATCAAACCCCAGCATTTCACCACATACCTCCCCTCCTGTTTCCTTTCTGAGGTTCCTTCTGGTCAATTCCGCTGGTCCTGTTTGATTGAGAAAACAATTTATCAGTTTTGATTTTTTCAAATAGTGGTCTATATTTAAGAGTCATCAAAACAAGACACTTTATTCCAAATGTATTCCCAACTACTAAGAATCCGCATGGAGCCTAAATTATATGTCACAGAGAAAAGCACAGTTTGGGAAGGATCGCGTAACTAAAAGGTATGTCATTTGCTTTTCTCTTTTTTACCTAATTGTGTTTTCTTCTTCAAACTCTTTTTTTCCTTCCTCGGATTCATTTTTCTCCTATCCAGACTCTTTGCCTTTAAAGAAAACTCCAGTGGTGGGCAGCCATTGAAAGCAATAACACATACTATGAGTTATCAAGGGGGATTTGAAAGAAAAGTCATTTCTGACTGGGAATATCAGCCAAGAAAAAGGGAAAGAAGCTGTGTGTGTGTGTGTGTGTGTGTGTGTGTGTGTGTGTGTGGTGTGTATTTGTGTGGTGTGTGTGTGGGGGGTGTGAGGTGGAACACACGTCTGCCTGTGTTTATGCCTCACCTTGGAATCTGAGCTTCAGGAATATTCTCAGACATCATCTGCTTCTTAAATTTTCAAACAGACACGACCCCAACAAGGACTAAATAAATGAAGATGACTTCGATTATAAAGGCAGGACAATTGCATAGATTATTTTAAAAACGTCTGAAGAAAAATAAGCTGGTACGGTAAGGAGGATGAGCTTAACCACTTTAGAAACTGTAAAGCATTAGACAAACGCAATGTGGTGGTGCTACTGATAAATAATTACCTGTGTTTTAATTTGGCTTTGCACATGCAGTATTCTGTGACTTCAGTAGGATTGCTGGGAAGTCAGTTCTAGGGAGAAACTAAAAGGGAAAAAAAGTTACTTGTCTTTCTGCATTTGTCCCAAGTAGCTCAAATTCAGAGCGTTTATTTTAAATCACTCCTTCCTTCTGATGATCTTCTGTATTAATATAGTTGGACACTGAGATATAGAGTTATATTCTGCTTAGAAAAATTCTTCTATTGGCCACACTATACAATGAATGTAACTGATTAATGAATTAACCAGCTGGCAACCATACCTGGGTGTATTTTAGCACATTTTCAACTAAGACGGATGAAAGAGGTATTACAGACCACTTGGGAATCGTTAATAATAATAGCCTACATTTAGAGAAAGGAAGTTTGATGTTAACTTTCAGAGAAAACAGCCAAAATCTTGCAATATTTTCTGGGAGAAGGGGCAGTAGGTAGAACCCAGAACTTGGGTTATTTTGGGCAGCCATCCATGCTTTTAAGACTGATCCTTACAGAAATCACTTGGTTTGCAAAATTGTCAAGGGACTAAATGACTTAATCAACCTTTCTCATTTTTATCTGCAGTCAATCTGAGCTTATTATCAAACCACTCAAGTGATGGCCCCTGATTGAACAGAACATTCCACTGGGAGCAGCGTGAGTAGCCTTCCCTCCTGGGAGGGGGTACTCACAGGCATTGCATTATTCCTTTTTCACCTTCAACCTCTATAGGTAGAAACTTAAAAGCCATTTTGAACATCATCTCATTATCCCTTCAGTCTTGAGCTAGGAGTTGATTACCCTTAATTTACGAGGGGACACTATATTGAGAAGCAATCCCGTTTCTCAAATGTCACATACAAAGTATTCTGTGTGGGGCCGAGAAGAGAATTCAAACCTACGGGTCATAATTCACCTTCTGCTTTGGCATTTACATAGCATAATATTATGACGGAGACTCGCCCCACCTTTGAAAAATAATGAGATATTATTGACAAACAAAAATCCTTTCGTGCACATGTAAAATCCTCTTTCCTAAGTCAAAGGTGGCTGGTTTTTTTTTTTTTTTGAGAGAAAAATAAATTCAGATGTTCAAATATAGAAGTGGTTTCATTTTATGTGTTTACTTTTTTAGTTCGAAAGCTCTTCTGTTTACCAGGAGCCCAAATGAATGCGTACAGTCCTCAAAGAGACAAACTAAGGTAACCCTGATTGTTTTGTTGACTTTGCTAAAGGCAATGGCCCAAAGCATTAGTAATTAAAACCCATTTAAAATTAATTTAATTTCAGGAGCTCCACAAACCCATAAAATCAGACACACACAAAACTAACAGCCAAAGATGCCTTTTTGAAACCAATGGTTTTCAAAGTGAAAAGGCAGACACCAGAAGGGAGCAGAGCTCAGGAGAAAGAAAGGGAGTAGGGAGGGAGCCGGAAAGGAGAAAGTGCTCGCATTAGCCTGGGAAGCCACCTTTCGAGCCCCAGCCCCCTGTTTCAAAGACAGGATTCCTTCGCTTTTTTGAGTTTCAAGTCGCTGAGCCATCATTCTGTTTCTTCCCAGAATGGAGCTAAACTGGCCTGAGACATTTGGAAATGCTTCTCTGGGCAAACGTTCTATTTGTATACGTTTCTCAGAACAAATCAGGGCTGCCACGGACTAATCTTAAGTCCACAGAAATTGGGCAAGCACTTTCCGCAGTCGAGTGTGACCCCAGCTTTGCATTCAGGGAAGCGCTAACCCGTCGCTCACAACGCGAAGACACAGGCTTTTAGATCATCAAGCGTGGGTGTTTGGGGAAGTGGCGAATATACCTAAATACGGGTCCAAGTCTTATTTCAAAGGAAAAATGTGGAAACAGACTGGTCCAGATGTGGAAAAGAGCATCACTGACAGTGAGTTGCAAGTGTGGGCAGCCGGAGCGTGAGAGCTAGCGGTGGGGTCTGAGTGTGGGGGAGCAAAGAACCTGAAGATAACGGAATCTTTCTCCACCTACCTCTTCCTCTTGCCAAGTGCACCCTTCCAATCGCCAAATGACCTGGCACCTAAAAAGGCAGACCACTTACAGACCCCTATTCTTGACAAAGACTCTGGAAATGACCCGATTTGACATCTGCTTACATATGGTGAGTTCAGCCAACCGTCCCTGACTGCGACGCTCATTACTTCCAGCCAGCTCTCCTGTAGCTGAGATAGTCTTGTTGGCACAGACGGATTCTTAGAAAGTTCTTCCAAATCCTAATTCTGCTCTCTTGAGCAAGAGAGGATACGACATTTTGCTCTGACATCTGCAAGCAATAGGGTAGCAGTGAGCCCTGGAGCTCTCCGCGGAGTCAGACGGGCATAGGTTCATACCCGCACCCAGGGACAGGTGTGTGGATACAGGTAGGTTACTCAGAGAGTCTAAGCTTCAATTTCCTTACCTGTGAAACGGAGTAACAAATATTCCCCACTTCCTAGGTGTTTAGTGAGGATTGTTAAGATAAATCACCTAGAACAATGCCTAGCATATAATAAATGTTTAGATAAATTAATGATTATCGTGGTGTGAAAGGCATAGACTTTGGAGTCAGATGGTCCTGAGTTCAGATCCCAGCACCACTGTTAAGTAGCTCTCCATAGGCTCATGCATTTCCCTGAGCTTCAGTTTTTCCAACTTTGGCATGTCTGCCTCAAAGGGATTTCGTAATGATTTAGTGAAAAAAAACTTTAAGTGTTTAGTATAATGTCTGTCCGGGTTTTTTCATCATCATCGTTACCCAGGGTCTTTTTAATGTCCTCCTTAAAACACAGTGCTAGGAACTAATTCAATATTCCCAAAGTGGTCAGAAACAGGGCAAAGAATAGTGTGCAGAAAGTCTCCTCTGACCTAAACATGATACGTTTATTACTGTAGCAGTCTAATGCTGTATTTGCCTCTTCTCTTTCGGCCCCTCAGAAATAAGAGTATAAGAGGGAAAATACAGGCTCAGGGATCCACTGGATCTATCCCAGTCTTTCAAAGTAAGTCAGTAAAGGGGCACCTGGGTGGCTCAGTCAATTGAGTGTCTGACTTTGGCTCAGGTCATGATCTCACGATTTGTGGGTTTGAGCCCTGTGTTGGGCTCTGTACTGACAGCTCAGAGCCTGGAGCCTGCTTCGGATGAATTCTGTGTCTCCTCTCTCTGCCCCTCCCCCACTCACACTCTGTCTCCCTCCCTCTAAAAAAATAAATAAACATGAAAAAAAAAACACCAGAATCCTTTTGGGGCACCTGGGTGGTTCAGTCGGTTGAGCGTACAACTTTGGCTCAGGTCATGATCTTGTGGTTCACAGGTTCAGGCCCCGTGTCGGGCTCTGTGCAGGAGAAAGAAAGGGAGCAGGGAGGGAGCCGGAAAGGAGAAAGTGCTCTCATTAGCCTGGGAAGCATTGCAGAGCCTAGAGCCTGCTTCAGATTCTGTGTCTCCCTCTCTGTCCGCCCCTCTCCCATTCACTCTCTCTCTCCCTCTCAAAAATAAGTAAACATTAAAAAAATTTTTTTCATAAAAAAAATTTTTGAAAAGAATCCTTCCTAGCTGTCTAGGTCTAAAATTGTAAAATTGCATTGTTCTATCATTAACAATTTCCTGTGGCACAAACTATCCAAGGCTCTATATGTCCCCGGGACAGTCTCTCTTGGATCAGTCATAGGAGGGGCTCTCAGAGTGAGTTCTTTTTCAACTCTCAAACATTCAAGAGGAACTTCTTCATGTCCCCAGACAAAAGTGACCAGCCTCCAGAAAGCTCTTGCAGCACGCACACCGTTGCTTTTCCCACCAGCTCTCTCCCCTACCCACCTTTGTTTCTTCCCAGTGACAGAAACACACTGTGTTTATGCTTACACCATGTGCTTCCAAGGAGGCCAGGCTCCTACCTTGTCCCAGAGGGTAAATGTGCATTGGCCTTAGCCAACCGTCCTTATTCCAGTCCCTCTGCCAGCACCCGATTGAGGAATGGGCAACACGCTGCAGTTCTAGACAATCAGATATGAGACGTGTAACACGAGGAGAAATCTATTGAGTGGCTTCTGGCAAATGTTTCCCTGCTGTCTAAAAGGCGTATAGGAGGGGGGAGCTTCCCTTTCCTACCCCCTCCCTCCGCTGTGCTGGGAGGTAAGGCCTGCAGCTTCCACAGCCATCTTGTGACCACAGAAAGATAAATCTGAGTGGAAAAGGAAGCACACACAGCACAGCAGAGCAGAAAAATGGAAAGCACCCAGGTCCTCCTTGACATCGTTGACTTGCTGAGTTAAGGCCCCCCGCGCTGCTGACCCCTAGCCGGCTTGCTATCTGAAATGCATTTAAAAAAAAAAAAAAAAAAAAAGGTCCTTGTTTAATGCTGTGCCTTCCCAGACTACAATGTGTGCAGACAAGTAACCCACGTCTCTTGTCAAAATGCAGATTCGGATCCAGAAGGGGTGGTCTGGAGCTGAGGATCCCACAAGTCCGAGCTCCCGGGTGGGGGTGATGTTGCTAGTTCTAAGCCCAAACTTTGAGCAGAAGGGCTTGTGTCATCTCAGAGAGATTTCTCTGCTATTTGTAGCTGAGATCATCCCAAATGATACAATCCTCAGTCCAGCATCCTTGCTCATCACCTCCTACCTGTGTTCACGAAACCCAATTGAGGTCCGGAAAATTTTAACAGTGATTCCAGTCGACGTGAACCTGCAATTCGTGTTTCGACTCCGTTGCACACATTTCAATACCCCGCCATCACCAGCACCCTCTCACTCTTTTCTGCCTTTAAGTAAGGCACTCACGGCCCGGGCACCCAGGGTGTGACAAAGGCGCCTGTGAATGCCGGCTGCACGAGCCCCGCACCACCTCGGAGCGCGTGCCAGTGCACCTGGCCCAAAGGTGAGGCAGCTGCACGCACGTCGTCGGTTCCTTCCTTGCCATCTCCGGCTCTAAGGAGAAATGCTTGAGCGCTTTTGCAAATCAAAACCTTTTCATCCTGAATTTGGTGATTCACCCTGAATGGCGTCTTCTTGGAAAGTCTGTAATGCGCTATTGTGTAAGATGGGTAAAATTGGCCTGTCTCTTTGACAACGCTCCTCTTCTCATGGCTCAGGGCTGGGCTGGGGGAGGTGAAAGAGTCACAATAAAAGGCGTCCTTTACACACAGCCGCCCTCCCCTCCCCGGCTGGAGCGGTGTACCTGCGTGGGCCGGGCTGTCTGCACCCCGTGCGGTCGGTATTACTAGCCCCCTTTGTTCATCGCATAGCCTCTGGACGAGAACTAGGTTTCAGCAGGTACGAAGATGGGGCTTGTTTTTAACAAGGCAAATTTACAAAGCTTCCACACTAGAGAAAAAAAAAAGTGTGGGGGAGTCAGACATTCAAAGGCCATGCCAAATTTGCTTTTCCCCAAAGCAGGGAGAGACAAAGGAAATCTCAAGCATACCTCCCAGACACAAAGGACATGTGTTTACCCTCCAAATTCAAGCTGAGTGAACTCACCTCATTATCCCAGGAGCTGGTCACTAATTCTACCCAGTTAAAAAAAAAAAAAAAACCACCCAAAACAAAACAAAAACACCCAAAACAAAAACCTACAGTCTCAGTCAAACAGTGTCATATTATCTTTGCATCTGGGTCCGCTAACAATTCTTTCAGTGTGACACAACTCTACACTACAGACTTTCATGTATATTCTCTTCCTTAATCCTTGCAACAACTCTGTCAAGTAGATACTTGGATTAGTGAGAGAAAGGTCCAGAATCTGAAATGTCCAGAATCTGAATCCAGAACCCAAGAGATTTTTACAAGAGGAACAGGTAAAATTGCTTTGGGAAACTATGTCAAATGGTGCTAGAACAGTTTTAAATTTTTTTTTTCAACGTTTTTATTTATTTTTGGGACAGAGAGAGACAGAGCATGAACGGGGGAGGGGCAGAGAGAGAGGGAGACACAGAATCGGAAACAGGCTCCAGGCTCTGAGCCATCAGCCTAGAGCCCGACGCGGGGCTCGAACTCACGGACCGCGAGATCGTGACCTGGCTGAAGTCGGACGCTTAACCGACTGTGCCACCCAGGCGCCCCATCAGTTTTAGAACATTCATACTTTTTTTTCCCCCCGCACAGCTGAAGCAGACCTCTCCTTGGCTCCTGCCTCAGTAGTACGGTCGTGGTCTTTGGGGACAGGACAGATGACCACAAATTTCCAGATACCTTGAAGCCCTGGATTTAGAGCCCACAACTACGTGGCTGGGGCAAGACTGTCTGGGTCAGGGCTTGTAAGTAGCCACTTGGAAGCCGAGTCTAGTGTGGCTCCCTTAACCATTGTTCATTTGGACTAATGCTTGCTATTTTTAAATGTAGAAATTTCATGTAAAAAGATGTTTTTGTTTTGTTTTGTTTTGTTTTAATTCTCCGAAGAAGTCAGAAGATCTGTCTACACTGGGTCATGGGACAATAAGTTGACTGCTAAAGAGTGAGAGCCCTTTTATTCAAGGAAGGTGCTCTCCAGTCAGCACACTGAAGCTCTCCCTGGTCTATCTTCGATACGGGGTCCAATGTCACTACCAAATACATGTCTCTCTAAGCCAAGCTTTCTCAACCTCGGAACTCTTGGCATTTGGGTTCAGATAATTCTTGGTGAGGCGGGGGGATGCTGTCCTACACAATGTAAGCTGTTTAACAGCATCCCTGGCCTCTACTCACTAGATGCCAGTAGCAAGTACCCTCCACAGCAGTTAGCACAACCAAAAATGTCTCCAGATACAGCTGAAGGTCCCCCGGGGGGGGGGGGGGGGGATGGCCTCTGAGGGAGAACCACCTAAACTTCTTCATCCACTTAAGATCCTAGCCAAGCCCCCACCCACACGAGAGTCTGGATCTCCTGCTGCCTACAAATAGTCCCCCGTACAACCAACGATGGAAGGTCTACAAATCACGCTGATTTCCTTCAACTTCAGGTTTTGTGTTCCCTTTAAAACGAGTGTCCGGGGGCGCCTGGGTGGCGCAGTCGGTTAAGTGTCCGACTTCAGCCAGGTCACGATCTCGCGGTCCGTGAGTTCGAGCCCCGCGTCGGGCTCTGGGCTGATGGCTCGGAGCCTGGAGCCTGTTTCCGATTCTGTGTCTCCCTCTCTCTCTGCCCCTCCCCCGTTCATGCTCTGTCTCTCTCTGTCCCAAAAATAAATAAACGTTGAAAAAAAAAAATTAAAACGAGTGTCCGTCTGGATGAGGCAGTACATCAAGTATCCATCATTTGTATCTCGGACTTTCCGGATCCTTTCTTAAGGGCGGCTTTTCAAAGGAAAAGGGGTAAGAGGAACATGAGACCACTGCGTTCAGAAGGCAAAGTGATTTTAAGAAGGGAGGGAACAGAGCAAGGACCCAATGGGCGACATCATCGCCTTGAGCGCCAGCCCAGCAGGCACCCACCTGAAACAGAGCTTTACGAGGATCACCTGTGCTCACGCTGAACCCTGCCGCTTTGAGTGAGGAGAATAGATGTTCACGAGTCCACTGCCTCCCACCTTGCTTAATGATGCACCTCATCACATTCTGATGAAATCCGGACGCAATCAACATTCTTGTTTTAACTAGTTGTTCTGGCAAGGGGTCTTTCTCCAAGCTCAATTTCTCACGTTGGCAACACGGCTAAGAAAAACATACCCATTTGCCAGCTCCCCTCACCGTCCACCCTAATTAGAGCCAATGTTGCTGCTCCCTTCAAAATGGCTGTGGAGGGCAAAGGGACGCTGTAAGGAGGGTGGCCCTCTGCAGGGGTGAGTGCTCCCAGCGTCCTCTTGGCAGGGACGTCAAGATCTGAGCAGAGTCACTGCGAGAACTTTGGGGTGGGACAAAGCCAACTTTACAAGTTGTTTATAACTGAGCAACCACGAGAACCTCATACACCAAAACCTTTGGAGTTGGGGCACCTGGGTGGCTCCGTCGGTTAAGTGTTCGACTTCAGCTCAGGTTGTGATCTCACGGTTCATGGGTTCGAGCCCCACGTCGGGCTCTTGCTGACAGCTCGGAGCCTGGAGCCTGCTTCCGATTCTGTGTCTCCCTCTCTCTCTGTTCATGTCCCCCCACTCATGTTCTGTCTCTCTCTCTCTCTCTCTCCCTCTCTCTCTATCAAAAAATAAATAAACATTAAAAAAACAATCTTTGGAATGTGGCTAAAGCAGTACCCAGAGGAAATGTATAGAATTAAAAGAATATACTAGAGATCAAGAAGGCTGAAAATAAACTCAGAAAGCTATAAGCGACACAAAAATCATTTTTTAAAGTAGAAGGAGTTGGTACAATAAAAGAAGATATTAATAATAAAATATTATTAAATAATAAAATTATTAAAATAATAAAAATGAAATAAAATTTATTTTATTAAAAATAAAAATAAGAATTGGGGTGCCTGGGTGGCTCAGTCAGTTAAGCCACCAACTCTTGATTTCAGGTCAGGTCATGATCTCACAGTTTGAGTTCAAGCCCTGCATCAGGCTCTGCACTGACTTGCAGAGCCTGCTTAGGACTGTCTCTCTTCCTCTCTCTCTCTGCCCCTCCCCTGCTCATGTTCTCTCTAACTCAAATAAACATTAAAAAAAAAAATAAAAATAATAATAATAAAATAAACAATTTTTGACAAGTATGACAAAGAAACAGAGATCAAAGTCATACATAAATGGCATTAGGTATGAAAAGGGGCACATAAGTATAGTTGCAGATGAGAGATTTTAAATCCTAAGACACAAGAGACCCTCTCTGCTCTGTATCAAACCCTACCCGACACATTTTGCTTATTTCTGCACAAAACAGACAAACGCTTCTTCCGTAAGACTCTATGCATATCCCTAGTATAGCACCTATTCTGGCATAGATTTTGCATTTGTCTAGCCTCAGCCCTCCTTTATGGAAGGGAATAGATCCTTTTTGATTCAGAACCCTAGCTTTGGGCACGCCTGGCATACAGTTAGTACACAATAAATGTCTGATGAATGAATTCTGGGAAAAGAAACAGGCGGAGGAAATGGCTGAATATATGAAGAGGAAGGTTTGAAGGAAACAGGGGTATCCGATCCTCAAAAGAGACAATTACAGAACATACCACAGCTGCCTTCAACAGTGTCACTGGTCATGGGAAGGAAGGATTGAGTTTTTTCTGCAGAGGAGACCCAGGGAATAGAACTTACATCAGTGGACACGACAGAGACCAAAAAGACCCGAAATGGCAGAAGAGCCAATTGGATTATTTGACTTTATTAAGATGCCTTTCTTTCCCAGAAAGCTTCTATTTAAATTATTTAAAGGTAAGAGATATGTCTTACTTCTTTCAAATTAATCATAAACCTGGGGCACCTGGGTGGCTCAGTCAGTTGAGCGTCCGACTTCGGCTCGGGTCATGATCTCATAGTTCATGGGTTCGAGCCCCGTGTCGGGCTCTGGGCTGACAGCTCTGAGCCTGGAGCCTGCTTCGGATTCTGTGTCTCCCTCTCTCTCTGCCCCTCCCCCACTCATGCTCTGTCTCTCTCTGTCTCAAAAATAAATAAACGTTAAAAAAATTAAAAAAAATCAATCATAAACCTCTCTGCCTTTCTTCCCCCATATCACCCCCACCACACCCCCAAATCACCTGCACACAGCACTCTTTTGGGCCAGCTTAGGGTTATTGCCCTCATATCTCTGTCATATCTCCATCAGATTTCCAGTTTCCGAAATAAACCTCGTCTGGTTGGTATGAAGCCCGATCTAGCAAGGCTAAATATTCCACCAAGCTGCCTGCCAGACGCTGATAGTATCAACATTCTGTCTTCGTTCCGAGTTGCAGTTTAAAACCAATCGGGCTTTTTCCCGAATCTCAGGCCACCTGTTTAAGTCCTCCTTTCCTCCATGCCCAGCGTGAACATATTTCTCCAAAAATTGGAATTAATGAGTTTTTTTTCATCAACCTCGTTAAACGTAGAGATTAGACTGACTTTTCAACCTGATCGCAGCTCACCAGCTATCTGCGAGGGCTTTGTTCTTCAGGCAAACAAACTCTTGATATGCTCCCCTCAAGTTATATTTTCTATGAATACCACTTTCAGACAAGACATGCAATTACTAAACTTGCATCTGATATTTGTAATTACTTGGGTCTATACCTGCGGCGAATTGGTTTCACACTAGAGGAAATGCAAATTGCTTTACATCCAGGTGGAGGAGTATTCTACAGCACAATAAACCTCGCAGCTTAGAGAATTAGCCAAAGGTAGGGAGCCGAAATGTCTTACTTGCTCAAATTAAAGATATTGCTGTGTGTGCGTGTGCCTTTATACATTTATAATGTAAATATATATGAGGACGTAGCACAAGCTCATTATCTAGACCAATCAGAGCTAACCCCCTGCAGCATGGCCCTCAGACTGTTTGCCTGGAATACCGATTTTGCTGGCATATCCGTCTCCTCCCTCCCCCCCCCCCCGCCCCGTCACCCCTCACAGCACCAAACCTTTGGGGAGTACCTGAAATATGCAACAAATATGTCTGTCAACCTCTTGGTTTCCTATGGACGGCTCCAGATCACTAGGATCAAAGTTAGTTAATAGGAACCTATTCTCGTAGGCCAACTGAACAAATGGCATACCCAACTCCCGGGTGTGTATGGGCTGAAGAAATGATGGGCTTTCCGGTGCTGCCTTCACCATCAGTCTGTTCCTTGACGCAGAGCCCTCTTCCCCACCCCAGGGGCTTGTGGTGAACATCACGCACAGTCCTTACAGAAATGACAGGCAAGTCCACGGTTTGTCCCAAACTTTGCGCTTGACTCCTGGAGAGTTATTTGAAAAGGCACTGCTTACTCCTCAGTTTTAATGAAGGAGAAGGTAAGACAGGAATTTTTTTTTCTAATTTTTGGGGATGCTCTATTTTTTTCTGTAGGTAGAGTGGTCATCTTTATCTCATTCCTATTTTAAGTTTTTGATTTGTAGAGTCCCCTGGTTTCCCTTGGAATGTATGTTTCTTTTTAAAATTTTTTTAACGTTTATTTATTTATTGAGAGAGAGAGAAAGAGAACCAAGGAGGGGCAGAGAGAAAGGGAGAGAGAGAGAATCCATCAAGACGTGGGGCTTGATCTCACAAACTGTGAGATCATGACCTGAGCTGAAATCAAGAGTCAGCTGCTTAATTGACTGAGCCACCCAGGTGCATCCTTCTGCTGTTCACACACACACACACACACACACACACACACACACACACACTTTTCCAGAGTATCTGCTGTGTTATACCATTGTCTTACTAATGACAACACTTGGGCATAGTGTAAGGTAGGTAGATTTACTAATAGGAAAACGATAAATTGATAAAAAGAAGAGAAAGATGATAGATAGATAGATAGATAGATAGATGATAGATAGATACTATGAATCCTCCCCTAGAGTTAAGCCCTCAAAAGCTTATGATTCCCTAAAAATCCGCCTGACAGAGGGAAGAAGACAAAAATGCTTAAAGTGGTCTGTACTTTCATCAGAAAGTGACCATAACATGCCTCTGATATTCTTCTTTTCAGCTGCCCAACATCCGAATCTCCTTCCTGGAAATTAGACACCTTCTGCCATACGAACCTTTCCCGGAAGCAGACAGAGTTCATCCGCTCTACAGAAAGGCCTCTTGTCTGCTACCCCCACCAAACTGGCTGCCGTTCGTGGACTCGTGACCTCGTCAGCCAATCAGACCCCACCACCCAAGACACGGGACCCGGGGGCCACCACAAAAAGACGCAGGGAGGGCGGAGAGCACGTGCTCCCCGGTAGGTCCCCGGACGCCACGGCGGGGAAGGCGGTGCCGGCCAGGGCCCGCGCTGCCCGGCAGAGGTAGCCGCCGCGTCCTCCCCACGACGCTTCTCTGGTCCCTGCCCCGCTCCCAACCATACCTCTCCAGCCTCCCTGGAAACTCTGGAAGGCGACCGACATCCTTTTCTTTTCACTTTATGGGATTTCTTTTCCTTCACTGCGAAGATCCGTCCACGCAATGCAGGTGCAGAGTTTAAAAATTAAAGGGAAGTAGAGGATGTTTGAAGAAAACCAACCAGCCCTGCTTGTTCTCTCTGCCTCTCACTGCTCGGCCGTGCTCCCGGGAGGTATCCCTTCCAACCTCCTTGTCTGTTTCCTCTGGAGGGTATCCCCATAATCCTCGTAATTACCCTGACTTCTTCTGCTGCTAGATGAGCAGGGGCTTCCTGCACTCTTTTCTACTTGTCCTCACTAGACCCTCCAAGTAAAGTCATAGAAGAATTTTATTTAACCCACCACAGAGTGGTCACATGATAAGAGAAAGGCCATGTAGCGCTTTCTGATGTCCTTCTTTCTCTCGTGCCATCAATTTTTGTCACACTTTTTGAGACTTCATGGTTTTCTATGTATCAGTCAGCGATACCGTTTCAAACGCTTGATTTACAGGAATCTCAGGAGGGTTTTTTTTCTTTTTTTCCCCCAATGCATTATCATATCAGATAGTCTCCTCATGCCCTCTTCCCCCACCACCCCGCCCCGGGGGATCTGATGTTTATCTGGCTGCTCTTCGGCCAGCCGGAAGCTTTCCTCTGATATTTGCAGGTCTTTGGCTGTCTGCTCATAGAGCAAAGCCCTAAAACGGATGGGAAATCCAGTGTGCATGGAAGGGCCCGGACCCTTGTAGGTGTCTCTCTAGTGTGAGTGGGGCAGGCAGTGGGGGGGGAAGTCCAGTGTTTATTGGTGAACTCCTAAGTTAATGGAAGTTGGGTTTTTTGTTTTTGTTTTCGTTTGTTTTTGTTTTTCTGCAGCTGTTCAGTGTCTCCAGAGTAGAACCTCACCGATCTCCCTCACTGGGGCATCAATCCAGCTGCTGGCCTTCAGGAAAAGAAGCGAGGCACCCTACCACGGCCAGCTTCGTGAATTGTGGGGCCCAGTGCAAGATGAAAATGTGAGCCCCCTTGTTCCAAAAGCAGGAAAAATGCCATTAAAGTTCCTAAAATATAAAGCTTCCTTCTGCAATCTCTCAATTTGTCATGGCAGTTTTCGGTTGCTATTTAAAGTTGCTCCAAATTTTAAAAAAATTAAAATTTTAAATTATTAGTATTTTTACTGCTCATCTTTATATCATGCAATGCCAGTTTTAAATGCAAATATAAGTGCATTTAGCTCTGAAGCAGAATCACTGAAATTACACAATTTTTGTTTCCTAGGCTTGTATTTGCATCTGTGTATATATAGATTTCATTCTCAACCAAAACAATGGAAATGCTTCACAAAAAAATAAAAATAAAAATTGTTTTCATTTCACATGTTGATATGCTCATATTCTACCAAATTCTCCACCCTGAGGATGACTAAGTTAGGACAGAAAAGACATGCACTCTGGGTCGTCTTATCTGTCTCTTTGCTTCAATGATCTGTTTTCATTGTAGGTGGTTTGACAAATAAAAGGACGTGGTAAGGTTCCTTGGTAGTCATGTTTCTTACAGTGCAACTGCCCTTTGTCTGCATTGAAAGTTCTGATTTGAGCAGAAAGCACGGTCCCTTGGGGCCAGCAGTGCTCACCCTGTGCTCATTCTCAGTCTTGCTAAACTTCCACGTGTCTGGGTCCACTGAACCTCTGTGCCCATGGACATCACAAACACTGTGCTCAAATGGGACTGCAGGAGACAATGGACGTGCACCTTATGTACATCTCCTCTGCTCACATTCATGCTTCCTCATCCCATCGGGCCTCACTTGCAAAACACAGGCTCGAAGATAAAATGATGAAGACTTCCAGAATGGAAGCACTGTCAAGCCAAGCACAGGACCCTTCTGAGCACTGGGCCCTGTGATACCAGCCCCGTGCCCCATGCATCATCATTCACACTCTGACTCAAAACCGTTTTTCCCCAACTCCTGGCCTCCCCCTTGCCTATGATGGTGCCTGGTGTCTCCGAGCCTGCAACCTCTCCTGTTTCGTTTGTTCAGAGAACAAAGCTCTTCTGTGGTCAAGAACTATACCTGGGACATCAAACGGATCCACGAGGCATGTGGGAAGCCGGTCCCCGTTGACGAAGGTCTCAGTGCCACAAACACCAATAGAAAGTTGGGCAGGTTCCTGTAGCCTGAGTGGGGCAAAGTGGGGTAGGCAGGAGACTGGGCAGAAGGGGATATGAAATACCAGACCAGTTAACGTCCATCTGGGGTTGGAAAAGTAACTGTAAGTGACACATCAGTTTATTTAACTGGAGATTATTGCTTCCCATAAATGACATTTTGCACTTTAAAAATGTCTTTGTTAAGTCTGGCGCTGTGAACATTTGTGATTTCCCCAAAGTGTTTTTGTTTGGAAAATAACGCATTCTGGAGTTTACAGACCTGGCATTGTATCCTGGTCCTGGCACTCCCCAAATGTAGCTATAGATATATTATTTAACCTCTCAGAGCTTTGCTTTTCTCTTCTGTAAATAATGGAGGTAACAATATCTAGTCTCAGATCACAGATGCAAAGATAAAATAAAGGTTGAAATTATAACACAGCGCCTCACATATTCTTGATGCACAATGAATATTAGTTTTCTGCCTCACTTTTGATAGTATATACAAATCTCTTTCGAAGATATGTCAGTGAATCAAATATTAACTTGGGAATGATAGAGAACCAAGACGGATTTCTTATCCCCCGTGGACAACAAATAATGGTTGATATATAAATACAGTTTTCCTTATCAGACTAATGACTTTGCATTTATGCGTGGGCTTAAATGATAATGGATAACTGGCTTTCATTTGAACATCGCACACATGTAAATTTGATCAGATTTGAGCAAGTAGAAGAGATTTATTTTTGGAGTTTTTTTATGAGCTTATTTTTGTAAATGCTTATTTATTTTTGAGAGAGACAGAGACAGAATGCGAGTGGGTTAGGGGCAGAGAGAGAGGGACACACAGAATCCCAAGCAGGCTCCAGGCTCTGAGCCGTCAGCACAGAGCCCGACGCAGGGCTCGAACTCGCGAGCTGTGAGATCATGACTTGAGCCGAAGTCAGACGCTCAACCGACTGACCCACCCAGGTGCCCCTATGAGCTTATTTTTAAAGATATTGCTTCTGTTTCTAATTGGGTGTTTCTAATTGTTTTTTTTTTTTTCCTAGCAACCAATAGTTACATATTTTCATACCGTAAGGTGTGCTTCAGGTGGCTTTGATGCTGCTGTTCACAGTTATCCCATGACATCACCAAACAACGGCCATCATGGGGTTATGTTGTGGTCCATTCACGACCCATGTCCACACTCGGTAACTGCAAGCATGTCTTCTGTGCTGGCGTCCTGGGTGCATCACAGATCCCCCCTTCAGCAGTTGTGTTTTTTGCTTTTTTCACATTAATGATTGCCAGGATGTTAAAGTAACTACTCGAGAACCCATGCGTGTCTTTGTGTCCAGCCCAAGATTTAGAATTAAATAGGGTTCTGAAGCCCCGTACTTGTCATACTTCCCGTTTGATCAGAAGAATAAAGCCCTATAGGGATGTCATGAAGGTATAACACATACTGAACACAACGTAAAGTGTTAAGGACGGTAACAACGCAAACTTAAGCCAGTACACGATTAAATGCCAGCTATTTGATGGAGTAACTGATGTGAGAATGATCACTCTGGGTGGTAGCGTTCGGAGGGGAAGGCCGGGATTCGGCCAGGTAAAGAAGAAGCCATTGCCCAGTCAAGAGACAATTATCTCACAGGAAAAGTCTTAATGATTCACAAAGTTGAAAGTAATCCCGTAATATATATATTCTTTATGACAATGAATTTTGGTTCTATGCTTTGCTTTCGATATTACAACAGTTTCTTAGAGATGATGGCTTCAAGTGCAAAGAGGAAGTCGGATGAAAACACTTGACTCTCGGTGGAAAACATGAGAAAGTTCACTCCGCTCTTGTCTTCCTCCATCTGCTCTGCAGGAAAACAAATGCCCTTGGAACTGCTACGAAGCTTCTTCAAAAGAATTTGGGAAAACTTTCCAGAGGCCCCCAGAGCCTCAGAAGGCAGTAAGGAAATGTATATCATGCCTTGCCTGGGAAACAGGATGTAAGAAAATCTAAAAGATCTCCAGGAAAGAGTCCAACCAGAAAGACCCAGAAAACCATGATGCAAATTAGAATCTCTATGTTTCACTTTTGACGACAAGGACATTTTAGAGTTTGCCCATGATCGCCTGTAAAACATGACCATCTTTCCAGAGATCCTGGCCTTAAAGATAGATGAAGTGACCAGCTATGAGTCTGAGAGTACTGGAAACGTCTCCCCTACCACCTGCACCTGTAGTTCTATCATTAGAAACTCTGATCTTTGGATTTAGATTTGTTTTAATCTGTAAGAGCCCACAATAAAACTTTAATGCTCTTTAGAGGGCCATCTAATGTTGGTGTCAGCTAACATTCAAAGAGCTTGCACTCCACTCGTTCTTCAAATGAGAGCATAAATTAAAACGAGTCTCAAAGTTGACTGAGAACCAGATGAACAAAAGGCCCCAAAGGAAACAAGGGAGAACGATCAAGATAACCATGCATTTCCTTCTTGGCTATGCTCCCTAGAGATGGCTGTCCATGGACCGCCTCTTAAAAAAACAAACGAAGGAACAAACAAACACAAAAACAGACTTGCTTCACTTCTAGCAGATAGACTTACCTGCCAGTCTTTCCTGAAGATATCTTGTTCAACAATGACTCCGTTTGGGTAACAAACTATGCACAAATCCTGTCGTTACCACTCTCTCCACAGCAGGAAAAAACTGGCCACGGAGATCCTGGCCAGGATCTCCACACCTGCCCAAAAGTGTGGAGATCCTCAGATCCCAGAACAGCCGCACAATTCCAACCCGATGAGCCAGCACGTCCCCAGAGTATGGGAAGGGGGACGGGATACGGGATAACTTTCCAGCTCTGTTACTAGCCTTCTTGGCACACTGGTTTTACAGAGAAACATGGCTCTCGTCGTGTGTAAAGAAAAGTACAGGAAGTAGTCTTTTTATTTTTTTCTTCGTGGTAAACAAAAACAGCCATGCCTACATCAACGCAAAGCAACTGCACACATTTTTTCCAGTCTGTGGATTTGTGCTTAGAAACCGTCTTCTACCAATGGCAGTTGGGTGATTTTTTTTTTTTTTAATGGACTGGCACAGATGACCTTGTATTTGACTCGCTGGAACTGACAGTATTTTCCTTGGTTGGGGACCAAATGGAGACCTATGCTTGCTCTCTGAGACACAGGAGCTCTGTTTTGAGAAGGAATCAGACACCTACGGGCATGACAGTGTTCTCGGGCAAACCTCAGTCAGATAAGCCCTTTCTTAAATCCTCAATTTTAGCCCAAAATAAACCCTAAGTTTTTAAGTCAGCATGACATGTGTGAGGTACCTCTTCCTTCCAGCATCTCTGTACTTGATGGAGCAAAAGAAAGGAGACTAAGTGTGTAGCCGCCTCGCAGAGGGTATTCCTGAAAATCAGGAGAAGAACAGAAGATGGATGCAGGACGAAGGTTGAGGGAACTGGGATTCTTACATCAGAAAAAGGCAGCCAATGGGGTGAATCAACGTTTGAGTATGTCGGGGATAAATGCCTGCAAGAGGCCATCCGATTTCCTCTGATAAGCAATGAGGACCAGAGCAAATGAGGACCTCTGAATTGCTGTCCCTGTAATACATTATGCGCTGAGCAAAGTGGAGCCAGAAGTTAAATCTCTGTCAACCGATGCGCTACTATATCAGGTACCAGATACCCTAAAGAAGATGAAACAGATCCCCACACGCAGACTTCATAAAAGAAATTTCTTTTTTTTATTTAAGTTTTTAAATGTTTATTATCTTAGAAGGAGAGACAGAGCGTGAGTGGGGGAGGGAGACACAGAATCGGAAGCAGCTCCAGGCTCTGAGCTGTCAGCACAGAGCCCAACACGGGGCTAGAACCCACGAACTGCAAGATCGTGACCTGAGCTGAAGTCGGACGCTTAACAGACTGAGCCACCCAGGGGCCCCTAACAAAAGAAATTTCTGAGAATTGGTCCTGTAACTCCTGAACCTTCTCGCTTACTTTGAAAATATAAAATGATGGACATAGGAGAGAGAAACAGATTGTGTGGAGAACAGTAATAATTGTGCTTTGAGCACCCGGAAAGGAGTGGAGGGGAAGAGGGAGCTTCCTCTGTCATCTCAGTGCACTTCTTTGGGACCATTTGAAGAGCTGGAAAAGAATTTTCCCCTGTCGGGAGATACGGAGGATTTGCTTCTGCCTCATCCGCGAGAAAGCAGAAACATTCCAAGGAGAATGGATGGAGGGGATATTGGGACTGGTCTTCATTCTCTAGTAAGGGGTATGCAGATTATCCCTGTGGACCTCATGTAAGCTCAAGGGGTTTGCAGACAGAGTCCCAGGAGCAAGATGCCAGAAATGTAACCCGTCGGAACCACACCCTGACTTCTATTTTGTTACAAAGATTAGAAAAAGAAGGCCTCTTGGCTCTAAAAATGAAAACAAAATCGAAAGAGCTAAGTAAAACCAAAAAAAAGAAGGAAATAACTTGATTGTTCTTATATTTGTTCAGAGCAAGTCAAGAGAGAAAAAAATCAGGTATAAACTTTAATGCAAGGTGCCATGCTACTGATAGAGAAATTAAGAGTTTTGATGCAACCCCAGCTGTCAGACGGGTAGAAGATATGATCTAGCTCTTGAGAAAAGAGAATGCTCCTGGAACAGATGGGCGCGCCTCTGAGCTTTATAAAGCATTAACTAGCTGTTTAAATAAGTCCTTAGCAGATGTTTTCAATGGAATTTTGGAGGTGAGATGGGAAAAAAAACAAAGTCCGAGGCACAAGGGGACTTGATATCACAAATAAGAGACATTCTTGAATTCAGAGAACAATTTATGGTCAAAAGCTTTTCTTTTTTCTTTTCTTTTTTTTTTTTAAGACTAGCCACAGTATTTGTAAAATGGGAGCACATCACCCAAATCTGCCATTAAATTAATGCATATCGCAGTATTAGCCTTTCAAGGAAGAGACGGATTGAAAGCCAAGGACGGTTTACTGTGGAAGCTTCGTGATATGGATAGCTACGCATCTGAGACCAAGAAGGCGAGCAGACATGTGTATCTGCATGGTGATAAGTAAGAGGTCTGTTCTTGTAATGGTACCCCGTATATAATGAATACGTTTATTAGCGATGAGATAAATCGCAGAGGGAGAAAGGAAAAGATGCTCCTAGGTCTGTGTTGAAGGTACTGTGTGAACGCGTCCAAAACATATAAAAAAGAAGAGTATGTTGCACAGCAAATAAAAGGAGCGGTGAGTTTTCTTCCTCCCGAATGGCTCCCACACGTCCATACTTTGGAAGATCAGCAAACAATTCTCGGTGCCAGCCAGTGGATGAGGTGATGCACAGGGAGATAAAGAACACCCCGTCCCTACCCTCCAGTGGCTGATCTTCCTTGGAGGCTGCAAGGACGCTGTTCTCACTAGCAGTACCTGCTGTGTTAATAGTACCTTCACCTCCAAGTGCTACTCCTCCCATAGCTTTACCTACCAACTTGTAGGGATGGGGGAGGGGAGATTAAAGGGAGAGAGCCAGGGAGACTCAAGCCCCCACAAGAGAGAGGCTGGAGTGGAAAACACGGCGTGGAGACCTATGGATCTAACTGCTCAACGCCTTCACCCCAACAAACGACTGCGTATCATCATTTAGGGGGGACGGAGAGGATGAATGGAAAGGGAGGAGGAAGACAGCACCCACGTCTGTCAAATCCAGGCATGTGTATTGAGAAATGACGTGAAACAATCCACAGATGAAAAGACACGGAAATGTAAGGCGGAAAGAAAGGACTGACCCATTTAAATAGTCGTTTTTGACCAAATTCACATCATTCAAGGTGCCGTGAAATCCAGCACGGTGGTTTAGGCAGGTTTTTGCCCCTGACTCACCCAGGATGAAAGCCGAGGCTTTGGCAGTCACGAGACTGTAACTTCTTAGGTTTGGTTTCCTCGTTTGCAAAGTGGGGATAAACACAGCACCCACGAAGGGTTGCTGTAAGAATTCAGATAATGCACACAAAACACGTTTATGTTGGTGCATGAGACGTACGAGACCTCAACACACGGTTTCTATCATTACCAAGTCCATCACGGAGCCTGCTTACAACTTTGCCACTTCATCGCGTAGCTCCGTCTGCCCCTCTGACCTCTCAGGATATCTTGCTGGCAAGGCCCTGCACCGTTTATCACGGGCGCATCCAACAAGTCCTTACGGAGCATCCAGTCTCTGGCAGACACTGTGCCGGGGGACCCAGCAGGGGAGTCAGACAGGTCTGCTTCCTGTCCTCACAGAGTTGGGGAGGAGAATTACCCTAGAAATGTGATGTCATTGGCAACATTCTTGGCATCTGAAAATCGCAGAAGAATCCTTCCGAGACTCACGGCGGGCCCCGTAACTCTTACAAAATGGAAAAGAAAACCTCCCCTCCAGGAAAGCCAGAAGGGGAGAAATGAGCCCGGGGATGGTGAGCCTGAGACAGGATGGGCGGCTGACCGTGCACGGGGTCTTCTGGATTAAGGTGATTCTAGGACCAGACAGCTTGCCGTTTCGCCCTCGGTGTCTCTGGCGGCTCCACTCTTCTTTACCTTCAAAGCTCACTGCTGCTGTGCGAGCTCCTGCCTCGTCGTCGGTGAGCTCCTGACGTCTGCACTCGGCTCCTACACTCCTTCCTCCAGCCACCCCTGACGGCCTTGCAAGGCTTTTCCACTCATCGCTTCCCCTGTTGCAAACTCACCAGCGCTTTCCCGTTGCCCACAGGGTAAGAGCCAATGGCTTTCCGTGGCAAACAAAACTGTTTATGAACCAGACTCCTATACATCAGGCCTTGCCATTTTCTCTGCCAAAATGTTTACCCCGTTTTAATTACTTAAAGGTTTCAGTGACATTATAATCTCTCCCCTCTGTTTTTCCACACGCGGGCCCCTCCGCCCAGAGTGCCCTGTCCTCCTCCGTTGGGCTCCCTAGTATTATCATGGCTCCTCAGACCTTGGTTTTAGGGATCTTAATGGTTCGTCACAGTTTCTGTTTCCTGTGTCTGTCTCTCCACTGGCTGGCAAGTTTAATGTCTCGTATTTTGGCGTCCCCACATCTGTAACTTGGCATAACTCGAGATAGGTGCTCAGTGGAAAAGTATTTCTTTTTTTCGTGCATTTTATCTTATTTGATATTCACAGAAACTGCCTTTTGGAAACTGCCTGAGACTGGTGGAGCCAGTTCGGGATTTTTAGCTTTGCTGTCAAATGACAAAACCGGTATTAAAAAATATTCAGAAGCGGTGGTCCAGGTAAGTAGAAATAACACAAGTTGTTTCTTAAATTCTTGCATTGCCTTCACATTCTCTCTTCCACCTGACCTCTGAATATAGGGATGTGAAGCAACAGAAATGGATTGGATGATAAAAATAAAGAATACGGCACGAAAGCCAAAGATCTGTGCGGATGTAAACCAGTAAACGAATTAGATCATCACCCTGTATTTGTTAGTCACCTTTCAAAGAGTCTGCTCCTGAAGGATTTTCTACATTGTTTTCCAGTCTCGACCCAACCAACCAAACAAACAAAAGTCTTTCACGCTTTTGTTCTTTTGCTGTTCGTAATCCTCGATGTTAAGTTTCCAAAATGGCATCCAGCATTCAATTTAGTTCCATCACAGACCTTCAACCCGGGTAGAATGCTGCCTTCAGAACCGACGCCTGGTGATACCTGGAGGACCCAAACAGGGAAACAATATTGCTTTAAGCCACTTCAGCTCTTGAGACAGTGTCACTGGTCACGGGGAGAGAGGCAAATTCACAAGGAGCCTTGTGGGAGTTAATGAACGGCTGGCCACATGGTCCCTGTCGGAAGGTGTTGACTCTTCAGACAACTGGGACTGTTTCCTGGGAGTAAATGAGAAGGGCCTGCATCTCAATCACACGGAAGCATTCAGACCCACAGCTAATGAAAATAGCCAAGAGCCAGGCATATTTTTCCTCTTTTGATGGTGTTTTTTTTTTTAATTTTTAAAAAATTTTTTTTTCAACGTTTTTTATTTATTTTTGGGACAGAGAGAGACAGAGCATGAACAGGGGAGGGGCAGAGAGAGAGGGAGACACAGAATCGGAAGCAGGCTCCAGGCTCTGAGCCATCAGCCCAGAGCCCGACATGGGGCTCGAACTCACGGACCGCGAGATCGTGACCTGGCTGAAGTCGGACGCTTAACCGACTGCGCCACCCAGGCGCCCCACTTTTGATGGTGTTTGTAGACACGGAGGAGTATCTAACTGAAGATACGGTTTTCACGTTAAGCTACGCTAGGGAGAAAACATGAAAAGCTATATAGAAACGGCATATTCTTTTTTTTTTAATTTTTTAAACGTTTTTTATTTATTTTTGAGACAGGGAGAGACAGAGCATGAACAGGGGAGGGTCAGAGAGAGGGAGACACAGAATCTGAAATAGGCTCCAGGCTCTGAGCCATCAGCCCAGAGCCCGACGCGGGGCTCGAACTCACGGACCGCGAGATCATGACCTGAGCTGAAGTCGGCCGCTTAACTGACTGAGCCACCCAGGTGCCCCGGAAACGGCATATTCCTAATTAGGAAATATCAAAACACGACAAGGGAAAATTCTGAAACACGGGTACACCAGCCTGGAATGAATGTGGGCGTCCCAAGGACTGCATCATTAATGGCTCGGAAAGAAATGAAGTTGAGATACAAAAATCCGCAGATATCACTGAAAGATGGTCACACTGATAGAACCTGCTAAAGGCGTGTTGACATCCCACATCTCCGACATTAACTGCTTTTCCCAACTTGACCATTTTCATTTTTTAAAAATTGTTTTACATGTTTATTTATTTTTGAGAGAGAGAGACACACACACACACACACACACACACACACACACACACACACATACACACAGAGTGCGAGCGGGGGAGGGGGAGAGAGAGGGAGACACAGAATCCAAAATAGGCTCCAGGCTCTGAGCTGTCAGCACAGAGCCCAACGCGGGGCTCAACCTCACAAACTGCAAGATCATGACCCGAGCCAAAGTCGGACGCTTAACCTACTGAGCCACCCAGGCACTGCTTAATCATTTTCATTTGTTGCTTTACTCAACTGGTGATATTTTCTCATTACATGCTCACTGACATCTTTGACGGGTAAACCCTGTCACTGAATGCTAACCTTTTAGCAGATACAAGCAGCAGAAAAGTTCATTGCCTTTTTGTTGCCATCAGATAAAATTACCTGAACATATAGATCTGCCTGTTGTGTTACTGTTAGGTGTTGCATAAAATAAGGTAAATAAATGCTGTCAATGAACTCTGGGAGGCAGTTTGATCTAAGTGAAGAAGTCAGACGACTGGAGGATTCGCTTCTTGGCAGTTACGTGACCTTGGGCAATTGTTTAACCCCTCCTTGCCTCAGTTTCCTGTTGTAGTGCGGATTATATGACATGATTGTAAGGAACCTGGCATGAAGTTAACTCTTGTATTGATTTCTCCTTCCTTGACTACAAAGAGCACTCAGTTGAGTTTATTCATTCATCTCATTTTTATTTTTCCATTCTCCTTCTTGCAAACCCTGGGTTTGCCTTTGACCTTGCATACATCCTCAACAGCCCTCTAGAACTTCATAGATATATCCAGAAATTTGTCTTGCCTGTTACCCAATAGGAAGCAAGGACTATATGAGTACAAGGTGGGTGGATATTAAACATCTTACTATCGTTTTTTTGTTTTATTTTTGTTGTTGTTTTGTTTTGTTTTGTTTTGTTTTGTTTTGTTTTGCTACTAGAGTCAAACCCCCCTTGGCAGGGGTCAGTGTAATGGGTTTTTCCATTACAATTTCCTCCATGTTGGGGATCGAGAATTTCCTGGGGGCAGACATCTCCTGCAGAGAGTTTAAACAATGCAGTCAGGAGTAATAGTTGATGTTCCATATTCCAAGTAATAACCAAAATGTGGGTCATTTCTTCCTCTTTCAAACATGATTTTTTTTTATTTGTTGGTTGCGAGACATGCATCAGATTGCATGCATATACGCATTTCTCATTACGTGGGGTTAGGCTTTCATTCAGCCTCCACTTCTTCCTGCACGAGAGATGGAAGTAACTATCAAGATGTGGAACAAGGAATTTTTGTTTCTTTTTTTGGTCAGGATAACAATGGCATGTTTTTATCTCCAATAGACTCAACAATGAAATATAATAAATAACAGAATGAGGAAGATTTTTGACAATTTATACATGTGTATTCTAAAATGAAAAGGAAGCAGAGAGAATACTGCACTCAGGAGAGAACATTAAAAATGTCCAGCCCGTCATGGCAGAACGTGATCAGCATGGCTCAGAATACAGAGGTGATGTTGACATTGTTCACAAGATTGAGTTCAGCCAACCTGGAATGTGATGTGCGCTGACCGCCATTTAACCAGAGATTTTTAAAAATCTATCTCAGCAGCATCTCCAGCTTTTAAAACTTACCTAAATTTTAACCCCAGGCATTCAGTCATGGGGCAAATATCTCGAATGTTAATTCTGAGAGACTAGAATTCTAAACTGTTATTGAGTTGAGTCACATACGTGCTTTGTGAGCAGCACGATCAATGCTAAAAAGCAGTAACATTTCTACATATGTGTTTCTTGTCATTCCTCTCTCAGTCCTCTTCATCTGTCTCGTGGTAGCATCAGAGTCACAAACAGCATTCAGACTCACGTATGCTCAGCACTCCTGACTATTTTCACACTGAGAGTGATGCATGCATACCTGTAGGTCAGTGCCCTCTTAGCTCTAACCCATTCGATTTGTCACATATCCCTGAGGACCATTTACAGAACTAGACGTGTTTCACTCACAAACACTTGCAGACCATCTCCATCTAGTCACTTAGGAATGCTTACTTGCACGTTGCTTGCGAGATGACCATCACAAACATACGTGCTTTTCCCACGTTACACTGTCACATATACACATGTGAAGGAGAAGTTGAATTTTAACACGACCTCCCTCCCTAAGGATCCATGATTTTCAAATTTCAAGTTCAGAGTTAGGATTAGCTCCTTCTCGAATCCCAGTTGCTCATTAGGGAAACAACTTTTCTCCACTGGGCTAAGAAAGACTGGGGACTGCTACAACACTGGATAATTTGAGCCAAACACACTTTAGCTTCAAAGATTTGTGCCCCATAGCATTTCTGCCCCTCAGTTCTCTTTTGCTTTGCATTTACTGACCCAAGTAAAGAATTGAACACTGATAGATAATGATGTCAGCCAGGGTATTATTGGGCCAGGCTTATCAAAGTCAGAGAAATCCATTCATCATGGATCATCAAATGAGGCTGAGCAATTTAAAAACCGGAATTTCTGGGCTCCCGTCCCGCTATGGCAGAGCCACTTATAATTAGGTAAAGTAAATGTTTAACCTCTGAGTCGAGTGACCTAAGAGTAAATGTCCCTGCCACCCAGCTGGTCCTCATCCTCCCAAAAATATCTTCCCAAATTGCTTAAGAATTTTTAAAATTCCTTTCACATGGAGGAACATTATATGACAGTAGGAGAAGCCGTACGTTTACTTAGTATTGCATGAAAGTGTGGATAGCCTTACAGGGGGCACGTGTCCTTTAGTAAAATGCAGACCATTAAAATTTAGCACTAGAAGGATGATCTCCTAGGAGGAAGGTTGGCTGCTTGAGTATTGGTTCTCCCTCACTCCCCCCATCACCAGAGCTTTACCTCTTGGGGTTCTTGCTTGGTTCTGGTTACCACAGCCACCCCCAGGGATGGCATGCTCTCCCTTTAATACTCTGGGTCATGCGTTGACTAACGCCTCTCAGCATCTCTTAGCAAAGCAGATACCGGCTGGAATACTCAAATACAATGGTGGCAGAAAGAGAGGAAATGGAGAGGACGAGGGAGGGAAGGAAGACAGCGAACTAGCACTATGTGACTCCAGTCTGGAAGCTTTCCATGCGTAGGAGCTATTTAACCCTCAAGTCAGTCATCCAAGGAAGATTTCACTATTCACACGTCGTAAGGGGTACAAGACTCAGAGAGATTTAGTAACTTGCCCAATGTCACCCATTGGTAGACGACAGAGCTGGAATCCTAACCCCGATGCGCATGACCTTCCGGAGTCCACCTGGCTCCCATCCAGGGAGGGCCTGCTCCTTTAGAGTACCGAAGGATCCCCACAACTTTTCTGTTAAGTCTCTGGACTTCCTAACTCCTCATACCAAGTCCATCTCTATAGGGACAGTGCCAGAACCTTCCAAAGGAAACCACATCTCCAATAGACAATCGACTTCATGGGTAAGTCCAAGAGAAACATCCAGCAGCACCTGGATTTGACTCTTTGGTGTCTGGCTATCTAGCCTGAGACACCCCTTTCCAGGTGACTGGTTCTCCCTCAAATCCAGTAGGTCTCTGGACCCACAAAACCATAGAACCTCATAACCATATAATCTCGCATGTATCTTCCACACAAGAGTTACACACAAATACAGTAATGGAGAGTATTTCTTCTATAGACGTTAGTACCACATTCTTTTCTGAGGAAGGCACTAAGTGCAGAAAGGAGGAGGAATGAGGATTTCTATTAAGACCCTGCTCATTTCTGAAGGCTCACCACAGATACTCACTCCTGGGGATTTTTCTGAGGTCTCCGTGTAGTCCAAATTTACCCATTTTCTAATCTCATAACGTTTTGTTTCTACCTATATTATTGCCCTGAGATTATGCTGTCTTGTGGCATAATTAGTCGATGACAGCCCTCCGCCCCAAGAAAAGTGAAAGTGCCTTATTTCATGCAGTTATTGAGAACAGTTATTAGAACTGGTAACAGTAGTAATCGTATTAATAGCAACAACCAGTATTCCTTTGAGCACTTGAGTCTCCCATCCACACAACCCTGGAGATAAAGAATATTAGTCTTTTTTTTTTTTTTGGTAGATGTAGGAACCAATGTTTTAAACAGTTAAACAACTTCCCCAAAGTCTCACACCAATATATGGCTTCAATCCCACATCTGACTAATTCCCAGAGGATACATTTTTTTTTTCCCAGTGACCACTAAATAAGTATTTACTTAAAGAATGAGGATAGTAAAACGTCACCTGTTTCTTAATTTTGGTCTATCAAACAGGCACACAGTTTTATAATAACAAAGTTATTAAGACCCCCTTGTTTTTAAGACCCCATAAGACCCTGCCTAAGTAAGCCCAATTTCAGACTTTTATTTCCAAGAGGCATCAGTGGTTCATAAAAACGTATGCGTATTAAGAATACAAAAACAGAGATAAGAAGATAAGACCCGGTAGGTGTGGTCACAAGGTATAAACTCCTAGTTCTAGAAATAAGTCCTGGGGATGTAACGCACAGCATAGTGACCACAGTTAACAATACTGTCTTGTGTATTTGAGAGTTTCTGGGAGAACAGATCTTAAAAGTTCTCATCACAACACACAAAAATTGTAGCTATGTGTGGTGATGCATGTTAACTAAACATATCGTGGTGATCATTTCACCATATATACCTATGTCAAAACATGTTATAAAAATGAGTACAGTGTTATGTGTCAGTTACATCTCAGTAAAAAAGACCATGTATCTGAAGATAGGACTTTCAATTTTTATCTCTGCCATGGTCTAGGTGGTCCTTCTACCAAGGATACTCCTACCTCTCGGCAAGCCAGCTGATTCACTACTACTCCAAGATGATCAACCTCTCTGTCAACTTCTATAGATATTCCGCGGATCCTCAAATCCTTTGAGAAGGGATAAAACAAAACAAAGATCTGCATTAGTATGTATTAAGCAATGCGAATTCAGTATTATCATTTTTTAATAGAATTAAAAGTCTGCAAGAGACTGAGTAGTCTTCAGGTTATTTTCTGTGGGGAAGAAATAACTCTTCATTCCTCGATGAATCATATTTCATGGTATTGTGCACAAAATCTGCTTGCCAGAGGTCAGTGCTGTGAATAGCAAATGATTTCTGTGCTCGAATATTTAGATTTATCCCAGCTTTTGGGTACAAAGACGGCCCCTGGTCCACTGAGTCAGAGACAAGTCATGGCAATAATGTTAATCAGACATGAACAGATGAACAATGAGGGATATGAAATTTCCATTATTGATGGTGATGAAATAAGAAAGAAAGAAAGAAAGAAAGAAAGAAAGAAAGAAAGAAAGAAAAAGAAAGACAAGAAAGTCACATAAACATACGGGCACACACTTAGGAGAGAACAGGAAAAGAAAGGAAAACAGATGTTCTGTTCCCTAGATCGCACAGGGCAATTGGTGACAATGGCCACCAAAATGATGGGCCAACAGCAGTATCAGTCTCAATAGATGTTATAAGACTAATTTTTTTTGCTGGTTTGATTAATCAACTAATCAAACTAGTTTGTTCTAATGATTGTAGATTATTAATTATTACCAGTGTTAGGCTCTTGTGGAGGGAAACCAGGAAATACTAAAAGCTAGTTCTTTTCCTTCAGCTTCCTACAGTCTCCTTTACTGCACATTTGCTGAATGCCTACCATGTGCGAGCCATTGTTCCCATGTCTCTGTCCCACTAGACCAAGGAATCTTTGAGTGTCGGAACAGACGACCATGCAAGAAAACCAATATGATGCTGCATCATCAGCTTTACAAACCAGAAGGATGGCCTTTGGGAAGACTTCCCAGAAGGGATCTTGATTGAGAAGTTCTTCATTAATGAGTAAAAGCTACATGTTTGAGGCAACCTGTGCATGAGACATTATGCCACTTCTAGCAAACAGTAAAAGAATCCACATGGTGGAATAGTGAAGTCTTTAAGGAAATGGAAGTTGAAGCCAGCTGAAAAGGAGGGTGAGGGTGGGCATAAAGGGTCCCGGATGCTGTGATCTGGAACTTGAACAAAATGCATGTGCAGAAAAATATAACCAAAAGCATAAAGGAGTAAACGAACATGAATAACGGTTAGAAGCTAAACCTTCAGAGGACCCATCTTGCAGGCCGAATAACCAGAGAAATGACAAGACCACCATGGCAGACAAAACCACCATTCGTAACTCCCCTTAGCTTGCTTGCCTCCAACCACCAAGACAAAAATCAGGAGACTGGCCTCCCTTCAGAGGTCTGCTCACGTGACGGGTGATAATGCTCAGGCCAATGAGCTTAAGTCAATGTCTCCTGGGGCTTCTCTAGATACACACACACCAGCAAATTGTGCTAGCTACTTATTCAAAGATTTTTCACCCCTAATTAAAAGAAAGACCAACCAACCAAGCTTCCCCTCACTCTCCTACCACTACCTGTTCTCTGCCTTTGAAAGGGCCTCGCAACCTTGTGAATCTTCAAGAGCCAATTTAAGACCGTGGCAGAAAGGACAGGGCACTGTTTCCTAAACTGAGATCAATCTCATCAAATAAATCATTCCCACTTGAAGTGTCTCTTCCAGTGAGCAGACCATCACTGGCCATCTGATTACAATTTATTTCCTAAGGTAAGTAAACAAAATTTCATTTTCCTACATCATCAGGTTCGACCAAGTTAGAAAACCCAAACAGCTGAAAGGCAGATACACGGTGGCTAGAGTGAAACCCTGATGGGTTTGCCTTCAGATGGCCATACAATATCATCTAATGGCATGAGCACCAGGCAGAAAGGCAGATTCTGGTACATGCTTTGTCTTTAATTAGATGAGGCAGTTAGATTAACCACTAAATAAGGACACCAATTGGAAGTCATGACCTGGAACCGGATTCATTCCCTGGGGTTGAAGACACAACCCAGAGTGTGGGCACAAAGAAACCCATGAATAAGTGTCCAGGAGAAGTTTAGAACAACTACTGTGTTCTTCTCCTGCTTTATTTTATATTATTTTTTAGTTATATGATGTATTTATTTAAATTCAAGTTAATTAACATACAGTGTAGTATTGATTTCAGGAGTAGAACCCAGTGATTCATCACTTACATACAACACCCAGTGCTCATCCCAGCAAGTGCCCATTCCCCATTTAGTCCACCCCCCACCAATCTCCCCTCTAGCAACCCCCAGTTTGTTCTCTGTATTTAAGAGTCTCTTATGGAATTTAAGAAACACAACAGATGAACATTGGGGAAGGGAAGGAAAAATAAGATAAAACCGTAAGAGACTGTCCTGCTGTATTTTATGCCCTCCTTTCTAGATGGTGGCCTTCTGCTTCTAGGTCACAGAGCCACCATGACCCATCTCTTTAATAGCCGGGGACAGTAAGGATTATCAGCAAGGCAGTACCTGGGCACCAAGAGCTAACCAGAAATACTTGCCACGACTGGGTTCCAGTCAGAGTAATGCTAACAGGAAGTGTGACGTTTGAGTTTGTTAAATCTAAAGTAATGGAACCCTGCCTTCCTAAAGCTGAGATTGGTCTTAAAGGCAGAGGGGCTGTGTGCCTCCTCCTGGGGGACAGGTGGTACGGCTGTGTGGAAAGGATGGCTTCTCACCAGGAAGCAGGCAGGACCCAATAGGCCTGTTTCATTTGGTAAAATGAAGACCTTGGATCTCTCAGTTTACTCTTTCTTGATTGTCCTTCAACTAGTCTAAGATCCAACGCAGAGATTTACTGAAATGCAGAGCTACACAAAATAGGGATTTTTCTGTATTTAAATTTGATGAGGGAACCTTAGAAGTAGCCTTACCACCAACCCCCCCCCCCACCAAAAAGTAGATTCCAATGTGTATCAGACCCCTGGGGAGACACTGAGTCAGACAGAGTTTAATTAAAGAACAAAAACAATTACTTAATTAGCTCTAGACCAGTTCATTTTATACACCATCAAAAAAGATCCATACGCACGATGTGAATAATAGCGAGTAACAAAGTCATACTATGCCAGTATCACCCCAAATTTGAAAACCCATTTCGTAATGCCCTCCTTGTATTGTTGCAGGCTGTATTGTTTACTTTTTGTGTGATTGCTAATTGTTACACAGTTCTCTGCTGGGGCTTTGAATCCCTTAATGCATCCCTTAGAAATTCTTAGTTTCACAGCTTCTGAAAGGACAACAGAGCTAAAAACAGAAGGGAATACAGTAGCAAACCCCTGCTGGTGTGATCCTATATAGCTTACTCAGAATGGAAATATTGTGTTTATCCATTTGCATATCAACCCCAACCTGTGCAGGAATATCAATTGCTTTCCATAGCTGCTTTCCCCTTTGTTTTTCCGAAAGTGAAGGCAGGCCAGTGGTGCATGCTGATAAGGTGGTATCTTCTCCCCCCAACACCCAGAGGGATTGTACTAATCATCGAACTTCAGTCTGTGTCAGAAACAGGTATTTTTTTGAGTAGAAGATTTGACAGGAGGTGTAAAGTTTTCTATTAATAAAACAAATTGACAAATCAACACAAGATTTTATTTAGAACAAATGTATTTTAATGTTTATTTTGACAAGGCTAGATACAGCACGCTCTCATCCCTGATTCTGATGAATACATGGGTACCAAATGAGATGCCAGAATGTGGAACGCATTAGCTCAGTTATCCTACTTCAAGGGCTTGAATTTTGATAATCAGAATATAATAACTTAAGTGCTTTCTTCAAATGTCAATGTCTGATCCACGAGTATGACATACGCTAGAAAACAGGCATTCTCAACAGCGCACAGGATAAAATCTCAATAAACTGATAGCTTCTACCTGCCGGAGAAAAAAATCCAACAAGAGAGCACAGAGGAAGACGGACTAAAACAAAATAGGTCGAAGTTCTGGCACGACATGACTGTAATGAGGAACAAAGGGGTCAGTTTAAGGAAGACAGTGATCACAGCTGCTGCCATAAAGGCCGGGACACTGTACCACTGCCATACATATTCAAGGCTGATAACGAGCGTGTAAGAATGTCGGAGCTGTGACCGCAAGAACGGGGGTGCTTTCTACTCGTGAGCAAGAAAGAATCCTTTGACTTCTGGTTGTAGCAATGATTATCAGAATCTGGATCTTGCTTCTGTTGAAAAAGGGTCAGCCTACTTTTCATGGGATTGCTTCATGGCCTGACACTTCCCCATGGCTTTCAGAAGCTAGGACTGCACGTCAAACATGTAGTCATTTATCTAAATAGTTTCAGAACTATCTGGCAAATTCTAGCACCACTAAGGGGCATCTTTATTCGTACACTGGAGAGAAGTGCTAAAGGAATAGAGGATAAGCGTGAGAGAGACATGCGTCACCTCCATCCCACCCCCACCCCATCCTATAAAAACATACTACATATTGAGAGGTCCTCACACATGCTGAGTAAAAGTCTTTTGTTGATGACATTCAAAACCTGATTCTAAAATTCACGGGGAAATACCAAGAACCTGGAATAGCCAAAACAACTTTGCAAAACAACAAAGTCAGAGAAATAACATGACCTGATTTCAAGACTTTCTCTCTCTCTCTCTCTCTCTCTCTCTCTCTATATATATATATATATATATATATATATATGGTATCAAGATAGGAAATTAATTCAATGGAAGGAATAGAAAATCCAGAAATAGCCCACATATATATGGCTAATTGGTTTGGGGATTTTTTGTTTGTTTGTTTGTTTACAAATACGCTAGGGCAATTCAGTGGGGGAAATAAAAAGTTTTTAAATAACTGTGCAAGACAAAAACTGCAAAAAAGTAAAGCTTGACCTTGACTCATTACCATGCCCAGAAATTAATTTTTTTTAAGATTTTATTTTCTTAAGCAATCTCTACACCCAACGGGGGGATCAATCTCATGATCCCAAGGTCAAGAGTCTCATGCTCTACCAAATGAGCCAGCCAGGTGTCCCCAGAAATTAATTTTAAAATGGATCATAAGTTCAAATATAAAACCTAAAATTATCCACCTTCTGGAAGAAAATCTTAGTGACTTTGGATTAGGCAAATATTTTTAAAATTATTTTCAATGTTTATTTATTTTTGAGGGAGAGAGAGCACAAGCAGGAAAGGGTCAGAGAGAGAGAGGGAGACACAGAATCTAAAGAAGGCTCCAGGCTCTGAGCTGTCAGTACAGAGCCCGACACAGGGCTCGAACTCACGAGCTTTGAGATCATGACCTGAGCCGAAGTCGGTAGCTTAACTGACTGAGCCACACAGGTGCCCATAGGCAAATATTTTTTTAACTAGGATCCAAGAAGAAAAAAAAATGATTGAATGGACTTCACAAAAATTTTTTTTTAAATACTATAACTTCACTATTGAAAAGGTACTGTTAAGAAAATGAAAAGGCTACAGATTGGGGAAAAAAGGATATGCAAAACTAATATCGGGTGCACATATAAACATATCTGAACTCATATGCAGACCGTGTTACAAATTCTTATAAGTCCAGAAGAAAAGCAAACAATCCAATAAAAAAAAGGAAAAGGATTTTAAAGAAGACATACAGATGACAAAATGAGTGCATGACACATTTTCAACATTGTGAGTCACCAGAAAAAATGGTCGATGGAACCACTAGATGTCACAAGGATGGCTACAATTAAAAAAAAAATAAATAAACTATAAAAATGGAAGATGCCAAGTGTTGGCAAAAATGCGGAGCAACTAACCCTTTATTCATCGCTTCTGGGAATGCAAAATAGAATTGCACTCGGGAAAAATAAATGGGTGGTCCTTTGTCACGTTAAATAGACACATACAATATGGCCCAGCAAGTCTACTTCTAAGTGCTCATCCAAGAGAAATGGAAACATGGGTCCCCGCAGAGATGTGTACTCAAGTTCAAAGCTGCTTTATTTATGTTAAGAGTTGTCCAAAAACTTGAAAGAAGTCAAATACTCATCAGCTGGAGAAGGGATAAACGAATAGTGGTGCAGTCACACAATGAAACGCTCTTCGGCAATGAACGGGAGGGCACATGGACACATCAACACCTTACATGCTCTCAAGAGGCTTCTGTTAAGTGTGAGAAGCAGACGCAAATGATTGTGTGATTCCATTAATATGAAATTCCAGAAAAGCCAGACTAAAGTGATCAGGATTGCCAGAGGTCAGAGAAGCAGGAGAGAGGAGACTGACTACAAAGAAGCACAAGGAGACTTTTAGGGGTACTAGAAATGTTCCGTATCATGATCCTCGTGTGGTTCTAGGACTGTATACGCTCGTCAAAAGCCATTACATAACATACTTAAGTTGAATTTTATTGTATATAAATTATACCACAATAAAGCTGCTCCTACCCCCTGAAAAAAAAAAAAATACAGGCTGCAATCAATCCTTTGTGTATCATATTGGATATAGCAGGAGGCTATAGAATATACATTGAATGGGTTCTTCTGAAAGAGACGTCGTGGAGATACTGGTCCCAACTGATCTCCAATCCTAGTAAAACTGCTTTAAATTTTGTGCCTGTGGGCCTCTTTGAAACAGTGATCAGGAGTGAATTAATACACTGGTACTTATATTTATCATAGCAAACAAAATGATCTCCGCAATTTGGTCAAAAGCTTACGGACATATACAAAAAATATGAAGGAAGAGCAAATAAATGTTTGAAACGTGTAGCAAAGCAGACACATCTTCTATCCATGGATCTGTAATGTCTGATGGGCCAAATGTCTATGGGTATCAGAAAATTAAAGTGAGTATAGCCTGTTGGCTGGCAAGTCTAAAATTCGGGAGTCTCTATTTGCACACAGGTGCTATAGTTAGTTATGACCATACAAAAATGAATAACAGATGAAATGCACAATAATGAAAGGTATCTTAAAAGGACACAAAATGATATGTACATATCCTAATGATCTTTTAACATGCACGGGAAATCAAAAGACATACCTAAAAATGTTGACAGTGATTGTCCATGAATGGGTGGTTGATTTTTTTTTAATTCTATCTTATAATTTCCAAATTTTGTATGAGAATGTACTACTTTCATAATATTGTCTTTAGGTATACAGAAAAGAATGCAAATAACACATAAAAATGCCTTTTCAGGGAAGAGCTTACCAGCAAATTTATCGTGATAGGTAATTTGTTCTGTGTTACGTATCGTGTTTACCTGTTCACGTTTTTCTTACTATTGAAGAACTTTGCAAAAACGTTCTCACATCTTGCAGGAAATGCTGACCTCCAAATAGCTTAGCTTCCACAAGAGTCAGGTCATTTAAGCAGGACCACAATGGCTAGGAATACTATCTGGGCAGGTAATTCAACAACTTAATATCAGTCATGCTCAGGAATGGAACCTCTCTCATCGTAAATGGTTTCTCCAAAGGCTATAGTCAGTCTGACACAGATAGTTTCCTATGACAACAAGCTCATTAGTATATTTTTAATAGGACTTAAAGGTACTAAACCAGAGAAGTCATTTTCTTGAAAGTAATTGCAGAACAAGACATTATCTGTTATCAAAGCATATGAAATGTGTTGAAAAACTTACAAAGAAAACTGATGCTGTGGGAAATTTCAAGTACATTTCATATTGACAACCCAAAATATGAGAAAAATGTTTCGTGCATGTTTTGGGGAATGTTCATGCAAGATAACAGACTTTGAATATAAACGAGTACCTAGAAAACATTTCTGAATTGCTTAAAAGGATATCTGTTCTTTTAAAAATGTATGGATTTGTGAAGGAACTACCAGTAAATACCGGAGGGAATAGAGTTATTGACCAGGTCTACAAAGCTATGCATTGCTCCAAAGACATTCTACTTGTACTCACGAAAGTAAAAAAATGAAAAAAGTAAAAACTTTTTGCAATGGCAAATACACTGTACAGGATCAAACTCAATCACCAAACATTATGCATTATATAACAAATTCATTTGGACCACTAGCTGGAACACAAGTAATTGCTTTATCAAAGAGATAACAGGGGCCACTGGGTGGCTCAGTCACTTAAGCATCCGACTTCAGCTCAGGTCATGATCTCATGACTCATGAGTTTTGAGCCCTGCATCAGGCTCTGTGCTGACAGTTCAGACCCTGGAACCTGCTTTGGATCTGTGGCTCCCTCTCTCTCTGCCCCTCCCCTGCTCATGCTCTGTCTCTGTCTGTCTGTCTCTCTCTTAAAAATAAACATTAAAGGGGCGCCTGGGTGGCTTGGTCGGTTAAGCGTCTGACTTTGGCTCAGGTCATGATCTCACGGTCCGTGAGTTCGAGCCCCACGTCAGGCTCTGTGCTGACCGCTCAGAGCCTGGAGCCTGTTTCAGATTCTGTGTCTCCCTCTCTTTCTGCTCCTCCCCTGTTCATGCTCTGTCTCTCTCTGTCTCAAAAATAAATAACGTTAAAAAAATAAATAAATAAAATAAACATTAAAAAAAGAGATAATGAGACTATCCAATATTTGGCAAATTCTTAGCATATACCAATAACTAGTCTAAGAATTACTATTTCATATTAGTTCATAGAATCTTGAGCTTAGAAATAGTATTTTTCAATCTGACTTTTCCTGGAAATGTTAAATTGTATGATTGACCCTCTTGACCACCTGTCCCTAAATCCATACCAAAAATATTTAAATTAAGTGCAGACACTTAAAAAAAATGTAGATACTTTTTTTTTAAGTAAATTCTACCCCTGGTATGGGGCTTGAACTCAGGACCCCAAGATAAAGGGTCACATGCCCTACCAACTGAGCCAGCTAGGTACTTCAATGTAGCTACTTAAAAAAAAAAAAAATGTTTATCTTTGAGAGACAGAGGGGCAGAGAGAGAGGGAAACAGAGAATCCCAAGCAGGTTCTGCACGGTCAGCACAGAGCCTGACATGGGGCTTTAACTCAGGAACCGTGAGATCATGGCCTGAGCCAAAACCAAGAGCCAGGCACTTAACCAATTGAGCCACTCAGGCACCTCTGAAGCTTTTTTTTTTTTTTTAATGTAGCTTTAAGGAGCAAATGAACTCTTTCAGACAAATTTGCCATGAATACCAGGGGAAAGGCTCTTCTCACACCGTCCTTGGTACTACTCAAATCCTACCTGACACTTTTCTGACTGATCATTGTTCTACATTATGCAGCACATTTTGTCAAATTATTCATAATTGCCTATTATTTGCATTATTGATTCCATGTATTGTCACGTATCAGTGTTTATCTAGAACATGTCCGTGTGCTTCATTCATTTGAATGCAGTGTTACCTCCGAATCTCAGGCTGGTTTTAATTTACCTCTATTTTCCTGGGGCCCAGGACAATGCTGGGTACACTGTAGGTGGTTCAGTTGCCTTGAGCTGAAGTCCATTAAGCACTAATGCTTAGAAAGAATTTTCCTCACCTCCGGACGCAGTCTAATCACCTTGGGAGAGTCTCAGGGGTGAGGTGATATTAAAGTGCAAGACTGCCTGCACAAGTAATTAGCGGAAGGCAAGCAGGACCCCGCTCATTCTCGGAGGAAGTTCAACAGAGGCGTCTTCAGCAGGGCAAAACCAGTTTCCAAGCACAGTGTTCCGTGACCTTCCTTCCCACCCTGGCTAAAAGCAAATGGAATTAAGAAGTGTCAAACATGCCCACTTCCACATGGCCCCGGGCCCGGCTCTGGCTCATTACTGACTGGATGACTCCAGGCATCTCCCTCGACCTCACCCAGCCTCGTTTTCCCCTTCTGCAATTTTGGAGTAACCTCGGAGGTCTTAATGAGGCAGTAGAAGCAAAGCACTTTCTCTCCTAGCAAGCCCGCAACCGACGACGGCTGTTAACTCTCGTCTCTTAGTAGACCGCTGGCAGGGCAAAGCAGAGAGGATGTGTTGTTTAACAGCAGACTGTTCGGCAGATGTTACCAAAGGACGCAGAGGGCCTCTCCCGGACTGGGACTGAACCCAGGCGACAGTGGCCGGGTTCCTTTCACCTGGTGAATCCGTAGGGCACACCTACCGAAGACTTACTATTTGCCAAAAGGGGCATCCTACCAGAGCCTCTCCCAGAAGCTCCAAGTAGATGTGAGCCCCACAGGTACTGGCCCAGGTTCAGCTCCAGCTGCAGTGACCTTGAGCTTCCCGCCCCCGATGCCAGGCTGGGGGATCCCCTCCATGCTCCTGGTGATGCATTAGCTTCACGCATAGGATGGATGGGGCCCAGGCTTCCGGCCTCCATGGCTGAATAGCGAGGCCGCTCAATCCGTGGGCCTCGGTTTCCTCGTGAGGCACACCTGTCATCATCACGCTTGCCTTCCTCAGAGTAGGATTTGATCATCGGAGAAACCAGGAGACTCCCAAAAATATATTTGGGAAATGTAACCCCTTCTTATTTCCTCAAGACGGCACTTGAGAAATCCTTAAGAGATGCATCTCCCAGCCCCCGTGGGGGTCCTGGGCAAGTCACCAGACTCAGCCTGTCTGGAAAATGGAATAATAAGTCCATCTCACTAGATCTGTGTGAGATAGGAAAATGCAAATAGTACCACGGCCTCCGGCAAAGTACAAGGCCAGCAGAAAGGGGACATTGATTCAATGTTTCTCCTCAGAAAATGGCTCAAGTTTCTGTCTGAGGGATATTGAGAGAACCCGAAACAGATCTATTGCGACACAGAAAAACAGAACCAGCACTGGGGTCACTCTCCCTCACCCTGCCTGGATGAATCTTTGGCTCTTTCTTTCTCTCTGCTCTGACACATTTTTCTTTTAATTTAGTTAGAGTGTTGAACCCAAAGTTTCACAATTTTTTGCCCCCTCTTTTTTCTTTAGGCTCTTCCTTTTCTTTTTTTTTTTTAATTTTTTAAAATAATTATTTATTTTGAGAGAGAGACAGAGTGTGAACGGGAGAGGCGCAGAGAGAGAGGGAGACACAGAATCGGAAGCAGGCTCCAGGCTCCGAGCTGTCAGCACAGAGCCCAATGTGGGGCTGGAATTCAGGAACCATGAGATCATGACCAGAGGGGAAGTCAGATGCTTAACCAACTGAGCCACTCAGGCGCCCCTAGGCTGTTCCTTTTCTAACAGATTCTCCACACCCTACAGCACCACCTCCCTTAGGAATTAGGAAGACAAAAAGGGTCCTCCAGGGGACAGAGAGCTCCGGCCCAGCTTGCCTCAGCCCTGCTCACTCCCAGGTCTGCCCTGGATGTCACTAAGTCCCTGGTCCCCTTGGAGATTCGGGATGCAGGGATCACAGGGGGCGCATTCGGCACATGCATTCTTTCAATCTCTGTAAAAATGAAAATACAGCAGGTATTGTTGCTGTCAGTTTCTATGCCAAAACATTCTGCCCATGTTGACCAACGAAGTTAAGTCCGTTAGAACTACTGGTGGGCAGCCTTCCTTCCAAGACAAGGAAGACTCAAAAATCCCAGGCTGCTGTAAACAGCAAGAAAATTGTTTTTAAAGGCATTCTCTTCGGCTCTTAAATCTATTTGGCCTTTGACTATGAGCAAATTAACATGGTCTT
Source organism: Prionailurus viverrinus (assembly GCF_022837055.1). Lineage (NCBI taxonomy): Eukaryota > Metazoa > Chordata > Mammalia > Carnivora > Felidae > Prionailurus > Prionailurus viverrinus. The sequence goes on along the minus strand of NC_062565.1, from coordinate 9,583,916 downwards.
TGACATCAGCAGAGTGAAGGCAAGGCACTGAGAAGTGAGTGGAAGAAGATTTGAATAGAACCAAATATTCCATATGTTACCAGAAAATGTGGGTCCATCCTGCTCTCTCTTCCCATATCCAACAACCCCCAAACCGTACATGCTTCTCTACAATAACAACCCAATGAAAAAGTCATTCAAAAGATGCTTAGACATATAGCATTATATAGAGTGCAAACAATACAACATTTTATTAAGTTATAACATATATATAACGTGTACGTGTTATATATCAGATATATGTATATATCAGATACGTGTTATATATTAGATATATATGTGTTATATACATATATATATCAGATATATAACACATATATATGTGTATATATAACATACATAATATGTAAGGATGCCTTATGAAGAGGCAGCACAGCATAGTTGTTAAGACCTTAGTCTGGGTTTGAATCCTGACTGGGCTCTTCAGTAGCTGGTGACCTTAACCAAAGTCTTTTACTATTTCTGAGGCCACGGTATTTGATCAGGGACATGCAAATACAATAATGTAATTCTTTTGCTGTACCCTTCCATGGGCTGCCTAGCACCAATTCAAAGAACTCATCCTGAAGATTCTGTTCCGCTAGAACAGCCTCTAGTACCAGAATCTATATCAGTGTTTCTGTTGGTGGGGATGCAAACTGGTGCAGCCGCTCTGGAGAACAGGATGGAGCTTCCTCAAAAAGTTAAAAATAGAGCTACCCTACCACCCAGCAATTGCACTGCCAGGCATTTACCCAAAGAATACAAAAACACCGATTTGAAGTGATACATGCACCCTGATGTTTACAGCAGCACTATCAACAATAGCCAAACTATGGAAAGAGCCCAAATGTCCATTGACTGGTGAATGAATAAAGAAGACAGAATACTACTCGGCGATGAAAAAGAATGAGATCTTTCCATTTGCGACGATGTGGATGGAGCCAGAGGGTATCATGCTAAGTGAAATAAGTCAGTCAGAGAAAGACCAATACCATATGATTTCACTCATATATGGAATTTAAAAAACAAAATAGACGAACATAGGGGAAGAAAAAAAGAGAGAGGGAAACAAACCATAAGGGACTCTTAACTATAGAGAACAATCTTAACTATAGAGAACAATCTGAGGTGGGTGGGGGGTGGGCTAGATGGGTGATGGGTATTAAGAAGGGCACTTGTTGGGATGAGCACTGGGTGTTATATGTGAGTGATGAATCACTAAATTCTATACCTGAAACCAATTTGACCATATATGTTAACTAAAATTTAAATAAAAACTTGGAAAAAAAACCCTGTATCAGTGTTTAACCAGAAAAGAACCAGTAAGAGATAGATTACAAATAGATAGATACATAGATAAGTAGGTGATAGATATATAGATAGAGATTTATTACGGAAAATTGGTTTCCATTTGTGAGAGCTGAATATGCAAGCCAGAATTCATAGGCCAGGCCGTCAGGAAGGGTCATGAGCAAAATGAAACTCCAAGGGCCAAGGTGTCCTCCACAGATGGAATTTCTTCCACAGAGGCTCACCTGGAGCCTCCACTTCTAACTCTAGTTCTCTGGATGTTTCTACCACATCTGCGGTTCCTTCCTCCACTGGAGTCATGAACCCCTCAAAGTCATCCGTGAGGGTTGGAATCAACTTCTTCCAAAGTCCTCTACATACTGTAGGATGTACTGTAAGGGAAACCTCAGCCCTGATTTTAAGGCCTTCCAACTGATGTAGTCAGGCCCACCCAGGTTATCCACAGAATCGCCTTGACTTAAGTTCAGGTGATTAGAATGGCTAATTACATATGCAAAATACCTTCACAGCAAGACCTTGACTAGTGTTGGAATCACTCTGCTAGTGTAGACGGGACTGTTGTCTGCTCAAGTTGACACATGAAAACATTATCACAGATATTTTAAAAACCGAATAGCTAGGTATCCACCTAAAAATAAAAACCAAAAATTGCAAATCCTCTGCATTGAAAACTACAAAATCACTAGGAGAGGTACGTTAAAAGATCTAAAGAGGAGTGCCTGGGTGGCTCAGTGGGTTAAGCATTCGACTTGGGCTCAGGGCATGATCTCACGGTTCATGGGTTCGAGCCCCCTATCGGGCTCTGTGCTGACAGCTCGGAGTCTGGAGCCTGCTTCAGATTCTGTGTCTCCCTCTCTCTCTGCCCCTCCCCTGCCCGTGCTGTCTCTCTCTGTCTCTCAAAAATAAATAAACATTAAAAAAAAGATGTAAATAAATAGGTTATAACATGTTCATAAATTGAAAGACTCAATATTATAAAGCTAAAAATACTCCTCAAATTTAATAATAGATAAATACAATTGTAATTAAACCCCTGACAGAGTTTTATATATATTGAAATTGAGAAATGACTTCTAACATTTATCTGAAAGTACAAAAGGCAAAAGTCACCAAAATAATCTTCATCAACAACAAAAAGCTGGATAATTTACAGTCCTGATACCAAACTTATTATAATGCTATATTAATTAAGACAATATAAACTGCCATAGAAACAGAGTATGAGATCAAGAGAGCACTATAGAATCCAGAACCTAAAACATACATATGAGGTCATTTGACTTATGACCAAGGGGGCCACTCACTGCAATGCAGTGGGGGAAATTACAGAAATTTCTACAAACGGTTCTGGGTCAATTGGATAGTCATGGAAAAAAGTAAATCTTTACTCCTGCCTCATAATATATACACACACAAAAATCTGTCCCATGGGGACTGTAGATCTAAATGTGAAGGGTAAAACAATGAAGCTTGTAGAAGAAAATATATGAGAATACCTTCATGACCTTGTAGCAAGCAAAAATTTCATAAATAGGACCTAAGCACTAACTATAAATGTTTAAAAGGAATTTCAATTCATCAGAGGAACAGAATGCAGAAATAGACCCACATGATATGTGGTCAAATTATTTTGGCAAATATGCCAGGATAATTCAACGGCAAAAGGAAAATGTTGTTTGCTCGTTTGTTTTAACTTTATTTTTAAGCAAGCTCTACACCCAACCGGGGCTCAAACCCACAACCCAATGATCAAGGGTTGCACACTCCAGCGACCGAGCCAGCCAGGTGCCTCAGAAAATGTTTTTAACAAATGTACTTATGTCATCGAATCATCATACAACAACAAAACCAAAACTATGTCAAAGTTAAAACTTGAGTGCTGATAATGGCCCAGTTCTTGATCTGAATGGTAGTCACAGGGTTGTGGGTGTTTGGTGAAGATTTTCCAAGTTGTATACTACCCTTTTCTACATGTATACTATACTTGTATTTAAAAAATACTATATGGGCCCCTGGGTGGCTTGGTTGGCTAAGCGTCTGACTCTTGACTTCCACTCTGGTCATGATCTCATGGTTTGTGGGATTGAGCCCCATGTCCAGCTCTGTGCTGACAGCGTAGAGCCTGCTTGGGATTCTCTTTCTTTTTCTTTCTCTCTCTGCCCCTCCTCCACTTGCATGCATTTCTCTCAAAATAAATAACATTTAAAAAATTACCATGTATGAGTGTATATGGATAGATAGTAGCTAGCTAGCTAGCTAGATAGATAGATAGATAGATAGATAGGCAGGCAGACGGATTGTTTTTTTTTTCCTTTGAGCCCTAACTCATGTGCCATCATAACGAACTGGCTGGAATCCACACCCTAGTTCACAAAGCTAGAAGTTATCCCCTCTACCTTTAAGTCGAGCAGTATATATTTGTGTGATAGACTGGGCTGCTATGACACCTGTAATACAGACTGAGTGGCTTATAAACAACAATTTCTTTCTTGCAGCTCTGGAAGCTGGAAGGTGCTAGCACTGTCTGGTTGTAGTGAAGGTCTTCCGAGCTGCAGGCTGCTGACTTCTGCTGTGCTCCACATGGTGGAAGGGGGTGAGGAGGACCTCTGGGGCTCCTTTTATAAGGGCGCTAATCCCATACATGAGCGCTCCACTCTCAGGACCTAACCACCTCCCATGCCCGACTTCCTAACACCACCACCTTGGGTATTGGGTTTCCAACTTATGGATTTGGCGGGGAAACAAACACTCTGTTGCAGTTCAACACTTTCATGGTACATCCTACTTTTTTCCCTGTAGTAACATCGAGTGCAGATTTTATTTCCTCTACTAGACTGTAAACGGTTCCATCAGAGTGTAATAGTGTTTGGCCATAGCAACTGCTCAGAAATTACACGTTGAAGGAGTGAATGGGGCTTTAAGTTAGTCTTAAAACAAGCTTGAAAAATCTCAGTTTTTTTTAAGGCAGTCATCATATCATAGCATTGAAACATTTATGATTGGGGAGCCTGGGTGGCTCAGTCGGTTAAGCGTCCGACTTCAGCTCAGGTCATGATCTCGCGGTCCGTGAGTTCAAGCCCCGCGTCGGGCTCTGTGCTGACAGCTCAGAGCCTGGAGCCTGCTTCGGATTCTGTGTCTCCCTCTCTCTCTGACCCTCCCCCATTCATGCTCTGTCTCTCTCTATCTCAAAAATAAATAAACGTTAAAAAAAATTTTTTTTAAAAGAAACATTTATGATTAAATGAATTGCTGAAAATGCACAGTGTGAATTAATTGCAGGCATAAATTCTATTGTAAAAATTATTTATATGTCTCATGTATACATTTCAATAAAGTGATATACTGGAAAAATTTTTTAACAGTTGAATATCTATATCTATCTATATCTATATATCTATATCTATATCTATATCTATAGATAGATACAGCTATATTTATAGATATAGATAGATAGATATAAGTTTATTTATTACTTATTTTGAGAGAAAGAGAGCACAAACAGGGGAGGGGCAGAGAGAGAGAGAGAGAGAGAGAGAGAGAGAGAGAGAGAATCCCAAGCAGGCTCCACACTGCCACCGCAGAGCCCAATGCGGGGCTCACACTCACAAACTGGGATATTGTGACCTGAGCCAAAACCAAGAGTTGGACACAACCAACTGAGCAACCCAGGTGCCCTAATATATTTTATTTTTTCATTAAAATGTGTATTTGAACATGAGACAGTAGTCTCTACTGGTAGGTAAGAGAGAGAGGCCTTATGATCTCATGATCAATACATTTACTAGTTGCCTGGACTACTGTAGCATGTGCACATTCAAGTGTGATTATTTTTTTACCCTCCGCTTTCTTCACTAGACCGGGAGCCCCACAAGGACATGGACCACATCGTATCTGTCTTTCCACGTCCAGTATCGATCCCACATACTTGCTTTGAGTATACACATAACATTCACAAATTATATACAAACTCAGATGTTTGATGGATCAGTAAGTAAAACTAACTGAAGTACTCGAAATCGAGAGATCTTCATTTTAGCCCAGCCCAGCTTTGAACTCTTGCACAGCCAACAAAGTCAGAAGATATTCCTTTTCCTTCCTTCTTCATCCCTACCCTCTCTAGCTACACCAAAAGCAATAACATTAATAGTGCTACATAAATTACAGGTCATCTCTACGTGTAATCCTCCTCTTATCCATTACTTTCTCTTCTTATCACACGAGAGATTATACACTGCAGTGCTACGAAACAAAAATGACATCTCTTTTGGGAAGAGACTCCTATCTTTGGACTCTTCCACGTCCTGGTACGTTGAACATAAATATTCAAGATCAACCAGGGTTCACAGACCCTGCATAAATCCCATGCCCATCATTAACCCTGCCCTTTCGATGATTAATCTCTAAATATCTCAGGGTTGCAAATATACTTTCTCTCAAATGAACTCCACTTGGCTGATTGGGATATTTTCGGGTCCTGTATTGAGAAAGATCCTGAGGTTACCTTCCGTCTCAGCAGGACAGAAGGCTGTAATCAGTCAGTCAGGGAGGACGGACAAGGGGTATGCGTGTTCCATTATCTGCCATCCCTTGTCCGTGGCCTTTAATGATTTAATCCCAACAGGAGACTTGAAATAGTCATTCACTTATCCATTAATTCTTCTACTTATTCAAGATATACTCAGTGAGCACTGACCTCCAGGCCCCTAATAGCCAAGATTAGAGAACTAGCTAAGTGTTCCAGGACATTTACACACAGGCCCTTTTAAATCAGATCCTCTTTTTGTGGTTGGTACAATCACTTCGACAGTGTCGATGAGCGCTCTTTCAGAGTGCATCCCTTTGTGAGATAAACACTAGCGTCCTTTAAACGTGTTATTTCATTCAAAGGTGTTCTCTTCTCTTTGCAAGGCAGCCACGGGTGCTAAGAACCGCTAGGGAGGAAAATGCTTGGCGTCCCTGCGGCCCTCAGTCAGAAAGGCATGCCACGCAGAGTAAACCCTACGATGTGGGTAGTTTATTTTGAAAACCTGGTACATTTTACCAGCTGAGACTTGGTGACTGCTCCCTGAAGCCAAATGTATTTTCACTTTCTTGTTCTATTTTCCATGCAACTTCCCACTGAAAGAAACAATGAGAAATTTTATTTCCTGGGGTCGTGTCAGGCCTTTAGGAGTGAACGTTGGGATAGATAAGCCTCGTCCCACACCCTTTAGGTCCGATGACATCCCTGCTCTCTTCTAAATTTTGCCAATTTTGACTTGCAAATGTCACATTTCTGTTTTTCTGGGCCCTGTCTTCAGGTTCACTGAATATCATTTTTCTTCAAGTGGAGATTTGTAAAATGTTGCCCAATTATTTCCTAATAAGACATCATCCCCTAAGTGTTTCTTAAGGAATGGTTAACCCTTGAAATGACTGCTCTACCAAACATTTGTAAATGTAATTAATTCATTTTCCTGATTTCCTAGGTGTGATATCACACGTACAAATGATAATAGACAAATCTGCTTCCTGGTGGGGAGCACCATGTGTTAGCACAGCAATCTATTACGCCACACACACATTATTCATTAACATTAATGGACATGTGCATAAAGCCCCACTCATTAATTAGAAAACTAAACCCCCTGGTGTAGAAATAAATCACACACCCAGCTATAGAAAGGCACTTGTTTTTATCTTTAACTTTGTAGTGTGGTACATGTCTAATGCATGCAATTGGACTGTTCTAAACTATCTTTTATTGTAGCAAAGATATGGAGAGGCTGGGAACAAACTCCACGTCCTAACCCGTCCATTCCAAGACTGACACAGTGAAGACCTACATCAGACATACCGTGGGTTCAGTTCTAGACCACCGCGGTAAAGCAAACATTGCAATAAAGTGAGTCAGACTATTTTTTTGTTTGTTTCCCAGTACATATAGAAGTTATGTTTACGCTATACTGTGGTCAACTAAGTTTGCAACATTATTATGTCTAACGCATCAATGTACATGCCTTCATTAAAAACACTTTATTTCTATGCTAACCATTATCTGAGCTCTTAGCAAGTCTTAATCTTTTTGCTGGTGGGGGATCCTGTCTAGGTGGTGATGGTCATGGCCATTTCTCTCTCTCCTTTTTTTTTTAATTTTTAGTTTTGAGAGAGACAGAGACAGTGCAAGGGAGGGAGGGGCAGAGAGAGAGGCAGAGAGGGAATCCCAAGCAGGCTCCACACTGCCAGCGCAGAGCCCAGTGTGGGGCTCGATCCCACAAAGCTGTGAGATCATGACCTGAGCTGAAACCAAGAGTCCGACCCTTTACCGACTAAGCTACCCAGGCGCCCCCATGGCCATTTCTTAAAACAAGACAACGATGAAGTTTGTTGCATCAACCGACTTTTCCTTTCACGAACAATTTCACGTGATGCTGTTTGTTAGCACTTCACCCACAGCAGAACTTCGTTCAGAATTGGAATCCATCCTCTCAAACCCTGCCGCTGCTTGATCAACTACATTCATGGAATATTCTAAAGCCCTTGCTGTCCCATCAGCAGTCTTAACAGCACTTCCATCAGGAGGAGATTCCACCTGAGGCAACTACTTCTGCTCTTCATCCATAAGAAACACTTCCTCATCCATTAAAGTCCGATCATGAAATTGCAGTAATTCGGGCTCACCTGGAGCCTCCACTTCTAACTCTAGTTCTCTGGATGTTTCTACCACATCTGTGGTTCCTTCCTCCACTGGAGTCATGAACCCCTCAAAGTCATCCGTGAGGGTTGGAATCAACTTCTTCCAAAGTCCTCTTCATGTTGACATTTTGACCTCTTCCCGTGAATCATGAAAGTTCTTAATGACATCTAAAAGGGTGAATCCTTTCCAGAAGGTTTTCAGTTTCCTTTGCCCAGATCCATCAGAGGAATCACTGTGAAAAGTTTAGCCTTAAAAAATGGATTTCTTGGGGCGCCTGGGTGGCGCAGTCGGTTAAGCCTCCGACTTCAGCCAGGTCACGATCTCGCGGTCCGTGAGTTCGAGCCCCGCGTCAGGCTCTGGGCTGATGGCTCAGAGCCTGGAGCCTGTTTCCGATTCTGTGTCTCCCTCTCTCTCTGCCCCTCCCCTGTTCATGCTCTGTCTCTCTCTGTCCCAAAAATAAATAAACATTGAAAAAAAAAATTTTTTTTTTAAATAAAAAAAAAATGGATTTCTTAACGCATAAGGCTTGGAAGTCAAAATTGCTCCTTGATCCATGGGCTGCAGAAAGGATGCTGTATCAGCGGCATGAAAACAACGTTCATCTCATTGTCCGCCTCCATCAGAGCTCTTGGGTGACCAGGCATATAGTCAATGAGCAGTAATATTTTGAAAGAATTTTTTTTTTCCTGAGCAGTAGGTCTCAACAGTGGGCTTAAAATATTCAGCAAGCCATGTTGTAAACAGATGCGCTGTCATCCGGTGTTGTTCTGTTTACAGAGCACAGGCAGAGTAGATCCAGCATCATTCTTCAGGGTGCTAGGACTTTTGGAACGGTGAATGAGCATTGGCTTCAGCTTCAAGTCAGCAGCTGCATTAGTCCCTAACAAGAGAGTCAGCCTGTCCTTTGAAGTTTTGAAGCCAGGCATTGACTTCTCCACTCTAGCTACAAGTCCTAGATGGCATCTCCTTCCAGTAGAAGGCTGTTTTGTCTACACTGAAAATCTGTTGTTTAGTGTAGCCACCTTCATCAACCACCTTAGCTAGATCTTCTGGAAAACTTGCTGCAGCTTCTACATCAGTACTTGCTGCTTCACCTTGAACTTGGGTGTTATGGAGACGGCTTCTTTCCCTAAACCTCACGAATGAACCCTTGCTAGCTTTCAACTTTCCTTCTGCAGCTTCCTCACCTCCCTGAGATTTCACGGAATTGAAGAGACTCAGGGCCTTGCTCTGGATTAGGCTTTGCTTAGGGGACTATTGGGGCTGGTTTGATCTTCCGTCCAGACCCCTCAGACTCTCTCCTTATCAGCCAGAAGGTTGTTTCCCTGTCTTACCATTTGTGTGTTCACTGGAGCAGCACTTTTCATTTCCTTCAACAACTTTTCTGCTGCACTCACCACTTGGCTAACTTTTTTGGTGTAAGAGACAGAGCTTTTGGCCTGTCTTGGCTTTTGACATGCCTTCCTCACTGAGCTTAACCATTTCTAGCTTTTGATTTAAATTGAGAGATGGGACTATGCCTTTCACTCAAACACTAGAGACCATTATAGGGTTATTAACCAGCCTAGTTCCAATAGTCCTGTGTCTCAAGGAATAGGGGGGCTCAAAGAAGGAAAGAGAGGTGGAGAAACTGCCGGTTGGTGGAACAGTCAAAAGACACACAACACTTATCAGTCAAGTTCACCATCTTATACTGGCACTGGATCACAGATAATCCCCACACATATAATAATAGTGAAAAAGCCTGAAATCCTGTGAGAATTACCAAAATGTGACACAGAGACACAAAGTAAGCAAATGCTTTTGTAAACACAGTGCCAACAAATCTGCTCGACACAGGATTGCCATATGCCCTCCTTGTGTAAAAACAAAACAAAACAAAAACACCCAACAAAACAAAACACACACACACACACAAACAAACAAAATCCCGCAACATCCGCAAGGCGCAATGCAGCAAATGCCATGAAACCGGCTATGCCCATAGTGTTAGACCTATCCCCCTTCGCCTGGTCGTTAGTGTTGCCTACCAAAAGACACGTGGTTCAAGTGGGCAAATATTCTGCAGGCTGATAGTAATGCACATAGATTGCAGTAGTAGGGAAAACTTTTGGTTGACTTTCAGGGGAGGGAAAAAAAAAAAAAAAAGGCGGCTCTTGAACTTGAAATCCCACCCTCGTCTGTTTATTCCTGCCGGAAATGGCGAGTAAGCTGCCACCAGTCCCTGCGTTCTGAGTTCCCCAGCTGTAAAATGGGATAATGACAACATACCTCACGGGGCTGTTGGGAGGATAAATGGGATAACAGACATGAAGTGCCCGTCGAGACCCGCCACAGCAGGACAGAAACCAGAGAAGGAAGAGGAGATGTTCCTTCCGCCAATTAACTTAAGGCATGGAAATCGTGATAATGAGGCCCTACTCTGTGCCAGCCGCTCTACGCGAGGCTTTTACCGTATCCCACGCGATCCTCATGATTCCCATAGATAATGCTCATGCTTCCCATCGTGTATGCAAAACAGTGTTACAGTTTATAGCCTTCTGGCCCAGAGAGGTTAGGTAGCGCTCTGTTGGTCACACATATTCTGGCATCGGGATTCTGTGACTGAGGTCTGTGCTCTTTCTCTGATCAAAAAAAAGCTGAAGAACAAATGCAGGAGAACTTTGGTTCTAGAAAAGTAGCCAAAACCCCATAAATTGCCATGATATCTTTTTTGCAGCTTCTCAGAGAATTCTTATAGATAACAGTTTTCTAAAACTGGGAACCATTTTTAACAATATCACTGAGTATAGCTACATTGGGGGGGAAGAAACCAGAATATTAAGCATTTTCAGAGTGAGGTAACGAATGTCAGGGTAACGTTAGGGCCGTGCACGCTTTCTCAGCTCCAACTTGCCTGGCTTCGCCCATGAGGGGAAGAGATATCCGGTCGCATTCTGCTAGAGGTTTGTCAACATTTCCCAGTAAAACAGCAGCATGTCTAACCTAGTTTTAAAACAGAAATAAAGAAGAGAGTTGGTTTGGAATACAGACTGCAAAAGAATATGTATGCTTCCATTCGCATTTACACAGAGATTTTTAAAATGTTTACTTGTAATATGATTAGTGTTTGAAAAGATTTATCTCGTATAAAAATAGTTTTAAAGTTGTAAAAAATGTTTTAAATAAATAAGAGGCTGTGAGAACCATCTAGCATTTACAACATTGTTAAGTACTGATTGAAGTGTCGCTTCAGTAATGCTTTTAAAATTTCCTGCATAAACTAGTGCCCTTATATGTCTCCATAAACAGTTTCAGTATGTGTTCTTGGCTCTTAACAAAGATGAATACTTCAAACGAGCGATTGGTATTAGCATTTCTTCAGCAAATGGTAAAAATTCATTATGACCTTCTCGCTTAATCTATCCCTACATAATCTACTTTGCATTTGGACCCAAGAAAATGATGTAAGAATTTCCATAGGGGGAGGGGGGCTGGTGGCATTTTATTTTAAGTCAGAGAGATTTTTCCATATATGAACTGCTACCCTTCCTGAATATAAAAATTAATAGCAAATACATTCTTTAAACTTTACAGTTTTAAAACACATATCATCTATATGCAAATATATAGAGGGCATTAATATTTTTTTCCCTCAAATTCAATTCTCATATTCTTTGATTTGTATTTGTTCCCACTCAGAATACCTAAGATTCTAAAATGTTGGCATTCTGAAACACAGCCATTAGGAGAGTTGTTACATATTTAATTTCATGCTCCACTCAGCATAAAGCAGTTGGGGGACTACGGACCAAAGCAAATTAAGTGGCTTCTTAGATAATTTCCTGCTTAATTGAAAGCAGGTAGCTTTTTAAAAGTAATAATTGGCATTTGTTTCAAATGATTGTAAGGTTATTTCTTTTTTTAATACATGGTTGTAGGATAACTAGTTCAAGCACAGTGGGTCGGGAGGTCCCCCCAGAATATAAGGGACATGGATATGACTTGGTGCTGACAGCAAATAACTGGGACACCCCATGGAGATGCGTGGATCCGGGGACATGGGGCAGAGTGGAAGAAAAAATACACACACACACACACACACACACACACACACATACACATATGAATTTCCTTTCTATCATTCTGCTTAACTCTTAGCACTGGTTTAATGTTAGCAAGTGGTCTATGATGAGGCTGGTGTCCCAGTTCATATCTACAGATGGCTGTTCCTCATTACAGTATGAAACTGGCCATCGGCTGTGATATACTCTCACTTCTGGAGACACAGTGCTAGCAGTGAATGTGAGCGTGCCAATGTGGAAAACACAAAAGGAACTGGTTTGATGTAAATGCCTACATAGCGAATGTACTATGGAGTCCTGTTTTGTCAGGAGTCAAATTTTCAGACGTTTTCAAATGTATTGGATCTGTTAAAAAGCTGTTAAAATTACAGAAAAGAGTAAATGCTTTCTTGTTGCCTAGATCTGACAGAAAAACAGAGAGAGAACGAAAGAGAGAGACAGAGTCAGTCACAGAGAGCAAAAGGGATTCTTCAGAACCAAACATTTTAAAACACTCAGGGGAAAAATATACACGGAATTTTTATATTCATCAATTGCCATGGTGATTCATGCAACGAATAGCGAACATCGGTGCCCCAGAGCTACAGGATAAGGGCTGAGAGATGCACTTTGGGTATGTGCTGAAACTTTAAAATGGCCTGCAGTCTCTTCAGGCCCCGATTCTATTGTCTGTGGTACTTTAGATCACTGTGCATAGTCAGGCTGTCCTTAGAACCACTAACTGGGCAGTTAGAGTGCAATGTCAATTTCTTTTTTAAATACTTGCAAACCATCCTGAGTACTGAGTGCTCAGCTTCCCATTTTTGTGGCATTCCCAGGAATGTTTTTGAGTCATTTATAAGTCAAAGGAAGGAAGGAAGTGGAGAAGGAAGGAAGGGAGGGAGTAAGAGAAGGAAGGAGGGAAGGAGGGAGAGAAGAAGTGAGGGAGAAAGAAAGGGAGGGAAAGTTGCCAGCAGAGGAGGCTTGAGTGAGTCATGAGGGACGTCCAGCAGCTACTCTAGTCTTCTGCCTTCCTGGCATAGAGTAAAACTCCACTTCCCAACCTACGTGAAGTTGAGCAGGGTAATGTGACATCCTTTGGCTTTTAGAAGATGACTCCGTTGATAATAAACTTTCAGAGCCAGTGTAGGAATACCTGCTTCCCCACTTGTTAGTGGCCTAGCAACAGACAACTCTCCAGATGGAAGAGGCTCCATCAGCCTTACTCAGACTTGGAAGAAAACGACTCAGGGCAATGTCTTCAGCCAACCCACGATGGACATGCAGCAGAAGCCATAGAGAAACCTTTGTTCCTATAGATTTTACTCTAACATATTCTTCATCCTAACTAACACAGGAAGAGTTCCACTTGCAGCAGTGATTACCCTAAAATTTAAAGGAAGAAGCAAAAACACAGACAGTATGAGAGGATATGATGTTCTAGAAAGCATAGGAAATGGAAAATTTTCAAATACCGGCAATAACTGGTCTAGACACTAAGGACAAGACTAACACTTCCATCAGGTATCCCGTAACGTACGCGGATGGTCAGGGGGTATGAGTTTTGAAAGTGCAGAGGTGATTTTACCTCCTCACTGACCTATTTTGGCCTCCTTCCGACATTACTTCCCTTAGTGCTCAATGTAATTTGTGAGGAGTTCCTAGTTGCTTGTTGCCGAAAATGATGGCACCGGAGTTTCTGGCTTTGGTATCTGAATTAATGGGGGTGCTATTTAATGAGACAGAGAACACAAATGAGAGGTAGAATCTGGACATGTTGAAATTGAAAAGCCAGTGACACACCCAAAGGGAGACATCCATGGATAATCAGAGATCCACTGCATGAGTCTAGAGCTTAAGGGAGAGATTTGAGCTCAAGATATAAATTGGAATCTTTCAGCTTTTTCATACCACTTTGAACTGGACAAGATTATCCAGGGTCAGTACCCATGGGAAGAGGAGGGTGGAGCTTCAAATGACACCAATATTTAAGGAATAGGGAAAGAAAAGGAACTCTCAAAAGAAAATGGCAAAGTGAAGTAGGGAGAATTGTTGCTTAATGAAACTTCCAGGCCCTTAACCTCTAAGTGTTCGCCCAGTTCTTTAATTCCTGCTATGGTTTTACTTCCTTCCCTATTCAGTTAGACCACAGTCATTTTTACCTCTTTTTTTCAAGGTCAATTGTCATTCTTATTGACTTACACCGCTACCCTGTATACCTTCTGCCCTAGATCAATAAAAAAAAAAAAAAAAATCCACATTTCTATTTTTACAATGATATCTTCCCCAGAACTATTTTTTCTGACTATTACTGAGTCTAAGGTTAAAAGGCTTTCAGGATAAGCCCTCTGATACAAGTACTCAGCCCAAATATTTAGCTTCTGTAATCACTATATACAAGTGCTACACTGAGCGCGGCCATGGGAAGAAAGAGCTAATATTTAAACATATATTATTTGTTGGTCTTGCTCTGTGATATATCTTTTACATGTTTAATCTTGAAAATACCATGAATTAATTTTTATTGACTTTTAAAAAGATAAGAACCTTACCAAAATCCTGACTATAATACAGCTTCTCTGATCCAAAAGTCTAAGCCTGCCACTGGGCTCAGCTGCCTTCCAAAGAATAAGATGTTGTTCTCTTCTTGAAAGTATTTCCAATGCTGGCCAAGAGAAAATCCACTTATGTTAGAATTATTTGAAAATAGCCCCAAACCTAACAGAAATAGAAACCAAGACCCTGCCATAACCTACAATGTCAAACAGATAGAGGTTCTCAACTCTGACTATACTTTTTTAGAATCATCCAGGCTGCTTTTAGAAAACATTGGGTCTTCTGTTTCCAGAAGGATGGACTAGACACACTTTTCTGTATTCCTCCCCCTAAGTAAAACTACAAGCTCTGGACATTATGCAAAAAAACAAACATAAGAAGACTGAAGACAAAGTGGAGAGAAATAGGTAAACAAATTCGGGAACTAGGCATCTGAGGAACAATACACAGTGCATTCCCTGGGCTTTCTTCTTGCCTCCAATATCCCTGATGAGGTGCCGGGGAGGCGGCAATCCGGAAATGCCAGAAAGCACAGACCAAAAAAAGCCTCAACAATAGCCTGCTCTCAGTAGACAAAGGACAAGGGGGTATTGTAGCCAGACAGAAAATGCTTGGACAGTAATGGCTTTACTGCAAATACCACAGAGAAAACTATGGCTCCATCCCTACCTCCATCAGCAAAAAAGTGAGTGGGAGGCTAGACTTCTACCCTTGCCATGTACCCCAACAGACTCACCTGAGTGGTGTCAGAGAAGGAAAGTAGAACACTGAGACTCTCATCCCCACAAGGCAATAAGGGGACCCCCCAATCGTGTCCATTGGACCATGGGAGGAGCCTGGACCTGCCCGCCATTCAGAAGTAAAAAAGTGTTCCTTCCTTCCCCACTGGAGGGTGTCAAGAAGGCTTACTGGAAAGTCAGGACTTTCACCACCACCCAGTAACAAGACCACCCCCACTTCACAATGTCAGCAGGGGCCACGTGGGGAACAGTAATGAAGCCATCATGCCCCACGGAGTCCTGGTGGGGAGCCACTTCCTTGCCGGTGTTAAGAGAGGCATGGACTTCCACTCCTACCAGGCAGCAATAAGGCAGCACCTTTCTCCCTCTCCCCCCACCCTTCCTTTCCTTTCAGATCTGTATTAGAGGCCTTCTAACACAGAAGTTCTAAGTAAGATCCGGAGTCTCAACATAACACCCCTAACATCCAAGTTTCAATAGAAGATCACTCTTCGTAACAAGAGTCAAAAAAATCTTAACTTGAATGAGAGAAGAAAATCGATAGACACCAACACTGCAATGACAAAGATATCAAGGTTATTGCCACAGAGTTTGAAGCAGCCATCATAAAAATGTTTTAATAAGCAACTACGAACATGCTTGAAACAAAAAATTAGGAAGTCTCAGCACAGAAAACAAAGATATAAAAAGGAACCAAAAGGGTATTATAGAATTGGAAAATACAATAACAAAACAAAACAAAACAAAACAAAAAACCAATGGGTAAATGGGGGGATAAAACAACGAATCAATGATCTTGAACATAATAATACAAGTTACGCATTCTGGAAGAGAGAGAAAATAGGTTTTTCAAAAATGAGCTGAGCCTCAGAGACTGGTAGTACAACAACATTAGACATCTAATATTCAAATCCTTGGAGATCAGGAAGGAGAAAGAGGATGGGGTTGAAGATGTATTTAAAAAAATTAATGGCTGAAAAATCCCCAAATGTGGCAAAAGGCAGTAACCAACAGATTCATGAAGGTAAGTGAAAACAAGAGGGATAAACAAGCGCGATAACGAAATCCACAAGTCTCCTTGCAGTCAAACGTCTGAAAACTAAAGAAAAAATAATAAATCTCTAAAGTGGCAAGGAAAAAGCAGCATCTTATTTATAAGGGGAAAAACTATCACCAACGTGACAGCAGACTTCTCACCCAAAACCATGGAGGTCAGAAGGAAGTGGTACAATATTTTTCTAGTCTGGAAAAAAGAACTGTCAAGCCCAGAATTCTATATCCACCAAAAATATCTACCAGGGATGGAGGGTAAGTCCAGGCATTCTCAAATGAAGGTAAACTAAGATAATTTGCCACAAAAGACATACCGTAGAAGAACAGCTAAAGAATTTTCTAAACACAAAGGAAATGGTAAGAGAAGGAATCTTGGAATATCATGAAGCAAAGCAACAGAAATAATAAAAATATGGATAAGTGCATTAGGTTTTCTTTTTCCTCTTCAGTTTTTTAATAATGTTTGACTATTGAGACAAAAATGGTAACACTATCTTAGGAGGTTCTAAATGTATACAGGAAATACTTAAGAAATTATATTGTAAGTGAAGGAAAGTAAAGGGGTATAAAAGAAAAAATTTCAACATATCACTTGAGTTGGTAAATTGCTATTATCACTAGACTGTGTTATGTATATATAATGAAATCCTAGAGCAACCACTAAAAATGCCATACAAAGAGACACTCAAAAACACAATAGACAAATCAAAAGGGCATTTTTTAAGGTTTGAGTATTCTGCAGGAAAGCAAGAAAAAGAAAGAAGATAAATGAAAAAGAGAACAAATGTAAAATAAAAATAAGATTGCAGACTTGTCATGTCAATAATGAAATTTAATGTAAATGGTCTAAATATACCAACTAAGGAAGCAAGACTAACAGAATGGACAAAAAATAAGGAGATGACCCAACAATATGCTGTTTACAAGAAGCTCACTTCAAATACTGATACAGGGGCACCTGGGTGGCTCAGTCAGTTAAGCATCTGACTCTTGATTTTGGCTCAGGTCATAATCTCATGGTTCATGTGTTTAAGCCCCACATCAGCCTCTGCACAATGCAGAGCCTGATTTGGATTCTCTGTCTCTCCCTCTCTCTCTCTACCTCTCCCCTGCTCATGCTCTCCCTTTCAAAATAAGTAAATCAACTTAAAAGAAAAAACCAAATATACTCATAAAGGTAGGATGAAAGTAAAAGGATGGAAAAAGATAGACCATGCACTCATTCATCAAAAAATAATTTTAAAAAAGGCTACATTAACATTAGAAAACTAGACTTCAAAGCAAGAAAAATTGTAAGGGACAGAGGAGGACAGGACATCACATAATAATAAAAGGGTTGATTTATCAAGAAGACATAGTGATTCTAAATGTTATGCACCAAATAACAGAGCTGCAGTGAACAAAAACTGATATAATATATGGATCAAATCCTGGACTTGGAAACAAGCCTCAAGGGATTTAAAAGAATTAAATCACATAGAGTATGTCCTCTTATAATAATGAAGTCAAACTAGGCATCGGCCACAGAAAGATAACAGGAAAATAAACAAGCACTTGGAAACTAAACAGCACCCTTCTAAGTAACCCAAAAGTCAAAGAAGAAGCCTCAATGAAAATTAAAAAAATACAATGAGCTGAATGAAAGTGAAACTTACGGGATGCAGCAAAAACAGCATTGAGAGGAAAATTTATAGTACTGAAAACATATTAGAAAGCAGGAAAATTCTCAAACAAAAATCCAAAATTACATCTCAAGAACCTAGAAAAGAAAGAGTAAAGTAAACCCAAAGTAACAGAGGAAAGAAATAATAATGATATGAGTAGAAATCCATGAAACTAAAAACAGAAAAAGAGAGAAAATTAGTGAAACAAAACATTGTTCTTTGGAAAAAAACAATAAAATTGACAAATATCTGGCAAGACTATCAAAGAAAAGAAAAAGACACAAATTAATAATATTAGGAATGAAACAGAAATATCTGATATCACTACAGATCCTCCAGACATCAAAAGAACAGCAAGAGAATACTACACACATAAATTTGACAACTTAGATAACATAAACCAGTTCCTAAAAAAGCATCACCAATCCCACCCCCATAATATAAAATATGTATTATGAATAGCATTATACCTAGTAAGGAAACTGGATGTGTTATTTTCAAATTCCAGAAAAAGAAATCTCCACGTTCAGATTGTACCAAACATTTTATACCAAATATTTAAAAAAAGAATTAGCACCAATTACTATGCACTTTCTTCCCTACAATAGAAAAGATAGAACACTTTCCAATTAATTTTGGGAAGCCGTTATTATACTGATACTAAAGCTAGACAAATACAGTCAAGAAAGAAAGAGAAAGAAAGAAAGAGGGAGAGAGAGGGAAGGAGAGGGAGAGAGAGGGAGGGAAGGAGGGTGGTAGAGAGGGAGGGAGGGAGGAAGGAAGGAAGGAAGGAAGGAAAGAAGGAAGGAAGGGAAGGAAAGGAAGGAAGGAAATAAGGAGCAAGAAAGAAAAGAAAAGAAAAGAAAAGAAAAGAAAAGAAAAGAAAAGAAAAGAGGAAAAAAATTATAGACTAATATCCCTCAGGAATATAAATGCAGCAATCCTTGACAAAATATTAGCAAATGGATTTTACCACTATGTCAGCTCAGAATTATATACTGTGACCTAGTGGTATTTATTCCTGGCATACAAGAATGGTTCAACATTTGTATATCAATCAATATAAACTACCATATTTATAGGCTAAAAAAGAAAAATCACAAATCCTATCAACTGATGCACAAAAAGTTCTTGACAAAATTCAGTATCAATTCATGATGAAAACTCTCAGAAAACCATGAATAAGGGGAACTTCCTCAAATTGATTTTTAAAACTTAAAAAATAAATAAACCTATAACTATCACCATACTTAATGATGAAAGATTGAAGGCCTTCCCTCTAAGATCAGGAATTAAGGAAGGATGTTCCATTTCACTATTGCTACTCAATATAGTATTGGAAGTTCTAACCCATGAGGCAAGAAAAGGAAATAAAACAAAGAACTAAAACTCCCTACATGACATGATACTCTATGTAAAACAATCCCAAGGAATCCAAAACAAACCAACAAACCAACAAAAAACCTCCCAGAACAAATAAGTGAGTACAGCAAAGTCATAGAATACAAGATCAACATACAAAAATCAAGTCAATCTCTACACAGAAGCAGCGAGCACATACAAACAGAAATTAAAAATACCTAACGTTTGCAATTGCACAATACATAGGTGTCAATCTAATAGACATGTTCAGAGCTTGTATGCTGAAAACTACAAAATGCTAATGAAGGAAATCAAACAGGATCTGAATAAGTGGAGACACATACTGTGTTCATAAAGTGAGAGAGCTCACATAGTAAAGATGTCAATTCTTCCCAAATTGATGTATAGTTTTAATACAATACCTATCAAAATCCAGGCAAGATTTATTGCAGATATACATAAGATTATTCCAAACTTTGTATGGAAAGGGAATAGAACTAGAATAGACACACACACACACACACACACACACACACACACACACACACACATATATACCCACATGGGTATTCTCTCTATATATGCATCTCTCTATATATATGCATTTATTTATATAAATAATGCATGTATATACACAAAGGGAATTTATACACATAACCACAGTTGTTAAGATAGTGTGGTACTTATGGAGAGATAGACATACTGATCAATAGAACAAAACAGAGAAGCCCAAAATAGACCCCCATAAAGACTACCAACTGATTTTTTGCAAAGGTGCTCAAAGCAGTACAATGAAGGAATAACAGTCTTTCAATAAATTGGATATTCATAGGCAAAACGTGAACTTCTATCTAAACCTCACACCTTACATGAAAATTAACTTAAAATGGATCATGAACTCACATGTAAAATGTAAAACTGTAACACTTTTAAAAGAAAACATAGGAGAAAGTCTTCAGGATTTAGCATTTGGTGGAAAGTTCTTAGACTGGACACCAAAAGTATGATCCATAAAAAGGAAAAATCAAAAGATCAGATCTCATCAAAATTAAAGACTTTGCTCTCCAAAAGATCTCTTTAAGAGGATGAAAAACTAAGACAAACTACTTGCAAACCACATGTCTGCTGAAGGACTCACATCTAGAAATTATGAAGAACTCTTAAAACAATAGCAACAAAACAAACAATCCGATGAGAACATGGGCAAAAGACATGAAGAGACATTTCATTGAAGAGAATATGTGAATGGCAAGTAATGACACAAAAAGATGTTTAACATCACTAATCACTGGGGAAATGCAAATTAATAACATCACAGTAAAAGATCAGTACACACCTATCAGAATAGTTGAACTACAAAATGCTGACAGGATGGGAGAAACTGATTCTCTCGTGCATTGCTGCTAGGAAAGTAAAATAGTACAGCATTCCTGGAAAATAGTTTGGCAGATTCTTAAAAACTAAACATATACTTACTATATGAGCCAGCAATCACACTCCTGGGCACTTATCCCAGAGAAACGAAAACTTACATCCACACAAAAACCTGTACGAACAAAAATGTTCACGGCAGCATTATTTGTAACAGTCCCCAAGAAGGAAACAACCACACTGTCCTACAATAGATGAATAATTAGTGTGCTACATCCCTATGATGGAATACATCTCAGTTAAAAAGGAATAAACTGTTACTATATGCATCAACTTGTATGGATATCTCAAGGGCATGATGCTGAATGCGGAAGAAAATCTCAGGTCACAAACTCTAAGAATCAATTTATGTACATTCTCAAAATGACAAAATAATCGAGATGGAGACCAGATTCGTGGTTGCCAGGGGTTAGGGAATGGTGTGAAGAGGAAGGAACCTATAAAGGGATTACAGGAGGAAGAACTTTGTGGTGTTGGAATAGTTCTGTCTTGATTGTGCTACAATCACAATCAACTTACAGAAATCTACAGGTGATGAGATGAGGTAGAATTACAGGAACACTTTACAACAATGTCAATTTCCTGATTTGCATTATAGATACATCCAATGTAAGAAAAAGTATATAAAATGTAACCAGGGGTGGAAATAAAGTGAAAGATATATGAGACCTCTCTATACCACCTCTAGCCAACGGCATTTTTTCAAAGTTCATGGGGTAATTCTAAAGTGTGGCTAGGCAGCTAACGCGATTATTGAAACGACATACCTAAGTAGTATACCTATAAGTCTAGTGGAGGAGAAGGAGAAAACTAAACATGCAATCTATTTTAAGCCTCCTGAGCTTCCCCCCTCCCTCTAATGTGGAAACGTGGCATTTAGGTGAAGCCAAATAATATGGATGGGATAATCCAGCCATCCAGCCATTATGTTATAGACTATTTCATACAAAAAAATGCCAAGCCCAATAGATTGTTCTTTGGATTCTAAAGCATTTGGTATCAATGTTATAATTTTAAAACGTTAAGGAGCAATTACAATCACATTTAAATATGCAGCAATTTTAGAAAATTAATGTTTCACCGAGTCCTCATTTTTGATGGGTAACAAAATGAGCTCAAGACTTAAAAAAAAAAAAAAAAAACTTTTAACAAACTGCTGACTATTATCAGCAGTAACCCTGAGAAACATCGGAAAAGGATGCATTCCTATCTTTACCATGAATTCTAATACATCAGTTATTTTTATTAATAATGCTCAACCACTGCCTGGCAGTCTCTCTGTATTGAACTGTTTGGGAAGTGCGTTGAAGACATAGAATCCAAGGATTATTATGAGCCCATAAATGACAACATGACCAACTAGAGGCCTTGGGCGGTGATTAACCATTCCTTAGCGCCATCATCCAAAGATACTCACTGCGCATCTATTCGGCCAGGCAGGAGATTTCAAGGTTTTAGGGATGAGTCCTCCGCCTTCAAAGCGTTTAAAATCTGTTTGAGAACTGGACTAAAGAAATAAACTTAAACAAGAAAGCAAAGAAGGATCTGCTGAACTGTGAACTAATAGAAAGTAGAAAGGCCCAAAGTGCTTGTTTTCGCTGGAAGTATTTTTGTAAGAGGTGGGAAGGGAGTTTGTATCTTCGGGGCTCATTCATCCTGTAGATGAGCCCTTCAACAATGCAGATTTAGGGTATCCATGGGAGGACTGCCCTTAGTTCTCACTTGTGGATTTAATCCAGAAATGCAGCTGTTTTGAAGCAAGAGGTTTGGAAAAAAAAAAAAAAAAAAAAAAAAATGAAATGAGGCATAAGGAATCACCTCCACCCAACTCCAGTCCACAGTTATGTCCTCTAACCGCCCCCCATCCCCCGCCGTTCCTTCAGGGTTTGAAGATTTCTGGATGGGGGTAGGGGGTGAGGAGGGGAGTGGGTCTCTTGCTAAACTATTTGCCTTACTCCAAAAGCACCAATCTCTTCCATCCCTTCTAGCCTCTCCTCCTCCTCATTCTCTCTCCCTGGCTCTCTCCAAATTGGATCCTCACATACTCCTCATTCTAATTTACAGAACTTCAACTTACCAGATTTTTTTTTTTTTTTCTGTTCTGGTAAGATTTATCCATTTGGAAGAGTTCAATTCCCAACTTTAAGTTCCTAACTGTCATGAAGTCCGATTTAAAAGCAAAATAAGAACCATCGCGTTTTAACAGGGCACAGTGCAAATTCTTTTAAAGAAAGTTGTTGTGTGATGGTGGGAGGTAATCAGTACCTACTCAGACATTCTTCTCTAAGACAGCAGAGGTTTATCATTTTCGTTATTGTGGCCATGAATTTTTCCTCCTTTGCTTTATGCCTTTTGGCAGGAGACTCCGACTCTGCAGGTGTTAGCGCTGCAAGGGCCGAACCCAACCGCCAGTAGGTCTGCCGAGCCTAGCATGGGATGTTGCCCAGCAAAACACAGAGCCCAGGGAGACCGAGACGGAGGAAGGGCGCCTGCAAAGCGCGCTTCGGAGGAGACTGGGACCTGAGCCCTAGAAAACTAGAGCGAGTGCATTTCCCGGCAGGGGGAAGCCGCAGGAGCCAGAAAAAGAAGAGAGAGGGAGAGAGAGAAAGGAAAAAAAAGAAAGAAACCCACCCCCGCGCTCTTAAGCCCAGCGCGAGCAGCGAGCGCGCGGGCTGGCTGGGCTGCTCCAGCTGGAAGTCATTGTGCCGGCTGGCGTCTGCGTTGTCAGGACGACCGCCCGGCCGGCGCCAGCGGAGGGGGGGAGGCGGGCTCGGTGAATGGGTGACGTCACGCGGCCGGCGCCAGGCAGTCTGGGCGGCGGAGCCAATGAATCAGCTGTCGGGGGGGCGGGGGAGGGGGGAGGCGGCGCGGCGCGCGGGCGGAGATGCAGGAATGCGCCGCGAGCCGCGCGGCCTGGGCGGGCGGGAGGCGCCTGCGCCCCGCCCCGCCCCTCCCTGGGCGGCCCGCGCGGCCGCGGCTCGCCCTGCCCGCGCTCCCCTCGCCTCGCGCCCGGGCTGCGGCTCCGCGGCCCTGCGGCTCCGCGGCCCTGCGGCTCGGCCCTTGCCCTCCGCCCACGGGCGCGCGCCCTGCGGGGACCCCCCCACCCCCCCCACCCCCCGCGAGCTGGGCCTGGCGCGATCAGGCCGCATCTTCTGTTTTCCGCTCGTTGGGACTGTGCCACTCACTCCTGACAAAGGGAAAACCCACTGAAACTCGCCCTCGCCGAGGAGGCATTCTTTGGAAGTGTTGATGAGTTAATTCACCGTGGCCTTACTCTGTGCCCTGCCTTGTGCTGCTATCCCAGGAAAGGAATCAGGGGTTCGGAACAGCTCGGAATTGCGCAGGGAAGGAAAGAAATGTAACGAATTCATGATTCAGGCGTGGAGCCCACTGCCTTTCTTGCACTGCTCCGTTGTGCCTTACCACACAGTGCCTTTGAGGGTCTAGGAGGCAAATGCCTGCCTCCAAAGGGCTCCAGTTTCTTCAGTGCTTCTGGGTTTTGTTTTTCCTCTGTCTTGCTGTCCGCTAGACGGTGACCAACAGAAGGCCGAGTACTGAGTCATGGTCATCGCTGCATCCCAATGTTGAGCGCCCTCAGATGCAGGGTAAGGACTCTAAATTGTAATGGATCATCTACAGTGCGAGAGCAAATGATCTTCGAGTAAAGGCTGGAGTAAAATGAATACCCCTGAATATTTAAACATCTATTTTGGGTGTTTACTAATTGGTTTTTGGCAATGTCCAGGATTGAGCATGAATTGTTACTGAAACTGGAAAACTGGAGAGTGTGCCCGAGCATTCCAGAAGATGTTCACTTGCCCTCCATGCTGCAGCCTTTTCTCGCCCTGGGTCCCCCATTTCTTCCTCTGTAAAAGAGGTAAACCCTGTGAGATGTTCTCTTAAGATCTTTAAAGTTCTATGACCCTATCATTGTATTTGCCAACCTTTAAAATTACATTTTGAGTTCACTGTTCCTCTAATTGTATTTGGTAAACACCATGAGTACCCCTTTCACTCAACAAACAGTTCAAGGTGAACTGCTATGTGAATAGTAAGTACTAGAAATTTTAGTTGTAAGTGTTTTTTAAATTAGAAGATAGGGGTGGCCTGGGTGGCTCAGTCGGTTAAGCGTCTCATTTGGGCTGAGGTCAAGATCTCCAATTCTTGAGTTGGAGCCCTGCATCAGGCTCTGTGCTGACAGCTCAGAACCTGGAGCCTCCTTCACATTCTGTGTCTCCCTCTCTCTGCTCCTCCCCTGCTCACGCTTTGTCTCTCTCTGTCTCTCTCTCTCTCTCTCTCTCTCTCTCAAAAATAAACAAGCATTTAAAAAAACCTTTTTAATAAAAAAGTTAGGAGATAGAATCCCCGAACTGAACACTTTCTTCCACAAGTAAGAAATAAACTAGAAAACAAAACAAGATGCTAATACACTGTTATAGACCAGTGCATCTCCAAGTTACACGTGCATTGAGTCACCTGGCATGTGTTGAGGCCTGGGATTCTGGATGTAGAACTAGCACCCACGTGATGCTGGCCCATGGACCATACCTTGAGTAAAGAGGGTCTAGACTCACAAAGTGCCAAGGAAATCCTACAGTCAGAATATGATGGAGGTAAACTGGTGTCATTTCCCAAAAACTTCAAGGTGAACTTGAGCCAGGTGACTGAGGACGTGGCAGGGTGAGGGGAATGAAAATATGTTCAGGAGAACAAAACAGCATAAAAAAAAAAAAAACCAACATCATTGGAGGGGAAAAGAGCATGAATTAAGTAAGGCAGTGGAGATGATTCCAGTTAACTTCAGTTAAGAAATATTTGGTGGGGGGGGGGGCGCCTGGGTGGCGCAGTCGGTTAAGCGTCCGACTTCAGCCAGGTCACGATCTCGCGGTCCGGGAGTTCAAGCCCCGCGTCGGGCTCTGGGCTGATGGCTCGGAGCCTGGAGCCTGTTTCCGATTCTGTGTCTCCCTCTCTCTCTCTGCCCCTCCCCCGTTCATGCTCTGTCTCTCTCTGTCCCAAAAATAAATAAAAAACATTGAAAAAAAAATTAAAAAAAAAAATATTTGGGGGAACCACAAAAGATGAGATTGGTTCATGACTACTGGGGTGGGTAGTATGACAAGGAAGCAGGGAACTTAAACTCTCAGAGCTGAAATGAACCTTACGCGTTATGAGTCCCAACAATTTGGTGTAGACGAGGAAGCTCAGCAACAAGATGATTTCACTCGGGGATGGCAGGATTTGGGGTGGAAGCCAACCTAAGAAATTTAGATCACAGACAGCCAAGTCCTTGACAGAAGGAAAACCATTTGTACTGCTGGCCAAGGTGGAAATGTGAAGGTAGAATGAAAGCAAGAGAGGTGGGCCAGTAGGAAATAATTTAATAGTCCAAGCATGGGTTTTTGGATAAAGTCTGGGCTGGGGAGATGAGGAAATCAAGGCAAAGGTGTGATCTGAAAGGTTTTGTTTGTACATAAAGTATAGGGGCTGGAACTAGCCCATTAAGTCATCTTTTCCTGTAAGAGAACTCCCTCCATCCTTCTCCATTCTAATGCAATGTTTTTCAACCCTGACCCCACGTCAGCATCACACCAGGAGCTTAAAAAAAAGAAGGTAGGGAGTGCCTGGGCTCCACCCCACGTAAACTTAAATCAGAATCTCTGGACTGGAGCCCTGGCATCCGTATTCTTAAACACTCCCCAGATGATTATAACGTGCAGCCCGGTGCCGAGAATCACTAATCACAGATAGAGTCACCCGCTCGTTTCATAGGCTTCTTTTCTGTCCCTGAACGTTTCCCCGGGTGTGAACTATTACCCTGGCACCAGATCATTTTTAGTACTTGGTGTGTCGTGTGGTGGGTTTGGATGGTTTATGGCGGATTGTCCTTTACCACTCAGTAACTGTCGTGACGTAGCTGTGAACATATCCTGATACTTCTCATTGGCCAGAAAAGGAAAAGTGATTTGGCCCATGATTGCGTGGAAACTGACAGAGCCAGTTTATGAACCTATATGGAACCATAGTATGGCAATGTGTTACCTTGCGGCCAGCTTACGTGATTTTACCTTTGCTTTAATAGTCTACATTAACAAGATCTGTAGGATCAGACCTGATGGAAGAGGTTAAGTATTTAAAATCACTACTTGGACTCTTAGAACTTCCGAGTCTTCTCTCAAAAGCGATTTTAGTTTTTGCCGAAAAAAAATATCATGAAAGCGAGATGTTCTTGTGGCTTTTTCCTTGATGACCAACTTAACTTTTAAACCTTCACTGATTCATTTATTCCTCTAAAATTAATTGAGCACATACTATGTGTCAGGTACTCGTTCAGGCATGAGGATGCCAAGAGAAGGAAAAGCATTTTCTCTGCCCTCAAAGAGGAATAGATAAGCACAGCTATTGTATTTATTCAGTTTGGACACGTAACAGGTACTTGACTTTTTAACATGGTCTTACAGTTCCATTTTGTGGGTACTTTAAATTAATTTTTTTTTAAGAGAGAGAGGCAGACTGCAAGCAGAGGAGGGAGACAGAATCAGAAGCAGGCTCCAGGCTCTGAGCTGTCAGCACAGAGCCTGACGTGGGGCTCGAACCCATGAACCACGAGATCATGACCTGAGCCGAAGTCGGACGCGTAACCAACAGAGCCACCCAGGCACCCATGTTTTGTGAGTACTTTAAAAAATTCTTTCAAAAACCAAATTATAGAGAATATTTTCCCTCTCATTCTTTTCTCATTCTTTTGCCTAGTTTCCCAATCACATCCCCAAAAGTCACTATTATTAATTTTTGAGATATCATTCCAGAGTGTTTTTATGAGTATATAAGCAAATACAAATATATTCTTATTTTTCTCCTTTTTTACACTGTTCTGTATCCTTTTAAAATTTAAAAGTACTGGGGGGGGGGTTCTTTCTATATCAACCGTGTTCTTTTTCATTTTGTTTTTCCTCCATAATATTCTATTATATGGAAGTACCATAATTATCTCACTGCTATTGATGATGATCTAGGTTATTTCCAATCTTTCATTACCAAGCTACAAAAATAACACTGTAACTGTGTCATTTTACACATTGTAAGTTTATTTGTAGGATAAATTCCTACAAGTGAAATCACTAAGTCTTTAATGAGTATATGTCAACATTCCTGACTGTTTTCTTTACGATAAAGTCAAAGGCATGAGATTGCCAGGTGTAAAGGCATAAATATTGTTAAGGTTTTTGATACTTACTGACAAATCATCCAGAAAGTTTGTACCAATTGAGCACCCACTTCTCTGAAATCTTGTCTGCATTAGAAACTATCTTTGTCCTTTTTAGCAAATCTTTGTTCATTTGATAGGTAAAGAATGATGTGTGTTTGTATAAACATATATATAAATACTATGCTATACCACTTAACTATATATATATATTATGCTTTATATTATATTATATATATGCATTTCTATAGCTATTAGTTTGAACTTGATTCCATAAGGTTTTTATTCATTGCATGTCCAGTGACTTGTTTGTTCATTTCCTTTGTCCACTTTTGAAGAATTTTTATTTTTGTTTGTTAATTTGCAATAAATAGCTTATATTTCTTAATATAAATAACGGCTTATGTTTATTACCTCCTTACCTTGTTTAGGTGCTGCACTAAGCAGTTTTAATTGTTTTTGCATATTGTAAATATTTTATCTGAGTTTGATATGTGTCTTTAATCCTTATTTAAACAGTATTTCCACTTATACACCTGTAAAGCTTTAAAAAGAATGTGATAAAATCTGTCTTTTATGGTTTTTGTTTGTTTGCTTTTAACACATAAAAAAGCCTATGCCACTCTAAAATCAGAATAGTCATTCACCTTTATCTTTTTCTATTTCCTTAGGATTTTAAATAATTTTTAAAACCCAAATCAGCCATAAATATGAGTACATAAATATGGATACTTACAAATGGTTTATACCTACAATGTAACTATCTTTTCTGCTTTAAGAAAGTTTTTGTATACTTTTTTTTTTTTTAGAGAGCACAAATGGAGGTGAGGGGGTAGAGGGAGAATCCCAAGCAGGTTCCATCCCCAGAACAGAGCCCAACACACGGCTTGATCCTGTAACCCTAGGATCATGACCTGAGCTGAAATCAACAATCGGATGGATGCTCAACCAACTGAGCCATCCAGGCACCCCTCTATCCTTATTTTTTAAAAACTATACTTAAAAAATACAGATAACTAAAAAAGGTAGCAAGGGGGACTAAGATTATCCACCATCCCAGCAAACTGAGACAATCACTATTAACAACTAGACCAAAACCAATTGGTTTTCTATGCATAAATGTATATACACATACCCATATATATTGTTTTTTTTTCTTTTCTTTTTTTTTTTTTTTTTTACAAAAAAATGGTGTTATATTGTGCCTGCTTTTCCCCCACTGTTAGCCAGATAGGTGAATCTCTTTCTAGGTCAATAACTACATTCTTATTACTAGTAATCCATTGTATGGAGGAGAGCTCCCTAATGAGATCATTTCACCTCCATGAGAAGGGAACCTGGGCAGAAGCATTCGAGGAAAAACCTCATCTCTCTATTTGACGTTCATCTGGCCAGAATTTCCTACAGCAGTTTAAATCTATTGCTTCTCAAAAAAAGAAAAAAAGAAAAAAAAGAAAAGAAAAGAAAATCACAGAACGGGCTAACATAGTGGTCAATCATTAACCTGCCCCAACAAGACAGACAACTAAGAATGAAAAAGCAAAAATCACTTTCTTTGCAAGACATGGTTCAAAATACTCCTCTAGACTTGGGTTCTTCCGTTTGCTTTCTCTCCTCTTTCCCATACCTTATTCTCTTCCCCCTACCAGTCAACATGCACAACTCCTTAAGATATTTTAAACTTAAGGGCCTTATTTATTTCTTAACAAAAATAATGACATGATTTGCTCTCCCAGAGATCTGACCTTAGGTTTGTTCTGGCTGCAAAACTAGTATAGACCATCCCATCAATTATGAATGTATTCATGTGTGTGAAGGCAATAGTAGGCCAGTGATAATGTTACCTTATTCTGGAGACTTACCCTTATAAATAAATAATGAGATGCTCCTGAGAAGCGCCTTTAGCAAAGGCAGGGGAAATGTTACTTCTCAGACTGAACGTTTTAAAGATTAAAAACTGATATATATATAAAAAAAAAACTGACACCATAGTTTTCTCAATAGGATATAAACAATTTATGTGGGGGGAAAAAAAGGAAACGAAATGAACTGGAAATTCTATAATGTTAAATTGGGTGGCCAAAGTTCTCTAGCTGGCAAGTATAAGATCTAAGTGAATAATGGGGCACCTGGGTGGCTCAGTCAGTTGAGGGTCTGACTTCAGCTCAGGTCACGATCTCACAGTTTGTGAGTTCAAGCCCCGCATTGGGCTCACTGCTGTCAGCGGAAAACCCACTTCAGATCCTCTGTCCCCCTCTCCCATACCCCTCCCCTGCTCATGCTCTCCCTCTCAAAAATAAATAAAACATTAAAAAAAATAAAATAAAATCAAAGGGAATAGATCAGAGGGCCTAAAATAGATTCTTGGAGATGCAGGGAAATTTCTCTCTCTACCTCCAAATATCTTATGCCGTACATTAATAATAAATAAATCACTACACTTAAGAATTTTAGGTAAAGATATAATTTGTTATACAATGCTACATTCTCACCATGCTCACAATGCTACATAATATTGAAAAGTTGTAGGGGCACCTGGGTGGCTCAGTCAGTTAAGCATCCGACTTCGACTCGGGTCATGATCTTGCAATCTGTGAGTTTGAGCCCCTCGTCAGGTCCTCTGCTGACATCTCAGAGCCTGGAACCTGTTTTGGATTCTGTGTCTCCCTCTCTCTCAGACCCTCCCCTGCTTGTGCTCTGCCTCTATTGCTCTCAAAAATAAATAAAACATAAAAAAATAATAATAAAAAGAAAAATTGTAGTCATTTCAATGAGAGTTATATAACTCAGCAGAATGTATGATAGATTTTTACTATTAAATATCACCTTCTTTTGTTTCAACTAACTCATACTAGGCTTATGTATTAAAGCTAGATATTCAAATCCAGGTACTAATTCAAATAGCTTCACGAAGTATATAATGAGTGCTGACTTCCCGAGAGGAAATGTTCTGTGTTGTATATTCTAGTCCCATTGCTAGCAAAGTAGAAAATGCTTTGTGGTTGCCACTAGAGGGCAAATAGCCTTCTGGACTTCTCTTTGACCAAGGAGCATCTCTCCAGGCAGCCAAAGTTTCAGTGTCTCATAAACCTAGTCTTAAATCGGCATTGTCAACTTTTAGTCAACCCTCAGTCTCCGCAAGCTAAGAACTTTTAAAGTCAAGATTTAAATGTTCTCTTTCACCATTTTACCAAATGGCGAGATCTCCTCCCGAGGACATTAACTCCCGACCTTCTTACCCTAACCCTTTCTCCTCTAGCTCGTACACCTCACTGCTCTCCCACCAAGGTGAGCTAACACCCCAGCATTCAACAGCATTCTTAGACCTCAGAGAGGCAGAAGACACCCTTTCCAGTCTGACTGATTCCCGCGTACCTTTCCAGCCCTATCTCCTACCTCACCCTCGTTGATATCCCCTCTACACTCACAATGATTGGGAGTTCCTTAAACAGACGCTGTTACTCCACACCTCCGTGTCTTTGTTCAGGCTGTTCCTTCTATTGGGGATGCTGGAACTGCCGACCAGATGTTTTCAAAGACTTGGTTCACGTACCGCCTGTGAGAAGCCTCACAGTCTCTGGTGATCCCTTTCTTCCCCTTCTTCCTTTTCCTAAGCAAGAGATTGAGGGTCTCTCTCCTCTGTGCTACCCCAGCATCTTGCACACATCTCTGTGAACAGTGCTAACTCTACTATTGGGATTATGTCTGGTGGAGTATGAACATTCAATCTATTTGGAAAGGTAAACTCAACTGTTTTGTCTTTTCTTTGCTGCATTAGAAATTGTTAGAGGAGTTCTAGAAGGATAAAAGACAAACAACCCCTCTCCTGTCCAGGCAGCAGATTCCAGAAATTGTGGTTTTTGAATACTCTGGTCTTTCTGCCCTTGAATAAGGAGATACGGGATTTCTGCCTGACAAAAATTTGGACGTCATTGCTAGTTAAAAGGAATGATTAGGGTTTTAGTCATAAAGAAATATTTGGAATCTGGAGAGACTGAGGTAGACTGCAGAAGGTTTTGAGAGGCCAAACATTACTGCCCAGAATCAGGAAAGTGGTCTGAAAGTATTACCACTGCCAGGAGGTACCCAGAGTGGGCTGGGAAAGAGTCCTATGAGGAGCACTGCTGAAGTGCTCGGAAGCCATAATGAGACAGCTCAGCACAGCCCTCACCAGAGACATCTAGTTGAATGGGAGGCCTGCAGCTATTAGACAAATCATCATGGGGTGTGACCCTCAGCCTAAGATTAAGTCTTTTGTCTTGTGTTTTGTTTTGTTTTGTTTTGTTTTTCAAGCACAAACTACTCAAAATTATCAAAGATAATCGAAAACAAGGAGTGTCTGAGACACTGTCACAGGCAAGACAGTCTTGCAGAAACATGGCAACTAAACGTAATGTGGTATTCTGGGTGATTTCCTGGGAGAGAAAGGGGCTATTAGATGAAAACAAAGGAAATCTGAATAAAGTGTAGACTTCTGTTAATAATAATTATCAGAATTGGTTCATCAATTATAATTACATGTACAATTAGTATGATATATAGGTATATATAACATACTATATATATGTATTTATATATATATATATATATATATATATATATATCATACTAAGGTGGGATGTTAACAACAGAGGAAACTGTGTAGGGTATATGGAATTTCTCTGTATTATGTTATCCAATGTCTCTGTAAATCTAAAAGTGTTCTAACAACTAAAGTTTATGAAGAAGAAAAAAGGAGGAGGAAAAGGAGGGGTAGAAAGAAGAAGGAGGAGGAGGAGGAGCTGGAGGAGGAGAAGGAGAAGGAAAAAGAGAAGGAGGAGAAAATAGAGAGAAAAAAAAACAAACTAACCTGTGAGGATGTCCTCATAAACTCTTAAGGACACTGGAAGTACCCAAGGCACCTGCAGCCATGACTCCATGTGTGCAGGACCCATTCGTGCTGATATCCCCAGGGTCTGCTTTCCATATGCATCGGTGCATAGTTGTTGAGTTAAAATTTCTTTCCAATAAGGAAGTAGCAAGGGGTAGTAAAGAGAATGTTCTTCTGCTGATAAATAAAACTATAAAATGTGTTTTGTTTGCTTCAGTTGATAAAAAATTTTGTAGGGCTACCCAGTTCAACAGAGTTTGCCCTGACATTTAGAGAGAAAGTTACAAGGCAAACTATTATCTTAGTGAAGAAAAAAAAAAATCAACCTCCATTCTTCAAGAATGTTACCCTTTTCCGATATTCACCTGGAGGAAAACCATCCTTATAATAATGAGGTGTTAAAACTGAGGCAGCAAATACATAGAGATCAGATATAAAATGTCTAAATAGTTTTAAGTAAAGAGTGAAGGCTCAATTTCTTTTTCATATAAAAGGAAGCAAACATATTAAAATTCTCCTAAGTACATAGAGTGAAGTACATAGAGTGAAAATAGAAAGCGCTCACATAATGTACTTTTGATATAGAAATTGTTCTCTTGTAGGTCTTTTAGTTTAGTGAAGATTTCTTGGCAAACGATACTGATCACAAGTAGCATTTCTCCTATGAGGAGTATTTCAAAATAATTTGGAATATAGACATCGTATTTTTTAAAGTTTGTATATCTCATTATATTTGTCTTTCAATATAGCAATTTGGTAGAAATTTACACTCAAAAGAAGGGGAAGGTGTGGAAGAAAAGAAAGATGGCCAAAAAAATAAAGGTTTCATATAATGAATTCAAAAGTATGTTCTCTGCCAGCATTCTGTGCATTGACTAAAGCAGTTGGGGTCGTGCTGATGACTCAGGACTCTGCTAAACTGTCTTGCTTACCACAAGGGAGGCTATCAACCACACAAATATATAGCTGTAACCCTCTCTCTTTGGCAAGGAAGTGAAAAGACCCAATAGATTCTTAGTTTGAATGGATAATCCACACTGATTCTTTTGATATGTTGTAAGAAAATGAAAAAGGTTATTTTTTTTGGTACTCTCAGAATAAATGTAAATCAGTGATGTTTCAAAATATACTTGCTTCCAGGTATACATGAAAATATATTCCAGATAATATATTAAACCATATTAATCCCAGATGATGCTAATTAATCACATGAGATGGATTCTCCATTTCTCTCTTAAAATGAACAAGAGGAATTAGTAAAAGGAGAGAACGAAGAAATAAATGTTATTACAGGCAACAGAGTGGAAAGAGCTCTAGGTCGTATAGAGAGGGAAAAAGGGGCACCTGGGTTAAAAAGGAGGCTCAGTTGGTTAAGTGTCTGACTTTGGCTCAAGTCATGATCTCACCGTTTGTGGGTTCGAGCCCCGTATCAGGTTCTGGCTATCAGCTCAGAGCCCATATCAGATCTTCTGTCCCCCTCTCTCTCTGCCCTTCCTCTGCTGGTTCTCTCTCTCTATCTCTCTCTTTCCCAAAATAAATAAGCTTAAAGAAGAGAGAGAGAGGAAAGAAGACTGGGTGGAGACCTTATCTGTGCCAACAACTGTATGAGTGAGCCACTGTGCCTACTCTATGGGTCGACTGTGCTTGGGAATTTTACATACATTTTATAATTTTCTTCACAACTTTAACAAATTAATTATTACCTATATTTTAGAAATGAGGACTGTGACAGAGAGTTTAGTAACTGGTCCAAGGTCACCCCCCCCACCCCCACCTAGTAGAAGTAGACCCAGTGTCAAACCTAGATCTATTTGATCCCATAGATTATGGAACCTACTATATTATCCCTCCACGTTTCCCTGTCAAAATGATGATTTTAGATTGGAGATGTTGGTAAGTTAATTCATATTTGTAAGAGTTATTGAACGTCGAACTCATTATTGAAGCTAATTGAACTTCATCAATGCCCTTACCTTTTTTGATCTATAATCTTTGCTGTATTTTCTGGTCCATAAAGAAAGATTTCTTTACTTTTGCCAAGTGCTTCATGCTATATCATAAACCAGAGCAATCTGCAGTGTTTGCACTGATACCATAATGCCACCGCTGCACTCAGAATGTTTATAGTAGTACTCAAAATCTGATTTCCTGTATATGTTTCCATTGCTCAGAAACTTTTAATTCTTTAAATTTCTTGTGGTTCAGTATTATTGTTTCCAGTCCTCTGTAGACATTTTTCATCTTGCCTTTTAACTTCTTACAATATGAGTGGTGGTGGTTTTAAAGTCTATGTACGAAAACTCCATTATCTGGATCACCTGTGGGTCTATTTCTCTTGTCTATTTTTCTTCTGGATTTTGGTGGCATCTTGTCACCTTGTTTGCCTGGTTATTATTGCTCACCAGACACTGTATATTGAAATTGTCAAGAGACTCTGAACGATGCTACATTCCTCCAGAGACAACATGCATATGCTTTTCCCAGACAGCTAGGTTAAGAGCGCTAGGAACCTCTACACATCATCTGAAATTGGGCTTCTGTTCACTGTTGTTTCTGGGTATAGCCTTTCTGGGTCCAAACTGACTGCCTAAGGTGTTTACCAAGATCCTCCTCCTTGGCAAACTGTGACCTCCAATTTTTGGTCTCCCACCTCCATGAATCTGTGAAAGCTTTCTCAGTTTGTATCATCTCAGCCACAGACTTCAGAATCACCAGTTACCTTGGGGTGCCTGGGTGGCTCAGTCGGTTAAGCATTCGACTTTGGCTCAGGTCATGATCTCATGGTCTGTGAGTTCGAGCCCCACATCGGGTTCTGTGCTGGCAGCTCAGAGCCTGGAGCCTGTATTGGATTCTGTGTGTGTCTCTCTCTCTCTGCCCCTCCCCCATTCTCTCTCTCTCTCTCTCTCTCTCTCTCTCTCTCTCTCTCAAAAATAAATAGACATTAAAAAAGAAAAAGGAAAGAATCCCCAATTACCTTTAGGGAAAAGGAGACCCAGATACCAGGTGCACCTCTATGGACTTTCACACTCTGTTAGATCTTGACCTCACAGTTCTTCATGCCTGGCTGGTTCTGCAATGATGTTAGATTTGTAATTTTTGTATCACTTAGTCTGGCTTCTCTAGCTGCTCTTGGTGGGAAGATAGGTCCAAAACAACCTAGTCTGTTAACCAGACAGTGTCAGTTGTGTTTTTAAATTATTTATTATCAATATAAAAATATAATTTCCAGTAAAAATTAAAGTATTTGGCTTCTCATAAAAATATAAAAGTTATAGTAAACTGACCCAAGTTTCCTGCATGTTAGCAATCTGCTGATCAGAGTAAGGGCTGTCACTTTGAGATGGATCAGGCATGATTCTAGTTCACAAGGCTTTCCGACAGCCTAGTTTATTACACCGGTCACCACTGTTCATTTCTGCTACTTGCCTGGCTCCTAACGACATTTACTTTTGTGACCCCTACCTCCAGGGACTGTTTATAGTTTTGCAACAGGGATCCAAAAAGGCTAAATCAAGTTCCTTTCCCAGAAAATTAGCACCCAGCAGCAACAGATATTTTGCTTACCCCCACTGATAACCCTCAGAACTAAAGAAATTTCTGTCCACAGAATATAGTTGAGGTAAATCACCAACATCATTTTTGTAATGTATTCTGCAACAAGTTTGCATCCATAAACATCTCTTTCTTACTTACTAACTCACAACTTTTGATTCTCTCAATCATGACCACGCAATTCTAATCTATATCAATTGCTTAAAGACGTACAATTTGTCCTTTAATTGAGTCTCATTTTCTTGGTTCCTCAATTGAGCTAATTAAATGTTTGTGCATGGAATTTTGCAAAAATTAATTTGGGTGATAGTGAATGTTCAGTTTGGGAGGAAAGGCCAACTTTCTCGTGCGTTCTGTCCATGACTGGCAGGCATTCACTCTGTCTCTCACCCATCAAATACATTTGAGCAGGCACCCTATGCCAGGCACTGTCCTAAATACTGAAGATGCCACGGTGAATAAGACACAGGTCCTGAACCAGAGAAGCTCATGTAGTAGGAAGACAGACATTAAAAAAAAAAAAAAAAAAAAACAATCTTTGCAACACTCCATAATGAATATTATAATTTGAGTTAGGAACAAAGAGCGGTGGGAGGGACTAGGTACGTCTGAAGAGTAGGAAGAAAAAATAAAAGGCTTCACAGAGGAAGTAGCATTTCAATCTGCCCTTAAAATGATGATTTAGGTGTTAGGTAGAGAAGAGCAAGGAGGTCTTTATGGTTTCTTGTGTAAACTGTACTCCCCCAAAGCTCCCTCTGGTTTCCCTGCCTCAAATTCTTTCCTCTAGCTGATCCACTCTCTGTGCTGATCTTTCCAAAGCAAAATCCGATCATTGGTTTCCCATCCTCTCCACAATTAATTCAGACCCTTCAACTGATATCCAAGGCCATTGTCATTTCGAGCCCTCTCCCCTACATCCAGTCACACTTCCGTGTCATTTGCGTGTGTTTTCCTCTGTCCCATGCATGGCTTCTACGCTTCCTTCCACAGTACTCTAGAAATACCTCTGTTGGCACCTCCCCACTGTGCAGTAAAGCCTGATTATCTGATCTGGGTTCCTTTTTTTTTTTTTTTTTTTTTTTTGTTTAACGTTTATTTATTATTGAGAGACAGAGAGAGCCAGAGCATGAGCATGGGAGGGGCCGAGAGAGGAGGAGACACGGAATTCGAAGCAGGCTCCAGGCTCCGAGCTGTCAGCACAGAGCCTGACACGGGCCTCGAACTCACAAATTGTGAGATCATGACCTGAGTCGAAGTCAGATGCTTAACTGACTGAGCCACCCAGGTGACCCTGATCTGGGTTCACTTAAAAGACTGAGAGGTCTATATAGCGCAGTTCAGCGCTTAGCACAGAGATGTTCCCAATATCTATAGGGGGTGAATGAATGAATCAAAAGGAACATCGTGATGCTTACTATAGCTAGAGGTGAAGGGAGAATAGATAAATTGGAAGGAAATGAAATACACAAAGTACTACCTATGTAAAAAAGATGATTATATCTCAGAGTACTATATACACATATTCCTTTAGATGATACTGCTACATCTCTGAGATACTATTCTTCAGTTAAATCCAGGAGTGTATCCTAGCAAATAGCTGTTTCAATATTTCGACTTAAAAGAACCCTCATTAAGTTCTGATAATAAAGGAAAATACCAGATGACCTGACAGTAACATCACCAATATAAATGGCTTGAAATAAAACATAATGATAGTTATATCCTTGAAGTCAAGGTTGTTCCCAGGCTTCCATCTGTGCTATTTCTATTTACTCTTCCTGATTCCAAATCTCGGTCACTGTCCATTAGGTCTGAGGTCTTTATAGCTCGAACTCTGGTCCCAATTTTCCTCAAAAGTTGGAGTTTTAGACACAATTTGGTATCTTGGATCAGATCCGGGGAAAGAAAAAAGAACATTACTGAAAAGCCTGGTGAAATCCAAAAGAAGTCTGTAGTTAATAGTAATATAACAAGATTAAGTGATTAATCATCACAGAGGTACCACGGTTTTGTAAGATGTTAGCACCTGGGGAAACTGAGTAGAGGCTGCACAGGAACCTTCTGTTCTATCTTTGCAACTTTCTGTACACCTAAAACTATTCCAAGTAAAAAGTTGATGTTTAAAAAAAAAAAAAAGTTGGAGTGTTATAAGAATTATGTTCAGAGCATACCGACCAACTACAGAGAAATCCAATTCACTCAGAGTTTGACCCATGATATAATCCTGCAACGCGCTATGTCTTAGCTCCCCACCCCTAAAATGCAGCGTGCTGATGGCTTCCTTTACAAACATCCTTCTGTGCTCTCTTTGCCTTCCAAACTGACCAGATTTTATATTTGTATTTGCTTGTTTGTTTTTAGTTTTTATTTAAATCCTAGTTAGCCAACATACAGTGTGATATTTGTTTCCAGGTATACAGTATGGTGATTCAACACTTCCGTACGATACTTGGCATTCACCACAAGTACCCTCCTTCATACCCATCACCCGTTGTATTTGTATCCTCGGGAAAATTCACGTGTCTTGTTTTTTATGCTTCTTGTCTTCACCTAGAACTGATATTCCCAGGATCCCTCATTAAACTAGAAATGTCACTGGGAAGTAAGCCATATTCTTTTAATAATAACACTAAATGAAGGACAGCAAAAAATATAAAACATTTACGGTAGAAATTCTTTGGCAGTGTATTTCTTTTTCTTTTTTTTCTTTTCTTCTTTTTTTGTACCAGTAATTCATGTTTCATGTTGTGGAATTCACGTTGTGAAAATTTCAGAGAGTAAAGACAAAGCATTATTTTGTTTTTATTGTTATAAATGAATACTTAATTTGATAAATAAGGGGAAAAGGAAACATTCAATGTATTGTCATTATGTGGCATTTAAGGTGACTGTGGAAACAGAACGAAATGCTGAATTATGTTATGATAAGCAGATGTTTCTAGGGAACGTCAGG
Organism: Prionailurus viverrinus; assembly: GCF_022837055.1. Classification (NCBI taxonomy): domain Eukaryota; kingdom Metazoa; phylum Chordata; class Mammalia; order Carnivora; family Felidae; genus Prionailurus; species Prionailurus viverrinus. Next base: position 9,544,480 of record NC_062565.1, on the reverse strand, counting down.
TAAACAATACACAGCTTAACATAGCAGGAAGCGTGTTTTACCAGGTTACTCCCATGGTTTGCGCCTATACAAATACAATCTGCATAATTGAGAACCAACATTTTAAACATCCAGTGACTTGACAACTCAGATAATGAGCGAAACTGGTTGTATAATCTGCATTGTAGAGAAGCTAAGTTTAATAATAAAGTTAGTGGGGCGGCTGGGTGACTCAATCGGTTAAGTGTCCGACTTCGGCTCAGGTCATGATCTCATGGTCCATGAGTTCGAGCCCCGCCTCGGGCTCTGTGCTGACAGCGCAGACCCTGGAGCCTGCTTCAGATTTTGTGTCTCCCTCTCTCTCTCTCTCTCTCTCTCTGCCATCCCCCACCCCCCTATCCCCACTTATACTTTCTCTCTTTCAAAAATAAATTTTAAAAAATTTTAAACGTAATAAAATTAGTAAATGATCCATTCTTCCAAAGATCACAAGCCAGTAAAGGGGCCTCTTCTCCCCAAAGCCACCAAGAAGATCACTCTTCCCCAGAATTCGGGAAAATATCATGCTCATATATGTGGTTCTCAAATCCACAGGCTAAAAGGATCAAAGAGAGGAGGGACTAGAGGGATGACCCAAATGGGAAGAATTTTGTTTGACCCCTACAGAGCAAATGGACAAGTGAGGAGACCAGACCCATAACCAGAGTTTTGGGGTGGCTCTCAGAGCTGTTTCCTGCCCACAGTCAGGGAAGTATAAAAATACAGGTGACCTCACAGAACACCTGGCAAACACCTGATGAGGCTAGACAGAGCTGAAAGGAGGGTGACAGATAAAAGGTGTTCTAAATAACAGACCTCACTGTCAACGGGTGCTGGCTGCAGAGGGTGCCCGAGGTGCCCTGGGCCTGCCACAGAGAGCTGTGCCAAACTGAGGAGAGAATGCATCCATTAATCCACAGGCACTCCATTAGAGCTCACTCATTCATCTCGTGTATCCTATTTACAAGGAAATCCAGGGATACATTGAAATGATGAGTAAGAACAAGAGAGAAAGTTTTTTTCTTACTCAGAGATTAAAACAAATATCTTTCTACAATGCCTTCTACCAGTTGGAAAGCAGGCTCTTTGGAGAGCTGCATCAACCCATCAAATCACTGAAAACAGAGAACAAAAGTCTCTTCTTGGAAGAAGTTACTACACGGTACCCTCACAGACTAAATTTAGAAGCAGGTAGTAATTTTTTTTTTTTATGCAAACGCATATGTTTCCGTGTGAATACATCAAATTAAGAAGGTTTCCTTTTTTCTATGCTTGCTGTCCCAGGGCACAAAGGATAACCTGGACGATGAGGTAGATAAAATAGCTCCCATTTCTAGTGGGTTTTTCCCTTGTGAGATTTCTTCCAGTCTGTACCAAGTTAACAGCATTTGACCTGCCTAAGGCACTCCCTGCTCTTTGAAATTATTTCTTCCTTTGACTCCCTTTTCCAGTGGCCACTCTTCTCACACTGTTTTCTACCCCTTTCTCATCTCCCCAACCTTTGAACACTGATACAAAATATGATCCTTGGACCGGCCTTCTCTAGCTACCCTCTCTCCCCAGAAGATGGCGTCCAGCCTTGGCTTACACACCCTTGACGTGAAGACAATCCCTCCCAAATTTACATCACCAGCACAAACATTTCCCTTGAACTCCACATTTAGATATTCAATTACCTACCCAACGGTGCAATTTGGATGTTTAGCAGTTATTTCAGTTGAAGATGCACAGAACTAAACTGTTCTTACCCCAACCCAGCTTCTCACATGGAGTTCTCCACCAATAAATGTCACCTCCATCCTTCCAGTTGTTAAGATCAAAAACTACAGAAGTTTTTCACTTCTCTTTCTTCTCACAACCCACATTCATTCCATAGGCCAACACCTCAGGCCAAAGTTTCAAAATACTATATCTAATTATTTCTCACCACCTCTGCTGAATCAACCTGGTCAAAGCCTGGATTATAACAGCAGCTTCCTGCCTACCTGTCCTTTTATCCTATAGAATGGTGTCAACACAGAAGCCACAGGCTCTCCACCATGTTTCTCAATATCCCCTTGACCACTACTTAAAAATTAGCTTGAAGGCAGGGGCGCCTGGGTGGCTCAGTCTGTTAAGCGTCTGACTTCGGCTCAGGTCATGATCTCACGGTTCATGGGTTTGAGCCCTGCATCATCCGGCTCTGTGCTGACAGCTCAGAGCCTGGAGCCTGCTTTGGATTCTGTGTCTCCCTCTCTCTCTCTGCCTCTCCCCCAACTCACACTCTGTCTCTCTCTCTCTCATTAATAAACATTAAAAAAATTTTTTTTAATTAGCTTGAAGGCTTTGCTATTATTCTTCAGGAAGGTAAGTCACGATGGCTCGCAACCTAACTCTTTTTGGGAACTACACCCCAAATGAACAAATTAATTAATTATCACAAGCATGGAATGCTGGAGTTGCACGGAACCTTAGGGATCAAGCTGTTCTAGCCTCTCATTGCACGGACAGACCGGGAAGTAAAGGCAAAAAGATCAGATGAGCTTGGCCCCGTTGGCGGTACAGCTAGGACTGAGGTTTACTGTGCTGGCTTTGTCACTTCTCCAGAGCTGGCAATCCAGGAATTTTTCAGAATATCTTGCAAATTGTAAATCACAGCCCCCTCCCCAATTAGCTGAGTTTTTTCTTGTTTGCTATATGTACTTAATGTACAGCCATTTGACGAGTTTGGTGATAAGTGTACATCCATGAAACTATCATCACAATCTATACCATAAACATATTTATCGCTTCCAAAAACTTCCTCTTCCTTTTTTTTTTTTAATTTTTTTTTTTTGTTCAACGTTTATTTATTTTTGGGACAGAGAGAGACAGAGCATGAACGGGGGAGGGGCAGAGAGAGAGGGAGACACAGAATCGGAAACAGGCTCCAGGCTCTGAGCCATCAGCCCAGAGCCCGACGCGGGGCTCGAACTCCCGGACCGCGAGATCGTGACCTGGCTGAAGTCGGACGCTTAACCGACTGCGCCACCCAGGCGCCCCAATCCTCCTCCTTCTTTATTATTACTATTTAGTGGTAGTAGCAGTATGTGTGTGCGTGATAAGAACACTTTACGTAACGTTTTTCCTCTTAGTGAATTTTTAACTACACAATGCATTGTTGACCACAGGTACTATGCTTTACTTCTATCTGCAGATCTCTAGAACTCATTCATCTCGCCTAACCGACACTTTGCGCCCTCCGAATCTATCTTCAGTTAACTTATAATTACAGAAGTTACATAGTTCGGCTTTAGGAAAGGATGCCGCGTGTAACTTCGGTTTTAAAATAAATACTAGAGTCAGTAACATGTTTTTCAGGACTTATAGTCTTGTTGAACTTTGAGATCTTTTGGGAAGTGAGCTCGTGTTGTTCTCACCAAACTCTGTGAAGCATTTTCATTGTCCGAAACAGGGCTCCACCCTCCCCTTCGCTGGCTGCAATAAACGGGAATGTCAACGTTGCCACGGTGGTTACTCTGTACTGGGAGTTCTGCAAAGGGAAACTTGGCTGGGTAAATGCTAAATGTTTCACTCCTGAGAGTCTATATTTGGAGAACCAGTTCACCCTGCTCATGTTGGTTTTTTTTTTTTTATAGTTATTTTTTTAACATTTCACCCCCATGGTTAATGCCTGGCTTAATTCTAAACTTGAATGCACATGAATGCTAGTATTTACATGGTTCGTATTCCAATATCTGAAAATGAATACATAGGATATTGACATGGTTATAGATTCAGATTATCAATGTCTTTGATTCACCTTTTTTTTTTTCTCTTTTAAAGTTTTCTCTTTTAAAGTTCCTAATCTACATTTACTCTGTTGAGTAAAAACTAGTTTTACTCAGTCCTTCATTTTGAGATACCTCTCAGAACTGTAAGATTTAATGATATATCTATATGTGATGCCATTTCATAGTGCCTAGTGCATAGTCACAGTTCAGTAAATGCTGTCATGTCATCATTGACGTCCGTCTCCACTTTGTTCCCTCTCCAGTTTATTTCCGTTCATAGTGTGTCAACTCCTTGAAATTTCTGAACATCTAACTCTCGAAAAATTCTGTCTTGAATCATTTATCTTTACCTACAGGCTTGAGGACATCTCATATGTACGGTGTTTTTTTTTTTTAATTTATTATTATACTCACTGTTGATTAGACCAATATTTTTCAAAATGTGGTCCTTGAATCACTGCATTTGAATCACCTGAAGCTGGATAAGGTAGGGATGGTTCTCAGATATCTGTATTTAAAGAAAGTATGCAGGAGATCGTTCTGGACACCAACTTTTAGGAACAGAGTTAGTCTTTTAATCCCTCCCATGTTTCATCGATGCCATCACTTTTGCCAATAATTTTTAAGATAGTGAAAGAGGGATTGATCTTACCTCATCCTTAAAGTAACCCATATTTGCAGAGTATTATTCTCTAGAACTTACTGATAGGAATGAAATACATATTATGATTATAAAGATTTAAATCTCCACAGGAGTAGGGGCACCTGGGTGGCTCAGTTGGTTAAGTATCCAACTCTTGATTTCGGTTCAAGTCACGATCCCATAGTTCAAGAGTTCAAGACCTGCGTCAGGCTATACGCTGATAGTGCAGAGCCTGCTTGAGATTCTCTCTCTCTTTCTCTGCCTCTCTCTCTCTCTCAAAAATAAATAAACATTTAAACAAAACTTTAGCTCCGGTCATGATCTCGCGGTTCGTGAGTTCGAGCCCCACATCGGGCTCACTACTGTCAGCCTGTCAGCACAGAGCCCACTCTAGATCCTCTCTTCCCCTCTCTCTGCCCCTCTACCACTTGTGCTCTCCCAAAAGTAACTAAGAAAGAAAGAAAGAAAGAAAGAAAGAAAGAAAGAAAGAGAAACTTGAAATCTCCAGAGGAGATAGAAGGACCTAGTGCAAATTGGTAGGTAATGAATGAATGATAATACAATGGATTCAAGCCTCCTCAGGTTTGAATCCTTTGGTACTTGAGGAGATGAACGAGTGAATGCATGCTTTGCCCTAAACTGTGACCTCCGAGTGACATCGTTCTGGGGAAACTGGCTATTTATTTCCCTGCTTTAATTAGAAGATGAGTCCAATGATGTGCTGTGGTATATGAGGTGAGTTGTTGCATATCGTTTCCAACTATAGACTCTACTAAAAAAAAGTCGATAAAAATGGGGAAGATAACCAGGATTTATCTGTGCAATAGGACTGTGGAGTAATGAGACTAGTTTTCTTGGATGACTTATGGAAATCAGAACTGATAATATAGACTCATACTTTGTGTTTCAAAAATATATCCACTACATGAATATAAAAGTCTTCCAAGTTACAGATGAGACTCTGGGACTAGATGGTAATGTACAAGGCAAGCACCAAACAAATAGGATGCTTTGAAATAAGTGCTGTATCTCTTGCAAGATGAGATATTTCTGTTATTGGCATACGCCAGATACCTTCATCATCAAGGTACCTGTTTATCTCTTTGCTGCCTGTACTGAAGTGAGTGGTATTAGGTAGGCATTGAAGTGAAGACCAGTGAAGCATTTTACTAAAACTATAATTGCAAAGCTAACTGGAGACTTCAAATGAAGAAGGAACAGCATGCACAATGATAGAAGAATGCCAGGGAATCACAGACATTTACATTTGGAAGGGACCTAGATAGATACTTTCCACTGCAACCTTCCACCCAGATCATTATATTCTGCTTTAAATATGTGAATACAGGGAAAATTCTATGTGTTTATCTAGTAAATATTTGTATCATATGCTAGCGACTCTGATTACAATAGCTCATTGGTTCAAAATACCACCTGTAATATTTTTTTGCCTCCTTGTATTTACTTTCCTAAATGTCAGACCTGGATTCTTGCCCCGCCTCTCAGATTTTAGTTTCTCCGTGATCTTTGAAAAGTTTGCTCTTAGAAATTTATTTGCTCTGTTAGTGCTCAGATACCTCCCAGTCACTAATCCAAATTCTTCTGCTGGCTGTAAAATAGCCTTTAGTTAGCATGTTACAATCATTAGTAGAAATAGAAAAATTAAATGTCCGAGAGGAAAAGCCATATTGTTTTAGAGGTGTGATTTTATTCATGCTAAGGGACTGAGAACTAACAGGGAGACCTTCAGCCAATTTCCCTCCTCTGCCATATTGGATCCCACTAGCAAGCTGATTTAGAAATGGTCTCTTGTGGGGCGCCTGGGTGGCTTGGTCGGTTAAGCGTCCAACTTCGGCTCAGGTCATGATCTCACGGTCCGTGAGTTCGAGCCCCGAGTCGGGCTCTGTGCTGACAGCTCAGAGCCTGGAGCCTGTTTCAGATTCTGTGTCTCCCTCTCTTTCTGCCCCTCCCCTGTTCATGCTCTGTCTCTCTCTGCCTCAAAAATAAATAAACGTTAAAAAAGAAAATTAAAAAAAAAAAAAAAAAGAAATGGTCTCTTGTACATGCTCCATGGGCCTACCCACCTCTAAAATCTGAAAAGGTACTGACGAGAACTGAAGAGATACAGCTGTGGCCAACACTTCTTCACATTTTTTGAAACAATTTAAGTTTGATCAGGACGTAAAACAGGTAACACTGTTTTTTGTTTTTTGTTTTTTTTTGAGGTTACCCAAGTCATAAGGAAGGAAGAGATCCCTTGTTACGCCTGCTGTAAAGACCTTAGTGCCGCCATTTTAGTAGAGTGATAACCACTCTTCCTCAGTTCCGCAGGACAGATGTAAAGATGCATCTGGAGCCTGATGGCTCAGCAAATATACTAAGGCGGGATGAAAAAGAGAGCTGCACAATTGCTGTTTTGTGTCCTCTCAGAAATTAAATAATGGAATTCTGACCACCCGGGTTATAAAACTGCTGTCTCATCAAGTTAAAACCTTAATCATATTACGTTGAGAAAATAATCATTTTTGTACTAAAGACGCTTCTATTCCAAGACAAAATTTGCCAAAATAAACAATTACATTGGTGGCATTGTTATAATAGCCATTTCTAAACTCACATTGTTGAATGGGACCCTTACACCTACTTGAGTTACATAGTTCTGTGCTTGGTTGTTCAATAAAATGAATGAATGCCTGAATCTCCAAAAAGAAACTTGATAAAAATGTTTTTTTTCCTCTTTTTACTTATTCCTTGTTTACATTTTAACCAATGGGACAAGCAGTTTATCTTCTGCTACCAGATTACAGTAGGATGCTCACTGCAGACTTCAAAAGAAGACTGGTTTGACCTGGAGGAATAGAAGGCTTTGGGTCAACGTGGGTGAATAGAACGATTAGGCGGTGTGCAGAGGGGACATCAACTTCATCGTCACTCTTTGTAGCTGTGTTTAAGTTCGGGGGGTAGGAGGTGATAGAGCAAGAAAATAAAGAGTTGAAAGGAAGGGATGAGAGGATCAGCCTAGAACGGAACCCTGAGTAGAGAGAGAACCAGCGGTAATAGAAGTACTGACATGATTTGACTCATGGTGCTCATAATTCCAGTGCTCACCCCTGCAGACCACATGCTCTGCTTTCTACCCACCTCCCTCCCTGGAGAAATACCCAGCAAAGGCATAATTCAAAGTTTTAGCTGCTTTCCTAAAGCTTTTTGCTAAGTAAACTAGAACCTTCCTGGGATGTCAGCTGACCCAGTGATCTCTGTGGTCTCTGAAAAGCGGATCCACCATTACTTGGCTCCAACCCTACCTCTTCCCATTTCGACAAGCCAGGCCCTCCTGAGTATGTGCAAAATCTGCCGGTCACTCTAGAGCAGCTCTTCATTAGGATGTCACCCCAGTGACTGTGCCAGTTCACCTGAGGGGCCACTTGAGCACTTCTATATGAATAAATCTCTCTACCGACTCATAAAAAGTAGCCAAAGGAGGAACTGGCCCTGCCTTAAGACGCTTTTGGCAGCTGAAGATCCAATCCAACATAGCCTGAAGAGAACTGCACCGTAGCATGCCGACAGATGCAATCCGCCATGTACTGTGGAGTTGAAATAAGGGTGTCAGATGTGATGAGAAATCACAGACCAAAGTTGGAAACAATAAACGTATTTATAATAGTTTGTCAAAGAAGTTGTGGCATAGCCACATAATAGAATACTATGCGACCACAAAAACGATGACCAAGACAAGTAACTATGGGTAGGAAACTACACCCGTGCCATATAAAGTGAAATTTAGATTTCCATGAAGTGCATATTGCACGTTAAAAATCTTGGCTCAAGAAATAATATCCGTATTCGTGGGGAAATATGCACAATGAAATATCAATGGTGGTTATTTCTAGGCATGGGTTATTTTCGTCTTTATGGTTTTCTGCAGTTTCTGAATTATACCGCGATCTTTATATCCTTGATTATAAAATGGGAAACCAGTAAAGTTGCTTTGAAATAATTATAGTGGGGGAATTCATGACAGATGGCCTCGTGGATGCGGAAGCCATATTGTACCAAGTCCTATGATGCTTTTTGAAAGAATTGGCGGCTGTAGATCGGAAGAAAAGAAAACGAAAAATGGTGTCAATGGGAAGACTAGGATGAGATGAGAAAAGAAAGACGAGTGGAATGTAAAGCAGGGAAAGTTGAGTGTTTGAACAGTAGCAGAAAGAACGGCAAAGGAAGACCCTCGCTTTTCACCCTTCCGAGCTTCTGCACCTGCTGTTGCCTCCACCTGGAAAGCCTTCACCACTGATGAAGTCATCTTTCAGGATCCAGCTCAAGTAACTCTTCCTCTTCCAAGTTTCCTTTGCCTCAGGCTCTGGTTTTGGCCTCCAGTGTGGCCCATAAACAGGCCTGAACTATCACACAGAATGCGGTGTATTTCATTAATTAATTTTTAATTTGCTTAAGCCATTATGTCAATAGCAAGCTCCATGAGGGCAAGAGACTTATGTATCTTAAACACGGTCTCGTCATAGAACAAATGTACGATACGTGCTTTGTAGTCTTGACCCAAGTCGACTTGAATCGAAACAGTTTTGGTGAAAGATTAGTTGACAAAGAGCCTCAAAAATAAGGCTGAAGAGTTAGGTTTATTTAATGCATAGTATAGAAATGTGAAGCATGCATCTCTTTGGGATATTAGGATGCTTTTCCTAGAAGCTGGATGAAACGAAAGCATTCCTGTTCTTCCAACCGTGTTCACCAGAGATCAAGAGCTGGCCGCTCTGGGAAGACTGTTGATGGACAATGTGAGCAGCCGCCAAACTTTCCCATTTAATAATCTGCTAAAGGGTGAACTCATTTTATGTAGTACAAGTTGCAGATCCCTGTTAAAGACAGAACAGTGGGTTGATGACCAATGTTAAAGCCTTTTCAACAAGCCACTTGGATATCATACAACTTCACAACTCCAATCTTCTTCCCCAAAGCCTCAAAGATGATATATGTAGCATTATTACGATGTCACAGTCACTGTCTTAATTTTCCTGATAATATAAGTCTTACCCATCTTTAGAACAGAAGGCAAACAAGGATGATCATACATTGATGGTGACCTAATGAACAAGATGTTTTTAAAATGGTAAATATGGTTCCCTCGGACCAACTAGTATTATGTAATTTTTTTAACGTTTATTTATTTTTGAAAGAGACAGAGCATGAGCAGAGGAGGGACAGAGAGAGACAGAAAGAGACAGAATCCAAAGCAGGCTCCAGGCTCTGACCTGTCAGCCCAGAGCCCCATGCGGGGCTTGAACCCACAGACTGCGAGATCATGATCTGAGCGGAAGTCAGACGCTCAATTGACTGAGCCACCCAGGTGCCCCTATTATGTAATGTTTTATCAAGTTTTTAGATTATTCTGTCAAAGAGACTTTTATGAAAAAGTATTTCATTAAGGCTTTTAGTCTTTAAAGATTATAAATATCACTTAGTTCTATTCAAGGGAAAATAGTTCTAACTATAATCCCTCCCAAAGGGATGGTTTTGTTTGAACTGGACTATTTTCACATAGGGCTACCAAAGTTGATAAACTTCAGAGTTAACTCAGTCCCTTGTTCCTTTAATGGTGCATCTTTAATTCCTCTAGTGTTTTGTGGCACATATTTTGCTAACAGAAAAATGTACTAGTTCAATTATTTCATATGCAAGTGAGTTTTCATACTGTTTTGTCTACATTCCGGGGCCATTTTTCAATGCAGGTATATAGTTCATGGACATCGTGAGCCATCCAACGACAATGACAACTGTGTGAGATCTGCAAAAAATGTCTCAAAAATTCCTCTTCGGGGAAAAAAATGCAACTGTTTCTTGAACATTGTGTCCGTTCTTAGGAACGGTGACCTAGATATCAACATCCTAAGCAAAGGCAGATTTACTGTGACGGGCTCATGTCCAGCATTCAGATCGAAGACGTGAAGCAAAGTACCGTTTAGTGAGTGTCTTTAAGTAATTGAAATACAGTTAAGTGTGCTTTTTCTATACCAGGGGATTGTTTTGCATTCACTGGCAGAGAAAGGGAAATGTAGCTGAAAGACGTCATCAGTATACATCTGGCACCAGTTTGTGCTGTGAGTAGAACACATCTCAGTAGTGACTTCCCTTGTGGTAGTACCTGCTCAAAGGATGTAGCAGACAGATACAATCAGTATTTATTGGGATGAATTTTAACTGATAAATACATACATACATACCATTCTTGTCTTGAATTTCTCTCCTAAAGATTGAACTAAAGCAAGAACTTGTTTTCTTTGGCATCTTTATAACCATTTTACCTATTCAAGCCCGTTCAATAATGGCACAGACGTCAATGGGCCCTGAGTATCTATGATACACAAGTCTACCGCCCCCTATGGTTTACTTCCTGCCTTTCTCCTGGGGCTTTCAATGCAGCTAATCCTGTCTCCATTCCCTAGAAAGGCCTCCTCTCGCCAGATGAGGAAGTTGAGGCTAATAGACCGAGCCATAGGATTTTAGAGGCAAAAATAGGGTGCCAACTGAGATTTATTTTTATTCCCTGCTCTGGAAGTGAATGCATTTAATCCTGTTAGATTTGTTTATTTTCTTGAGACAGAAAGGGTGAAGAGGAGAAAACGGTAAGCCATCCTGAATATGGAAGGAGGAAGCTTCTTCTCTTCCCCATCCAGCGTGTGTTTGCCCGAAGGCAGCTGCCACTGTGGAGCAACCAAGTCAGCAGAGGCTGGAGCTGGGGCGGAGCACAGAGATGAGAGTCCAGAACCTAGCTTTCATTTTTGCACAAGGCAAGTCTTTCAAATCATCAGGTGGAGAGCTCCTCCTCGGAGCCTCAAATCCATGCCACATGAGAACAATACAAATCAGGGCGGAGTGGATATGGTTTTAGCAGAGTCCATTTCCAGCAAGAGACTGAATATGTTAATGGATAACCATGACAGCTGAAATATCAAATCGCACATGCCTCATGCCTGCTCTGGAGGGTGTCTCACCAGCATTCGGTTAAGGCTGTGACCCCTGACAGCACTACGAGCCAGAAGTTAAGGGAGAGAGAGAGAGAGAGACAAAGAAAGAGAGAGAGAGACTACCAAATGTCTATTTACAGAAGTTAGAGAATGAAAGCTGGTGGATTCATGGAAGAAGCTCTTCTAAGATCTAAGGGCTAATTTTAAAAATTAATACTTTTTAAAAGCTTTATGGAGTTATAACTGTCATAAATGTAAAACCACATACGATACACTGAGAGATAGAGATATATAGATCACACAACTTGATACGTTTGACATCAGCGTTACCACCATCTGGATAATAAACATACCCATTGTTCTTGTGTCCCTGCATGGCCCTTGGATATATTATGGATATATTAATATATTATTTTATTTCTCTTGGATAGACGCCAAACGGAATTATAGTATGTTACGTGGTATGCGTATGTTTTTGTTTTCAGAAACTGCCAAACTGTTTTCCAAAGTGCCTTTTCTCACTTTACATTCCCACCAGCAGTGCTGAGAATTCCAGGTGCTCTGGGTTCTCACCAACATTTAGTATGGTTAGTTTTTTTTTTTTTACCGTTAGCTGTTCTGACAGGTGTGTAGTGATATCTCATAGTAGCTTTGAAGCATCCTCCAAATGACTGGTGATACTGAGCCTCTTTTCCTGTGCTCATTTGTCACATGTAGAACTTATTTAGTGGACTGTCTGGTCAAGTCTTTTGCCTACGTTTTAATTGGGTTTTTTCCTTCTTTACTATTGAGTTTTGAGAGACCTTTATATGTTCTCGGTATATGCTCTTTATATATTTTGGAAACAAGCCCCCCGCCATTTTTTTTTTTAAGAAACTCACAAACTGATTTGAACAAGCATATGAAAATGCAACATATACCCAGAAAAGCCAAACAGCTTTGAAATGAAGAACAACGAAGCTGGAGGATCAGTCAATGGATGCTACATGACTTCACGCTACCTGATTTCAAGACTTATTATAAAGTTATAGGAACCGAGCAAGTGTGGTGTAAAAGCAGACAAACAGACCCAAGAAACAAAATTCAGAGGCCAGAAATAGAACCATACACATACACAACCAATCGTTGACAAAGGTACAAAGCCGACCCAATGGAAAAAGGATTGTCTTTTCAACAAAGGGTGCTGGGTCTACCGGACATGCGTATGCAACAATATTAACTTCAATCCACATCTCGAACTACATACGCAAATAACCAGAAAATGGATCACAGACCGAAACATAAAACCTAAAACCGGCACTTGGCTACGTAATTTGTGGGCCCAGTGCAAAATGAAAACACACGGGCCCCCCTGTTCAAAATTGCTGAGAATTTCAAGATGGTAACATCAAGGCATGAAACCAAGGGACCCTGGGACCCTGTGTGGCTGCATAAGTTGTGTTCCATGAAACCAACTGGGCCTAAGAATTATAAAACATCTAGACAGAAACACAAGACAGAACCTTCCTTACCTTGGGTTATGCCGAGATTTCTTCAATTCAAAACCAAAAGAACAAATTGATAAAATGAACATCATCAAAATTAAAAACCTGTGCTCTCAAAAGATTGTTAAGCAAATGAAAAGACAAGCCACCGACTGGGAAATAATATTTACCAAAAATAATAATAAAGTTTAACACTAATTAAGTGCCAGATCCTGTTCTAAGAATTACACACACGTTTATAGAGAGAGATACATGAACACTTCATAAAGTAGATACGGTTTTTATCCTCATTTCATACATGAGAGACACAAGAGTTTAAAAATCCAGCTTAATGATATAAAACTAAACCAAGGAGCCAAAATTGGAGCCCAGGCATTCTGACTTTTCAGCCCACACTCTTTGTATCTCCTAGGGTAAAAACAAATGATACCTGTTTCTTCCCAAAATCAGCTACTTCTTATTTCAACAGACTACCTTTCAAAATTCCTGATGTAGGCATTTTTTTGGCCACATCTGCTAGGCTATGTTCAATACATAATGTCCCCTTCTTATAATAAGCCTTTTCCAAGGCTGGGCGAATCGAAAGGTTATCAGTGTTTCCGGGACCGGTATTAGCTGTCCAAGGGTAGCAGAAGTAAGTCTGTAACAGTCAGTGCCACATAAAGCAGCCTTGAGCCTGAACTGCCACACCGCCCAGTTTACTCTTTTGGAGCAAGGGACGGTCCTGCAGCAGAGGACGTACGGGTTCCTCGTGCCCGGAAAAAATGTAGGTGCCTCCTTCAGTGACCATTTCCATCCTCAGAGGCAGCAAGGCATGGGAACGCTCGTGTTTATCTGTGTGTCTGAGCCCACCCACTGCTTCACCGCAAGCCATAGGGAAAGAAGTATCAAGTCCTAAAAAGGCATTTGGACTGAATAGCACAATATGCTCGGATACCCTGGCTTCATGTAAACACAGGGCGATTGTGAATTCTAAGAGCCTGGGGGTTGCAGTTCAGCAAGGGTCTGATTAGCATCTAGAAAGCATCCCAAGAAAGGGCTGCAGAACTCTTTGTCTGAAGGAAGGGTGTGCACATGACTCTGGTCACCAGGGCTCCCCAGCAATTTTCCTCGGACTATTTCATTCCGGGATCCCTCAGAGGAACATTTTGGGAGCCTGTAGCACTTCCGTGGCAAAGGGCTCTTGGCTGGCCCGTCTTATTTTCGCAAGGGCAAGGGAAGCATTTTGATGTAAGAGTCGTGGGAAACAGTTTCCTTCTCCACACGGTAGAAATAATGCAGCTTGCAAAGTTCTCCCCAAATCCCGTAATTGCTGAGTAAACTCTGGTTTGAACTACCAGTGACGGGAGTCTTTTATGACTTCAGCTTTGACGTCATGCCAGTGATGGTGTCTAAGAATCAAAAACATACATTGCTTCGCTCCTAGGACGGTCAGGTTTTGTAGGCCAAAAAACACAGGATTGGATTCTTTTTTTTTTTTTTTTTCATTGGCGAATGCTTTCCCAGCCTTTAATTGTTTAATATCTTCCAACCTTCAAAAACGAGGAACATGGGGTGCCTGGGTGGCGCAGTCGGTTAAGCGTCCGACTTCAGCCAGGTCACGATCTCGCGGTCCGTGAGTTCGAGCCCCGGGTCGGGCTCTGGGCTGATGGCTCGGAACCTGGAGCCTGTTTCAGATTCTGTGTCTCCCTCTCTCTCTCTGCCCCTCCCCCGTTCATGCTCTGTCTCTCTCTGTCCCAAAAATAAATAAACGTTGAAAAAAAATTAAAAAAAAAAACGAGGAACATAATAACTGCTTATGCCTATTCTGCTGGCAGGATTCGGGGGATCCCATTTTTCCTGGGTGTTCTTGATCATGTGGCCAGGGTACATTCCTTTGAACTTAGCCTCCAAGGTAACCCCGGCTATTCTGACATGAAGCCAGTAACACACAGCTACTCCAACAAAACCTGAAACTCTGGCACTTGTTTGGCACTTGTCACACCCAGGGTATGGCTCCCTGAGATTTAGCAAAGTCCGGAGAGATGGATATGCTTGTTTCTTCGCGTCACAGATTAAAAACTTAAGCTTTAATCAACTTATGATCTGTAAAGTTTTGAAATGAGGGTGCTCTGGGTATATTAACATAGTTTACCTTTGCCAGAAAAAAAAAAAATCTGAGGTTTTAAATTTTCGAGCAGCTGGTAAATTCTAACAAACGGAGGCTCCGGGGTGGCTCAGTCGGTTGAGCATCCGACTTCGGCTCAGGTCGTGGTCTCACAGTTTGTGAGTTCGAACCCCCGCAATAGGCTCTGTGCTGACAGCTCGGAGCCTGGAGCCTGCTTCGGATTCTGTCTCCCTCTCTCTCTGCCCCTCCCCTGATAGTGCTGTATCTCTCCCTCTCTCTCTCTCTCTCTCTCTTCCTCCTTCTCTCTCTCTCTTAAATAAACATTAAAAAATTAAAAAAAAAACTCTAACAAAGAAAAAAATATCAGTGGAACAAAAGCATTCATACATAATATCCCCTTACTATTATCATCTGTGCTGATATCACAAACTCCCACATAGTAGCTAACGCCCACTGTGCTTCTTTGCCCACCTTCCTGTCTAAAATGACAATATTCTCTGTGTTTATTTACTTTAAGAATATGTAAAACTATGCCTGTATTTAGAAGAAAGTCTTCTTTGGGGTTTTACAATTCTTCTCTTGGCAAGTCTGTCTGTGGGCCATCTAGGTAGGTATGCACATAAGTGAATGAGAATGTCCCTCATTTTGACACAATTCTTAGAGGCAGTAATGTATAAGGATCATGGGAGAGGAGGGCTGTTGCATCTTCCTGTGAAACCAGCATTAAATACTTACTCCTCATTTCATCAGGAAAAAGGAATGTGCTCTGGGGAAATAGTCATGCAATAGTTATAAAATACCCACGCGGCTAAACAAAATACCTACCTGCCTGATGCAGGTATTACAGTGCTGGGAGGGAGGGAAAGCTTCCTTGCAGAGGGTGGACAGGAAGAGGTAAGGTCCATAGCTCTTTCTCCTGACGATCTGTAAAAATGAAGGCACCAATCTATATCATGCACGCAAACGAAAATTCTTGAGCTGACCCATCTTCTAGCGTGTCTAAAGGCGGGGGGGGGGGGGGGGGGGGGGTGCAAGCTGAAGACACTCAAAATTTATAACCCCATCGACCAGAGACTCTTTGAGCTCATGTCTTAACCGAAGGGCTCAATTTTGCCTTGATGCACACACACCAGGTCCTATCAAAGTTCATTGTGCAATTCTATTTAAACCTTTAAAGGACAGCTTTTCTATCAGACATCACAGAAACGTCCTTAATTAACAGACTTTTCTGCAGGGTGTGGTCCAAGCAGGACTCCAGGGACTAGAAAGTGTGAATTTTAACGCTTTGCTGCAAAAGGAGGACACTTTGGACATTCTTAGCATCTTATTTAAAGCGGGGTACTTAGACTAACACGTGAGGCTGTGTGTTAATGGCCTACATTAAGTTACAGGTATGAATTTTACATAAAACGGATTAATATTATATGTCATGGTGGAATTTTAAATACTCCGTGCCCATGCATTTTTAATATTTACGTGCCCTAATTTAATGCTCTCAGGCATTTGGATTTCTTGAGCCCACTTGTGCATCTAGACGGGTAAAAGAAAAACCTTCGGACGCTTTTTGTTTTCTTTGCATGTCCCTTCACCAAAAATCTGCGTTCGGCACTCTTTCCCTTTGTGTGTGTGCGCGTGTGTGTGTGCGTGCGTGTGTGTGTGTGTGTGGTTTTCCTTTTTCTTGCTAAGCTTTAACCTTTTTAAAAAGGAAAACGGAAAGGCTGCACATTCCTCTCCATTCCATCATGATGGTTTCGGCGATTGTCAAAAGGCGAATAGTGAGCCTGAGAGGGAAAATACAGAGGAGAACGATCGTGCCTTCTCGAACGGCGTCCTTCTCAAGGCACTGGAATCCCCGGGTTGGAGTGCTGGGTGGCGGAGGGTTCCCGGTCGCCGCGCTGCTGCGAGGGGTGGCAGGAGATCCGCTGGCAGGGCCCGGCGCCCCCTCCCCAGCAGCCCAGGCCGGGGGAGAGTGAATTCCAGCCGCACATTCCCGCAGTTCTTCCCGGGAACTTCTCCCTCTCTTTTCCCCTCCCTAGGGCGCACACCAGCCTGGCCCGACTCCCACTCAGCTCTCTTTTCTCAGAACCCCGACCCACGGCGTTGACGGAATGGAGTGCCCTTCCCATTGGCCCGAGCGTCGTTCCCTGAGGTGGCACCGTCCGCCCGATTGGTTGGCCACTCCCGACCCCCCGCCCACCCGTCCGCCCGGGTTGCCCGGCTCCCCGCCCTCCCCCACCCTCTCCCCACCGTCCCCTACCCTCCCTCCAGCGCCGCCCGGAGCCTCCGCCCTCGCCGCCTCGCTCCGCGCACCCGCCCGCGCGCCCAGCCCCGCTCCGCTCGGCTCGCGCGGCGACCCCGCCAGCGCGCTGGCCCCGCCCCCGGGGCGCGCGGCTCTATAAATGCAGCTGCGCGGCCGGCGGGGCGAGAGCGTAGAGGAGGCGCGCTAGTGAGTCGGTGGGGCGGTGGGGACGCCTCCGGGCAGGGGAGCGCGGCGGCGGCGGCGGCGGAGGCGGCCGGGCTGTAGTCGGAGCTCCAAAGGGGGCGACTGGGGAAGCCGGTGGGCTGCTTTCTCTCCGGTGCTCTCGATTTTTCTTGCCTTTTGGTCCCGGCCGAGTGTGTCGCCCACTGAGCGGAGATTCCCGGAGCGACCCTCCCGTCAATTCTTGGGCGCGGGATCGCCGGGAGCCTCGCGGTGCCCCGAGCGCGGACCGAGCGCGCCGGGCGCGAAGGCAAGGGGAGCGGATCCGGCCGCGGGCGGGGGCCCGGAGCTTGCCTGCGTCCCTCGCTCGCCCCAGCGGGTGGGCTCGCGCAGGGCGCAGGGCGCGCGCGATGAAGGCGGTGAGCCCCGTGCGCCCCTCGGGCCGCAAGGCGCCGTCGGGCTGCGGCGGAGGGGAGCTGGCCCTGCGCTGCCTGGCCGAGCACGGCCACAGCCTGGGTGGCTCGGCGGCCGCGGCGGCCGCGGCCGCGGCAGCGCGCTGCAAGGCGGCGGAGGCGGCGGCCGACGAGCCGGCGCTGTGCCTGCAGTGCGATATGAACGACTGCTACAGCCGCCTGCGGAGGCTGGTGCCCACCATCCCGCCCAACAAGAAAGTCAGCAAAGTGGAGATCCTGCAGCACGTTATCGACTACATCCTGGACCTGCAGCTGGCGCTGGAGACGCACCCGGCTCTGCTGAGGCAGCCGCCGCCGCCCGCGCCACCGCACCACCCAGCCGGGACCTGTCCGGCCGCGCCGCCGCGGACCCCGCTCACGGCGCTCAACACGGACCCGGTGAGAGGCCGGCGGCCGCGGGAGGGCGGTGGCGGGGTGGCCGGCGGCGGGCGCTCCCCTTCCTCGGGGCAGGGGCGGCGGGGAATGACAGCAACACCCCCCCCCCCGCACCCACTCTTTCTCCGGGCGCCCAGGGCCGCCGGCCGCGGGCTCCGCGCGGCGAGCGCGGGTCCGGGTGGACGCGCGCGGGGCGGGACTGGGGCTGTGCGCCTCCCGGGCTGTCAAGTCCAGCCTGCGCCCGGGGTGGGGTGGGGTGGGGTGGGGGAGCCCCCCGCGGCTGCTGGCTGGGGTGGGGGTGGGGGTGGGTGCCAGCCTGGCTTCCGAGAACGAGTCCGGGACCGCGCCGAGGGCGACGTTTGCGCCGGCTAACCTTTCCCTTGGTGTTCCGTTGCTGTTCCAGGCCGGCGCGGTGAACAAGCAGGGCGACAGCATTCTGTGCCGCTGAGCCGCGCTGTCCAGGTGAGCGCGCGTGTCCCTCCTCCGGGGGCCGGTCCCCAGAGACGCCCGTCCCCGGGGGCTGCGGGTGCCAGGCACCGCAGTGTTCTTCGCCCCTAACATTTCTGAGGGCGAACTCCCAGTGAGGTGGACACCCCCTCTCCGTGCAAGCGTACTTCGCTTTAGTAATTGGGGTTCACTCTAAATGGAGACGGATCAGCTCCTGTCCCCCCCCCCCCCGTCCCCTCCACCCCCGTGCCTCACCGGTGACCGGAGGGCAACTGCCCTCCTTCCCGCCGAGGGAGGGCACCCTCGTGAGCATGGAGACTGTCCGATGTGCACCCACCCCCGCGCTGTCTGACACCCACAAAGTGGGATGCGGGCCGGACCTGCGAGCGGATCCCCGATCCGGGATTCCTGGGGCGGGGCGGGGCGGGGGGGGGGGGAGGTGATGGGGGCAGCAGCTGCCTGCCGGTCGCCTGGCCGGCCGCGGGCTGCGGCTGTTGTCTGACCCGGTGGTTTGTTTTGGGTTGTTGATCAAGCGTGTCTTGAGTTTGGTCGGTGGCGCCCGTTAGTCTGCAGCGGGAAGGTTCACACACCCCCTTATTCATTCCTCTTCCACAGGTGTGCGGCCGCCTGCGCCCGAGCCAGGAGCACTAGAGAGGGAGGGGGAAAGAGCAGAAGTTAGAGAAAAAGCCACCCGAGGAAAGGAAAGGAAAGGAAAGAAAAAAAAAAAAAAAATCAGCAAATCCTAGAAACGTTACATTTGTCATTCCAAGAGCGGGGGGGAAGAAAGATAAAACTTTCATCGTTTTTTTTTTCTTGGTTTTTTTTTTTTTTTTTTTGCACGTTCATAAACATTCTACATATGTACTCTCTTTTGTCTCTTCATTTATAACCGCTGTGAAATGTACATTTCTGTGTTTTTGGAGGTGCAGTTAAACTTCTAAGCTTAAGTGTGACAGAACTGATAAATTAGAAGATCAAGAGAAAATCAACTTTAGAAGCCTACTTTGTGACCAAGGAGCTCAATTTTTGTTTTGAAGCTTTACTAATATAACAGAGCATTGTAGATATTTTTTTTTTGACATCTATTGTTTAAAATAGATGATTATAATGGGGGGGCAGGGAACTTTCTTTTCCCTGCAAGAATGTTACATATTGTATAGATATCTGAGTGACATTTCATACCATGTATATATAGAGATGTTCTATAAGTGTGAGAAAGTATATGCTTTAATAGACTACTGTAATTATAAGATATTTTTAATTAAATATTTTTTGTAAATATTATGTGTGTGTTTTTTTAAATCTATGGGATTATTTCTTTTGGAAAATTATTTTTCAGCTCCATTGCAGAGCTCCTGATATCTTGAATGTCTTTACTGTTTGGCCTAGCATTTAATTTGTTTCTGTTTGATCCAGTGTCGTGTGGACTTGGAAGTAATAGTTAGTGGTCCAGCATGACTGCATGAGATGTTTAATCACAAAATAAACTTGTTCTGAGTCCATTCAAATGTGTTTTCTTTAACCTAGATTGAAACCTTTGTATTTGAAACATACCTGTTGGAAATCTACTTTATCAGTTTTTAAGTACAGGGTTCGATAGTGTAATATGTAAAGAGTTAAGTGTTTGCTTTTCAACCGAGGTCAAAATGGATTCTGAATGGTTTTGCATAGGGAATGGGGAAATGCTTGGATCCTTAAGGAGTTTATGAAATCTACTGTTTTATGAAAGTGAAGAAAAATGCTTATCATTCTTCATTTTACACTAAAGCTTAATGTCACTGCGTTTCATGTCTGTACAGATTATTTAAGTCCTAGAAATGAAAAATGTTCTCTGCTTGCTACCAAAGGACAGACTCTTGGAAATGAACATTTTCTGCTCTCCTTCCTCCAAAGAATATTAATAGGCAACAGTGGGAGAAAAAAAACAAGGCATAATGGCAAATCCTTCAAGCAGGGATAAAAGTCGATCTTCAAACATTAACTTAAGTAGACCAAAAAATTCTGATGACCGCATCTAGATTATTTTTTTATAAAAATGATTTTCACTATAGCTATGTTAGTTAACTGCTAAACTACTGTCCAACCTCTTGTGATGTGTAACTTTTACATGTGAATATTAAAGTAGGTTTATCTGTCTTGTGCTGTGATTTCTGGTCTCGTTTCTGCAAAACCCTTTACTTATTTTTTAAGACTTTCTTTTCTCTTTAACAAAGTGTTTTCTAGGTTGTGTAGGGCTATCAGGGTTTGTGAACATTGTGCATTTAGCGTGATCAGTACTTTGCACACCAGTGAGATGGAATTTTTAGAGTGAGAGAGAATTAAGTAGGATTTAATTGGGTGCTTTGTAAATAGTTAGTCAACGGTGTGTGTAATGTGGTCTGTTTGATTTTTTAAAAAGAAAGGATTTGTTTCAGCTTATACAAGAATAAAAGTATTACAGACCCAAGGGACTTTTTCTGGGGTCAAAGTCAAATATTTATATGAATATGAAATATCATGGTCCCTAGTAGTCAGTTGAAGAGGCAACCGTCAGCATAAATGAACAAAGTTAATGCCAGTACATTCAGATACATTGAAAGGCTTAAAAATCTGTCCTGTCCACAGCACGTTACCCCCCAGCTTTGACATTTCACTGCTCTTCGGTATTTTTAGAATTTGATGTATTTGGTGTTGAGCCTTATAAAGTCAAAGGACTGCTTGTTTAGATGAGGTTTATTTTTATTTTTGATATTATTCATTCTTGTCGCACACCAAGAGGAAAACAAAAACACTGCTGGAATTCCAAATCTGAAGAATTCGAAGGATTGTGTTCTTTGTTATTAAATAAAGGGGACAATCCGTCCTTTTTCCTTAGCCATTTAATTCCAGGAGGAAGCAAGTCGCATGAGCACTGCTGGTTGGAGTTAAGCATCTGCCGGGCCTGACTGCTGAACCCTACTTAAGCCGTTAGGCACAGTTTAAATTTATAGTGGGCGATTACTAACCTTAAATGGTTAAGTATTTTTGTGTTTGAGGATAGGTGTTGCTTCTTAGTTTATGTTTGGGGCATGAAAAACCACTGAAAGGGAAGAAAAGCGTTAGGCACGTTACATTTTACACACTTGGCATTTTCACCTCGGCCACTTGCATAGTTTGGCTGTCTCTAACGACACTGTCATTTTGTTTTAATTACATGGACATGTATAAGATATTACATGCTATTGTATTGGCTGTGACCTAACCAACCAACCAGACAACAAAAACATTTTGAGTCATTTGTCTAGTCCTAAGTATTCAGATATTTGGCTTTACAAATGAAAATATCCTGCCTTCTTAGTTCATCTACTTTTCATTGTATAGGGACTAGCAAAGCGTAAGAAGCATTTAAAATTTTGAAAAGAATGAAAAAGTATCCCACAGTGGGATGTCATTTCTGATCCGGCCATAAAGTCCTGAACATCTCTGATACCTCAAAAAGGAAGTGGGGGGGGGGGAACCCTTTTCACTCTAAGGACTTCTATACTTCGAAACTGTATAAATCTTACGTTTATTGTCAAGCTTTAACTGAATTTTCAGAACTTTAAAAAATTTTGACCCCCTTCCCATAATCTATTGTATTAAATGCCTCCTATAAAAATAAATCTTCTCTGAGTAAAGGGGTCTGAAGTTTGTGGTTTTTAATTGACTTCTATGGAGTTATGCAATTTTTCATTATCAAGAATGGGTCTCTTGATGGATCACCTCAATTATTCACAGTGTTTCTTACCCTGTGATGAAAAATGTGGCTTAAAAATGGTGATATGAACGGAAAGAAAATCTAGTTTGAATGCTAGGGGAAAGCTTGTCTGTTCTTTGGCGTCTGCTAGAATAAGAAGCAATAATCCTAAACAAGACAGCAGTAGGATGTCCAGGGAAACTAGACCTACCCCCCTCCCCCCCCCCCCGCCACACACACACACACATACACAGAAGGTAAATAATGTAGACAGAAAGAAATTATTCACAGTAGTACAGAGCCAAGTAAAACTCGTTCCCTTTCTAGCTGGTGCACTTTAATTACATATATGTTAATCAGCACAGATAGCCCGGGGGTCTCAACAGGGCCAACCACCAAACCCTCCAGTACCCTAAGGAAGGAAAACCTCCCCTTTCCTGCTTTGCGAATCCAGGAAATTAATTTACACACCTCAGAGTTCATCTTAACAAGGCTGCCCTCAGTAGGTCTCCTTCAGACCCAGATGATTTCTTTCAATTACAACCCATGATGTTTTGCTACAATATTAATTATATTAATTAGAACCGTTGCCCAAAAGGTTTTAGGATTGTAATTGTACCCAGTTCTACCTTGAGCATTGATCCAATCAGTACTTTAAAAGATAAAGAAAACTCTGACAAACGGGAATTTGTTCAAGGGAGACAACGTTCCGTCATATCTACTTCGTTGAAAATGCTCTCAAATTTTCAACGAATTTTTTAAGCGTGCTTTGTGTTCAAGTGCCTCCTTTACATTGATTCCTATCCTGGCCGGCTCTAAAAACTTTTGCCTCGGTGCTGAAACTCAGGTCTGAGCCATTTTGCCTGAGGTTTTCTACACTCACGTGAGCCACTTAACTCACCAGTGGCCTGCTGGAGGTAGTTCCATCATTCATAAGTGTCCACAGTAAATTCGCACACGGGATATGAAAAAGGGGCCGTAAAAATTGACGTTAATTTCAAAAGCCCCTCTGAGTCCATAAAAGTAAACACACCGTTTCTGCAGGAAGAACAAAAGGTGTTCCCCGTATTCTAGTAGCAAAGATGCAGTTGAAGAGGAACTGAATTTAAAATGTTTAAAGAGATTGCAAGACCAACTTCCGTTTTTGTTTTATTATTTATTTTGAAGGGGGGAGGGGCAGAGAGAGAGAGAGAGGGAGAGAGAGAATCCCTACTCCTGCTTCTTGCTGTCAGCGCGGAGCTGGATGAGGGACTTGAACCCACCATCCCCGACATCACAGCCTGAGCCAGAACCAAGAGTGGGACGCTTAACTGACCGAGCCACCCAGGCGCCCCTGCAAGCCCAATTTTCTATGCCAATAAGAATTTTTTCCAATAAGAAATCTCACAGTTTAGAAAAGAATTTTCTAAGAGATTCATTACACAAGCATTGGCAAAATATGCAAATTCCTAGTGAAACAAGATGTGGTTATTTCCTCAAGTTCCGCTTTCTCAATTCTTTGTGATATAAGGTGCATTTTAGCACTTTTGATGTGCATATTGAGTTCACAGGTTGAAATTCTATCTTTTATTACAAAGTTTAATTTCCAATGGAAGAATTGCAATCTACATACAATTCCTCATGCAAATTCGTATATTTTAGCATGCTTCTTAAATTTTATTTAAATATTTTCTTAAATGTTTTAAATATTACCTTAAATATTTTAAGCATTTTCTAAAACATTTGCTATTTCCTTCACAAACTTAGGCAGTCCATTGAGAGACTGTAGTTGTGTGTAGGTCTGTGTGTGTGTTCACCTAAAAATAGTTAATGAACACACGGAAAAATAATTTTCAAAAAGGAGTCGCCTTTAAAAAAAAAAAATAAGTAAGCCGTATCAACCTTCTTCCATTTTCTCTCTTCTTTAATTCCTAAGATTGAAGATTTCCATAAAAATGCACTCCCCGTTTTCCTGGACAGATATAAGTCAATCATGTTATGTTTAAGCATAAAGCGGGACAGAAAATAAAGAGCAAGGAAATCAATTGTGTTTATCATGTGCTACAATTGGGCTGAAATTCATATGTAATCTGAAGAAAAAAAGAGGGACATACCTCTATATGTCAAACCCACAGAGCCCAGGGAACAGATCTAAACTTGTAGACCTGAATTTGACACCTTACGTCAGCAAGAATTCTTGGAAACACTTTTCATGCATATTGACCGTGAGTCGGTGGCCACAGTTAGAACAAGGTAGGCTCCTTGAAGTAGAAGACCGTGTGTGATTCCTCTATGTGTGTCTTCGGGTGCCTAACCAGAGCTTTGTAAAACATGTGGGTTTTTTATTATTTTTTTTTATTACGTTTCTTTATTTTTGAGAGGCAGGGAGAGACCGAGCATGAGCAGGGAAGGGGCAGAGAGACAGAGGGAGACACAGAATCCGAAGCAGGCTCCAGGCTCCGAGCCGTCAGCACGAAGCCCGACGCGGGGCTCGAACTCACGAACCACATGATCATGACGACTGAGCTGAAGTCGGACGCTCAACCGACTGAGCCACCCAGATGCCCCTGTAAAATATGTGTTGACCTGAATGAAGAATGGTCCCCTGGGAGAGTCCCTAGGTCATGCTCTCAGTTATTTCTTCTTGGCGTTTTATCTACACTGAATCACAGCCGTGTCGGACCATCCTATCTAGCCGCCCCGTGGTCCTATCTCTGAAGCACAGTGGATTTGAAACAAGATTTTATGGTCTCCCCCTAAATCCTTATTGTCTGAGACTCCTCATTGTCTCAGTCAGCTTGGACTGCTGTAACAAAGTACCCTAAACCCGGTGGCTTAAACAATGGACATTTATTTCTCATGGCTCTGGAGGCTAGGAAGTCCAGATCAAGGTGCCCAGAAGTCACCGCGGTTGCTGGCTGAGCATAGCAATCCACTTGCTTCCTTCCGATCTCCGCGGTCACACGTGACACGTGGCCGCCTCCGTAGAGCGTCATCATCAAATGCAAAAAGAACCCGGAGCTAAGCAAGGCTCTCTCCTTGCCCCCATGCCCTGGACATAAAGGTTCTTTGAATGTCATTGCCGACCCGTCCTTTTTCTCCTCCATTTCTGGCTGCCCTCAAGCACACATTCAGCCACAACTAGGGTCTTGTCCTGTACATCCTACACAGCAAAGCATGCTTATCTCCCTAGTCTGGACAGTGTAAGGTTGATTTCCTGAGAGTTAAGAAGGGCATGGGCTCAGGAAGGATACACATGGAACATGGAATATGGGCCCGAGGGAGGGTCACCTGCTCATCCAGCCACGCAGGCTAACTTCCCCACCTGCGGGTAAGGGTTAACCCATCCACATCCCAAACGACATGCTCTTTCATGCTTCCCTTCCTTTGCATATGTTGGTACCCTTGTCTGCATCCCTTGACCCCTACTCTCAGTGTGGGCTGGCTGTTAAACCCCTCACCATCTTTCATCTCTCACTACTTCTGCAAAAACTATATGACGCCTCTCTTCCTCACCCCCAAAACATCCACACACACACCCGTGCTATCGTGTAATTATGTTCACATGTCTGTGTTCCCTGTAGATCCCTGATAGCCCGGGAGTTCCAGACCACAAAGTACCAGAAGAACATTCCTATAACTCTCTGTGCCAGCAAATCTAGCAAATTCTTTGCAACTCAAAATTGCGGTTGAGGGGTGTTCATTATTATCTTTTGAAAGCCTTTGGCCGCCTTAAACATGAAAAATAGACAAGCTGTGTGTTCCTGAGGATGAGGAAGTGTGGTCAGCCTCGGGCAGAGAGTTGGAAGGAAAGATTGAGAAGGAGAGGAGAGAGGCAGAGCAGATCTTGTATGCCGAAGAAAATAATAGGACTGACCTAAGCTGGGGTGAGTTAGGACACACCCCTCGAGACGAAAACGTGGGGCAAGGAAGGAGGACCCCACAGGCATAGGTGGGGAGGGGTATGGGGTGGGAGCAGCAGGCAGGGTGCACTCAGGAAGACTGTAGCATCAGTCTCCACAGGCGTGCCCTTGGCCTCTGTTCTCATCAATCGGTGAAAGAGGCATGGGATACATCAATCGCAGCAAATGCAGTGAATCCTCACGAGTCAGTTTGGAAAGGACCAGGCTGGCCACCTGAATGGGAAAACCTTGTAGGCATGAAAGTTTCCTTTCCGCTCCTACGATACGGGGCCCCGGAAGTAGACTCATATGACTAGCAACCTGGAAATGTCTGGTGACATACCTCTCGTCGTCCAGTGAAGAAGACAGAAACCTAAAAAGTGGAGGGGTAGAGTCCGATCTAGAACCTGGTTTCTCCATCTCTAATCCAGCACCACAGCCTCATATGGATGGGTTATTTTCCAGTTTCCTCTTACTTACGTGGTTTCTCTTGGTCGATATATATTCTAGTCTACAATTTGCCTCATGCTCAGTCCTAAGAAGCTGGGGTCCAAATCTTAAGCAAATAATCATTAGAGGTAGGTCTGGTCTGTCTGCCTTTAAAAAAAATTTTTAATGTTTATTAATGAGCATGAGTGGGGGAGGGGTGGAGAAGGAGGGAGACAGAGAATCCGAAGCAGGCTCCAGGCTCCGAGCTGTCAGCACAGAGCCCGACTCTGGCCTGATCTCACAAACCGCCAGATCATGACCTGAGCCGAAGTTGGACGCTCAACCGACTGAGCCACCCAGACGCCCCTGTCTGCCTTCTAAAATAAAAAAAAAACAGAGGTAACGTACTTTTATAACAAGCATCAAGTATTTCAAAGTCCTTTGACAAAAAAGCACAGGCAATTCAATGGACAAAGGACAGTCTTTTCAATAGATGATTCTGGAACAACTGGATGTCCAAATGCAAAAACTGAACTTCAACAGCCACCTTAGACCTTTCAAAGAGATTAATTCAGAATGGATCTTAGACCTAAATGTAGGTACGAAAGGGTTAAACTTCTAGAGGGAGATGTAGGAGAAAATCTTTGTGACTTTGGGTCTAGTGATGAATTTTTAGATACAGCTCCAAACGCATGAAAGAATTTAACCCTATGTTATCACCTGCAGTTCTAGCTACCACATCTTTGTGGCCAGAACCCCCTCCAGTCTACAGGGCCAGCGTGGTGTGGCGAAGGGTCAGACTGATGGGCTCAGAGCTCCACAACCTGCTATATTCTCTCAGGCAAGCAACTTTTCCAAGTTCCAATGGCCTCATCTGTAAAATGGCTGTATATTAATAATTACCTAGCGCAGAGGGGGCTTGAAAGATACAAAGAAAGTAACATAGATGAAAATATTTTAGAACAATGGTTATTACTTAGGTATATATAAAAATTATCTTGAGAGATGTTTCACTTTTCAATTCCTGACTTCACCCATCCCTCCCTCTTACCACTGAGACTCTGATTGATCCAGTGTGGGGTAGGACCCACGAACCTGCCTTGTAGCTTCTCCCTGATGAATCTGAGGCAAGTCTCCGGGGAACCTCACTTTGAGAAATCATTCTGTAAAATATAAGATGTTACAGAGCCTTAGGCTGTTATGACACACAGGGTTTATTTCTCCTACTTTTGGACATCACTTTTCCAATTTTGCAGGCGCTCCGATCAAGTGAGGCGGAGAGGTTGATATAACATCAACAGAAGGTCATGGCAAAAATATCCAGTGGGAGAAAGGAAGTCAGTACCGGTAGGGGATGCCTCTGAAGGGGAGTTGCTTTGAAAATGAGACCGTGGTGTGGTCCCTGAGACAAGTCTGCCATCAAGATGCTGAGTCCTCCCTACTCTTATTTGAATCTTTCTTTGAGTCAAAACATTCGTGACAACCCTTGCTTTACCTAGTGTGTTAAATCTTAAATTTTCTGAAGAAAGGCATACAAGCAGGAGGACATTTTCTCACCCTTCCACAGGTCATGCCAAATCATTACATTCTCTCATTATATCAATGTGGTGAGCTAAAGACTGTTCGGAAAAGAGCACCTGGGTGGCTCAGTCGACTGAGCACCCGACTGATCAGGTCATGATCTCACGGTTCATGAGTTCGAGCCCTGCACTGGGCTCTGTGCTGACAGTTCAGAGCCTGGAGCCTGCTATGGATTCTGTGTCTCCCTCTCTCTCTGTCCCTCCCCCACCCGTGCTCTGTCTCTCTCTCTCTGTCTCTCCCTCTCTCTCTCTCTCTCTCTCTCTCTCAAAAATAAATAAACATTAAAAAAACTAAAAACAAAAAGAATGTTCGGAGAAGCCATGCCTGTTCAGGCAGCAATGAGTAATCATATTTTAATATTATTTAATTAATATATTTGCATTAATGTAATAATTATTTTAATGGGTGAACAAATTTAGAGAAAGAATAGTTCATTTCCCCCAGGATATTATATCACCCTAAGGGACGACCGATAACACGATGTAGGAAACTGGTCTTTCTCCAACTGCTGTGCTTACCTCAGAGCTGTCCTCATTGATAGCTATCAAATGTTAAAATACTGTACGCGTGTAAAATTGGGGCAGAGTACAATGGTACCTTCGTTTCATCTAACAGATTTCTCCTTAGTGGAATTGTATATGATTTTTATGGATTTGAAAGCAGTGGAGAGAATAACCTTAATTCTTCAAAAGTTGAATGAGAGCTTTATAAAAGGAAACATCAGTAAGTCTGTAGAATTGCGTTCTGAGCTCTGCTGCTTACTGTGTGCTCTCAGGAAAGGTACTTTACCCCTCTGAGCCTTATCTAAACTTTCTTTTATAGGAGGAGGTCTCAACATTTGGCAATAGGAGTCTTTATGCGAGTCATGTGTGCAAAGCTCTTACTGTAGAGGGAGGCATGTGAGCCATTCAGTATAATTTAGCTCCTTTCCTCACACCCTTCCTGCCATACTCATCCTGTAAGACCTAAATATGTGCGTGCTCTCTAACCGCAATGAAAATGGGGTTAACAAAAAATGGAGAAGCAAGGAGCATCTGTGCAACCGGGTCCTCAATGTGGATGGCAAAGGATTCGGTAAATGGGCCAACATTTCCGGGAGACCCTGATTTTCAACTTTCTGTATGCAGAAACTAATTTCTGGGTCATTTCTTTCTCTCCAGAATAAGCCAGAGGTACTCTGTGCACAGAAGACACAGAGTGGTGTAAACAGTGATGGGAAAAAGAAGGGTTTGAGGAAAGATTGGAGTCTGAGGAACAAACAGGAACCTCAGTGGCAAGAAGGCAGAGGACAACAGAGGATTACGGGAAATTAAGACGTGGGTCTCAACCGCTGTTGACTTCGCTGTTAACATGGTCAAGCAGAATGCTTGTTGGCCTTTTGATCTCTGTTCTGAGACATAGCTAAGCGCTGCCAGACCAAGACAGATACTGAGGGTGCGGTCAGGGGAGGAACCCTACGCACCAGTTCCCAGAGTCAGTGCTAAATTATCTGGGACCCTAATAACATTCTCCTGGTTGAGAAACAATTTTGAAACCAGAGGTATAACACTGGAGTGACACACAATAGACCAGGTGGTACGTAAGAGACAGACTGAGGTTGAAAAGAACTTCGAATTTGTACATTTCTGCATGGTTTAGCAAAGTATGCCTTTGATGATATATGCTTAACATAGTTTCTGGTAGCTACACTTTGCCATAAACAGAGCCGAGATCAATTCAACAGGGTACAGAGAACAAGGGTTGGGAGTTGGCCGTGTCGATTGCAATACTTTGCTGAATCATAAAGGAAGAATTTTGACGAAAAATCAAATGCCTTCATTTAACTGCCAAGGAAACCGAGGCTCGGAAACGAATGTAAAAATGGGCCTCTTGTAAGAAGATGTAAGATAAGGACAGAGTTGCTAGCAAAGCTTAGGCGTTTGAAATCATAGTGTCCTTTACTTGAGTAAGTTCAATAGAGAATACAGTGATTTATATATCCAGCTCCCATTTATCCTGATGCATGCAATTTGTATTTCTTTTTTCTTTCTTGCAGTTCATTTTCCTCTTTAAAAATTTCTGTAAACCCAACCTTTTGGGGTTTTTTTGTTGTTGTTTTTTGTTTTTTGTTTTTTTTTTTTTTGCATTTGTAATTTGAGTACTGAGATCATTCTCAGGAGGGCTATGTTCCTAAGAGAACAAAACTTTTTTTTTTTTTAACTCTAGAGATGACTACTCTGGAAAAGAGAAAGGAACCTTTTCATCCAGAGTTATTTCAAAGTGAAAGATCTCATGATCATCCTAGATGATTCCACAAGCGAACTCCAAGGATACCTACCAGAGCCTGGTAAGTCCCGAGTGGTCCTACAGGACATTGGGGAGCTTGTCGATTTGTTTACCAATTTGCAGATCTAACTTCGTGGCATGTGAAACACCAGTAAAAAATAATCTCCTGCTTCATTGTTTCAGAGAATACAAAGAAATGCACAATCACCGTGGACCTGTTCACTCTTGCCACGTCTGGTTTTTATTACTATACATAGAAAGAGAATCTTCTGTTCACCAGCATCTATAAGGGGGCTGGTTTCCTCAGCTCCATAGTAATTGTTTAATATTAAATCAGCGCAAAGTTTTAGGGCATGTTTCTTGGAAACCCTTCGGCATCAGGTGTGGATATCTAGGCAAGATAGCAGCTGTTAATTTTTAGGTTTAGAAAAAAAAAAAAAAAAGATCATGTGCATTTTCTCAAGTCTTAATGGAAACTCTTCACAGTCTAAATAGTCTAACTTGTTGATGGAGTAAAAAAACATCTTCAGTTCTTTCTAGAAACCGCAAACATGCTAAAAATAGAGTTCAACTTTTAAGAGGCAAATTCTTCTAGATTTCTTATGTAGTTTGAGGCTTAGTAGATTGAAATGATTTTAAAATGCTTTAGAAAAAAATCAGGGGTGAAAATAATTACTTCAAACCAGGTCAAATAAGAATAACTGTGACAGGGGAGCCAGGGTGACTCAGTCAGTTAAAGGTTCTACTTCAGCTCAGGTCATGATCTCATAGTTCATGAGTTTGAGCCCCGCGTTGGTCTCTGTGCTGACAGCTCACAGCCTGGACACTGCTTCGGATTCTGTGTCTCCCTCTTTCTCTCTCTGCCCCTCCCCTGCTTGTGCTCTCTCTCTCCTCTGAAAAGTAAAATAAACATGAAAAAAACATTTTTTTTAATAAGAAAGACTATGATAGGTCTCCTAAGCCTTGCAATGTTGTTTCAGGATATGTGTTAAAAATAAGATTTCCTTTTTGTTCACTGTTACTCCCTGCCAAAGACACAGAAGAACTTCTCTGTGAAGCTGTGTTTGGGGTCGACACCTGATCACCACTCTTTTTAGGAAAAGGGATCATAAAGTGGTCCACTGCGTGATCCGAAGAATGAAATCCTAATACTTGAACTCTGCAGGATTGGGTTGAAGACTGAGAACTTCAGCTGTCTTCCCCTCCAGCAAATTTCTCCTCTCCTCCACCCCATGTGACCCTAGCCTCCCCGAAATCCCAATCTCCAGGGAGCTGGGGCCTGTTCTTCCTATCACGAACTTTCAGTCTTCTGGAAGCACTAGAAACATCAAAGAGAATCGCCTTCTCCCACGTCCTGCGTATCTCACACTCTGTGGAATGGACTGCATAGGAGGGGATTGAACACCCTTCGTGGGGTGGGTCCTGCTCATTTCAGAGAATCAGCAAAGGCACTTCCAGGCCGGCACAAAGCGTACAGGTGGTCTCTCCACCTCGCACTTTTGTGGCCATTTCTCTTGTCCTGGGGTCCTGATGTCCTGGCATTGCCATCACAGGTCTCGCGTCCCTGAATAATGCTGTGGTGGCCAACGGGCCGCCACTTGCCCTCAATGACACTGAAGCTTGTGAGCTTCCATTAATGATTTGCCTTTACGTTAAACACACGGTTCTAGAAACACAAATTTCTGGCATGGCTAACCCTTGCATGACGAGAGTTTGGATAAGCCAGCAAATTTTCCTGCTGACGTTCCTCAAGTTCCATGCCTTCCTCCTGCTATGGGCTGTGTCAGTGATCTGCTGCCCTCTTTTGAATTTTAGGACGCACTGCACCCATAAATAGGGCCTGTTGCCTGAAGGAGCCTTCGCTCCCTGTCCTGGGGCAGGTGGAACCTTCTGGCTCATTTTACTGATGCCCAGCAAAGGCTAGTCCAGCGCCGTCAGAACACTCTTTTCAGCTTCTCCACCCCCACGAATATGATGTCTTCTGCTGGCATTCTGGGGGCGAAAGCAAGACCCATCTCCTACAGCCACAAACCAGTCGATGAACGATTAGACATGCTGTTGTGCTTTTGTTTTCGTTTTAATTTTCCTACCTGAATCAAATTTATCACCCAAGACCACTGCCCCTTCTGGGCTGATCTATTCATTCCCTGAAATTGCACGCATGAGATTCTCGTGACAAAGAATCTAGAAGAAGACTCGATGTCTGAATCCACTCCGTGCACCTGCCCGGCTAAACACATCTGTTCTTTGAGGACAACAGCCAGTGGTGGAGGACCTCACAGAGCTGGCTGGGTCACACTGAGATCAGAGGGCCTTGTAGGAAGTTAGACCTGCTGGGCTGGGTACAGCTTACTGGCGCCAGGGTCCCCCTGCCCCCCCCTGCTCCCCTCTACCAGCTACGCTCTGCTGTGACTGCATCACCCCCAAACCATCTGCATGGTGCTTCCTTCCCCTGCCCTCCCTAACAGCATCTCCGTCCCCACGTCCTCTGGCCATTACCCCCACTTCCTGTGCCAAACTCATAGACGAAGGAACAGGTGAGGATATGCTCACGAACAATAAAACTAAAGAATCTATTGTCATCTTTCTTCCAAAATCACAGGCGTTCTTTGGAGAACAAGAAGGCGGCCGCAATGGAGGGTCAGAAAAACCAGGAGGCGACGTCTAAGATTAGGTTCTATGAGGAAGCTGATCTCTGTCCATTGTTCTATGGCAATCTCTCTGCATGTCTGTCTGCCTCTCTCAAGCTGCTTTGAGTTCCGCCCTACCCCCAGAGCCTTCCAGACTAGATGCTGGAACACCGCTCCCCCTGGGCCCCCTCTGGGCCACAGCAGTCCCTTGCTGAGCATGGAGACTTGGAGATGTGGTCGCCCCGCAGCTCCTAGTGGGAAAAAGAATGGGCAGCACTGTCTTCCTCCGGGAAGAATACCGAAAGTGCCTAAAGGTCCAATTAGGCCATTAGGAGATGAAAATGCATCCAAAATACAGGGGCTCTCCCAAACCACTGGGCAAACGGCCCTCTGCTCCACAGCCAGACTCCTGGGTGTGCGGCCTGTCCTTCTGGAAGCGGCCTGCACTTCGGGCAATGCTCTGCCGTCACTGTCTTGACATCCCTCACAATTGTTTGAGTAAGGGGCCCACGTTGCCTTTCTGCGCTGTGCCCCCCGAGTTGCGGATCTGCTCCTGCGTCGCATTCAGGGACAGCCCAGTCCTGAGACATCCTATTTCCCCCCGGAAATGGTGGGTTGATACAGGTTTATGTTTGGGGGGGCGGGGCAGGGGGCGTGGAATGCCGCGTGGTAGCCTTGGACCTGATTCGGACTCCTGGCTAGAACGCCTGCTTACTGTAAGGGTAATGCAGCGTGGCTGGCTGGCAGTTACATTTCCAGGGACCGCGGGCTCGGTCAGTTACGGAGAGAGAAAGTGTCCATGGAGAACCGTGTAAAGGGCCTGGAAGGAATCATCACGGCCAGGAAAAAGACACTGAGAAATTCTGCATGGGGGAGGTAGTTCAGTAAAAAGAGAGGTTCACAAGCAAGTCCCAGGGGTGATCCTGTTGTGTCTAGAAGGAAGAGACAAGAAAAACTGTTTCTTCCAGTCTTTTTTTTTTTTTCAGCTGAAGCCACGAGGCCCAAGGCACATACATACTCAGCCGATATTTTTTTCTGTGTCCTACTGTTTGTTCTGAATTCTTCCTGAGTCGCTGCACAGAAGCACTACATCAACACAATTTATTTGATTACGATGCCGCGTCATATCATATATCTCCTGTTCACGTTCGGGTGACACGGCACTGTGCTTGTGTAGGAGCGTTTTGGGTGCCCATTATCACAATCACTGCCGAATAGCATTTACCAAGTGCCCACTATCATACTAGACGCTACAACAGAAGGGGGGGAGGGCACATATAACAGTTTAATAATAGAATAGAAAAAAAAAAAAGATACTCTTTCTATTGAATCCAACTTGCAGACAAACAAAACAAAACGAAGAACTACTTGATATTTCCTCTCCATGCCTGCTGTATGGTGGCAAGAAAGACCTCCAAAGCACATAAAGCTCTTATCTTTGTTCATTCCCCCAAGAATAATAGATCAGTCAGAGCTCTGATGCTGTTTTAATAATGCACAATTTACAATTCATTGGTTACCAAGCACTCACAGTGTAATTAACTTTACAGACCTGTTCAGCAAATCCACATGGTTGTGTACAATATGGGGGGAGGGGCAGGCAGGGGAGGGCAAAGAGAGAAAGTCATCTTCCTTCCTTTCTTTATATCAAAATTGCTGAGTCCTCCGCCAGCTGGGAAGATTGGCAGGCAACTGCTGTGACCGTAGGAAGGCCTGAGTTCGATGTACAATCTCCCCACCAAAAAGTTTTGAACTGGCAAAAACTGTAAATCCTTATGGGTACCATGTTCAGTCCCCCGGGAGCATCTCACGAAGGAAGCATGGTGACTAAGCCACAGAGCTGTGTCAAGAATCACTCTTTTAGGGGGGGAAAAAAAAGCTATCTGCCTCTCCGTCTTCTATACTCTTGCGAACAAAATTTAAGCTGCATATAATCACTCCCTCCCTCTCGAAAGTGTGTAGCAAGGAAGCAGGGGCTGGGGGAGAGGAGAGACACAGATTCCCTGCCTGCTTTCACAACCCTCCAGAGGGCCATCGTTTACTTGAAGGGGCCTCTGGAAATTCACAGAGAATTCTCACAACCAAATAAAATTTACTTGCCGTGTGTCAAAGTATATATCAATGACCTACTTTGTTTTTAAAAGCTCTGTTCTACACCTTTTGGATTTCCCCAACGTACACGTGATGTTTTAGCTTAGAATCCAATTGTCCAAAAAGGAGAATCTGCTTGATGGTTTATTTCTGTCCTTAAAAACAGAACATAAAAAAAAAAGAAGGGGCAAATGGGCTCCACATCCCCCTCTTTATTCCCAAAGCCTGTTTTCCTCTTGGTTGTGGCTTCTAAGTCCTCAGAATAGGACTCACACACACGTAGGCTGGAGATGTTACATCACCTCCAAGTCGTAACCACTTGGGTGATCACGTCTCATGTAGTATGGAGGCCAAGAACTTGGCCTTCGCAGGCAGACAGACTTGGGTTCAGATCCTGGCTTTGTCACGTGCTCGCTGTTCAGTTTGGAAGAGTCATTGACCCTCCTGAGGACTTAGTTTTCCCATCAATAAAAATAAAATGGGAAGCATTGACCTCACAGACTTATTGAAGGACTGAAGGAGATAATTTGTAGAAAGCGGTCAGCATAATGCCTTGTTTTGGGTGGGTATATATAGCAAATGGTCATTATTATTTTGTTGATGTTACTCGGTCGTGGTTAGTCATTTTGTTATGTTTAGCTTTTCGCTCTTTTTAGCAGCCCAGATAACAACCAGAGGAGATGCCGATTAGCGTTGCCTCATTCTGAGCGAGGGTGTTGACACAATGGCTATGCTTTATAGTCTACCGCTGGGTCAAATGAGAAAAGTGAGGGTCTATGATCACTTGGAGGGTAGAATTGCCTAAAATCATCCTACTTTGAGTAGCCTGAACTCCCTTTCACTGGAATTCGAAATGGGTTGGTCAACAAAGGTGGGAGATTGTTTCCAGAGAATCAACGATCAAATGGGTGCCTCTCCAAAAGCACAGTAAGTGCCTTCCAGACACGAGATGGAATACAAAGTAAGTTTGGCAACGGAAGGAGAAGGTACTCGGCATAACCAGGGCGTTAGGTCAAGGGACACCCTCCCTTCTAGTAGGCATCCAAGTTAGGGAGGTGGGTGGGTGCATTTATAAAGAGAATGGAAGTCCCTGAGAGTAAGAGGGGGGCATGCATGCAACATAATCGCGCATGTATGTTAAGGGTTTAATATTCCCTGGATACTCTTCTAAATGCTTCACATGTATTAATTCATTTAATTCTGCATAGTTACGATTATGATCACCGTTTTATAGCTAAGGAACGTGAGGCACAGAAAGGATGAGTCAAGGTGATGTGAAATTCTTTCATGTAAACCCGAGTTGGCTCTACAACTACTTGAGTTACTGCTCAAGACCATCTGGATGGGTATTCTAGTTGGGACTGGGGATGAAATTAACAATGGCTTAAAATATTGTGAGACTGTAAATTATAGCAACCTATAGTTGGAAGCCTGGGAGAGCTGGCGAAATAGCCACAAGCCAGGAGGCTTCTGGGAGGGGACACTCTGAGGAACTAGAGAATAAACAGCCCCCAAGAAGATGCCCAGAGCACTGCTATGGCACTCCAGATCTGTCACTATGGTGACCCATTCAGGGTGTCGAGAAGGGGGGGGGCGGTTTCTCAAGACCCCATTTAGTAGTAGCCCTTCTTGCTGGGAACCACAAACTGCTCTGTGTCCTTCTGTTTTCATTGGATGCTTGTGGTTAGGGCAACAGAGATCCATTCAGAATACAAGAAAAGGGGACAGAGCGTTGTGGTAAGGATACTCACAGACTAGAACTGGACCACAAGCTGCAAAACTCTAGAAATTAACACAGCTCCAGGGATCAGCTACTCTCTGTCTCAAAGGCGGCATTATCTCTTTTCTTTCCACGGCTCCTCATTTCTCAGCGTATCTCCACCGTTTTCTTTTCTATCATCAGCCGCCTTTGTTTCATCAATGTTTCCAACCCCCTTAAACACGACCCCCCCATGGCCTCCCCTGATCCTGATTTACCCTGAGCAGCCCCCTTCCCACCATCTGAATATATTTGTTACAATATCTTAGTTCATATTTCCAAGAGAGAAATCTGATGGACTCTGCTTCTCTTTTTCTGAACAGAGTTCTAGGTATGGTACAGTCCCAGGGCCTCCTGTCCTGTCGTAGGATACCCACTCCTATCCCGACCAGCTGTGGGACGGGTGGGGTCACATGGCATAAAATATGGACGTGGCGGCTGCTCCTTCTTCAGTGGCCCTGGGCAAGGCAGCCTCAGTCCTTAGAAACTCTGCCCAAGGCAGGTGTTTCACACCAGGGTGGTGCAGCTCCAGTCTAAGTGTGGATCTGGCCCCAGGACCATGCTCTCGGAGGAACAGCACAGGAGTCTGGATGGAGGCTCTGACCCAGCAGGAAGCTGTCCAGCAACTTGCTCTATAATTTTAGTGTGTATTTCCAAGTTTTTCTGTTTTACCTACTCCTCAACATCTGCTGACCCTCACCAGAGATCCTCAACACACACACACACACACACACACACACACACACACGTGCACACAGTGGGATTTAACATCTCCTGTTCTTGATCAGACCCTGACCTCAGCCTGGCTTTGGATCTGTTCATACTCTTCTTCCTACGGAGCTTTGGTACCTGCTCTGTGTCCTTCCTGGCATCTGACCTCAGCCAAACGTTCTTCGCCTAGTTACTCTCTCCTCAGGGCTAGTACTTTGAAGGAGTTCCCATCTTCTGAACTGCACAATCTATGACAAATGAACAAATAGGTCTTGCTGTGAGGCCACATTGGGTAACAGTGTGGGTTACAAATAATACAGAGCTGATACCCATCGCCTGTCTGTTGTCAGTTTACTCAACAGCATTTGTCAGTTTGATTTCAGCCAACTTTGCCCAGAGGTGCTAGTCCTTCCCAGTGGCCACTTGTCACTCACACACATCAATTTCTTAAGGTTTGTTTTGGTTTGTGGCAAAAAAAAAAAAAAAAAAATCTACCAGGCTAAGCTTAATTTGGTTCATTGGATCCTTAAGATTTTCATTCCCATCCCACTCGATCTTTTTGTGGAATTTTTCTTTCCTTTGACCATATTTTCATGTCCAATCTCTTTCTCCTGTTGGTTTTTCCAGATCGCCTGATAATTGTTTATCTCATGGCAAGTCTCTAATCTACCCATCTGGCCCAGTAGGATATAGTTTATTCTAGCCTTTAGGAAAAAAAAAATGCTTTCCATACTTCACGGTCACATCTGATTTTTTTTCCCCCAAGGCAACTTTCAGGGGCATCCTAAGTGTCCCTGGAAATATAAGACCCTGATTTACACTGGGGAGTAGACAAATTCAGTGCCGTGGAGGGAAGATGGAGTCTTTTCACAGAAACCAAGCATCGCACACAGCTCTAGAAGTGAGCACATTAGGACCCCGGTGTGATTTGTAGAGTATTAGGATGACCCATCGCTCCTCAAGAGACCCTTTTGCACATCTTCTAACTCAGTGGTTCTCTATCTCCCGGAGAGGTTCAAAATTATGGATGCCAGACTCCCACCCAGGCCAATTAAGTTAGAACCTCTGGGGTCGGGGTCCAGACATGAGTACATGTTTTTAATTCTCTAGGTCGGTCTAATGTGCAGCCATAGTTGAGAACCCTTCCCTAGTTCAGTGGTTTATAAACTTGGCTGTACTTTGGAATCACTAGGGAACCTTAAACAATACTGATGCCTGGGTCCCACCCTCAGAGATTTTGATTTAATTAGTCTGGGTTTTGGCCTACCCATTGTGATTTTAAAAGCTCCCCGGGTGATTATAATATGCAGCCAAGATTGAGAACCAGTACCTTCATGGATGCCTGAAATTTCAACATTAGGCTCTCTGCTTCTCACCTGAGTTTCTAGCTGACACAAAAATATACATGCCCTTGGGTGAAAGATGATGCTTTTCTCAATTATGTATACCTAAGTGTGAATGTGTTCCAGAAGTAAAGTTGCTGAATTGAATACAGGACACCGGTTATGTTTGAATTTCAGATAAACAACAAATAATTTTTAGTGTAAGTATATCCCGTGTAATATTTAGACACACTTACTATACTAAAACATTATTCGCTGCTTATCCAGAAGTCAAACTGAACGGGGCAGCCTATATTTTGATTTATTAAATCTGGTTCAGCCTATCCAGAAGGCTTTCTGAGAGCAGGCTGCGGGAGGGGGGCATGGAAAAAGCACAGGGACATAGAGACCCTGGCAGGAGGCAAGGAAGACTGTCGAAAGACCACCAAACAAAGCGGGGCTATGCCAAACAGGAAATTATTTGACTTCTCAAACTCATTCAGGTACCTACTGCCACGTCCTTGTAAAAATCAAGAGACTCTCCCCTCCCTTAGCAGCTTGGACAGCAGGCAGAAGGGGCTGAGGACACATTAGCCTTCTAGACCTGCCTGCAATGACCCACGGCAGCCAAGAGCCATGATCTAGGATCCCCTTCCTGCAGGGTCAAGAGCAAGGTACAGGTACGATAAATGGCGAACTTATTCCCTAATGTCCTGAGTTGTGTTGGTTTTTTTTTTTTCATTTAAAATTCACTACATTTAGAATTACAAATTCACAAAAAAATCTAAAGATAGAATTTAATTAAGAACTTAATTAAATTTCGTATAAAATTTAATTATAACCAAAGGTTTCAAAATAGCTGGCTTTGACTTATGATAATTGTAACCTGCTTCCAGGAAGTTAGACAGACAAAAATGCCTTCGAAATTAGGTAAAGAAGGTAGATATGTAAATAAATACGATAAAGGCTCCCTAAACTAACATCCCAGTAAGCCTATTATAAAGTCTTGTATTCCTGGGTATGCTAATCCCATCCTCCAAATAAATTCACCTTTTTTTCAAGGACATTTTCTTTTGCACTTTTCTTGTGAACTCTCCCTTCTACATCTATGGATACCCAGGGGATTTTCTTCTCACTGGTTTCCAAGTTATCCAAACAGAAGATACTTACATCTAGTAACGTGACAGGTCGGCACACCTAGGAGAAATGGATCTATATCCCCCAAGCCCCTCCTTAGATTCCCCAGTTGAACATATTTCCATGTATTAGGTTACCAGGGTCTAGAAAAACAAGTTTATTTATTTATGAACATCTTTTTCTTTCCCAGTTAAGATGATATTTGGATTGTTAAATCTGAGCATGAAGTCAATACCCCAGAAGAAAATGGGAGACATTGTTCTGACCCAAACAATCTCCACAGAATACTAGAGTACATAGAAAGTTCTTGCTAGTCCCCCAACCCACCTTCCTCTCCTCCCCGCCAATGTTTATGTACCTCAGTTTTCTTTTACCATTACCTCATTGTCGCACTGACAATCCCATGGACCGACACTTCCCAGGTATCTTTGAGGTCATTCATCCCTGGGTCTGACAGCTGCCTGAGACACACAGGGCCCTGGGCCCCTCCTTAGCTCTTCTCTTTTAAATGGAAAGGATACTGCTTTCCGAAGATTATCCGGAAAAGAAAGGCAAATACTCTTTGCTTTCCAGCAAAGCTAAAGAGAGTGGCACTGGGTTCTGTGACAAGGCGATGCAAATTAAGTGTTTAAAAAAATAAAAGGCATTCTTCCTTACTTAACCCTCCCATTGACCTTGACCCATCCCCGGATACAGCTAAGTAGACAGGACAACTCCTTTGCAATGAGAATACCGGGAAACGTTGCTGTTCAACTTATCGGATACTTACCAAATCAATTTCTTGCAGGATCTCTTCCCGGCTAGCCTTCTGCGTAAAATGTAAACCACTGGAACTCCGAGGAGCTGAGCTCCAGGGAGGGCACCAGGGAGGGCGCATTTGGTCAAGGAAGGGGCAGCCAGTCATTTTAAGACCTGTTGGAGGAGCTTATCAGGTTCCCGATTTCTCCAGTGTAAAATGCCTGGCGGGCTCAATGATGGAGATAAACGCAGCTGTAATGTACCATGATCCAGAACTTATTCACAGATCACAGCTGCGTAATTTCAGGTAACATGCTTCCCTTGTTTGGATTTGTTTAACATTGTTAAATATATAGTCAGACCATCTGCACAGTATTTTTTTTAAATTGGAAATTACAACCATAACTTCCTTTTTATATATCAATAAACTAAACAGCAAAATTTCAAAGGGATCCTTCTGTACCGAGCACTGAAGCAGAATGCCTGTCCCACGCCACACCACTGCCTAATTGCACACTAATTGGACAAACGTGATTAAATATTTCAAGATCTTTACTAATTGCCTCTATTTTAGCTTTAAAATTTGCTTGCCACCAACAAATTTAATGACACTGGTGTCTAGTCATCACCAAAAAGCCCAAGAGTTGCTCTTTAAAATGTACCTAGTCAGAGTATTTACTGATTGTGCATTGTTTCCAATGTAGCTTAATTAGAAATCCAATCAGTTCCCTAAGTCTAATTATACTTGATTTGTAGATTCAGACTATGATACATAATGAAGCCAAGCAGCTAACAGTAAACGTGCCTGAAATGTAACAATAAGAGAAATATTTTTTAATGTACGTCTTGTCACTTTGGAAAAGCAAGTGAAACACACGATCTTTCATGATGGGGATTTTGGAGGTTTGAGCCTTTCCAAGTTTCCACGAGCTGGGTTCCAATTCGATGGGTAAAGCCTGCTTGGAAAGATGACGGTCAGAAAACATTTCTGTGTCTCCATATTATAGATTAGAAAGAAAAGAGAAACAATTACTTCCTTCACGTTGTGAGAAACTTTTGTGGCATTATTGCATAGCAGTAGCCTTGATGAAGCTGGTATAGTTAAAATGGACACATTCGTGGAGTTATTTAAAAAAATTGGCTTCCTAGCAGTTTGATTTAACTATTTGAGACAATTCTTATCCAGTGCCTAAAAACCGGCGTTTCTATAAGGTTATAGTCAAATATGTGAGGATATAATTTTGTATATACACAGAATTTTATTAGAGGGAAATATTTCTAAACATATAATGGCATATATGCAGTAATTTGCAACCGATTCTTGGTCTGTGAAAACAGGCTAGGTGGAGTAGAAAAAACACTTTTTAAAAATTATTTAAAAAAATAATAACGCAGGGGGCACCTGGGTGGCTCAGTCGGTTAAGCATCCGACTTCAGCTCAGGTCATGATCTCGCGGTCTGTGGGTTTGAGCCCCGCGTCGGGCTCTGTGCTGACAGCTCGGAGCCTGGAGCCTGCTTCGGATTCTGTGTCTCTCTCTCTCTCTCTCTGCCCCTCCCCCTCTCGTTCTGTCTCAGTCTCTCTCTCTCTCTCTCTCTCTCTCAAAAATAAATAAACATTAAAAAATTAAAAAAGAATAATGCAGACTAAGATGACAATTACTACTGCTTCAAGCACCCGACCAGTTTCAGGCGGTAGCATGTAGACGGAACCCACCACTCTGTGCCCAGATTCCCAACATTTGTGTTGGCATCACGACGCTGGAGTAATGTTGGCTCAAAACGAACCTCAAGATTTATGATCGTTCCACTTCCATTTTGAACACAGCGGGAAAAATCAAAAGGTGAATCAGAGTGGAGACCAGAGGGTAGAAAAGAAACGGGAGTTTTAGGCATAAAGGCACTGCGGGATTATTCAAAACATCCAGAAACTCTAAATTAATTACTGTTGACCATTCAACAATAGGCTATTACTTTAGCTGTCTTTCCTTGAATGTAAAAACTTATCTTTTTGTAACAACTTAGCCTGAAAGAAACATGGAAATATTTGTGACTGAAAGACTACAGAAGTGCAAAATGTGGGCAGTTTTCAATTTTGCATTATTTACATTTATTCTGCTGTTGCTTTTAAAAAGCTATGCAAT
The DNA here is from genome assembly GCF_022837055.1 of Prionailurus viverrinus. Classification (NCBI taxonomy): domain Eukaryota; kingdom Metazoa; phylum Chordata; class Mammalia; order Carnivora; family Felidae; genus Prionailurus; species Prionailurus viverrinus. Next base: position 9,501,400 of record NC_062565.1, on the reverse strand, counting down.
AGGGGTGCTTGTGTGGGTGGCTCCGTCGGTTGGGGGTCTGCCTTTGGCTCAGGTCAGGATCTCACTGCTGGTGAGTTCGAGCCCCGCGTTGGACTCTGTGCTGACAGCTCGGAGCCTGGAACCTGCTTCGGATTCTGTGTCACCCTCTCTCTCTCTGCCCCTCCCCTGCTCACACTCTCTCTTTCTCAAATATAAATAAACATTAAAAATTAAATAAAAAGCTGTGTGGTAGAATTGCTCCATTGTGAATATGATATACATACATTTTAAAGACTCTGTGAGAGGGGCGCCTGGGTGGCTCAGTCATTTGAGCGGCCGAACTTCGGCTCAGGTCATGATCTCGCGGTCCGTGAGTTCGAGCCCCGCGTCGGGCTCTGGGCTGACAGCTCAGAGCCTGGAGCCTGTTTCAGATTCTGTGTCTCCCTCTCTCTCTGACCCTCCCCCGTTCATGCTCTGTCTCTCTCTGTCTCAAAAATAAATAAACATTAAAAAAAATTTTTTTAAATAAAAAATAAAAAAAAAATAGACTCTGTGAGAAATATCTTATGTTTGTTCTTTCTCCCTTTCTCAAGATCATCTCATCGCGTGTACTGAGCCTGGAGGGTTTTCATTTGCCTTCGGTACGACACAGTTCTGAACCAACGCACCCTCTAGCCAAGACCCTAAGTTTTACTCTTCTGTGTGTAGCTCTTGTAACTCCCTGTACAAAGGAGTCAGCCTATATTGATTAATTTCTCAACATTGAAACAAAATGGCTACTCATGGGGCTGGTTTTCTCCAAGCAGAATTCATCACGAGGAGCTTTGGGTTAACAGAAAGCCCTCATCAGCCCTGTTTGGATTATCGACACCCTGGAAAGCCTCTTCTTTTCCTCTCCGGGGAAGGATGGCTTTTCGAATACTGCCATTCAGATTTTTGAACACAGTGAGATGGGGAAGCTGGGAGGAGACACAGATCCTTTGATTTCTGTGGGCAGGTCACTTCCCACCTTCATTGACTGACCGTGTGGGAGAAGGCAGAGAAGACTGAAATGCAACCCCCCCAAACTCAGACCCCAGAGCAGCTCTCCAAAAGCAAAAGCAAATGTCTGATAACATAGCTTCTAACAGAAATAAATAAATAAAGTAAAATAACATAGTTTTCGGCACAATATGTGTATACATATATATGCAAATACATATATTTGATACATTTTGCAAAAAATAAATAATTCCATCAAGGAAAATACCCGTCATCACCAATGTCTGGGAAATCAGGAAGGAAAGGAATCGCCCCGTGCAGCCTTCTCGCTTTTAAATCCCGGAGAATTTTTAAAGGAGGGCTCTGTTCCTTTATTTTCCTCGAAGCTGAGTTTTTATCTTTTCCTCTTCTTATTAATAAGGCCTGGCCCCTCGTTAACATGCAGCCAGAGCCTAATGAGCCTTGCAGACTCCTGTAATTTCTTCACTGTTGAAAATGCCTGACACTAATCTATGCCATTTATACTAATAAGAGGTGGATCAGCTGATATTTGGTGCAATGAAAATATGCTAAATATACTTTATTGAATTGCACGTACTTAGTCCTCCCCAGTTCGCTGTATTATGGCAACAGATGCCTGATCATTACCTCTGTGCTCTATGTGGAACAAAACCTTTGGTTTGAATAAATGAGGGAAGAAGGAGTCAGACATTTGATATGTTAGCTTCCTTTTTTTTTTTTTTTTTTAATGCTGCCAATATTGACGTGCAAACTTCCACGTCGGAAAAGCCATTTTTTCCATGATTTTCAAAACACTAACACAGGGCTTTCCACAGAAACGGCAGTGAATTAAAGACCTGACCTAAAATATGACATCCGATATTAAGAGGACGTTCATGAAGGCTAAATTTGGTTGGATTTTGCGGACAGCTTATTAATTATATCCGTAAGGACTCCCAGAGAGCTCTTGGTGATTCATAATTTTCTAATGACTACCGAAGACACTTTTACCAATCGGAACATACATTGACCACCGTGTTATTATTCTATTAGGCAAAAGCAAATGTTTTCATTTTTGCCTTGCCGGCCTCATTTTTTGATGACTCTGCTGCGCTCGCCTCTCTTCCTTGCCGAGAGACACATGACTGAGGAGACAGACTGCAGGTGTTAGCAAATGTTTCCAACACTTGTGTCAATACCTGTTTTTGGCTCAGACATCACAAGCCAGAGGGTGCTTTTCAAAACCTTATTTAAAACTACATATTCATTCAAGACGATCAGCTGTCACTCATCCTCTGAGAGGAATATGAATATGGTAGAATCTCGAGGGGCCCGAGCCACGCACGCACGCACGCACACACGGACACACACACTCACACCCGTGGACCCCGACGCCCGGGAGGCTGGGCGCCACGCTGAATGGGTTCAGCCGGGGAAGATCAGCCTGTGGAGGGAAGTGGGTTACAGCACTGGAGTTTCTCATTTGCATGGCTCACCTTTGAGCAGAGTTTTCGGAGGAGGGTAGCCTGGCGATTTGGAAGGCAGAGGTGAGGTGGGAACGTCAAATACCGTTCAGAACCTCGTTTCCCCGTCCCACCTGGTTATTCTTCTCCCGGCGAGCCTCAGTTGGACAGTACGCCCAAACCACTCAGTGATGAGGAGAGTTGGCTGTAACACGTGGTGTTGCTTAAACATACTTCGTGCGCATTTGACCATCTTTCATGGGTTAGCAAGCACTCTTGACGGCCGCCCGACCACTATTTTCTTGGAGCGTGTTTTGTGTTTGTTTGGGTGGTATACCTGGCAGTTATCCACCGGCATATTTTTTCAGGTTTCGAAACGTCCACCGATTTACCCCCTAAGAGAGTTACGGGCCCCTCCTATCTCTACCCCCTTCCCCTGGACGATTGCCGTATCTGTGCCTTCTAGAATCTCTCGCCTCTTAACCTTTGCCAGCCCAGGTGCAGTAACTCCCCAAAGATTAACAGTCTGGTTGTAGGTGCGATTGAAATTAGCTTGGCTCGCCTTCAGAACCCAGCGCCCTGGCCTACTAAATCACCTCCTATAATCTTGTGCACTTAGGCAAAGCAAACAAAACAATCTGCCAGGAAATACTAATGGGCCAGTGTCAACACAGACATTGTTTGTATTAACTGTCCCATTATTATTACCTTGCTCCTTAAATCCAATCAGACTTCAGTTCCTGCTCGGCAGGGGTTGGATGTTAATTAGGAAGGACGTGTGTTTGTGTGTACCTACGTGCACACACGCGTGCCCCTTCACACAGCCACACGCACACCCCCGCCCCGTGCTTGCAGGCATGTGCCCGCGCAGACACAGGTCCCATCGCTAATTAATTTAACTTGCAAGGGCTGCCCATGCTTCCGGTTTGTTGTTCCAGCTCACGAAAGCATACATCCTGCGTGCATGTCTTCAGCCCCGCATCCTGACATTTTCCAACAGATGTTAGCTAATGCGGCTGTAGAAGGTTCACAGTGGATGCCGCGAGTCCAATAAATCTTCCTCTTAAACGCAGGCACTCCACCGTCCCAGTATCTTCCACCTATAATACATTTTAATTACTTGGCCATTCAAACGATAGTAAATTAGATCTGCACGGCGCATCGCCGCCGATTTCTCAATTTACCTCGACTCCGCCACAGACCACGTAAACCCTGCAAGTGCACTTTTATTCGAACTTGCAGGAGACGCTGCGGTGCGATACCTTTAGAATTATTAAGTGGCCAAGATTACTGGCACGAAGTTTCCACTTTGCTTCCCCATTAGCCATTTAGGTGACAGCTGCTGTATTACACATAAAGATGAACCGTTCCTTGAGGGATGATAGTGGTTCCGCCGTGACACCGCTGGCAGAGAGCGTTATCAGACCATGGCTGCTCTTGGAGCCATCCCAGCCTCCTAGGTTCCTATCAGTACCCTCATTATCTGCATCACAGAGTGCCGAGAACGAACGCTGCCAGGCCTCACAGCTTCGCAGCTCATTCGAGGAGCGGAAATTAAAGGTCCCAGGAGAGTAAACAGGCACACTGTACCAGCACTGGCTCTGTACACGAATAACACGTCGACCGCGGCAGCACGGACTTCTATCTCATTAATTTCATAGGCTTCCGGAATGGGGACTGGAAGGTGGAGAGGGAGGCTTGGCAAGGAGATCACTGAGCGGCGCTGGCCTCGTGTGTCTTGCGAGCCCATCGCAGAAGGAAGACTTAACTGGGGTGCCGCCGCTCTTCAGATACCTGTCGGGGCTTTCCGAGAGCAGCGAAAGAGAGATGAACGGCGGGAGGCAGAAGAGGAGAGAGAGAGAGAGAGAGAGGGAGGGAGAGAGAGAGCGATCGCCGAACAGGGGCACAATGAGCTGATCATAAACATGACCTATGTTTATATTATGCAGCATTCCTACATGAGGAGATAGGAGCCTTAAAGTCTATGATAAAGATACAGATGCTCTTTGCACACAGCGAAAGAATCCCTAATTGCGTGTGTGTGTGTGTGTGTGTGTGTGTAAAGCCTATTTAACAGAAGTCCTTGCCCTGCGGAAAATTGTTTTTTTCCGGCACGATCCCCCCAGCCCCACGCACACAAAATTCGTCTATGGTTTTACTGCGAAAATATCAGCTCCTGTGTGATCAGAGTGACAGTGAGCAAAACAAAGCTGAGGAAGAGGGGATTAGCCAGATAAGCCAGACCAAAGAAACCGTCTCTTCAGAAAAACAAAATGCCTGAAGTCTCCAGGTAATAGAAGCAATAGTGTTTTTCACCTTGAATAATCTGATTAATGGCCTCAATTCCCAGCTGGGTAGACTGCCCGTTTGGATCCCTGCAAGCCCCACGAGATGCAAGAAAGTCAACTCCGAGATTATCAAGGCAGATTTTTGTACACTGGATTTTTCCTTTTAATAACCGTTCTCCATCACTGTCATTTGTTTAAAGGCCTCGGGAGAAAGAAACAAAGGTGGAGAAACCGGCTCTCTGCACTTTTTGACACGGCTGACAATGGCTCTTGTTGGCCTCAGTTTCCATACTGGTCAAAAGCAGCTCTAAGGAGACGCGGGGACTTTGGTGGTCACGAGGAAGTACCCATCTGGTACAAACCTCTGGTCGCTGTGGTCTCTGTCTTCTTGCTCCAGCCTGGCAGGATCCCGGGGTGGTGGAAAGACAGCCCGTTCTCGGCATCAGATGGAAACGTTTGCGTCTCAGCACGATATTGACTGACTTGCTGTGCGTCTCTGGGCAAACCACTGTACCTCTCTGAGTCTCAGTTTCTTAGTAAAAGGAGGAATAGCACCTAGCTCTCAGGACACTTGTGACATTGAAGACAACCTAAAGAGAAAGCACCGGTATAGTGTCCCAGGGCTCAGTGTTGTTTGAATCGAAACAGACTCTGGATTACGGGTCTACACTCCCCTGTGTTCTAAAATGGATTTGTGAGAGAATACCTGGGTGCAGGAGCGAATGGGGGAGGGGCGGGGCTTTTGCAAAGGGAGAACCTGAAAAAGGCGGCGACTTGAATAGAGAGGCCTCCCTCCCTCGGTCACACATCAGCTTCCCAGCGAGCTGTCACGAAGGCTCACGCATCGCACTGGGGATCCGAGGGGCGCTGACGACCTCCTTGCTAAGAACAAGAAAATTCACCGGTGCGTATCGTTGTACAGAGTCACAGACTTCCTGAAGCCCACCATGGACCCCAAGGCAAGGACACTCGTTCCCGAGAACCGAGGACAAAGCACTCCAGCCCTTCCCTTCACACGCACGTGCACGCGTGCGCGCCCACGCGCATGCGCACAGGATGACCCAAGAATCATCTGTAAGGACACAGGTGAGCTAGACGGCAGAGTTTTTTTGAGAATCACAAGCCATCAGTGTTCTTTCTCTCTCCCGTTTTGTTCCACACCGTGTTCCTCTTCTACCTTGAAGGGAAGGGTACACTTGAACGCCGCGTTCCTGAAGGCTCCAGGCCAGTCCTGTTCCCGACCCAATGGAATGAGAGGAAGCGTAGGCCAGGAGCTGATGGAATTCAGTATTAATCAGCCCCAGTGATGGCTAGTGAGCAGGGGCAGAAACAGGAAGGACTTTTACCTCTGGCCAGAGTGTCCTGACCCCGGGCAGGGAGCTGCGGTCTCGGCCAGCTGGGCACTGGCCCCATCCGGTCCTGGTCACTGGGATCTGGTTTGTTCTGCTCAGTCTGTACAGGGATAAGTTGCCTAGGACTTCGGTTATTTTAGGAGGGGTCCCTGTCAGGTCCTTTTCCCCATAGCGGGGCTAGAGCTCAGGGGCCCCAGCTCAGGTTGAAGAACTGAGGTTGGGGTTTCTGCCCACGTCCGGTGGCCAGCCTCCTCTGCACGTCTCACCTGGACTCCTCCCTCTCCAGCCGCTACCACCTGCCCAGGTGACCCGTCCCACCTGGTGGCCGGAGGGCAGCCCAGAGTCCCTGGGTACTGGCCGTTCTTGGTCTGGCAGGCTCTGCATGTAATAGACATTGAATAATTATCTCTTGAATAAATAGTGTGACAATAGTAAAGAAAAGAGATAGGGAACAAGAAGAAGAAAGGCATAAAGGGTGGACAGAGGTCACTAGGAGATAGGGTGGTAGGTGTTACCATAGTTATTACCTGCCAAGAATTCGAATAAATTGAAAATTCTTCCCCAGATCTCCAGATGTCATGCCACTTTTTCATAGTCCACTTCAAAGACAGGTCTCCTGGATATTGATGGGAGTAAAGGAAGACAAGATGATAACTGGCAAGAGAAAACCCACGGAGGGATGCGGTGGCCATGGCTCCATTTTGATGTCCCGTCCTGTCCCCCAGGCAGGAGAGAGTCCGCTGTTTGTGAGAACGTCACGATCTCAGTAGCAAAGGATAAGCATTTCCCTAAACCTGTGTCGTCCCCCAATCCGGGTCTGCTTGTTCACTGCAAAATCTGAGTGTTTTCCTCCTCGATTTACCAGATTACAGTTTGTCCTCCGTGGAGATGCGGAGAATGCTTTTCAGGAAACTCCAAAGCAAAGACCTGCTTTAGCAGGACATATCTCTAGTCCTTTCCACACACAGCTCGTCCACACCCACAAGGCAGCCAGGAGCCCTCCCTTCTGGGGAGGAAAATAACAAGAGGTCTTGTATGATTACTTTCCCGTTAGCATGGGAAAGCTGCCAACACCTCACTCCTCTTTAAAAAAAGATGTTTATTTTTGAGAGATAGAGAGAGCACTACGAGTGGGGGGTGGGCAGAGAGAGAGGGGGACAGAGGATCTGAACCTGGCTCTGCGCTGATAGCAACCGGCCCAAAGCGGGGCTTGAACTCACAAACCTCGAGATGGTGACCTGAGCTGAACTCAGATGCTTAACCCACTGAGCCAGCCAGGCTCCCCAATTGCCTCACGCCCCTTTATTGACTAGTTCTACCTAGAAAAACATGAGTACGTGCAATCAACTAAGATTATACGATTAAAACTACCGAGGCAAGAAACAGCCTAGCTGAGCAGGATATCTTGTCAGAAACTGCCTCCACGTTATCCGCAGAACAAATAGACAAACACCCACAGTGACAACAGTCTGACCCTCTAACCCAGTGGTCTCAAGGGGGCATTTGGCGATATCTGGAGACATCTCCGCTTGTCCCAGGTTGGAGGGTACTTCAGGCGTCTAGTGGGTAGAAGCCAGGGATGCTGCTGAATATCTTGCAGTGCACAAGACAGCCTCTCCCCCCACACAAGGAATTATCCAGCCCGAGATGTCATTAGTGCTGAGGTGGGGAAAGCCTCCTCTGGGTGAGCTCCACTCACTAGCTGGTTAAGTTTCCACTCACTTCCTGCCCCTGTTCTCTTCCTCCCTCCCTGGCTCCTGCTGTCGTGAACCACATCACTTCTCCATTCTTCCATCCAGGCTTCAGCCAGACTCCGTGCGTACATGCACATTTGGTCCCTGCACAAAAGCTTTTTCCTTTGGCTATACCACAGTGGCTAAAAGGTCTGCTTAAGTCACGCTTGGAGGTCAACACAAAAACAACAACTTAAGATATGTGCTCTCTGCACAGGAAAGCATAGTCACCCACCCCCAGGGATTCCTGAGGAAGGTTGGTTTCCAACATTCAGAAAAGCCCTGGGGAATGGGATACCTGGATGATAATTTGGGATGAATGGCCAGAGATCTTGGAAGGTTGCGTGTGGAATGGCTTTTGAAAGCAAAATAACTTTCCATGGGGCATGGTCCTTGGCGGTGGGAGGTGGCAAGAGAGATCTTCAAACTAAGAGGGGAGAGAAAGGCCCGATCAGGGGGGGACTGAGGAAGGCCCTTGTCAAAGAAGAGAAAACAAACTAGGGTGACATTCAACTGTTTGCAATTTTGTCTACGGGGTATCGGCCCAAGCACCTAAGACCTCTTGCGTCAGAAGCGACTCACCATCCTCCAGCGTGATCCTCCCCAAGACCCGCACCAACGCATCCCTCTCTTCTGTGTCCCAATCTCACCTCCTCCAGGAAGCTTTCTTTGACTTAGTCTATTTTTCAATGCATGTCTTTGACATGTCATCATTCAGTTGGTTTTCTGTTCATTTCCACTTACATTTTAAATGAAATTTGTGTGTATATTCAGTCTGTCTTACTAAAAGGTTTTTTTCAAAGACTAAACCTCTTTGTGTTGATCTCTTTCCCTACAGGTAAAATATTCTTCTATAAAAATTGTCATTTGGGGTTAGTTATATCATACAAAAAAACCTTAATATCCTCTCTGCTAGTGATTGCTTAAGATAGGTATTATGAAAAAGAAGGAAAGCGCTGTTTATTAAGTGCCTACTACATGCCAGGCTCTATGCTAAACACTTTATATACCTTATCTCATTTAAGCCACTTAATCCGATAAAGTAGATAGCGGTATTCAAGTTTTTAAAGATGTAGAAATTGAGGTCAGGGAAAGAGCATAAATTGTGTAAGAGCGTATGTTAGTAAGTGATAGATTGGGCTGATTTCGAATCTTGGTAAATACCCCAAAGTTAAAAGCTTTGCATCAAATACCTCTGGCTTCCAGTAATGTCCACCTGGTGGATCCATCACTTACTAACCCAACTAAATACTTCTAGAATCTATTTATGTATTTCAAATATCCTTTTTATTTTGGAATAATTTTAGATGACAGGATAGTTGTAAAGACGGCATAGAAGAGCCTGTATGACCATCACTCGTCTTGGCTTAATTTTAACATCTTATTATGACCAAAGTACATTTGTCAAGACTAAGAAATTAACATTGCTGCAGACCTATTATCTAAACTCCAGATTTTACTTGGATTTCCCCAGTTTTCCTACCAATGCCCCTCTTCTATTCCAGGATAACATTTGAGATACCATATTGCATTTAATTGTCAGGTCACCTTAGTGTCCTCTGACCCGTGAGTCTCTCAGACTTGCCAGTTTTCCATGACGTTGACAGTCTTGAAGAACACTGGTCAAATACCTTGTAGGATGACCCTCAATTTGGGTTTCTCTGATGTTTTCCTCACGTGGGACTAGAGTTGTGAGGTTCTGGAAAAAATACCAAAGGGCAAGGTGCCCACCTCATCAAGTCATATTAAAGGCACATGATGTCATCGTGGCTTATCACTGGTGTTGTTGACCTTGACCACTTAGTTAAGGTTGGGTCTGCCAGTTTTCTCCACTGTGGAGTTTTTGTTGGTCATCCTTCACGTTTTAATCTTTGGAAGTGACTCACTAAGTCCACGCACACTTCAGAGGAAGAGAACTCATAAACTCCCCTTTCAACGGGAGAGAGCATCAAGATTTGTCTCTTCCTTCCTACTTCCATAACTAGACCATCATTTATTATTATCGTTGTAGAATCACGGGTATTTATTTTATTCTTTGGGCTATCCTCCAATATGATCATTGTTTACTTTGTGCTATTTATATGTTCAGCCTGCACACTTTTTCAGAAACTAAGATCTAGGATTTTCTCTTAGATAGAAATTATTTCATCTGTCTTAAATTTGTATTTTCGCAGCTTCAATGGCTGCCGCAGTGCTAGGATTCTGAGATTTGCCACCCAACTGCGTGCCATCTCCAGGGGCGCCATACTGCAGCGGCCGGGGAGTGCTGGTCATAATGCAAATGATGCATGGTACCACTGGAGTTGTGCCACGTGGAAACACAGGTTAGCTTTCTTCTCCGTGATGTTCATACAATGTAACCGAAATCTCCCCTTGACACCTTCATTTTAAAAGCGTCAGATTAAAAACAGCATGAATTTCCTTTTATTCTAGCACAACATCATGAGATGCATGGTACATTCAGATGGACGTGAGATTTCCAACCTGAAATTTCCGATTGCAGCCTCTCTTCACCACATAGATCAACATGAGTCTTGCCACTAGGACCTGACCCATGGATGACTTCTCCCAGAACGTTGCATAAACAAAGTCGCAGCTAGCTGATATTTACCCGTGGGTAATTGAAGCAGCAACAGCAGCAGCAACTGGTAATTGGGGTGGGGGGGGTGGGAGGAAGGGGGGAGGAGGGGTCAAATATACAGATGTAGCCCATGCCATGGACTCATACTTTGAAATATGCAGTGTCCCCAAAGGGGAGTTAATCTCTTTTCGTATTTGAATTACTCTTCTCTGACACGTCTCCAGCTTTTCTGTATCTTTCTTGAACCGACTAGAGCCACACACGGGGGGAACTTGCTGGTTTTCAGGACTTCCTGCTTTCTCATCAACTGCGTGCCCGCAAAGTCATTAGGCCTCTGCTCTGGTATTTTGAGGGAACAGCCTGCAATTACCCCCAGATCCTTCTCTACGCCAAGGCTCACGTCGGCTGCCATCACCCCCCCACGGGCTTGTCAAGACCTCTCTCCCAGCTTAGTTCAGGGGCCCAATGGCTCTCAGAACACCCTGCCCTGTCATCGTACATATCATAATCTATCGCTATTATCAGTCGGTTATTGACTTTCCCCAAGGGTTGTGAGTTCTTGGGACGGGAACCCCAGTACTTTCTACAATAATTGACATATACTATGCATTTGTACATATTAAACGAATGAATGAAGAGTCAATGGCTCATACTCCATCAAAATTCACCCACAGTAAAATTCATCTGCTACATTTTCCCACCAGCTCTTAAAAATAGGTCTTCAAGTTTCCCGACATTTCACTAGGCATAAGAGCTCAAGATCATGTGCATATGTAGTGACTTCCTTGTCCATTTTGTCTTCCAGGCAATTTAAAACTATGTTAAATAATTACAAAGCAAATAAAGCTCTGGGGATTCTGTATCTAATAATTCATACAGAGACATGTCGATTTGACCGAATATTTTGCTCTGAATAACAAGTATTAGTAAGCCATTCAATAGCAAAATAATGCTTATTTTGAAAGATGTCTGGGACGCCTGGGTGGCTCAGTCAGTTAAGCGTCCAACTTTGGCTCAGGTCATGATCTCACAGTTCATGGGTTCGAGCCCCGCATCGGGCTCTGTGCTGACCGAGCAGAGCCTGCTTGGGATCCTCTGTGCCCCATGCTTTCTCCCTGTCTGCCCCTCCCCTTCTCATTCTCTCTTTTCTCTCTCTCTCCCTCTCAAAAATAAATAAACACTTACAAATTAAAAAAGAAGATGTCTGTTCACTTCTAATAGGTCAGCACTCCAAAAAGAGTTACTGATTGGCTTCTTTTTACCCTCTCCCCATCTCCCTCCTAACACATTGTACAGCATGACCTAGATGTTTGGGAGATGATGAGTAGGCAATTCTATTTAAGATAAAAAAGAAAGCCTCTGGTTTAAAAGTAAAGTGTATGTGTGTGGGCATGATTAAAAAAAATAAGTTTTATGTCTGGAGCAGTTTTAGATCCCCAGCAAACTTGAGTAGAAAGTACATAGATTTCCCACATGTCCTCTGCCCCCCTACCCCCACTAGACCTCCCTCGTTATCAACATCCCCCATCAGAGTGGTAATTCTGTCATGATAGATGATCCTACATTGACACATCATTATCACCCAAACTCCACATTCTACACTAGGGTTCACTCCTAAGGTTGTACGTTCATGGATTTGGACAACTATATAATGATAAGTATCCACCCTTGTGGTATCTATCCACAAGATTAGAAATTATCTTCTAATAATTTCACTGCCTTAAAATCCCCTGTGATGGGGCATCTGGGTGTCTCAGTCGGTTGAGCGTCTGACTGGCTCAGGTCATGACCTCATGGTTCATGAGTTCGAGCCCTGCATCGGGTTCTGTGCTGATAGCTCAGAGCCTGGAGCCTGCTTCAGATTCTGTGTCTCCCTCTCTCTGCTCCGCCCCCATTCATGCTTTGTCTCTCTCTCTCTCTCAAAAATAAATAAACATTAAAAAAAAAAATCCCGTGTTCCATCTGTTCATCCCTCCCTGCCCCCTAACTCTTGGCAACAACTGATCCTTTTATGACCTCTCGGGCTTTTTTGGCCTTTTCCAGAATATCATATTGTTAGAATCACGTGGTATATAGCCTTCTCGGGTCGGCTTCTTTCATTTAAATAATATGCATTTCAGTTTCCACCATGTCTTTTCATGGCTTGATAGGTCATTTCTTTGGAGTGCTGAATAATGTTCCATTGTCTAGTTTTACCACAAAAGTAAACTCTTGACTAAAGCATAACATACCTACAGTGAAACACACAAATAATTAGCGCACAGCTTGATGGGTTTTCCCATGAACACAAACACACAATGAACACACACGTCCAGAAACAACCTGTGTCAGCACAGACCACTGATGTCCCCCCAGACGTTCCCCACTATCCTGACTTCCAGTATCATATATTAGTTCTGCCTGTTTAAGCCAGTTTGGTTCGATTTGGGAAATGTTTCTTTCAATCAGTAACCTAGAAGGCAACTAGCACTTTTCCTTCTAGAATCTGGCATATGTCTAGATTAAAGAGAAAATCTGAAAGATAACAAATGGAATCGTGTTTCTTTGTTTTCTCAAAGGACACCCACGGTGCCCTCCTAGAAGTGAAGAATGGACTCGAAGTGCCTGCTTCCTCTCGAGACTATATGGCGGAGCTTGTACGACACTCAAATGAGCTGTTGACAAGTGGCAGGTTCAAGCATATAATTTATTTGACATTGTCTAGGCCAGAGAGCAGTTGTCTCTTTGAATCTAACATGTTGAAGTAAAACACTTTCAGACGGAATGTGGATTGGATAGCTACTCAATGCATTCATTCGCTCTCAGGATTTAAAGCGTGTTTAGCATGTGTAGGAGGCAGCCTGAGCAGACCTACCTGAGGGCATTGCAAATCTCTCAGACCCATCACCCCTACAGTACCAGCCAAAGTTCCTAAGGCAAAAAGTGGAAAGGTTTTAAGAGTGGACTAGAAGATGTTGAAACACACACACATAAATGTTTACACACGCACACACACACACGCACACACACACACGCGCACACACACACACACACACACACATATATACACGGAACATATAAAAAGATAAAAGATAAAAATAACCCATAAGCTTTCCGACGCAATGGGAAAAAAAGCAAGATACTTCTCTGTGTTTATTACCATAGTGAGTTACTATCCTATAACAGAAGAAAACCCATAGAACTGTAGCTATCATAAATGTTAGAACTGTAGCAGCTCAAAGTGACCATCTAGAAAATCCCACCCACCTCCATCCTTGGACATTACTGCTATGGAAGAATGGACTGAATTTTAAGCCTAGTCACATGATATTTTGAAAACTATAGAGTAACTCATCTTGAAGGATCAGTGGATGTTTTCTGCATAAAATTCAGGTTCAGTATTTGACTTTTGGGAGAACTCGTGGCTCCTGTCAGCAGAAAGGGGCAGAGGGACATCGGAGAGTCCATCTGAAAGGCGTAGAGCCTCCACCTTATCCTCCCAGGAAAGAGTGAGCACTACGCCCTCACATCTTCGTAGGAAGCACAAAAGGCAGGAACCAAAATGACCAGGAAGACCAAAATGACATACCCTATAACATAACACGAACCCCTGAGATGGAAAAAAAAATTAACCTTAATAATTGTACCTAGGGGGTGCCTGGGTGGCTCCCTCAGGTGAGTGCCCGACTCTTGATATCAGCTCAGGTCAGATCATCATCTCACAGTTCATGAGTTCAAGCCCCACATTGGGCTCTGCATTGACAGTGGGGATCCTGGTTGGGATTCTCTCTCTCTCCTTCTCTCTATGCCCCTCCCCTGCTTGTGACCTCTCTCTCTCTCTCTCATATAGCTATGAAAATTGGCTCTTATTATGTACTATGTGCCAAATATTTTACTAAGCACTTACCAAACATTCTTTAATTTCATCCCCACAACAATTCTACGAGTTAAATATTATTGTTATGATCTTTTTTTTACAAGTAGAGAATCTGGGGATTTGAAAAGGGAAATAATTTGCCCCCGTTCACACACCTTGCAAGTTGCAGAGCCTTCTTCTTTGTCTCCTTCGACACTCAGCAACATGGTCCTGAGTCACAGGCCAACAGATACGTTACTGTGACACCAGAAATGCTGAATGATTGAGAGACGTGCTCGAAACAAAGAAGACTCTCATAGTAGAGCTGAAGGAAGGATAACGGGCTCTTTACTGGTAAACTGATGCTTTGTCTTAACCACCTGATACTAATGAAAAGTAACTAATAATTTAATATAGGCTAAAAGCCAAAATTTTAATTGATTAGTTTCCCTGGACAAGCCTAGAATTGCCTATAAATATCCCCACTGCATTCATGAGGGCTAGCCCTGTCTAAAAAAGGTAATATGCATGATGGCTGAAGGGGGCAACCTTGCTGTCCCCATGGAGAGTACCTTCTCTCCATTGACCTTGGTTACTACACTTCCCCTCCCACTGACACGCAGGGTTCTTACACTCTTCCCCTTCTGTCCCATTAACCTATGGTCTCCATGTAATAAAATCATTGCATAAAATATAAGTAATGGTTATTATCCCAAGTACAACCAACCAGATGCTATTCAATGCAAACTGATGAACTCAAAATTACTTTGAACTTGGCTAACCTTGGCGTTTGTATAATTTAAAAAGTCCAACAAAACATTTTGTGTTGCATAATTTTGTTCTGTGTGCTTTAAAAACCTATTGATTCATGTGCCCAGCACTCATATCTTAGTTTCTAAATACCAATCTCCAATAAAGGGAACCAAGGCTCCTTTGTGAAATGGCTGATTCTAGAGTTAGGTCAAGGAAAATACAAGGTGAGCTTGGAGCATGGTCTAGTGCCAGAAAATAAGAAAATGCTCAAAAAAAAACCAAACCAAAACAAAAGAAAACAACAACACCCAAGTCAAAGCAAAACACAATGGTAGAAGCATGTAAAGGAAGATAGGAGCCAACCTGAAAAATATCTCAAGGTCAAAGCAAGAAAAAATTGAGCAAAAAAAAAAATTAGTAGCATTTTATTGAATTACATACAATCTAAAGTATAAAACATACATGACAGCATATTGATACAAATGGATAAATAAGTAAGTAAGTAAATAAATAAATAAATAAATAAGGGAAAAGTGATAAATCTTCCCTAGAGAAATTGCCAAATAATTGCCAAATAACATATGTACATACATCTCCTCCAGGAGGCAGGAGGACTTAGTAATTGCTTTCAAAGAGTGGAGTTTGGAAAGGAGAAAATGGAAACTTTACAGTGGAAAAAACTGACAAATGCTCTTTTAACTAATTAACCATTTTTAACTCCATCAGTGATGGATCATGTTGATATCATATACTTCCTGATATACTGTGATGACAAGGGCACCTCTCCCTGTGGCATTCTTTCTAAAACTCATAAACCAGATCTGATCATGAGAAAAACATCAAACCCAAATCGACGCGCATTCTACCACACGCGACCAGTCAAGATCAGGAAAACAAGCACAGTTGAATAGATTGTCACAGACCAGAGGAGACATGATGTATAAATGTGATGTGACATCCCAGATGGGATCTTGGAAGAGAAAAAGGGCTTCAGTGGAAAAACTCATGAGATCCTAATAAAATTGGGAGTTTAGTGAATAGCAATATAACAACTTTGTTTTGACAAATATACTATGATTATATAAAATGATAACATTGAGAGAAGTTGAAAATAGATGATATTGATAACTTAGTGAAAAATCAGATGGACAATATAATAACATCGATAAGAATAATATAGATGAGAAATGTGATCATGCCAGGATGGTTTAAAATGAGGACTAGTTCCAGGTATTAAAAATGTTTCCCAGAAGCAAAATCTGTTCTTTTTCTGAATGTGCAAGGAAGTCCTTGTCACCTGAGGCACGAATGAAGATTTAAAAGGAATACTTAACAAAGCTGTTACAATCGTTAATCAATTGAGGGCAACTTACTCTCGAATTTTTTTTGGGTAGGTGAAGAGATGAGCAGTATCTGTAAAAACATTGTCTCCTATGGATGCTCATGGGCAAAGAAAATTTATCATTCACCTTTCTGGATCACAGTGAAAAAACTTCAAGTGTTTCTGGATAAAGCCTTCAACCTGGGGATTGTACGCATGACTGAAAATGGCTTTGCAAACTAGCATCTTTTACCTATCCTTACAAAGCCAGCTCACTTTAGTATTCCAGGTGTAAGTCAAAGTGAACACAGTAGTTCTAACCTGGAGCTGTAGAGTATATACCCGAGGGGGGTGAGTTGGATTCTCTCCATAGGCTGAACCACCTGGTTATGTAATCATCTGTCATATTTGCTGAAAATGTGCTCAACTTTGTTTAGAAACCCTTGAGAGACCCGATGAAAGATCTTCATAAGTATTTTCCCAATCCAATGGCAGAGAAGATGAGATAAGTAACACTTTTCCAGCACTTCATACACATTACCAAATAATTTGCTACCTTCCATAGAAGAATAGATGACTGGAGATGACTTTGAATAGCTTCTTGAAACAGAAGTCACCTGGAAAATTTTATCTAGTGGGGTAAACATTCATCATTTTTGGCTGCCAGCACCCTTCTCATGTTTTGTTAATATTCTACATAGGTGGAAGCTATGTAGAATTCATATTCCCCTAATGCCTTATACCTAGTATTAATGATTATCCTGCCTTCAGCTAATTGGAACACTGATGACAGACTTGGGTTCAGAACCAACCATCATGAAGGAGCGGCTGTGCAGGGATATCGATTTGGGGGCAAGGAATATTTTTTTTCTTCTGGAGTAACAGTGCCCAGTGCTAAGAGTTGTGTTTGCTCAGAAGCCAGTGGGCATGTTTCACAAGAGCTGCTTCAGCGTGGTTGGCATCACTCATGGCTGTATAGCCTCAAAATCTGGCTTTTTGGTCCAAATGAGTCTTCTGGGACTTACTCAAGATCCTTCAATAAATTCCTTGTCTGCTTCAAGTAGCTTCAGTGAATTCTATTGTTTGCAGCTAAGAACCCCCATCTACACAAATTGTAGCGATTAAAAAATTTTTCCCTCTTCTCCAGTTATGTACCCACAACCTTTGCAGGATTGGGTCGGTTCAACATCTTCCTTGCTCCAGCCTTTTTAATCCAAACATGAATGGAGCTGCTAGATTTATCCAGACATCTTGGGCTGCTTGAGAGAGGCAAGTAAACAATTTTAACTATCCGTCCATCCATCTGTCTGTTCTTCTCTCTTCCTAATTCTCTCCTAGATCTTCAACTGTTGGCTGAACAGTGAAATAGTCAATCAGTTTGGTCTCCATGGACCCAAGCAACTATGGAGACAAATCTTCTTTGCTACTAAATTGACATTAACATTTATAGATAGATACTGAAATGGATAGATACAGATGTAGATGTACGTTACATATGGATAGCAGATGCATAGAAATGAGGGAATTAGCTGCTTTTAGCACTGCAGTGAGTGATACATTGCTAACACCAAAGGTGTGATACTGTAACCACTACCCAGGCTTTCATTCTGCCTTTGTCTGACATAAGCTCCTACAGGAAATCCAAGTGACTGAGTGATCTGCCATTTATTCCTTCCCATTAATTGAAACAGTCATACTAAATATCTATATACATTTAAAAACTTCAAAGCCAGATGTTCTTAGCCTATTTATTTACTTTCTGCGAGCTTAAAATAGTTAACTAAGATCCCAGGTGTTTACAAAGTACCAAAGAGAAGAGTTCCACTAAGGGGAGAAGCTGAATCAGCACGCGACTGCCACCTGATAACCATATGTAGCTGGGGGTCTTCCGCCATGCATTCAGTTAATCTTCACTTTTCGGATAAATATTTGGGGCTTGGGTCTTATCCCAATTGGGGACAAAATCACTGATCTCTGATCTGCTCATCTGACTCCTGTTTTTTAACTTCACAATGTTCAGGGTAGCAACGTGCTCTCAGTCTTGGCGATGCTCAGACCTTAGCATGCAGTTGTCAGACCTGTGGCGCAACTCCCCTTGCCGATGTGCCATCTTGCGATTGGGCTATATCTCTGTCATATTTGATGATCCGTGCCAATTTTCCCCTTCTTCATTGGAATGATTGAGTTGACTCAATTTCTTTGCAGACACAAGTATGTATTCAAAATCAACTGGATTCACAATCGATAGATACAATGTAGAGTAACAAAGAAAATTATAAGGTTCTAGGTGAAATTAGCCCACATTTTAGCCATAGGCAATGCAAATAACCTCCATAATATCTCTTTATAAATCTCTTAGAAATACAAAAAAGATAGTTGCCTAATTTGAATTCAGATATACCATATATAGAGTAAATATCAACTCATTGTTTATAATTATTTGAATTTTTTCCACCAACTCTAATTTCTCTTAGAAATTTTTAAGTTAAAAAATTACCATTCTTTTAAAAGATTGTGCATCTTTTTTTTTAAAGCAAATGACACTGTAAAGTATAATAAAAAAAAAATCAACAAAAGACCTCAAATCCAACCACTCAGAAAGAGCTGACTAACATTTTGTGCCCTTCCTACCAGACATCTCTCTTGCATGTAACACACAAAGGAATGACCGATTAACGGAATTCATTTCCTAACAATTGGAGCATACTGTACTTGTTATTCATTTGTTTTATTTTTCTACTTCAGGTTATTCCTTAATTGCTCTCAACACCATTTTGTAGTTTTCAGCACACAGGTATTTTCCATCAATTTCAATTTCAACTTCAATTTCGGATTGTTCATTGCTAGGATATAGACACACAATTGGTTCTTGCATACGGACTTTTGCATATTATATATTGATCGTGTTTTCCTTCAACCTTGTTAAATTGGGTCTTCTATGAATAAGATAGTTTTATTTTTCCTTCCCAATAAGGATGATTTAATTCCTTTTCTTGCCTGTTGCCTTGAGTAAAATAGAAAAAACAAATCTATTCTACAGTGTTGAATAGAGGTGGTAAAGCAGGGATCCTCGTGCTGGTCCTAACGTTGGCGGGAAAGCATTCAGTCTTTTACATTAAGTATACTGTTATCTGTAAGTTTTCTGTAGATGTCCTTTATCAGGGTGAGAAAGTTACTTTCTATTTCTAGTTTTGCCAAGAGTCCTTATCAGAAATGGATGCTGGATGTGGTCAAATGCTTTTTCTGTGTCTATTGAGAAGACACTATGGTCTTTCTTTTCCAGTTTGGTAAGATGGTGAATTACATTGACTTTTGAATGTTAATCTATTCTCGCATTCCTGGGATAAACCCCACTTGATCATAATGCTTTTTATATATTGTTGGATTCAATTTGCTAAAACGTTTAGGAGCTTTTCATCTATGTTTATGAATGATAATGGTCTTGGCTGCTTGGTCGGTTTTTCTCACATCTCTCTCTGATTTGGGTAACAGTAATGCTGGCTTCATAGAATGAGTTGAGAAGTAGTCACTTCTCCTAAATTTTCTGGAATACTTTGTTAGGATTTGGTGTTATTTCTTCCTCAAATGTTTGGTAAATTCACCAGTGAAGTCATAAGGACCTGGAATTTTCTTTGGAACATGGTTTTTAATTACAGATTCAATTTATTTAATAGATACAGGGCTAGTCAACTTACCTATGTGCCCTTGAATGAACTCTGGTAGTTTGTTTCCTTCAAGGGATCTGTCCATTTTATCTAAGTTGTCAAACTTATTGGCATAAGGTAGCTCATAATATTCACTTATTATTCTTTTAATATCTGTAGATTCTATATTGATGTCAACTCTCTCATTCCTATTATTGATAATTTGTGACATCACTCTTTTTTCTCCCAATAAATCTGGCTAGAGATTTCTCAATTTTCTTTAATTCACTTAAAGAACTAGCTTTTGGGTTAAATTTTTTTTTCTTGTTTTCTATTTCTTTATTTCTGCTGTGATTTGTATTGTTTCCTTTCTTCTACTTTGGGTTTCATGGGCCATGGGCTCATCTCTCTCTCTCTCTCTCTCTTTTTTTTTTTAAGGTAGAAGTTGAGGTCATTTGTTTTGAGACCTTTCTTCTTTCTCCAATGCAGACATTTGTTGCTATAAATACATGTCTGCTTAAATGATGCTTTAGTGGCATCTCACAAATTTTAATATGTTCTATATTTGTTGCATTCAGTTCAAAATGCTTTCTACTTCCCCTCTTGATTTTTCCCTTGACTCATTAGATTATTTAGAGTCCTATTACTTAATTGTAAATATTAAATATTTCAATTAAAGTTAAATATTTGGGGCATTTTCTAGAAGTCTTTCTGTTTAATGATTTCTAATTTAATTCCATTGCAATTAGAAAATATACTTAGTATGACTTGAATTCTTTTCAATTTGAGATCTGTTTTATGGCCCAGAATACATTCTATTTTGGTAAATGTTCCCTGTGTGCTTTAAAGACAATGTTTATTCTGTGGCTGTTGAAGGGAGTTTTCTATAAATGTCAATTAGATCAAGGTGGATGATAGCGTTATTCAAAGAGTCAATATCCTCACTGATTTTCTAATTATGTTTTATCAAATCTCGACAGACAGACACTGAAATTTCTGAATGTTTTGAAACAAATTCATCCAAAGACGCTTGGAGGCAAACCTGAGCAACCGAATGAAAGAAGAGGGCCACATAATTATATGTTTAAAGAAAGAATGTGGGGGGGGGGGTATCAGTTAACAGCAAGAAATAAATCACCAGCATTAGTGATTTGGGGGGCGCGGGAGGCGATCGCTGCTGAGCCCCCAGAAGAACACTGGTTAGGGGGCCAAGTACTCCACTCCTGCACCGAGATGGACCCTTCTATCAGGGCAGGTGAGGAGTTTCCTCGAGAAACAAGTTGGGAATGCACACGAGACTAACCCCCTTGAAACAGGAAGCACCCGTCCAGTAACGGCACTCTTTAGGGACACCCCCTCCCCCGCCCCCAGCCCCCAGCCCCCAGCCACAATCACAAGCAGCAATGCTGTAATGTCATTAACCCTGTTCCTCTCGCGCTGTGAAAGGTCACTTCGTTCGTGAATCGCGCATCGGCACACGCCGGCAGATAAGGAGCCGTTCACAAAGCACGCGTGTTGGCCGCCCCACCAACTCCGGCTAACCCCGTTAGCACATTTTCTCGCGCTCTGTCGTGAAGTCATTGGCAGTGTGGCTGCTGGAAAACTGCATGGCTCAGATGTTTCTAAACCCTTTTAATCCATGACAAAGGCCTCCCTTTATTGTTGTTTTGTTTTCCTTTGCCACCCTACAGCATGGCAGCCAGTGTGCGTCCCTGATAAGCAGCGAGCCGTGCAGATGCGGTTCGGGTGCCTTGTGCACAGCGCCCCGCGACCTGCCAAGGCCCGAGTGCGGGCGGCAGCACGGCTTCCCCTCCCCCCGCCCCCGGAACCCGAGCCGATGGCACCTTGCGCGACGGTTAGCAGGGCCACGTGTGCTCGGAAGCACACAGACTTCATTTCTCTGTGTCACAAACGGCATCTCCTATCGCCCCCTTTGGGGGGGATGCCCTGGAGCTGGTGTAAATAAATCACTGCATCCTAAGCGACATCTTATCTAAGCGAGATAGCAGGAGGCTTCCGACTTGGAGCAAATAGGGAAAGGAACTGGTGCTATGAGAGTGGATTTTTTCTGAGAAGTTGTTTTCTCTTTCCCTTCCTGGGTTTGTAGGGCCGGGACGAAGAGAGGGCTTCACGGTCTCAGGACACAATGCTGATATTTGCTACTGGTAACAAAAGAGGCCCCTGTGTGTCCCGGGGAGTGTGACAAAGGACGCGAGAGCAGACCCTCTCAATGGTGGTGGCCTGAATAGACCGCGTTGGGAAAGAACTGCGAGAAAGAATTAACAGTCAGTTGACTGTGTGGCCTGAATGACTATCCTGACTGCCAAGTTTAGACCAAGAACCAAGCCAGGGTGCAGGTGGGGGAGATTCTAAGGGAGAGCCCCAAGCTGCTGGTAGCTGAATGACAGGCCAGGTAGAGTCTTGTTCGAGATAAGCTGGAAAATTGCTGGGACACAAAAGTCAACGTAAAGGGCAATTCAGAATCCAATGGAGAAGACCAGTTTCCAGGAGAATATTAAGAATCAAAGAGATTTGGGGGCCCGGGTGGCTCTGTCGGTTAGGCATCAGACCGCAGCTCAGGTCATGATCTCATGATTCATGGGTTCGAGGCCCTCATGGGGCTCTCTGCTGTCAGCACAGAGCCTGCTTTGGATGCTTGTCCCTCCTCTCTCTGCCCCTCTTTCTCAAAAATAAAATAAATATTAAAGAAAGATTTTTTAAAAAGAGTCAAGGAGATTAAGACGTGGAGGCCTATTTCTTGGGGGAACTTATTTCTTAGGTTAACAGCTAAATCCGGATTAGAGGATCAGAATGAGCGGGATCCATGGGAGGTGGGGGGGTCACGTGCTGCGAACCCTCCAGCCGTGGCACGCATAAACAGCTTTGATGACAAGTCCCTGCCAACCTTGGTTCCTAAAGGAACTGAGGAGACTGTGAAAGCTCTTCAAGTTCTGTGTGAACTGCACATCAACATCTGCTGGCTCACCTTCTGAGCCAGGGGTAACACCACTATGTGCTGTCCAGGACACTCAGCCCGCAGAACCGGTTGTTCAGAGGTTCTAACTAGAAAATCCGCCTCTCCTTCCTCCAGCCGTGGAACCACACCTCTGCCATCTTTTAAGATCTAACTCAGGTCACAGTCTTGGTTTTCCCTGACTGTGCAAGTCAACATCTAGTACCCAAGGTCAGCATCCACCTTCCTTCCTCCTTCCCTCCCTCCCTCTCTCCCTCCCTCCCTCCCTTCCGCCCCTCCCTCCCTTCCTTCTCTTTCTTACAGTAAATATTCAATGACCTCCCGCAATACCGCGGGCACTCATTCTTTAAGGAGCTGGGTTTACAGGCGTGCATACCACATGCAAGGTTGCGGTTCTTACCGGGTTTACATTCTAGAAAGGTGGAGATGAACAATATACAACTAAATCAAGAAGAAGACGGTCAGATGTGTGATAACTGATGTGCGGACAATGAATATGATGAAAGAGTGCTCCTGGTACTTTAAATGACTGGTAGGAAAGCCTTCTTTGAGGAGATATCATTGAACTTAGGATCTAAATGACAGAAAAAGGAATCCAGGCTCCAAGCTTCCTTAGAGGGAAAAGCATTCCAACGAGGGGAAATTACCGATGCAAAGATGCTAAGATTAAGACAAATAGAGAAGGTGCGGTCTTCTTTTTCCCTTATTGCTCCTATGTCGTAGAACATGTTATATGTAATATAATATATAAGGGATATACAATAAGCTTTATATAATCCTATGAGGAATACCTGCCTTGATTACACGGGTATAATTTTATTCCCCCTGGCGGATTCTCTCCAGGGCTCCTAAGAAATTTACCTAACCTATAAAGTCTCCATCTATTTTTGAGGATACTGACTGTGAAGCAGATCCAAACCTCTCATATTTAGGAGGAAAGTGGCAATTTGGGGGTGGGGGGGGTTATAGTAACGGAATTTATTCCACAGCTGCTTTCCGGACTGAATGATGCTTAAACCCAAGGGAGAAATTAATACACAGTTCATCAAGATTTACACTTAAGCACACACCTAACTCTTGACTTTTTCTCATTAACTTTTATGACACAAGTTCTTTTAACTGCCCCCTTTCACGGAATGACCCCACGCTCCACATTATCCATTAACAGCTTCCCCTGGCTCAACTGAGCACATCATAAAATTATTTTCAGTATGAGTGAGAGCCCACCTTTACATTTTATGACTTGTACGCTAAAGAAACAAGAAAAATACGCAATTTATAAAATGATAATATGCAGTAATATGGAGCTTTTAAGTTAATGGGACATACAGGGAATGGGGTCATTACCAAAAAAAAAAAAAAAAAAAAAAAGTCGGAAACGAGCTGCTGCTGACTGGGGCTGCGTCCGCTGTGCAAAGAACAGAGCAAAACCTTCTAAAACAAGGGAGGCGCCTACGTTGTCACGTTGTTCCCAGAACTCCAGTTGTTTCTGAGTTAAAAAAACAAAACCAAAAACTAACAGCACCGCTTCCATCGGTGAACAGAGGGGTGCGAACCTGCTCTGTCTGGGGCTTTCCAGCTCGAGAAGTCCAGAGAAATGCAACCAGGAGAACTGGATTCAGTAAAGCTGAGTCACCCCAGCCGCCGCCCTGGGATGGATGGTGTGTGTGTGTAGGGGGAGGGAGGTGGAGGGGGGACCCGGGGCCTCCGAAACAGGTGTGAGCTCTGGGGTGGGTCACAGAGAGCCGATCAGCCGTTCCGCAGTCTCGTTCAGGTTTAGGGAAGCGATGATGAATTTGCAAGTGCGCGGGCACAAAAGCTTCTCACCCACAGCTGGTATGTCTCCTGGTCTTTGCAAACTCAAGGGCAACGCTGGTTGTCGCAGAGCCTTGTGCCTTTCATCTACTGAGACTAGCTGAGAGTAGCTAAGATATCAAAGGGTGATGAGGAATGTTGGGCTTGTGACCAGCATTTGAGGACAAACACGAGCTACTGATTCCATGGCGCAGAGTAATTTCTCCTAAGAAAGACTAAGGTTCAGGAGCGAAAATGCCTGAGTTCAAATCCCGCCTCGGTCACTGACTGGTAACTTCAGCGAAGTTATTGAAAGGTGGCATTTCTCAGTTTCCTCATCTGTACAGTGGGGACATTAGCAGTGCCTAGCAGTCAGAGCTGCTGTGGGGACAATTGAGGTGACCAATTAAAATGCTTGGAGCCGTGCCCAGCTCACAGCGAGTGCTCAGTGACTCTTTGCGAGTGCCCTTCAGGAAACCGTTGCTGCGTAAAACACTAAGGCCCTGACAAAGCCCCGGTTCCCACAAGCCGGTTTATCCGGTCAGCGAGAAAAATCACCCACACGCACACAAGCGCACACTCGATTAGAATCCTAGGGCGCTAACCTGCTCTCTGAGAAGAAATGGATTTGGAATCAGAGCAGGACCTAGTTGTCCAAGGAAAAACGCTTTGGGGAGAAGCCACAGCGCTCGTGGGTCTTGAATGGGTTCAAGTGGATCAGAAAGCTCCAGGCAACACCTTGTGGCTGCGCCGTCCCTCACCAGGTAAAGCAGATCTGCTCTTCTGTGTTCACATGAGCTTCTCCAACAGCAGGTCGACTCCAGCCTCCTTCGTGTGGCCCTTAACGCAGCATCGTGGATGTGCCACCCTCAAGACTGCTCATCATCTGTGGAAGGCTCCAGATAAGAAGTGAGCACTGAGTCACACAACGTCAGAGCTACGCTTACGGCATCACCTGGGGAGTGTGAGGTACCCAAAGCCAGGGCCCCAGGCCGGGAGGTGGGTCAGACTCTCGGCGGATGGGGCCCGGGCACTTGTGAGTTATGAAGACTCCCCAGTGGAGTCTGATGCCCCGTGATGGTTGCCAAGCACTGAGCTGACTGCTGCTCTTATTTGCGAAGTAGGGACACCCAGGCCAATAAAGTGATGTCAAGGCCACGGGGGTTCACGAGCGGGAGAGCCAGGATCACTCCAAGACATTTTTAACCCAAACAAAGTGCCAGTGTTCTCAGATGTGGAGAGGGAATTGCAGAAGGAAAGGGCATCTCAGAATCACATGGAATTCTTTTTCTTGAAGAGCCTGGTTCCATCTCCGGCCCCTCGCACGGCCTCGAGATCTGATGTGCTTCTGGCGTACCCCCTGCTGCTCAGCGCAGGTCCCCAAACACCTGCACCATCTGAGATCTGCTGGTCCCTATCCCATCCGGAAGCTGCAGCCCGGAATCTTTACCGTTGAAGAGCTCCTCGGCTAATTTTTCCATGAATCTAGCTTTGAAAAACACTCCTTAGATGCTCCACTGGTCAGCCGTTGAAATAGTAGCACGTCATCCAGGATTAATCAAACCTGGGTTAAGAGCAGGCAATGGTGAGGTGTCTTGAAAGGAGGTGCCCAAATGGAAATCTAGGAGCCCTGGGGCAAAAGTCTGGGGCAAGACTCTCAGATCAGCCTCCCAGGATTTGGTATGACTTCTTGCCATTCCTTTTTATTCCAGAGAATTTTGTTGAACTTGAGAGTCCTTGCTTACCCCTTATTTGCTCTGTCTATGCCACCTTGGTGTTTGTTTATCTTCGATGTATGGACACTGGGCAAGGGGGGGCCAGGCACGCTCATTTTTGAGCAGAGCCCCCACTGACGCACTGATGTGTGTTTCATAGCACATCGGGGTTCATAGAGGGAGAACAGACGCTCGCTAAGACCCTAAAGCACCGATGTGCCCTCCCTTGGTTGCTTAATAGTAATCAGTTTTCCTTGTTCCAGGGTGTCGACTGTTTGGGTGATGGTATATCTGGCTGAGGGTGCTGCTAAACTTGGGGGCACTTGGTGAGCGATGCCGTCACCTGAAGGGGTTTGGCATATACACGCTGTGAATCGGGCTTACGACTTTTGAATGCCCGTTTCCACAATGCAGGTGGACTCATGGTTAAGGTTTCCCGGGATGCTTCACGCCAGACTGTGGCAAAATTTATCTCCCCAGCAGCCTGACTAGTAGGGTGAAATCTATTTCACCACGGTGGCATCTTTCTAGAACAAACGAACGGACTGGTGCAGCCACAGCTCGCTGCCCTCCTCAACAGACCTTCTGTCTGCTCCTGGGGTCTGCGGGAGACAGCGGTCTGGATGGGGCTTCTCCCCAGGAGTCAGATCCCTGCTGTTCTGGACAGCAGACTTACGTTCCAAGTACGCTGCAATATAAAAAATCGGGCTTTTGCTGAAAGCCTTCCTTTGTCTGTTTCCTAGCCTCGCTTGCCATCCGAAAGATTCCACAGAGTTGATGTTTCCGTTCCTTTAATTCAGTGTTTGGGATGATCCAGCCCCAGCCCAGCTGTCTCCCCAGCAAAGGGGTGTGTGTAAATGTTGCCCAGTGTTCTCGGCCTCTCTTCTTTCTTTGGGTCGGAAGCAAGGCTGTCACGCTGTATGTTGTTATTTAAGGGAGATGCTGAGATGTTTCCTTTCTGTGGTGGAAAAGATCTTTTCAAGGGAGCCTCTTTATTCCTCTGACATTTCCACTCTTGAAAAGCTGACCCAGTTCCCGCAGAATAACAAAAGAAGCACACAGAGAAAACAGATTCCCCTGGGGGACTGATAAACCCAGGTGAACTCTGGCCAACTGAGTTTCCCTCAGAGAATTGGGCAGACTGCCAGAGAGCTGAGGAACATAGTCACATCTCAAAGATATATGGACAAATTAGGATCTGCTCAGCTTTGAGCTGTCTTTGATTCCTTTGATAGGAGTCCATGTGAGGATACAGTCAATCCTATATCCAGTCTATGTGTGTGAGCGCCCACTAATGTCTGGCCATCTGGTCTACCATTTGTTTTTCTTCAGGCCTGCGAGGGCCTCCTTGGGCCCAAGGGATCAGCCTTAGGCCAGGTTCCCAAGTCACTGTGAATGAATCACAGCAGCTTCCAGGGGGGGCCCAGGGCTTGAGCCGGCTCACATTCACTGTAGGTATTGGCCTTTGTAGAAATTAGCATGATTTGGAGTTGTAGCATCTGGGAAGAGGGAGGCGATAAATGCACAGGGCACCAGGTTCTGTCCAACTTATACAGCTTTAGATGTTAATATTACTTGTCTAATCATTGCTCAGAAAATTCTGAACAGAGGATGGTTCCTCTGTTTAACTCTATTTTTCACTCTTCTCTGATAGTCTCTCTTTACCAACAGTTCAGCCTTTCCCTCCTGATACCAGAACAAAAGAGAGGCTCATCGTCTAATTTCACTGTCCTCTGTTCTCTGTTTCGGGTAGGTCTGAATTATAAAGCCGTGACTTGCTTTTGTGACTGGCCTGTAGTTAGCTTTCCTAAACCATGAGTCGTTTGTTTGGCCTTGTTATGTACAGAGCAAAGAGGAATTTCATAGAGTATGTGTTCTTTTCATCAGAGTTTGTGAACAAGGAAGACCAGTAGAGGTAGCCTCTTGACTTATGCAATTTGTTTCTCTTTGATAATATCCCCTATCCTTTACATTTCCGATCTAACTTGTCGCTTTTTTGCGCATATTTTTCGTTTACTCATTCAACAGTTTCCATAAGTATCTGTAAGTATTGCCCTAAGGAACAGAAAAACAAAGAGGCTCCTGGCCCCCTGAGAGGTGATGGTCAAGTGGAAGAAACCAACATAAGATTATCGCAGTATCATCAGGAACAGAGCCAAGCACTGGAAGAGAGGCAGACAGAAAGTGCCTCGGGGGCAGAGGAAATAAGGATCCCTTATTCTACCAAGGAAGGACGGGAAAAATTCCACCAATGAGGCTGCATTTGTTCTGGGCCCTTAAAATGAGTAGGAGCGTGGGGACACTGCTCAGTGTCGGTTGAATGGCCAACTCTTGGTTTCTGCTCAGGTCATGATCTCACGGTGCATGAGTTTGAGCCCCCCGTCAGACTTCCAAGAGCCTGCTTGGGATTCTCTCTCTCTCCCTCTCTCGCTGCCCCTCCCCTGCTCTCGCACTCTCTCTGTCTCTCTCTCTCTTCAAATAAAAAAATAAAGTTAAAAGGAGAAAGAATAAATAGGATCTTGGTAAGTGGATAGTGCCGAGGGCAACTTGAAGAAGAAAGGTCAGCTCACGGGAAGTCCCATAGTCACGATAGTGTGTGGGCTTCTGTAGAAGCTACTAGTGATTGAGTGAGGTATGAGCCTGTAAATGTGTCCATGGGAGATGTGTTCTAGAAAGGTAATTCTAATGACAGTGTGGGAAATGGGCCTGGCTGATGCTCTGACTCTCGTATTTATTGCACAAGTGTGTGCCAGGAGCTGCTCTGTGCCAGGTGCTGTTCCGGGTGACAGTGGTACAGCCCTGAGCAAAACAGTGGGTTAACTTGTCCCATCAACGCCTTCCTAGTCCCTAGGTGAGGGTGAGAGTGAAATCGGGATTTTCCTCTGTTTGAACTTGAATTAATTTTTTAAATTTATGCAGAATTCATGTCTAGCAGAAAATAATAATGAGTTCAGTGGCATCAAAGCCATCAAATGTCCCCGATGAGGGAATCTTGCTATTAATAATGGAAAAAACGGGTTCTACATACGCATGCACACACACACATGCACGCACGCACATGCACGCACATGCGCAGTTCTTTGCACGCACATATTTGGCAGATTTGTGAGTGGGAGAGGCAGGTGAACAGCAATGGCCGCACGGTCGTGACCCACCGTCACGTCACTCCTAAGCAGCCCCCAGACCCTCTGACCTACATGTGTGTGTGCCTCCCCACACCAGCGCCGCCCAAATGTCACGAAAAACCATCCCCAGGCCCAAGCCAGCTCCGCAGCAGCCGGGAATAGTCATGCCACCTCTGTCCCTGTCTCCTTGCCGGTGTATTTATCACTCAGTTTTCTCAGGTGCCTAAGGCATATCCAGCTCTAAGGAGGTGAAAAACAATTGAAAAACAATTCTGCTCTCACGTGTGTCACCTCATGAAGCCTCCCGAGTGTCCTGAAAGGTAGGCATCGCCATTCCTAAATTTCGTTCTGGTCAAATGAGGCTCCGAGAAGTTAGATTGCCTGACCGACGCCATGGAGTTTATCAGTAACCCCCCTTGGCCTAAAAGGGGTGTGGGTCAGGAGTTGTTGGGGTTCCTCCTCAGATCTGGGTCCTGGCTCTGGGCTAGAAATATAACAGTGGGCCACCTCGGAGGGGTTTCACACTCCTGAGCAGCCTACGGACTCTCTGATCTCCATGTGCGTGCCTCAGTTTCTACATATGCAAAAAAGGGATATTGATTTCACGGGTTTGTCGGGATTCAATGAGACAGTGTTATAATGCGATTTACCCTCTCCTGGCACGCAGCCGGGACTCAGTACGCAACAGCTATCCTAACCAACGGTTAAGTTGGGAGTCCGGGGCTCTCTCTCTGATGCGTTACCTCCACGGGAGAACGTGGTGAGTTTTCTTTCCCATTTTTTCTGCTCTACCCTCAATGCCAAAGAGATGCCACCGGTTCAAGGCCAGAGTCTAATGGACCATGAAAGAACAGTTTTCAGGTATGAGCTGCCAGCTGGGATGCTTGTTGCTCATAATCCGACCCTCTCTTTCTGCAGCTCGGTCCCTCAGGGCCCTCGACCATGGAGAGAGCAGCTATTCTGGGACTACTCAGAGCACAGGGGGGTGTTTTCTCTTCATCGGGTGGCGCAGGCGATAATCCAATCGCAAACAACACATGAAGCTGACTGATGGAGCCAGCCGAGTATGCCCGGAGAGGCCAGCATTCACCACGTGATGACTAAGGGCCTGGGATGGGCATCCGTGATGCAGAGAATCCACAGCCCCTTCCACAAGGGGCTCAGGGTCAAGTCAGGAAGACTGACAAGTGCATAGGCTCCAGCCAGGGCGCAGAGCACTGGGAGAACACAGGGAAGGGGCTTCCAGAACAGACCGGGGTCTGGGAAAGGTACAGGAAAGAAGGAAAGAATGGTCCTCCTGGCCACTGCTCCTCTCTGGCATCTGATGATTGAGCTCTATGTGTATGACAGAGTGCCCATTTCCCCAAAATGTCCTCGATCATTTCTCTTGACCTATTTGTAGAATTTCCTGCCACTCAAGCACCTAAGCAGAGTTCGCATAGAAAATAAGGGCTGTTGGTAATTTCCTACAAGGTTCCAAAACATGGTCCCCAACAGGATTAGGAGACTTTCGTCTACGGCCATACCACCCTGAACGCGCCCGATCGCGTCTGATCTCGGAAGCTAAGCAGGGTCGGGCCTGGTTAGTACTTGGATGGGAGGATTAGGAGACTTTCTCTGTTCATCCTGGTGGAGGAATCGGAGGTGGAATCGGATGGATAGGCACAGAGGGGGAGGCCGTGCCGGGACCTGCCAACATCGCCAAAAACACGAATCTGGTTCACCTGGCTGCAGGGGCGGCTGAGGGAAGAGGGCCTGTTCCGGCACAGCCAGGGAAATGTGAGCTTCACGGTGAGAATTAAGAACATTTGCATCAAATTGCAAAATCAAAAAAAAAAACAAAAAACAAAAAAAGATTAGAAATAGTTTCTTTATAAAGCTTTGGTCCTATCTAAAGACATTTCGCCATGTGTGTGAGTATATGTGATTTTCTTTTGAGGGCTGGGAAGCCCTGTGACGCGTGATAACACAAGGCGCCCATCCCCTGGGGTAGGACACGGCTGCCAGGTTTTCCCCCTTTGCAAATACAGTGAACGTTGTGGAGACCTTTCCTTATGCCCACTCCCGTGCCCGGTGTCGTGCGGGGCACTGCTGGGCTGCGGAAGGCAAGCTGTGCCTTCCCGGACACTCGTGTGCCGAGGCCGACGCAGAGATCCCGACTTACAACTAGAAAAACTTTGAGCAAGCGTATAAATCAATGATGAAAAAGAATAACACTCCGGACCAGCATGGGGTAAATGCCGCATATAAATCTTTGCATTACTGCAAACCTCAAAGGTACTGCAACTGTCCTCAGGTGCTTTGGAACCAGTCCAAAATGCATAGTTTAGTTAAATGCGCCTGTCCAGATGTCGAGATAAAATTAAGGCCTCGCTTAGACTCCATACCAGAGAAGCCCATACACATCTCTGCAGGACTAAGTCACTTCCTGAAGTATTTAGTGGAGTGTGAAGGGTCTGGGAGAGAATTTCAGAGAGGCTGCAAATGGCTGAAGAGTTAGAGACGAGGGGACACAAGGAAACCATCCTACTTATAGGAGGGAGGGAGCTAACTGAAAATGAAATCTCAACTCCTCAAGGGTGGATTTCAACTAAACCTCCCCAGCCCCCCCCCCAAGCCAGAGGGGAGCAAGATGGCCTCCAAGTGTGGGGAATAAGAATTTGAAGTGAGCTGGTTGGCAGAACAGAGCACGAATCCAATGTTGTACTTAATCTGTAGGTACGTTGGACTGGGTCCTCATTCCCCTGGTACTTTTCTCCAGAAATTTGGGGCAATTTGGCCAATCTTTGCTCCATGTGCCCCCCCCCCCCCCCACCCGGCCAACAGGCAGACGAAGTTTCGGAAGATACTGGATCTCTCCCCGCATAGTAAAGTTTTTCGGAGCTGCAAGTGACAAAGACTAACGTTAGCCAAAGAGGAACGTGCTTGAGGTTAGGGCAGTACCTCGCTGAATGCAAAAGGAAGCCGAACCAAACAAATGAAATGAAAACAAGTTTGGGGAAGGGCAAAACTATGAAGCTCGTCTGTGAGACCCTGGCACTAAGAAGCTTCGAGTATGCCATTCTGAGACTTGTCTCCCTTGCACCTGGGAGAAAGGATCTGGTGGGTCTAGTGCAGACCTGCATCTCACGTGAGGCCAAAGCAGGGACAGGGACACAGGAAGAGCGTGCTGGCTGGGCATCCGCTCCTAGATTTCAGGAGCAGTGCCAGAGAAGAGGGGTATCCAGGTGAGCGTCCCCAGAGATCAGCACTCTTCTCCCCTCTTTGTTACAGCAGCATATGGCCAGGAGTTGTTTCCAAACTCCACAGGTGGGAGGGGTAGGGGGTGCAGAGAGAGAGAGGGGGGAAAGTTTAAAACATTGTTAAATATGGATCGTATTACCAAAAAAAAAAAAAAAGAAAAGAAAAAACTGTGAAGTTACGAACCGGTCACGCTTGAAAAGAGGATATGTTCTCCTCTGTTAAAAAATGGCTAAGTTGGGCTCCATCCAAAGGACAGGAAGACCTTTTGGTACTAAGATTGTGTGATTCCTGCGGTAAAATGTCCGCTCTATCGTCGATCAGCATTTCTCAAACCGTGTCCATTAGATGTCAATCGATGTTCTATGAAGAACAGAATTCCACCTTTAATCACGTTTGAGAACTACTATGGTAAAGTTTGTGTCTGCGATTGTCACTTAGGCTTGTGTGTTTTGTTCTGTGGGAGAATTTCTCCTAACATTAATATAGACCATAACTTTCCCAAAGGGGGATGGGATCATGAATGCA
Source organism: Prionailurus viverrinus (assembly GCF_022837055.1). Lineage (NCBI taxonomy): Eukaryota > Metazoa > Chordata > Mammalia > Carnivora > Felidae > Prionailurus > Prionailurus viverrinus. The sequence goes on along the minus strand of NC_062565.1, from coordinate 9,468,094 downwards.
AGGTTTCCCAAATTCATTTGACACCGTTGAGAAGCCATTTGGATTTTTTTTTTCTTTTTCTTTTTTTTTTTTTTTTTAGCAATACCTAGTGACATGCTTAGGGACACTTGTGTTCCACACAGCACACTTTGGGAAACACTACTGTAGACCACATCTTTATATACCTTGGTAGTCTTCTTGTCTACTTTATGCAAAGAATGATCAGCACATAAAGCGACCTACTTTCTTTTTTTTTTTTTTAAGTTTATTTTCTTATTTATTTTGAGAGCTGGGGAGGGCAGAGAGAGAGGGAGAGAGAATCCCAAGCAGGCTCTACGCTCAGCACGGAGCCCAACTTGGGACTTGATCCCATGAACTGTGAGATCATGATGTGAGCCACACCAGTGCCCCATAATGCTGCCTCGTTTCTTGATAATGTCTAACTTGATTGTAGATTTATTTTACATAGCTTTTTTCCTGTTAATTTGTATAAAATAAAATTCACTCTTTGTGGAGTACAGTTCTATGGGTTTGGATAAGTGCATGGAGGTGTGCCTTCATCCCCATGGTCATGGTATAGAACAGTGCCATTGCCCCCCCCCCAATTCCCCGCCTCTTTATAATCAAGTCATCGCTCCCCAGTCCCAATCCCTGGCAACTACTGACCCGTTTTCCATCCCTATAGTTTTGCTTTCCCAGAATGTCATTTAAATGGACTCATGCATTTTGTAGCCTTTGGGTCTGGCTTCCTTCACTTCGGCAAAATGGCGTTTGACATTCATCCATGTGATTGTGTGAATTAATGGTTTGCCCCTTTCAATTGCTGAGCTGTGTTCTCTTGTAGGTATGGATCACAATGCATCGATTCATTCATCCAATGAAGAAGACGATACAACTTCCTTGTCAAAATGATAAATCAAATAGAACATTTGTTCATAGTTAACAAATGAAGTGAAATTATGTCTCAAGTGGGTATTATCGTCTCAGTAGAAGAAAATATCTGACAAATTGGGACAGGATTGTATTTTTCTTTTGATGGAGGGTAAGAGGCCAGGAGGAGAGACTAAGTGTGTCCATATCATTATTAAACATAAAAAAAAAAAAAATCCCCAGCAAATTCCCTTGCAAGAGACTTCCCGCAGAAGCGATCCCTGCCTGATAGAGAAACTTTTGTCAGTAGGAACCTCCCAGAGGCATTGGAGGGTTTATTGGTTATTTGGTCCAGTACCATGATCTCATTTGCAGACCCGATAAAACAGCTCTCTTAGAAGCAGGACATAATGGGCAGAGATAAAGTTCTTTACATAAGAAAAACAAAAGCAACAGAATATTACTTATGAAGATCAGAATAATGAATTACATTCACTTATCTACTTGTTATCTCATTCCATTCTGAATGTTATCCAGTCTCCGGTGATTCTCATAGAAATCCGTTAGGATTGGATTTATAGACCAGGTGTGTCTCTTGCTGAAGGATGAGACAGTCCACCCTCAGATGACTCAATTCAAGACCACTCGTCGATTCAAACTCTCCATTCTGCTGTGGCCTCTAAACCCACTGTGGTCAAGGGAGTCTGATTCTCTTCCTGCAGAAAATGGTGCCTTTTCCCCATGGTTTTAAGAAGAGAACTGAGTCCATGATGCTGTCCCCCCAAAGAAGAACTGGTTTGAGTTCTGGTGAAGAGTTACACAGATACCTTTGTTTCTGCTGAGTTTCCCTTTGTTTTGCTTTTTTTGTTGTTGTTAATGTACTTTCTGGAGGCCAAGTTTACTTTTCTAAATATCTGTGACAGTTTCTCCCGACACTTCTTGGACCCCCTTCTAATTCCATTTAGAAGGTGTAAGATTCTTGAAACTTCACAAAGATATCCTATTCAAAGAGAAATACGGTCTTATTTTCCTGGCTTGATATTCAGTACTGAGAGTGTTTGTTGTTCATTCAATGAAGATCGAATATGTTCCTAGGACAGACAATTGTCTCTGCCTTCATATACTGTATGGATACATAACTGACATATTTGAAGACAATTCAGTAGGGCTTAATGTGTTTAAGCCTTCACTGATCTATGAGAGAATCATCAAGTTGTCTACTTCTGGCAAATTTCCCAAATAATGACCAAAAGAAATTGTTAGAATTTTAAAATAAAAAAGACTGCAGACTTTGGCTTCCTTCAGAACTACACTTTCTTGGTACAGATTCTCCATGTAAGGAAACTTTAGGGATTCATAAAATTAAAGAGGAATTAGGACATACTAGTAAAGAAGAACGCTATTCATTTGAAATGATCGCATAATATATGTACCCAGGATGACCTTTGCATTCCGTTGAAAAGAATTTCCTTAGAGATAGCTAAGAACTCAGAGGGAAAAGTGAAAAAAAAAAAAAACAAACAAGAGTTTTAGGAAATTTAGATAATAGGTTACACATCATGTTTTTTTAAGATGTCTCCAATTCCATTTATTTTAAAAGGGGACAGTGAGGATTCTGGTAGGTTATTGGTAAGTGGAAGCAGTGTGGGTCAAGGCTCTGATGGGTTTCCAGGTGGGTATTAAACTGCCTTCACCTCTAGCCTAGAGAAGGGTCCAATCCCCCTACAACTACATGCAAAAATGCCAATGTCAGCCAACTCCTGATAAGGAGATGATTTATCAGAAGTACCTAGTGAGAGGGGATACAGAGAATGGTGAGTGGTCACAGAACCTGAGAGCCTCCACCACCCCATAACCACCACCCCATAACCACCCCACACCACGGCCTATGGCAAACCACATGAAATGAAATCATGTCTCAGGTGCTTTGCTCTGAATCACGATCCTCATTTACTGGGAGTATCCCCCCTGAGAGGCTGAACTGCTAGATGTAGGAGTCAGTCTGTGGCTTTCCCTCAGTGTGAAACTCTCTAAATAGATCTACTTCCAGATCAGATCACTTTCTGTGCAAAGAGTCCAGCGATGACGTTAGAGATTATTGATATCATAAGATCACAAGGTCTATGAAGAGGGAAAGGATCAACGGAATGAGCTTCGCAGGACCTAGGTCGCTCTATGATGGTTTCCCACTGACTTTAGGAAGCAGTCCAAACTACTTAATGTGTTCCCAAAGTCCTTGATGATCCCTGTTTACCTCCCTTCATACACTCTGGCTACATTGGCCTTCTGTCAACAATTCAAATGCCTAACGTTCTGCCTTGCGGTGGGACCTTCCTATAGGCTGTCCCCAGCACACGCAAGGTTTTTTCCTCCAGACCCGTGTGCCTTCACCTGATCATCTCGAACTCCTCTACCACCTTCCAATGTCAGCTGAACTCAAGTCTCAGGGAAGCCAGACCCCAGACTAGGTTAGGCTCTTGACGTAGTACGTTGGATTGGCTGCCTAAAACCCATCTCAAACCCCACCAAGGGGCCTTTCCCATATACAGATATTAGAAAACTAAACAAACAAACATACATTTCCTAAACTTTTCTTGCAGTGAGATCTGGATATGGCCTGTACTCTGCAGAGTAAACCCATCTACTGCTATAGTATTTCCTGGAAGTCCCATCCTAGCTGGTTCACTAGTCCTTCTGGAAGTTCCTGTAAACCCATTACCCTCTAACAAATCCCTTTCTTTTTAAGTTAGCTAGAACAGATTCAGTTTCTTGCAATTATCTGATGGATGCAGACTTCCTACTCTACACCTTTATTGTTCACGTACTTTTCCTTCATAGCATACCTCACAGCTGCAAATAAATCATTGTTTAGTTTTTAGCATATATGTATCATCGCCACTGGATGACAAGCTCCTGAAGGACGGGGTTGGGTTGTATCTTCAGCACCTAACATCACGCCCTTCCTGTAATAAGTGCTCAGTAGGTATTGGTGAATGAATGAGTGAATGAAAAAATGAATGACTGAGTATTTCTTCAACCCAGTTCTATCTCCCTTATTAGCAATTTTACCTTGAGTAACTTAGTTCACCTACCGGAGTCACAGTGTTCTGAAGAGACAGTGCCCTAACTCACCTGACATTGTATAGATCAAATAGGAAAATATATTTTGAAATATTTTACGAACATTTTATTCAAATGTTAAAGGTTATTATTCTGGGCTACTAAGAAACAACAAGTAAAGAAGAAAACGTGGTCAATAATTTTTCGGAGTCCAGCTGTAATAGAGCTTTTATTTTCTTAACATCAGAGGTCTATGCAAGTCCACACATATGGGAAGAATTTGCAAATCCCAGAGTCATCTTATGAGCTCCCGGATGTCCAGAACTCATAATAGAAACAGCTGAGAGCAGTATTAAATTATAGCACGAATATGGCACTGCTCTTTATCGTAACCCAAGGTCAAATAAACATCGATTGGGACACATGGAGATTCTTCTTTTGGACGATTCCGAAAAGGATTTTGGGATATAAGTGGTTATACGAGACATAATAAGAACTCGAAACATATAAGTAAAATTATATCACAACTTTGGAACCCAGGCTCTATCATTCAGATGGTACCTAACCTTGAATTAAGTGCCACACAGATGCTCCCATTCATTTTGTTTGCCTGTCGTGTGCACATTGAATTATGTGGGGCAAAGTGTTGGTGGTCACCAACCTGTGTTCCTGGGGGTGTCCCTAAGGATGGAGCTGGACTTACTGATCTTTTGCTCATAGGTTTTCAGGATCTGCTTTGACTCTGATCCTCTGTTGACCTGCTTGGACGGCTGGGTGAGGGAACTGAGGGCTGAGAAGAAATGATGGCCGAGCGTCTTCCGTTGCAGGAGGGAAGGAAAAAAATAGTAGCAAAGGAAAATTGAATAGGCTTGTAAGGTAATTAGCAATTTTCAAATGCAGCGATGGGCAAAGGAAACAAAACGTAGAACATGTATTAAAAGTCAAGCGGATGGTTTAGAAAATACAGCTGTAGGATCACACAGATTTTGACCATCCAAACCAAATTCAATTATCATGTCTGTGCTGCTTTTCTGTTTCCGCCACTGAAAGGCTATTATTAGGTGCTCTCTCTCTTTTTTACATCTCCAAGTAATGCCTTCATAAAACATTCCAAAAAGTAAACATTAGCTTTAGGCCATTTGATTACTGGTTTCCCAGAACGCTATGTTCTGTCCTGTTTCTCTCCATATTCCTTTAATATTAAAAATAGGAAATGACTGAAGGCAGTTGAATGGCTCTGCCTTGGAGGCTGTCCCCCCAGCCAGCCTCTCAAGCATTGTTGGGTCCTCGTCCCTCTAAAGCCCATTTCATCCTTATTACATAGACAGCCCGATGCCAAGCAGGAAAAAACAAAAACCAAAAAAAAAAAAAAAAAAAAAAAAAATAGTAACCGAACATTTCTTTCCTCTCGACCAGTTACCAATTTTTTTTCAAAGTGCCTATGCTTTGTTTAACGCACCTTTGCCGCTGTGGCTCCTTTTAGGTGAGGGTCGTTTTATTTTTCGTGCTAGATTATCATCTGAATTGAGAACTGGCTCTGAAAGTGTCAGGTGAGGTGAACAGAACCTGGGATCAGAAGGAGGCACACACAGGCACCCAGGAAGTGATCTGGGCTGCACCCAGGAAGTGATCTGGGCCGATGGAGCTGTGGGTTATGTCTACCACGGGTGGCGCTCTTACTCAGAGGCTACTTCCTCCAAGCTCTGAGCTGACCCCGGGGTGGCGGTTGGGGAACGATGAGTGACATGCCCTCACGTAGGAACCACTCCTGGGAGTGTCAGAGGACTCAAAGAGAATCCACAAAGAAGCCAGATCCGTGTGTTTCTTTGCAGGTGGAGATGAATGGAGGTGAACATGGGCATCTATGCAGGAATTTCTCCTGTATTCCTCAAAAGCAACGTGGAGCGAAGTCTGTCCCAGTTGGTTTGTCTTCCCTCAATACGCATCCTCTAAAGCAAAACGAAAAGAGAAAATTGTGCAGAAAAGCGACGGCCGCTACCGTGAAGCCAAGAAAGAACTCAATCCTGAAGCCAAATTCATTTTAACATAAGCTTAAGTAACATCTCGGAAAGCCTTAAATCAGACGTCGCTTCACATCCTTTTCAGGGCTGCGGTAACATTCAAAAATACATTTGTGCACAGCTGTGATTGTTGGACGCAAATTATTTTGTCTTCTCCCCCTGAAATTTAACATTATTTTGTACATTTCCATGCCTGTGTCCCCACCATTTGCGAAGCTGGTCTTTGTTATATAGACTCTGAACCCATTCTCTCGTCTACTTAATCATTCAACAAATATTTATGAGTGCCTCCACATAGGAGAGACCCAAATATATCATCACAAAGAAGGTGCGGAAGGATAATACACCACGGTGGCTTTTCAACCATCTTGAAACCAGTCCCTTCCCTTTTCATTCATTTTGCAGAGTCAGACTTCTGCCTCACTAAACTGAGACATTTCTCCTGAGGAAAAAGTGAGCGTGAAGTCCAAGATCTCATTTCGCTTCTCTGGGTTCTAGTTCCTTCCGTGTAAAGTGAAGAAGTGGTGAATTTGATATCTAAGCTCCCTTCCTTCACTGGAATTCTGGGCTCTAGGCTTCAGGAAATAGTAGCAACGTAACATACACCATTTTGCCGGACGTCTTACGGTTGCCCTGATGAGTCATGACGCTTCTCGCTAATCCTCTAACTCACCGGTGACGAACAATTAAGAAGGTAAAATGTGTGTCTTAGAGCCCCGCCCCCCAAGACTGCTTAGCCTCAGACTGTGCAACCTCAGCAGCCGAGGCCAGGAATTTGCGAACCAGGAACACACGGACAGACGTACACAGCACACTTTTCTTTTCCGTTTCTTTCGCTCTGTTCAAGGGAAGACCAAGGAGTGCTTTGGGAAAACTTTTTTAAAAAATCCCTTGTGTGATTCGAAGAGAGAAATGAACATGTTCCCTCTTTAATACATATGATTTTATTTTTATTCCAGCCACCTATGAATCCAAAAGTAGTTGTTGTTGTTGTTTTAATGTTCTTGGCACTGGTGTTTCCCCCTCTGAGCCCATCGCTGTTCTGATTTCCCACTGAGATCTACAAGTGATCAAGAGATCAATAATTCCAAATGGTGTTTTCACAGGAGCACTTCCTTCCACAGTACGTAAAATGTTCTTTCGTGAAGACAGATGGACCCAGTCTGCAGGACCCTGCTTACTCGAGAGAAACCGTCTTTGAAAACTTTTGACAACCAGCGGGATAGCACGTCTGTTTCTATTTAAACGAGCTCATTATAGTTAATATTTTTGTGACTTCCAACCAGTTGTTCACTCATTTCTCAAGTGTGATACGTTTTAGTCAAAAATGAAACATTTTATGGCATAAATATTGTCAAAACCCCATTTTAACTACATCCTTTTTGGAACAAATTTTCTAGAGCAAGGTACTTTTTTAAAAAGGTACAGTGCTCGTGATGTTTCTTTGTTTGCTGAAATAGATGTAAATGGAATGATTAACAGACCCCAGTTACCTTAAGAATCACACATTGCCCCTTTTTACTTTTGTAGGTCTGTTTCTTTGGTGGCGTTTCTGGTCTGGCCTTTTAAATTGACTGATTTAAAAGATATATGAAGTCTACGGTCTATCTGCCATTTCATTGACCGAAATTATCTAGTAAACGGCATTTCTGAGCTGACCAGCAAAATGATAGCTGATACTTGTAACAATGATAGACGGAGCACAGGGAGCTCTAAGCCACAAAAAGTCAGACACCATCCAAAATGGCTGCTCCAGAACAGGAAACGTCAGAAAATGACACTCTTTGAAGAGAAGAAAACTCTCCTCTCCTATTGTAGGACTTTAGAGTGTGATTCTGGGGCGTTTGAATACTGGCATTTAGGGGGCCTCCTTTAGGTATCATTAGGAAGTGGTATTTTAGTCGGTGTACCTATTTGAGAGAATAGCCCTGTAGGGTGACACGTGATGGGGTATTGCCATGGCAAACAGACCTGGAAGGCACCAGAAGGGGCTCCTGGGTGGCTCAGTCAGTTGACGACTGACTTCGGCTCAGGTCATGATCTCACGGTTCATGGGTTCAAGCCCCGCGTCGGGCTCTGTGCTGACAACTCAGAGCCGGGAGCCTGCTTCGGATTCTGTGTCTCCCTCTCTCTCTGCCCCTCTCCCACTTGTTCTCTCTCTTTCTCTCCTCAAAAATAAACATTAAAAATTTTTTTAAAAAAAGTGGAATCCAGAAAAGACAGAGGTCTAGAATAAGAAATTCTTACTGCTTCTTTTCCAGTGTAAGGATAAAGTTCACCGGAGCACCAGAAACGTGGTGGTGTGTGACAGGTGCATGCGGATAATTCTGTAGATCACCACAGCTCCAAGAAGTACCCTCGAGATCCCTCAATTCCCTATGTTCAAAAACCAGCCACAGCATCTTAATTTGGTTTGCTCATAAAAGGGAATAAGTTGATTGAGCCCAGCAAATATATCCATTCAACTTAGTGGTAAATGCTGACTCAGAAGTTAGTAAGTTGACCTTTGGGTACAAATTCGCTTCGTACAACTTGGATGACCACTGGGTGAGGTGCAGACTTGTAGTCTCAGTTTCCACTACGTGGTGAGGATCCACGTAAATGGACGTTGACTCCCTGATACAGTCACAGTGATGGAATCAAAGCATTGCGTGCTTCTGATGTCATTGCCCAAGAAAAGTGAAATAATGTTAAATGGAAATGGCGTTGTATTTTAATTCCTTAAAAAGCATGATTAAAATATTGATAATACTCACCCCTGATCGCTAAGTACTTCCTAAGTGCTGTGCCCTCTTTTAATTTTTTTAATGTGTATCATTTGTTTAAGTCCTTACCACGTCCCTAAGAATATCCCCGTTTTCCATATGAAACGATGAAAGCACAGAGGGGTTAAATAAGTTGGCCAGGATCACACAGCTAGTAAAAGGCGTAGTCAAGATTTGCACCCTGGCAATTTAGGTCTGCAGTCCATCCTGTTCATTACTAGGCAAAATCCCTGTTCAACAAATAATGTCTTGAGTAGCATGTACCGTTCTCCGACCAAGCCAGAAAATTTTTTTATTAAATTAAACAACACTCCCCTGTTCACAGTAGCATTCCCTAGCATTTCTTCAGCCTGCTTTGACCTGGGTCGTTAGGCATACATTCTCTTTCGTGACACCAGTGTGTCTGAGGTCAGGATTTTCACATGTGGCACAAGGACTCTTTCCCAGGTCAACCCCTTGACTTTCAACCGCGAGTTTACTCTGAGTAACCTAATGTTCTGCAACACAGAGATCACCGCCGGGCCAGAGAAAGTGGGGGAAGAGTGGAGCCAGGCTGCAATTCCCGTTTGTTTTGCAGTGTGGATACCGAGACTACGCGACTGGCAACTTCTGCCTCTTACATCATTTGTCTCCTCTGCCAATTATCGGCCCTGGGAGTGTTAACCAAAAACTTTTCTCCCTCGCTGTTCTTGAGGCAAACACACAATTAAAACACAGGTGTGTTTATCTCATTGGAATCTTTGCCACAAAAATTCTAAGATGTCACCCCGGGAGAGTAACGTAACCTCCCTGGGTCGCCAAACGAGAGGCGTGGGGAGCTCTAAAGGGAGACAGTCGTCTCAGAGCGCGCGCCCTTGAGGATGCACTGTGCCCGGCTCCGGAGGGGCACCTGCACAGCAATGTGTCAAACAGGTGCTCTGACCACAGGCATCGCCTAAGGGGACGGCCTTTCTGACGGGGGAGACCGAAGCAGCCAGGCCAAGCCCGAACAGTGGAGACCTCAATTTGTTTCTAATTGGCATCGCTCGAGGGTCCGGGCAGTAATAACCCCAGGATGGTGCGGCAGGGATGGGGAGCAGGAGAACAGCTAGCCCGGAGGGATGGGACGTCTTCCACAGTGCAGTCTTTATGCAATCACTTACTCATTCCTATAAACACCTTTTTAGTGAAAGCCATCTATGTCCAAGCACCGAGCAAGACAAGAGCTACCCCCCACCCCCACCCCACCCGCTCTCAATGAATGCAGAGCCTAGCTCAGGAATCCAGGTCAGCAGAAATCAAATTGCAAACAGCAGGCCCCCCTGGGAGAAATGCGAAGAGAGTAATAGCTCCACGGGCAAGGTGAGTGGTACCGGGTGGGGAGGGAGGAGGAGCTCAGAGCACGTCCAGTCCGCGAGCTATGTTTGTGGGAGCGCCTCTAAGGGCACGAAGACCACTGGTGAGGTTGAGAGTCTGCGAGGTCAGAGAGGTCGGGTGAGTTGAGAATGGCTAGCCTGTCGCCAAACCGCAGAGGCCGTGTGCTCTCTGCCCAAACTCGATTTCCTGCTGCAGGGCGCCAAGGCTCCACAGACCTCAAGCCCAGGTTAAAGCCGGTCCCACACTCGCAGGTATACAGAGGCAGGGGGCGGCGGGACGGGGCTTGGCAGGCCGTGCTGAGAGTGCATTTGAAATTCATGGCATGGTGTGTATTTTTGGTATCAGATGAACTTTTCTTTAAATACTCACCTCCTACTGATGTTAAGATAAGCTTGGATACTCAGCACACCAAGTCATGGCAAAGGAAGGTGGTCCAGCTGAAGGCTGCATGATAAGAAAAATTGACAAGCAGGTGAAAATGCTTCAGGGGCGCCTGGGGGGCTCAGTCGGTTAAGCGTCCGACTTTGGTTCAGGTCATGATCTCGCGGTTCGTGGGTTCAAGCCCCGCGTCGGGCTCTGTGCCGACAGCTCAGAGCCTGGAGCCTGCTTTGGATTCTGTGTCTCCCCCTCTCTCTGCCCCTCCCCCTGCTCACATTCTGTCTCTCTCTGTCTCTCAAAAATGAATAAACGTTAAAAAAAAATGTAAATGCTTCACATTCAGCTAATAGTGAGTGAACAGAAAATTAAAGTCCAGTGATGCTAAACACAAATTCGTTTTCATATACGACAGGTAGACAGACAGAGATATACCTATATGTAATATGATGTATAGAGAGAAATACCGATACAGATATGGATATAGGCTTGGCTTCTATTCTGAGCCTGACAACTCGGACGGACTATGGAAAGTTCTGTAACCTCTCAGTAAATTAATATTTTGCTCCTATTATAGATGAAGCAGTTTGTTTTTTAATAATGTGAAACTTGCCCATCAAAGGCTCGCCATGCAAAACAGATGCCATGCGTTGAGCAGCGTGATGCTTGGCACATAGTAAATGCTCAATAAACGCAAGGCATTTTTCTAATTACTCAGTCCCATCAGCTGGTAACAACGAACTTGGAGACGAACTTGGAGAGAGCTCGCCACCCAGGATCCCTGATGCCAAAACTTGCAGTTAATTGGAAAACGTGAAACCCGGCCGGCAAACAGGTAGAGGATGTTGCTTAGTTAGCCCCGGGTTCTTTTTGTGTCTAGGCACAGCTCGAAGCAGGAGGCCACATGCCAGCTGGGACTGCGGCGATCTGAAGGAAGCATGTGGCCTGCTGTGCTCATCCGGCCTTGGCATTGACTTCCAGGACCGACAATACATCCCCAGGTAAATGGTATTAAACTGAGCGCTTGAATTATCCTGTCACAAGAGACTGGGTGTGGGATTATCTCATATCCTATCACCAGTGCTGCTTGAATTTCCACCCTCACCTTGGCTGAACCGTAGGGACAGCTACTTGGTGCCTGTGAGGCGAAGGCCGGCTGGGGATCCTGGTAGTGGCACCTAAGAATCTCAGCCCGGTGTTCCAGCGGGGAGGGCTACAAAAAAACGCCTCGACCCGGGCTTCGGGTTGTTTCACGTCAGAATTATTTTTCCCCGAGGTTGGCTGCAATTACCCCTTCATCCTGGCTGTATTTCCCCCGTGAAAGAACGTTGACGGGCTCCCTCACAGTCGCTCAGGTTACCTATCAATCCTCCTAAGATGGAATGTCGTGCCTGGTCCTTGTTGTTCCTTGCAAAGCGCAACCCCGCTGCCCTCCGGAGCAGCCTCTTTATTCCCTCCATTGTGCTAATCAGAAACACTTAGCCGCTCTCCTGCTCCGACGCTGAATTAATAAATTACAAATGCCTGTTATCAAAGATTGGGAGGTTTTGACAAGTGATGTAGTTGATCGCAAATGCAAGGTGGTGTCAGGGAGAACCTGTGTTTTCAGGGTGTAGACGGCGGATCAGCCCTGAATTGGAAAAATAAACAGGCGAGTTTGATGAGCTGAAATTCATGGCAGAACCTCTTCATATTTCCCGAGGTTTCTAATCAAAGGCGCGTCTTAACTGGCCCCGGAGGGAAACGGAGGATGAAAGGCGCTGACTTGATGCCCACTTTACCTTGCCTCATCCCAACATTTTTTTCCCCCCTCCTTCCTTTTGCCTGTTTCTAAAAACAGCCTGGCAGGTAAGAATTAGCGATAGGATGTTATTTAGTCAAAAACAAAAACCCACCGCATAATGTACCATACCTTTAAAAATTTTAACATCTATTAAATTAAAATCAAGGAAATTGACACAGATAGGATAAAAGAAGATACAGCACCTCTAGCTTATGCCAACTAAAAATAAGAATTATTAATGAGGCTCGGCTTTCTTCTGCTGTGCACATTAATTATTTATGATAATAATACTCTGCACTGCCATATTAAAGAATTTTCTTCACCCAGCTTCCCAGAAAACTCTCTCTTCTTGGGGGAAAAAAAAAAGGAACCTCAACATGTTAAGCCCACAAAAGAATACATTCCTCTCGGTGTATTTATTATACTGGAAGATGAATATAGTCTTGGGTTATTAAACTGGAATGAAAAACACATCTTATTAGAACTTACATGGTGATTTTTATTCTCACTAGTTTCATATAAACTTAATGATGCAGACTGCATTTTTATGCTCATCTATTTTAAAATGGTGCCTGGAGCAAAAAAATCTTCCATTAATGCCAGTTTGGTATTTCAAATACAATTTGATGTAATTTACTTCAAATATATGTGAACAGAGAAGGATAATGCCAAGTGCATTTTCTAGATTCAAATGTGGGTTAGCTCATGGCAATGATTTATTAAACCTAAGTTTTTTGCAAAAAAAAATTCTTTTAGTTATAACATTTTTTTAAAAAAATGAACCTCTACTAGGTTTTATGGGGGGGGGGGGATGGGAGAAAGGAAATGATGGATTTTATGATAAAAGACTAGCTTTAACCTTATTCTAGGTTTTAATACTTATCAACTATAAATGAATAATAATGCATTTCCCTCCAGTGATACGCTGAAGCTATCTAAACCCATTGTTTTTCTTAAACTCTTATACTGTAGAATTATATTCATGGATATGTCAACATAGAATCATCCAGTTTAGAGAGGTTTGGTGTTTGAAGCTTGGCAAACTGATATCACATAAACTCTTAGATTTCCAATCTTTCTATTGTCTCTCAACGATTTTTAGAAGAACTACATGTAAACAGAACTTTAAAAAATAAGTTTAAATATGATTGCCCAAACTGTCGTTTCTGGACCCAAGTCAAGCCCGATTTTCACGTGCGAATCTCAAAAGGGGAATTCATGGCACCTTCTCCGTTTTCTTATGCTCAGTGGATTTCTAGTCTGATCTCTGCTGCTCCAGGTGGACGCTGGGCCAGTGTCCACATGAGGGCATGGCTGGTGCACCTGCCGGGTGTGCTCACAAAGGCATCTTGTGAGATGTGATTGTTACTGTGCGGGCTTCATCCCTATAGTAACACTCTAGTAAGATTACAGAGCCTTTGTTGCCTCGAAGGACCTCATCCTCTGTGGTGGTACTCCAAAAACAATGGGCCGTGGTTTCTTCTTCACCCTGCTTCCTGTTCGAACTCAGTTTCTTCAAGGTCAGCCAGTCAATTGTCTCTGAGCTCTGAAGTGTCCCCTCTGCTGAAAGGGGGGGGTCCCAAGATTCGAGTTTTGCTTCTTATTTTTCAGCCTTGTGGTACATTCCTGTGACACAGCGAAATTGAGTCTTTTTCACGTGGGCTGTATGGGCCTTTTCTCACAGCTTGGGTTTGGGGACAGGCACAACGAAAAGGACCAGAGGGGACACGTGTCAGACCACGGTGCGCACAGGGTGTGGACAGCTGCCCTCGCTCTTCCCTTCTTGGTTTCTGCAGAGAAGTGGCCTCTCTGTGACATGGCAGAGATTGCTAGGGGAAGACGGGAAATAGCCCTGCTTCTCCCCAGGGTGCTGGGTGAATGACTGGAGGCGACAGACCTGTGGGAGATGAAGGAAACCTAGAAAATCCTGTGCCTGTGCCCTCGGTGGCCTCCCTCTCAGCACCTCTGAAACACGGCAGCCTAAGGAGTAAGGTCCATCACTGGCAAGGACTGCGCTGAGAGTGGGTAGAACCTTCCAGAAGGTAAGAGTCTGGGAGGGAGAAAGATAAGGATTTAAGAAGACTGTCCCTGGCTCGGCAGTGCCTGGGTTTAACGCAGTCAGTACCGCGGCACGTCTAGCTGCAGTTTCTCGGTTTCCCAGGCTGGAGTGGGCGGAGGGGGCAGAGAGCAGAAAAAATGGACAGTAAGATACAGGAGAAGAGCTGGCTTTTAGTTTCATCATCGTGCCGCCAACCAAGGAATGTTCCTCCTTTGTCGCCACTAATCAAGTCAGTTGGTAAGAAAAATAAACAAGCCTATATTTCGGGAAGATTTCTGCATTTCCAGGAGGGCTGGCTCTGTGCAGCTATGCCAACGCCCACTTCCTTCAGACGCATCACAGGCTCTGTTTTCCCCTTTGTCCTCGGATAGGAAAAAAGGAATAATTCTTCTAAGTTCTGCAAAAATCTTAAGAATTATTTAATGGCATAAAAAAGTTTTAAGTTTATTTTCCTTGAGAGAGGGAGAGAAACAGAGAGAGTGAGTGAGCAGGGGAGGGGCAGAGAGAGAGGGAGAGAGAGTGAATCCCGAGCAGCTTCTGCTCTGTCCGCACACAGCCCGATGCAGGGCTTGAACTCACGCACCGTGAGATCATGACCTGAGCCAAAACCAAGAGTCTGATGCTTAGCTGACTGGAGTCTCTCAGGGGCTCCTTTAATGACTTTTTTAAAAGCTACGTTACCTGCACTTTTGAACTAGAAACTAGAATTGGCTAGCGACACTTCTCTGCCAGATATCTGGGTCTCGGTCTGAGCCCAGTAAGCAGCGCCCTTTGTAAGGAAATGTCAAGAACATTCCCATGTTTCTGCTCGCCTCCTCTTCTCATTAGCTGAACAATAAAGAAATCAAGGCTCAGCAAAGTCAAGGAAGTAACTTTAAAAGTGCAGGGAATATGGGGCACTTGCGTGGCTCAGTTGGTTAAGCGTCTGGCTTTGACTCAGGCCACGATCTCGCAGTTTGTGGGTTCGAGCCCCACATCGAACTCTGCGCTGACAGCTTGGAGCCTGGGTCCTGCTTTGGATTCTGTTTCTCCCTCTCTCTCTGCCCCTCCCCTGCTCGTGCTCTGTCTCTCTGTTTCTCTCTCAATAAATAAACATTTTTTTAAAAATTTTTAATGTTTAAGAAATACTCCATACTCCAACCCAGGACACACACGCAGAAACCCACAACTGAAATGAATTTCACAAAGCACTTAGCCTTTGTAAAGCTGGGACAATGCTGATATTTCCTCTTTTATTCTATCCCCATTGCAGAGCTAAACTGATTGGACCACCCACTACTGGGTCCCACACTTGGTTGGAAGACCGGCCCCCAATCCCGTGATGCTTGAAGGTTTTCCAGGGTCCCAGTCCTGTCTTCAACTCCTCGTAATTGGGGAAGAAAACGTCATTGACTGACTGGCAAAGATACCTTTGAGAGAATAAAATCTTTTTCCATCTCGACTTTGTATGGGGAAGGAAAAAACATAGCATGTAAAGAGACCAAAAAAAAAGTCAGCTCACAGTTTTGGATCAGGAGCGAGCAGGAATTGGGGGAAGGAAAAAAAATAGAAAAGGGGGCTAACACAGCAGAAGGCTGGAGCCTGACAAAGCAGGTGTTTAAAGGACCTTGAAGAACAGAAATGCTCAATGTCCATTTTACGTGTTTGCCTTCCTCCAATGTAACCCTTTCCATGTCGCTGAAAAGTAGAGTCTGATGCATTCAAACGGCCTTTGTGCTGGGCTGGAAAATTCAGGACCTCAGCAGGTAACTGAAATTCCAACTGTCCCACATATACCTTCTGCTGAGCCTAGAGTGCAGGGAGCAGAAACCTACTGAGGGGTCAACCTCCAGCCTTTCTAGAAAGTGACCACTGGCAGCACACAGAGCTAATTGTGTTCGGGAGGAGAGGGACCCTTCTGTTATGATGCGGCCTCAACAAGCAACTCGGGCATACGTTTATTTAAATCATGAAGGGTTCACATCCTTCATTTCTTTTCACAGTTACCATATGTCATAAAGACATAAAGCCCCTGTCTTTAGCCCAATTGAAATATTCTTTATTTGAACAAATACCCCTTTTTTAAAATTTTAGTATAAAACAAGTTATTTTTAGTTTTTGCCGGCTTTTTTGAGATATTATTGACATATAACATTGTGTAGGCTTAAGGTATACAGGGTGATGATTTGATACACGTATATACTGTGATATTACCACAATAAGGTTAGTTAACACATCCATCACCTCTCATAGTTACCACTGTGTGTGTGTGTGTGTGTGTGTGTGTGTGTGTGTGTCTGTGGTGAGACTTGTCAAGATCTCCTCTCTTAGCACAACATTCAAGAATACAATACGGTATTGTTAACTATAGTCACCCTCCTGCACATTAGATTCCCAGAACTTATTCATCAAGTGGAGGTTTGCACATTTCATCGCCTTTACCCATTTTCCCCATTCCTCTTACCTCTTCCTGTCCCTGGAAACCACTAATCTATTCTCTGCTTTTCTGTTTCCGTGAGTTTGGTCTTTTAGGATTCCACGTATCAGTAGCATCATACAGTATTTATCATTCTCTGTCTGACTTAATATCTTAGCATAATTCCCTCAAGTTTAATCCACATTATTGCCAATGACAAGGTTTCCTTCCTTTTTTTTTTTTTAAGGAAAACAATACACCATTGTGTATCCATTTACCTTTATCCATTCATCTGTCAATGGACAGTTAGATCAGTTCCATGTTATTGTAGATATCTCTTCAAGATAGTGATTTCATTTCCTTCCTATGGATACCCAGAAGCGAGACTGCAGAATCACATGGTAGTTTATTTTTAATTTTTTGAGGAACCTCCATACTGTTTTCCACAGTGACTAAACCAATTTCAAGTCCCAGCAACAGTGCACAAGATTTCATTTTCTCCGCATCCTCACCAACACTTGTGATCACTTGTCTTTTCTATAATAGCCATTCTAACAGATGTGAGATGATATCTCATTACAGTTTGTTTTGCTTTTTCTTAATGATTAGTGACGTCAAGCTACCTTTTCACGTACCTGTTGCTGCTCATGTGTGTATATACCTTCTTTGGGGAAAAATGTCTGTTCAATTCTTTGCCCATTTTTAATCAGATTATTTGTTTTTTGATGTTGCGTTGTATAATATCCTTATGTATTTTGAATATTAAGCCCTTATCAGATATATGATTTGTAAACATTTCCTCCCATTCTGTAGTTTGACTTTTCATTTTGTTGACGATTTATTTTGCTGTGCAGAAAAGCCTTTTAGTT
Source organism: Prionailurus viverrinus (assembly GCF_022837055.1). Lineage (NCBI taxonomy): Eukaryota > Metazoa > Chordata > Mammalia > Carnivora > Felidae > Prionailurus > Prionailurus viverrinus. The sequence goes on along the minus strand of NC_062565.1, from coordinate 9,450,562 downwards.
GGATGTAGTTTCACTTGATTATTTTTGCTTTTGTTGCCGTTTTTTTTCCTTCAACAACTAAGTATGTTTTAGCTATTGGCCACCATTCTAGGGGCAGTGGTAACAAGGCCTTGTTTCCACTCTTAATGACCATTGCATCCTGGCAGAAACATCCAAACTACTAACAAGTGATAATTGCCATAACCATTGCACTGTAGGCATTCAAAGAAGAATAGGTTATTTCTCACTGTTGAAATCAGGGAATGTTTTGTAAAGGACCAGAGACCTTATGGACCAGGACTTATGAACTTCAAAGACCAGGAGGTAGGAGAGACCCAGCATTTGCAAAGGAATTAGAGCAAGAACATGGGATCCATGTAATTAGATGTAAAATTGTTTTTTCAACTTTGCTACACTGATGCCTTGCCAAAAGTAGGTGCTCAACAAATTATTTTGGAATGAATTAATGAACAAAAGTTAGGATCCTGACCTGGAAGCATCATTTGGGGCTCAGACTTCACCTTGTAGGTTTCTGATACAACAGGGTCAGGGCCTTGTTTGAAGAGATAAATTACACAGCCTTGGGAAGGGGAGATGGGGGAATTCGAAGATTCAAGGCTAACATAACAGTCCACTAGATTTTTAAGGGAAAAAGCAATGAGAATAGAGGGGTAAAAGACGGCTTCAAAATACACTTTGGAGGTGGAATCATGAGAAATTGTAAATATCTAGCTATAAGGAGCAAGTAAAGAAAGAAGTCTTAGATTTTGAGTTTGGGTGACTATTAAAAAGGGAATTGCCGTAAGAGACATTAATCTGATCATTTAGATATTGCGTATATGGGATATGGTTGCACCAAAGCAGCATAGAACGGTAAAGCCCTTCCTTCAGTACTGCGTCTCCCTGTATGTACCTCCCTTCCTGTGTTACTTCTGATTAGCTATCTGCGGGGAAGATAACTGTGAACTGTTCTCCCAGCAGCAGGTGATAGATTTACATTGATGCACCCAAATCTCAGACCTGGGAATTCCTATGTAGTTCTCTTTTGAAAGGAGCTACCATCAGGGGTGCAGTTTGAGCCCACCAACAAGCAGTTAATTGGTCCACATACAGAAAGAATTCTAAACCCTGGCTTCTTGGCCCCTGAATAAAGGAGCCACAGTCTGGCGTTAAGATTCCAGAACAAATGGAAGAAAAATGACACAGTTACTGAAATAGAACTGAATCAGATATAAGTTTATTAACTAAATATTTCACCTATTTTGATGGATTGTTCTTTCACTAAAGATCTGGTCTCCCCAGTCCGGTTTCTCATCAGAATTATCTGGAGAGAGGGGCGCCTGGGTGGCTCAGTCGGTTAAGCGGCCGTCTTCAGCTCAGGTCGCAATCTCGAGGTCCGTGAGTTCGAGCCCCGCGTCGGGCTCTGTGCTGACTGCTCAGAGCCTGGAGCCTGTTTCAGATTCTGTGTCTCCCTCTCTCTCTGACCCTCCCCCATTCATGCTCTGTCTCTCTCTGTCTCAAAAATAAATAAACGTTAAAAAAAACTTTTTTTAAAAGAATTATCTGGAGAGATTTTTTTAGAAATGCAGATTCTCTGGCACCCTCTCAGGAATTGTGCTTCAGTAGGTCTGTGGTAGAACCCAGGAATCTGGGAAGAGAGTCACAAGTTCTTCAATAGTCCTTGATTCAACATGGTAATACAACTTAATTTTGCTTTCCTGACTTGGCAGTTCTTTATCACAAATACTCTTTCTTTTTAAAGTTTATTTATTTATTTTTGAGCATGTGTGAGCAGGGGAGGAGCAGAGAGAGAGGGGGAAAGGGAGAATCCCAGGCAGGCTCCATGCTGTCACTGCAGAGCCCGACACGGGGCTCGTACTCATGAACCGTGAGATCACTACCTGCGCTGAAACCAAGAGTCAGAAACACTTAACCTGCTGAGCCAGGCACCCGTTTCAAATACACTTTTATTTTATCTACTTCTTTTTTTTTTTTTTTTTACACACCATCTAAATATGCCATGCATGGAACAGAGTAAAACCTAGCATTCTAAATGAACTTGGTTAGATAATTGAATTTTTGAACATAGTTATAGTTATTGTTAACCACCCTGTGGGCTCATTGAGACGACTGAAAATTGAAGTTTCCGTTGGTGTTTTCCTAAGGACTTTCCCATCCAGGGATTGCATAATTAGTTATAGTTGTTGTCTTTAATTCAAATAACAAATTGGAGATTTACCCTGGCAAAACTGTGTTCTGTTCGATTTACTCATGGTGTTTGTAAATGGTAGAGGTTTTGTTGATTCCCTGTAACCCACTGAATGTGAGCTCTCTAGGTTTTTCATTATCTGCAGACTTGATAAGAATACCTTCTTTGTCCTCATGCAAGTTTTTAATAAAAGACGTAGAACAGAACACGCTAGAGAACATCCAACAGGCGTGTCACTAGAAATCTCGATCTGTGGCCACATGAGACTGGTAGCCAGCATCCTTTGGAGGCTGACCTTCTACTGGATAATCCACCTTGGAGCTAGTAGATAGCTTGCCCTTGGAGAACCCTGGCTTCAACTTGCTGTGTAATTGGGTTTGCAAAGAATCATGTTAATGTTTAAATCTAGAATCTGATCTGAGATTTTATTCACGAAGGGCATGCTCTTTCCCAGATTGGTGCTAGCCGTCCTTGGTCCAACCATATTTTCAGGGACAGTCTGTCCAGCTTTTTGGAGAGTTAACGAGTAAAGATACAGATCGTGACCATGCAACAGTGTTTTTTTCCTTTTGTGAAACCACCATACATATCCATGAATCAGACCCCAAACCTTGATCCATCAGGTGAACTGGAATTCATCCATATAAAGACCCAAGTGAACGCTGTATCTTGCTCCACTGCTAAGCTCAGCCAATGAAAAGACACTAAGAAAGTATGTCAGGCTTATTCATTTTCTCTCACCACAATAAATTCTAGCCATTCCATTCATTTCTGTTTATTATTGCTAACTATTTCTGTTGCACAAACACACAATATTCACAAAATTTTCTTATCCCCAGTAAAATGACAATAATGTATGTAAGGAAATTAAGATATGCAAAGGCTATTGCTTTGCTCAATGACAAGAAAGATTTTTTAAAGCCTGTGATTTGGACCAGGTACTGGTTCGCTAGCCAAAGTCAACACACAGTCTGTTTTTGTAAGACCTAAGAGCTAAGAATGGTTTTCAATGAATTGTTATAGAAGTCCTTACATGATAACTCTGCTTTTTCTCTTTGCCTGCAGATCCTAAATATTTACTAGTTGGCCTGTTGCAGAGAAAGTTTGCTATCCCTGATTTAGAGTAGCCAAACTAATCATACAGCTATTGCAAATCCATTGAAGTTTCTTTGATAATTTACATTTTACTTTAAAAAAAAAAAAGTATTGAGTTAGTACTTCTCATCTCCTTGCCGCTGAGAAATATGCTGAAAGCGACCCAATATATTCAGGGCTTGTTTCGCGTGTAAAAAGAGACACAAAACCATAGGGCACCAGGAACCCAAGGTCTCTGCCTCCTGGTTCTATGAACAGCCCCGTTGGGTATCCATTGATGTGAATTAGTCAACACCGCAAACGAGAGAGCCCACCATAAAACAGCATCCTTTCTCCATGGTTCCAGAAAGTCTCCAAAGAGGCTAATCAGCTATATCAGAATGAAGATAACACAAATCACTGACGTGAATAAGCACAATAAAAGGAGGATCAGAGTTTTCCTTGTCCCCCTTGATAATTCAAAGTATCTTTCCAAGGTTCTTAACCCTAATAAGTATGAAGTGAAGAAAAACACAGGAGTCATAAAACAGGAGAGTATATACATAAAATTAGAAGATATTCTCCCCATCTCATATTCCCTGCAAATATTTGCTCCCCTGTAGTGATGTCGAAACACAGGTGGCAGGTAGGACCCTTGGCTAAAGGTATGGGTGAAAACCACCCACGTCTCCTTCCACGTTACTGTCGCCGACTTAGTGGAAGACTAGTCGCTGGCAGACCCACCGATTGGGGACTCATCTTTCGGTGAAGTATATATGCTGATGAAAAGCTGCTTTCGTCGCAGAGAGACTGCTAATTGTTTGATTATACAGGTCTTCACATTAATGAAGCACTATTGCATGGGTTTGGAGCATGGCGTGCAACCAAATTACCACCCCAGCGCTCACGCTGTGAAATCTGATTATTCATTAGCCAGTCAGTGAGTGGTGCCGACGTCGTTGCTTTTTTCAAACCGTCAAATGGGAATGACTGCTGTTCCCCCCGCCCTCCCCCCCCCGCCCCACTTGAAGAAGATGAGGATATGAATTTGTTGCATATTGGGGAAGGGGAGCGACAGAGCGAGATGGGGGTTCCGCGAGAGTTGTTTCAGACATTTAATGCGATGTGTGTTATGAAAAACCGGGAGCCAGGCGGATTGGCATGTCCCACAAAACTGGATTCTGGCTCACGTGGCCGCGCTTCCCAAGCGCACTGGATCCTGGGCCTCCTTGAAACAAGCATTCAATCACCAAATATGGTTGCTTGAATTATCAGGAATTTTGCCCTCTCAGGACCGCCTGATGAGAATCCCTATAAGGCAAGTGTCCAAAGTGTCAAAAAGGATAGGAGGTCTTTGGTGTTTGTGTGTATGTGTGTGCAAGTGTGTGTGTGTGTGTGTGTGTGTGTGTGTGTGTGTGTGTGTCTGTGCACGTCATGTTTGTTTGTTCTTTTGTTTGCTTATTTTAATAACTTCTATTCCCACAAAGAAAAACAGAGTAATCAAAAGAGGACATAATTACTAGATTCATCTATCAAAGTTGTCTTAGGTTTTTTTTGTAAGTGAACAAAATATTTCCTTCATTTAAAGTGCAAAAAAAAACCCATTTTTTTTTTATTATGCCATTTCTGTCTATTGCTAAGACAGATAGAAACTTAGTGTGATAGGTTTAAAGAATTACTTCATATATTTCAATGCCAATGTCAAAAGTCAGGGGAAGAATTCAGCTATGACTCCTCTATTTATAACTCTAGCTGCATTGGGTTTCCAAAACAAATGATGGAAATCCCTGCCTCAGTACCAAGGAAAGATACCAACACTGGCAAATGGGATTATCTCTAATGAGATTACACACAATGTGATTAAGATGTGATTTGACACTCCCTGGGAGGGACAGGGAGGTTCCTAAGGAAGCAAAAACCGAAGTGGGTGAAGTATAAGAAAGAGAGCCTTTCCTAAGAAAAGGCACTCTTTTCTCAGAGCCCAAAAAAAGAGGCAGAAGGGACCAACCTTGCTTTCTCTAACCAGTCCATGACAAAATCCAAGCTTGTGAGCAACATTAAAAGGGTCTCCGAAGGGAATAAAAAAGGACACAAAATCTATTTCAGACAATTAAAAAAATTTTTTTAATGTTAGTTGATTTATTTTGAGAGAGAAAGGGAGAGAACAGGGGAGGGGCAGAGAGAGACAAAAAAGAGAGAGAACCCCAAGCAGGTTCTGTGTTAACAGTGCAGAGTTAATGCAGGGGCTCAAACCCATGAACCGTGAGATCGTGACCTGAGTGGAAATCAATCATGAGTTGGACGCTCAACCAACTGAGCCACCCAAGCGCCCCTCACACAATTTTTAATAGCAAGACATTTGAGTCTTCTCTTCTGGATTGAAGAAGTATCCCTGTGGTAGCTTTTTGCCGTAATACACCTCCAAGGTGAACGCTGTCCTGAAGCAATCTTCTCAAAGGAGTTCCCCATATCAAACCATGGTCTTTTATTGTTAAAGGAAACATAGAGATGCCAAAGCCAGGGTGCTCATTTATGGATGAATAAACTGGGGTTCAAGAGGCTCTGGGACTTGCCTGGCTTCACACAGTTATTTAGTGGCATTGACAGCTGGGGCCGGAACATACATGCTCCGGATGAGGCTGGAGAAGGAATAAATAGAATGGAGCCCAAAGAGTGAAACGCAGGTCAAACCCACAAAAGGAAAGATAATGATGGGAAGAGAATAGCAAAGGGAATATTACCTGTTTTGAAAAGTTCTTTTGAAAATAAAAACAAAACAATAGACCCACCCCTGAGTTCCAGCAAACCCTCCGAGGCCACCATAGAACATTGTCTTTCTCTGTGACTGTCTTCAACATTCCATCATCACCACATCCGTGGCCATGAGTCTGTTCTACAGAAAGGGACTCAAACCCCACAGGCACGAGTAGATGAACAGGGGGAATTGGCGGAGGGGGATTTCCAAGTATCACTTGACTTTCTATTCTGATCTTGCTACACAACCTTTAGAAACTCTTTTATGTAAAGGTATAAGATAGGTATAATAATCCTTACTTGTCTCACCAGAGTGTCGTGAAGTGTCACTAATTAATGTTTATAAAGCACCCGGAGACTTTCAAATGAAAAGTTCCACATACAATAATTATGAGTATTAGCATTATTATTAACATACCGGCATCATTATCATTCATGCTCTAGAGGTTTTTGCTAAGAAAGACACTCCCAGTATTTCTTGTGCGTGTGCACTCTCTCTCCCTCTTTCTCTCTCGTCTTCTTCTAGAACTGGTCTTCACCAGAAAGATTTTTAGGCATGCCAGTACATGAGTCAAGAAACCATCCAATAAGACACATTGTTACAATTTCATGTGTTTTTTTCCCCAATTAAATTATTTCCAAGAAATCCCCAAATCAACCACATTACACGTAAGCCTAACAGAGTGGTTTTAAAACTGGTTTTCATCACAATTCCTTTTGATTATCTAATAAAAGCTATAATACTGCTTAGTGGACAATCACATCTGTACATTTTGCAATCAATTTCAAGGTGTTTGTGGACCTCGGGATGTAGGAAATAACTCTTTATCGCCAAGCACTGGCCCAACTACTTGAGAAACATCAGTGAAGAAAGTGGACAAAAACCAATACCGTGCTGGATCTTACATGCATAAGAGAAAGCAGATAATAAAAAATAAACATGGTAAATCATGGAGGTTTATTATGTTAGAAAGGGAAATGCTCATGCACTGAAGAAAAAGAAGAACAGACCAAGAGGAATAAAGAGCACTTGTTAGGGATTCCATTTACAGCATGCGATAGAGTAGTTCAGATCGGTGTCATTGAGAAGGTCAGTTTTGAGCAATGATTTAAAGGAAGTGAACAAACTGGTTAAGTGTGTGTCTGGCACAGAGGTATTCCAGGGGGAGGAAAGGGCCAGTATGAAAACCTTAAATTGGGCTGGTACGTTGGAGTGAGTGAGCAGGGAGAGACAGTAGGAGATGATGTCGTTATTGCAATAATCGTGGTTTCAACCAGGAAGGTAGCAATAGGGACCGAGTAGTCAGATGGTCGGATTCTGGTTGGACCTACAAACAAGAGTCAACAGAATTTTCTGACAGTTTGGAGGCAGAACGTGAGAGAAGGGTTAGTGGGCGGATCACAGCTGGTTCTGTAAAATGGAGTAAGTTTGGGGGATAAGCCTATTCAAAGACCCCTGCACCACCTCTACCCTCCAACATTAAGAACATGACACCCAGGGGCACCTGGGTGTCTCAGTCGGTTAGGTGTCCGACTTCAGCTCAGGTCACCACCTCACGGTTCAGGAGTTGGAGCCCTGCATCAGGATCTCTGCCGTTGGTACAGATCCTGCTTCAGATCCTCTGTCCCCTCTTCCTCTTCTCCTCCCCCACTCATGCTCCCTCTGTGTGTGTCTCTCTCTCACACACACAAAATAAATAAATAAACTTAAAAAAAATTAAAATGTTAAGAACATGACCCAAAGAGCATTTCCCTCCCGAGAGCAGGGGCTTTTCTGTTCACGGCAGAATCCTTAGAGCTTCAAACATTGCCAGGCTCAATAAGCCTTTATTAAATGAAGAAAAAGAATCCCACAGTGGAGAGTATTCCCTTCACAGAAATGCCCAATCTTTCTTCCAGTACCACCTCCTTGACGTTCCTAGGATTTATATAGAGTGAATTTGGAGGGTTTTAGCCACACGGCTACCTTCACTCCGCTTCATCCCTGCCACGCCTACTCGATCGTTTTTTGATACTCGTGTAACAGGAACCTCAGCAGTACACAGCCAAATAGCAACAGGGATGGCAAGAAAGGTCGTGCCTTCCTGCGCATCATCAACATCTCAAGTAACTTTATTGCTAATGTCATTAGCATCAGTTAGTACCCCTTTCTTCCTCTCTCTAAAGGCAGCCACTTCCGGTCCCAGTGTAGAGGACACGTGAGGTAGCAAAGAAAGCTGGCTAGGTGAGGGTGGTCCTGTGCTATTATTATATAGAGCACCGAGAATTCAGAAGCCCCCAGACATGCAAATATTCTGCTCTGTTTTTACAAAGGACTGTCTAGTAGAATATGTTTCACTCAAACACACGAGGAACTACATCAGAGTCAATTCCCATTGAAGCTAAAAGCATCAAGGAGAATTGAACAAGGCAGAAGACAGAACAAAGCTTTGTTACGATCAAGTCTTGCCCACAGATAACATTACAATTCACTTGCTAGTCATGCCTTGAAGTTGAGTTAACCTCAAGCAATTGATCTACCAACCCCAATGGAGGCAGATGAGATGTCCTCTGTGGAGGTGATAGAACTATTTTGCTCAGCCCTGGGCTGATAGTGCAGAGTTTGCTTAAGATTCTCTGTCTCCCTCTCTCTGCCCCACCCCCCCCCCCCTTCAAAACAAACAAACAAATAAACACACTTTAAAGAGCAAATGAACATAAGGGGGAAAAAGAGAGAGGAAAACCATAACTACAGAGAACAAACCGAGGGTTACTAGAGGGGAGGTAGGCGGGGGGATGGGGGAAATAGGTGATGGGCATTAAGAAGGACACTTGCCGAGAGGAGCACCGGCTGATGTTTGTAAGTGATGAGTCACTTAAATTGTACACCTGAAGCTAATATCACACCGCATGTTAACTATTGGAATTTAAATAAAAACTTAAGGGGCGCCTGGGTGGCGCAGTCGGTTAAGCGTCCGACTTCAGCCAGGTCGCGATCTTGCAGTCTGGGAGTTCGAGCCCCGCGTCGGGCTCTGGGCTGATGGCTCAGAGCCTGGAGCCTGTTTCCGATTCTGTGTCTCCCTCTCTCTCTGCCCCTCCCCCGTTCATGCTCTGTCTCTCTCTGTCCCAAAAATAAATAAACGTTGAAAAAATAAATAAATAAACGTTGAAAAAATAAATAAATAAATAAAAACTTAATTAAAACAAAAGAAATCTGGGACGCCCGGGTGATTCAGTCAGTTAAGTGTCCAACTCTTGATTTCGGCTCAGGTCACGATCTCATGGTCCGCGAGAAGGAGCCCTGAGTTGGACTCAGCGCTGAGAGCACGGAGCCTGCTTGGGATTTTCTCTCTCTCTCTCTCTCTGCCCCCCCCCAAAGTAAATAAATAAGTAAATTTCTTTTAAAAAAGAAATCTGAAAAGAATTTCCCCTTTTGGGAAGACAACCGTGACTGTACTAAGTAGATCTTTCATAAAAAAGCAAAGTGGCTAAACACACACTTTCAAAACGTGGGAGATACCTTTTGCTTTATTCCATTTCAGCTTATGGAAGTTTTCATAGAAACACTCTACTCTCAGAAAGTGGGGGAAACTTTCACCTAATGAAATGTACTTTCTCCTTTTGATGTCTGTATAATTGCTAGAAGCATGAGGCTCTAAATGTGGTTGTAGTGTTGGAGGGCGGGATAATCACACACAAGTTGGAAACCAGTGCCCTCTATTTCCTCTACAAAAGAAAAGCATCATAATCCATTCACTTAAGGTAACCTTGCAGGTGTAAGAGTGCAGGAGTCAATGAATAATCTCACTCTGAAATAGTACTGTGTTTGCTTATTTGAAGATTTATAGCCATGGAGCACCTTCCTTCCCTCCATGAAAATAACTTAATTCTAGGAAAATAGATCCGTACATTTTGATAAAGGAATATAATAAAATAGAAAACAGTTTAAGTGATGCTTGCAAAGAGTTAGTAATAACGCAGGAACTGCTTTTTCTATGCAGTTAACTGAAGAAATCAGAACAAGATTATATATATATATGACATTATCCCCATTATATGTGTTTTCTACTTTGTACCACAGAAAAACATTGGTTGGCTCTGACAGGTGGAATCATAGGATAGTGGGATTTTGTTTTGTTTTGTTTTCTTCTTTGAGATTTTCTCTATTTTCCATGAAAAAAAAAAAACCCTCTTTATATTCAAGGAAAATAAATAAGCTTTGTTTTTAAAAAAAAGATTTATGACCCTGGCATTTTGCAAGTACCTGAAAATTTATGCATTTAGCGAACATGGCCACCAGACTCTGCTTAGAATATAAATGAGCCCTGATAGGATAGAATGTTTCTCCTGCTTCTTTCAAATTCCCGTAGTCACTTAACAACTATTTTTGCCCTTGATTCTTCTGGTGCTAGAAAAATCTAATCACCAGAATATGAAGTCAGAGCTGAGACGTGGGATCTTTTGCAAAATCCACGGACCACATGATTCTCAGCAACCAATTTGTATCACAACATGGTATAAGGCACATGTTAGACAATAACTAAATAAACAAACAGTAAGTCAAACCAGATTTAACTGACTGACTTATGACCAAAAAGCATCTGGCTTCGGCTTTCTGCTTATGCCATTTATCAGGCCAGAAGCTCCAGGGCCCTTGTCTAGGCCAAGTGGTACTTAATGGCTCTACGGGCTCCTAGCTGATGATGCAGCCTTGAAAAACAAGAGTCAGAATACCTAGACCACAGATGGCAAATATATAGTTTACAAACTCCCTACTACTGTTTCCCTAGCCAGTATTACTGATGAATCAAGGCTTGTACCCTTTATTCTTGGACATGACCTCAGAGGCTTGGAAGCAATATTAGTGGTCACAAGCAACCAATGGAGACTGTGGGAAGAACCCAATTCCCCATCTCTTTCTTGGGTGGAGTTTTCAGGTAATTATGCAGCCGTATCTTTTGAGGAACAAATGAAAGGAATTTGCTGAATGGGTGAACGGATGTGAATCTTGTAGGAAAAAGTTTTGACGACTCTGAAGTGCAGGCATCCAAGTCTTGACTGAGGATGGAGGGAAGATCCATTTCAAGGTGGCTTCTTGACATAATTGGCAAGTTAGTGCTGGCTGATAGCAGGGTACCTCAATTTCTTGCCAGATGGATCTCTCCATAGGGTTGCTTATGTGCCCTTACAACATGGCTCCTGGCTCCTCCCTAAGCCTGGGATCCAAGAGAGAACAAGGTGGAAGTCACAATGATTTTTCCACTAGTCTTTCCTGAAGATCCTTTTGGTTATACAGGCCTGGCCTATTCAAAATAGGAAAGAATTACATGAGAATATGCCTACAGGAAACAGGGAACATTGGGAGTCATCTTGGAAGATGGCTACTCTAATAAGTCCCTGTAGTAGATTTAAAGAAGCCAATTCTTGCTCTCAAGGAGCTTATAGTTGAAGAGGCCCCATATATGCAAAAATCCACAACAGTTTAAGGAAAAAAACAAAACTATGAAGACTGCTAGGACTCGCCAATATGTATATTCCCTACTTCTTGCTGGATATGTTGCTACACCTCATTTCCTATCCTCTTGGGTTTGGGGGTGGTGATATAACCAGCCCTTGACAATGGAATATAAGAGGAGGTGATACGTGTCACCTCTAGACTATGGCATTCAAGATCCGTTTTGCCATCTCCATGTTTTCTCCCCCTTTTTTGGTGATATTCGGACACAGAAGTGTGCTTTAAGATAAGGCTCCAGATTCATTATTTTGTGTATGAATATCCCGCTTCCCAACATTATTTAGCAAAGAAACGATTCTTTTCCCATTGAATATTCTTGGCTCCCTTGTCAAATATTAGTTGACCATGTACCCATGGGTTTATTTCTGGACTTTCAGAAAAGGAGTGGTGAGAACATGTGCCCTTGTCCTGTTACTGATCATAGAGGAAAAGCTTTGAACTTTTCACCATTGAGTGTGTTGTGAGCTGTGGGCTTGTCATATATGACCTTTATTATGTTCCTTCTGTACCCAATTTGTTGAACATTTTTATCATGAAAGAATGTTGAATTTTGTCAAATGCTTTTTTGGCATCAATTGAGATGATCATATGATTTTTATCTTTTATTCTATTAGTGTGGTACATAGCATTTATTGGTTTGCCTATGTTGAGCCATCCTTGCATTCCTGGGATGAATTCCACTTGATCTTGGTGTGTGATCCTTTTAGTGTGCTGTTCAATTTGGTTTGCTGCCATTTTGTTGGGAATTTTCACGTCTATATTTATCAGTAATATTGACCTATAGTTTTCTTTTCTTATGGTGCTGTTAGCTCACTTTAGTTTCAGGGTAATTACGGCTTTGTAAAATGAGATTGGGAGTATCACTTTGCTTTAATTTTTTGGAAAAATTTGGAAAGTATTAGCATGAATTCTTCTTTAAATTTTTTGTAGAATTCACCAGTGAAACCATTAAATCTTGAAATTTTCTTTGTTGGGAGATGTTTTCATTACTGATTTACCCTCCTTACTCCTTATTGGTCTGTTCAGATTTTCTGTTTATTCATGATTCAGTCCTGGTAGATAGTATGTTTCTAGGAATTTAATCATTTCTTCTGGGCTGTTCAATTTGTTAGCATATAATTTTCATAGGAGTCTCTCATGATCCTTTAGATTTCTGTGTTATCATTTGTAATGTCTCCTCATTTATTTATAATTCAATTTATTTGACTTATATCTCTTTTTTTTTTCTTAAAAAAAGTCCAGGTAAAGGTCTGTCAATTTTGCTTATCTTTTCAAAGAACCAATTATTGGTTTTGTTTCTTTGCTATTGTTTTCCTATTATCCATTTAAATTATTTTTCCTCTGATCTTTATTATTTCATTTGTCTGATGACTTTGGGCTTAGTTTGTAATTTTTCTATATCCTTGAGGTATCATATTAGGTTGTTTATTTGAGATCTTTCTTTTTTCTTGATGTATACATTTATAGGTATAAACTTCCTTCCTAGAACTGCTTTTGCTGTATCCTATGTATTTTGGTAAGTTCTGCTTCCATTTTCTTTTCTCTCAAGGTATTTTTGTAATTTTGATTTTCGTTTCTTCTTTGATTCATTGGTTGCTTAGGAGTGTGTTAACTGCCATGCATTTGTGAAATTGCTAGCTTTCTTCATATTGTTATTGGTTTTATACCATTGTGGTTGGAAAAGATACTTGATATAATTTCTATCTTCTTGACTTTGTTGTGACTTGTTTTGTGGCCCAACATATGATCTATCATAGAAAGTTCCATGTGTGCTTAAGAAGAATGTGTATTCAGCTGCTGTTGGATGTGGGTTAAGTCAGCTGTTGATTCTCTCTATTGAATTATTCCGTTCTAGGATTTTTGTTTGGATTTTTTATGGATTCTATTTCTTTTTTTTTTTAAGTTTATTTATTTTGAGAGAAAGTGAGAGAGAGCACAGAGCCTGGTGTGAGGCTCAATCCCATGAACCATGAGATCATGACCTGAGTCAAAATCAACATTCAGACACTTAACTGACTGAGCCAGCCAGATACCCCTCTATTTCTTTTTGAATTCATTTTGTACATGCATTGTTTTCCTAATTTAGTCTAGTGACCTATCTGCATGTTTTATAGTTCACTAAACTTCATTAAAAAGATTATTTTGAACTATTTGTCAGATAATTCACAGATATCCATTTCTTTATGGTCAATTACAAGTTTTATTATCATGTTTATCTGATTCTTCATGATCTTTGTATCTTTCCATTGGTATCTGTGCATTTGAGTAAGCTACCTCTTCCAGACTTTACAGATTCATTCCAACAGGGAAAGATCTTCACCATTCGGCTCAGTTTGGGGTACTAGACAGATCGGCTGGTAGTATCCATGGGGTTTGCTATCAGTGTCTCTAGTGTGGCTATGCTATTGCCTATTCTCTGATGTGGTGGGGGGTGTGGAAGGATGCTACTGACTGTGCTCTGTGGTCAGATGGAGCCACTAGTTGGGCTTTGCAACCACTCTTGGTTGGGTAACACCTCAGGTTGTGCTCCGCAACCGATGGTGCTTCTGGCTGGACTCCATGTTCAGGCAGGGATGAAGACAGGGCTTTGCAATTGAATGGGACCTCAGGCTGTTCTCTGCAACCAAGTGGAGCCACAGCCTGTGCCCCAAAACTGGGCACGATCACACGTTATGCTTCATAATCAGGTAGACCATGGCTGTATTTGGTGTTGGATGATGTCGCTGGCCAGGCTCTCTGGTTGGGCAAGGCCTCCAGCTCTACCCTGCATTTAACTGGGGCTTGAGACTGTGCTCCATGGTTATACAGAGTCATTGGTTGGCCTCCACTGCTGGGCAGGGTTGCAGGCCGGGCTCCATGAATTGATGGTATCCTAGATTGGGCTTCAAGGCAGCCCAGAGTTACTGTTCAGACTCCCTGATTAAGCAGGGATAGAGACTATGCTCTGCAGTTTGGCATGGCTGCTGGCTTGAATCCCCAGCCGAGCAGGTTGCAGGATAAGCTCCACAGTTGCTGGGTTCTCTGGGATGGGACTGAACACTATGTTCAGCCGTTGTGCGAGGCTTTGAACTTGTTCCTTTGCCTGAATGGGGTCTAGAATAAGTTCCATGGCTGTCATGGCCCATTGGCTTGAAACTTAAGTCAGGTAGAACTGCGAGCTGAGCTCCCTGGCCAGACAGGACCACACTGGCTTAGTTCTGCAAATGGGCAGAGTGGCTGGCTAAGATTTCTACGCTGGCACTCCTGGAAACGGGCACTTGGTGCACAAAGATTTGAGTTCTGGTTGCCATAAACCCCACTCCCCTCTCTGGTGATCCCCAGTGATCCATCCCACAGTGATCTCTGTGAGAAGAGACCTGAATGGGCCTCTTGAAGAGAATCTTTCGACACTGAGGAAGCTGGATGCCCACCTTGGGTTTTCTTTTCCCCACTGGAGAAACCATAGTCTCAGGAGACTTCTCTCAGTGTGGCATCTATGCTGGTCTAGAGGAGGGGTGATGCCTCCAGAGTGACGCTGACCCTCTTACCCTTCTAATGTGGTCCTCCTTGGTCTCTGTGGACCAGGGGGTGCCTCAACTTCATTCTCGGATTCTGGGATTTTCACAATGGGGTCTTGCTTATGGATAGTTGCTAACTGGTCTTTTTTGTGACAATGACTAAAGTCAAGAATGACCTGTATCACCATCTTAATGACATAGACATTTTACTGTTTTCTATGACCTTGACAGTTTTGAAGAGTGCTGGTTGGGAATTTTATAGAATGTCTCTCAATTTGGATTTTCTTATGTTTTCTTGTGATTAAACTGGGGTTATGGGTTTTCAGGATGGATAACACGTAAGGGAAATGCCCTTCTTGTCACATCATATCAGAGGGTCCATGATATCAACATAACTCATCCATGGTGATGTTAACCTTGATCACTTCAATAAAGTGGTGTTTGTCAGGTTTCTCCACTGTAAAGTTTGTTTTTCTCTTTCCACCTCTCTTTTTTCCTTGGAAGCAAGTCACAAAGTCCAGATCATACTCAAAAGGAATGGAATTATGCTCTCCCTTCTGGATAAAGGAGTATCTATATATATTATTTAAAATTTTTCCGTAGGAATGTTTGCCTACTTTCACACTTTCACACTTGTTTGTTTGTTCAATAATTTATTTATATCAGTGTGGGGTCGTAGATACTTATTTTATTCTTTGAGTTGTGTGATTTTATGCCATTTCTAACATAAAGTTTATAGACATCTGCTTGGGGTTTTGCACTAACCTGAATGCATCTTAGACTCTTTCTTGGTTGTAAATTCTTCCAGGAAAAGGAATGTGCCCTACTCTACTCATCATTTATATTGGATCAAATGTCACCTTCCAGACACCTTTGTTGACTATTCCATCTAAATGAGTGCTTCCCTCACTGCTGCAGTCATCTTTATATTATTCTGTTGAATTTTCTTTATAATACTTGCTGCTACGTGGCGATCATTTTTATTTGCTTTCTTTCTTGTTTATCATCTGTCTTTTCCCACTGGGGTAGCAGCTCCCTGAGATCAGGAGTCTTGTTTCTTGTTCACCTCTGTATCCCCAGTGTGTCAAACAGTGTCTGGCACATAGATGAAACACAGTAAATGTGTATTGAATAAATCAATAAATCTTCATATTTCCCACTATGCCTAATTACTGGCCTTAGAGCGATCGATAAATATTTCCTAAATAAATGCAATTTCTAATTCCCCTGCGACATGCTAAATATGGCTGAAATACATTTTTATTTATACGATTCTGATTTATGACAATAATTTTTCAGGACATTAATATTACAAATCAAAATGACAAACATGGAGTACGTCTTCCTTGTTCGGGTAGCTGACTTAACTTCCTAATTGTGTTGTCTTCCTATTACCGCCGGAAAACATCAGTGTCCTCTGAGCCCCCATCAGCTGGTTGTGTGATGGAGAAGAAGAGTGAAAACAGAGGGGATTGTTTCAGGTGTTGAGGGGATCTAGCTCAGGTTTAAGCAACAAAGCGGGCTGCAGAGATGTGCCTGGGTGGTCATATAATAAAAAGACTAGCGTAAGATGAATCAAGAAAGAAAAAAAAGATAGTTGGCCATAGTAGCCAAGTACCTAAATTTGAGTTCAGTATGGGAGAGCCATTTTGAGCCTGATGGGGCATTTACCCAACTGGGGAAGAAAGCAGTGGAACTCTCTAGGACCAGAGAGGTGGTGGAAGCCTGAAAAAATTTGGACTTTTTTTTTTTTTACCAGGTTGTTTGGTAAAAATTATCAATGGCTGACATTTAAGAGAAATGAAATCTGATGAGGCAGAGTAAATGCAGTGTGAATGATTTGCTTTTCCCCATAACTGAGTGTATAAACATGATTATTTACCTAATAAAGAATTCTTTGATGTTCCCAAAACAATCCTATTAGTTTAATAAGTGGTTGAAAAATTATGATTTATATGAGCTTGGTTAATAAATATACTGTGCAGTCTCTGTCCATTTATCATTGATTTCCATATGTTTGTAGAGGCAGCTGAGTTCTTTCTTTTCCTCTGAATGCTGCATTTGCAGAAAAATTAGGATTGAATTTGAAACATGAAATAATCATTATAAACCTCCTAGGTAAATACTACTGACTCATTATTCATATGCTGAAGAATCAGGGCCAGCATTCAAGAATGAGAACTTTTCCTACTTTTTCTGTCTCATGGAGAAGAGAAAACTGACCCAGGGCATAGCCTCACCCTAAAGTCAGTGCCAGGGTTGCAAAGATTGCAGAAAAAAAATCATCACTTCATGATCATTTCTGGCCAAAGTACTTATAAAGGCATCAGGGATGAGCTCCCTAAAAGACAAAGAGCAAAAATCTCTTATCTGATCTCAGATACAAAAAGCAGTTCTAGAGTCATGCTATGGGTTGTGCTATTGACTGAATTGCACCCCCGTAAAATTCATATGCTATGACCCTAACCTCTAATGTGATAATATTTGGAGAAGGACTTTTGAGAGGTAATTGTATCTATGAAGCCATGAGAATGGGAGCCTTATGATTTAGAGGTTTAGTGTCCTTATAAAAGGAGATACTGGAGAGCTTGCTCACTCTCTTGCTTTCTCTGCCATGTGGGATGGCCACATGGAGAAGGTGGCCAACTGTAAGCCAACAAGAGAATTCGTGTCAGAAACTGAATCCCACTGGCCCTTGATCTTGGACTTTCAGCCTCAAGAACTGTGAGATAATACATTTCTGTTGTTTTAACCACTTATTCTGCAATATTTTTTATGGTGGCTCAAGCTAACACAGGCTGCCACAGTGTTATTAATATATCTTGTAAGCTTGCTGTCTCTGATATGACAGGTTTCTAAAATAAAGAATCACTGTTGACCAAGAGCTTTTACAGTAAGGTAGTAAGGTAGTGAGCCCCTTTCAGTAGAAGTATGGAAGCAGGTCCGGAATAACCACCTGTGAGAAATACTTTAAAAGAATGTGTAGAGCAGATGGAGGGTTGACTTGTGGACATGTGGATGCTAGTAACTACTGAGGATGTGCAATGAAAATAATTAAATTAAAGTAATACATAAATTAGGTGAGAGCATCTGGACATTAGTGGGAAGGTGAGGGAAGAGGACGTGAACTGTAGCTGGGAGGCAATGCTGAAAAGGCACAAAAACAAAGCTGACTGGAATGACAGATTAGTATCTCAAGAGTTTTTCAAGAGTGGGAGGTGTGACAGAGCCATCACTGCTCCAGCCACAGCCCCCTAGGCCTTGTTACATCTGTTCCTGCCCACCCAACTTCCAACTTGCAGCAGCTGCTTCTCTGTCCTTGAGTGAACACAGTGACTCCCGTCTAGTGAATACAATGTGGCAGAAGTGACGGTGCCTGACGTCTGCAACTAGGTCATGAAAAGTCTTATGGCTTCCTTCTTGCTCTCCCTCTTTCTTGGATTAGTTACTCTGGGGGAAAGTGGCTGCCGTGTCATGAGGGTACTCGAGCCAGCTGTGAAGAGGCTCATGAGGTGAGGAACTGAAGCCTCCTGCTGAGAGTCTTGTGAGTGAGCCATCTTGGAAGTAGAACGTCCAGCCCCAGTCAAGCCTTCGGATAATTGCGACCTTTGGCAATATCCTGATGGAAACTCTTGAGCCAGAACCAGCCAGTTAAGCTGCTCCCAAATTCCTGATCCACAGAAACTGAAATAACACATGTGTAATGTTTTAAGCTAGTAGGTTTGGGGATAAATTTGTTACACAACAGGAGATCGCTAGAACAGTGATACTGAGCTAACATACAGAGAATGAACAATAAGGCAGAGGCCCAGGAAATGAGGGACAAGACCAAATGTGGCTCACATTTTTTAAGCAAAAATTAGGATCATGGTATACATTACTTTGAAAATGACTTTTTTTAAGTTTATTTATTTATTTTGAGAGAGAGAGAGAGAGAGAAAGAGAGAGACTCTTTTTTTAAGGTAGTCTCCATGCCTACCCAAATCGGAGCTTGAACTCATGACCCTGAGATCAAGACCTGATGTGAGATTAAAAGTCAGCCACTTAACTGACTGAGCCACCAGGCACCCCTAAATTACTCTTTTCTTTTTAAACAGAAGCATTATTTATTAATCATAATTCCTGGATCGTGACATACACCCATCCTTTATTTACCCACAGACCTCTCTTATTTTAGTTTTCTTTTTAGGAATATAATGTATACCCATGAACACAATTTCCAACCCAATTTCCAAGAATGAGAATAAAACTAATTTACATTTACCTATGGGCCCAGTGAGAATTTTTCACTTAAAAATACGTTCTGTTGTTTCCGCATCTTACTAAACACATTTCTATATGAAATTTCTTATGTTCACACAGAATTCCCTCATGGATGTGTCAGAACCTTTTACATCAGTTCCTTATTGTTGGATATTTAAAATGCTTGCAGATTTTGTTATTAAAAATAAGAGAGTGGTGAATATCCTCAGGCATAAATTTGTATGCCACCGTGATTAATTCCTTAGGATAAGTTCTCAAGCTTGCATGTCTCTGAGAAGCTCTGAGAAGTCCTGCCACAAATATGCCTGACCTACGGGGCCATCTTCCCCACAGGACACCCTTGGACCACAATCCTGGGTCCCAGGCACTCACTTGCCTCCAAAAGACCATCAGAACCAAATTCAAAATGCTCCTGTCCCTCTGTACCTCAGTCAGCAAGTTACAGACCTCACCGGTGTTTATCTTATCACTCATCCCCAAACTGTGCAGTAAATCCCTGAATCTGTTCCATATCTGTCCCTCATCAAATGAAATTTAAAAAATTTCAAAATCAGCCTCCCACTGTGCCTTTTGGAAATTTCTCTCCATTAATGTCTCAGAAATTTAACCTCCTCTCTGAACCATTACCCCGCCTGTCTCCTTTCCTTAACTGAACGTTGATTTTCTCTTGGGGATACTGCTCTCCTCTAGCCCTCTTAGGTGGAAGCTTTTTTCTTCAACTTATTCCTTTGAGACCATTACGCCTCCTCCATCTTGAATAACAATCATTCTGCGATGTATGGAAATTTTTTCCCTCCTCACAAGAACCATCTGGCAATTTATTGGTCATTCCTCTCTCTCAATAAAACATAAGATGGATCTTCTTCACCACAACTTCTGACATCACTTGAACGTAGCCTGGAGCTCTATGTGAATAATCTGTCGAATACCCTGACCTCTCAGATCCTGGGTCTTCTCATCTCCGATGTCCTTTTTCTCTATGCTGCACTTGGCTACACCTCTGGCCTCATTATCAACAGAAACCACACCACTTACAAGACTGTGAATTCAGGGGCACCTGGGTGGCTTAGTTGGTTGAGCATCTGACTCTTGGTTTCGGTCACATCTTGTTCTTGTAGTTTGTAAGTTCACGTCCTGCATTGGGCTCCATGCTGACAGTACAGAGCCTGCCTGGGATTCTCTCTCTTTCCCTCTCTCTCTGCCCCTTCCCCACTCATGCTCTCTTTCTCTCTCTCTCTCTCTCTCTCTCTCTCTCTCTTTCTCTCAAAATAAATAAACATAAAAAGAAAAAAAAAGATTGTGAATTCAAGTGATAGGAACCAGAAATGGAAGCGACAGGGTTTTGGTTGTTTCGACCCAGAAAATGGGCACCGCTGAGAAACAAGATAGAGCAAAGCGAGCTTGATTGACTTATGTTATAAGGGACCCAAAGCTCTTCCTTGCAGAACTGAGATCTGGAAGATGACAGTGACGTGGAGAGAAAAACACTGGATCTGCTGGCTGGAGTTCTATCTGGTGCTGCAACAAAGGTGAGAAGGGAGACACTGGGAACGTGAGGAGCAAGGGGAATTTATACTTCGCTGTGACAAGGAAGGTAATTCTTCTCTGCCCCTTTTCAAGGCATTTCAGTAAAAATTTTTAAGATGCTTTTGATGCTTCCTTCCAGGTCGGAATGATGTTTCTTTGAATACCACTAGGCAGCCCAGTATCCCTCAGGGTATGCAAACACTCCCCTGTTTGCCCCCCCCTTCCCACTCACTTTCCATACAAAGAAAATTCTGACCTCTTTGAGATCTTTGAACCCCTCAACCCTCTCCTGCGTTTTCTGTATTCATCAGCCTCTTCCTCTTTTCTTTGAATTTCTTCTCAAGTTCATATTCGATGGTCCAACAATATAATTACCCTAGACCTTTATGACTTTCTTGGATGGACTCCACTGAAGACTTTCTCTGTCCATATGATGTAGACAAATGATACTGGAGAGATGCCCGTAATGTAGAAGATTTTGTCACCATGGCTGTATGAACACCACCTTTAAATGGCACTCAGTACTGCCAGTAACTACATTCATTTGCTGGGCTTGACTTCACTCTCTCAGGGAGGACCATTTCATACCTTCGCACTTGCTTATCCCCAGGCTCTGTCTCTATTTCACTGAAGTACTGACTTGCTGACTCCCTGAGGCCCTCACTCATCTTCCCATCTTCGAATCTGCATGACTGTCTCCATTAACACCCCAAAGGGTCCCTCAAAGTGCCCCTCCTCTCCAACCCTTTCTTTCTGTGGCCTCATCTCTCTTCTGTATCTCCAGCTCTTCCTCAGCCTCCAAACCTGCTCTAAGCTATGCAAATGGCACTCTCTGGAGTCGGGCATTGTATGCAGCAGGAGAGTCAATATCTTCCCATCACCAACTGAAAATAAGACAACTACAGTAATAAATCTTTGTGGAATCCAGAGTTCCCTTCAGATTCTATCATCTTGCTCTGCTTCATGGTCAGACATGTCAAAAACTTTCTACTCAATTCCATCCACTCTTCATTTTTATTTTAATATTTTGGATATACGAAAACATATGGAGAATGATACCCACCACCTTACTAAAGAAATAAGGTATTACACACATATTTTAAAACCCAGGGCATATCCTTCCTAAATATCAACTCCTTTCCTTCCTCTAGGAAGTAACCGCTATTCCAAAGATGGTGTTTACCACTTTCAAGGATTTCTTTATTATTTTATCCATGTGTGGTGTTGTTGAAATGTACATAGACTTTATTTAAATAGTGTTATACTGGATGTAGTCTTTGTTTTGTCTTTTTGACTCAATACGGTGTTTGTAAAATTCACCTAAGTCTTTGAGAATGGACTAGTTTATTCATTTTGACTCTTGTATACTTATCCATTTTCCTAACGATAGACATCGGTAATCATTCGCTGCCACAAGGAATGTCGTATGAACATTCTTGTGTGTGACTCCATGAGAACATTTATAAGTTTTGGGAGATAGCTACATAGAAGCAAAACTGCTGGGTGTGTGCATCTTACGTTTTACCAAGTGGTGCTAGGTTCCTCAGAGGAACCTCAGAGAATGCAAGTTACCAATGATCCACATCCTCTCAGGGCACTACAGTGCTTGAAACTTTTTTCATTCTGATAGATGTAAAATGCATGTCATCTTGGCTTTAGTCTTAAGCTAGGTTTTCTTGAATATTGAGAAGACTGGGTATCTTCTCAGATCTTCATGAACAACTTGGCCAATTCTGCCTATTGAAATGTTTGCCTCTTTTTCTATCAGGTTGCTTGTATTTTCATTACTGATTTTAGACATTTTTTATATATTCTAATATTTATCCTGGGATTGTTATACGTATTACCTAAGTCTCTGTCAAGTCTATTATATTTTCAACTTTTTATGGTGTCTTTTGGTGCACGGAAGCATTCATTGCGATATAATTGTATCTATCCTTTTCATTATTGTTCACCCTGCTTGTGTTTGGTTTAACAAATTCTTCCTTTCCTTGATACTACATACATAGTCTCTCACTTTGCCTCCTAATTATATTATTGTATCATTTCCTTTTCACATTTAAGTATTTCATACAGATCAGTGTCTTTCAACTTTGGGGAAAAAATCTTTCATTTTTGTTACAGACAATAGTATGGATTCTTATTATTTTGCATGGGTAACAAATTGTTCCGGAACCATTTATTTATTCATCTATCCTTTCTCCACTGAAAATTAATCCTGTTCAGTGTCATGTCTCCATATACATGTGGTGTCTACTTCTCGTCTTTAATTTTTTTCCATCGATCTTTTTACTCATTATTTGGTCAATATTAGGCTGTCTCAATTAGTACAGGTTGTGATATCCTACAAATTACGATTACTAGAAAAGAAACAGAAATTTCTTACGATTCAACCTCATACTAGCTCCCGATATCAAGTTCTTAACCTTATGCTCCCTTGTTCTTTTACAAAATTGTTTTTCTTAGTCCTGGCTCCTTATTTTCAATACACATTTTAGAATGACATTTTGAGTTTCATAAAAACAAAACTGAAACCTCTTAAGATTTTGATTAGCATTGCCTTGAATTCATAAATTAATTTTGAGTTTACAATATTGAGTTTTAACTTTTCATGAACACATGTCCCTTTCAACGTATTAGGGTCTTTTAAAATGTCTTTTGTCAATTTTTATAAATTTCTCCATAAATTTATTGTGCATTTTTTTAGATTTATCTTTCAGAACGATAGCTAGCTAGTTAGACCTCTTTCTAATAGTTAGTTGCTGTTGTACATTGATTTTGTGTTGAGTCAATACAAATATTATATAATAACAATCTTGCTGAACTCTTTCATTGATTCTGGTATTTTATCTTGGATTTTCTACCTAGAAAATCATACCCTTCATCAATAATGTCAATTTTGTTTCTTCCTTATCCTTTCTTAAATAATTTTTCTCCTTTTCTTAACTAACTACACAGGCTAGGATCTCCAATATCAGCATCCAGAAATCATTCCTGACCTGAAGGAAATGTCTTATTACAATTAAGTGTAATATGTGAAAAAATTCTTTCTCAGCGGGGCGCCTGGGTGGCTCAGTCGGTTAAGCATGGGACTTTGTCTCAGGTCATAATCTCGCAGGTTTGTGAGTTTGAGCCCCATGCAGGTCTGGGCTTTTGTGCTGACAGCTCGGAGCCTGGAGCCTGCTTCAGATTCTGTGTCTCTCTCTCTCTCTCTCTCTCTCTCTCTCTGCCCTTCTCCTGCTCAGACTGTCTCCCCCTCTCTCAAAAATAAATAACATTAAAAAATTTTTTTTAATTTTTAGAGCAGCAGTTGCCCCCCCAAAAAAGTTGCAAATACAAGAGCCTGCAGGACTAGTAAGTCATATAAGATGCAAAGGAGAGGGTAGGTCCATGGGAAACCAGAAAGAGTGCCTTGTCTCTCAGGGCTGCAACTGATCAGTTTCAGAGGCATTTTGCTTTCTACCAACAGAGACTCAAGGCTGATCTAATTCTTAAAGAGAAGTCAGAGGTCAAGTTGTTCTCTGAAATCTCTCAATTTTTAAATATTGGTAACTAATTTTTAAAAAGCTGATCAAAAACTCATAACTACAGGTCATATTTGGCTGTATTTTAGAACGGGGATCTCTGACCCTGTTGTAATGCATCACGGCACAAAGCCTTGGGCAAGGTCATGGTGCCTGGGACCAGTGGGAATTTAGAATAGCAATATGCTGAAGGAAAGTTATATCTATACCTAAACTTAGATATAGATACACATGCAGATGTATCTATATATACACACACACAGATACATATATATACACAGACACATATGTATGTATGTATGTATGTATAGATATATATGCTGTATATTATTAAGGTTTTAGACACTCGGTACAAAACACTCCTTTTTCAATAGAGTTTGGATGAACTTAAAAAATAAGACATAAGAGCTGACAAAAAAAATGAAAATATCAACTTTTTAAGTGATAAACAATGTGGTCATAGATGTGTAGCTAGGTATGCTTTTGGTATTCCCCAGAGTTAGACTGATTTACCTCGGAATCCCTGTCCCAGTGGACAACGACAAGCTGTACCTGCAGGTACAAAGCCCACCCCAAGAAGCTTATCCCAGAGAGCAGCCTCCATAAATAGGTCGATGAGAAAGGTAGAAGCCATCAGATGTGTCTTAAACACGCCCAGTTTCTTCTCCTAAACTCACCGCTCAGAAGTGAAATGACTCAGTGAGTGGGGAAAAAACCAGATCTGTTCCCATTTTTACACAGGGTCAAATGCCCCCCCAGCATAGATCTGAGAGGAAAAGAAGCATTTCAGCTTGGGATGGGTTGGGGAAAGCTTCAAAGCACAAGTAGAACCTGAGCTCTTTTAAAGGAATGCGATTTTTTTCCCCTTAAATATGTTACAGTGTACATAACATGAAATTCACCATCTTCGCCATTTTTCAGTGTTTTCAGTTCAGTGCCATCGAGTACTGTTGCATTATTGTGAACTACCACCGCCACCCATCTCCGGAACTCTTTTCATCCTGCAACACTGAAACTCCACACCTGTTAAACAGTAAGTCTCCACCCTCCCCTTCCTCCAACCCCTGGATCCACCATTCCACTTTCTGTCTCCGTGAAGTTGACCACTCTAGTTATCTCATATAAGTGGAATGATCCAGTATGTGTCCTTTTGTGACTCGCTTATTTCACTTAGCACAATGTCCTCAAGGTTCATTCATGTTATCACATGTGTCTGAATTTCCTTCCTTTTTTAAGGGTGAATAATGTTCCATTGTGTGTTTATGCCACATTTTGTGTATCCATTTATCTGTCAAAGGACACTTGAGTTGCTTCCACCTTTTGGCTGTTGTAAATAATGCTGCTATAAATATGGGTGTACACGTGTCTCTTCAAGATTCTGTTTTCAATTCCTTTGGATACATACCCAGAAGTAGAATTACTGGATCATATGGTAGTTTTATTTTTCAATTTTTCAGGACTCACCAGACTGTTTTCCATAGTGGCTGCACCATTCTACATTCTTACCCACAATGTCACAGGGTTCCAATTTCTCCAATTCCTCTCTAACACCTGCTACTGTTTGTTTGTTTGTTTGTTTGTTTGTTTGTTTGTTTTATAGTAGCTGTCCTAATGGGTGTGAGGTAGGGAATGGATAGATTCTTTTTAAGAAGGCCCCATGCCCAGCATGCAGCCCAATGTGGGGCTTGAACTCGTGACCCCAAGATCAAGACCTGAGCTGAGATGAAGAGTTGGACTCTTAACTGATTGAGTCACCCAGGTGCCCTGGGAATGGATAGATTCTTAACATAAATATATAAGGCATTCTAGAGAGGGGAAAGAATGTGTGTAAAGATACCGAATCAGTGAGCTCAAGAAATATGAAGGGGATAGTTTAGTTGGGGACGGGGAGATCTTTGTAGAAAACACTGGAAAGATTGTGAAGGGTCTTGGATGCCAAGCTAAGGAGTTCCAAATTTATCCTATAGCTGACAAGAGCTCCTACATTTTTTAAGGCAAAATGACAAAATGAGAATAATATCAAAGAAAAAATGGAGAAAAAACACCATTTCAAAATCTTTCAAAATTTGCAGTAGTTCAGACATTTTCAGGGAAGGGGAAGTATCAGTGGGGATGTGAAAAAAAAAGAAGGAAAAATTGAAACAATACTTTGGAGAAAGAATTGCCAGGGTTATTGTCTGGTTAATTGTGAGAAATAAGAGAGAGGGAGATAAAGAAATGCTAACAACAACAACAAACACAACACACATGCACACACACACACACACACACACACACAAAACTCTTTTCCCACGCATATTTTTTTTCTGCTTCATGGCAATTATTCTTCCTAAATTCTTTAAGAAAGAAAAAATATTTCTTATTGCTATGCCCTTATGATTTTACTTATTCATTATAGTTAAATTTTATGCACCTGTCTCTTACAAAAGAACTTCTTAAAGTACTTAGAATTACAAGTACCTGTACCTTGTTAAGGTGCCAGGAAAAAGTATGGCAGATACCAAGAGAGAACCATCAAGGATCCCGGTTACATATGGAGCCTCCATAATGGTCTTCCACCCACGAACCTCGGGACCCATTTCAGGTGAGAGAATGAACCTTGTGTGTTAAAGACATTAGTGCTGGTGGGGTTTTGTTATACGTGACCAAATCTAACGCTAACTTGTATGGCTTGATTATTCTTTACTAGTAGAAAAATAGAAGCCTTTTTAAAAATTTTACTTATTTTTGAGAGCGAAAGAGAGTACGAGTTGCGGAGGAGCAGAGAGAGAGGGAGAGAGAGAATCCCCTGTCTCTTGGACAGCAAGTTCCTCGCTGCCAGCACAGAACCCAATGTGGGGCGGGGCTCAAACTCACAAACCATGAGATCATGACCTGAGCTGAAAACAAGAGTCAGACACTTCATCAACTGAGACACTCAGGTGCCCCAAGAAGACACAGAATCTGAAGTAGGCTCCATCTCTGAGCTGTCCGCACAGAGCCCAACGTGGGGCTTGAACCCACGAACCAGGAGATTACGGCCTGAGCCAAAGTCGGATGCTTAAGTGACTGAGGCACCCAGGCGCCCCTTCCCCTACCCTCCAAAGTCTTTTTGGTGAATCTCATAGAGACCTCTCGGGTGTTGTTTATCTTTTGATATAGAAAATTCAGGGAGGCAGCAAGTCTCTAACCCTAGAGTTTAGCCAATTGACCGATTTCTTTCTTCAGTCCTTTGGCAATAGCCTTGAATTTAGATTTAATACATGTGGGTAGTGTATGAAAATGATGTTTTCTGAGGACGGGGAGGCCACTTTTCTAAACATTCTGCCAGCAGCTCTCAAGGAATCTACAGAGTCGAACACTTGGTACTTCCCACACTCCTCCCATAACCTTCAAATTCCCTTCTTGAAACTTTTAAGTTTATAACTGTTAATGTGTTTTGCTAAACCTGAAAAGGATAAATCAGAAGTGCTTTCAATTAATAAATCAATAACTACACCCCAGAGGTTGTCTTTCTTCTTCCTTCCACTCTAGAACACAGATTCCTTGAAATCGACATGCCCCTAATATTGAAAATGACCGGAAGCATTAATGTGACCACAGACACAATGGCCTTAGCAATTACGCCACAAGTGTGAATTGTACAGGAAAGGTGATTCTGTAGTGGGAACCACCTACATTTACTCGACCAAAGCAGAGATGCATGACTGTTAAAAAAGCACTCAAAGCAAACAAATAAACACCAAGGCAAACAGCATAACCAATTTCTAAAGGCATGAATGTAACCATCCATAAAAATAAAAACTTCCATCATTTTAACTTATTACGTTAAGTGGTCTAAGGATTGTTATAATAAACTAGGCACTCTGATCATCTGAAGCTAGGCAATGGATGGTTTTATGTCATAAAAAGAGATAATATACTGAGACTTCGCACAGAAAATGCTCTGTTGAGGATATGAAGGTCGATGCTCTCTTTCCCTCATCGCCCCTCCACCCCCGCTTCCTGCTGGCTGAATCCAGTAGCTTCCAGATAAACTGCCCATCCTGAAGTTTTCAGATCCATTAAATGAGGCATCATGACTCAACTTGGCAAGGCTTTTTTTTTCCTCTTGCTTCTTTTCCACCTCAAACTGTTTTGATTCATTTGTGAGAAATTTACTTTTGCCAATTGAAAAACCCTTTTGTGACTGCCAGTCACTAATCTCCCCTCTGACACATTCATTCAACCAGACTAAATCCAATATTGACATTTGTATCCAGGGGAAAGGAGGTTAAGCACCGGGAGGAAAGCAGCTCCTTCCCCTGCCAAATACTGCGTGGCATCTAAATGAGCTACGATGGTTCCACTCATGGGGGAACCCCAGAGAACTGGGCGGGGGGAGTGTGGGAGGGAGGGCTTTGATCACATCCAGGGGTCGTCATTTCCCACCTAGGCAGTCAAATGGAAGCTGTTTGATGCTATCTATAGGTGTCCGTAGTAGCCTACTTTAAATTCTCCCCAGGTCTCAGACATCATTTTCTAGTAACATCATCTCAAGGGAGTCTCTTGAATGCTTTTCCTAGGCTTTGCTTTCTCAGACATGAAAAAAAAAATGCCTACTGTGGTCCCTTGAATGTACCACCCACCTGCAGAACTAACATTCCTTTTCTTTTTTTTTTTCAACGTTTATTTATTTTTGGGACAGAGAGAGACAGAGCATGAACGGGGGAGGGGCAGAGAGAGAGGGAGACACAGAGTCGGAAACAGGCTCCAGGCTCTGAGCCATCAGCCCAGAGCCTGACGCGGGGCTCGAACTCCCGGACCGCGAGATCGTGACCTGGCTGAAGTCGGACGCTTAACCGACTGCGCCACCCAGGCGCCCCGTAACATTCCTTTTCTTAGACTCTTGCTTTAGGGTAATTTGGAAGCAATAAGGGCTTTTCCTACTCAAGCTATGTTGATGATTTCTTTAGTTACTTCGTTTGTCTGTCCTCACCCCTGCCCACGGAATATGGCTATGTCTTCCTTACCCTGCGATACATAGCGACAGCCGCTTATCGACTATGGGCACTGCTAGAAAAACCAACACTTTCCTTTTAGAAAAAGTGAAAATAGAGGTTGGATTGCAGTGTAGGAGAATAAACACTCGCAATGTCAATCGAATGCAAAAGCGTGCATTTGAAATAACTGAAGAAACTGAATGAGAACCGAGGCAGGAAAAAAGTCAAAGTCCCAACTGGCAAACAAGGGACACGACCCAGGATTACTTTCAACCGACTTTTTACTCTTTTCTATCAGCCACCCTGCTTTGTTACTGAGGCATCACACCCCTTTCTTGGGGTTCCTTACCAAATCAAACAAAAAGGAAAATATTAAACACAGAAGATGAAACCTTTACAGACTTCTAATGTTTCCTGAGCCTCAGTGTTTTTTTCTTCTTAATCAAGAATATTCTCCGGTAAATAATATCAGACTGCAATAACATGAAACAGCTTAGCCCCCTGCCTTCTTATTAATGTATTGCTACATTCCGTTGCTTTAGGAATGTGCTGATTTTGTCCAAATCGCTGATGGGACGCAAGGTTGTCCAGAGAATTCTAACACAATACCCTTTTGTGTCTTTCTGCAGTTCTTTACATATTCTTGTTATTTTTTTAATGGTTCTTTATTTTTGAGAGAGAACACACAAGCAGGGGAGGAGCAGAAAGAGGGGGACAGAGGATCTGTAGCAGGCTCTGTGCTGTCAGCACAGAGCCTGACGTGGGGCTCCAACTCTCGAACAGTGAGATCATGACCTGGGCTGAAGTCAGACACTTACCCGACTGAGCCACCCAGGTGTGCCATATTCCTATTATTTTTAAAAGGTGATTCTTTCCACTGTGGGAACACAGAGCATAGTCACGCATGTTTGAAAATGTATTTACATGACAATTTAAAATTTCATCTCCAATCACTTTTAAAAGGAGAGTCATTGGTAGTGACATAACCTTTTCTCCTCCCATCAGTTCATGATATAAGCCTATTCTGAACCCCTCCCCTTGCAAGCTGATCTCACTACCTACCCATAGCCAGGCCGGTTTCCCTTGTCCCCTCATCCTCAAGCCAGTCGTGCCAACTCCCTACAGCTCCCAGCGGGCTAGGTTCCCCTTTCCTGCCCACCTTTTAGTCTCTCTGACTGTCAAGCTCCATTAGGTAAGTTATTATTATGTAAATGGTATTAGCACGCTGTAGCAATTCGTCACCATGGCCACAAACACCACAGATCTGTCAGAAAAAATGGTGACATCTAGAAAATTCATAGTGTTTGAGTCCAAAAGAACCTGAGACTTCGACGTTTTGGCCGACGTCAGATTTCCCTGGGAGCGTCACATCCATTGGGTGCACAGAATAGAGGTGAGGACCCTTGGGGACTCGTACAATTGGGAGGGGTGCTGCGTATCCGCTAAGCCAATACGCTTTGCACCTGAGCCACTTTATGCTAGACTTTTACCAGACAAATCCACTGTCCAAGAGCAGTTGTCAATAAGTTAAAACCGGGACTCTCATACAAATAGAGAAGGGATCTGTGTTAAAAAGGTACCCAACTGATTGAGTTTGGCCATTAAAATGGGAAAGATGATTAGAATAAGAGGGCGCCTGGGTGGCTCAGATGGTTGGGCCTCCGACTCTTGGCTTCAGCTCAGGTCATGATCGCATGGTTTCTTGGGTTCGAGCCCTGTGTCGGGCTGTGTGCTGGTGTGCAGAACCTGCTTGGGATTCTCTCTCTCTCTCCCTCTCTCTCTGTCCCTCCCCCACTCATGCTGTCTCTCTCAAAAATAAATAAACTTAAAAAAAAAAAGAATAAGAGAAACACATACTAGGAGATAATTTTAAATTAAGTTTGCTGAATTAAGTTTGACCTAAAAATTTACAAACAGGTCTAAGAAACTACTTTCACTGCATTGAAAAACAGTTTGGTTGATCAAAAATAAACAAATAAACAAACCGAAAATCCTGCTTTGTTGTGTTTGCAAGTTGAAAGAAGAAAACCAAAATAAGTTTCATTATGTTCACCAGCCATATGACTACCTAATTAACGTAGTCGCTCCCAAACTCAGTAAATGTGCCTTGAATTTTTTATTTTTTAAGTAGCTCTATAAATGTTGTTATAATACGATACGCTGGTTTCTATTACGTATAGACAGCCCTAAAGCAGAATCTGTTGTTTGAATTTCTCTTTGCTATTGGTTTCTAAAGTACAAAGTTCCCTAACTTTGTCAGAGTTACCTTTTGTTTGGGGGTGGTTTGTTTCCTGTGTGTGTATGTGTGTGTGTGCGCGCGCGTGTGTGCATGTGTCCTGTTGTTTTTTTTTAATTCCCGATTCCCCAGTCACCCCAGAAGTCTGTTCACTGCATTCTGATCAGCACGGCTTGGGAGAGAGCTGTCCTCCCTCACCGCTACCTCTGTAGAACCCTCCACAATGTCGCCATCGCAGACAGCAACCAGTCATCTGCACTCTCCTGCCCCTCCCGCCTGTCTTACACCTGCTGGCCTCACACTCTGGGCCGGACCCCACTGGAGCTTTCCACCGGGAGGTGTTCACCCCGCCCCACCACCCGCAGCCCTGGCAACACGCTCATTGTTCAGGTCCAGGCTCAGATGTGGCCTTTCTGGGGAAGCCTTCCCCGAGCTTCTGACCGATGCACACGTCCAGAACACTCCCTCGTTCCCTATCGCAATGTATGTTCACTTACTGACTGGAAGGCTGCTGGAAGTGGGGACGGTGTCCACCAGTCTGTCCTTTTTTGGGTTCTAAACCCTTACGTCAGCACCATACTTCTCTTACCCAGGCTACTAATAGTTTGCAGAGCAGAACTGGTGCCTGGATGACACTCTGGGTGGCCAGTGGTCCAGTGGTGGCCCCAAACCTGTTCCCTCACCCAGCCCTTCTTACCCACTCCCACCTCAAACACACCTGAAATGCCTACGAGTTATGGAAAGAGAGAATTATGAAATAAATTATTTTATGGAATGAGATTTGGGGCCATGTGTCCAGACCCTAAGTGTCTTTCACGGAGAGCTCAATTTGGAAATTACGGGTGGGAGAAGGAGCCTATATTTTGCACGGATGACCCAAATGATCTGTAAAATCTTTCAAGTATGAGAAATATCAGTGCACAGGGCGCCTGGGTGGCTCAGTCGGTTAAGCGTCCGACTTCAGCTCAGGTCATGATCTCACGGTGCGTGAGTTCGAGCCCCGCGTCAGGCTCTGTGCTGATGGCTCAGAGCCTGGAGCCTCCTTCGGATTCTGTGTCTCCCTCTCTCTGCACCTCCCCTGCTAGTGTTCTGTGTCTCTCTCAAAAAATAAATAAAAATCTTAAAAAAAAAAAAAGAAATGTCAGTGCAAAGGAAAAATCATGTACTAAAAGCATCACAGCTTTGCTGTGAAAAAATCTTCCAAAAGCACAGTCTCTGATGGTTAAAGAGGGAGATTGCGGGAAGTTTTGAATCTGGCATGGATCAGGTGAGGGCAGAATGGTGGGCAGGCTTTAAGAGTTTCATCGGGAGCATCAGGAAGGGGGTAGAGGGTGGGCCCTGGACAGAGGGTCTCCGGAGGGGCAGCTAGGGTCTCGTGTTATAAAAGAGGACCTTCCTCTCCAGGTATCGCAGAAGGGCAGGAGAACGGGGGTTAGGACTCCGCTCCACAGTGTGAGATGTTGGTCCCCCGGGAGCAAAGCTTGTGCCTCACTACTGAGAGTATGCTGTCTCATGACTCTTGCCATCCCATATAGCATCCCAGTTCCCACCATCCGGCCAAGCTCCCCAAGTCAACAAAGCAGAGTGGTCCCTGCACAAGGGGAGCCCTTGATTGGACCAGGTTGAGCATTTCACCCTGATGGGCCCAGTCGTGGGCTGGCTATTGATCTATATAACGAGATCTATAGAACATCTAAAGTCTGTCTGGTTGGGCAAGGCTAACCTCTGGGCCAGTCGGTTGGGTTCTCTCCAGAAGATAAAGGGTGGAGTAGCCAGTGAATAAGAGAAATACAGAGGCATGCAGAGAAAGGCAGAAATGTCACAGAGTGGAATTCCTAGGGCCCACAAGAGAGTGAAAAGGGAAGCGGCTGCCCCACCCTACCTGAGGTCATCAGATAGCTTCCGAGGACCAGTACCAGACTTCATGCATTTTTATAATAAGCTCCCTTCTCCTCAGGCGGCCCGAGGAAAGCCGGAGCCCAAGAACAGCAAAAGTACAAGATGTAGGTGTGTGCAGGATGGTGGCAGGAAGGGCTTTGAAGAGAAGTTAAGGTCTTGCTGTGGGGAAGAATCGAATAAACACCGCCCCCTCTAAAACAGCTAACTTTAACTGAGCCATCAGTGCATTCCAGGCGCGGCTCTAAGTACTCTACAACTATTTTAAAATTTATTTAATGCTCACAACATTATGAGATGGTCCGGGCTCTTACCTTCATTTTATAAATGAAGAAACTGAGGCACAGAGAGTTCAGACCGCACGGCCGAGGTCATGTGAGGAACCAGGGGTTTAACGCCAGGTAGGATAGCTTGGGGTCCTTGTCACCCTTCTCAACGACGGTAAAAGATAATAATGATACCTGTAACTTTCCACGTGACCCAATTTTTGCCCCTAAACTGGGGTGCTCTAACAGGTTGTATATGTGGCATTTGTACTGTGGTGTAATAATTGGCTTACCTGTATGTCTTCTAAACGTGGAGAATATCTGTCTTATGTTTGCCTCCAGAGTTCCTAGAATAGTGGCTGGTCTGTGCCAGGAGCTCAACTGAAAAAGAAGAAAATTGTGTGCTTTTCAAAGAAAAAAAAAATAGATCTGGAGGAGGTGAGATTATACAAGGTCTTCAACGTCAGGCAAAGAGTTGGGCTTGATCTTGCAGACGGTGGGGTGTACTGGGTAGTTTGGGGGCACGAGTGTGACGGTGGTGTGCAAAATGAAAAGCAGAAAAATGGAAAAGCTGGGGCAGAGCTCTTCGGAAGACAGTATTTGCCAGGCCTGATCGGAAGAGAGGAGACGTGTCGAAATAGGAGGCACACGTGTGCACAGGAGCGTAAGAGACTTATTTTCACATAGGAGAGCACATCAGGTCACTATGAGGAATGGGGCTGCCTCTCAAAGTTGCTTCTTGAAAGTATCACCGGAGGAGGGAGTGACCACTCCTTTAAGAAGCAGCCGGCTCACTGCTTCAGACTCTGTGCCTCCCTCTCTCTCTGCCCCTCCCCCACTCACACTCTGTCTCTCTCTCTCTCTCTCTCTCTCTCTCTCTCTCTCTCTCAAAAATAAACATCAAAAAAAATTAAAAAACAAAAAAGAAGTAGCCGACTCAGGTCATGATCTCACGGTTCATGAGTTCGATCTCCATGTTGGGCTCTGTGCCGACAGTGTGGAACCTGTTTGGGATTCTCTCTCTCTCCTTCTCTCTGCCCCTCCCCTGCTCATACTCTCTCTCTCTCTCTCTCTCAAAATAAGTAAATAAACTCAAAACAATTTTTAGAACAAAGATTTTATTTTTTTTAAGTAATCTCTCCACCCATCTTGGGGCTCGAACTCAACAACCCCAAGACCAAGAGTTGCATGCTCCACCAACTGAGCCAGTCGGGTGCCCCCGGGAAGGACTTCTTACAAAAGTGTGGTCCCACCAAGAAGCCATTATTACCTCTCATATTGAAGAAATAGGGGGAGGAAATCTTGATAGGAGCTTGGTAAGAACTGGAGAGGCAGTAGCCCGAGAGGGAACACCTACTCCCAGAGCCACTAAGGCACAGCCAGAAGGCATACCCAACTTCCATTTCACAATGGCGCCTTCACTGGCTCAACCAACCAGCACCCAGTTGATACGAAGCCCAGGAGATCCAGCCCATAGCATCAGCCCCACAGGGCACGGGGCCAGACAGAGAAAGGCAGACAAACGGATCTGGAGAGACAAAGAGAGAATGTGAAGAAGTTTGGAATATTTGACAAATTTGTCTCACTGATATTTTCCTGTTGAAGAATATATATGCAAAAGTAATAAATGACAAACACAAAAGTCTAAATACGTATAGAAGAGCTGTTGCAGTGAGTACAAAACAAAAATTCTAAGGAACAGAAACATTGTGTCAGTTTAACTGCAAGATTTTGTTTCCCTAATAGTATATAAAATACTGGTGAATCATATAATCAGTAGCATCCTGCTGGGGTTTTTTAATTTTTTTTTTCAACGTTTATTTATTTTTGGGACAGAGAGAGACAGAGCATGAACGGGGGAGGGGCAGAGAGAGACGGAGACACAGAATCAGAAACAGGCTCCAGGCTCTGAGCCATCAGCCCAGAGCCCGACGCGGGGCTCGAACTCACGGACCGCGAGATCGTGACCTGGCTGAAGTCGGACGCTTAACCGACTGCGCCACCCAGGCGCCCCTGCTGGGTTTTTTTAAAAAAAGTATTTGGTGGGGCACCTGCGTGGCTCAGTCAGTTAAGTATTTGCCTTCGACTCAGGTCATAATCTCACAGTTCGTGAGTTCAAGCCCCGTGTCGGGCTCTGGGCTGACAACTCGGAGCTGGAGCCTGCTTCAGATTCTGTGTCTCCTTCTCTCTCTGCCTCTTCCCTGCTCATTCCCTCTCTCTCTCTCTCCCTCTCTCTCCCTCTCTCTCTCTCTCTCAAAAATAAATAAACATTAAAAAAAAAGTATTGGGTAAGTTAGGGTGCGTTCCATTGCAAGTAACAGAAAACTCCATGCAAAGCGGTAAACAGAACTGACAGTAACTGCTTCGTGTAACTAGAAAGTCCATATCTAGGCTGAACTATTGGACTGAGTAGATTTGGTGGCCCAATAATGTCACCAGTACATGGCTTCTTTGTGGCTTTCCACTCTGTCTTCCATTCTATTATATTATTCTAGAGATGGCTCCTTTCTTGTGGATGAAATAAGGCAGCAAATAACTCCATGACTTACATCTTTCTTGATAGGCATGGAGAGAGAAAGAGTTGTTTCTGGAAATTCTCTGAGGAGATCTTTCCTAGAAACATCTGGAACACTTCCTCGTATATCTCCAAATATCTGCTCCATAACTATGGCCAACAGTAGAATTATATCAACTGGCATAGCCTTAAGCCACATGACCTGTCCCTAGAGTCAGGGTAGAGTTAATGTCCTCAGCCAGATGACTATGCTAGAGAATCATAGATCACAACATCCTCCCCCCAAAATATCAGGGTAATTACCAAGAGAAGGGCAAATAGATGCTTGGGAGGGAGTTCCTACATCCACAACACTACTAAACTGCAAAATTTGCATTAAGCTTAATAGCTTTAGAAAAATATATCACACATTGGGATGCCTGGGTGGCTCAGTCAGTTAAGCGTCCAACTTCGGCTCCTATCGAGATCTCATGGTTCATGAGATCGATCCCCACATCGGTGCTGACAGCTCAGAGCCTGGAGCCTGCTTCAGATTCTCCCTGTCTCTCTCTCTCTCTGTCTCTCTCTCTCTCTGTCTCCCTCTCTCTCTCTCTCTCTCTCTCTTCCCCTCCTCCACTCATGTGCTCTCTCTCTCTCTTTCTCTCTCTCTCAAAAATAAACATTTAAAAAATTTAAAGAAAAACATGTCACAGCTAAGCAGTGGTCAAGAGTCTTAATAGCAAATGATGGAATCACTCTGGCCGGTGGAAAAAGAAAAGCATTTCGTTAAGAGGTTTTGCGTGGCTCCCAGAATCTTCAGAAGGGCCAGGCATCTGGACCAGAGAGCGATGCAACCACACCAAGTTTTTCGCCATCGAAACACACTCTAAATGCCATTTGATAATGCGACATTCAGAACTGGGTGTTAGAAATTGCCAGCACCAGGGGCGCCTGGGTGGCGCAGTCGGTTAAGCTCCGACTTCAGCCAGGTCACGATCTCGCAGTCCAGGAGTTCGAGCCCCGCGTCAGGCTCTGGGCTGATGGCTCAGAGCCTGGAGCCTGTTTCCGATTCTGTGTCTCCCTCTCTCTCTGCCCCTCCCCCGTTCATGCTCTGTCTCTCTCTGTCCCAAAAATAAATAAACGTTGAAAAAAAAAAATTTTAAAAAGAAATTGCCAGCACCAGTGCCGAAAAACAGTACGTGTCTGCCACCAGGCTCGCCCCGAGACTGGTCTCCGAGGATGCTTCACCGGCATCCAAGTCTCATGTGGACACGTCTGACTGGCAGAGCCCGGGCCAGGCACCTGAACCCTAGCTCCCAGGTAGCGTGGTCCCGAGTAGATGTCGGGAAGACAGGATGCGGTGTGGGAAGTGTTGAGGGTAAGAGAGGATCCAGAAGATTTTGAACAGCCACAGATACTGTGTTGCATATTATCGCATGGGACACTATTCCTTGTTCTTGGAGGTCCAGGAAAAGGTACTCGAAGGCGACTGAAACACGGCCCAGAGACACGAGAGTTTGTGCCTCCGATGACCCACAAAAGGCCTCGCCCGACAGTTAATCGAGTGGTGTTGTGAACGGTGGGAAGAACTCGATCTATCTCGATCATTACCTCTACCAAGCCCCAAATCCCTTTTATTATAGAACCCGCGGCGATCCCTGCAATGACTCTAACTCCTTATTTAAATAACTGTCCTGTGTATTAGCTATCACTTAGTTTCTTGTCTCCTCCTGACAAAATCCTTATCTTTCATAATACACCACAGATAGAAAAACCTACTAAGAGCAGCAAGAAGTATTTAGGGTTCGTTTATCTTTTCTGATGTGGCATGTTCACTATTAGGGTTCTAGAAAGTGCACAACTACGCAGGCAGGCTAACTGGCATCGCCTTTACTGGAAATTTTATAAGAATAGACACCACTTGTAAAGAAATACGAAAACGTTACATATTGGACACCAACTCCGTGTACCCGTGTTTTCTGCAAAGACGATCTCATTTAATCTTCCCAAGAAGAGGAAGGTCGGTATTATTATCCCTGTTTTACCAGAAAGGAAACTGAGGCTCAGACACATTACCCATCTCGCCCTCAGTCGCCTAACCTGCCTCCTGGAATCGTCCACACTCAAAATCTTGTCACTTGGCAGTAGAGACGACCCGCCTCCGAGACCGGGTGGGGTTCTTCTCTCGCCCCAAACTTCTGGACTGTGCGCCCCCCAAAATTGATTGTCCCCGCACGGAGACACCACGTCTGGTTTCAGCGTGCATCTCGGATGGCAGTTTCTCCAACCCATCTGGCCTTGGTTTCTTCCAGCCTTCATTAAGTCTAATTTCATTATCACCTGTTCTGGTGTGACCCCGGGTTCCCCGCGCACCTCTCCCCTTCCCCCCGGGAAATGAATTTCCGTCTCTGCATCAGCTCTCCATCCAACCGTGTGAGCCCGGAGGCAAAGCGCTCATTTGTATGTGAGGACTGTCCATCTCTCCTGTCGTCGCCAGCCACCTCCTAAGGCTCTGACTCTTCGGTCATCTCTGGCTGCGGATGAGACTGAGGGGAATTTCTTAACAAGCACGGGTGTGCACGCGTGTGCGTGTGTGCGTGTGTGTGCGTGCGTGCACGTGACATCACTCAGCTGATTTTTATTGCCTTTACGACTTGTATTTCTGCCTCGCCTCTAAATCTCCTTACACCCTCTTAATTTCACTTCACGGATTCTCACGAATTCACCCCAGGATCTAATATAGCTCCCGTATCCTCTGGGAGAAATAATAAATAATTTTCTCGTCTGGTAACAAATTAGATGGTGTTTGGCAGCAATTATTTGATTAGCTCGGCAAGGCCAGATTTCTCAAAACGGAACCGAAATGGGAGGCCATTCCGTCAATATCAACGGAGTGTGCCTCGGAAGTCAGACCGAATGGGAAAAAGACACAAAAGGCCGGACAAGGGAGGAAAAAACCCACCTCCCCTCCTTTTCCCTTCCTCCTACCTAACCCCGCCTTCCCCTTGCCAACCCTCAGCATCAGGGATGTTCTCTGGTTAGAGAGGCCGGATAAAATAGCAGGGCAATAATGTTTTATTTCTGTTCTGTTGTCAATGAGCCTGAGCTAAACCTTTGTATCCCCAGTCTTCTCTTCCCATAAACGTATCTCAAACAGAAAGAGGGCGGTGAGATTGGAGTGTGTGATGTCGGGAGATATTTCACATATGCACGTATGACCACGCTGTTGCTGGAATTCCGTTCTCTTACAAATGCAAGGCAGTACTCTTTGGTGAGCGAATCGCATTTTAATACACTTCAGTTTCCAACTACTACACTTCACATGAGGCAGGATTCTAACTTAAGTGACATAGAGCCTCCATTAAAAATTGCTTTTTGCTTTCGTGGTTTTCCCAAGAGGTAAGCTGTCGTCGCTATGACCATGAACTCTGTCTCTTTCACGCTAGTGGGTGAAAGAGGTGTTACGAAGGCAAACCAAGGCGGGAAGGACAAATAGTGTTACTGATTTCAAAAAGTAAACGCACACACAGAAGATTGGGCCACTCTGATCAAGACAGGAAGAGACAAACAAGTTCAGAGGGCTTTCAGGGGAGAAGTGGGAGCTATTTGACAAGGGGAATGGCAAAAAACAAAGTTGACTCTCTCCGAGAAAAGTTACGTTGAATTAAATTTCTCTCCAGACTCATCCTAAGACATTTTCCCCGGAGGCCTGCAATGGACTTTTTGAAGGACATGTGACAGCTCTGGGTACTGAATTCAGCCCCAGTGCACTATTTTGAAAGCGGTCACGGTTGTAGCTGTTCGCCGGGATGCGTACAGCCGTCAGATAAGCAATTGACCGTGAAATAATAGTACATGGCTTTTAATATATACCCTCTGGTTATGGGTGTGCATACTAAGCATACAGTATTTAAAAATATATGCCTATACGTATAAACACACAAACCCCGCAAGCTAAAGCTGTCTATATCTAAATGGACTGCCAGCTGCTTGAAATTTCCCGTCTACTCTCCCTAAGGTCTCAGGTGTAGGATTCATGAGCCAATGTCTCAGCTAGAACAGGTGTCTATCGCTGGGTAAATAGCAATTAGGCCCAAATTTCAGACTTTTTTTTTTTTTTTTCAAATCCCTTTCGGAGGAAAAGCCCAGGAATAAATAGTTGCTGTAACGGCCAGGGGTATTGTGTAGCATTATAGCCTCCAGCTGGTCTATTACATACTATAGACAGGCAAAGAATACGAGCACCTGACAGATGTGTTCTGTTAGCTTCATTAGGAAAGAAACAAAGAAACTCCTCAATTAATAGCAGCGGAG
Organism: Prionailurus viverrinus; assembly: GCF_022837055.1. Classification (NCBI taxonomy): domain Eukaryota; kingdom Metazoa; phylum Chordata; class Mammalia; order Carnivora; family Felidae; genus Prionailurus; species Prionailurus viverrinus. Next base: position 9,410,074 of record NC_062565.1, on the reverse strand, counting down.
CCAAATGGGGGTGGGAGGGGGGAGCTTGAGGGGAGAGGAATCATAGCCTGTTATTTAAACAGAGTCAGCGAGCCTTTCACTAGTGGCTTAATATGATTCATTAATAAAAACAGCTTTTTGAATGCCCAGTTTAAGTCAAAAGAAATCACCAGCATTTTTTTTCCCTAGCAAAGGAAGGGCAAAATGACAAATTGCCGCTGTTAAATTCATTTCATGCGGGGATGGCCTTTCTCAAAGATCTCTTAAACTGCAAGGCTGGGTGTTTGTCACATTAAGTGGCAGAGCGGTTCTCAAAAATCGAGTGTGGCACATCGGGGTCTCAGATGAACGGCCAGCAGTGGCCATCCAATAATTTTATATATCCAGACCAGGAAGCATTTCGTGTTGTTTAAATGAACGAGCATTTTTAAAGTAAGGAAATGCAGCTCTTACCCTGAAGACAGGAAAATCTGTCCGTGGAATCACTTTTAATGTTTTTCTTTTTCCTTCTTGCAATGGTTTGAAGAACCGGGGAAGTCCTGTGACTGTGGGGCTCATTCGGGCTCATTTCTTAACAAGGAGTACAAGTCTGGTGGTTTCTCCTTTTGTATTTCCTTCTCTGAAGATGCCACACACAACATAATATACAACTGTGAACGGAGGAGCTACGTATTGTGTTCGCAGGACAGGAGTTCTGAACGAAAATGGTTCTTTTTCCACTCGAGTCAGAATCCGTGGCAACAACGCCCCCTTTATAATAATGCTTCTCTACTTATGATTTTCGTGCGGTATTTTAAAGAATGTTGCTTGCTACCGGGAGGCTAAAGTAGACATTATGACCCAGTTACTGGATACAAGGAGAGAAAAATAAATTCTGGGCCCCTGCCCTTCGACCCACCCCCTATCACCTCCACTCAATTTACACGACACAGGTGAAAAGCACTGAAAGAATCTGGAGACTTCGGGGAAAATTATGGCCTATCATCCAGGTAATTCGGCCATAATCCAGGTTAAGGGACCTTGAGCATATTAACCTGCGTCGTCTTCTTATATGCTAAGAATTCATGGAGAGCAGGAACAGTGGAGGGAAGAACCACGGGAGCCCTGGAGTAACCTAGGCCAGCAAGGATGTGCTCCAAAATCAGAACGGGATGATCATCTGTCTAATTGGGATGTTGTCCCGCCAAAGAAATAGAAATCAAAACATAAATGGTCGTGGCCAAATATGATGGGCCAGGCTCTTTGTGATGGAAATGTAATTGTAAATCTTGATGGCCAACTCGGGCTGTGATGTCTTGGTGCTCTTCAATTTTTAAAATACACTCTTGGCTTCTATTTGTAATCCCCCCCCCCCCAAATAATAGCCACAGAACAAGAAGGGCTAATATCTACTCCCACGTGAGCAGGAATGAAAAGGAAAAACAGCACGCTTTCCTGGAAGCAAAGGCATTTTTCACCCCGAAGTGTCTTCTTATACTTCTAATATTTCACATTTGACAGCAAAGAACTGAAAACATGAAGGATGGAACTTCAGAACGTGACACCATTATGTTCAGACTCTAAGTCATTACGGATGCTAATCTTCAGAAAGTAGGAACAGTTCCCCTGGTAAGTTACCATTCATTATAACTTACAGTTTCTTCCCAGAGACCTACTGAAAGAAAACTTCATTATCATGTGTGGGCAGATCTTCATAGAATGCAGTGTTTCCAACCTCACATCAGCTTCCGTGAGGGTGCGGGAGATGTACCGAACTCCCACCCAGAGATGAGGCCAAAGCTCAAAATCACGCACACAAAAATCACTTGGTACAAACTAACGAATTGCAATCCCAGCCTGCGTGTTCAGATCACAAGACGCGGTGTATTTCAGCGCATTTAGAAAGATGCACTTTGAACTTTTATTGTTTTTCCTTTCTCACCTCTGCGCCAAGTGCCGTTTTCCTCTCTTGGTGCTTTAAACAGCTCAGAAGCACCGATGCACATTTGGTTCCAAACAATGCCGGACGCCTTGAACGTTGCTCCTGACTCCTCATTGTCCCTTGCTCCCGTATGCGCCGCATTCTGATACCCTTGCCTTGTACAGGAGGTACACCCTGCTGTCCATCCACCCCCTCCTCGTTCAGTCCCATGTCATTTCTCACTGGGACCACTGCAAAGTCCTTTCGGTTGCTCTCTTTGCTTTCTGGATTAAACCCTTGAAACCAGTCTTCACGCACCCGACCCAAGGGATTTTCTCAGACGAGAATCAGACCAATTACTCCTGGGTCCAAAAGTATTCCGTGGCTCCTGTCACTTAGAAATTAACCCCAAGGTCTTTAGCGTGGTGTGCGATGACCAAATGGACCTTCTCCTGCCGTCCCCAGGATCGTCAGTTCCAGCACCTCTGCTGGCGATTCTGTAGAGTCACCTACACACATGGTCCTAAGTGTGGTGTTGGCAAGTTGCAGGATTTCTCTTCCATTTCACCTTACTGAGAGAGTTTTTATCGTGAAGGAGTGCCCCACAGAAAGTCCCCTAAGGACTGGTGCTAATCACAAATGACCCATAGTACACTCACACTCACACATATTAGGTGAATAAATGTATACCTCTTCTGACATATGCATCATGTGTGGTGTTCTTGGTTCCTTCCTATACTGAGCTAATGTCTTTATCTTACTTCATCTCCATGTCCCCCAGACCCTCTTACACGGTACATTCCTTGCAGCCCGGTGCGCTGTCTGTATAATCTGGTTTGCTCAGTACCTCTACATGCAGAACCCATGACTTCATAACTTAGAGAGTTGAAAAGTATAGAGTTTCTGGTTTGATTTCTCTCTCTCTAGGATTAATGTTTGAAAAGGAAATTTTATTTATTTTTTTTTTCAAAACGTTTGTTTATTTTTGAGACAGAGAGAGACAGACCATGAACAGGGGAGGGGCAGAGAGACAGGGAGACACAGAATCTGAAACAGGCTCCAGGCTCTGAGCTGTCAGCACAGAGCCCGATGCGGGGCTCGAACTCACAGACCGTGAGATCGTGACCTGAGCCGAAGTCGGACGCTCGACCGACCGAGCCACCCAGGCGCCCCGAAAAGGAAATTTTAAAATAGAGAACATTCTGAGACGGAAAAAATGTCTTGCTTATTGAAATTTGTGCATGTGGCCAACTACGTTCGTGGGGGTGCGGGTGGGGTTACAGATTTGCTTTAAAGAGTATGGAGATAGCCTAATTGGGACCACACACTGAGAAAGACTTTTCATACTGTTTCCCCGCTAGCTTGAGGAAGAATCACATTCTTAGAGATTTCCTTCTGTTTGGAAATCGTTCGTGTCTCTTTGGCTGTTCACAGATTCGCTTAGATCTGTCACAGGGAGGCTCAGGCAAATGCAAATAGGAAACGTGTTTGAGAGCAGCTAAGTCTGGGTAGATTCTGTCTCACTATACCGTCCCTTGTTGTCTCAAATAGCTCCTCATAGAACTCATAGTTTCTCGCATCTGTCAAGAAGCCTGCTGGTTTTAACATTCCGTTTTATTGTCAGTAACTCTAATTCCCTCCAAGCTTGAAACCACACAATGAAATTTTATGGGCATTTGGAATTTTTAAGAAAAAACACAAACTTTTGTATCATTTTCATTATGTTTGAGGTTGGTGCTTGTGATCTTTTCTTCCATTCTACTGTTTCCTTCTAAATGGAGTGACACACACACACACACACACACACACACACAGAGGAAATAATCGGCTTTTTTTTGGTACAGTGTGGAAACCCTTTGAGTGGCAAAATTTTCAAAAGAAAAATGATTAATAATCCCAGGAACTTCTCTTAAGGGATAATTTAAGAGAAAAGAAAAATCCATAAGAAAAGAATAAATACAACTGTACAATTTTAAAGCAAATGTATTAAAAAAAAAAACCCTAAAAGATAAGCTAGTAACATATTCCCAGCAAGTATGAGCAAATGTTTCTCTTTTCTATACAGAAAGTACATTTAAATGAGCGAGAAAATACGAGGGTCCCCATAGCCAAATGGGCATAGGGTGTGAACAAACAGTTCGCAAAAGAGGAAAGCATTCAAACGCAGTAATAAAGAAATGCAAATTAATACAGCAAAAATACCATTTCTCACTTTTGCAAAACTTTTTCAATAATGCTACTCAATATTCACGAGGCAGAGGTGAAACTAGAAAGTGAGGTTCTCACGTTGCTTGTGGAATATAAATTGACCCCATTCTATAGGAAAGCAGTTTGGCAGGTCTTTCCGAAGTCCTAAAAACGTGAGTATTCATTTGCCCTGAAATGTATTTACGGAAGACACTTGGAAGTTAAGTACGTTTTTGAAAATACATGAATATACTTATCTCAATGTCAATTTCAATAGCAAAACATGTTTATGATATAAGTGGAATATACAACCAATAAAAATTATCTGTGCCCGAAGTTTTGACTACTATGTAGTTAAATGTAGTTGCTTTTGCTCTCATTTGAATTTGAAAAGCTGGCTGATTTTAGAAAAGATACACTCTTGCTGTAATTGTATGTATCTATGTATCTGATGGTAAAATGTCTTTAAAAGACTACAATAAATGCAGAAAATGTGTAACTTACACATAGTAAGAGTGGTGGGATTACAGGTAATACGGCAGTCCCCCCCTTATCCACGGGGGACACGTTCCGAGACCCCCAGAGGATGTCTCAAACCACAGATAGTACCATGCTTTATATATGCTATGTTTTGTCCTATCCATACATACCCATAATAAAGTTTAATGCGTAAATTAGACACAGTAAGAGATTAACCACAATGTCTAGTAATGAAACAGAAACATTGTAACCATATCCTGTAAAAAACAATGTGAATGTGGTCTCTCCCTCAACATATCTTATTCTACTGTACTCACCCTTCCACTTGCAATGACATGAGATGATAAAACGCCTCGGTGATGAGACGGAGGGAGGGAGTGAGGGGGGTGACGCAGGCATTGTGATGGAGATTGCCCCTGTCACAATAAGTCACAAGAAGGACCCTCTGCCTACAGACCAGTGTCGGCCTTGGGTAACTAAAACTGTACAAAGCAAAAAGCAGGGATAAGGAGAAACACAGTAACTTTTTTTTCTTTCAAGTTTTGTATTTTGATTTTTTTCTAAGAGTATATGTTGGAGAAAAAAAAATATAGGCTTGGAAAACTTGAAAAGCTGGAACTTTTTACTTTTCCTCTCATAGGCCTTCTGGGAGAAATAAAACCATCTAAATATTAATCCTTAGAAAGGAAATTATTTGTGGCCCATGTGTGTAAGGCACTACGCTAAGCAATTGAACGTATCTCACTTAATCCTTCTGGCAACCCTGAAAAGCAGATATTCATCCCATTTTTATGTGTGAAAACTCCGAGGTTTCAAGCAAAGCATCTTTCCCCAGATCAGACGGCTAATAATTACCGGAGCTTGTGCTGTGTTATTTTCACATTGTGGCCGGTGCCAGGCACACCTCAAGTGACCTCCACTCCAGGATAAATCATCTATTGAGAAGGGAAAAAAAATTACGAATTTAATTATTTAAGGAATGAGATAAAAATGCAATTTTAATTCGAGCTTTTGCCTTGCCTTCGTTTGTTTTGTTTAGAGATTTGAAGAGCAGGAAAGCACATCAAAGAGCGTCTTTTCTAAACTCGGCCAGCGTGGCTTGAGCTGTTCAAACGGGGGGGCCAAAGAATTAGCGGTCTATCGGAACAGTTAGTTACCAAGCGTGTTCTCCTTCTGCCTGCCCCGAATGACAAAACCACCTCTCACTGCACGGCATGCTTTTCACCGACACACCGGAAAGGCACTCGGGATCTTGCCTTCAGTCTTCTGCTACTGTACCTGGGGACGGGTCTAAAACCGACAGGAAAATGACCATCTTCAGAGCTGTGTGCAAGGAAAGTTCCTATTTCTTAAACTTCTTATACCTGCTCATCAGGAACAACTCATGGTCACTTGGAAAGTCTGAGATAGCTTTGGTCTCATTTTCTTGGTGTTTTGGTTCCTTTCTTGCTTGTTTTATGCCTAACTGACTAGAAACCATTTTAAGCAACTTCCCGATTCTTAGGGCAAAGCTCACAGGTGAGGAAAATCGGGGTCCCCACTCAGAGGATGTGTAGGGTTTGTTTCAAATTATGTCGTATGCTGCGGCCAGAAGCCAGAATCTCACTAGTACCCCAAAAAAGACTTAAACCCTCTCTTCTCTTCTATTGACTTTTTTTCTAAAAAAAAGATTTTAAAAAATGTTTATGTATTATTGAGAGACAGAGAGTGAGACAGAGCGTGAGCAGGGAAGGGGCAGAGAGAGAGAGAGACACAGAATCTAAAGCAGGCTCTAGGCTCCGAGCTGTCAGCACAGAGCCCGACGCGGGGCTCGAACCCACGGACCGCGAGATCATCACCTGAGCCGAAGTCAGACGCCCAACGGACTGAGCCACCCAGGCACCCCAAGATTGTATTTTTTTTTTTTTAATTTTTTTTCAACGTTTATTTATTCTTGGGACAGAGAGAGACAGAGCATGAACAGGGGAGGGGCAGAGAGAGAGGGAGACACAGAATCGGAAACAGGCTCCAGGCTCTGAGCCATCAGCCCAGAGCCTGACGCGGGGCTCGAACTCACAGACCGCGAGATCGTGACCTGGCTGAAGTCGGACGCCTAACCGACTGCGCCACCCAGGCGCCCCCAAGATTGTATTTTTAAGTAATCTTGACACCCAATGCGGGGCCCGAACCCACAACACGCTCCACCACCTGAGCCAGCCAGACGTCCCTGTTCTATTCACTTTCTGAAAAATTAGAGGAAAATAGCTTATTCCTCCCCACTCACATATCTTCCCTTGACAATGGGGACAAAAATATTAGAGCTTAACTCTGTCCCCTTGTTATATTTATGGGTAAGTTCTTGCAGTAAAGGAATTAACACAACCAGAAAAGTCTGCTGTAATCTCTGTGCCTGTTTTTAAAAAAAAAAAAATTTTTTTTTAAATATTTTCCTCTTTCATCTTTGCTTCACACACTTCTACAAATTATGCTGGTTCTATTCCTCTAGTGCATTAAGCTGGCGCGTTGCTATGTCTCAGCTCTCCATGTGGGTTCCAGCATCAAAGCCTTGGGCCAATTTTATTTCATTTGTATTTGCTGTCAGAACAATGTCTTTATTCTAAAATGCCCTTCTCAAATCACCTCTCAGGTGGTTTGGTAGAGGCAGCGTGCAGCAGAAAAATAATATCTTTTTTTAAATCCGTGTTATGTCTTTCATGTTGTACCCCGTGAATACTGAATGCACCGAACACTCAAACGACGTCCCGAGTTCCGTTTTTAAGATGAAAAGTACCTTTCATTTTAAATCTCCCAGAGACAGCGGATCTGCTTCCCTTCTTTGTAACGGGTGTGGGGGAGGGGGGTATTCAAATCACCATAAACATTTTTACCATTTCGTTTGTTTTAGGCTGCCGGATGACATCCAGATTGATTCGATTTTGAACCAAAGTCTCCCAAAATAAAGACTGAAGTGTGTCGAGGCCGCGGCCATGGCTGCAGAATTCTACCACGTCCAGTTGGCAGAAAGAGGAAAGGCTTCACCTTCGTCTGGCTTCACCGCCCAGTGTCACCGTGGAGCCTTTGCAGGAAAACGCCTTTCCTTTGCCGCCCAGGGTAGGAAGCGAGAGCGAGGGGGAAGAAGAGATTGAAGGAGAAATTGCAGCAAGCTGGCAGGTAGCGGGCGGGGGATCAATCCAGTTTGTCACATTAAGGATCGTAAAGAATCCATCTCAGAGCTGACACTGATGATTCGGGGTATTAAGTGCAGTTGGCAGGAAGGCAAATGGCAGTGGTGAGCCCAGAAGGGAGTTCAAGCCCGGAGAATGTTGGAAGAAAGGAAGACAAGACCCAGCATCGCGGCCGGTTCTGAAAGGCTGTGTCTGCCAAGGAGTCAAAGCCGTCCCTTCCCCCCCTGCCCTCCCCTTGTCTTCTTGACTGCGGTGTCCTCCGTGCTCAGTTGCTGAGACCTGCGGATGGCTGGTGTTTCCGGACGTCAGTCAACTGGACGCTCAGAGAGTCCTGTCTCTGTGCTGGGCCCGAAGAAGTCCCTGGCGTGAGTCCAGCTAATGCAAACCACCTCCCACCCGCCATTACTTCCAGCTTCTTTAGACACAACTGTTCGTTTACTCCCATCAACCCCACAGAGGGGTGCATCCTAAGACCTGGGCCAATTCCTTTGATGGTGTCTACCTACCAGGTAACTACTAGGTGACAATTCCTCTTGGTCCTTCATTGCACTTAATTAGCAGGCGTATATTGACTTGCGTCTTTACTTATTTCGTTTCTGTCTTTCCACTGTAGACGAAGCCCCATGAGGCACATCTCATTCGCCACTCTATCGCCTCTGCCAAGCACAGCGCCTGGCACAGTAGGCCGTCAGGAACTCTGTGTGACCTACGTGAAAGGAAGGAAGGAATGGTTGGGTGGATGAATGCATGGATTTAAAAAATAAGTTTCGGGGGGCGCCTGGGTGGCGCAGTCGGTTAAGCGTCCGACTTCAGCCAGGTCACGATCTCGCGGTCCGGGAGTTCGAGCCCCGCGTCGGGCTCTGGGCTGACGGCTCGGAGCCTGGAGCCTGTTTCCGATTCTGTGTCTCCGTCTCTCTCTGCCCCTCCCCCGTTCATGCTCTGTCTCTCTCTGTCCCAAAAATAAATAAACGTTGAAAAAAAAATTTAAAAAAAAATAAGTTTTGGGAAGTAGAATATAGAGCACTGATCTCAGATCTGGTCAGGTCAGAAAAGAAAGATAGTTTGCCACATTACTTTGATTCTGAAATTTTCTCATGTTTTAACCATCTCTCCAGCTGAATGGGTTTTACGGACCCTTAAGATTATAATCAACAGAGTTGGTTTCTTTTTTCTTTCTTAATACTGCATAATATAACGGCGCGTCGTCCAATCAGTGGTGTTTAGAAGAACTGTCATCGCAAATTATAGCCAACATATAGGCAAATAAGAATACCTGTGTGGATGCTGTCACTCATAAGCTTCAGGAGTTTCCTTCTGAACGAGGCTCATCAAACGTTACATCAGAATCAAAATACAAATTTCTGGGATCAACCCTCGAGATTCTTACTTGGTAAGCCTGAAGCAACGCCCGGGAATCTGGACCTTCCGATCCTCCAACCCTTGGGCTGCAGGTGATTCCCTCCTCCCACTTTGACAAAAGGTTTTCGTTAGGTTTCTCCAGCCCTAGCAAGGTACCTGTAAAGATTTCGAGCATTCTTTACAAATAATCCAAGGCCTAGGCTTCAAAACGGAACTAACCAGTGAGACATAGGTCCCCTGCCTGTGGTCATTTATTACTGTTCCTCCGGGAAGACAAATCAATGGAATGTGATACAGCTAAAAATTGCAACTGTATTCCAGGTTGTACAGTGTCCTGTGGTCGAGTTCACATTAGAAAGCATAATAACTGAACCACGGTAACATACCCAGGTTACCCAGAGCCAACATTTGGGTGGATTTGCAGAGCCACCCATTTGGGTGGATTCTGCATTTGCAGAAGATGACTCAGCAATTCTCAGGGGCACAAGGGCTGAGAAGGAAGGCATTCGAAACAGGGGGAACAGAGCGTATACCAAATAGACAGATGGGGATGCCACCTCAAATCTCTTTCAGGACCAGAGAATCAATCAATAGTAATAAATGAAGATATTAATCCCTCCTCTTTTGAAGCTATTAATACCACCTTTCGTTTATTAAAGCAGGCATACACCTACTATCTAATGGTTTCTTTTAATTACCACAGAATTGAGAATAATACTCTCGGTAGGAGCCTCCGAGGTGGACCCAATCACCCTCATCTCCTGGTATTGGTGCCCTGTGTCACCGTGCTCTTTGAGTGTGGGGACCCAGTAGCCTGCTGCTAATGAATAGAAGGTGATAGGGTGTTACTTCCAAGAGCAGGTTACAAGAAGACTTGATTCCATCTTGCTCATATCCTCTCGCTTTCTTGCTGACATGGTCTGAGGAAGGCACCCGCCATGTTGTGAGCGGTCTTATAGAGAGCGGTCCACACGCAAGGAATGGAATCCTGCTAATCATCACATAACTGACCTTAGAAAAAGGCTCCTTTGGCACTCCCCCAAGTCAAGCCTTCAGATGAGACCAAGGGTCTGCTTGACAGGTTGACCACAACCTTATTCAAGACCTTGAGCCAGAGGCGCCCAGTTAAGTTGGACTCGGATTCCTGATCCACAGAATCTGTGAAATAATAAATGTTGGTTCTTTAAGCTGTCGAGATTGGGGTAATTTGTTAGTGTGGCAATAAAAAAAAAATACGGTACTCTTTTTGGGGGAGGGAACTTTATTATCTCGTGAGATACCCATAAAAAAAAGTCTTGTTATTACCCCCACTTTACTGAGGAGGAAGCTGAGTTCAGGACCTTGTTACTTGAGAAGGTCATTTAGCTCAGATATGATTCTGCCAAGCTCATGCCCTCTGACCACATTTGCAAGAGCATTAAAAATCTGAGAACCGAGCCCTGCCCCTAACTCTACCGGTATTATCCGTGCCACTGAGTTGCTCAATTACCCCATCCGAATTCTAGACCCTTCATGGGTATGATGAGATGATTGAGGTGGGAGTCTCTAAAATCCCTCTGAGCTCAAAATTTCTCCATTTTATACAAGGAAAACAAAAGTAAGTAACTGAAGTTCTTTTGATGGCTGGGGGTTATAATAAAAAAAAAAAAACAAAAAAAAAAAAAAACAAAGAAGAAGAAGAAAGAAAAACTATGCCTCAGCTCCAGACTCTGTCGGGTATTCCCATGCTCATGGCAATGTGTTGTCCTTGTTTCTGTCACTGCTCACTACAGAGGGGTGTGGATCTCCATTATCCTGACAGTGAGCTTTCTCTGGAGGAATAGTCCTCTGCAGTGACCTTCCCAGATCCAGCACTGCCCAGCTCTGTGGGGTGTAAGTGCCAGGTGACATTTAGGAGGCCAGTTTTTATTAGCGGGTTCTATTCTCTAAAGTATTGAGTAACCCGTGCTTAGAAAAGCATAATCTCATTTTTGTAACTTACCTCTTTTAGTTAGCACCTAATGGTTCGGGGAGCCAGAGGCATCACCGAGAGAAAATCAATGTAAAATATATTCTTGAGTACTAACTGAAAGAACTTACCATTCTATGATGAGTTAACAGTAAGTTATCAGAAATGTGACTACCTTTATTGTAAGTGATTTTTTTTTTATCTACACACGAGAGGAATAGAGTAAATGTACTGTGCCATTATGAACCTGTCAGTCACGTACGTATGAGACATCAGCTCCATCTAGAACAAAATTTCCTGCCACTCAGAAATCATGTTTAACATTAATCTGTTATTCTGATCTGCACTCACTAGATTTTTGATGGACAGATGAACTTATGAAATTTTTAATACATTTTCTAAAAAGCTAAAACTTGGAGCTAAATTGACTTTTTGGTGAGAACCAACCGTCACAATCTAATGTCCACTCCCATTGTTCAGTAGAGTCTTCCCCATCTTGTCATGATTAAATGTCTATGGACACCCTACAGAGATACCCAGAGGAGAGACATTCTGTCAAGATTGTGGCCCAGTTATCGCCGACGGCAAATTCAGAGTAAGAAAGTAGACCACGGCACGATCGCAAATATGTACTAAATTTATCTACTCACAGATGAAGAGAACAATACATTTGAAATACTTGTTTTCCCTCAGGCAGGATAAAGATGGATAGATAAATAAAAATCAGCAGTGCTGTGTCCGAGGCACAGAATAAAAAAAAAAAAAATCTATTTTTTAGGGGATGACATCCTAAATTAAAATAAACGGCAAAGATTTAAAGCACAAACGGGCGACCAAAAAGAACTGATGAGCAAACAGAAAAAGAGACTCAGAAGACATTTTTAAAAATCACAGGACATGTAATTCACCTGAACTAGGAACAGTGCTGTTACCTTAAATATTAATAGCCTTAGAGGTGTCCTCGCCATTTACCCAAGTGGACACTGTCTTTTGGGCACACCTTCCCTCCTCCCACCCTTGAACTACAAGGACTATTACAACGGGATGATCTCACAGACTGAAGCTGCCTTCAGTACTTAGAATCCAAAAGGACCTTCCTTGACAAGGATTATATACTATTTGTTCTCCTAAATCACTAGGGGTCACCCACAGTCAAGAATATCTTTTGAAACAATGCGACCACTTGACATTTCGTGGCATTTGCATATTTCAGGATATTTTAACAGCCTATCTCAGCATGAGACACACTTATAACTAAAAAAGTCTTTGTTGTTTGTTGGAAAGTCAAATTTAACTGAAAAGCCTATACTTTTTAAGTTTTTTTTAGATGTTTGTTTACTTTTGAGAGAGAGACAGAATGGAAGCAGGGGAGGAGCAGCGAGAGAGGGAGACGCAGAATCCGAAGCAGGCTCCAGGCTCCCAGCTGTCAGCACAGAGCCTGACCTGAGGCTGGAACTCATGAATGGTGAGATCATGCCCCAAGCTGAAGTCGGACGCTTAACCCACTGAGCCACCCAGGCACCTCAGACAGCCTATATTTTTCTTTGCTAAGCCTGACAGTCCTACCCTTCAGCCCCGAGAGGTGGCAGGGCAGTTAGCCAGCTAGTTGGTGCACAGCTGAGATTAGAAGTCAAGTCTCGGGGCCCCTGGGTGGCTCAGCCCATTAAGCGCCTGACTTTGGCTCAGGTCATGATCTCACGGTTCATGGGTTCAAGCCCCGCATCGGGCTCTGTGCTGACAGGTCAGAGCCTGGAGCCTGCTTTGGATTCTGTGTCTCCTTCTCTCTCTGTCCCTCCCCTGCTCTCACTGTTTCTCTTTCTCTCTCTCAAACATACATAAACATTAAAAAAATAATAATAAATAATAAAAAAGAACGCAAATCTCAAGACACTTAGCCACGAGCACCTTCCAAAGTGTAGTAAAGCCAGGAGGAAAGTAACAGCTAAACTAATCTGGGATGCAAATCATTAACCGCAAAATTATGAGCACGGTGGCTTTGGGGGTAAGCTTCTCTTCCCATGCAGCCTGTGGTGTGCCCCCTCAAGTTTCCAATCAGCACAATGGGTCAGCCCACAACGATGACAGGAAAGGTTTTCAAACAGATGTTGACCGTGACATCCGAGGCACCTTCTATCGCAACCACACACCCGACTTTGGGTCTCGTTCCTCTCTCTAGATCCTTTCTTTTCTTTTCAAATTCTCTTGCACTTATTTTCTTTTTCTCATCCTTTTTTTAAAGTTCATGCACCTTGTGCCATCCTAATGGGGACTCCCCCAACTAAAATAATATTGAGCCTTAGTAATCAAGATGTCCTAAAAGAAGAAAAGGCAAAGCCATAGAAGTAGACAATGGATCCGTGGTTGCCAGGGCCTGCAGATAAAGGGTGGGGTTGGCTACAAAGGGGTGACAGAGCTGTTCCATATCTTGACTGTGATACTCGTTGCCTGACTGTATGCATTCATCAAAACTCATGGGGCGGCGGGGAGGCCGGGTGGCTCAGTCGGTTGAGCATCCGCCTTCAGCTCAGGTCACGATCTCACAGTTCGTGGGTTCAAGCCCCGCGTGAGGCTCTGCACTGACAGCTCGGAGCCTGGAGCCTGCTTTGGATTCTGCGTCTCCCTCTCTCGCTGCCCCCTCCACCCACTCATGTCCTGTTTCTCTCTTAAAAATAAATAAAAAATGATAAGAAATAAATAAACAAAAATAAATAAAAATAAAAATAAGGTTTTTTTAATAGAATGGATTTTTCCCCAAGTTAGCTACACATTTACAGTAAATAAATGGTAATTGCTTTAATATTAAAAATGCTTATGGGGCGCCTGGGTGGCGCAGTCGGTTAAGCGTCTGACTTCAGCCAGGTCACGATCTCGCGGTCCGGGAGTTCGAGCCCCGCGTCGGGCTCTGGGCTGATGGCTCAGAGCCTGGAGCCTGTTTCCGATTCTGTGTCTCCCTCTCTCTCTGTCCCTCCCCCATTCATGCTCTGTCTCTCTCTGTCCCAAAAATAAATAAACGTTGAAAAAAAAAATTAAAAAAAAAAAATGCTTGAATGACAATCACCACATACAAGTCTCATGACAGTCGTGAGTAGAGATTTGCCCATCGCTACATTCTAGAAAAATCACTGCAAGAACTTTAAAAGACTGAAGAAATCACATATTTTATTTAACCTTTGCTCTCACTATTTTCACGTAAACTAAGCCGATGGATATTGGCTAAGGTAATTTGTTCTTCTTACCAGTCTGTATGTGAACGTTATACAAAAAATGAAGTTTCAGTTTCTTCCCTAATTATTACATATTGCATGTATCGTATTCATAATGAAATCTGGCCCAAATTTTAATGAAGAGACATTTTTGTTCTGTCTTTAAATGTTCTAACACCCTGGTAGGGATTCCAACCAGAATACAGAATTTCTGGAAGGACAGTGGGAAGATACAGTTCGGGTTAAAACTTCCAGTCACTGTGCGGGGAAAATCCAAATCGTTTCTTATAATTGTGTTAAGTAAAACTATAAAAATATACATAAAAACAAGTAAAATAACAAAACTAATTAAGTCTCTCTTAAAACTGTGAGATGCATCCCAGCAGACTTCAGGCTAGTTCTGTTTGCTTTCAAGTGGCATTTCCTATACAGAACACGGAAATCATCGATCATTGATGGAGAGTGTAGACTCCATCACCCTTGTTGTAAAAACACCTCGTTGTATAAACATCTAGTCAGCCACAGGATGGGCAATGTAAGAAGCAAAAAGACAAGGACATTTACCCTCAAGCTGTGGTTCCCAAACAAGAGGTGCATCAGGACAATCAGGACAACCTGGGGGACTTGTCAAGGCTCAAATTTTTGGACTCCCCACTTCTCCTCACCCCCAAGCTGCCGATTCAGCAGGGCTGGGTGGGACCCAAGAATTTGCATTTCTAACAAGTTCCCAGGTGATGCTGCAACCGCTCCTCTAGGGCCACGTGCAAAGAACCACTTCCATGGAGAGAACAATGGTTACCTTGGAGCAGGAAGGGCGCTGGCGTGAGAACCGAGAACATCAATGCCAAAGGCAGGTTCAAGGTTAGGAGCTCCAGAGAATGATGCCTGGAGTTGAATCCTAGCTTCTCAGCATCAGTGTTTCCATCTGTAAAATGGGGATTATAATAAATCCAACGTCATTAAATTGTATCATTCATTTAGATTACTTGGCATGGTTCTCGGATGTTCTCAAGAATCGCTAGCTTCAACCATTCAATTATTATTAGCTGTGACACAAGAAAGGCACGTAACATACATAAGTTATAGTTTCCATAGAAAGAGAAGGTTGTATTCACTGATGCTTAAGAACTTATTACTCTAAATTCTGATTCTAAATATATTTTCCATACCCCTTATTCAAGACAATTTAATATTAGTCCGTTTAATATGTTACAATCTCCTAAATGATCAGGGGCGTAAAAAGAAGGGTGACACGCGTTCCCTACTCTTGCCCTTGAGAGGTTGCCAATCTGGGAGAAAGACCATGCACACGTGAAACAGTTAAATAACAATTGAGATAGTATGTGATGAAGCTTCACAGTGGTTCAGACAGTTCAGGACAAAAAAAAAAAAAAATGCCGGCTCTCCCAAGTTCAAAGAGAATTGACGCCTTAAAGCTTCATACAGAAGGGTATGCAGGATCGTAAGTAACATCGGTTCAGTTCTGTGTGCAGCTAAGATAATAATGTGAGAAGAAGAAAAATAAACTTTGCACTACTTCCAGGGCAATCTGTATATGTTATCTCAGTTGGCATCCCATTTCATACATGAGAAAAACAAGACTCAGAGATGTTAGGTCATTTGACCAAAGTCACACAGCAGATGTGAGTATGAGGCTCATAGTCAGCTCTTTGGACACTCTGTGCTCTTCCCATTAAGCCATGGAGTGGAAAGCAATTTAATCAAGGCCACGGAGAGAAAAATGAGAGTATGATATTCAAGAAATGGGTCGATATATACTGGTCAGGAGATTTAATTTGGTAAAATTGTTAGCCCGTAAGATTAGAGACAGAACTGAAGTAGGGCAGATGATGATTAGGGGAACGCTTGAGATCCATTTTGAGGGCTTACATTTATCCTGAGGTCCGTAGGTAGTTACTGAAAATACACTATTTATTGCGGTACAGGCTAGATTTAAGGAGAAGCAAGGTGATCTCATTCACTCGTTTACTCATTCATTCATTTTTTCAAGAGTGACTTCCTGGGCACTAAATACAGGCCAGGTTTTGTGCAAGGTCGTGGGATTTCAAAGACACGTAAGACACGGTTCTGTCTTGGAGGAGATGTTTGTCTAGCGGATGAGAAATGTACATTAAAAATTATAATTCCATTCGATAAATAGTAGAAGTAGAAATAAGTCAAGTGCAAGCCTACACTTGACCGCCAAAGATTTATTTGCAGGGTTTTCTGCATTTGAGTGCATTTAGCATTACATCAGTTACCAATGACTGTCTCTGATTCACGTAAGAGAATTCCAAAACACGCTTTGTTACAAATCCTAGGGTAGCAGATACAACATTTACCTGGAGAAGAATAAAATTCTACCAACGGAGTAAGGGAAGGAGCAGGAAGGACTACATATAATGTGGGGTACTTTAGCGGGATCCTAAAGATGAGTAGAAATACATCTGGCAGACGAAGGGAAAATACATCCCCAGCATCGCAAAGGCCCAGGGCCCTGAAATAGCTCAGCCTATTAAGAGATTTGCAAGAAAGTTGGTTTTGCTGGAGCTTAAAAGGCAAGACTGTTAATAGCCAAGGGCCTGGACTATGGTGATTGCAGTGGAAGACAGATAATAAATGATAAATGTGCTTCTTAGAGAGTTTAAATGAAATTATCTACGTCAAATGCCCAATACCCTCCTTGGCACATCTTGGGCTCTCAACGTATGTTAGTTCCTTTCCTCTGTCTTCCACTTCCCACCTACTTCTTTTATAAAAATATACATGGGTTTGAACAAACACACTTACGTTTTTAATTCACTGATGTCACAGCCCAAAAGTCGCAGAAGTGGCTGGACCCAAATATTGTAGCAGCCTCCTAAAAATGTTGGCTGAGATCTAACCCCTCACATATGCCATAAGAAGCCCTAGAATTCATTCTGAAATGTAGATTCCAAGACCAGGCCCCCAGAGTCAGAAGTTCTGGAGGTAACTCAGCCCCGGGAGCTGGCAGAATATGAGCTAGCCCCAATAAACAGCTGAGGTGCAGCCAGGTTTGAGAATGTCTGTAGAAGAGCTCCCAGTTGTGAGACAGTACACCCATACTGGCTACAGTGTTTTTTAAAATATTTGCATATAGTTTTGTGTTAATTCTGAGCTAAAGTTTATATTCCATGAGATGCACAGTGAAGTTTTAATTTCACTGAGTTTTGGCAAATATAAATCCCATGTTACCCGCCCCCCATCAAGCTAGGAGACAGCTCCCTCACCTAAGAAAGTTCCTGATGCTGCTTCTCAGTTGACCTCTTCTCTCTGATCCCCAGAGTCCACCTCTCTTCTGATTTTTATCACCTATGATTGGCTTTGCCTGTTTTAGAATTTTGCATACGGGAAAGCACACAATATACACTATTCTGGGTTTGGTTTCTTTCACACAATGTGATGTCTTGTAAGAGTCACTCATGTTATTTAATATATCTATGGTGTACTCCCTTTTCTTATTGAGTAGTAGTTCATTTTACAAAGATACTGTAATCTGTTTACCCATTTTCCCATTGGTGGACATTTGGACGTTTCCAGTCTTGGGTTATTGTGAATAAAGCTACTAAGGGTCTTCTTGTAAAAGGGTTTTCATGGGCATAAGTTTTGGTTTCTCTTGAGTAGATACTTTGGAGTGGGTTTGGTGAGCCATAGAGTAAGTATAGGTTTAACTTGATAAGAAACAGCTAAACTTCTTGCTGCTGCCTTTTGACTGATTCTATGGACTCGACAAGTATTCCTCTGGCTGAAGATTGCTTTGTTATTGCTTTCTCCCAGCAACGAAGCGGAATGGAATTACAATCTGTCCGTCTGCAGCTCTGAGACCGCCATTCACTCCCATCATGGCCTTCACACGCGAATGTCTTCAACCCCCTTCCCGCCGGCTGCGGTATCCGGCGATGCATGAGTGAAATTTATGTGGTCACAAGAAGGAACCATGAAAACTCCTAAAACCTCAGTGTTCTAAAGTGGTCCTTTACGTTGTCAATGGACAAAACCACTTACCATAACAAAGGCCAATGTCTTCATGAAGTTACACTTATGGGGGGCCAAGAATTGAATCAAACAAGTGATATGTAGCTGCCCTAGAGAATAGCTTTAAAAATAGATGAACAGGGGCACCTGGGTGGCTCAGTGGGTTAAGCATTGGACTCTTGATCTCTGCTCAGGTCATGATCTCACGATTCATGAGTTCAAGCCCCACGTCGGGCTCTGTGCTAACAGTGCAGATCCTACTTGGGATTCTCTCTCTCTCTCTCTCTCTCTCTCTCCTTCTCTCTCTGCTCCTCCCTTGCTCGCTCTCTCTCTCTCTCTCAAAAATAAATAAATAAATAAATAAACATCTTTAAAAAAAAAAAACAAAAGATCTGGGCCTCATTTTGTTATTCGATCGGCTTCCACTTGCTGCCCCTAACATCCAGTTCTCTTCCATTTGCTCCAGAAATAGATTTTTATGAGAAGATCCACATCGGGGTGGGAGACAGGGGGGTGAGAACAGCTGTGGTAATGACAATTCCTTCCTTCCGAGACGTGCCAGCTCAGGAACAGTGACAAACTCTAACACTTTATCATAATTCCCCCTTTCCAGAGAGTGGACACATTACCTGAGTTTCATTTCCCCAAAGTGCACTCCTCAGCATTTCAATATGGTGCTGGAAGCGGATGTCCCCTACACCACAGCATCCTCAAATGAGCCAAAAATGAAAAGGAGAAAACAAAGGGGGGGGGGGGGGGGGAAGGCAAGGCATATGGGAAGAATGTGTGCATACACGTGAAAGAGAAAATAAAAGGAAAATGATCTGGAAACGTTAAAAGTTCCTGTAAGTGTGAAGTGTTACGAAGGGTAGTGTATAAAGGACTGCCCACGTCCTCCCTGGTGCAGGAGGCAGGGGGAGAGGCCAGCAGCTCACTCTTTAAGGTAGAATAGAAATAAAAAACGTACGCTTAAAGAAAATTTGTAGCAGCATCATATGCTTAAATGGCCTCACTTTATAGGTCATAAGTCTGTATATGTTTTTTTAAGTTTATTTATTTTGAGAGAAGAAGAGAGAGTGCACTCGAAGAGGAGAGGGACAGAGAGAGAGAGAGGGAGAAAGAGAATCCCAAGCAGGCTCCGCACTGTCGGCACAGAGCCCAATGCCGGGCTTGAACTCATGAACTGTGAGATCATGACCTGAGCCAAAAGCAAGAGTCAGAGGCTCAACCGGCCGAGCCACCCAGGTGCCGCCACAAGTCTATATTTTAAGGGTGAGTTTCCTGTCCTCTCCCCTAGGTAATGAGCCCTATCTTCTCCCAATTAAAAAATAAGTCAGTTTAAAAAAATAACAGACAAAGGAAAAGTGATTTACAGCCACAATCCGGATGGCAATACAGAGAGACGGTTCTGCAGGTGACCTTGTGCAAGGTGCCACGTGCAGACCAGACAGGGGCAGATCTGAGAAAGTCAGAGCGAGCTTCCCTCCTGGAAGCAGGGGGACAGACAGCCTGTCTTTCAGCCCCTGTCAGAACCTTGGGGCCTCTGGGCACCTGCAGCCTCATTCCCTGTGCCTGGACGACTCCTCCTCCGCTTTTTCTTTTCCCTTTGCTTTTCTCCTTTCCTTTGTGGTCTGGTGCAACCCCATCGTCCCTCCTCCTGCTCAGCCCAGGGCCGCAGTGCAGGGACAGCAGCCTGAGGGGAGGGATGATGAATTCAGAAACACAGGATCAGCAGAGAGATTAGGCTGTCGGCCTCCGAAGCACTTTCCTGCTGAAGAGCCGATAAGCCAGAGAAGGTGAATGAGAACACTAGTCACGGCAGATGGTGCGTGAGATTTGGAGCCGGGAGGGGAAAAGGGAAGTTACGGGGTGAAGGAGAGAGAAGGGGTTGGGGGGACGGGGAGAGGAGAGAGAGGATGTGGCCAGCCCGCAGGGTCTGGGCTGAGCCTTTGCCCTTGAGGGAGTGCCTCGGTGACCTAAGGAGCCGGAACGGAGTAGAAAGTCCCCTGGGCCCATGTGGAAGAACTGCGCGCGGTCAGGTGCAGGTCAGGCACGTGAGCTGGGGTCACATTCTCACCCCGAGTTCCATTCACCTGGTTATTTCCAAGGAGGCCGATTCTACCCCAGAGCAGCCGTTCTGTTCATCTGCCTGCAATTCCACAAGATCGAGAAAGGGTCTGGTACATAGTGGGCACTCGATGATTATGTATGGATGTGAACTGAACCATGATTCCCCTCAAGTCACTCCTGAGAAACCAACTCGACGCACACAGAGGCGGGCTTTGTTGTCAAACAGGCTGGAGCAGACAAAGGTAATGGAGGCCAACCTTATCCCTACAAGTGTTTCAGAAATGTTTTGTAGTGGAGAAAACATTAAACGCCATCTTAGATGGGAGTTCCAATAGGTAAGGCAGGGAAAAAGAAAGCTTCTTTGCCTGAAGCAGGAGTAGACCTTAGGGCATCCCCTCTTCCAAACCAGCCCTCGTCTCCCTTCCCCCACTGTCCCCCCCGACCCCTGTCAACTCCTGAGAGCATAGGACGGGGTCACAACTGGCAAATCAGTGCTCCAAAACATCCTGAGACCCAACAGCAAGCTTCAGTGCCTTGAACAAGATTGGCTAAAGAGAGAACAAGTGTCATAATACAGAATGCCACATCCTAAATAGGGGGGAAAAACTTAACAACAAAAACACAAACAACCTGATTTAACAATGGGCCAAAAATTTGGATAGACTTACTCCAAAGAAGATATACAAATGGCAAACAGGCATACTAAAAGATACTCAATGTCAATAATCATTAGAGAAATGCAGATCAAAACCACAAGATACAACCTCACACCGATTAGGGTGGTTATTATATGGAAGAAGAAAGAAGGAAAGAAAGAAAGAAAGAAAGAAAGAAAGAAAGAAAGAAAGAAAAAGAAAGAAAGAAAGAAAGAGAAAGAAAGAAATGGAGGGAGGGAGGGAGGAAGTAAGGAAGAAAGGAAGAGAAAGAAACAAAGAAAGAAAGAAAGAAAGAAAGAGAAAGAAAGAAATGGAGGGAGGGAGGGAGGAAGTAAGGAAGAAAGGAAGAGAAAGAAAGAAAGAAAGAGAAAGAAATAAAGAAGAAAGAAAGAAAAACAGGAAGAAAAGAGAAAGAAAGAAATGGAAAGAGGAAGTAAGAAATAAAAAAGAAAGGAAGAAAGAAAAAGAGGGAGAAAGAAATAAAGAGAAAGAGAAAGAAAGAAGAAAGAAATAAAAATAGGAAGAAAGAAAGAAAGAAAGAAAGAAAGAAAAGAGAAAGAAATAAATGGAGGGAGGAAGAAAGAAAGAAAAAGAAAGAAAAAAAGAAAAAGAGGGAGAAAGAAAGAAAGAAAGAGAAAGAAAGAAAAGGGAAGGGAAGAACAGGGGTTGGTGGGAATTTCTCTCTCAATCAGAGAAATTGGAACACCTGTGCACTCTAAGTGGGAACGTAAAATGGTGCAGCTACTATGGAAAATAGTATGGCAGTGGCTCAAAAATTAAAAGCAAGATTACCATACGATCCAGCAATTCCACATCTGGGTATATACCCAAAAGAGATTAAAACAGAGACTCAAAGAAATATCTATACCCCCATGTCCACAGAAGCATTATTTGCAAGAGCCAAAAGGCAGAAACCACCCGAGTGTCTGCTGACGGATGACTAGGTACACAAAATGTGGTGCATCCAAACACTGGGGTATTTTTTAGCCATAAAAAGGAAGGAAATTCTGGCAGCTACTGCATCACGGATGAAACCTGAGGTCACTCAGCTGAGTGAAATACACCAGTCACAAAAAGACAAATACTGTATACTTCTATGAGGTCCCTGGTGCCGTCAAATTCAAAGACAGGAAGTAGGAGGATGGTTGCCAGGGGCCAGGGGCCAGGAGGGAATGGAGAGCTATTGACTAAGAGTCTTGGTTTTGCAAGATAGCATTCTAGAGATGGATGGTGGTGATGTCTGCACAGTGGTGAGAATTACACACTGAAAATGGTTACAGTGGTCAATTTCCGTTCTGTGTGTTTTATAATTAAACATTTGGGGGGAAGGGCAAGGACAGGAGGAAAATATCCACATACCTTGAGACGGGTCCCTGTGCTGGGACACCATCTTTTGTGGTTACAGCCCCGACCACAGAAACCATGGAAGGCATTGATTCAACAGCCCCCACCTCCTCATCATGCCCATCTTCAAGCTTCGTGTCTCGGAGGGCTGCATGTGTTCTGGTCAGCTTCCACGGCTGCCACCAATTGTCCTTACGTGGACAGAGTTTGAATTCTTCTCGTTTTGGCTTGATTCTCGTCTTTCGTCCCACCGTAGCAACCGCCGTCAGGCAAGCGCACAAGAGTGGGCAGATGGGTGCAATTTCGACCTAAGACTAGTCCTGTGCTCATCTCCTCTCGAGGAGTCCAGATATGTTCTCTTATGAAAAATATCGATCTACCCTATTTGCTTACTCAGGCCGAGCAGAACACTAAGTAGGAGGCTTCCAGCCATGCTGACATTATACGTCCTACTAACATTATGTTAATTAACTGAAAAGCCACACATTGATTTTCCTTGAGAGGTTCCAAGGATCGCATATCAATGGATGGACTCAGCTAAGCCTAATTTACTAATGGATTTTTAACTTCTGTGGAGGCAAAAGCTTTAAGGGAGAACTCATTTTCCATTTGCCAGAAGAAATGAAGAACTCACCTTTTCCAACTGGTTATGAAACATCTGGTAATTGTGGGTCAAAGTGAAGACACTTTGTTAAACTTGGGCATTAATGTCTATCCTGTCAAGGCTCTGTACAATGCCATATATCAAAAAATGCTTAGTGCTTATAAAATGGTTATGTACTTAGGAAAATCCTTTCAACAGCCCAACAGAACACCCTGCTAGGCACTGGAACCCAAAAGTAAATGAGACACATTTGCTCCTGGAGCTCACAGTCTGATAAAAATAGTCGTCAGGAATCCCTGCAGTGAATGGCAGTAGGTAGCCTTTAGTGATATGACCTTCCAAACTTCTCCCTAAAAATCTCACAGTCAACATTATCGTCATCCCTTAGGCTGATTTCCAGCCAGTTTTCCTGGATACAAAGAGAATAGAATCACCAATAACAAAATGATAGTTTCTGCGACCCATCTCTCCTAGGACAGCCCCGAACATCCTCCCTGGTTCGAGAGGATATGGTGGGTCCCCCCGGGAGCTCTTGAGGGCCTTTGGGTGCCTCTTGTGGCTCTAGCAGCATTGTCTTGCCATACTTGTATCACTCTAATCCCAACTGAGGGAGAGCCCTGTCCCCCCTTATGTCAAAGGCTACTGTCATTCACCAAAACCTGTTTCCCCCTTCCCTGTTCCCGAGGTACGCAGCTGTACCACACTTCCCAGCCTCCTTTGCAGTTTTATGGCGCTGTGAGTGAGTTCCAGCCAAAGACACCACTTCCTGGGTTGGCCCAGGAAACCTCCTGTACGACCCCTTGCTCTCTCTCTCTCTCTCTCTTTCTCTCTCTGTCTGTCTCCATCCCTTCGCCTGTCTGGCAGCTAGGGTGGTACCCAGGGTAACCTTGGAAGGCCCATGTTGAAGATGCCAGATCTGTCATCCGGGTTCCCTGCATGACTGCATGGGGCAAGGTTTTCCCTCTCCCCACCCCTTCACATACACCACTCCATTCAAGTCCAATACCAACCCCTCCCCAACTGGTCTTCATGTCAGCAAAATACAAACTATTGTGTAAAGCCACTGAAATTCAGGAGTTTCTCCCTGTCGGCCAGAGGCATGCTTCCTCAAAAGGTAATGAAGCTTAAGTTTTGAGACCCCTCACTTTCGTGGTCCCCTTCCAAGAACCGGGAACCGTCTCCGGCAATGGGTTCATGGGGCCATATTTTTCTAAAGTGCGCAGTAATGAAATGTTTTAGCTATAAGTGGCCAAGACCACATTCCCTGTCCACATTGATTTGCCTTCCTTGCACCCCTCTGCGGCTCCAGTAACACTGGAGTGGCCGGAAGCACTTCTGGAGTCTGGTTAAGGGAAGTTTATTTGGGAATTAATGGGATCTACTTATCTGATTCAAAGTCGATTCCGGGTATACTTAAGTTATTGCTAGCTGTACCAATATAGACATGACTTCCCAGGAATTTTTCCGATCCCCTGTGCCGACAAACATGAAGGAGTAGGAATAAAGACTCCACTTCAACGTGTCTTATGAGACCTGACACCACAGGGGCGGATAGTAGAGAACAAGGTCTGAAATGCACCTGACAGAGGCTTCTCTGTAGGAATTCCCTGTAGCTGTTAAGACATGTAAATATGGAAGCAGACAATGTGGTTCTCATCAACACCTAGTCAAAACAGAGACTGTCTTTTGTTGGTACATACAATTATAAATATGCCATGTGGCTTTTTTTTCCTTTTTATTATGAGAATCACTCAAAATAGGATCTTTCAGGATTCTTGGGTTGGTTGAGCTCAAGCGGTAGGAATACCACGAAGAAGACATCGTTTGTATTGTTTTCAGTCTTTTATTCATCCTAACAATCAATAATGGAGAATTAATTTTGATTAACCATCCCAGAAGAAAGACGAAATTATGTTTTCATTCTAATAGAAGGTGATAGTCAAAATCATCATCACATGAAGAGATGAGCAAAGTGTGTGTCACCAAAGAAAATAAGAAAAGAGGTATTAGAGAGACGTGTCAGGTAACTGGAAAAAATATGTTGTTATTTTTCTGGGCTTTGTACTCTTTGTCAGCTTTTTAAAAATGTAAGTTGTTATGGTTTACTTTTTCATTCTAAGGAAATACTTCCTTTCACACTAAATTTTACACCTATAATTGTGCATTCTTTTTTTTTTTTTTTAACGTTTATTTATTTGTGAAGGAGAGAGAGACAGAGCATGAGCAGGGGAGGGGCAGAGAGAGAGGGAGACACAGAATCTGAAGCAGGCCCCAGGCTCTGAGCTGTCAGCACAGAGCCAGATGCGGGACTGGAACCCACGAACTGTGAGATCGTGACCTGAGCTGAAGTCCGACACTTAACCGACTGAACCGCCCAGGTGCAAGTGTGCATTCTTTTCGTAAAGAGAACACGCAGGACTCCTGGGTGGCTCAGTCGGTTGAGCATGTTCTCATGACCTCATGGTTCGTGGATTCAAGACCTTTCAGCTCAGAGCCTGGAGCCTGCTTTCGATTCTGTGTCTCCCTCTCTCTCTGCCCCTCCCCTGCTCGTGCTGTCCCCCTCTGTCTCTCAAAAAATAAAAATTTAAAAAAAAAGAAAAAAGGAATGACCAACGTTTCACAACCTCAGGCCTCACTGAACCCAAGTCCCCGCCCCCTCCCCCAACATACAACTGGGAGAACCCCACTGAATCAGCTTTAGGGTTACCCAGAGGTACCGGGTCCCTTAGGGGAACTGCTCCCTGTCTCAGTACTCTAGGGCGTGCCCAGGGGTAGGTCTCTTCCCCTGGGCCCACCCCTCATTCCAGTTCCTTCTCTCAAGGAACATGGCACCGGTTCTCTGAGGCAGGAAGACAATATGGAGGCATCCTCTCACCTGTGCACACAACCATCTCTCCCTTCCAACCGGCATTCCTGGACTCGGCATGAACACCTGCGTTCCAGCTCCCCCTCAGACGTGGTGTCAGTGGTTCCTCTTGGGGGCCATCTGTCAGATCCAATGAAAGCAGTCACTGTGCCTCCCCTGAGCTGGTCAGGCGAGCCCAAACCTGGCCGGCGTGCCAATTAAACCTCCAGACGTGCCCGAACATGTCTGAAGTCACAGCGGCCCCCCAGCTCAGACACTTGGCTTCCAGACTTTCTGGCCAAAAAAGTGCTTCCAGGTAACGAGGTGTCATTCAGTCCTGTGAGCAAGGGGTGAGACCCCTCACCGTGTTACAGATCGGGGGACCAGCTCGGAGAGGGTCCCGTAATCTATGTGGCACGGACTGAGCCCTGAAACCCGAGCCTCTGTCTCCTGAGTCTGGGCTCTTGCCATGGAGCTCCTCTGTGGCCCTGAGATCGGCTGAGATACAACCAAAGGTGAAGGTGCTGGAATATCAGTACAGCTGCAGAGTTTTCAGAAGATTCAGGGCCGGTTTGCTGTTATTTATTGTTTTACGCAGATAACAGGGAGGGGCGCCTGGGTGGCTCAGTTGGTTCAGCATCTCACAGTTCTTGATCGTGAGTTCGAGCCCCTCATCGGGCTCTGCACTGACAGGGCAGAGCCTGCTTGGGATTCTCTCTCTCTTTCTCTCCCTGCCCTTCTCCTGCTCGCTCTCTCGCTCTCTCAAGATAAATAAACATTTAAAAAATAAAAACAAACAAAACAGGGGAAAGAAAAGAAGAGGCACCTTCCGCCAATAATAGACATGAAATGGGCTACTTCTCGCTTGACCCACTTCATTCTTGACTGAGAAGGAGTCAAACAAATGACCCCTATAATGTGTTTCTACTTGAAACAATCATCAGGAGTATATAACCAGGACAAGAAAGTATGTCTTCTTTTCCCTCGCCATTGTAGAGCTTTAAAAGGGGTAGTGTGTAAAAAGGGTAGGTGGAAGAAAGGACAAGAATCTGATTTTAGACAAAGAGAGCAGCCTTAACACACGGGAGGCATGATGCACCACAGGGGAGGTGACTCTACGGGGACTGTTTCTCAATGGGTCTTTGGTTGAGGAAGGTGAGCCCCAGGCCACCTACTTCTCCCAGAGGTCAGCTCAAAGGAAAGCTGAAGCTGGGACGAGCTACATTTCTGCATAAGAAAATAACAGGATGTTAGGAGTTGTTCACTGACAGCTTAAGACACTGGGGTTGGGTAGACGAGGGTAGACTCGAAGGAGGAAAATAGAAGGGACGTTTGAGGGAAAGAAAGGGGCCTGAACGAGAGCCACAAAGCAGGAGCCAAAGTGGGTGTTGGTGGCTCAGCAGGAAATGCCCTGAAATAAGAAAAGCCTGGAGAAACTTAAAGGGGGAAGAGTCCGCAATTCTGTCTGAAGAGTTTTCTTGCAGTGCACGTAATGTTAACACCCTTGCATCCGTACCCTTTTCCCTAAAACCTCCAGTGAAATTTCTGTTCTCAAGTCGACGTAGGGTGCTTCTGACAGAAGGGACTGGTCTGGGAAGAGAGCGGTCTCAGAAGCTGAGGGCGATGACCATGACCGAGGGTAGCTCTGAGGCCCTGGGAGAATGAAGCCTGTCAGAAAACTCAAGGAGTAGCAGAGATTACTTCCCGCAACATGTAAGGTGGAGACTCAGTGCGTCTTGCCCGGATCCCAAAGGATGACCACAAAATCTTTGCAGAAATTGGAGATGTCTGGGTTGCATGAGCACAATATAAAATAGCTCCCTCATAAGGCTGATATTATTGTTTGAATCTTAGCGTGAGGCAAAGGATGTCACACAGGAGCAGAAGCTGAGAGATCTGAGACCAAAAGCGAGGGACGCAGCTAGTGGCTGGGTTGGATGAACTCAGGTGATCTGCTTCCGGGTTCCCCGCCCTTCCCAGGACACCCCCTGTCTGTCACAGGCTGCACTGTGTCTCCCCCCAAATTCATAGGTTGCAGGCCTAACTCCCAGGACCTCAGAATGCAAATATATTTGAAGATAGGGCCTTTAAAAAGGTAATTAAGACGAGATCATGACAGTGGCCCCTAATCTAATACGACTGGTGTCCTTAAAAGAAGACCCCTCTTAGGACACAGAAACACACAGAGGAAAGACCATGTGGGGACACAGGGAGAAGGGGAGAGGCCTCAGAGAAAACCAACCTGCTGAGACCTTGATCTTGGACTTCCAGCTTCTAGAACAGTGGGAAAATAATTTATTATTATCCCATGGTCACAGGTCCCTGAGGTCCGAAAGGTCCTGTCCCCACGTGCCAAAGTAGCCAAAAAAATAAAAAAACAAAAAACAAAAAAAAAAAATCCCAAGTATAAACAAGATTCCTGGGATAATGTGCACTTTGTATTTTGAGTCATTTCATCCACCTGCGGTAAAGTTACTCCATACATACAATGTATCTTTTCACATAAACTTCTGGTTTCAACAAATTAAGTGCTATTTCAGGCTAAAAAACAACGAAAATAATCCATGTGCTCCTTTGTTCTGGTCTCTGCGAGAGCAAAACATCTACCCTATTCAGGAATGAAAGTTATCCCAAAACTACTGATGTATTACTAAAACAAAAAATTATTTTGTATTTCACTTAATCATTGATTCTATGTTTTTACACGGCATCTAAACTTGTAAAACCTAGTTCGTGATCGGGCCCTGCAGAGCAGCGTGGAATAATTGGCAGCGAGTTCCCTGTCATGTTGCCTTTAGAGGTATTTGTGGGCTTGGGGTCAGTATAATTTAGCTCGGCACCTTACAGTTAACTGAGTGATGAATCATTATGATTTTTAACATTTCGGTATCAAAAAGACAGCATAAGAACAGGAGGGTGCCCACAGAACTGAGCTCATGGAGGACCCTCATTTAGTTGGCAAGGTAACATGATACACGACTGGCAAAATGTATCATTGTTACCACTAGCCGAGAAACGTTTGTCCCACATGCAAGAATGTATTTAAAAGTCTTCCCAAAACCCAAACCAGGGGGCCTAGGTGGTTCAGTGGGTTGAGCTCTGACTCTTGATTTCAGGTCAGGTCATGAACTCAACGCAGGTCATCAAGTCACGGTTCATGAGATGGAGTCCCACAGTGGGTTCTGGGCTGAGAGCTCGAGCCTGCTTGGGATTCTCTCTCTCTCTCTGTCTCTGCTCCTCGCCCGTTTGTGCACGCAAGCTCTCTCAAAATAAACTTTTAAAATAATAAATAAACGCATAAATAAATAAAATTTTTCCCAGACCCAAACTACATGCACCCTTCTGCCTTCTGAGTCCTCAGAATTCATGTACGTGGTAGACACAGTTTTTAGACTTACCTAGTTGATCTATTGATACTGGAAGAACAAAAGTAACTTCCCCTCTCAGACTTCTGTTCTCTTCCTCAGCGCTCCAGGACTTTGGACAATAGCGGCTGAAAGGGCGGGCCTACGCCGGCCGACTCCATCTTGTTCTGTGTCCTCCACCTTGAGTGACTATGTCCCGGACATGACCCCTTTTCCGGGAAAATCGAAGAAACCTCAGACCGCGCCTCCTCCCCTTGAGTAACCTCCCGCTCACCCGTTCAAACTTCCTGGTCAAAACACGCCCAGCGACCTGCGTAACAGGACGCCAACCCTTCCCCAGCCAATCAGCCGAGGCCACAACCCTTCCCCAGCCAATCGGCTGAGGCCACAGCCGTTACCTCACCAACTGCCCCTAGACCCCTATAAAACCTTTGTGCTTTTGAAACTCGCTCTCTCTCTCCCTGGTATCTCACCGCTGCCTTGGTGCAGGTAGGGGATTGAGCTCGAGCTAGCTCGAATAAAGGCTCTTTTGCTTTTACATCGGACTCGGCTCCCTGGTGGTATTTGGGGATCACGAATTCTGGGCATAACAGCGGCGATCTAGAGAAATACAGAACGAAACGGTGTTGGGTCCGTTGGGTACACAAAAACATAAGATTATATCCTTATCACACAAACAAAATTTTTCCTGGACCAGCGCCTCTGAAACCTTACTGTGCATCAGACGATGTTGTAGACTGCAGACTCGAGGAGGCCTGAGACGGGTCCTGAGGTTCTGAATTTAGGAGGAACTCTAAGCTGACGCTGATGCGTTGCTCGATGGTGTAGCAAGGATATATGTACTCTGCACGGCAAGGGTCTAGACACATAGATTCATAAATCCATAGAAGCATAACTAGGCGAGTACTAGAAAAAATGTAGAGAACGTTTTTATAATTGGGGGGGTTCAGAATTTCATTCTAAAGTCATAAGGCACAGGGATGAAAAGTATGGCACAGGGTATACAGTCAATAATGCGGTCACAATGTTGTATGGTGACAGATGGTGACCACACTCACCGTGGTCGGCACTGAATAATGGATAGAAGAATCGATACATTGTACACCTGAAACGAATGCAACATTGTATGCCGACTACACTTTAAAATAAAATGAATAAGCAATTACAATTAAAAGAAAAACGAAGAAAGAATTTCTTTCTCCAGCAGGTTTAAAGAAAAAGACACACAGGTTTCAATGCATAAAAACGTTAAACTTGTAGATGACACAAACTTGTGCATGGTGAAGTTGAAGGATAGTAAAGGAGCGGAGAGAGTATTTCCAACATACCTAACACAAATACCTAGCACCCCTTCAAATCATAAAAAAACGACAGAAATCACAGAAGAATTACAACTCAGCGGTCAACGTGCAAATTGCATCAACCTCACTAGTAATCGAGGAAATGCAAGCTGACACCACGTAAGATCGTCTCTAGGCACCCGGTTGTCGAGCAATCAAAACCAATGGTGTGTTAGCATTTTACACGCTGTCATTTAAATGTCGGTTGCTACAGCTCCAAAAATGGAAATACTGTGTGTTATCACAGATTCCATGGTGAAGATGAGGAAACTGAAGCCTCGTGACGTGAAACGTCTTGCCCACAATCACGTACTGTAGCAGCCAGTCTAGAACATTGGCTTCCTTAGTTGGCAGGTTAGTTGTGGAGTTAACAGAGATCAGGAAAAAAAGTCCCAGTGACATTCTGCAGTTCGTAAAACACCAAGACCTGTCCTGCTCCATCTACCATGGTTGGTAATGGTGTTGGTGCTTAATTTTATATAATGATGAAAATGGAGGATTCAGCTTTGTTCTGATCAGATCTTCCTTTTATTTACATTCACACCATAATATATGCACATATATTATATGCATATGCATATAATATATGCGCATATATTATATGCATATGCATATAATATATGTATATATACGGTGAAATAACTGTATAAATCATTACATAAAAGTATGGCTTAGCATTATATAAAAATATTTTCACTTTTAAGAAAATGCAATTTTAGTGTTTTCTTTTTTTTTTAAGTTTTATTTATTTTGAGAGAGAGGGAGCACGTAAGTGGGGGGCCACAGAGACAGGGAGAGAGAGCTATCAGCACAGAGCCCAACATAGGGCTGGAACCTATAAAACCCTGAGATGACGATCTGAGCCAAAACCAAGAGTCAGCCAAAACTCAACCGACTGAGCCACCCAGGTCCCCCGAATTTTAGTGATTTCTTAATAGCTCATCAGATAATAAAACATGTCATCATCATCACTTACTCAGCATATCCCCAACATTGGACACTTGGTCATTTCTCCCTCTTCCTTGCTTTTGCTATCCTCAGCACCATCTTGACAAAGAAGCCTGTGTGAACAATGAGGTCATTCTTCCTTTAGGATAGTCACTGAAAAGTAGAACGTGAATCAAAGAGTGGAAACATTATAAATCTTTTGGTATACATCAGCAGACCCCCTCCCAGAAAGATGATGCCAGTTAGGGCACACATCATCCATGTATGAATATTGCCATTTTTAAAAAATAAATAATGTGATTGCTGAAAAATTCACCGTTTACATTTTGAGTTTGTCAACTACTAATGGGGCTAAACATTTTCACAGGTCTCATTAGCTCATTTATATTCCATCTATGAGAATTTTCCATCCAGTTCCTCTGTCCACATGGCTGCTGGGCGTTGATGTCTTTTTTGCCTATACACACTTTAGATATTTAGCATATTCACTTTTGTCCATCATATTTGTGAGAAGTATTTTCTCCCCACATTTTGCCTATTTTTACTTTTCTCATTGAAGGACTTTTCTGAAAGATCATCCTATACTTTTTTGATCGGTAGCAAATTCCTCTTCAGTCTCAATGCCACCTTACAGGTCAGGGCTCTCATCTTAAATTTTTTTTAACGTTTATTTATTTTTGAGAGAGAGGGACACAGAGAGACAGAGCGTGAGCAGGGGAGGGGCAGAGAGACAGGGAGACACAGAATCTGAAGCGGGTTCCAGGCTCTGAGCTGTCAGCACAGAGCCCGACGCGGGGCTCCAACCCACGAACCATGAGATCGTGACCTGAGCCAAAGTTGGACCCTTAACCGACTGAGCCACCCGGTGCCCCACGAGCTCTCGTATTAATATTAAATCACCACAAGAGCCACCTAGGGATCTTCTCTTGGCCCCTCTTCCCTCCCAAACCCATCGGGGTTGGCTGGCCAGCACCGGATTCCTCATCCCAAAGCCTGTACTGAGTCATTTTACATATAAAAGGAAACAACGTGTGTGCACATGGTATAAATGAGTTCATGCTGATAAACATGCTTTTGCCTATAGAGAGAATCAATATCTTGTCCAGCCTTGTCCAAAAGAGGAGACAATAACTACTTAATTTCCTCCTGGTACCTCCATTAAGGACTCAAGCCCAGGCTGTTCTCTTCTGAAAGTTATTCTAAGCATATTTCCGGAAAAAAAAAAAAAATCTGTCTCTATTTTCAAACGCACTTATGGGTTGGTCCAACAGGAGCAACAGTTCGCATCAACTCAAATTCGCCCCCGACTTAAAGCCTTTTGTTTCCTGCTCACTTTTGTCTCCAACAGGGTGGGAGCTTTGCTCTCCTCTGAGCTACTCTGTTCTTAAACCAGCGTTTTATGTTCCACGTCTCCTGGAGAGCTAGAGGGGGGCACCCATGCGCCTGTTCTTGAAAATAGCCTATAGTTATCTGTTCGGCCAAATCCCACAGACACGCTGTCTCCTTCAGAGGGTCACCTCTAGGTCACTCTCATGAAAGGAGGGGTTATGTTGAAGTGGATGTGACAGCCAGAGAGCTGGTCTCGAATTGAGATGTGAGTCCCTGGGGTCAACTCACCAGGGTGCCTGCAAGTGTCCAGAGAAGCAGAAAAAGTCCCTTCAAGGACAGCGATAGAGTCGGCAGCAAGGGTCTTTCCAAATGAGTGCCCCCTACTCTGCAGCCCGCGAACTGTGCCCTCCCGGAGACAGTGTCTGAACGGGTCATGACCCATTCTTTCACCATGAAAGACACAGACCTGTCCATTTTCCCGAAGAATGTGGGGCTGGGGGTGAGTCTCCTCCAAGTTCACTGCCCTGTCTTCTCTCGTTCCAGACCCTCACAACTTGTGGGGGGTGGTGGGGGGGGGGCGTATCTCACTAATAGATTTGAGTCATGTAACCTTTTGAAAATGCTAATGAGAAAGAGAAGGACCCCAGGAAGCATCAAAGTGCTGACATGACCAGGGATGTGTTTGAACCTGAGCGGGGCGGTGTGGTATGTTTATCAGGCAATTTTCCAAGCACGCTGGGTCTCCTTGAAGATGCAACAAGCACTTGAACCCCTGGGTTTCACGAATCGTGTTGTTTAATGCCAGGATTATTTTAAGTCGCTTTGCTCCACTGTCGGCTGCTGCAACTTTTCCGAGTCTGCTTTTTATTTTTTGGAGGTCGAGCGGCAATGGGGTAAGAAAGTCAAAAGCTAACTTTCCTTTTTTTTTTTTTTAGCTCCTCTTTCCTTTACACACTTTGCTTGTTCTCCGACTCTACTCCTCCCTTGCTCTAACCAGTTGCCACTATGTCACAGAATCACAGATGCATAGACTTGAGCATTGAAGAAGGACCTTGGGAACCCTGTGACGTAACCGCCTCATTTAGCAGACATGGAAATTTCAGCCGCGTGAAGAGAAATGACTGGGCTAAGGTCGCGCTTCTAGAGAGTGGCAGACCCCCTCCACCACAATGCCCTCACCACCATCCAGTTTACCTACAGGCCATTGCACCCCCACCCCACCCCCACCTCTCCTTTGCCCTGCTTTTCCCCAGCACTTTAAAGCCCACGTGACCCGCATACTCTATAACACATCTCATGGGATAGAATCCTTCTCCGGCTTTTCCTCAAGCATGAGCAAAAACGAGCTTGCGTTTTGGACAGTCTCCAGAAATCCTCCCACCCTGCGGGCCCTGGCTCGTGTTGGGCCTCCTACATTATAAGTGGCCCTCGACGAGGGCAGTGCTGCTCTTCACCAGTTTATTTTCACAGTTAGGCTGAATGAACTTGAAGGATCTCTCATGCATTTTGCACAGAACCCAATTACAAGTTACACTTACTTTTTTGTTGTTTTTTTAAGTTTATTTATTTTGAGAGAGAGAGAAAGAGAGAGAGCACGCGTGAGTGGGGGGACGCAGAGACAGAGAATCCCAGGCAAGCTCTGCGTTGTCAGTACAGAGCCCAATGTGGGGCTTGAACTCAGGAACCATGAGATCATGACCTGAGCCGAAATCAAGAGGCGGATGCTTACCTGACTGAGCCACCCAGGCGCCCCACAAGTTATACCTACTTTTAAAGCATCCAGAATATTTTCCCCTCTTCATTCTCCCTTTCAAGGAAGCAAAATATATCTGTGCATTTTTTTTTCACTAATGGCAGAGCAGAGTGGTTCAAATCTTGTAGCTCTGTCATAAAACAGACCAGAGTTCAAACTCCAGTCTTGCCACTTACTAGCTGGGTGATCTTGGGATAAATTATTTTATCTATCGTGCCTCCATTAACTCGTTTACAATGAACTGCTAACAGCAGCACCTACTTTGTTCATTTGTCATGGGAATTTATGAGAAGTCATGTGTGCTAGAAGATGGCTGTCTACACACACACACACACACACACACACACACACGGTATATAAAACACTTAGGACAGTGCCTGATGTCAATGCTCAGCAAAACTTAATCATTGTTGTCCATACGAAATTTTGAAAAAATTAAGCTTTATTCATATGATTTATAGTGAACAGACTGATCTTTATAATAACCTAACTGGTTTATTGAGCAGACCCAAATCCATGGGGAATAAACAGGAGATGCCTTTTATTTTCTTCCCTGACCACAGCCTTGAAACACACCTCTTCAGATGCCCCCTCCCCCCCTTGACATCATCTCAGGCTACAGATCCCTTAGCTTTTTTTGTCCTACTTAGGGCAAGTCCAATTTTAATAGCTAGGATTCACTTTCTGATGTCAACATGTGAATGCTCACCCAATCCCAGGCCTCCCCTCCCCCTCCAGCCCAGCCTGGCCCCTGCATCCCCCTGACCCCACCCCGTACCTGCATTTCCTTCCCTTGCCTTGTCCCTTGAGCCCCTCCCTCCAGAACCCAACACTCCCCACTAGGCTGATGCCTCATTACTCCTAACTCCCTTCCTCAACGAATTCTAGGACTTTGTTTAAATAGGCTCCATGGGGGGGGAGGGGGGTGAGGGTGAAAGGATGATCCTGGAGACCCTTCACGGCCCCCAGGAGGGGATCCTGGCAGGCTGTCCTCAGAGTCTATTGTCTTCAGTCTTGGGGTGTTAGGCAAAAATCTAAGGCAACAGAAAACATCCCCTTGTTTATTCTGCCACCTGTGTTTTTTCTGGCTCAGCTAAAATGGAATGCTTTTCTCTGAGGGAGAATGCAGCGCCTTCTTGGTAACCCTCTGGACACAGAAACCACGAACCCCTTATTTCCTGTGAAAGACGGCAAGGGAAAGCGTTGAAGAATACCACCCTTTAGCACCGACCATCATTGTCCGAAAGGTTTCTTCCAACCTCATATCAACACAGGCAGAAATCTCTGAACATCTTGCTAATCTGCTGCCGTGGCCTCACTGTTCTGTTGTAGTAAGACATGGCTTCGGGACGCCTGAGTGGCTCAGTCAGTTGGGCATCCGACTTCAGCTCAGGTCATGATCTCACAGTCCGTGAGTTCGAGACCCGCATCGGGCTCTGTGCTGACAGCTCAGAGCCTGGAACCTGCTTCGGATTCTGTGTCTCCCTCTCTCTCTGCCCCTCCCCTGCTTGCACTCTGTCTCTTTATCTCTCTCAAAATAAATAAACATAGAAAGAAAGAAAGAAAGAAAGAAGAAAGAAAAGAAAAGAAAGAAAGAAAGAAAGAAAGAAAGAGAAAGAAAGAAATGGCTTCACGGTCAAGGATCCCAGCCTTTGACACAGTCCATGTGTGCATGAAGTACAAGAACCATGCTGAGTGTCTCCCAAACCAAGAGCGTCATTCATTCATTCATTCATTCAATACATATTTCTTGTTCTCTATGTGCTAATGACTGAGCTGGACAAAGCCCAGGCATGATAGGGCTCATAGAATGCCCGGACAAGAAACTAACACATAAATCTTTACAAAGAATGACAAGGAGATAATCAAGAAGTTGTCACTATAAAGGATAATGTTAAAACCTACTTTACATACGGTTCCAGGAGATGACATTTAAGCTGACAGATAAAGAAGAAATGGAGCCAGCCCAACGAAGAGCAGAAGGGAGGGAATCCAAGGCATAGGTAAGAACACGACCCACAAAGAGCCTGAAGAAGGATAGTGCTTGGTGTGCTTAAAAAAGTGAAGGAAGGCCTGTGTGGCTGGAGTGCAGTGAATCGTATTGAACAGCTATGGAGAAGGCCGGGCTGGGCAAGGTCTTAGTAACCAAGATCTTATTCCTCATTAACCAAGGATTTTGTAACACTCAGTGTTAATGGTAAGCCAGGGCTGGGTTTTGAACGAAGAATGCCTTGTCTTGCTTTTGAATATTGAAGCAGGTTCAATGGTGATCCCTCCCGAAAGGTATGCCCAAGACCTAACCCCCCGAAACCTGTGAATCAGACCTTATTGAGAAAAGGGGGTCTTTCAGATGTCATCAAACTAAAGCCCTCAAGTTGGGATCATGCTGAATTAAGCAGGTGGCCCTGGATCCAACAACAAGTGTCCTATAGAAGACGGAAGAGAAGACAGAGGCCAAAAGAGGAGTTGCGGACAGAGATTCAAGTGGTGCAGCCACAAACCAAGAAATTCCTGGAACTACCAGAAGCTTGAAAATGCATGGAAGGAGACTCCTTGGAGCCTTTGGAGGGAGTGTGGCCTTGCCAGCACCCCGGCTTCTGTTGAACCACCTCAGAGTGCGTGTGCAAGCAATCCCAAAGCCAAACACGGGAAGTCAGAACACAGAATTTTTAAAAGATCTTCCCAAAGCTTAATTACATCTCTGTCATCTCCAAACAGGGTCAAGAACTTTCAATCCATCATCTGCCTTACCACTGGCCAGGTGTGAGATAAGAACACATTCTCTCTTGGAACGCTGACAATAATCAATAACACTACTGTGTGTGTGTGTGTGTGTGTGTGTGTGACCTATACAGGCCTGTGCGTCATAGGTATGTATGTTCCCATACAGCTGGAAGGGACTAGACCACCTTTTTCATTCACTTGGCCCCCAGAGTGGGGTCTCAAAGGGAATGACTCTTTGGGAACGGCAGGAGGTAAATGGACCAGATCAAAAGAAGAAGGGTTTAGGATTGGGCCTTACCCAGCAAGAGAGGTGCTTCACGGACCATTAGTCTCCCAGCGTGGTTGCTCTTTGAAGGAATCCCCAAGCCCATGGCATCAGCCTTTTCCTCCTGTTTTATTTCTCTTTCCAGAAGTACTCTTCCTTCCCCTCTCTTCATGCAGTATTCAGTTTGATGGCTGCATTGAAGTCTGCAGTGGAAAGAATCCAAGCCAACGAGCTCAGAGCGCTGCACAAAGGAGAGGGTGGAGGAGGGAGAGGGCGGACGAGATGGGGTGGTGGGATGTGTAGGGGCCGATGCCATAGAAACAGGAGGTTTGGGCCCCGACCTTGTTGCCAGAGGCAGATCCCCGTACAGTCCTGCTGCTTCTCAGAGATGGTTTCTGCCTCGGCCAACAGTCATTTCCATCAGCCCTCCATCTCCGGCCCGGGGCTGAATCCCACAGCGCACATAAAAGGCATGCCAGTACTCGAGGATTCCCCATCCTGGAAACGAATCCAAAGCTGTTGCATCCTGTGGCAAAAGCACAGACCGAAAAAATGCTGCCCGGTCACCCCCTCTCATTCTGTTCAGGCCACTGGACACAGCATGTGCCAGCTCCAAATTCACTTTTTGTCCAAAGACTCAATACACCTATTGAGAGGGTGTCCAGGAATGGCCTGTCTGTCCCTTTTTGGCGCCCCCAGGCAGAAAGCCCAGCAGGCTCTGTGTGTGAGCGGAGCCCCAGCCAGCGGAGGACAGGGCCACATGGGGATGCCCCTCATCTGCATTCAGCGCTCTTGCTTTGGGTCCTGGTCCTCCGCCATGAGAGAGTCCGTTTACTGAGATCACCTGTGCCCAGCACTGTGCTGAGTACAGAGAGAAGTGGGATACAGAGAATGGGAATTTGGAGTCACTGTAGGATGTCCAAATAGAAACATCCAGAAGCCCTGTGTGGGCGAAGGATTCCCAACACTAAGGACCACCAGCAGGCATCCTTCTGAAGGGGTCTTCTGTGTACAGCCTGTAGGTAAACTGTCTCTCCAGTACATACAGCTGAGGATTGCCTATTTGCTTGTGTTTTGAGTGAATTCCCCTTTTCAGTGATCTATGCTTCTCACCCCTCCCTTCTCTCTCTCAGTTTTCCATGTCGAAGACATCTTTATTCACAGTCGTACGAACACATACAAATGCTTAAAGCAGACATACATAGGGATTTTCCTTTGGGTACTTTTTTTTTTTTTTCCCCCAAACATGGGCTCATACAGGCACCTGGGTGGCTCAGTAGGTTAAGCGTTTGACTTTGGCCCAGGTCATGACCTCACAGTTCGTGGGTTCGAGCCCCACGTCAGGCTCTGTGCTGACAGCTCAGGGCCTGGAGCCTGCTTTGGATTCTGTGTCTCCCTCTGCCCCTCCCCCGCTCGTGCTCCCTCTCTGTCTCTCAAAAATAAATAAATGCTAAAAAATTTTTTAAAACAACACGGGCTTCTTTCTGCCCTTTGTTTTCTTACTTAACAACACATCATGAACATTGCCCTAGTGAATGGCTATACTTCTAACTCATTCTTTTCCATAGATGCATTATATTATATGGCTATGTGCACAGTGGTCCCACTTATCCATGGGGGATACATTCCAGGACCCCCAGTGGGTGCCTGAAACTGTGGAGTATACCAAATTCTATATATACATTCTGTTTTTTCCTCTGCATACATACCTATGATAAAGTTTAATTCATAATTAACAACAATAACTGGTAATAAAGTAGAAAATTGTAACAATATATTGCAACAAAAGCTACATGAACTCGGTCTCTCTTTCTCTCTCATGATGTCTTATTGTACTGTAAGCACCCTTCTCCTTGTGATGACGTGAGAAGACAAAATGCCTATGTGATGAGATGCAATGAGGTGAATGATGCAGGCGCTGTGACGCGGCATCAGGCTGCTGTTGAACTTCTGACTGAACGTCAGAGAGAGGATTACCCCTTTCTGGACTGCAGTTGACCGTGGGGGCCGGAATGAAACCTCAGAAAGCAAAACTATAGGTAAGGGAGGACGGTGTACCTCAACGTATTCAATCATTTCTCTCCTAATGGTCACTGGGTTATTTCCAGTACAAATACTACCACTAGGAACAGGGTTGCTGAAAAGTCCTTCGTGCGCCGGTCAACGTCGAGTCTGGGTTTCTGCAAGATAGCTTCTTAGACGGGGCCTTCCTAAGCCAGTGAAACAGATGTTGCTAGATTGTTTTCAAAAAAGACACTATAGGGGCGCCTGGGTGGCTCAGTCGGTTAAGCGTCCGACTTCAGCCAGGTCACGATCTCGCGGTCCGTGAGTTCGAGCCCCGCGTCAGGCTCTGGGCTGATGGCTCGGAGCCTGGAGCCTGTTTCCGATTCTGTGTCTCCCTCTCTCTCTGCCCCTCCCCCGTTCATGCTCTGTCTCTCTGTCTCAAAAATAAATGAAACGTTAAAAAAAATAAAAAATAAAAAAAGACACTATAGCGTCTCCCCTTCTCACCGGCCATACGTGAGAATGCCCTTTTCTCCCCGCTTCTGGTCAGCGCTGGGTGTCAGTGCTGTTTCTTAATTTTTGGCAAATAGGTTAGTGGAAAAAAAAAAATGTTCATTACACCACCACGTCGATTTGCTTTTCTTGGTTAATGGGAAAATCACTCGCCTTTTCACAGATTTATTGGCCATTTGGATTTTCTCATCTGTAAATTACCTATTCATGCCCTCTGTCTGTTTTGCTGTTGAAATGTTAAATTTTTTTATAAGTTAGTGTGAGCACTTATATATTATGGATGTTGACCTTCATTCATATTTTTCACAGCATATAACTGATCATGTGCCTGTTTCTGTCTTGTAAGTTAATGTAACCTAACACATGCTTTTCTTTTAGAGCTTTTAAGACTGCTGTCTCGCTTCAAAAGGTCTCTTCCTCACCTGAAGTTACCTAATATTATTGTATATTTTCTTCTAAAAATCTTCATCCTTGCATACTGAAATATTTACTCTCTCTTTTTTTAATGTGGATTTTTTTTCTATACGATGTGAGGGAGGGGTACCACTTTCTTTTCTTCTTGATGGATAACAATTTTGCCAGAACCATCTTTTTGTTGCTAAAACTTAATTAGCCTTTGTCTCTATTCTGTTCCACTGATCTGTTTGTCTTTTCTCGTGCCAATGTTTTGATAACTGTGAGTGATTTGAATTTTTTAAAAATACATTAAGCCTAGTGTCCTCATCCTCTTCTCTGTAACTGTCCTGGGTATACACAGTATGCAATCAGCATTTCTAAATGGCATTTCTCATCACCTTCTGCCTCTGTTAAGCTGAAGGTAAAGCATCTGCACAGCAGTGCCTCGCTCTTCAGCTGGAAATAGACATCATATTTATAGAGTAAGGCATAAAGTCCAGGGTCCCAGAAACAGAGTCCATCATGAAAATTCCTGGGCTGAAAATCATTGATTTTGTAAAATTTTGCATCTTAGTGCCAATATACTCTTCAGTCTTTGTACTTGTTGGAAAAATTAGAGAACGCACGAATGCATGGGGACAAGGTCCACACAGCAAACAGTGTGCCTTGGGGATTCAGCCCAAAGGAAGCAGAGCAGGGCTGGAGGCCAGGCCAGTCCCCTGGCGGAGGTAAGTTTGGGGGATTCTTGCAAAGTGACAATGAATGAGGAAGTCCCTGCTGTTCGGGTTCCACCAGTAAGGCCCTCAGAAAGCACCTGTGACAAGCCGTTCAACCCTGGCTGTCTCCCCACTTACAAAACAAGGTGGCGTCACCTAATTGTTCTCGGGACGGATGCACACTGGAGCATCACGACTGAGAGCACAGGCTCAGGGACAACCCAG
This sequence comes from Prionailurus viverrinus, assembly GCF_022837055.1. NCBI lineage: Eukaryota > Metazoa > Chordata > Mammalia > Carnivora > Felidae > Prionailurus > Prionailurus viverrinus. The sequence goes on along the minus strand of NC_062565.1, from coordinate 9,368,761 downwards.
AACCGGCTGCAAATTCAAGTTCAGCCACTCTTTGAATGACTTTGTACTCCTTACGTACTCTCTCAGTTTCCTCGTGTTTACATTTAACTGTCTCACAAAGACTTGTGAATTAGATGAGCTAATAGAAAGAAGGCCATTTGCCCAGTGCCCGGCCAGTAGGAAGCACAGAGTAAAGGCTGGTTGTTACTACTACCGTGGGTGTGTGTGTTTAGGGACACCACCCCTGCAGGCACTGTCCCGTTTGGCCGGGAGGGGGATGTGAGCCGTGTTTTATAGAATAGGTTCGACATAACTCACACGGTGACAGCAATTCTGAGTGGACCTGGGATACTGATTCACCACCACACATCCGATTTATGCTCCGCAAATTTACAAGAGGCAGAAATGTCACAGACTCCAGTAAAAGTAGCAACAGTAACAACTGACACTTATGTACTTCCAGGTGCTGTTCTAAATACACAAAAACCCGAGAGACAGCAACTCCACGAGGTTGGTAGAATTCGCAGGGCAGGGAGGTGACGCGACTGGTCTCCGCCACGCTTCTGTGGAGTAGCAGAACAGGGGTTTGAACTCCGGCAATAGGGCTCCAGAAGCTTCCCTTCTTAGCCCCCTGCCTCTCTCACAGTTTTATTTTTATTTTTTTTTTTTAACGTTTATTTATTTTTGAGACAGAGAGCGACGGAGCATGAACGGGGGAGGGGCAGAGAGAGAGGGAGACACAGAATCCGAAGCAGGCTCCAGGCTCCGAGCCGTCAGCCCAGAGCCCCACGCGGGGCTCGAACTCACGGACCGTGAGATCATGACCTGAGCCGAAGTCGGATGCTCAACCGACTGCGCCACCCAGGCGCCCCCCTCTCTCACAGTTTTGACCTGGAATCAGGCATTTGCTTCATTGCCACCTGACCCAGAACCTCCGTGTCTGGACCCCAGGTCTCCCACGGGTCCCCGCAGGCTGCAGCCAGCATTATTTTTGCACAGCTTGTCCCATGCATATGTTGCATGTATCGTGAGTTTCTTTTGCTGTTTACTGAGGACCCACCAGGTGCCTCGGGTCAGGCACTGTGTAAAGGTGTCACATGCATTGTTGTATCTACTCTCACAACACCTCTGTGAAGCCAGCACTGTTATGATCGCCATCCTTCAGCTAAGAGGCTCAAGGTGCCAATCCAGCGCCCGAGAATTAAGAAGGAGCAGGAGAGGATGCAAATCTAGGTCCACCTGATTCCAAAGACTCTGCTCTGGACCACGACGTACACTCCTCCAACCTGCAAACCTATAGAACGGTCCGACTGCTAACGAGCCAGCTTTCTCGCCCAAGGGAGTATCACTGTACCCTCGTCTAGCATCCAAGCGAAAAACCTTGGACCACCGGGCGCCTACCGTCTCCGGGTCACGCAGCTAATGTGCCACCAAACCCCAGCTCCTCTTCCACAAACTAAAGCTTTGGGCTCAGAGCCGGGCTCTCAGAGCTCAGAGCTTTTGACCCTGTGCCGTCAAAAGCTACCCCTCCGTGTAGTCACGTGAGAAATGCTTTTTGATGACAACTGGGCTGTGTGACCAGGTAATATTATTTCCCTGGGAGCTGCTTAGGAAAATGTATGCTACCATGTTTTCACGGGAATGACTTCCAGAAAACATTCTTTTTTTCTTTTCCCAAGGAGTGAATCCAGAGCATAAATTCTTACCCTGAATGAGACACGAACCCACAATCTGGATTTCCTCAATGTTTACCTGCTTAAGACAGTATTTTTGGAAAAACTGCCCCACTACTGATTCAGTCAAGAATGTTATCCTTCTCAAATAGTAAGTATTGATCAGTTAATTCTTTAGATGTGCTCAATCATGATAGCATAAACATGAATAAAATGGCTTTCACATCTTTTGTCGCTAAGTGTTTGTCCTTTTTCTTTCTGCTTACATGAAGTCTCGCATGAAAATGCAAAGGCAAATATTTAAAAGTTCCTGTCGGAAATGCAGTAAATGGCTTTGCAATGAGAACTTTAACCAACTGAAGTTTATACACAAGAAAATCCATATTTTCCTGTCCAAAAGTTTGACTATTCTCAACAAATCCTTATTCTTCCTCCCCACTTCATTCTTGAGTTCTCAGGCAACATTTAAAATGTAAAATTAAATTGTAACTTGAGTTTATTATACTTAGTAAATTAAACTCACTAGTCTGAGCTTAATATATGAGTAAATTGTTTCTTTAAGTTAAAAAGATTTAAATTTTTAAAGGTGGAAAATAAAAGCGTATGTTTGTATTTCCTTATCACTGCACCAAGAAACTCTCGAAATATACTTCAAAAACTAATTTGCAAAGCTAACCATAGCGAGAATGGAAAACTCAGTCAATGTGGGGAGAGGAATGGGTGAGGGTTTCCACTGAATTCTTGATAATATTTGATTATCAAACTATACACACATATAATCAAAAAATTAATTAAAAATGCCAAATCAAGTTGTTTCTCTACTTTATACCCATACTGATTTTTCCTGCTCTGGGTCTGAAACACACACACACACAAATAACTCCGTGCTCCTGGCATAAGTCCCAATTTTATATAATATGTCATTTTTGGAAATAGAGTTGAAACAGAAGAGGAATCTATTATTGCTCTGATATGAAAATTTGCCAGTCACATGTTATTTTTTTCATAGACTATTTGTCTAGGTAAAATATATTACAGCTAGATAAATATTTCCTCAATGGCAGCAATGTCTTCAGAGTCACCTAGAAAGTAATCAGTCCTTGCCTGTTAAACTACAGCTAAATCATGAGTGATGATTAATTTTATGTGTCAACTTGGCTGGGCCACAGTGCCCAGATAGTTGATCCAATATTGCTCTGGATGTTTCTGTGTTTGGATGAGATTTACATTTAGATCAGTGGGCTTTGAGTAAAGCAGATTACCCTCCATAATAAGGATGGGCCTCATCCAATCAGTGGAAGTCCTGTCTGGAACAAAAGACTAAACTCCCTCAAGCAGAAGCTAAGTTGGCCAGCAGACTGCCTTTGGACACGAACTGCAACTCTTTCCTGGGTCTCCAGCCCGCTGGCCTCCCCCATCAGATTTCAGACTTACCAAGCCTCCACAATCACAACAGCCAATTCCTTAAAATCTCTCTCTCTCTCTCAATCACTCTCCCTCTCCATTTCTCTCTCCTTCTTTCCCCCTCTCTTTCTCCCTCTCTCTCTATTCTCTTGGTGCTGCTTCTCTGGAGAACCCTGACTAATACATCATACAATGGAATACAGTCATTCAACAAACTACGGTTTGTGATTCAGTGCCAGTCATGTGCCTGCCAGGTGCCGTGTTAGTGTTGGTGACTAGTGTTGGTGACACCACAAAGGTGATGAATACGGGGCCCCTGCCATCAAGGAGCCCCTGGGGTGGAGGAACAGGTAAGACAGCGGCAGAGTGAAGTCCTGTAGGTGCAACCCTATTAGCGATAGGGACCCTAAGAAGGAATGATCAGGTTAGGGGGGATGGAGTGAGGGGACTTGGAGAACAAAAGGACAAGCTGAATGAATCTGCTTTTGCTCCTTTTTGGCGGAAAGGAGTGGACAGCAACGGTCCGCAATGCCCCAACCCCTGCCTAGTCACCTGTGCTCACCTACCCTGTGTTGTGCCTATGACCTGACGGTCCCACGAGAGAACTGAATACGATGACAGTCGGACCCATCTGCTGGGCTTGGAATTCATCAGGTAAGTAAACCACACCCCTTTTCTTTTACTTTCAAAGTTAGTAAAAAACAAAAAAAAAATGTGATAATAGTCATGTCCTTATATTTCTGGAATTCCAGCTTATAACATAGTGATGCAATATTTATAAAGCTCATTTATCAGATATATACATTTAGAAATTGTCACTAAAGCAATTCATTAATTTTTGAACAGAGACAAATGGCATACTTATTCATTATTCATTCATTTATTTACTTTATTAAAGTTTTAAAATGAAAGAAGAAAACTAGCTACCACTTTCCCTTTGTCATGATGCTCTTATAAATCTACAGGCCATGCATGCAGGGCGTAAAATACACACGTGGCATGTGCTTTCATAGATTGTCAGTTGAGACATCTTGTATTTTGGGAAGAAATGCACGAGAATGTACACCCATCTCTACGCTTCACGAGACAATTTTGCCTAAAAATGTTTCTTCAGTATCCAACGCTACAATGTTTCTCCACATCAAGGTCAGATTTATTGCCAGAGCTAGGATTTGCCTCAGAGTAAGAAAGTGGAAAGATCTAAAATGAATGAAGGCAGACATTGTTAAAATGGGGTTTTTTTTCGGGCAACGACAGCAAAAATTAACATTTGGAAAACGGAAAGCACAAGCTGTATGATAGCAGGTTTGATGCTAAGTTTACAGGATGTTGACTCTGCCCAGCACATAAAGCCAATGTGAATAAAATTCTCCCTGAGCTGCCCTCTGAGAGTCATAGGTGGCACAGGGCCGGGAGAAAACACAGCAGCCCCAACCAAGCCTTCCAAGAGGTGTGAAATAAGTCATCGAGGAAGTGAAATACCTGCTTCCCAGCTGTCTGGTTGCTGGCTCCAACAAGAGAGAGAACTCTACACCCCACAAAGGGCCTGGCAGACAGACAGACAGACGAGCAATGTCCCGGCCCCTTCAGGCCCCGAGCATCCTTCATTAGACCTGTTAGGACATCATCCAGTTAGAACATGAAATTCACCGGACCTTTGTTTTGCTGATACACGCAGACGGTTGAGGATTTAAACTCTGAAAGAGAAGCAGACGGGCACTGCACAAGCTATCCCTTGTTGCACGCAGACACATCTCGTCATTATCACAGTGGTTTTTATTTTTTCCTGTTAGTAAAAAGTACGGGGGTGGGGGGAGGGGCTGTGGGCACGCACAGGTGTGTGTGTGTGTGTGTGTGTGTGCATAATGGTTGAGTTTTAATCAAAACTAAATATTTTCCACAAGTCTCCAGAATGAAATCATACCCATAAAAGTTCTAAAAACGAGAGATAAGAACATTTTATAACCTTTCAGGCAGCCCCAAAAAGGATAACACTGAATGCTAATGCTTTGTTCAGATTTACAACTTTTTGACAATGTAGATACTTGGGGAATCCTCATTCGTTTCCATTTTATACAGTTTATTACTGGTTAAACCTGAAAACGGTGGTGTCTATTTTTAGAAGCACGTGGAAAACATCTGCCTCAGACAAGGTATTGGTTAGATATCACCCCCTTTAGACTGCTCCACGAAGCAGCCCGAGCCTGCGCACGATGCCTGCAGAACAAGGTCACCCCAAAAGCAGGTCAGTCATCGTGTCATACCGTCTCATTTCATACTCAGAAGCCCTTGAGGTGGGTGTTTCCAGCTCCCTTTTTTTGGAAGAGAAAACAAGTTCGAAGCAGTTACACACACCTAGTCGCACAGCCAGTTGACCAGCGACACATGTGACATGTGACAATCTTTATTCGTCGTCGCTAAACCCCACGTGAAATCAGAATCCTCACGTGGCCGGTTTCCGATAAACTACAATACCTGCCTTGATGAAAATGAAGGTGGCAGAAATGAAAAGGAGTTAAGCGGCAGATGTTCCCCCGGGGTAACCGTCCCCAGGACAGTTGTGTTCTGGGACTCGTCTCGGGGGAGAAGCCGGTGCCCCCCCACTGCGTTCTTGCCGCTGTCCACCCCAAACCAGCAAGCTTCCAGCTGGCTTAGCTTCATCCCGCTCCGAGGCCTTCTGGCCTCCTTCAAACTTCTCTAACTATTTGGGTGGAGATGAAGGGGGCTGGAAGGAAAAGGACTTTGGAGACACAGCGGCGAGAAAAAGGACAAATGGAAAAAGAGCTCGTACAAGCACGGAGGCCGACCCTATGCAGACTGGCATCTTCCAGAAGTCGCACGATTTAATCCGAGCCTTCCTGACGGGGATGGGAGTGGCGGGACTGGGCCTTGGAGGAAGGATTTAGTGGATTATTGAATCCAGGGAAGAAGGGAGGGCAGGGAAGCACATAATAGTCTTCGGGGACCCGAGGAGATAAGTCTCCATTTCCTTAGACGGCAACAGAAAGGGAAGATACAGGTGGGGGGGGTGGGGGGGTGGAAACAAATCCATGTAAAGCCGGAGGCATTAAGATTGCCAACAAGAAAACCTAATTTCATTGGTACCCCGGTGATTCTCAGCCTGTCTGGGCTTGTCCTTCCTTGGTTTCGTTTGTTTTTATGACAGAGTTTGGAAAATCACCCAAGGGGAAAAAAGACTGGGTGATGTATGCACACACGTATTCAAATTAATGGCAACTGAAATTAATTTTCACTGCTAGTGACCCAGCCAGGGTTTTAATGCCACGCTCTGGCCGGTGGGGCAGGCAGGCTTTCTGGGAAGGACAGTTCAATATAAGGATGTCCCAATGCATGCTTGTGCCTAAGCTAACACTTCAGTTCACACTGGGGCTTTAGAGACTCTCTGCCTCTCACCCCGCAGCCACTGTTACCCCGGCAACCACACGCTTAAGGACCTTGTGCCTGCCCTCCTAGCTGAGGAAAACCCCCAGGTGAGGCAGATTTCCCGGGGAAGCAGATTTTCCATTGCTTGAGCATGACTGAGCGCTAGGTAGCAAGGTGTTCAGGAAACAGCCCGGACAGGGGTCAGGCAGACGTGGGTTCAGATCCCTCCTCCTCCTTTGGATTAATAACCTTGAAGACGTTATGTAGCCTTTCTGAGCCTCAGTGCCCGCAGCTGTAAAATGGGAAGATAATACCACCCTTGTTGGGATGCGGGAATCACGTGAGACTAAGCACAACAAGCCAGGCATATATAGGACGCTCAAATGTTAGCTACCTTCCCTCACCCCTCCCCCACTTCTAATAGGTTACCTCTGAGGTCACCACGGTATAAGGACTGCCCGAGCAGGAGCGGAAGGCAGTGTCCTTATGACCCTGGTATCTTTGTCTCTTAAACATGAGAATACCGGGGTTCTGTTTTGCCAAGCAAGGATGGTGAAAAAAAAAAAAAAAGTCAATCTTGCTTGCAAAAGGCAATGATTTATGCAAAGTATACATGACTAGAGAGCCAGCCATTAAAAAATACCTTTCCAGCATGAAGGGAGCATCCAGGACTTTACTTAATTATTTTAATAAAATCTCCATGCCATGCTTGAACTCACAACCCTGAGATCAAAAGTCACATGCTTAGATATGTCTCCTGAGGCAAGGGAAACAAAAGCAAAAATAAACTATTGGGACTGAATCAAAATAAAAAGCTTCTGCAGAGAGTAGGAAGCAACAAAACTAAAAGGCAATGTGGAAATGGGAAGATATTTGCAAATGACATATCTGATAAAGGGTTGGTATCCAAAATACATAAAGAACTTACGGGGCGCCTGGGAGGCTCAGTCGGTTGAGCGACCGACTTCGACTCAGGTCATGATCTCACAGTTTGTGTGTTCGAGCCCCGCGTCGGGCTCTGTGCTGACAGCTCAGAGCCTGGAGCCTGCTTCGGATTCTGGGTCTTCCTCTCTCTGCCCCTCCCCCACTCAAGCTCTGTCTCTCTCTGTCTCAGAAATAAATAAACATTAAAAAAAGAACTTAAAAACTCAACACCCCCCAAACTGAATAATCCAATTAAAAAATGGGCAGAAGGTACGAATAGATATTTTTCCAAAGAAGACATCCAGATGGCCAACAGACACATGAAAAGATGCTCAACATCACTCATCATCAGGGAGATGCAAATCAAAACTACCATGTGATATCACCTCAACCTGTCAGAATGGCTAAAATCAACAACACGAGAAACAACAGATATCGGCGAGGATGCGGAGAAAGAGGAACCTTTCATCACTGCTGGTGGGAGCGCAAGCTGGTGCAGCCACTCTGGAAAACAGTGTGGAGGTTCCTCAAAAAATTAAAAATTGAACTACCCTACGACCCAGCAAGTGCACTACTAGGCATTTATCCAAGGGAGACAGGTGTGCTGTTTCGAAGGGACACAGGCACCCCCATGTTTATAGCAGCACTATCGACAATAGCCAAAGTGTGGAAAGAGCCCAAATGGCAATCGACAGATGAATGGATAAAGATGTGGTGGACATATCCAATGGAATAGTAGTCAGCCATAAAAAATGAATGAAATCTTGCCATTTGCAACTACGTGGATGGAACCGAGGGTATTATGCTAAGAGAAACAAATCAGTCAGAGAAAGACAGCACCATATGACTTCACTCATATGTGGAATTTGCAAAGCAAAACAAATGAACAAAGGGGGAAAAAAGAGAGGCAAACCAAGAAAAGACCCTTAACTACAGAGAACAAACTGATGGTTACCAGAGGGCGAGTGGGGGAGGGGTGAGGGATTAGGCAATGGATGGGGATTAAGGACAGTACTTGTGACGAGTGCCAGGTGTTGTATGTAAGTGTTGCATCACTAAATTGTACACCTGAAACTAAAATTACAGTGTATGTTAACTAACTAGAATTTAAATAAAAACTTTAAAAATTTTTTGTTTATTTTGTTTTTGAGAGACAGAGAGAGAGAGAGACAGAGTGTGAGCAAGGGAGGGGCAGAGAGAGAGGGGGAGACACAGAATCCGAAGCAGGCTCCAGGCTCCAAGCTGTCAGCACAGAGACTGATGCGGGGCTTGAACCCACAGACTGTGAGATCATGACCTGAGCTGAAGTCGGACGCTTAACCGACCGAGCCACCCAGGCACCCCTAAATTAGAACTTTTTAAAAAAAGGAAAAACATACCTTTCTGGTTTGAAGTCAGGGACCCACCAGCACCACAAGCTACCCGTTGCCCCCCCCCCCCCCAACCCTGGGGGAATATTACCTCACGCAGATCCTTAGCCGCCCACCCGGGATATTGGAGGTGTTTGGCCGAAAATGAGTCTAGAAGCTGATTTCAGTCTACCCTTGGGTGCACTTGTAAGGTTGCCCAATTTCAGCCTCACCCCCCCCCCCCACCCTGCACATACACGCATGTACATTCACACACAAAGACAGGGAACTTAGTCACAGATGTAGGCACTTTCAAAACATAGCTTCCAGGGGTAAATCTTAGCAATGACAGAGCTGCACGAAGATCCTCATTACCCGATCTCCATCAACGATTCATTTGCCTCTACTGCTGCCCCCCATGGCTGTCCCCAACATCAGTTTGCTGGGCCCTCACGCCAGCATCCCAGAGCTCTTGCGAAGATGATCAATTATCTAGACACTCACTAACTATCCGATCTGAATACGCCGATTCCTTAGTCGGGCAAGAACTTCTCCTGCTCTCTGAGTAGGAGACCTCTTTTTAAACGTTAACAACCTGCCAGGACCATCTCCAGCAGAGTGGTTATACTTTGACTCTCCACTGCTTAAAACTAAATAGGAGGAAAAGAACACATTTATATAATCACAAAAGCATCCATGCCCAGTTTCTGCCTGATCCGTATTGTTTAAAAAAAAATTTTTTTTAATGTTTATTTATTTTTGAGAGAGGAGACAGAGTGCGAGTGGGGGGGGGGGGAGTGCGGAAGGGCAGAGAGAGAGGGAGACACAGAATCCGAAGCAGGCTCCGGGCTCCGAGCAAGTGGTCAGCACAGAGCCCGATGCGGGGCTCGGACCCACAAACGGCGAGATCATGCCCTCAGCCGAAGTTGGATGCAATGGACTGAGCCACCCAGGCGCCCCACACCTGATCTGCCTTGTATCAGTCGATGCAAAACACACGGGTCCATTTGGAGTCTCAGATTTCACTTACAGTAATTCCAATTGTTCCTGGAAGTGTGACACCCACAGGCCAAAAACTGGTAATATAGGATACGCGTGATCAAGGGACTGCTACCTGCTCTATGCAAGGAAAGCAAAAATGCCGTGTGTCATCAGGAAAAATGAACATCCCTGAAATTACGTGGTTTGAAATGTCGTGGTCCACCTTCAAGATACGAAGCCTCAAAAACTGTGAGCTGGGTCTACTGGGGAGGGTGATGCCACGTCTCTCGCTGTGTGATGCACGTAACGCAAGCTTCCTTGATTGATGGACACGACCTGCTTTTTTTTTTTTTTTTTTTTAAGAATTGAATATGGTAAATTATCAGTAGGTTCACAGTGATGTTAACCTGACGTGAACTCAGCATGTCAACTCGGCTTCAGTTTGGCTCGTATTATCAGGGTTTCTAGGCAGCCTAATTTGGTTTAGGTGTTTATTTTTAATTCGGTTCTGTAGAGCACTGGGGATGAACATCCTTCCCAAAAGGAAACAAATAATGTTAATTCCAAAGGACTTTACACTTAGCAGCAAGGCATTCTCTAGAACAGGAGAGATGATAAAGGAAGCTGAAAACTTGGGTTCCATTTTTTCCAGCTACTCTGTAAAAACTCATTATGAAATATGCTTCAGTTTCTTTTCCAGACTCACAAACCCTGAGAGAGGTCTGGTTCCTGTTTGCCTCTCTCCTGCCTCTCCCAATGCGTCCTGCCTTCCCAGATACAATCTAACTATACTGTTCTTCTTTCGCCCCCTTATAGATACAGTGCTCCCGCCTACCCCAGGGCCTTTGCACATGCTTTTCACTTTATCTGGGATGTACTTTCTTCTCCCTTTTCACCCTGTTAACACCCATTCATCCTTGAGACTCAACTCAAAAGCATTTGTTCCCTAGAGAGTTTTTTCTGACATCCCTGTTGTGAAAGAAAGTGCGTGTGTGTGCGTGTGTATGCATGTACACGCGTCCAAAGGGTTTGGGGATAGAAAGGGAAGGAAAAAGACATAGCTTCTCCTGACATCCATTTCTCTCACCTTCCTTGCACTTTTCACAGTTTCTCCTTTACATTTGGTTGTGTCGTTGTACTATTGTTATGTCTCCTTCACTAAATTCTAAGTTTCCCAAGGACGGAAACCACGTCTGTCTTTGTTCACGATTTTTTTCTCCAATACATGGGACACCACCCAGAACATAGAGGGGCTTCCGGAAGAGGGAATTGTTTTCTGTATTTGAAAAGCCATCCTTCCATAAAGGGAAATGGAAGAAGTGCACTGAGCTGATGTCGTATGATGGGGGTAGATGTTAAAGCAGGAAAATGACTTCGGGGTTTCCCAGCGACGCAAACTCGAGCAAATTATTTAACCTCTCTGAGCTTTGGTTTTCTCATCCGCAGGTTGTAATAGTAATGTCTACTTGAAAATGTTGTCGTAACAATGAATGAGGACATTTATGAAGTAAACACTGAGTGGTTTCCATCAATGTTATTCTTTTCTTACATCTTGCTTTGCAAAGACAAAGTGTGAAATTCGCCAGTACGATGCACCCACGGGGACCAGTCTAGGCGTTCAGGGTTTAGAGACCCCCAAACATGCTCTACTTCTCCTGAACAACGGAACGGGCAGACTTCAATGGAGGGGGACACAAAATGAGATTCCTAAAGCCAGAACGTGCTTCAGGAGTTAGAGATCACATGGTAGGTGACTCCCTTCATTTAAAGACACTTTGTAACCAGGAGCCCCTCGTATGGGTGAACTAGTTCAACAACACGTCTTCGTGCTCTCTCTTTCCAAGTTCATATGTCATTTTGGAAAAAGCTTGAAAACAGCTTTGGAAACGACTTTAAAATAGCATCAGCGATTCCACTTATTTTCAGTCCATTTATTTTAAGTACACACACAGGCGAAACTAATCTAGGCTGTCGGAAGTGAGGGCAGCAGTGACTCTTGGGGGTGTGACCAGAAGGGAGAATAAAGGGCACCAGGAAGGTTCTGTTTACTGATCTGAGTACTGGTTACCCAGCTGCGTTCCCCTTGTGAAAACTCATAGCGCTGCTCTCATAAGACGTGCACATTTTCCTGTACACGTTATGTTTCATTGAGGCTCTGCGGAAACTGTTGAGATTTGAAATTGCCCTGTACCTCCCCTATGATGGCCGTAATTTAAATACCAGGATCTGGAAGTCAGTGGATGATTTTCCTCCCTCCATCCCTCCTTTCTCCCGTTGCCCTTTCTGACCCCACCCCTGCAGAAGCACGCAGACATACAAACGTGCACACCTACAGGTTTTATGGTCACTCACTGTAAGGACCCATCTGCTCCCTGTATGCACAACAGACCCCACCTGCTTCCAGTTCTAATTCACCAAAACCCCGACTCTACAATATTTTCCTCCCTGAGTAAATGGAATCTAATGTAGAAGCTTAAGTAACAGTATCTCAGACCTTTAGCGTCCCCTCCTGTCCCACCTCACCCCTCCGCACATACACACCCACCCTTCGTCCACATATAGCAGCCAGATGGATAGTCCCAAAATGTCAAGCCACCCCCCTGTTATGGAGCAAATGCTTGTGCCCCCCACCCAGATTCATAGGTGGAAACCCCAACCCCAATGTGATGGTGTTTAGAGGGAGAGCCTTTGGGACGTCCTTAGATCTGGATGAGGTCATGCAGGCGGGCCCCCCCAGGATGAGATTCGTGTCCTTACAGGAAGAGACCAGGGCTCTCCCCTGAGGCCAGCAGGGGACACAGACGGAGGGCAGCCATCTCTAAGCGAGTAAGGGGTCCTCACCAGAACCCAACCACATTCACGCCCTGATCGTGGACATCCAGCCTCCAGAACCATGAGAAATAAATTTCTATTCCTCTAGAACCACTCACGGGACCAAAAGACATCCTCCTTTCTAAAGTCTCCAATGGCTTTCCATTTCTCTTGGAGTACACTTCAGATCCCTTGTCACATCCTACAGGCTCCGTGAGCTCCGGCCCTCGCCACCTTCTTCCGCTTCATCCTGTGACACACGTCCCCACCAGGGCCCTCCCCCCACACTTGCCTCCTGTCCACTCCTCGCCGGGCCTCCTTTCCTCTGCCTGGCCCTCACAACTTCACACCCCACCCTCACGGTCACAACACAGAAGCTTATCTTTTCTGCGAGGCCTTCCTTAGCCACCCCAATCCCCACGGTTCCTCTCATTACCCAGTGTTACTCCCTTAACAGTGCTCACCTCGGATGGTGTTCTTCCTTTTTATTCTTTTTCCAGCCTTGTCGGGGTATGATTAACAAGTCGATGTTAACAATTTGATGTTTGACACGTCTGATACTGTCCTAGTCGCTGATGCTCTTGCTTGTCCGTCATCGGCCTCCTCTTGCCAGAATGCACGGTGCACACAGTCAGGGATCATGCTCGTCTTATTACCTTTCCTCACCCCTGCTGGTCTAGTGAGGTGCCTGGTATACACAGGTCCGCAGCTGAAGTGTATGGAATGAGGGAAGGGCTGAATAACATCGAATCCTGTATTAGCCTTGCCTCTGCTTTTTGCCTAGAATCAAGTCTCCACCCTGGACCCAGCTTCTTTTTTTTTTTTTTTAAGTTTATTTATTTCTTTTGAGAGAGAGAGAGAGAACCCGCAGGGGAGGGGCAGAGAGAAAGAGGAACAGAGGATCCAAAGCAGGCTCTGTGCTGACAGCAGAGAGCCCGATGTGGGGCTCGAACTCGGGAACCAGGCGATCATGACCTGAGCCCCAGTCCCACGCTCAGCCGACTGAGCCACCCAGGTGCCCCATGTACCAGCTGATCTGACACCTCCGAGTCTGGATCTCAGCCCTAGAAATCTGCCCCACGCTGTCTTCTCCCAAGTTTGTGCCTGCCTCACTCCTGCCAGGCCCCGCCCAGGTGGCCCCCTGGCAGCTGCCAGGTCCCCAGGGAGCTAACTCCCACCCCCCTCTTCCTGGGCCCCACCCCACCCCCCCGCAGCCCTGCCTCCTCCCCATGCCCACCACCCGCCCCTGCTTCCACAGGCCACCTGCCCCTCTTTCCCTCTCAGTGGGCCCCACCCGCCGGCCTGCCTACCCCCCACAGCCTGGCACTGGTGGGCGGGGCCCCCAGGTTGGCTTGCTGAGTCCTGACCTGGTAGCTCGGAGGAGTCAAGAACTCTAAGCAGGCCAGGACCATCTGCCGAACGTCAGCCCCCGGTTTCCGCTTGCCCACGGTCACAGCCTTCACTGAGGCCCCTTCACTCCTAGACTCTGCCAGTGGCCTCCTCCCTACAGGCCTCACTTTTCCTGTTGTCCATAGTTCCTCAACTAATCTTTGAATTACTTTCATAATTAGAAAACTAAGCCATTAGGGGCGCCTGGGTGGCTCAGTCAGTTAAGCCTCAGACCTCAGCTCAGGTCATGATCTCACGGTTCGTGGGTTCCAGCCCCTCGTCGAGCTCTGTGCTCAGAGCCTGGAGCCTGTTTCAGATTCTGTGTCTCCCTTTCTCTGCCTCCCTCTCTCTCTCTTTCTCAAAAATAAACATTAACAAAATTTAAAAAGAAGAAAAAGAAGGGGCGCCTGGGTGGCTCAGTCGGTTAAGCCTCCAACTTCAGCTTAGGTCATGTTCTCGTGGTTTGTGAGTTCGAGCCCCACGTCGGGCTCTGGGCTGACCGCTCAGAGCCTGGGGCCTGCTTCGGGTCTGTGTCTCCCTCTTTCTCTCTCCCTCTTTCTCTCTGTGTCCCTCCCCCACTCACGTTCTGTCTCTCTCTCTCTTTCAAAACTAAATATACATTAACAAAATTAAAAAATAATAAAGAAAAAGAAAAAGAAGGCATTCAAACATTTACTGAGCATATATTTTACATGATGCATACCGTTAAACACTAGTAAGGGTACAGGGAGGGTACGGGAGATGGCCCCTAGCCCCGCTGGGCCCCACAGTCCAGTGGGGGGGATGAAACGAGCCATAAGGAGCTGGTTTCCAAGAGAAAGGTGGCCAAGGCCATAAGAAGGGAAGTAAGTCATACCTGCAAACGTATACCTTTTGGACCAGGAAAGGGGTCCAGGACCTGAAAGGGGTCACAGGGACCAGAGGAAAATTGCAGATGGTGAGCCCCAGCGTGGTGAGGACCAGGGCTCCCTAGGGCTCCCCAGTGAACTCCAAGTAGCTGCTCAGTTAATGCATGTAGACTGAATGAATAACTAGTACAAACCCTCTTGTTTTATATATAAAAAAAGCGAGCCCCCCCACTCCCCCCCCCAGAGTTCAACGACTTGTTGCAAAGTCATACATTTACCTGGTTAATGTGTGACCAAAGGCCAAATCGACCTCCAGGCCGTGGCTGTTTCATGCGTCTGGCATCCCTGACCTCGGCCCCTCCTTCTCTGAGCTGAGGCCGGTTAGTTTTACTTTTCCTTTCAGCCATCTTTGCATCCCTTTAAACATCTTCTGTAATAGGAGAATAGTTAGGGCCATGCTTGGCTTCAAAAGTCGAACTTCTCCCATGTTTGAGAATTTGATGATAGGAGCACAGGGCATCGTGTCTCACTCAGCTCGCTGCTTTTGTATTTGATTATTAAACATGAAATAAATGCAAACACACATGGCATCGCCTTGCTGGAAATAACTTACAAACTCTGATGTCCCACCCCCCCCCCCCCAGTGACTTTTCCCCTTTTGGCAGGGTGCTTTTCCAGAAGGGGTCTAGATCGTGGTAGTATACTGCCTCGTTTGCACGTCGGGAGTTTGGAAGCACAACCGTTCACATACCTCATGTTGTTCGTTCATATTGTCGTAAAGTATACGTGACATAACATTTACCATTTTAACCATCACCACCGTCCCTCCCCAGAGCTTTTTCATCTTCCCAAATAGAAACTCTGAACCCATTAATAGGCAGGTCCCCGACCCCTTCCCCCAGCCCCTGGCAACCACCTTCCACCTTCTGTTTCTATAGTAGTTTCTATAGGAGTTCTGTTTCTATGAGGTTCCACTCAAGGTACCTCACGGAGGTTTGAAATCTTACAATATTTGTCCCTCCACACCTGGCTCATTTCGCTTAGCATCATGTCCTCGAGCTTCATCTATGTGGTGGCGTATGTCAGAATTTCCTTCCTTCTCAAGGTTGCATAATATCCCACTGTATTTATCCATCACATTTTGTTTATCCATTTATCTGTCACTAGACGCTTAATTTGTTTCCATCTTTTGGCTACTGTAAACAAAGCTGCTGTAAACATTGGCGCGCAAGTATCTGTTTGAGTCCCTACTTTGAATTCCTTTGGGTACCTACCTAGGAGTAAAATTGCTTATAGTAATTCTGGGTTTAGCTTTTTGAAGAACTACGAAACTGTTTTCCATAGCAACTGCACCATTGTGCCTTCCCCCCGGCAAGGTATAAGGACTCCACTTTCCTCACATCCTCACCAACACTGGTCCTTTTCCTTTTTTGTTTTGTTTTGTTTTATTTGTTTGTTTGTTTTTAAGAATTACCATCCTAGTGGGTAGGAAGTAATATCTCATTGCAGTTTTGACTGCCTGAGTGTTTCTGTGTGTGTGTGTGTGTGTGTGTTGTACGTGTGATAAAGATAGAGATAGCTAAAGATAGAGAGTAACTGACTCTCTTGAGGCTGGAAAAGACCTCTGTCATTAGATTCAAAGCCCTCTCGTCTCGGTAAGGCCAGGACATCAGTCCCCAGAGAGAGGACATAACTCTTGATCTTGACCCAGAGGCCGTGAGCAAGTCCACAAAGCTTACAGAAGCATGTTAGGCTGAGAAGCTGGCATCTTTCCATGCCTTTGCAAAACTCACTTCCTAAAGAGTCTTAGAAACTTGGAGGGCGAGGGAAAAGGGAAGAAGACACAGAGGGTCAGAAAGCACGTCCGAGCCCAGTATGGCCAGGCAGAGGGTGGTATACGTCCACGGGTACCTTTGTTAGGGGAAGGGATTGGGCTCCTCTAACGGGGTTGCCAAAGGTAAGTACACAACAGTCAGGGTCCAGCTCAGATTCAGATCAAATACTAAGGGGGAGAAATCCAGAATCTGGGTAAGGTTACTGGGGAGGTCAGAATCCCAGAGATTAGAATCTGGAGTAAAGTAGGGGCAAAATAACAGGAAACAAGGTCAAAAAACTAGCAGACCCAATTCGGGCTTCTAAATTGAGATCAATTACACAGGAAATTAGGGGTGGAAAAGAATTTGAGGCAACATGGTTCAAGTTCACTGGCTAAGACCTGTGAGAGGCAGAGAACCAGTTCATCGACATTTCGTTGGGATTCCCAACATCTCCGGCCGGGCCCGATGATGTGTCTTCTCCCATCCAACGGACAGTTACTCCTACTCTTGCCCTGGAGGATGATGATGCCCTGAGGTCTTTCCATGTAGCTGTTAGGCAAACATAACATTTATTTCCCATGTTTTCAATGGAACGAGCCAACAGAAAAACCAAAGGTTCTGGGGGCACCTGGGTGGCTCATTCGGTTAAGCGACCGACTTTGGCTCAGGTCATAGTCTCACAGTTCGTGAGTTCGAGCCCTGGGTCGGGCTCTGTGCTGACAGCTCAGAGCCTGCAGCCTGCTTCGGATTCTGTGTCCTCCCTCTCTCTCTGTTCCTCCCCCGCTTATGTTCTGTCTGTCTCTGTTAAAAATAAATAAACATAAAAAAAAAAAAGAAAAGAAAAGCCAAGGGTCTGCCTCTAACCCAAATGGATCTGTCCCCACTGCCAAACCAAAAGGAGAAAAAAAATTTTTTTAGACTGGTTACAGTAGGCCATGGACCCTAGAGAAAAGTTAGTAGGGAATTTGGAGACATTGTATGGTGGGTGAGATTGTAAGAAGGCCCTCAAGACGCCCACCTCATGCTGTGCATACTCTGTATACTCTCTCCCCTTAGGTGAGGGTGGGATCTGGGAATATGATGGGGTTTTTCCCCCATACAAAAGGAGGGCGACCCTGGGTAGGCCTGACCTAATCAGGGGAGCACTTAAAAGAAGCACCAGAGACACATCCTTCCACTGGCCTGGAAGAAGGGAACACCACCTTGTGAACTGCCTACGCGGGCCACATGACAATGAACTGAGGGCATCCTCTGGGACCTCACAGCATTTCCCTGCCAAAATCCAGCGAGGAAACCAAGACCTCGGGCTTAAGCCACAGGACAGTGCATTGTGCCCAAGATCTGTGAGTTTAAAAAAGGATCTGAGTCCCAGATGAGATCCCAGCCCCGGCTGATAACTTGATTTCAGCCTCTGAGACCCTGGGTGGAGGACCCAGCGAGTGTATAGATGTGCTTCTGACCCGCGGAAACCGGCTACGTTACGTTTGTGGTGATCTGTTACGCAGCAAGGAAAAAAAAAAAACAAAAAACAATGCACCTTGCCTACCGAGATAGGAGGCATAATCAGCAGGTGGACCCGGAACCTTGAACTTCTTTCATTTGCTCTTTGTGATGTAGAACAATAGATCAATACTCATGTCATAGATCCATAGATCCGCAAGAGACCTTAGAGAGCATCTCGTCCAACCCTTGGAGAGGTTTAAGTGGCTTGCTCAAGGCCACGCCGCTAATTAGTGGCGAATACCGTGGTCAAACTTAAACACGCCCGTATCTGGAAGGATTTCTGCTGTGAAATGGGTCAAGGATGCAGAGAATTAGAAACTGCAGGAGTCTTTCACATCATTCTATTGAAGCTCCTCCATTGTAAGCAGGAAGAAACTGAGGCACAGAGCGACTAGGGAATCTGCAGCGTTCCTTCCGACGAACAAAGCCACGTCGCAGCACCAGGTGCCGCCCTGCACGCGACCGCCCTTGCAAACAGAAATCAGCATGTGCCAAAAACGGCTGCGTGCCCATCGGTCCCCAAATTAATAAGCAGCAAGTCAGATGCAGAAGGGACTTGGTGGCTCCCTGACAGCCACTGAAGGTGTGCCCAGCTCACCCAGCACACAGTTACACAGCCACCAAAACGGCTAGGGCTTTCTCCTTTGCAGGAAGGCCCAGCTGCCCTGAAGGAGAGAGCGGGGAGGGCTGGGGGGTGCAGAGAGGGGCCAGGCCTGTTCGGCTTTCCCCACCCACCCACCCCACCCCCCCCAGAAGCTCAGAAACAAAAGAAAACATTGCAGCTTTGCTAGTCAAGGACCTTTTGTGGAGGTTGATGTGTGTCAGTCAGATTTGGGGTGTGTGTGTGTGTGTGTGTGTGTGTGTGTGTGTAACCGAATAGCCTGTCAGAGCCTCATTTTGCACCATGCAAGTCCCACCTCACTGATAACACTCTAAATAACAGGTGAGTGACTCCTGGCAGGAAGGAGATTGTCTGACCTCATTGTTTGCCTTTTTCCCCCCTCTTTGTTCTTCACAAATAAAGGTTTTTTAATAAACTGAAAGGTCCCCCGCTCTTGCCTGATGATAAAATGAAAGGAACCAGTGAGGTATGGTACAGCGAGGCAGCGAAAAAAGAGAAGCTCATCAGAAAATAACAAAGGTGCAAGGTAAAGATAAGGCAGCTGTCAGAGATTAATCCTGCCCGCCTGATTGTTTTCTTTAATACCAAAGCCTGCAATAGCAAGCGATAAGTTTGCTGAGTAATTTGGTTTTTGGTGAGGAAATAAAATTCAGGTAGGCCCCGTAATTGATTTCCCTTTCTTTAGTTTTCTAAACATTAAACAACAACAACAACAACAGAAAGCCCGTGTTCCGGCTACGGTCGTCTCTCCCAGCTGCACTGCTGTGGCTGCCCTCTTGCCCGGGCCCACCTGCTTCGGGCCAAAAGCTTCCAGAAGGAGGGCAGGAGTGAGGGAGACAAGTTCCCCCTCTCTCAGCAACGTTAGGTGCAATTTATATGAAATTCGCAAATCCGCGTCCCTTACGGACTGAATGGCGCCCTTCCCCCAGAAAGATGGGAATCCTTACCCCCAGGGCCTCAGCCTTATTTGGAAACAGGGTCTTTGCAGAGGGCAGCGAGTTAAAATGAAGTAGGGTTCTGACCCTGCAGGACTGGTGTCCTTTTGTAAAGGGGGAATTTGGACACAGGGAGAATGTCATGGGAAGATGAAGGAAGGCAGGCATGGTGCGGGGCGGGGAGGGGGGAGGGGTCTGTATGCCGAAAGAGAGACAGGCCAGACTCCCTCCGAGCCTCCAGAAGGAACCAACCCTGTCAACACCTTGATCTCGGACTTTCTCCAGCCTCCTGAACTGTGAGACAATCAATGTCTGTGGCTGGAGCCTCCTGGTTGCTGGGTTGGGGGTGTTTGTTGGGACGGCCCGAGCAAACTCCTACAACGTCTCACACAGCAAGGAACCCTCACCTCCAACTTGAATGTCCCAGGCCAAATTCTACCCCTCGGGTCCACCTCCTCCCAATCGCCCCACCCCCATCAGTCTCTAAGCAAACACTGACCAAGGCAGTCAAGGGAAAGTTAAACCGGAAGGCACGGCCCTATCCCTTCCTTCTGTGTGTGAGGGGGTTGCACACAGCACCTTCCCTGCGAGGACGCCTGGGCGTTTATGAACGTGTGTGTGGGGACAGCGCCCCTGTGCGTCTGCACCTCGGCCCGTCCCCTCTGCTGCCGTTGGCTGGTGGGAGCCAGAGCAGTGGCCTGAACCTGGAGAGTGGCCGGCCAGGAGCGACTGCCCCAGGAACCCTGAATGTCAGGCAAAATGCTGCATCTGAGACACCCCCTCTCCCGGATTTACGAAATCCACTCACGCCCTTTGACACAAGTAGCTCTCCAAGTTTGAATGTGCCCAGGAATGAGTCACCGCCTAAAATGCGGGCTCTGACTCAGTCTAGGGTGGCGATGCAGAGGCTGTTTCTAACGAGCACCCAGGTGCTGCAGAAGTGGCTGGTACGTGGGCCACACCTGAGGTCCTGGGTTTGGCCCCTTGCAGCGTGAGGGTGTGGGGACGGTGGCGTGGGAGAGCGGGTCCCTAGGGTTGCCCAGAAGCCAAGCGTCCCGTGGTTCCAAACCTCCCCAGACTCAGACGTCTTCAGGCTGGGAAAACCTTCGGCAGGGTCAGAGGGAAAAGCCCAAAAGGCAACATCTGCAGGGGCGAAGCTGGGGAGCTCTCCAACGAGAAAGCATGGCGTGTGCACGCACACCCAGGCACACACGCGAAGGCCACGCCAGCAGCCAAAGCCTCATTCGTTGAGACAAAAGGGAGGGCCCCCAGGTTGCTCATCCTACAGCTAATTTCTCATCTTATCTATCATGTGAATGAGATGGGAAAAGAGTTGCCCGTTTCTCACAGATAATCACTGCCGCGAAAGACACTGAACGCACTCCCTGGAAAGCCCTGCGGTCACATCCACCCGCAGGCTTGTCGGTTTCAAGAGGAGGGACTGAGGCAGCCAGGCCTGCTTCCCGATGGAGAGATGGGTAGAGAGGCTTCCTTGCAGACGCCCCGTGTGAAAACCACCTTGGAAAATGGCTGAGAGGAGGCCACGTACTTTTCTGCGGGAATACTCCACGCACGCACTCCCTGAGGCCAAGGAAATGATTGGCCAAGGGGCGGTTTTGAGACTGAGCTCCTACGTGGTCCACCTCCAAGCTGGCTGTGTGATGGGATGAAGGGTCCCCCCCGTCAGGAAGGAGGCCCAGCCAGCAGCCACCACCTTTGCCCCCACCCTGCCCTCCCACCCACTCAATGAGCCCTAACAGCACCCCCATACAGGCTTCCCAAGGCCCCAACAATCACAAACATCCCCCAGGAAGGATGCCCCGCCCCATTCTGGTATAACTCAGTGTGTCTGGGGCGATCATAGGTCTTCAAGAGCATTTGGTACAACTCTCCCTTCTTAACAAAGAAGAAACTGAGGTCCGGAGCGGTAGACAGATTGGCCCAAGGACAGCTAGCGGGTAAGTGGCTGACCCTTCTGGGTCCATGCAGTGGTCAAGGTCTGGCAGGAAGGCAAGTCAGCGTTCTGAAGCACCGTCAGTGGGGGGGTCAGAGTTGTTGAAAGGAGACAGGAGACCCAGAAAAATCCTCCCCACTCAGCAGGTGCCAGGCTTTGACCTGGAAACCTATCTGAGAACGAATTCTGGCCTGGAGACAGAACAGGCAACCCGAAGGAGGGATTCCCAGCTTTGAGTGGGTTTTTTGTTTTTTTTTTTTTAATGCTGATAATCAGGCTCCACCCAGACAAAATTAATCTGAATTTATCAAGCCTCACAGCTGGTGAACTTTTGAGAAAGGCAGACTCTGGGGCCCCACCCAGTCCGACTGAATCAGAAGAATCTGGGTGATCCCCGTGCGTGTTAAGGTCTGAGAAGTGCTGTGCCATCTGCACATTGGAACTACCTGATGGCCAGGTGTGAAACTGTGATCTATAATAAGAAATAGATATTTGGTCTCCCTCCCCAGTTCTGACACAGAGTCCTTAAAACCTTTGGAATTTCCTAGAGGATCAGAGTGATAAAGGTGTCTTTTGTTATGTTAGTGACTCAAAGATCGCATCTAAGGAGGGGGGGCTGGTTTCCCAGAGGACCCAGATGCATGATTAGAGGTCTAGAACTTTCGGTTTCATTCCAGACTTGACCCTGGAGAGGCTGGAGGGGCCGGGGGGGGGGGGGGGGGGGTGGGGGGGGGGTGGGGCAGTGAATGGGTCAACCGTGACCAAGTGGTGAAGCCACCGTGAAAATCTGAAAGGACAGGGTTAGATCTGAGAGCTAGATCTAAGATCTGATGATTCCATGTTCATTTTGAGACAGGGTTAGAGCACAGAAATAACTCTGCAGTCCCGGCATCCCATACCCAATAAGGTCATGAAGAAAGCAGTTACAAGAGCTGCTAGAATCAAAACCAGGTGCTAGCGGTTTCTGCCCCAGCTGTACAATATTGGGCAGCTTATTTAAGCTCTAAGCCTCAGTTTGTTTATCTGTAAAATGGAGAACATAACAGCTCATTCACGGAGTCCTTGCGATCTGTCAGATGCTAAAATGTAAAGCTCTTGATGGAGTTTCTGGTGCATATGCTCAAAAAAAAAAAAACAGCCGCTATCGTTAGTGATGCCATTTCAACCCCACGGTCTTTCTAGGGAGGATTTTAAGTTAGTACAAGGACGGACAAGATTTGGACAATAACCTCTTTGCAGAGTGCAAAACCAATGTCAGCATTTATAAATAGCTCGCGGGGGTGTGGAGGCCTGTTCTCTCTGTCTCCTCCAGGCAAGCCCAGCCCAACCACCACGGTGGTTTCCTACAAATGTGAAAGGCCGAACAACAGCAAAGACTATTACAAGAAAACACCCGAAAGGCATTGAGTGGCAGGAAAGAGGGAGCAGGGAACTAGGTTAACACGACGCAGAAGACCCTCTAGAAAAACACCAGAGTGAAAAGGCAGCTAATTGAAGAATGAGAGCGCTTTCTTAACCAGTGCTAGCTGAGTAAAAATATAATTATCTTTGATTCATGAAGATTGCTACAATATGACTCATTTACCAAAACAGTTACTAGCAGAAGTACATTTGTTACTGCCAGGAGACCACGTGGGAGCAGGGCCTGTCACAGACGCCAGATCCGTTTGTACTTTTCACAGAGGCACCTTGAAGGAGACTTTTGTTTCCCATGAGCGGTTTTCTGGGCTGCTGCTCTCAGCAGGGCCTCTGGGGAGGACCGGGAACACAGAGGCCTTCCAGAGAGAAGGGAGGTGCTCGCCTGCTCCCAACCAGGTCCTGGGAGGGTCTCAGCTTTCCTGGCCCTTGTCTGGGACTCAGACTTGTTTCTTTCTGCAAGTGAAGTCACAGCTTTTCGGCGGCGGTGTCCTTGGCATTCGCGCACATGCACTTGTCTCTCCCTCCTCAGAGATTCCGCACAAACCGAGCAACTGGAAGGCCTTCCTCAATGTTTACGGGTTGCCTGACGGCTCTAAGAAGGGAAAAACCAGCCTTTGCCATTCAGATGTTTTCACTTTTCACTCGACCACGGTGGGCTGGGTGTTTGTCCCCACAGCATGGAGCCATTGGAAGATCTAAGCCTTCAGGTGGCTCGGGTGGTTGAGCAGCCAACTTCACCTCAGGTCTTGATCTCACGGTTCGTCAGTTCGAGCCCCGCATGGGGCTCTGTGTCAGCACAAAGCCCGGAGTCTGCTTCGGATTCCGTGCCCGCCTCTTTCTCCGCCCCTCCCTGGCTTGCGCTCTGTCTCTCTTGCTCTCAAAAATAAATAAACATTAAAAAAAGAGAGAGAGAAAAGAAGTAAGCCTTCAACAATCCGTGTGTACAAGATGACTGCCAGGTCAGTGCACGGAAACAGTGGGAAGACACGCTCTGGGCAGCGGGAATCTCAGAGGCGTCCTGGCCCCATCTCCCAAGGCTGGATGCGGCTCTAGGGGTCACCTGCACGTAAGTGATGAGGAGACCCATACGTTTTATAAAAATGGAACGAATGGCCCAGGAAGAAATAAAAAGTTGCATTTCTGACACGGTGAAAGGGCACCGCAGGGAGAAGTGTCCAGAACAAGGCAAGCGGCAAACAGTCCTGCACGTACAAGAGTAATGAAAATAAATACAGCTTACAAGCCTAATGACGACCATACCATCTCAGAGCAGGTTGAGACCCTAACTGATACAAATGAGCATCATTAGCATCCCTGGGCTCTCCTGTTCAGTGTAGGACAGAAACCAAGCAAATAGAAGGAAATGACCAGGGCTATAACAGTAGAATATGATAACCCCACACCAGACCTGGGCCTCTTAAGAAGAGTCATTTTCATCCCCATCCCAAAGCCACTTGAGGCCCCAAAGACGATCCATATAAATGCTGCCTGGCTTGTCTTCGTCCTAGGAGAATTAACACGTTAAGAACCACCCACATCTCTTTGCTCCCAATATGCATGAGTGCGTAAGTATTTCCCTTTGGCCTAGAAGCTAAAGATGATTCCATGGATGACTCTCTCTTGGGCGGAGAAAACCATGCTCTTGCTCTTTATTATTTACTACGTGCCTCCTGTGGTCCTAGCCATTGCCCTAAGTGCTTTA
The DNA here is from genome assembly GCF_022837055.1 of Prionailurus viverrinus. NCBI lineage: Eukaryota > Metazoa > Chordata > Mammalia > Carnivora > Felidae > Prionailurus > Prionailurus viverrinus. Next base: position 9,344,067 of record NC_062565.1, on the reverse strand, counting down.
AACGCATTACCTCTTTGTCCCCAAGCACAGGCCTCACTGGTAGGTGTTATCAATACCCCCATTTTGAGGGAAAGGATAGTCGAGGCTCAGAGAAGTTGAGTCACCTGCCAAAGGCCAAACCGTAAGGGACAAGTCAGAGATTAAAGCAGAAAGCCAGCTTCGATAGGCTGTTTCTGGGGTCAACCCCTGCGAGGAGGTGACAAAGACGAGAACAAACAGCTGTGTCAGAGCAGACAGGAAGGGAAGAGTCATTCTCTGCAGAGAAAAGGCCCTGTGCAAAGGCCCAGAGGCAGAAAGGATCTTGAAAGCCATGGGGACTTTTCAGGCGGTTGTCACTGAATGGCAACCCGCGCTAAAACTGCGGCTGAAGACACCACCACTTGTTCCCTCGATCAGGGGTTTTCAGCTGGGGGCGGGGCTCAAAAGGACAACTTATTACTATGCCAGGTGCTGTCAGTCATGACAACACGACTAGAGCTGGAGCAGCCACTTCTAATGTGGCTTACTCGTGTGGCGGGAAGGTTGGTACTGGCCGCGAGCCAGGGTCCTTGCTTCTCCATCACATGCCCTCTCCACATGGCTGCTCGGGCCTCCTCCAGCATGGCAGCTGAGTTCCCAGAGGGAAGAGGTGGAAGCCGCCGGGCCCTCCAAAGGCAAGGCTCAGAACTGGCACAGTGTTACATCCGCCATGTTCTGTTCCACTCAACTCAGTCACAGGCTCAGCCCCAATTCAGTGGGAGGAATGACAAAGAGTAAAAAAAAAAAAAACCAAAAAACCCAGTGGGGTGGGAACATAATTGACTAGGGGCGGAGGAGCATGGAAGGGGTGCGTCCCGTAACATGACAATGAGAGAGAGATGTTGCAAGGCTTTGTTGGCCGTGTGAAGGAGTCTGGATTTCCCTGTAAGTTTAATAAGGAGTCCTTGCTTCCTTTTGGACCCTTGCTCTTATCTCAACTTTAGTAGAAGGCTAACAAAAGTAGGTACTCAAGGGGTTTCATTTTAAGGCCACAGAGCAAATCTACAGGCACAGAAGATGCATTTAGTTCAGACATTTAATGAATGTAAGGCATTAGTACACTGTCATCATCAGATATGTGCTCCTTTCAAATGTCATCGGTTGCTGAGTGAACCAGATAACCCACCAGGTTTCCAGGATGCAGCAACAATGCCAACTTGCCTCGCCAGATCCCTTGCCAGGCACGCCACAGCGCCTTCATGTGGAGAAATGACCACGACTGCTCATTTTCTTGTCCACCCACCACCTTTCAATAGGTTATGCTCCTGAAAATCCAAATCCAGCAGCCTTCCGGTTTGTCAGTCATCAGTCTGTCTGACTAGAACCATCCCTTTGGGGTCAGGAAGCTTGGCTGTGCCCATGCAACACAACCACCGGGTCCAGCATGACCCTCCAATGTCTTTGTGTCTTCAGGGTTAAAGAACTAGGTCCATTTGTTCCATTTAGAGTGATTGGATGTGAGAGAATCAAAGAGGAGTAGCTTTTCTGTGTTTATTGGGACATGAACTTTTCTGTATACCAAGGGGAATAAATGTTAGGACACTATGGAGGTATTTACTAAGCACACATTAAATACCTTCCGCGCTGAGCTGCTGAAGGTACCAAGATACTTAGAGAACCCCCTCCCCTCCAAGTTCTTGAGCTGCTAAGTATGGTGAGAATGGTTACCCATAAGTAGAACTTTTCGATACAGTGTAGAAAATACAGTGGTAGGGGCATTGGAAGCCTACAAGGAGAGCACAGAAGAGGGAAACCCAGCTCAGCTTTTTGGGAGTGGTGAGGCTGGAGAGCCTTTCTGGAGAAGGGGATCTGGACCTGATTTTAGAAGGAGAAGTAGGGGCTCAGAAAAGTAGCTCAGGCTGAGGGAACGTTGGGAAAGAGGCTCACTAGAGTGAGACATCCAGGCATATGTGTGTTCAGACGCAGGGGATACATGACAAGGCAACACAGCTGGAACGTAACGTTAACATAGATCATGGCACGGAATGGAGAGGCCAGATCACAGAGGACCGTGCATGCTATGTTAAGGAACTTTGCATTGATTGGATAACAATCAGTGATTTTTTTAAGAGATCGGATATATGTTGTAGATAAATTATTCTGGCAGAAACACAAAGACAACACTGAGGCAAGAGTGAAGGAGGGGAAACCAATTGGAAATACTGACTCAATTTAAAAGAGAAAGAGAGGTGCCTGAGTGGCTCAGTCGGTTAAGCATCCAACTCTTGATTTCAACTCAGATCATGATCCCAGGATCATGGGATCAAGCCCTGAATAGGGCTCTGTGCTGACGGTGTGGAGCCTGCTTTGGATTCTCTCTCCCTCTCTCTCTCCCCTTCCCGCCCTCTCTCAAAATAAACATTAAAAAAATTTTAATGTTTTTATATTTTATTTTTGAGAGAGAGAGAGAGAGAGAGACACAGAGTATGAGCAGGAGAGGGGCAGAGAGAGAGGGAGACACAGAATCCAAAGCAGGCTCCAGGCTCCAAGCTGTCAGCACAGAGCCTGACGTGGGGCTCGAACTCCCCAACTATGAGATCATGACCTGAGCTGAAGTTGGATGCTCAACTGACTGAGCCACCCAGGCACCCCCAAATAAACTTTTTTTTAATTAAAAAAAATTAAAGAGAAACAAATCTATGGCAATGGAGGGAGTAATAGGAGATATGATACAGATCCGAGAAACATTTATGGGATTGAGTTATCAGGGTTTAGCAATAGATCTGATGTAAGAAGGGAAGGAAAAATTCAGGAGACTCCTGGACTTGAGAAAATAAAAAAATGAGAAGTATGCACAGGGAAGTAGGTGAGACTAAACTAACACATTGAACCTGAGGCATCTGATGGCATTTCAGATTGGAGATGGCCAACATTCATTTGGATATCTGAGTTCAAGAGTGAAAATAGACATTGAAGCTCGGTAAGTAGGGATACATGCCTTCCTCAGACAGGAGACAATGCATGTGGTTGAGATTCTCTAGATTCAGAAAATAGTGAACATAGAATGGAATCCTGGAGCCCATCAAATTTTAAGGGTGTGACCAAGAGGAGAAATGATCATAGACAAAGTTGGAGAATCCACACGATCTGGTATAATTAAACCCAAGGAACTCAAGACGCAAGAAGGTGATTGGAATGCCTAACAGAATCGAATGCACCATAAAAGTCTCATCAACCAATTATTTCATGTAAAGGGGAGCACTGGATTATAAAGGTTGAATAACAAGTGTGCAATGAAGATGTTAGGACAAAACGGTATAGGACAGACTGACAAGAAATTCATCTGTGAAGGGGAAGAAAGCACCAGCAGAACGGGACGGGGGCGGGGGTGGTCAATTGAATTCTTTGTTTTTGGGTTTGTTGCTTAAGGATGGGAGAGACTTCCTTATTAATGAGGTGAGGGAAATTAGCCATAGAAATAGGGGAACTTTTATGACACAAGATCCAGAAATGATATGAAAAGTTGGAAGCACAGGATAGGCCTGAACCTTAGAAGAGCACTCTGTTCTGAGACTGGAGAAGAATGGGTTCAGACCTACTTCAAACTTGAGGTTTAAACCACCCCCAGCCTCACCCCCAGGATTTTCCGAGCCCAGGGCAAGAGTACACACAGACGCTCCTATGTCTATGTCCAGATACCTAAACATTAGACATCAAACCCCCAAAACAGGTAAATGAAATACGTTTGATAGATAGGATGCATAGGTTCAATGGAATACTTCTATCTTGACTGAAATGCTTTGTTTAAAACTTGGGAATCCAAGTCCTATCTTAGGATCTTGGACTCCTCAGACCCCCAAGCTGGAACATGGAGGCATATGAGAGCCACCGCCAGCCCGTGACCCAACTACCGCCAGCTCGTGACCCAACTACCACCAGCCCGTGACCCAACTACTGCCAACCCGTGACCCAACCCTTCTCTGTTCCCACCATTGACCCCATTGTACACAGCAAGGGATCCGATAAGTGCCTGTGACGACACCCAAGCTTCCATGTCCAAGTTCTGTCCATATCCCTCTGCGAGCAGCCATTCCTTGGCCACCACTTGGGCCTGGAGATGCGTCCACAGTGGGGTCATCTGTCTTTAGGAGAAAGGATTTGGGGGAGAGGCCCACACAGGCCATGGAAGCAGGTTTGCAGAAACCTTTGCAATGAATTCTGGGTTCTGTGTTCTTATCACATGTGAGAAGAGTACACAGGCAAGTGAGGTGTTCGCTCTGGGTGAACATGTCTCCTTAGCTCCACACACCCCTTGCCTACAGGGAGGATCCCAGGTGACAGTGGCCAGAATGATGGTCTCTAAAGCACAGGACGCAGGCCACGGGCCCCCCTCGCCTGGGCCTATGGGTGGGACAGTCTGGGAGCCTACCTTTTCTTTTGTTCTTCTCCATTTTCTTGACAAAACAAAAAAGCTAAGACTATCTGCTGAGGCTGAAGTTGGGTGGGAATCCTTCCAGAGGGATCCAGGCCACCTTGCAGGTTTGGTTCTCCTAACTCTTGAGAAATGGCATTCAAGCAGGTTTCCATGAGAACTTGCTTCTTAATTTGAAGTAGAACCACAAGCCAGTCAAGCAAGGGTTGGAGTCCCTGAGGGACTGCAATTTGCAGGCATTTGCTTGGGAGACCTTCTTCTCCTCCTTGCCAACTTGAATGGGCCCGTAAAGTTTGCTGTGTGACAAACACATAAACTGAAAGGAAAAACAACAACAACAACAACAACAACAACAAAGTTGCGTCACACACCCCACTTCAAAGCCAGAGGGCTATTAAACATGATTTGGGCTCAGGAGTCCCCAGCAGTGTTTGTCTGAAAACGGGTGACCTTCACAAAGAGGTCTGGTCACCATGAAGGCTGCGGAAGGATCTTTTCTCTGCCTTCAGGGCAAGTCTGAGTTCAGATGACATCAGTGGCCCACAGAGACAGAGACCAGCAGAAGGTGGGATGTCCGGAGAGCCTTTGTTTTTTAAATCTCAAAAAAATATGAACTTCCTTTCAAAGAAAATGAAATGCTTTGAAAAGAAAGACAATGGCGTAAATTAAATAGTGGAGACGTGACTGAACACCAAGCAGTTATACAATTTTTTAAAATATCTTCCCGAGGTGCCTGGGTGGCTCAGTCGGTTAAGCGTCCGACTTCAGCTCAGGTCATGATCTCACTGTCCGTGAGTTCAAGCCCCACGTCGGGCTTTGTGCTGACAGCTCAGAGCCCGGAGCCTGCTTTGGATTCTGTGTCTCCCTCTCTCTCTGACCCTCCCCTGTTCATGCTCTGTCTCTCTCCATCTCAAAAATAAATAAACATTAAAAAAAAAAATAAAATATCTTCCAATATTTATAAATTTTTCTATAATGCTACTTTAAGGGTATTTTATCTCCCTGTGTAATTATCTCCCAAATGATGCTTTTTTTTTTTTAAATATTAGTTTTCAAAGACCTGTTCGACCATTAATTTCCTGTCATGGCTGCTGAAATCTTATTATCTTCGTTTTATTGCTATGAAAACCGCAATATGGGGCAGTTAAGTGACTACCCGGAGAACCAGAGGCAGAGTTGGAAATAGCACCTAATGTTTCATCCTACCTATTAAATCAGACTTCTTGCTAACCTAGAGCTGCCCCTTCCCACACTAATCTACTTTCGATTTGTGACTACTCAAGTCTTTATGCCAGCCTATTAGGAACCTACAGTCACTCAGCATCCAGCTATATATTAGATGCTGCTAAATATTTCATTATAAGAGTGGCGGGGATAGAACGGAACTTTTTCTTTGAGGACAAGGCAATTCACGGCGTGCCATCCGGTGTGCCCCGTGTCAATAAGAGGGAGTCCTGGTGTAGAAAAGGGGCAGTGAGGAAAATGTTCAAGAGGGATTTAGAGAAATTAATGGATAATGTACTCAAAATATATGGCTTTGCATTAAGTACCTCTGTCGTCTGAACACCCATCCCCACTGTAATTTGCCTCTCTCACAGCGTTATTGACCACCTTAGTGTAGGTCTATTTCTGCACATTTTATTTTCCCAACTAAATCCTAAAGGCAAGGGTTGTCTCGTATATCCTTGGGTGTTCTCCACGCTGCGCGACAATGCTCTGCTCATGGGAGCGGTTCAGTAAGACGCAGCCGAATGACAACAACAGCAACAAAATGAAGGTTTGGGATCCCATGGTAGTTGTTTGAGATGGACAGCCCGCAGAACCAGGCCTACCCATCTTATCTCAATCCTGGGCTCCCTCTCAAGGACAGAGCACTGGGTGGAATGAATTGCAAGTCTAAGCCAGCCGCAATTCTCATGCTCTAGAATCACCCAAATCAAAGGAAGGGCTGCGCGTTACAGAAACACTACCGTTGAGATTAAAAACTAAAAGTGGATACGAGCCGCCCCTGTAGTTTCTGCTCCGACCGCCAGGAGGAAGATAGGCGAATTTCTCATCAGGCCAGAAAGACGAGCCTATTTCTCTAGATGAGAAAAGTCTAAAGCGAAAGGTATTGATTTCAACTATAGGGGGAACTCCTTTCCAGGGAACTTGTCATCAGGGAAAATCTGTCTATTGTGAAGTAAAAGGAAAGTCCCAAATAATTAGGAAACATTCTGTGCATCCCACCAAAGAAAGTCAATAGCACTATACCAGTGTGTGTTGTATCTAAACTAAACTACAAAAGTAGCTTTTTACCATTGCATGCAAATGATGTCTGGAAAATAGCCTAGTTTACATAATTGCACAGCTGTGGGCAGTCTGGCTTCCAAAATTCAGGATGCATCTTGATAGCATGTGTCAGACCCATAAAAGGGTTAATTTTGAAAACAGCCACTTTCACATACAGATGGAGACAGAGTGCCATCATCAATGTTTAATCAATCAATAGGCATTTATTCCTATGCTATCAAGTTTACATTATCCTGCATCTGGAGCGAGTGAAGGAATAAGGAAGGGAATCTGTCAAAAGCAAAATTACTTCTTGTTAGCTTTGCCCCTATAATTTCAGTTCAGCTTAGTACATGTTAATCTTTCTTATGACTTAAAGAAGGCAATGAAAGTGATTATACTTTAACCCTCTTGTGAATTTCTCAAACACTTTAATCTAAACCCAACCATTCAGACCAGGCTCTGGGGCGAGCTGTCAGATATGTGCCTCACACCATGATCAGATAATTGGTCAGTTACTTTCTGGGTGCCATTTCTTTACCAGTTGTGTTCAACTCTGTAGTTCCGGATTTCTCGATGCCTCTCTTCCTGGAGCAACTCTGCTCTCTGGTTAATTTCTAAGGCTAGGAGACAATGTTGTAGCATGTAGGAATGTGCACTTCGGGTTCCAATAGACCGGTGTTTGAATTCCAATCCCATAGAACTGCCTGTGTGAGTCCCTGAACGATATTCTAATCTGCCTAAGGCTGTTTCTGTACCTGTAAAATGGCTACACTAATGCCTGCCTCACGAAGTCCTCGTAAGGATTGAGTGAAATCGCATATATGAAGTCCACACCACTGAATTCACGACAATGTCTTTTCCCTACCCTCGAAGGGAACCGCTTGCTTTCTCTGAAGCTAAGAGTAGGGTTTCGTTAGTCTTGCTGTTTGTTTCCTTTGCTAGACTGTGGAGTATGAATTCATCTGGGCAAGACACAGTGTAGAAGAAGCAAATTTGTGTCTTTCATTTGTGAAAAGACTAATCAGTAAAAAGGAGGGGGGAGATCAACCATGCAAATGTGGTTCGTTGATCACTGGGCAGTATAATTATTTATTGTTATTTTGATAAGTTATTTAAATTATTATTGTTACATAAGGATGATAATTGCAAATACTGAGAATTGAGGGGGGGGTGGTTAGTGAAAGTCTGTATCTTCCTGATAATACAGAGGAAGGCACATTGTCTGAACGCATGTGCCATGGGATATATGTGCTATTCTCCATTGTATCTTAGCACCTAAGTTTCCTTAGTAAAGAAAGAAGTGTATAGGAATTTGTAAATTTTTGCTGTGCCGCTAGGATTTCTCCATTCATGCCTACAGTATTAAAGACTCCCAGGGGCGCCCGGGTGGCTTAATCGGTTAAGTGTCCAACTTGGGCTCAGGTCATGATCTCACGGTTCGTGGGTTCGAACCCCACGTCGGGCTCTGTGCCGGCAGCTCGGAGCCTGGAGCCTGCTTCGGATTCTGTGTCTCCCTCTCTCTCTGTCCCCTCCCCACTGACACTCTGTCTCTGTCCCTCTCTCAAAAATAAACATTTAAAATTTTAAATTAAAAAAAAAAAAAAAAGACTCCCAAAGGAAGGGTCTCCGAGCCTCCTGCACTTTTAGCGACGGTCATCTATTATGTGCAGAAGACCTCCAAGAAGGAAACAGAGAGCGCCCACCATTATGTTTTAGGTTCCCAGATGAACATTGGCAGTTTAAGATAATACAAAAACATAATTCTCATTGTAGCAATCTCTACAGAGTTCAAGGCAATGTGGGCAGCCTTTACGGTGCCCCATAAAATCAGGAGGTACTGATGAATAATGAATAAAGGTTCACTCCCAAACCAGACCATCAGATGGAAAGTCTAACTCGATTTCACAATCCAAACCATTGTTCGCCCACTCGGTCTGCTTCTTGTTCCCTGCACGTCCTACTCCTCTCTTCACGAGCTGCTAAACCACTAAGCCAACCTATCACAACAAGTTCGACCTGCTTCTTTCCTCGAACCTACACTTGGCATCACAGTCAGGAATTCTTGTACAGTGATGGGGCGCCTGGGTGGCTCAGTCGGTAGAGTGTCCGACTTCAGCTCAGGTCATGATCTCACTGTCTGTGACTTCGAGCACAGCTTAGAGCCTGGAGCCTGCTTTGGATTCTTGACCCCTCTCTTTCTGCCCCTACCGTGCTCACACTCTCTTTCTCTCTCTCAAAAATAAGTAAGGGGCGCCTGGGTGGCTCAGTCAGTTAAGCGGCCGACTTGGGCTCAGGTCATGATCTCATGGTCCATGAGTTCGAGCCTCGTGTCGGGCTCTGTGCTGACAGCTCGGAGCCTGGAGCCTGCTTCTGTTTCTGTGTCTCCCTCTCTCTCTGCCCCTCCCCCGTTCGCGCTCTGTCTCTCTCTGCCTTTCAAAAATGAATAAATGTTAAAAAAAAATAAAAATAAATAAGTAAACAAAAACAATTTTTAAATAAATAAAAAGAATTTCTACAGCGAGATTCCAGAGTGCAGATTCTGAGCATTTGGTAATTCTGATGAGGCAAGGGTCCCAGGAGGTCATTCACGAGGCATTGCTCTCAGTTGGAAAATCAGACCTGTCGAGGCAGAGTGGCCATGGTTTTATTTCTGACGGGCCCCCCCTGACAGATGCAAAGACCGGACAGAGTGCAGCCCATAACCAATCCCCAGGACGGAGAGTGCAAGAAATACTGCATTTCTTCATTTTTAAGTCAGCCTAGGTCAAATTCTAAGCTTCAGCCCCCAGGATGAGTAGAAAAGTAGAGTTCAGCTATTATGGAAGCTCCCGACCGTGGGGCCATAAGAAATCCACTGCATTGCAAGGAGCACAGAACCTCAGAGAGGCCCCACTGGTCTTGAAGCATGGGGGGGACATAGGATACCACGGGGTCTCCATGGCTCCAGCCCTTTGGGATATGGCAGTTCACCTGCTTCCTCTCCACTCATGGGACCTGGAAAAACTGATGAACTGAAAGCCCCGTGCCTCCTGCTGAGTGCCCTAGGCAGACCTCTTTTCTGAGTAGCACCCCTCCCCTGGGCTGTTGCCCCTATGGGTGCATGCTCCCCACCGCTACGGAAACGCTTCAACCTCTAACCCACTCCGAGTCCAGGGTGGAAGGTCTCTCACCTCCCACCCTCGATGCTCACAAAAGCATCTGGCCCTCCACTCCTCCGGGGATATCGAATCTCGTCTGAGTGGAGGAATTTAAGAAATCAGGAAGTGCTTCTACTTCTGAAGCAAGAGAAGACAAACCCCTAATTTCTGTTAGAGAATTCTGGGAAGGGTAGAAGGGACCCGAAAAAGGAAGTCCAACTGAGATCTCAGAAAATTATCCTGTGTCATTGGTCCCATAAGCAAGCAGGTGATAAGCGTTGCCCTTGATTTTTTTCCCCTGGGAACTGGGTAGGACCAAATGTTCTGATGGAGAAGTGATAGGAGTCACAGTTAAATGTATCGGCTCCAGGGACACTTGCTAAGTGTGAGAACCGAGAAACAATCATGGGTGTTTCAGGGCAGCGCCCCTGAGTGCCTTCCCACCCATCCCTCACGTGATTCTGGGGAGAGGTTCGCATGATCAGGATTGGGAGTGGACTAAATTAGAGAGGAAGGCTGAAATGAAAGAGTTGTAATACAAAAAGCATGGCAGGAATCTGCAAACACAAACCATCCTGCTTTGAGCCTGAAATCCAGCGGATGAGTAGATAAAGAAGATGTGGTACACACACACACACACACACACACACACACACACACACTGGAATACTACTCACCTATGAAAAAGAATGGAATCTTGTCATTTGCAACAACATGGATGGAACTAGAAGGTATTATGCTAAGCAAAATAAGTCAGTCGGAGAAAGACAGATATCATATGATTTCACTCATACATGGAATTTGAGAAACACAACAGATGAATACAGGGGAAGGGAAGGAAAAATAAGACAAAAACAGGGAGGGAGGCAAACCGTAAGAGACTCTTAAATACAGAGAACCAACTGAGGGTTGCTGAAGAGGAGACGAGTGGGGGATGAGCTAGATGGGTGATGGGCACTAAGGAGGGCCCTTTTCAGGGTGAGCACGGGGTGTCATAGGTAAGAGGTGAATCACTGGGTTCTAGTCCTGAAACCCAGACTACGCTATATGCTGACTAAGTTGAATTTACGTTTAAAAAATAAATAAATAAAGATTAAAAAAATGAAATCCAACTGGATTTTGGAAGGGCAGAAGGGATGACCGGGTCTATGCCAGCAGGGGCAGCTAAGGAGGAAGTAAGAGGCCCGGCCCCAGACCATCGTTACTGCCCAGAGCCAGCGAGGAGCCAGAAGAAATCGGGTTTACCCGGAGCCACACGCAAATGCACAGAGTGGACACGTGGCAAGGAGAGACCACGAGGCAGCAGATCAAGAGGACAGGTGAGGCAAACACACCCGACACTCAGAGACTCTGGCCCAGGGAACCGGGGCCTCCATATCCTGGAGCCCCACTGCAGGAGGTTCCGGAAGAATCCACATCTACTGCCATTCGTCAATGCAGACGGACACTTCCGACTCTGCCCTGTCAGTCTGGTGTTGCTGAAAACACTTTGCACTCCATGCTTTTCGAACACAAATAAAAACCTCTTAATACCATAAGAAAACAGTTAATCTTCTTAAATGACAAAGTATCTCAGTCTGGTGCCGATGTGATTTGACTGAGATTGAACTTAAGCAAATGTTTATGGGAACAGGAAGCAACGATTAACAAATTCATTAATTCAATTACAGCACGGGGTAACTCCTCAATAAATGTTTGTTGTCGCTGCTGCTGCTGATAATTAAAATCCTGTTTATGGATGGGTTGTGATGTATAATCATTTCATAACTATCTAAGTCCTTATGCCTTGATGAGAACTATCATTATGTGTAAATATTGACTAAGGCTGAGCCTCACACATGCCATTGAAATTCAAGTTTGTAATCTACTACTAACCAACAGGAATGAACTAAACTGGGACCTGGGTCCAAAAAAACCCGCTGATTGGCTGGTAGTGGACGTGCAGACAGGATCCTAAGTCAGGATATCTTGCGGTCCCGTTTGCCTCGTCTACAAGTTGGGCTTGCCTGACAGAAACCTTATACACGACAGCTGGTATTTCTTCATCGTGCAGTGGCTTTTAGGATTTCTCGTGGTGAAGGTTCTCTCCCTGGTTCAGCGTCCACAAAGCTCCAGGAAGGAGGCTGGGAGACCCAGAAGTCTCAATAGGCTGGTGGACATAGTTTTCTAAATGTCAGCCCAAACTGGTCAGAATTTAAGTAGCTGAGATCGGTTCCCTCAGTCACCCGTTCACACATTTCCCAATTTGGGGCAGTTAAGTTACCGATTGAATGGATAAGAATGGGGCTCCTGTGCACACACACTTAGACTATTTAATAACTTACCAATAGAAATGAATTTATAGGACACTGTTGGTCAGGGACTTAGAGGAAGTCAGGCAGCACCTTTCAAAATCAATAAGCCCAAACCCAAAGTCACATTTTGCCACAACCCTACGATGCCATCCACCCCCCCCCCCCCACTCCCAAGGAACAAGCAGACGTGTTTGCAACCCGGGATCTACCAGAAAGGAGTGGCAGCATTTCCTCTGCACGGAGCTCGGGGGCAGGGGGTGGTCTCTCTTACAGGCGTGAGTGTGATTAGTAGGAAGGGGGCAATAAATATTAATGTGCTTCCCTTTCTGTGTTTCTGTACACACACTTTCTCGCATTTGGAAGTATTTGCTGGAGGGAGGGGGTAGAATAGAAAGCATTGTGATTACTCAAACAGAAATTCAAAGAGAAATCAAGTGTTTGTGTTTAGCTTCGGCATTCAAAATTGAGAAACACAGTAGGTTGGAAAACAGACTTTGTAGAGAGGGGAGGGAAAGAAAAGAAATTTTCTGAATTCCTGTAGTATACCAGGAACCAAGCCCCAGGGCTCAGATCTTAGATTTCTTTTCCCCAAAATGCAGATAAAATTCCTCTTCTACGTATGACCATTAGGCCATCACACTTGTTGCCCTGATGAAGAAGGAGGTATGTCATAGAGGAAGACATATAGATTGAAGGTTCTGAGCCTTTAAGAAAACTTTAGAAGCTGCCTTTTCTAGAAGGTGATCATTGAGAAGTGCCAAGAAACCAACTCCCAACATCAAGAGTCTCATAGCCCGACTCCTTATCCTTACGGTGAGGTGCAGCTTGTGAAGCGTCCAGAAAGGTAAGGGAGACCAAGCAAACTTTGGGCTGGTGGCACATTCCCAGGGTGTAGTAGGGAGTGACAGCAAGCCTCCCGCCTGGCTCGAATAATGCATAACCCCATCCATGGAAAGAGCATGATGGGTCCTCGGACATCCCACTTCCTGTTGGTGTGCACAGGGACTCTGGAAGAACACTGTGCCTCATGCAAGAATGCAGAGGGGGACCAGCACACATGGGTTAGGGAGCTAAAGCCCTCAGGTGGGGGCTTTAAAAGAAGGGGCCAATGGCCCAAACCACACCTCAGCCTCCCAAAAGCTGGATGCAACCAGCCATCGCCCCTCAGTGGTCACCAAGCCAGGGGGTAGGAAAGCTAGCCTCTGTGCCTTGGAAGACAGTAAGGGGCACAGTTAACCTCGCCTCCAGGAGGCTACATGTCATCTGGAAGAGGAGAGCAGAGCCAAGGATGGGAAATCTGAGACACCCAAAGAGGCAGAGGTTAGCCTATACATCAGACGAGGCTCATGGAATTCTACTAAAAGGTGGGGTCCCCTGCCCTACTCCCTCTACCTAGCACACGAGGGCTTGTGATAGATAAGAACATTGAAAAGGTTGGGGCGCCTGGATGGCTCAGTCATTTGAGCATCCGACTTCAGCTCAGGTCATGATCTCACGGTTTGTGAGTTCCAGTCCCACTTTGGGCTCACTGCTGTCACTGCAGAGCCAACTCCGGGTCCCCTGACTCCCTCTCTCTCTGCCCCTCATCCGCTCAGGCACACACTCTCTCTCTCTCAAAAATAAACATTAAAAAAAAAAGAACAACGAAGAGGTCCTATTTGGGGGAGGTTCAGAAGAATGCAGGATGAACCAATTTGCAACTTGGGTCAGGAGCTCCAGGAGAAGTCTAAATCAGTTACGTGTCTAGATGGAAGATTCTAGGCTTTGGGAAGTGTCAGCGTTACTGATCTCAAGAACGTAAAATGTTGGGGTGCTGGGTGGCTCAGTCGGCTGAACATCCAACTTCGGTTTAGGTCGTGATCTCACAGTTTGTGTATTTGAGCCCCACATCAGGCTCTGTGCTGACAGCTCAGAGCCTGGAGCCTGCTTTGGATTCTCTGTCTCCCTCTCTCTGTGCCCCTCCCCTGCTCACGCTCCGTCTCTCTCTCTCTCTCTCAAAAACAAATAAACATTACAAAATATTTTTTTAATAAAAATTTTAAAAGAACATAAAATACCATTCTTTTCATTCATTTAATAAAAAATTTATTTTGTATTCTGTGCTGGTTTATATTGTATTATATGTTTGTGTATAACCATAATTTTTTTTTTAGAATTTTTTTTTAATTTTGTTTAATGTTTATTTATTTTTGAGACATAGGGAGACAGAGAGCGAGTGGGGGGGGGGGCGGAGAGAGAGGGAGACACAGAATCTGAAACAGGCTCCAGGCTCTGAGCTGTCAGCACAGAGCCCGATGTGGGGCTCGAACCCACGAACTGTGAGATCATGACCTGAGCCGAAGTCGGACGCTTAACCGACTGGGCCACCCAGGCACCCCTAACCCATAAGTTTTTAAGTTGTCAATTTTTTCAAGTTGATGAGCATGGGTGCCAGGACATTTCTTTTTTTTTTTTTAATTTTTTAAAATATTTATTTTTTAGAGACAGTGAGAGATAGAGCATGAGTGGGGGAGGGGCAGAGAGAGAGAGAGGGAGACCCAGAATCCGAAGCGGGCTCCAGGCTGTGAGCTGTCAGCACAGAGTCCGACGTGGGGCTCGAGCTGATGAACCGCGAGATCATGAGCCAAAGTCGGACGCTTATTCGACTGAACCACCCAGGCGCCCCTGGTGCCAGGACATTTCTTCTCCTCCTCCCCCTCCTTCTTGCCTTGTCCAGGTCATCCCATAGTTGCACCTCCTCTAGGGTAGATCAGAACTCTCCTCTTCCCTCCAGGGATAAAACAGGAATGGAATAATTGGCCAGGTGGTAAGGCAGGCCAAAGAGAAAAGGGGGTACTCAGGGGTCTGTGGCAAGGTGATGAAGAGAGAGAATGCCCTCAGGGTGAGAACTTCTCCCAAGGTCCAAGAGAGAGGCGGCCGTGCAGGTGGCTACGAGAATAAAGAGTGAAGCCTCCTACGTGTGGGTGCCGGGCAAACCAGGCGGTTTGCTTTGCCCCATCCTATTCTCAGGCCCAGGGGAATTATGGATTGCGGGGGGAATTCTCGAGCCAGAGGCTGGGAGCTGTACTGCACATCCTACTGGAAACTCATATGTGTCAGGGGAGGCGGGGGGGGGGGGGGGTTGGGGATTGAGAATAGCAAGACTGACCAGTAAGACGTTTCCTGGGAATGGCCATAGTGCCCCTCCTTCCAACATGAAGATCAAGGTCACAAGGCTACCCAACACAAAGAATCACCCCAAATACATTCAAAACTGTTCATCTTTTTTGGCTGTTGTTGTTATAAGTCGGAGTGGGATGAACCACTGGATTCTATTCCAGAAATCATTATGGTGCTATATGTTAACTAACTTGGGTGTAAATTTTGATTAATAAATAAATAAATAAATAAATAAGTTGAAGTGATTCCCATAGCTAAATAATATTTAACTCCAACTTTCTTTTTTTTTCATAATTTTTTAAATGTTTATTATTGAGAGACAGACACAGAGTGTGATCAGGGGAGGAGGCAGAGAGAGAGGGGGAGACACAGAATCCGAAGCAGGCTCCAGTCTCCGAGCTGTCAGCACAGAGCCCGACACGGGGCTCGAACTCACAAACTGCAAGATCATGACCCGAGCCGAAGTCAGTCGCCTAACCAACTGAGCCACCCAGGCGCCCCCTTTCATTTTGAATCCGGAAATAAGTATATCACACATAGATATTGCTGGTCAGAAACAAAGTCATAACAATTTTTAAAGTTACTTTAAACCAGAGGGGCACCTGGGTGGCTCAGTCGGCTAAGCATCCAACTTTGGCTCAGGTCATGACCTTGCAGTTCGTGGGTTCGAGCCCCGCATCATGCTCTGTGCTGACAGCTCAGAGCCTGGAGTCTGCTTCTGATTCTGTGTCTCCCTCCCTCTCTGCCCCTCCCCCGATCATGCTCTGTCTCTCTCTCTCTCTCTCTCTCTCTCTCAAAAATAAATAAACATTAAAAAAAAAATTTTTAAGTTACGTTAAACCAGACCCTTTTGTGCATGCGGACGTGTGTGTTTACAATCACCGTGCTTTCCAAAAATTAAAATGTAAGGGGGTTGGGGTTGGAGACGCGGTAGTGTGGGGTAGAGAAGAACACAGCAACATTTCCAATTCCTGGAGCGGTATTCTGCCGCTTAGTAGTGAGATGTTGGCCTGCATGCGGGATTCTGAATGTTTGTGTCTGGACACCTTTCCACTATTTTCTTGTTCTACCTCCTCACACCTCTTCGTCTTGCTCCCGAATCTCTATAGCAGGAACAAACATGAAGAGACAAGCAAGCGGTCAGATGGAGCAAACAGTGGTCACCGCGAAGACATTAGTTGAGGTTCACTGGGGTTTTCAGAGAGGAAGAAATATTCATGGTTGTGGCTGGGCATTTGACTTAACTACTCTAAAAGCAAGGGGCTCTTCACCCAGACATAGTCCCCAAAAAACACCCCTTTTCTGGTGCATGGGACGGAGTAGGAAGGCTACCTACCTACATTGTTAGTGGCGTCAGTTTATTTCTGCATCGACTCATTCCGGCCTGAACATCTCGACAACTTAAATTCGCTTGAGAGAGAGGTAGAGAGAGAAAGAGAGAGAAACAATGTTCTTCCCTTTAATCTGAACAAGAGACGAGTGTGGGTGTGAGGAACCCTGTGTTCTGTGCCGTGCCTTTGAAAACAGAACAAAACACAATGTCCGGAGATAAATTGTCATTTTCTGAAGCTGTTTTCTTACAAATTCTTGAGGAAATGTTGCCCCCTTCTGGACAAAAGCGCAGGGAGCAGTCATCACAACCTTGACATCCAGCCTGTGTATAAACTCATTTATGTGGTTAGTAAAGAAGGATATTGCTTTGGCTTCCTTTCTTT